>NC_091285.1:328512326-329712326 GCF_032444005.1 Ranitomeya imitator | reverse complement strand
GCGTACTATGATTTGACCTTACAGGATTGCCAAGGAGTATCACAAACTGAAACTTGAGATACATTTGGGGTGACACTGTTTGTCAGGGCACAGCGAGTTCACCGCAGGGCCTATCATCGGGAGAAACCGCCTCGCTCCCAAATGTTTGACCTGTTGCACCTGGTCCAGAAATGGCTGCAGCCAGAGTCCTCTACACCTGCGCAGATGGTAGAACAAGTGGTGATGGTTGGTTTGTGCACTCCTTGCCAAGGTCCATACAGACTTGGGTTGCCCAGGTGATCCCCAGAATGCCGATGAACTGGTCGAAAGATACCAGGGGATAAAAGGCTCCTTGGGGAGGCATCCCATTCTGTACTGGGGGTCCCAGCAGGGGGCAGAGTTCCAAAAAGGGGTGGGGCGCCAAGGTAAAAAAAGGGGTGGGGGAGGTGCTGCCTAAGGTCCCTACGGGTGTTGTTATTTGCTGGAGGTGCCACAGGCCAGGACATATAGCTCGGAACCGAAAAATATAGCACTACTAGAACCAAGTAAGAATAACATAAATCTTTATTAAGCAACTATTAAAAATTCCATTAAAAATGAAGCAATATGAACAAGGGAAAACAAACAATGATCACCAATCAGTGGCAGTGTGGATATCGGCAGGTAGATGGTACATCAAAACCTCATGTTTAACACAAAAATATATAAAAATGTGCTAGGTAGTACTGCACATAATGACAAGTTAGTCTCTTGAAGTGCACAAGTATATAGGTAATTAAGAAAGCGTAAATGCGAAAATTGTGACCCAAATATGCACAACAAAACCGATAGTAAAGTGAAGAAAGAGGTAAAAAAAAACAACTAGTTAACTGTTCATAATACCTGAGGGGCTCGTGGCAGTGTGGTCTCAACCTCAACCTGAAAAGGAAGAGAAACATCCGGCTGACGCAACACAGGGGCAGAAGTAAATCGGCGTTTTAGCTCCCGAAAGGCCTCAACAGCCAAAGAGGACCAATTCGTCACATCAGCGCCTTTCTTCGTCAAATCAGTAAGGGGCTTAACCACACTGGAAAAGTTGGCAATGAAACGGTGATAGAAATTAGCAAAGCCCAAAAATTTTTGAAGGCTCTTCACAGATGTGGGTTGAATCCAGTCAAGAATAGCTTGGACCTGAACAGGATCCATTTCCATAGACGAGGGAGAAAAAATAAAACCCAAAAAAGAGACCTTCTGAACTCCGAATAGGCACTTAGACCCCTTCACAAATAAAGCATTATCACAAAGGATCTGGAACACCATCCTGACCTGCTTCACATGAGACTCCCAATCATCGAAAAAATAAAAATATCATCCAAATATACGACCATGAATTTATCAAGATAATTGCGGAAAATATCATGCATGAAGGATTGGAACACAGATGGAGCATTAGAGAGCCCGAATGGCATCACAAGGTATTCAAAATGGCCTTCGGGCGTATTAAATGCAGTTTTCCATTCGTCACCCTGTTTAATACAAACAAGATTATATGCCCCTCGGAGGTCAATCTTAGTAAACCAACTGTTAGGAGTCGAGTTTCCTCTGCTGCACAGGGGGAATCTCGATCCGTCTCCGCTGCGGTCTCCCATTCTCCTCCAGCCGCAGTGGAGTCTGCTCAGCAGGGACGTCGCTCCCAGTGTCTTGCTCACTCTCACTCTGTACAGAGAGTTACTGCTGCTTCTTCAGCTCCTGCCATTAAAGTCAGTGCTGGTCAGCGGCGAGCAGACTTCCCTGGGACTAAGTCCTTGTTTGCAATATAAAGTGACTAGCACACTCCAGGGTGTTGTGATGCAAAAAAGTGGGGATTTATTACATACAGTAAATCCAAACGTTTCGGTCGATACTGGACCTTCATCAGTGTGCTAGGTATAATTGTATACTTGTATGGCCCCAAAAACAATAGAATACTCGGATTTGCATCAATCAGACATGCTGGAAAAAAAGCAACAAGCCGGGAAGAAACAGAACCAGGCTGGTCAACTGACGGTGAGTCAGGATAATGGGTGGCGCTGAGGCTTAAAAGAGCTGTCAGTACGCCGGGACACTAGGGATAAATGCGGTATCCACCGCTAATAGAGTGTCAAGTCCTTGTTTGCACACACTGAGCATGCCCAGAGCATGATCTCCCGTTGGAGATCGAGGGTCATGTGCTCTGGCTCTGCAGCGCATTCCATTGGTCCTCTTGGCAGGCCCTGGAAGGGCAAAGTTTCTGTGGCCACTTCCTGTCCTGCAATTATATAAACTGCGCATGACCGCACGGCCATGCGCTAGTGTACAATTGAATACGTGTGTTTGTTGTGAGTGCAAGTCGTTCATTAAATACCCCTACCCTATTGTATGACTGTTCGCGTATGGTGTATGGCTGCTATCTAGCGCCCGACAAATCACTCAACGTGTCACACATGTATCAGCGTCTATTGCTGTGACCGCCAGTGCGGCGCCACGCGCCAGTAGTGCGCTTCCTGACCCACGTCTGGGTGCTTAGTGGTGCCTGCCAGCACGGCACAGTTCGCACTTCGGTGCTCTAATTAAGAGTTGCCTAATACACCCTGTTGCGGTGTTGTGTCAGCAAGTGGTCTAATCGGACTTCTATCCTAGTTGGGGTTAAGTTCGCTGACTGCTTGCTCGCCTTCTATGTGCGGTACCGCGATCCTGTGACGCAACAGGATCGCTTCCTTCACGTTGGGTGAAGTTTAACCCACGCGAGTATACTTATGAGTACCGCCATATAGTCCGTCATTACTCAGCAGCAGGTTCCATCTCTGCACGGTGGACCCCGGGCTACGAACGCACCGTACACTATCAGTCTTATTATTTGGTGCGTTCCGCTAGCCCTAACACCAACTAGCCCCCTTAATCTGAGCAAACAAATCAGAAAGCAAAGGCAAGGGGTATTGGAATTTGACCGTGATCTTATTAAGAAGACGATAATCTATACAGGGTCTCAAGGAGCCATCCTTCTTAGCAACAAAAAAGAAACCCGCTCCCAATGGTGACGAAGATGGCCGAATATGCCCTTTCTCCAAAGATTCCTTAACATAGCTCCGCATGGCGGCATGCTCTGGCACAGACAGATTGAAAAGTTCGCCCTTAGGGAACTTACAACCAGGAATCAAGTTAATAGCACAATCACAGTCCCTATGTGGAGGAAGGGAACTGGACTTGGGCTCATCAAATACATCCTGGAAATCCGACAAAAACTCAGGGACCTCAGAAGAGGGGGAAGAGGAAATTGACATCAAAGGAACGTCACTATGTACCCCTTGACAACCCCAACTAGTCACAGACATAGTTTTCCAATCCAGCACCGGATTATGTTCCTGTAACCATGGAAAACCCAGTACAACAACATCATGCAGGTTATGCAACACCAGAAAACGGCAATTTTCCTGATGTGCAGGAGCCATGTACATGGTCATCTGCGTCCAGTACTGAGGTTTATCCTTGGCCAATGGTGTAGCATCAATGCCCCTCAAAGGAATAGGGCTCTGCAAAGGCTGCAAGGAAAAACCACAGCGCCTGGCGAATTCTAAGTCCATTAAGTTCAGGGCAGCGCCTGAATCCACAAATGCCATGACAGAAAAGGACGACAAATGAGCAAATCAGGGTCACAGATAAAAGAAATTTAGGCTGTACAGTACTAATGGTAACAGACCTAGCGACCCTCCTGGTACATTTAGGGCAATCAGAAATAACATGAGCAGAATCACCACAGTAAAAACACAGCTTATTCTGACGTCTGAATTCCTGCCGTCCTGTTCTAGTCAAAATCCTATCACATTGCATAGGTTCAGGACTCTGCTCAGAGAACACTGCCATATGGTGCATAGCTTTGTGCTCGCGCAAACGCCGATCAATCTGAATGGCTAGTGTTGTGAATTCTGTGGCAGAGCTCCCTCCTGTGGTCACAAGTGGTACTGCGGCTTCTGAGTTTCCTTCCTCAGGTGATGTGGTGAAGTCGTTAGATGCTGCTCTATTTAACTCCACCTAGTGCTTTGCTCCTGGCCTCCAGTCAATGTTCTAGTATTGGTCTTGCTTCCTCCTGGATCGTTCCTGTGGCCTGTCTGCTCTGCATAAGCTAAGTTTTGCTTGTGTTATTTTTGTTTGCTATTTTTTCTGTCCAGCTTGCTTAATTGTTTTTTCTGGCTTGCTGGAAGCTCTGGGACGCAGAGGGAGCACCTCCGTACTGTTAGTCGGTGCGGAGGGTATTTTTGTCCCTCTGCGTGGTTGTTTGTAGGGTTTTGTGTTGACCGCAAAGTTATCTTTCCTATCTTCGGTCTGTTCAGTAAGTTGGGCCTCACTTTGCTAAATCTATTTCATCTCTGCGTTTGTATTTTCATCTCTACTCACAGTCATTATATGTGGGGGGCTGCCTTTTCCTTTGGGGTATTTCTCTGAGGCAAGGTAGGCTTATTTTTCTATCTTAGGCCTAGCTAGTTTCTCAGGCTGTGCCGAGTTGCATAGGGAGCATTAGGCGCAATCCACGGCTGCCTCTAGTGTGGTTGGATAGGATTAGGGATTGCGGTCAGCAGAGTTCCCACGTCTCAGAGCTCGTCCTATGTCTTTTGGTTATTGTCAGGTCACTTTGTGTGCTCTGAACTTCAAGGTCCATTGTGGTTCTGAATTACCTAATCATAACAGGCTAGAGACATAAATTCGCTCAAACCAGTAGGCGTAGGGAAGCCCACCATAACATCTTTAAGGGCTTCAGAAAGACCTTTTCTGAAAATAGCAGCCAGAGCATCCTCATTCCATTTAGTGAGCACAGACCATTTCCTAAATTTCTGGCAGTAAAATTCTGCCGCTTGCTGACCTTGACACAAGGCCAACAGGGTTTTTTCTGCATGATCCACAGAATTAGGTTTGTCATACAATAATCCGAGAAAAATCCTTGAAAAAATGCGTCTACATTCAGCAATGCCGGATCCCCTGATTCAAGGGAGAATGCCCAGTCCTGAGGGTCACCACGCAGCAAGGATATGATGATTTTAACTTGCTGAATGGGATCACCAGAAGAACGGGGTTTCAAAGCAAAAAACAATTTGCAGTTATTTTTAAAGTTCAAAAACTTGGATCTGTCTCCAAAAAACAAATCAGGAGTAGGAATTCTAGGCTCCAAAGCCGGAGTCTGGACAACATAATCTTGGATACTCTGTACTCTTGCAGCAAGTTGATCCACACGAGAAAACAAACCCTGAACATCCATGCCAGAGCATAAATCCAGAACCACCCAGAGATCAAGAGGAAAAAAAAAGACAAAAGAGAGCACAGAAAAAAAATGGCTCAGAATTTTTTCCTTCTTTTGAGATGCATTTAATTGATTTTTGGCCACTTGTACTGTTATGATCTGGTGGTTTAGGAGCAACATGGGACGAGCTGTGAAGGAAGTGGTATCTGTACTGACCGCAGTCCCTAAGCTCAACACAACACTAGAAGTAGCCGTGGGATGCTCCTAACACTCCCTAGGCACCTCGTCACAGCCTGAGAACTAACTACCCCTAAAGATAGAAACAGGAAAACTATCTTGCCTCAGAGAAAATCCCCAAAGGATAGATAGCCCCCCACAAATAATGACTGTGAGTGGAGAGGGAAAAGACATACACAGAATGAAACCAGGATGAGCACAGGAGGCCAGTCTAGCTTGATAGATAGGACAGGGTGGAATACTGTGCGGTCAGTATAAAACACTACAAAAAATCCACGCAGAGTTTACAAAAATCTCCACACCTGACTAAAGGTGTGGAGGGTAAATCTGCTTCCCAGAGCTTCCAGCATCACTGAATTAATTCATACTGACAAGCTGGACAAACATAGAAAGCACAGAACGGATAAGTCCACAACCTGTGGACAGAAAAGAGCAAGCAAGGACTTAGCTTTGCTGAACTGGTCAGGATAACAGGGAAATCCAAAGAGATGTGAATCCAACCAGGAACCATTGACAAGTGGCACCAGCTGAAGGAAAGAGCCAGGCTAAATAGCCGAGCAGAATAGACAATCAGTGGAAGCAGCTGAAGACAGCTAAATTCAAGGAGCAGCCATACCACTTAAAACCACCGGAGGGAGCCCAAGAGCAGAACTCACAAAAGTGCCACTTACAACCACCGGAGGGAGCCCAAGAGCGGAATTCACAACACATGCCCCACTCAGATGGATGAGGGAAACGAAGGGTAGAAATGCTAGGGTCACCCGTTGGTTTTTAGCCCTGCAGGACTTCAGCTTCCATGTAGAACATAGGGCAGGGAAGCTACACGATAATGCTGATGCCCGCTCAAGAATCCCTTGTCCAGTGGGGGAAAGTGCCAAGCCCCACGGCTTTAGGCAGAGGGGGAGGTATGTAGGGTGGCTAAGAGTCGTATAGTCGATGGGAGGTACGCGTCACAGAGATGGCTTGTCTCTGTGATGTAAACCGGAGTGTTTTCTTTAATGCACATAAGCACTAAGGGATCGTTTAGTACACTTGGGTCCGGGTTTACTGGTAGCTGTAAGAGATGGGAGGGTCTGGCTACCTATATACCTCATCCCCGGGTAGGGGCAGCAGCATACCTCTATATGTGTTTGAGGACGTGCGGTCATGTCACTACCTTGTGACTGATCATGTGTGGTTGTGGGTGTGGTTATAGCTATATAAAGTAGGCTACTGCTTAACACAGGACCTGTAAGTGGGGTGGGGGGGTGGAAGCCTCCAGTGTGTGTTGAGACTCCAGGACAGAGCCTGAAGTACTGGACACTTATACTTTCCTTTGTCTGAGCTAAAGGCTATTTGTTTTTCTGTTTTGTTTGTGGGTTTGTGAATCAATAAACCCTGTGAACTTTTAAAGGAACGTGCCTCCTAATTGCCCCCCGCTGCACCTGAGCGAGTACGACCCCTACAATATATATACAGTACAGACCAAAAGTTTGGACACACCTTCTCATTTAAAGATTTTTCTCTATTTTCATGACTATGAAAATTGTACATTCACCCTGAAGGCATCAAAACTGTGAATGAACACATGTGGAATTATATACTTAACAAAATAGTGGAAAACGACTGAAATTTGTCTTACATTCTAGGCTCTTCAAAGTAGCCACCTTTTGCTTTGATGACTGCTTTGCACACTCTTTGCATTCTGTTGTTGAGCTTCAAGAGGTAGTCACCGGGAATGGTCTTCCAACAATCTTGAAGGAGTTCCCAGAGATGCTTAGCACTTGTTGGCCGTTTTGCCTTCACTCTGCGGTCCAGCTCACCCCAAACCATCTCGATTGGGTTCAGGTCTGGTGACTGTGGAGGCAGGTCATCTGGCGTAGCACCCCATCACTCTCCTTCTTGGTCAAATAGCCCTTAGGCTAGGTTACCATTGCGTTAATGGGACCGCGCTAATGGACAGCGTTGCACGGCGAAATTAACGCCGAGCAACGCGTCCGTTAGCGCGCCCATTAACAGCAATGGGGACACGCATCTCTAGCGCGTGCCATTTTCGGCACGCGCTAGCGATGTGCCGGTGTTTTGTGGCACGCCGCGGTCCGTTCCCCTTTCTCGCAGATCTCCGATCTGCGAGAGCAGGGACGTTTAACGCGACCCCTTTACAACACATTGCGTTAGCGCAATCCGCTAGCGCTAGGCGCTAAACGGATTGCACTAATGCAATCTGAACCTAGCTTTACACAGCCTGGAGGTGTGTTTGGGGTCATTGTCCTGTTGAAAAATAAATGATGGTCCAACTAAACGCAAACCGGATGGAATAGCATGCCACTGCAAGATGCTGTGGTAGCCATGCTGGTTCAGTATGCCTTAAATTTTGAATAAATACCCAACAGTGTCACCAGCAAAGCACCCCCACACCATCACACCTCAGTTCATCCGTTCACCTTTTCTGCGTCGCACAAAGGCACGGTGGTTGGAACCAAAGATCTCAAATTTAGACTCATCAGACCAAAGCACAGATTTCCACTGGTCTAATGTCCATTCCTTGTGTTCTTTAGCCCAAACAAGTCTCTTCTGCTTGTTGCCTGTCGTTAGCAGAGGTTTCCTAGCAGCTGTTTTACCATGAAGGCCTGCTGCACAAAGTCTCCTCTTAACAGTTGTTGTAGAGATTTGTCTGCTGCTAGAACTCTGTGTGGCATTGACCTGGTCTCTAATCTGAGCTGCTGTTAACCTGTGATTTCTGAGGCTGGTTACTCGGATAAACTTATTCTCAGAAGCAGAGGTGACTCTTGGTCTTCCTTTCCTGGGGCGGTCTGTTGTGAATTCTGCTTCTGGGTTCCCTCCAGTGGTTGTAGGTGGGAATGCAGTTGGCTCTGAGTCGCAGTCCTGGCCAGGTGTATCTGCTGATTGCAGTTCTGACTGGGATATTTAGGTGTGCAGGATTCATTAGTCCTTTCCAATTGTCAATATTTCTTGTGAAGTGTTGGATCACTTTCTGGCTTCTCCTGCTTAGCTGCCAATTCAGCAAAGATAAGTGTCTGTTTCTTTTTCTGTGGCACACATGCAGTGTGCTTATATTCTGTGCTATTCATTTGTTTTTCTCTTGTCCAGCTTAGACAGTGTCAGTGTTTTCTCAGTCTTGTTGGATTCTCTGGAGTTGCAGATATACGCTCCACATCTTTAGTTAGATGGTGGAGTTTTTTGTATTTTTTGCCGTGGATATTTTTGGAAGGATTTTTAATACTGACCGCTTAGTATCATGTCCTATCCTTTCCTATTTAGCTAGTGTGTGCCTCATTTGCTAAATCCTGTTTCCTGCCTGCGTGTGTCTTTTCCTCTAAAACTCACAGTCAATATTTGTGGGGGGCTGCCTATCTTTTGGGGTTCTGCTCACAGGCAAGATAGTATTCCTATTTCCATCTACAGGGGTATTTAGTCCTCCGGCTGTGTCGAGGTGTCTAGGATTTGTTAGGCACACCCCACGGCTACTTCTAGTTGCGGTGTTAAGATCAGGGTTTGCGGTCAGTATAGTTACCACCTACTCCAGTGAAAGTTTTCATGCTGCTCCAAGGTCACCTGATCATAACAGTGGTCCTCATGTGAGCCAGTTTCTTTGTAGTGCTTCATGGTTTTTCCCAATTTTTCGGACTGACTGACCTTCATTTCTTAAAGTAATGATGGCCACTCGTTTTTCTTGCCATAATACAAATTCTAACAGTCTATTCAGTAGGACTATCAGCTGTGTATCCACCAGACTTCTGCACAACACAACTGATGGTCTCAACCCCATTTATAAGGCAAGAAATCCCACTTATTAAACCTGACAAAGCACACCATTGAATTGAAAATTATTCCCGGTGATTACCTCTTGAAGCTCATGAAGAGAATGCCAAGAGTGTGCAAAGCAGTCATCAAAGCAAAAGGTGGCTACTTGAAGAACCTAGAATATAAGATCCTTTTGTTTTTTACTAAATAAATAATTTGACAGTGGGGCAAAAAAGTATTTAGTCAGTCAGCAATAGTGCAAGTTCCACCATTTAAAAAGATGAGAGGCGTCTGTAATTTACATCATAGGTAGACCTCAGCTATGGGAGACAAACTGAGAAAAAAAAATCCAGAAAATCACATTGTCTGTTTTTTTTAACATTTTATTTGCATATCATGGTGGAAAATAAGTATTTGGTCAGAAACAAAATTTCATCTCAATACTTTGTAATATATCCTTTGTTGGCAATGACAGAGGTCAAATGTTTTCTGTAAGTCTTCACAAGGTTGCCACACACTGTTGTTGATATGTTGGCCCATTCCTCCATGCAGATCTCCTCTAGAGCAGTGACGTTTTTGGCTTTTCGCTTGGCAACACGGACTTTCAACTCCCTCCAAAGGTTTTCTATAGGGTTGAGATCTGGGGACTGGCTAGGCCACTCCAGGACCTTGAAATGCTTCTTACGAAGCCACTCCTTCGTTGCCCTGGCGGTGTGCTTTGGATCATTGTCATGTTGAAAGACCCAGCCACGTTTCATCTTCAATGCCCTTGCTGATGGAAGGAGGTTTGCACTCAAAATCTCACGATACATGGCCCCATTCATTCTTTCATGTACCCGGATCAGTCGTCCTGGCCCCTTTGCAGAGAAACAGCCCCAAAGCATGATGTTTCCACCACCATGCTTTACAGTAGGTATGGTGTTTGATGGATGCAACTCAGTATTCTTTTTCCTCCAAACACGACAAGTTGTGTTTCTACCAAACAGTTCCAGTTTGGTTTCATCAGACCATAGGACATTCTCCCAAAACTCCTCTGGATCATCCAAATGCTCTCTAGCAACCTTCAGACGGGCCCGGACATGTACTGGCTTAAGCAGTGGGACACGTCTGGCACTGCAGGATCTGAGTCCATGGTGGCGTAGTGTGTTACTTATGGTAGGCCTTGTTACATTGGTCCCAGCTCTCTGCAGTTCATTCACTAGGTCCCCCCGCGTGGTTCTGGGATTTTTGCTCACCGTTCTTGTGATCATTCTGACCCCACGGGGTGGGATTTTGCGTGGAGCCCCAGATCGAGGGAGATTATCAGTGGTTTTGTATGTCTTCCATTTTCTAATTATTGCTCCCACTGTTGATTTCTTCACTCCAAGCTGGTTGGCTATTGCAGATTCAGTCTTCCCAGCCTGGTGCAGGGCTACAATTTTGTTTCTGGTGTCCTTTGACAGCTCTTTGGTCTTCACCATAGTGGAGTTTGGAGTCAGACTGTTTGAGGGTGTGCACAGGTGTCTTTTTATACTGATAACAAGTTTAAACAGGTGCCATTACTACAGGTAATGAGTGGAGGAAAGAGGAGACTCTTAAAGAAGAAGTTACAGGTCTGTGAGAGCCAGAAATCTTGATTGTTTGTTTCTGACCAAATACTTATTTTCCACCATAATATGCAAATAAAATGTTAAAAAAACAGACAATGTAATTTTCTGGATTTTTTTTTCTCAGTTTGTCTCCCATAGTTGAGGTCTACCTATGATGTAAATTATAGACGCCTCTCATCTTTTTAAGTGGTGGAACTTGCACTATTGCTGACTGACTAAATACTTTTTTGCCCCACTGTATTTTAAAAATGGCGTGGTCCCCCTGGCAATTTTCCAAACCAGCAGAGGGAAAGCCAGCAACTGGAGTCCGATGTTTATAGCCTGGGAAGGGGTTAATACCCATAGATCTTCCCAGGCTATGAATATCAGCCCGCAGCTGTATGCACCATAGGGTTCCCCTATAATTAATTACCAGCAAAGGCTAGGCACACAGCTGCGGGCTGATATTAATAGCCTTGGAAGGGACCATGGATATTGCCCCGCCCCCCCGGCTACAAACACCATTTAAGCACCGCCCCAGAAATGACGCATCTCTAAGATGCGCCAATTCCTGCATTTAGCCTTGCTCTTCCCACTGGCCCTGAAGTGGTGGCAAGTGGGGTAATAGTTTGGGGGTTAATGCCACCTTTGTATTGTAAGGTGACATCAAGCCCATTTGTCAATAAGACACCTATCCATTACTAATCCTACAGTTGTTCCAGACCGCAGCATGTCTATTTACGACCGTGGAAACATACCCTTAGGTGAGTATAATGTGTTTTTTTCTTAATGACAGCGGGGCCTGAATACAACGCTCAACCTTATCTCCTGCTAACATTATTATGTTGTGAAATTTTTAACATAGTTTTGTGTATATAGTATACTAATATCTTTCAGTATATACTATGACTTAAAGTTTTGTATATATAGTATACTAATATCTTTGAGTATATACTATAACTTAAAGCTCTAAGCCTATAAGATATTGTGGTGTTTCAGCTAAAAATTTTCATTTTTTCTAGTTAAAAACTGACAGTTTGTCATGCACTTATCTGAACCCAGCCTTAGGCCCCCTACTGTAAGTTATAAGTTATAGTTATAAATTATAGTATGAGTTATAGTATAAGCTATAAGTTATAGCATGTTTCACAACATAAGACAGGGGACAATTATGAGAGCTGCCTACAGCAGCCGGCGCAGGGGACCAGCGCTAACAGCAGTGATTCCCAGGCGCTGGTACACATCACACTGATGATACATGGATGCCTTCCATGTGTTTGGGACGTTTTGTGGCCTGTGCTGCTGACAAAAATGGACATGTCAGCATGTTTTGCCCAAGGACACACGGTACGTGGAAACACACTGATGTGCGCAGACCCATTCTCTTGAATGGGTCTACTTGTGTAAGTGTTAATGATATGTGTGAAAACTGTCACCACAAGTACTGGAGACACTGATTTGTGTAGGGGGCCTAAGGCTGGGTTGAGACGAGTGCATGACAAACTGTCAGACTATATAATTGTCTAAGGGTCACTTCCGTCTTTCTGTCTGTCCTTCTGTCTTTCTGTCACGGATATTCATTGGTCGCGGCCTCTGTCTCTCATGGAATCCAAGTCAGTGATTGGTTGTGGCAAAACGCCCACAACCATTGCCACGACCAATCAGCGACGGCCACAGTCCGGCGGCAATATGGCCACTCTTTTCTCCCCGCAGTCAGTGCCAGCTCCATACTCCCCTACAGTCATCCAGTCAGCCCTCACACAGGGTTAATGCCAGCGTTACCAGAGCGCGGTGTAACGCACTCCGGTTATGCAGCTATTAACCCTGTGTGACCAACTTTTTACTATTGATGCTGCGTATGCAGCATCAATAGTAAAACGATCTAATGTTAAAAATAATAATAATAATATAATAATAAAAAAAGGTTATTCTCACCCTCCGACGTGCGTGCTGTCCTCGGCAGTGCAAGCAGCAGGTTCCGGTTCCAAAGATATTATGCGAGAAGGACCTTCCATGACGTCACGGTCATGTGACCGCGACGTCATCACAGGTCCTGCGCTCATACCAACCCTGGGACCGGAAGCTGCCCCATACACCGCACACAGGCGACAGGACTACAAGGGGCCTTCGGAGGGTGAATATATGTTTCTTTTTTAATTTTTAACCTGTTACATACTTGGCTGGGCAATATACTACGTAGCTGGGCAATATACTACGTGACTGGCCAATATATTACGTGACTGCGCAGTATACTACGTGTCTGTGCTGTATACTACGTGGCTCTGTGCTGTATACTACGTCGCTGTGCAATATACTATGTGGCTAGTCAATATACTACATGGCTGGGCAATATACTACGTCACTGGGCAATATACTACGTAACTGGCAATATACTACGTGACTTGGCAATATGCTACGTCACTGGGCAATATACTACGTGGCTGGGCAATATACTATGTGGCTGGGCAATATGCTATGTGGCTGGGCAATATAGTACGTGACTTGGCAATATAGTACGTGACTTGGCAATACACTACGTCACTGGGCAATATACTACGTGACTCGGCAATATACTACGTGACTGGGAAATATACTACGTGGCTGGGCAATATAATACGTGACTGGGCGATATACTACGTGGCTGGGCAATATACTATGTCACTGGGCAATATACTACTTGACTGGGCAATATACTACGTGGCTGGGCAATATAGTACGTGACTGGGCAATATACTACGTCGCTGGGCAATATACTACGTCACTGGGCTATATACTACGTGACTGGGCAATATACTACGTGGCTGGGCAATATACTATGTCACTGGGCTATATACTACTTGGCTGGGCAATATACTACGTGGCTGGGCAATATACTGCGTGGTTGGGCAATATACTATGTGGACATGCATATTCTAGAATATCCGATGCGTTAGAATCGGGCCACCATCTAGTATGCTTGGAGCCATAAGTTAATAGTGTATACTGAAAGATATTAGTATACTCTATATACAAATCTATGTTAAAAATTTCACAACATAAGACATGTAAATGAACACAAGCCTCTTCTACTACCCAAAGGTAGTACAGAACAAACTAAACAACACTGCTCTGTGTGCACAATTATTAATTGAGTATTTTTACCATATCATAATTATTTATGCAGATTTTCAAACTCTAAGCTGTATAAACTTAACCTCTGACCCACGGCATCACACAGATTGCCGGAAGCGATGCACTTCCTGGTGTGATCGCTATTTTGCATGAGCGACTTTATGCAGCCAAATTTAGAACACCTGTGGAGCATGATAATCCAAGCAAAAAGCTGGCACTCACATCTTCATAAACTATTTACTTAATCCAAAATTTAAAAGCAGTGATGGTAGACACAACGGCACAAAAACTAAAATGGCAAGGCAGTAACACTTCAAAGCCTCCAGGCAACGAAATTCTGACATACCTGTCCCTTTGTTCAAGCCTGAATGAGCATGGATATGCAAACCCAGCTTGATTAAATCAACAAACAGGTGAGTATGCATACAAAAATATAGTACATAAATACAAAATGAAAAAATAAACTTATGTTTATAAATAGCAATGAATGAGCACGTAAATGCTTGGATGCTCGTTACTCGGACCAAGCAATTCCTAATGTTTGGATGCTCGTTTTGAGTATAATAGGAGTCAATGGGAAATCCAAACAATTTTTCAGCAGACCCTACAAGGTGGTTTGGGGGGTAATGAAAATGTTGAAATGGATGGAAAAAATGCTGAATGAAAGGAGAACAGCATGGGGAAGACCCCTGGAAGCATCTCTCCCAGATCACGTCTGAGAACAATTGTGTCACATTTTTACTCCACTTTAACAAATGACAATAAAACACTAAAACTCTGCAAGAAATTAAAGTTTACAGGAAATGTTAAACATTTTTTTCCTGTATAATGACTTGTATATGAGGTAAAATTTAATATTGATTAAAAAAAATTAATTTAAGTACAGCAAATTTGAATTTTTTAGTACAAAATGGGAAATTTCAATGTAATTTGTGAAGGAAGCAAGAAGTACAAAAATTAGGGACTCAGAGAGGTTCAGATACACCCTGTGTTAGACATAAAGTAGGGCCTCATACACATTCTGTTAAAATTGTAATATAGTGGTACTCCTAGACTCATAAAAGCTATGCAGTAAGTGCAAATCCTGCCAAAAATTACAAGCAGGTCATCCATACACCCTTGAAGGCACCAACTGTAGTGCATCATTCAAATATTGTGAAAAAAGTGTAGTTGTGTTACTCCTACACTCATAAAAGCTGTCTATACAGTGCAAAGCCTGCCAATAATTGCAAGCAGGGTCATCCATACACCCTTGAAGGCACCAAGTGGAGTGCCTCATAAAAATTAAAGGGAACCTGTCACCTGAATTTGGCGGGACTGGTTTTGGGTCATATGGGCGGAGTTTTTGGGTGTTTGATTCACCCTTTCCTTACCTGCTGGCTGCATGCTGGCTGCAATATTGGATTGAAGTTCATTCTCTGTCCTTCATAGTACATGCCTGCGCAAAGCAATCTTGCCTTGCGCAGGCGTGTACTACAGAGGACAGAGAATGAACTTCAATCCAATATTGCAGCCAGCATGCAGCCAGCAGGTAAGGAAAGGGTAAATCAAACACCCGAAAACTCCGCCCATATGACCCAAAACCAGTCCCGCCAAATTCAGGTGACAGAGTCCCTTTAAGAAAGTGTAGATGTGGTACTTCTACACTCATAAAGGCTTTGCACAAAGTGGAAAGCCAGGAAAAAAATATAAGGAGGTTCATTTAGTCATCCATAGACCCCAGAAGACAACTGGTGGGCCTCATTCAAATATTTAAAATTACAAACACTTTATGTGCTGCTGTCTTCTGGTAGTGTGGAAAAGTCAGGTCTATTCCACTGTTTGTTCATTGTTATCAGAGTGAGCCTGTAATCACTTTGTGTTTATAAGTGAAAGCGACTGTCTACTAAGAACCCCCCCAGTGGCACTAAAAACCCACTCAAACAAGACCCTAAGGGTACCGTCACACTATACCATTTCGATCGCTACGACGGTACGATTCGTGACGTTCCAGCGATATCGTTACGATATCGCTGTGTCTGACACGCAGCAGCGATCAGGGATCCTGCTGAGAATCGTATGTCGTAGCAGATCGTTTAGAACTTTCTTTCATCGCTGGATCTCCCGCTGTCATCGCTAGATCGGTGTGTGTGACACCGATCTAGCGATCTAGCGATGCGATCCAGCGATGCATTCGCTTGTAACCAGGGTAAACATCGGGTTACTAAGCGCAGGGCCGCGCTTAGTAACCCGATGTTTACCCTGGTTACAAGCGTAAAACTAAAAAAAAACAAACAGCACATACTTACATTCTGGTGTCCGTCAGGTCCCTTGCCGTCTGCTTCCCGCACTGTGACTGCCGGCCGTAAAGTGAAAGCAGAGCACAGCGGCTGTGCTTTCACTTTCACTTTACGGCCGGCAGTCAGTGAGTGCGGGAAGCAGACAGCAACGGACCTGACGGACACCAGAATGTAAGTATGTGCTGTTTGTTTTTTTTAGTTTTACGCTTGTAACCAGGGTAAACATCGGGTTACTAAGCGCGGTCCTGCGCTTAGTTACCCGATGTTTACCCTGGTTACCCAGGGACCTCGGCATCATTGGTCGCTGGAGAGCTGTCTGTGTGACAGCTCCCCAGCGACCACACTACGATTTACCTACGATCACGGCCAGGTCATATCGCTGGTCGTGATCGTAGGTAAATCGTATAGTGTGACGGTACCCTAACGGAGCTCTCAGCAATTTACAACCCCGCTCTGTAACGTAATGTGAGTTGCTGTGGTTCCTTAACTCCTCTACTTTTCAAAAATTCCAGTCAGAGTTAGTGGTGAAGTATTTAAGAGGGAAGAAATTTCATTAGCTAATTTGTTACAATGGCATCATTCTATTACAGGACCATGCTGGACTTAATGAGCTTTTTAAAAGTATTTATTCTTTCACAAATGTTGATGAAGACTGACTGCAAGGACAGGGGGTGCATTTATAAACAGTGCTCAGCATAAATGAGTACACCTCAACTGAAAAGTAACATTTTAATCAATATCTTACTAAATATGAGAATAATTTACTCATTTTTGACAAGACTGAATGCCATAGAACTTTTTTTTAACCCATAACATGAAAGTAAGGTTAATAATATAACTTTCATTACAAAATTTTCAGTTTCTCAAAATAGTTGATGCAAACATTACTATAATCAACATCAAAAACTAGTACATCTAGTATTTTGAATTGCCTCCATAATGTTTAAGGACAGAGCCAAGTCTTCTAGGCATGGAATGGCGACACATTGCAATATCTATTTTTTCCATTTATCAAAAACCACCTCTTTTAGAGCTTGGATACTGGATGGAGAGTGATGCTCAACTTGTCTCTTCAGAATTCCCCGTAGGTGTTCAATTGGGTTCAGATCAGGAGACATACTTGGCCACTGCATCACTTTCACCCTATTCTTCTTCAGGAATGCAACAGATGTGTGTTTTGGATTATTGTCATGTTGGAAAAGTGCATATCTACCAAGGGCATGGAGTGATGGTAGCATCTTCCCTTTCAATATAGAGCAGTACATCTGAGAATTCATGATACCATCAATGAAATACAGCTCCCTGACACCAGCAACCCTTAGGTAGCCCCACACAAGGATGCCCACCATATTTCTCTGTTGGCACCATGAATTTAGTAAAAGGAATTTAGAAAATGCATGGTGCCTACAGTGAAACATGGTGATGGCAGTGTCCTCATGTGGGGCTGCATTAGTGCTTCTCATGTCGGAAAGCTACTTTTCATTGATGTTATCATGGATTCACAGAAGTACTGCTCTATCATGAAAAATAAGATGCTACCATCACTCCATGCCGTGGTAGACATGCACTTTTCCAACATGACAATGATCCAAAACACACACATCTAAGACCACTGTTGCATTTCTAAAGAAGAACAGGGTGAAATTGATTCATTGGCCAAGAATGTCTCCTGATCTGGATTAAATTGATTAAAATCTTACATTTCAAAAGGGGTGCTGAGCAGTCTACCTTTGACAATGGACTGATTGAAAAACCTGAATTAATTGAGAAGTGTGTCTAGTAATTTTGGGCATAGAGTATGTATTACAAAGGTTTTTACCTTCTCTTATGCTGAGAATTTATGAAAAAATGTGGTTACTTTTAAGTTTCAATTGGGCTGAAGTTTTGACACATTTTTCCTAATATGTTTCTTTGTTTTGTTTTATTTGTACCATGCGCCCAAGAACCTGAGAAATCTAATAAACAAAAATATCTATTTCTGGATTAGCATCTGATAATCTATTATACTGCATGTGAAAAAGATTAAGATATGACTTTTATTCTATCTTTTATAGTGACTGTGGTAATCTAAAATAAACACTAGCAGGTCTGAATTTTGAAGTATTTAATCCTATTTGCTCACTGTATTTCATTTTCATGTTTAATGTTATCTGCAATAAAAAGCTATTTGTCAGAGGATTTTTTTGAGAATGGAAAGGTTTGCACTGATAACAAATAAATAAACTCAATGACATTTCATATCTATGGCTAGACTGAGGCTTATAAGAGGAACATCTCAAGATACATGAAGCAAACTTTAGTTGCTCACATACTCATGCTGAGAAGCTTGTTTATAGACTTGAGACACAAATGCAGCTTTGCATACGATTGAAATCACTTTGTTTTTATTTTATTTTTTATTATTTATATTACCTTTTTTTTATTATTATTATGTTAACGTAACCTTGTATAATTATTCAGTGCGTACTCCAGCCGGGTGCAAGACAAGTCAATATGGCATTGTTCCATAATGTATCTCATCTCCATTGAGCCTTGAAGTTCAGCAAGTTTTCTCAGCTCAAATCTTACAGTTTTCCCTGCTGGCCCATTGTCCGCACCAATATTAACGTCTTGGTAAATGTAATTATGTAAAAGAAAAAACAGGCAGTAAGCAGCAAAGTCTTAAATATCAATGTGCCATAAGGCTACATTCATACATCAATGTTTTTTCGCATACAGCACAAAGACTAAGGGTATGTGCACACATTGCGGATTCCATTGCGGATTTTTCTGCTCGGATTCTGCAGAATCCGCAGGTAAAACGCCCTGCTTTTACCTGCGGATTCCCTGCGGATTTTGTGTGGATTTCGCCTGCGTTTTTACATCTGCGGATATCTATAAAGGAATAGGTGTAAAACGCTGCGGAAACCACACAAAGAATTAACATGCTGCGGAAAATAAACCACATCGTTTCTCTGTGGAATTTTCCGCAGTATGTGCACAGCGGATTTGGTTTTCCATAGGTTTTCCATAGGTTTACATGGTACTGTACAATGTATGGAAAACTGCTGTGGATTCGCAGGGCCAAATCCGCTGCAGATCTGCAGCCAAATCCGCAACGTGTGCACATACTCTTAGGGTATGTTCACACGTTCCTGATTTCCATCCTTTTTTTTCAGGACTGAAACCGCAGCTCTTGGCAGAAAACGCAGGTCCTTTTTTTGGTCCTTTTTTTGTGCTTTTTTGGTGCGTTTTTTTATGCGTTTTTTGATCCTTTTTTTTATGCAGTTTTCTATGCAGAATCTGTGTGTTTTCTAGGAAGTTTTTTAGGGTTAAAATGGCTGAAAATACCCTAACCCTAACCCTACCCCTACCCCTAACCCTACCCCTAACCCTACCCCTACCCCTAACCCTACCCCTACCCCTAACCCTAACCCTACCCCTAACCCTAACCCTACCGCTAACCCTAACCCTACCCCTACCCCTAACCCTACCCCTACCCCTAACCCTACCCCTAACCCTAACCCTAACCCTATTCTAACCTTAGTGGAAAAAAAAAAAATCTTAATTTTTTTTATTGTCCCTACCTATTGGGGTGACAAAGGGGGGGGGGGGGTGTCATTTACTATTTTTTTATTTTGATCACTGAGATAGGTTATATCTCAGTGATCAAAAT
Source organism: Ranitomeya imitator (assembly GCF_032444005.1). NCBI lineage: Eukaryota > Metazoa > Chordata > Amphibia > Anura > Dendrobatidae > Ranitomeya > Ranitomeya imitator. The sequence goes on along the minus strand of NC_091285.1, from coordinate 329,692,526 downwards.
GCACTTTGGAACGAATCTGCCGGCCGGCAGATTCGGCGGGCGCACTGCGCATGCGCCCGCCGTTTTGCAAGATGGCAGCGCCCAGGGAGAAGACGGCCGGACGGACACCGGGAGGCCGGGTAAGTATAAGGGGGGGAGATTAGGGCACGGGGGGGGCATCGGAGCACGGGGGGGGCATCGGAGCATGGGGGGGTGGGATCGGGGCAGCCACACTCCGCCCACGCACTTCCGCCCGCTTCCCCGCTTCCTGCTGCAGCGGTTCGGCACCACAAACCGCAATAAAACCCGCAGATATATTTTTGATCTGCGGGTTTTACTGCAGGTTTGACCTCACAATGGAGGTCTATGGGTGCAGAACCGCTGCGGCTCCGAAAAAAGAAGTGACATGCTCCTTCTTTTTTCCCGCAGCTATTCAGCGCGGCTTTTTTTTTGAAATTCAGGATCATGTGCACAGCGGTTCCTGTTTTCCATAGGGTACATTGTACTGTACCCTGCATGGAAAACAGCTGCGGAACCGCAGCGGCAAAAACGCTGCGGTTCCGCAGTAAAAAACGCACTGTGTGAACATGGCCTTATAGAGCTTCATTAACAAAAACAAACATCAGTTTTAAAAACAGATAGGCGTCTCAGTTCCATGAAACTGAGCATTTCCTTTTCTCATCCGTTTTGCAGATCACACTCAACCATTAAATACAAAATGAACAGCGCTCCACCCAGGTGTAGAAATCTTCAAGCAACGCTTTATTAAGCCATAATATAATACACCGATTATAAACAAAACATGGGAAGATCTTTTGATTTATTGCGAATATTGTGATTTTTTTAATGGGTGTTTATGTGGACATAATGGGATATGTGTATATTTATATCTGATGTCTATTTTGTATGTAATATGTGCTAATTATGCGGTGTGGGCTGTGTTGTGAATTCTGTGGTCAAGCTCCCTCCTGTGGTCATGAGTGGTACTTCGGCTGGTTCTGTCCATGAGTTTCCTTTGGTGGATGTGAGTGGGGCTGCGGCTTCTGAGTTTCCTTCCTCAGGTGACGAGGTTAAGTCGTTAGGTGCTGCTCTATTTAACTCCACCTAGTTCTTTGTTCCTGGCCTCCAGTCAATGTTCCAGTATTTGTCTTGCTCTCTCCTGGATCGTTCTTGTGGCCTGTCTGCCCTGCATAAGCTAAGTTCTGCTTGTGTTACTTTTGTTTGCTATTTTTTCTGTCCAGCTTGCTATATTGGTTTGTCTTGCTTGCTGGAAGCTCTGGGACGCAGAGGAAGCACCTCCGTACCGTTAGTCGGTGCGGAGGGTCTTTTTGCGCCCTCTGCGTGGTTGTTTGTAGGTTTTTGTGCTGACCGCAAAGCTATCTTTCCTATCCTCGGTCTATTTAGTAAGTCGGGCCTCACTTTGCTAAAATCTATTTCATCTCTGTGTTTGTGTTTTCATCTTTGCTCACAGTCATTATATGTGGGGGGCTGCCTTTTCCTTTGGGGAATTTCTCTGAGGCAAGGTAGGCTTATTTTTCTATCTTCAGGGCTAGCTAGTTTCTCAGGCTGTGCCCGAGGCGCCTAGGTCTGGTCAGGAGCGCTCCTCGGCTACCTCTAGTGTGGTGTGATAGGATTAGGGATTGCGGTCAGCAGAGTTCCCACGTCTCAGAGCTCGTCCTATGTGATTAGCAACTATCAGGTCATTTTCTGTGCTCGTAACCACCAGGTCCATTGTGGTTCTGGATCACCAGTTCATAACAGTACTGGAGGCCCAAAGTACTAATGCTTCTCAATAGAGGGAAAAGAGAGGTTCTGAGACCATTTTTTTTCTTTGCACTGTGTTTTGTCTTTCTTTTCACCTTTACATCAGGGTGGTTCAGAACACAGGTGTAGACATGGACATTCAAGGTCTGTCCTCTTTGATGGATAATCTCGCTATAAGTGTGCAGAACATTCAAGATTTAGTGGTTCAGAATCCTACGTTAGAACCTAAAATTCCTATTCCTGAGTTATTTTCTGGAGATAGAGCTAAGTTTCTGAATTTCAAAAATAATTGTAAACTATTTCTGGCTTTGAAACCCCGCTCCTCTGGTGACCCAGTTCAACAAGTAAAGATCATTATTTCTTTATTACGTGGCGACCCTCAAGACTGGGCATTTTCCCTTGCGCCAGGAGATCCTGCATTATGTGATATTGATGCGTTTTTTCTGGCGCTCGGGTTGCTTTATGATGAACCTAATTCAGTGGATCAGGCAGAGAAAATCTTGCTGGCTCTGTGTCAGGGTCAGGATGAGGTAGAGATATATTGTCAGAAGTTTAGGAAGTGGTCTGTGCTCACTCAATGGAATGAATGTGCTCTGGCAGCAATTTTCAGAAAGGGTCTCTCTGAAGCCCTTAAGGATGTCATGGTAGGATTTCCTATGCCTGCTGGTCTGAATGAGTCTATGTCTTTGGCCATTCAGATCGATCGACGCTTACGTGAGCGTAAAACTGTGCACCATTTGGCGGTATTATCTGAGCATAAACCTGAGCCTATGCAATGTAATAGGACTTTGACCAGAGCTGAACAGCAAGAACACAGACGTCGGAATGGGCTGTGTTTTTACTGTGGTGATTCCACTCATGCTATCTCCGATTGTCCTAAGCGCATTAAGCGTTTCGCTAGGTCTGCCACCATTGGTACGGTACAGTCGAAATTTCTTTTTGTCCGTTACTTTGATCTGCTCTTTGTCATCCTATTCTGTCATGGCATTTGTGGATTCAGGCGCGGCCCTGAATTTGATGGACTTGGAGTTTGCTAGGCGCTGTGGGTTTTTCTTGGAGCCCTTGCAGCATCCTATTCCATTGAGAGGAATTGATGCTACGACTTTGGCCAAGAATAAGCCTCAGTATTGGACCCAACTGACCATGTGCATGGCTCCTGCGCATCAGGAGGATATTCGCTTTTTGGTGTTGCAGAATCTGCATGATGTGGTCGTGTTGGGGTTGCCATGGCTACAAGTCCATAACCCAGTATTGGATTGGAAATCAATGTGTGTGTCCAGCTGGGGTTGTCAGGGGGTACATGGTGATGTTCCTTTTCTGTCTATTTCATCATCCACCCCTTCTGAGGTCCCAGAGTTCTTGTCAGATTACCGGGATGTATTTGATGAGCCCAAGTCCAGTGCCCTACCTCCGCATAGGGATTGCGATTGTGCTATCGATTTGATTCCTGGTAGTAAGTTTCCTAAAGGTCGACTGTTTAATTTGTCTGTACCTGAGTACGCCGCTATGCGGAGTTACGTAAAGGAATCCTTGGAGAAGGGTCATATTCGCCCGTCGTCGTCGCCATTGGGGGCAGGGTTCTTTTTTTGTGGCCAAGAAGTATGGTTCGTTGAGACCTTTATTGATTACCGCCTTCTAAATAAAATCACAGTCAAATTTCAGTACCCCTTGCCGCTGCTGTCTGATTTGTTTGCTCAGATTAAGGGGGCTAGTTGGTTCACCAAGATAGATCTTCGTGGTGCGTATAATCTTGTGCGTATTAAACAGGGCGATGAATGGAAAACAGCATTTAATACGCCCGAGGGCCATTTTGAGTACCTGGTTATGCCATTCGGGCTTTCCAATGCTCCATCTGTATTTCAGTCCTTTATGCATGACATCTTCCGAGAGTACCTGGATAAATTCCTGATTGTATACTTGGATGATATTTTAGTCTTCTCGGATGATTGGGAGTCGCACGTGAAGCAGGTTAGAATGGTGTTCCAGGTCCTGCGTGCAAATTCTTTGTTTGTGAAGGGGTCAACGTGTCTCTTTGGTGTTCAGAAGGTTTCATTTTTGGGTTTCATTTTTTCCTCTTCTACTTTCGAGATGGACCCTGTTAAAGTTCAGGCCATTTATGATTGGACTCAGCCGACATCTCTGAAGAGTCTGCAAAAGTTCCTGGGCTTTGCTAATTTTTATCGTCGCTTCATCAATAATTTTTCCAGTATTGCTAAACCGTTGACTGATTTAACCAAGAAGGGTGCTGATGTGGTCAATTGGTCTTCTGCTGCTGTGGAAGCTTTTCAGGAGTTGAAGCGTCGTTTTTCTTCTGCCCCTGTGTTGTGCCAGCCAGATGTTTCGCACCCGTTCCAGGTCGAGGTTGATGCTTCTGAGATTGGAGCAGGGGCTGTTTTGTCGCAAAGAAGTTCTGATGGCTCAGTGATGAAACCATGTGCCTTCTTTTCCAGGAAGTTTTCGCCTGCTGAGCGTAATTATGATGTTGGCAATCGAGAGTTGCTGGCCATGAAGTGGGCATTCGAGGAGTGGCGTCATTGGCTTGAAGGAGCTAAGCATCGCGTGGTGGTCTTGACTGATCACAAGAACTTGACTTATCTCGAGTCTGCCAAACGGTTGAATCCTAGACAAGCTCGTTGGTCGCTGTTTTTCTCCCGTTTTGACTTTGTGGTTTCGTACCTTCCGGGCTCTAAAAATGTGAAGGCGGATGCCCTGTCTAGGAGTTTTGTGCCCAACTCTCCGGGTTTGCCTGAGCCGGCAGGTATTCTCAAAGAGGGGGTAATTTTGTCTGCCATCTCCCCTGATTTGCGGCGGGTGCTGCAAAAATTTCAGGCTAATAGACCTGACCGTTGCCCGACGGAGAAACTGTTTGTCCCTGATAGATGGACGAGTAGAGTTATCTCTGAGGTTCATTGTTCGGTGTTGGCTGGTCATCCTGGAATCTTTGGTACCAGAGATTTGGTGGCTAGATCCTTTTGGTGGCCGTCTCTGTCGCGGGATGTGCGTTCGTTTGTGCAGTCCTGTGGGATTTGTGCTCAGGCTAAGCCCTGCTGTTCTCGTGCCAGTGGGTTGCTTTTGCCCTTGCCGGTCCCGAAGAGGCCTTGGACACATATCTCTATGGATTTTATTTCGGATCTCCCCATCTCTCAAAAGATGTCGGTCATTTGGGTGGTTTGTGATCGCTTCTCTAAGATGGTCCATTTGGTACCCTTGTCTAAATTGCCCTCCTCCTCTGATTTGGTGCCATTGTTTTTCCAGCATGTGGTTCGTTTACATGGCATTCCAGAGAACATCGTTTCTGACAGAGGTTCCCAGTTTGTTTCGAGGTTTTGGCGAGCCTTTTGTGCTAGGATGGGCATTGATTTGTCTTTTTCCTCGGCTTTCCATCCTCAGACAAATGGCCAAACTGAACGAACCAATCAGACCTTGGAAACATATCTGAGATGTTTTGTTTCTGCTGATCAGGATGATTGGGTGTCCTTTTTGCCTTTGGCTGAGTTCGCCCTTAATAATCGGGCCAGCTCGGCTACTTTGGTTTCGCCGTTTTTCTGCAATTCTGGTTTCCATCCTCGTTTCTCTTCAGGGCAAGTTGAGTCTTCGGACTGTCCTGGTGTGGATACTGTGGTGGATAGGTTGCAGCAGATTTGGACTCATGTAGTGGACAATTTGACATTGTCCCAGGAGAAGGCTCAACGTTTCGCTAACCGCAGGCGCTGTGTGGGTCCCCGACTTCGTGTTGGGGATTTGATTTGGTTGTCGTCTCGTTATATTCCTATGAAAGTTTCCTCTCCTAAGTTTAAGCCTCGTTTCATTGGTCCGTATAGGATTTCTGAGGTTCTTAATCCTGTGTCTTTTCGTTTGACCCTTCCAGCTTCTTTTTCCATCCATAATGTATTCCATAGGTCATTGTTGTGGAGATACGTGGCACCTGTGGTTCCTTCCGTTGATCCTCCTGCCCCGGTCTTGGTTGAGGGGGAGTTGGAGTATATAGTGGAGAAGATTTTGGATTCTCGTATTTCGAGACGGAAACTCCAGTACCTGGTTAAGTGGAAGGGTTATGGTCAGGAAGATAATTCCTGGGTCTTTGCCTCTGATGTTCATGCTGCCGATCTGGTTCGCGCCTTTCATTTGGCTCATCCTGGTCGGCCTGGGGGCTCTGGTGAGGGTTCGGTGACCCCTCCTCAAGGGGGGGGTACTGTTGTGAATTTTGTGGTCAAGCTCCCTCCTGTGGTCATGAGTGGTACTTCGGCTGGTTCTGTCCATGAGCTTCCTTTGGTGGATGTGAGTGGGGCTGCGGCTTCTGAGTTTCCTTCCTCAGGTGACGAGGTTAAGTCGTTAGGTGCTGCTCTATTTAACTCCACCTAGTTCTTTGTTCCTGGCCTCCAGTCAATGTTCCAGTATTGGTCTTGCTCTCTCCTGGATCATTCTTGTGGCCTGTCTGCCCTGCATAAGCTAAGTTCTGCTTGTGTTACTTTTGTTTGCTATTTTTTCTGTCCAGCTTGCTATATTGGTTTGTCATGCTTGCTGGAAGCTCTGGGACGCAGAGGAAGCACCTCCGCACCGTTAGTCGATGCAGAGGGTCTTTTTGCGCCCTCTGCGTGGTTGTTTGTAGGTTTTTGTGCTGACCGCAAAGCTATCTTTCCTATCCTCGGTCTATTTAGTAAGTCGGGCCTCACTTTGCTAAAATCTATTTCATCTCTGTGTTTGTGTTTTCATCTTTGCTCACAGTCATTATATGTGGGGGGCTGCCTTTTCCTTTGGGGAATTTCTCTGAGGCAAGGTAGGCTTATTTTTCTATCTTCAGGACTAGCTAGTTTCTCAGGCTGTGCCCGAGGCGCCTAGGTCTGGTCAGGAGCGCTCCACGGCTACCTCTAGTGTGGTGTGATAGGATTAGGGATTGTGGTCAGCAGAGTTCCCACGTCTCAGAGCTCGTCCTATGTGATTAGCAACTATCAGGTCATTTTCTGTGCTCGTAACCACCAGGTCCATTGTGGTTCTGAATCACCAGTTCATGACAGGGCTGTAGTCGGTGGTGATTGGTGCACTGTGTGGCATCCACACTACTTAAGACAGCCCTGTATGTTGTAATGTATGCTTGAAAAAGACCAGTTTTTGGTTGAAACGTCGCTGTTTATATTATGGCTTAATAAAGCGTTGCTTGAAGATTTCTACACCTGGGTGGAGCGCTGTTCATTTTGTATTGGATGGTCTTCGAATATCCAGGAGGGTTCCCTGGACGTGGAACGGGCACCCCAAGGAAGTGAGTGCTGTTAGCCCCTCTTTATTTTTTGTGACCTCGACCATTAAAGTCTATTGGTGTCTGTGTAAAATAAATGACACAGAATACAGTGCATACTTTGTACTTCAGAGTTCCATCTGAGTTTCAACCGTTTTTAACTAAGACACAGACATCAATGGATAAAAAAATAAGACAGTCTATGTGCTTCAGTGAAATAAACTGATGAGAAAAAACATGAACAACCAGGATGACTTGAATGAAGATACATGGGTGTGTGAATGTAGCCATAGGCTGGGTAGACATCTGTCATCTGAAAAGCCCTGTTGATTTACATTGGTCAGTGTGCTGCCTGATCTTTACTCGGACAGAACACGCCTGTATGATACGCTTATCTGAACAGGCATTTAACACCATTCTATATACCAATATATACGGTACATACCTGTGTTTTGATGTGTTTTGACATCCATATACTGTTGGTTTTAGCGGGGGTAGGGTGGTCCTTCACTGATGGAGGTCACCAATAAAAATTAAATGCTATTGTTTATTATTTAGCAACCAAGAATAAATACTGATATTAATAAATGGTAGGGAGTATATAAGTAATAACTGCTCATTTCTATTAAAGCGGTGGAATTGATTTTATGTCCAACCATGTAAGTGGATGTAAACTAAATTGTACTTGCAGATAATCGATAGATGATCAAAAACTCATTGCATGAAAAAGACTAAGGCCAAGTGCACATGTTGAGTATTTGGCGAGTTTTTTACATCACTATTTGTAAACTAAAACTAGGAGAGGAACAATCAGAGAAAAAGTATTATAGAAACACGTCACCACTTCTGTATTTATCACCCACTCCTGATCTTGGCTTCCTCAGTTTTGTTATACTCTGGCATTGTGTCGTCTCTGCTAGGGTTGAGCGACCTTCACTTTTATAGGATCGGGTCGGGTTTCACGAAACCCGACTTTTGGAAAAGTCGGGTCGAGTGAAATCTGCCGATCCTATAAAAAAGTCGGGGTCGGGGTCGGCCGAAACTCGAAACCCAATGCAGTGCATTGGGTTTCCATGGTTCCCAGGGTCTGAAGGAGCGGAAACTCTCCTTCAGGCCCTGGGATCCATATTTAAGTGTAAAATATAGAATTAAAATAAAAAATATCCTTATACTTACCCTCTGACGCGCCCTGGTACTAACCGGGAACCTTCCTTCCTTAGAATCAGCCTTCCAGGACCTTCGGTGACGTCGCGGGTGACGTCGCGGCTTGTGATTGGCCGCGCGGCCGCCCATGTGACCGCTCGCGCGGCCAATCACAAGCCGCGACGTCACCCGCGACGTCACCGAAGGTCCTGGAAGGGCTGATTCTTAGGAAGGAAGGATGTCGGAAGGAAGCAGGGCGCTTCCGAGGGTGAGTATATTCCTATTAGGTATATACTCACCCTCGGAAGCGCCCTGCTTCCTTCCGACAGCCTTCCTTCCTAAGAATCAGCCCTTCCAGGACCTTCGGTGACGTCGCGGCTTGTGATTGGCCGCGCGAGCGGTCACATGGGCGGCCGCGCGGCCAATCACAAGCCGCGACGTCACCGCAACGTCACGGCAAGGTCCTAGAAGCGCGGATTCGAAGGAGGAAGGCTGCCGGTTAGTACCAGGGCGCGTCAGAGGGTAAGTATTGCAATATTTTTTATTTTAATTCTATATTTTACACTTTAATCTGAATTCCGATACCAATTCCCGATATCTTAAACATATCGGGATCGGAATTCCGATTCCAGATTCAAAAGATCGCCGACTTCATGGCCGACCCCACACTGGGGTCGGGTCGGGTTTCATGAAACCCGACCTTGCCAAAAGTCGGCGACTTTTGAACAATTTCGACCCGTTTCGCTCAACCCTAGTCTCTGCCATTGTTTTTTATTTCAATGTATGGCGGTGTTGTTTGCTCAGCGCTAGTTCAGTTGGCATTGTACTATGAGTGCACTGTTCATTGTGGTCGTAATGTTAATGTATGGATTTTTGGATATTTTCCTATATGTTCCTCTGTATTGTGCATAGTAAAATAATTACATTTTTTTAATTTCAGAATTTCATCAAGTTACAATGGCCAGCGACTCGAGCCACACCACACCGCTGGGGAGTCCGGTGAGTACATGATCTACTGTTGCTTACTATTCGGTGTCATTTGTAGACGTGTCACTCAATTTTTTTAAACTATTTTCCAGGCTTCTTCAAGTGAGGAAGAAGAGAGCCAGCAGGAGCAGCGACCATGGGGCCAAGCTGTGGTGGCAAGACGGTGAGTAAGGTTTTTTTTCAAACAACCTAGTAAAAAAATTTTTTTTACTTACTTTTTAAAATTTTTTTTTTTTTTTGTTGGGGGGGGGGGAGTAGGGAGGGAGACCAAATTTTATTTATATTGCAAACATTAATGTTTTCCAATTATTCTAGGTTTCACAACGGGACCAAGATGACATAGACATCATGGTCGCGTCTATCCAGGAGCGAGGTCCATTGTGGGACAGCCGTGACCCCCGGCACGCGGACCAGGTGGTTTTGAGACGTATGTGAGCTGAGGTGGCCAAATCGCTGTGGGATGGGTTTGACAGCGCTTCACCCACGGACCAAGATAAATTTGGTAAGTATTGCCGAAATGCCGCACTGACCCATCAGGCCAGGATACACAACCATCTGTGATGTGTTCTACTTTTGTGGCATCGCACACGGTTGCGTTATCAATTAAAAAAGTTTCTCTCAACCTTTATTTTTTGGTTTGACTTTTTCACAGTCAAAAAATTGAAGACCAGATGGCGCTCCATGAAGGACCGTTTCAATCGGGGCCTGAAAAAGGAGGGACAGACTCGTAGTGGTGCTGCTGCGGCAAGGACATTAACATACAAGTACAGCAGAATTCTTCAGTTCCTGAGACCGGTCCTTGCCCGCCGACAGTAAGTATTAGTACCTATTCCCACACATCGGGTATTGAACAACATGCATATTCACGTAGCATATTCCCCAGCCACGTAGTTTATTGCCCAGCCATTTATTATATTGCCCAGTTACGTAGTATACAGCACACAGACACATAGTAGATTGGCCAGCCACGTGCAATATTTCATAGTGGCGTACTATATTGCCCATCCAGGTTTATCTTAGTTTCCAATAAAACATTAAAAGAATAGACACGGGAGACCTTCTAGTCCACTGCAGGTTCTGTTCCCAGGGTTGGTCTGATCGCAGGACCTGTGATGACGTCTCGGTCACATGACCGTGACGTCATGGCAGTTCCAACGATAAGCGTAAACCATGGCGGCCGTTGCAAACGCCAACCATGGGTAAGTATAGCATGGTAATTTTTAAAAACAAAATGTTTTCAATTTTTAATATTGATGCGGCATAGGCAGTGTCAATAGTAAAAATTTGGTTACATCTTACCGGCGGCAACGGTTACCGCTGGTAAGTGTTTATCGATGACAGAGGGGAGTATGCGGGCGACAGCCATTCACTGCGGGGAGTAAGGAGCGGCCCTTTTATTCAGGACTGTGCCCAGCGCTGATTGGTCGCGTCAGCCATGACAGGCAGCTGACCGTAACAATCAGCGAATTAATACCGTTAGGACTGACAGACGGAACTGACCCTTTACAATTATGTAAAATTCTAATTTTTGATGCAATGTTAACTTTATATTATACACAGGAGGTGGCGAATGTGAAATGTTATATTTTGTATACTAATGTTTTCCTTATGTTTTCACAGAACACACAGCAGCACCCTCGAGCCTGTTCACCCCTCTGGAGCGGTCCTTCGTGATTCGCCATCTGACCCATCCCAGCCATCCCACAGCGAGAGTAGGCTTGCACCACCATCTGGAGAACCGGCAGCCGGTCCATCAGATGTTCCCCTGGCCGAGGCCACTGGCGCTCCTTCCTTTGGGTATTCCCGACAGCGTCAGCGGGCCTCGGACAGGCCGCTAATGCCCAAATTTTTGCATTTGAGCACAGTCTTCCAGAATTGTTTCAAGGCGCTGGGCGATAGAATGGACACAGCTCTGTCCAATATCGACCGGCGCCTTGGGAATATGGAATCCGAGCTCTCGAGGCCGGTAAAACATTTCTTTAGTACCATTGCGAAGGGCATGTTGGAACATCTTACGCCGGAACTCCAGATTTCGGTGATGCAGGCCTGCAACAATGCCTACGTGACTGCTCTGCAGCAGGCTCGGGTCATACAGTCAGCGACTACAATGCCCGTAGTACCATCGCTGGCTAGCATGACTCCGACTCCTGCTGCAGAGCACCCACACAGAGCTCCGCGTGCCGAGGGCCACTGCCGCCACCACCGACACCATAGAACCGAGCCGCAAAGTCCTGCTCCTGCCAGGCCTTCAAGGACAAGATGCCACGCAGAACAACACCCAGAGGGAGAGAGAAGAAAACGGCCAAAAACAAGGACATCTACGGTGGCTCTGGCTGCTCCAATAACAACACCAAGCTCTCAGCCGGGGTCTAGCCGGAGCAGGAGTAGCCAGAGCCAGTCCACAGTGCCAAGGACACTGGTCGTGCCTCCTCCCTCACCTCCCGCGTTGGCATTCTTGCCACCATCGACCACAGGGTGGTCAGACGTCGGCATACCTTCAAGTATTTTGCAGTATGGTGGTTCCTGCTCCACCTCCTCCTCCTCTATCTCCTCCACCCACTCCCAAACTGGTGGATATCAATCCCCCTTAATCGCAGAAGTTCCTACCCCTTAGAACCTTTACCCATTTTTCTTTTTGTGTCACCCTTAATAAAATTGTTATTTTGATAACAAAATCGGAGTTTCTTGGTCTAAAATAAAGTTTGCACCAACTCACACCGTGCGCCGTATACACAAATTTTGTGTTTTTAACACCTCATATCTGCAATGTCTGACACACTGTTATCCAGTTTGTTGTAAATTTTTGTGGGCTGTCTCTCATTGTACTATGAGATGTTACAAACACAAAGAGGATTAAAAAATATATCAATTTCCAAACCTACTGTAAGGGTACCGTCACACATAACGATTTCGTTAACGATATCGTTGCTTTTTGTGACGTAGCAACGATATCGTTAACAAAATCATTATGCGTGACAGCGACCAATGATCAGGCCCCTGCTGGGAGATCGTAGGTCGCTGCGAATGATCAGGACCTTTTTTGGTCGCTGATCACCCGCTGTCATCGCTGGATGGCGTGTGTGACACCGATCCAGCGATGTCTTCACTGGTAACCAGGGTAAACATCGGGTTACTAAAGCACAGGGCCACTTAGTAACCCTATGTTTACCCTGGTTACCATTGTAAAAATTAAGAAAAACAAACAGTACATACTTACATTCCGGGGTCTGCCACGTCCCTCGCCGTCATCTTCCCGCACTGACTGAAACTGTGAGTCCCGACCGTAAAGTAAAAGCAGAGCACACCGTTGACGTCAACGCTGTGCTGTGCTTTAGGGCTGGCACAGTGCGGGAAGCTGACGGCGATGGACGTGGCAGACACCGGAATGTAAGTATGTACTTTATAATTTTTTTTTTCATTTACAATGGTAAACAGGGTAAACATTGGGTTACTAAGGGCCCTGCGCTTAGTAACCCGATGTTTACCCTGGTTACACGGGGACTTCGTCATTGTTGGTCGCTGGAGAGCTGTCTGTGTGACAGCTCTCCAGCAACCACACAACGACTTAACAACGATCACGGTCAGGTCGTATCGCTGGTCGTGTTCGTTGGTTAATCGTTTAGTGTAACGGTACCTTGAGGTTATTGGTCAGGTGAGGTGGTAGCAATGTTCACATGGCCAAGTGTCGCCACTATTTGACTCTGGACGTATTCCAGCATCCTGAGTTCAATAGTGTTAACTCACTAGAGTTCAGCGAACATGATCGTCTCCCTCCTTTTCAAGCAAAACACTTGCAGACTTGTAGCATATGGGCCCCGGCTTCATGGAGTGCAGATTATGATCTGCAGCCACATGTTCCGAGGCTGTGTGACAGGCAGAACACATGCACATCCAAGGCCTATTTGTTGGCCTCGCCATGCATGTGTAGTGCCTGTCACACAGCCGCGGCACATGCAGCGGCAGAAAACCTGCTTCAGCCATCACGCTCCATGATGCCAGGTTCCATATGCAAAGGTGGGAGCCGATCATGTTCGCTTTTAAAACTATGGAACACACGGCTATGTGAACAATTTGGTTGTTTTGTCAGAGTCAATTTCGTAACTGGTGCTCACATTACTACATTTTGTGGTACACACATTTGGTTCTAGAACATTGGATTTGTTTAAACTTTTTTTTTATTGGCAACAACATTGTAACATAGGGGAGCATTTTTTTTTTAAACGGAAAGGCACAATAAATTTAGTTACAGTTACAGCAGGATGAAATACTGTTTCTACATTAAACCATTTGATCTTGCCATGACACACGGCCAACATCTGAAACAAAATATGAAGCAAATCGATCCCTCATCTGAGCAATTTCCAAAGTTGTCCTCAGAGGATGATCTTGGTAATCGGGCAATGGGTTTGGTATGGGTTCATCTAGTTCCACGTTGAATCTCTCTTTAGCAATAATATAATTGTGGAGAACCACACAAGCCTTCACCACCTGATCAACTGTCTCAATTTTCAGATTAATGGCGGATCCTAAAATCCGCCATTTGGAGATAAGGATTCCAAAGGCGCACTCCACAGTTCTTCTAGCCCTGGACAGTCTATAATTAAAAATTCTTTTTGTGTGGTCCAAGCCCCGACTGGAGTACGGTTTCAGTAGGTTGGCACACATTTGAAAAGCCTCGTCACCAACCACAACAAATGGCATGGCCGGGCCTACGGTGTTGGGAAGAGGTCGTGGCTGGGGGAAATTAAAATTGTTCTCAAATAATCTTCGGCCCATATCAGACTCCTTAAATGTCCGTGAATCATTTGCACGGCCAAACGCTCCAATGTCCACGGCGAGAAACCTGCAGTCCGCACCAGCAATTGCCATGAGCACGGTGGAAAAGTATTTTTTGTAATTGAAAAAAAGAGATCCACTTCTTGCAGGCTTTGTAATCCTAATGTGCTTCCCATCCACTGCTCCAATACAGTTAGGGAAAGAACACAGTTGGTCAAATTTTTGGGCGTTGTCCTCCCATAACGCTGTTGTTGGGATTGGTAAAAATTCCTCACGGAGATTGTCCCACAATGCGCGGCATGTGTCGGCAATAATACCCGAAAGTGTGGAGACTCCAATCCGAAACTGGAGATGCAGGGATCTCAAGGTCTCTCCGGTAGCCAGTAAACTGACAAGAAGAAAAATAAATAAATTTAATTAAAGTACATTGTTATAAAATAAAATTACATTTTCCATCCCTCCTCCCCCCCCCAAAAAAAAAATAAAAAAGGTTATTTTAAAAAAGGGCAGAACATATAAAGTCCTTCAAATAGCTACATTACATATCGTAGAGTCACCAGCAGACGTTCCTTGGCGGAAATTGATCTCCGGAGCTGCGTGTCCTGCCTGGTAATGGCTCCTTCCACCAGACGCAGCAGATAGCGGAAGCTGTTTTGAGACATCCTGGTATACTCAAAATATTTTTCCAGGTTGTCATTTAGCTCACCAAAGAAACAATGGTAGGCTCCACGACTCTCTCGGACTTCCACTATAGGGTGTAGCCAAAAGCGCCGATGACTCCTTCTCCGTTGTTTATCTCTTTTCCTTTGTTCATGAAAGGTGATAGCGTAAGCAATAGCAATGGCAAAATCCAGCTCCATATTGAGGTAGATACTCTCCATGGGACGCTCCATCTTGATGCTGAAAACACGCAAAATGGGAGGAATTTATCTATGCCGGGGTATATATACTAAAATTCCATTATACCCACCCTCTTCTATCCATTGGTGGTCTTTATCTAGTGTCTAGACACTAGATAAGGCTTTTCGTCATGCAATTGGGTGGAAAATGGCATCATTGTTTGACAACGCATGCGTCAAAAAACGCTGCGTTTTTTTCACAAAAATGCACCAAAAACGCACCAAAAACGCTGCGTTTCACGATGCATGCGGTGAACGCATGCGTCGAAAATGGTGCGTTCTATTGTGCGTTCCTAATGTGTCGTGCGTTGCGTTGACGACGCTGCGTCGCAAGACGCAAATGTGAACGTAGCCTATCTTTATCAATCAGAAAGGAAACATGCATTTTCTGCAGTACGTGGCTGTATTCAGAGAACTAGAAACCCATGCTCTCAGACTGCTTAAGGTATTATACGGATATTTGTTTTATTCAGTGGTGGCTGTAGAATGGTGTAGGATATGGGAGAGTTGGCTTAACCGCTTGTCTCATCAGTGGGTCACAACAGAAGCCGGTGGAAACCAGTCACTGAACAGAGGTTGTTCCAGTATGATGACCCCTATAAAGTCATTGAAAAGAGAAAGCCACAAGAGAATGTCTGGTGATTTTCTAGATTTAAAGAAAATTATATAGGTTTCTTGGACTACAATCCACTATCAGAGGTCATTGGCAGGGACATATTTGGCATTCATGCCGGCCTTGGCACTTTAAGTGGTACCCCCCTAATGATCAGTCAGACCGTTCTTTAATTCTCCTGAAGATCCACTCTTTATCCCTTCTAAAAAGGTGGTAAAAACACTGAACTCATACACTGCAAGATGATTCGCTGTTCATATGTTCAGCCCTTTGTGATTTTTTTTAAACATTTCAGGTTTCCTAAGACATGAAGTGGTTAAAAGAAGTGACCAGTCCAGTGTATGGGTGGTTTCTGATTGGAAGCCACTTGCTAGTGTATTTAAAGAAAGAATAAAAAAAAAAAAACTTACCTAAAATGTCTGAAAAGACAACAAAAAAAGCAAAAAAAAGTTAATTCAGAACAAAATGATGACTGTGTCCTGAAGCATCTTCTGTCTGAAAAACTACAGGCATTCGCATATGTCCAAAGGAAGTAATGTGCGCATATTCTGTCAGTGTCCATACCCTTCCGATACTGGTTAAGACCCTCATACACATTGGACTACATTTGGGCAAACCCCCTGATACCAACAGGGTCTACTGACAGTCCAATATGTATGGCGGCCTCTGACTGATAACTGTCAGGGGAGATAAGAATCCAGAAGTCCTATTTCGGACTGGAGATCCATTTGTTCTCTAAGGCTAGTTTCACACTTGCATAGGGCAGAGCTGCGGAGGGCTGCGTACTTCCTCCATTAAGCCCCGCCCACTGCCACACCTCTTCCATTCAGCTCTGCCTACGTTTGCATTCATCCTGCGTACCTATATTTAACATTGGGTATGCAGGCCATGCGGGTGTATGCGGATACCTCCGCATGCGTCGTTTTGACGCTGGGCCGAACTGCGTCGAACGCAACATTTGATAACTTGTCTTGCCACTCCAGGCCACCCATACCCCTTAATATCCTTGGTTGCTCTCATCTGCACACACTCTAGATCATCTATGTTATTAATATACTTTGTAGTCCAAAATGTGCACAGTATTCTAAGTGTGGCCACTATAATGTACTGCTGCAGTGCAGTATAGTGCAACCTCCACCTGGTGAGCGAAAAGAGGTTGTACACATAGTGCAGCAACACTGAACAACATAGGTGCCACAGGTAATGAAAGCAAAGTCAAACAAGCTAAGGTCATACACAGTGAGGTCAGCGCAGTACACACGGGGAGTCAGAGGAATAGTCGGAGACAAATAAGAAGTCAGAGCCTACCGGGAATGTAGTAACCAAAACATGAGATGTAAGAAGAAGTCAGGATACAAGCCAGAGTCGAAGCCAGTTGGGAAGCTTGGTATCAAAGACGGAAAACAAGGGGCAAAGTCCAGAAATCAGATCGAGTCATAAATGGGTGCAGGCAGTCAGAGGAACAAAGATCACTAACAGGAATACAGGTCAGGGGCTCCAGCTGGGAAGCTTGAACTATAGCTGACACTGGCCCCCAGGCTGCAGAGGACGGAAATAGCTCAGCCAGCTCCATAACGAGGCAGAGGGGATTGATTAACTGCCGCATGACCAATCCAGAGACAAGACAGCTGAAAACAAACTCAGGACTGGACCATGACAGCCACATTACATAGGCAAAACTAAGTTATTTTTGTGAACATCCATGACTCTTTTTAATAAGCCTTGGCAACAGCTAGTTATCCAAGTCTTTAGTATATACTTGTACATTTTGTTTCTTTTGCTCAAATGCATCACCTTACATTTATATATGTTAAACTCCAAATGCCATCTCTGAGCCTAAGCCTCATCAGTCTAAACAAATTCCCAAATCTCATTTTAGTATTAAATTATCCTCATCTGTTTTTATTACCTTGCAAAGCTTAATATCATCAGTAAATATTGATATCCTACTCTATATGCCCTTTTATAAGGTCTATATTAAAAAAAGAAGAGGGCCTAATACTGACACCTATCACCTTTCACTAATCATCTGAGAGTGTTCCAACCACTGTCTGTTTTCTATCACGGACTCAGTTGTTAACGTATTTACATACATTTTCCACTAGTCCCATTATTCTCATTTTGTGTACCACTCTTTTATGTGACAAGGTATCAAATGCCTTTGAAAAGTCCAGAAAGACAACATACACCGCCTTACCCCAGTGGCGTAGGAAGGGGGATGCGGGGGGGGGGGGCGGTCCGCCCCGGGCGGCACAATGCTGGGGGCGGCCGGCGCTGCAGGAGAAGAAGATAAAAAAAAAAAAAAAAAAAAAAAAGACGCCCCTTTAAATCTTCGGGCGGCGCCGTCCGCCGCCACGACCAGGGCCAGCTCCCCCCACCCCCGGGTCCCGCCCCCCGCTCTATACTCACCTCTCCTGGTTCCTGCGGCGCCGGCAGCTGCAGCGTCCTCTGACTCTGCGACGTCTCAGAGCAGAGGGCGCGATGACGTCACTACTGTGCGCGCCGCTCTGCCTCTCTGTCCTGAGCGTCGCAGAGCCGGAGAGACGCTGACTGCACCGGACCTGCGCTAGGAACGGGAGAGGTGAGGATTTTACTTTTTTTTTTTTTTCTTTATTTCTGACTGTCTGGGGCTGGGGCAATGCTGGAGACCATGGGGCAATACAGGAGACCATGGGGCAGATTGCTGGACACACTGGGGCAGTACAGGAGACCATGGGGCAGATTGCTGGACACACTGGGGCAATACAGGAGACCATGGGGCAGATTGCTGGACACACTGGGGCAATACTGGAGACCATGGGGCAGATTGCTGGACACACTGGGGCAATACAGGAGACTATGGGGCAGATTGCTGGACACACTGGGGCAATACAGGAGACTATGGGGCAGATTGCTGGACACACTGGGGCAATACAGGAGACCATGGGGCAGATTGCTGGACACACTGGGGCAATACAGGAGACCATGGGGCAGATTGCTGGACACACTGGGGCAATACAGGAGACTATGGGGCAGATTGCTGGACACACTGGGGCAATACTGGAGACCATGGGGCAGAATGCTGGACACACTGGGGCAATACTGGAGACCATGGGGCAGAATGCTGGACACACTGGGGCAATACTGGAGACCATGGGGCAGAATGCTGGACACACTGGGGCAATACAGGAGACCATGGGGCAGATTGCTGGACACACTGGGGCAATACAGGAGACCATGGGGCAGATTGCTGGACACACTGGGGCAATACAGGAGACTATGGGGCAGATTGCTGGACACACTGGGGCAATACTGGAGACCATGGGGCAGAATGCTGGACACACTGGGGCAATACTGGAGACCATGGGGCAGAATGCTGGACACACTGGGGCAATACTGGAGACCATGGGGCAGAATGCTGGACACACTGGGGCAATACAGGAGACCATGGGGCAGAATGCTGGACACACTGGGGCAATACTGGAGACCATGGGGCAGAATGCTGGACACACTGGGGCAATACTGGAGACCATGGGGCAGAATGCTGGACACACTGGGGCAATACTGGAGACCATGGGGCAGAATGCTGGACACACTGGGGCAATACTGGAGACCATGGGGCAGAATGCTGGACACACTGGGGCAGTACAGGAGACTATGGGGCAGAATGCTGGACACACTGGGGCAATACTGGAGACCCTGGGGCAGATTGCTGGACACACTGGGGCAATACTGGAGACCCTGGGGCAGATTTCTGGACACATTGAGGCAATGCTGGAGACCCTGGGGCAGACTTCTGGACACACTGGGGCAATGCTGGACACTGGGGCAGATTGCTGGACACACTGGGGGTAATATACTGGACACACTGGGGCAATGCTGGACACTGGGGGTAATATGCTGGACACACTGGGGCAGACTGCTGGACACACTGGGGAAAGGCTGGACACTGGGGCAGATTGCTGGACACACTGAGGGCAGATTGCTGGACACACTGGGGGTAATATGCTGGACATACTGGGGCAGATTGCTGGACACACTGGGGGTAATATGCTGGACACACTGGGGCAGATTGCTGGACAACATGGGGGTAATATGCTGGACACACTGGGGCAGATTGCTGGACAACATGGGGGTAATATGCTGGACACACTGGGGGCAGGACTTGAGGCATGGGCAGAATGTAGATACGGGGCATGATTGGAGACACGGGGCAGGATTGGATCATGGGGCAGGACGGATACGATGGAGGCTGGTGGGGCAGGATGGGGAGATCATATGGGGTAGAATGGATACTCATGAGGGCAGGATACGACAACATATGGCTGGAGCCAGGAATGAGATAAACGGGGCCAGGGTGGGGAATATTATTACCATAGGGGATAATTAAGGGATATTGTTACTGCAGTGATGTATTTATTTTATTTTTTGAGTATACTGTTTTAAATGGGGGGGCGGTCCTGTTACTGTGCAGAGTGACACTATATCACCTTTTTTTCTTCATGTGGTGTAATGTAGAAGTTGTGAAAAATTAAGTAATGTGTTCTGCAAGCGGAGCTCGAGATAACTGTGTTATTTCCTGCAGAAACGAGTCCTGGCTGGAAGGAATGATGGCGGTCTGTGCTGGATGAAAGATGAAGGACTTCACCTAGAGACGTCACTGGTGAGTCAGTGTTACCTATACACTGACACTATACACTGTATACTATATAGAGGTCCTATGTATAATGTCACCAGTGATCTCTGTATTACCTCTACACAGACACTGCATACTAAGTACAGATCTCCTGTGAATACTGGCACTTATGGTGATAGTATTGTGGTTTTTTTTTTTATTACTGATCAGTATTGTAGTATTCAGTCACTATGTGGTGGTAATATGTGGTCTGGAAATGGTGCGGTGGTATTTGTCCCTTGTATGTAGTATTATTCGGTCACTATGTGGCCTGGTCATGGTGTGGTGGTATTAAGTCACAGGTGTGGCATGTGGGGGTGACACCATTAGGCCCAGTTTAAGTTCTACAAAACAGGAAAACCATTTTTGGTAACCTTTGTGTGTATTGAGCTGGGGGGGGGGGATGGGGGGGGGGGGGGCGCCAAACTCGGGAACAGCCCCGGGCGGCAAAAGCTCTAGCTACGCCTCTGCCTTACCCTGGTCCATTCTGGAACTTGCCACCTCATAGAAGCTGATCAGATTAGTTTGACAGGACTGATCCCTCATACAACCATGTTTTGGCTTACTACCATGTCTGCGATCAGAACATCACTAAAATACTAGGCAGTGTGGTTGTGTCAACAGCACTGAAATATTGCATTGGTAAAATAATTTAACCTACCTCCAGTCATGAATTACATGGTTTTACATATCAGGACAAAATGAAAAAAATCTGGTCCTTGGAACATCTTAATTTTAGATAAATTTAACCTCAGATGAACTAGCAACACATGACAAATTACACAATGTTATATTTATTTATTTTATTTAATAAGAACTTGATGAAGATGCAGAAGCAGTCTGAAAAATTATGCACACCCCATAAATCTGTAGCTTGTAGAACCACCATTAGCAGCAGTAATTTGAAGCAATTATTTTCTATATGACATTACCAGTCTCTCACATTGTTATGAAGTAATTTTATCTCATTCTTGTGTGCATCATTATTGCTTAAGTAAAAGAGGACCTTTCAGAATATTTTTTATTTTAAACTGTTTATATCAGTAAAAAGGGGCACAGGGGCTGAGGAACAGCATTGCGGAGAATAACATCCCAAGAAAAGAATTTCTGATAACGATCCCCTTGGTTGAAGGAAAAATGTACATATTAACTTTGAAAGCCCATATGTCCACAATGCTGTGGAGAAAAAAATTTGTTAATCAGTCTCTCTGCCCTATTTTATTGATATATAAAATTTTAAATAAAAAATATTGTGAAAGGTCATCTTTAACTTAGGTTTGTGGGCCCTCATTTATGCACAGTTCTCTTAGTCCCTTCCTGTACATGTACGGCACAAATTAAGAGTGGGTGTGTGGAGTGGGATTATAGGCAGAGCATGACCCATACCCAACAGATAATGGGTGGATGTCATATCCAGAAGCTGCCTCTAAGGCCAGGGTCACACGATCATATATTCTCTCATTTGAGAGAATCGGGCTGATTATTCTAATGACACTCCAATCAAACTCTGATCTAAGTTTGCTTAGAGTGTCAGCATAGTGGGATCTGATTCTCTTGGATGAGATAATCGTAGCACACTGCAAGTAGAAGATGGAGAGCAAAATTTCTCCATCTTCTCCATTGGGTGAAAAATTGGACTATACTCAAATGTCATCTGAGTGCAATCCGTTGTTTTCCACACACCAATTGACTTGAAAGGATGTATCTTCCTTTTTTAGAGTGAAATAGCAGAATGCTGAGATTTTTTTCTCACAGACAGATTCTGTCAGTGAACAAAATCAGTCATCAGCATTAACCCATGGAATAACATTGGTCCGAGTGCTACCTGATAAAAAAAAAATCGCATAGCACTCGTCTGATTTATATGCTTGTGTGACCCTGGTCTAAAAGTCATGGGTGGAACCAAGCTCCGTCCACAACTGTTAACCTGTCTCTGACTAGGGCTACCACTAGGAATTTTGGGGCCCCATACTGGCAAAATGTTCTGGCCCCCCTCGAGAATCTGCCCAGGCTCCACCCTGGCTCCACCTCCACCCTTCAAACCTATCTCACAGTCCCACCACCCACATTTGGAAAAACTCAACTACTCCACCATGTCCTCACCAATCAGATATTAACAATTCCCATCAAACACCAGATCACATTCATAACCAGCAGCTTTTGTTCTGGCCAAAAGAAATTTTAAGCCGCCACCATGACACGGTAGACTCTTTTGGCCGGGCCTTACTCTACTCTAACCTACTAAATATAAATATATTTTTACTAGATTGTGGCCCGATTCGAACGCATCGGGTATTCTAGAATATGCATGTCCCCGTAGTATATGGACAATGATGATTCCAGAATTTCGCGGCAGACTGTGCCCGTCGCTGATTGGTCAAGGCAACCTTTATGACATCATCGTCGCCATGCCAACCATTATGAAATCTACGTCGATACTGTGCCCGTCGCTGAATCAGAAACGTGGGATTTCTACGTCCTTTATGACATCATCGTCGCTGTGCCCGTCTCTGATTGGTCGAGGCCTGGCGGCCTCGACCAATCAGAAACGCGGGATTTCCAGGACAGACAGACAGACAGACGGAAAAACCCTTAGACAATTATATATATAGATGTATTTTTCTTTAAGGGAATGAGTCACGTAAATTTTTTTAAAATGACCATTAATACCACATACAAGGGACAAATACCGTCACACCATGACCAGACCACATATTACCACCACATAGTGACCAAATAATACCACATACAAGGAACAAATACCATCACATCATGACCAGATCACATATTACCACTCCATAGTGACTGAATACTACAATACTGATCATTAATTTAAAAAAACGCAATACAAAGTGACATTATACATAGAAACTCTGTATTTTTTGTCAGTGTATAGGTAATACAGTGATTATCGGTGCCATTATACACAGGAGCTCTGTATATAGTATATAGTTTACAGGTAATACAGGGATCAGCAGTGACATTACACACATAAGCTCTGTATATAGTGTCCGTGTACAGGTAATTTAGTGGTCACCGGTGACATTATACGCAGGAGCTCTGTATATACTGTATAGTGTACCGGTAATACAGTGATCACCAGTAGCATTATACACAGGAGCTCTGTCTATAGTGTCAGGGTACAGGTAATACAATGATCACCAGTGACATTATACACAGGAGCTCTATATAAAGTGTCTGTGTACAGGTAATACAGTGATCACAGTGACATTATACACAGGAGCGCTGTATATAGTACCAGTGTACAGGTAATACAGTGATCACCAGTAATATTATATAAAGGAGCTCTGTATATAGTGTCAGTGTAAGTTAATACAGAGATCATCAGTGACATTATACACAAGACCTCTGTATACAGTGTCAGTGTTCAGATAATATAGTGATCACTTGTGACATTATACACAGGACCTCTGTATATAGTGCTTAATGTCAGTGTACAGGTAACACACTGACTCACCAGTGACATTTCCAGCTGATGTCCTTCATCTTTGCTTTTCTTTTTCATGCAGCACAGACCACCATCACTTCTTCCTGCAAGGACTCATCTCTGCATAAAATAACTCATAGTTACCTATAGCACCGCTTCCAGAGCACATTCCCCACTTTTCCCTTTCTTCAGCACTACACATCTGAATACAGATATGCACCCACCATTAATATATAATTGGTTAGTATGCAATCCACCATTCCAAATAAAAATTATAATCCATCGCTGTGCCCCAACTAACTATACATAGCCACTTTTCCCACCTAATATATAAATTAATTAGCACCTGTACTCTTTCCCCCAATTCTTTACAAGTCACTGCATACTCAATGCCCCCCACTATGTACCTCTCACTCCCCCGATTCATTATATTTACATGCCCCTTCCGCCCCAATTCATTGTCATGTCTTCTCTCCCTCCCTCCCTCTTTTCAATATCAACAGCTCTCTCCCACATTCAATACATCATTTACTCCCCCACCCTCAAAATTCATCATTTGCTCCTCCCCAAATCATCATTTGCTCCACCGACCCCACCTTCAATTCAATTCAATTCCCTCACTCTCTATTCATCATTTGCAATCTCCTGTGCCCTCCCCCACTTCATCATGTGCAGTACCACTCCCCCACTTCATCATGTGCAGTCCCCCTCCCCCACTTCATAATGTGCAGTCCCCTTTAACCCTCCCACTTCATTATTTGCAACCCCCCTCCCCCCACTTCATCATGTGCAGTCTTGTTATGACCTGGTGGTAAGGACAATAATGGACCTGGTGGTTAAGAGCACACGGAATGACCTGATAGTTACTAATAATATAGGACGAGCTCTGAGACGTGGGAACTCTGCTGACCGCAATCCCTAATCCTATCACACACACTAGAAATAGCCGTGGATTGCTCCTAACGCTCCCTATGCAACTCGACACAGCCTAAGAAACTAGCTAGCCCTAGAGATAGAAAAATAAAGCCTACCTTGCCTCAGAGAAATTCCCCAAAGGAAAAGGCAGCCCCCCACATATAATGACTGTGAGTAAAGATGAAAATTACAAACACAGAGATGAAATAGATTAAGCAAAGTGAGGCCCGACTTACTGAACAGACAGAGGATAGGAAAGGTAACTTTGCGGTCAGCACAAAAAACTACAAAGAGACCACGCAGAGGGCGCAAAAAGACCCTCCGCACCGACTCACGGTGCGGAGGCGCTCCCTCTGCGTCCCAGAGCTTCCAGCAAGCAAGACAAAAATCAAAATAGCAAGCTGGACAGAAAAATAGCAAACCAGAGAAAAACAAGCAGGAACTTAGCTTCTGCTGGGAAGACAGGTCACAAGAACGATCCAGGAGAGAACTAGACCAATACTGGAACATTGACAGGTGGCATGGAGCAATGATCTAAGTGGAGTTAAATAGAGCAGCCAGCTAACGAATTAACCTCGTCACCTGTGGAAGGAAACTCAGAAGCCGCAGCTCCACTCACAACCACCAGAGGAAGCCCATGGACAGAACCAGCCGAAGTACCATTCATGACCACAGGAGGGAGCTTGACAACAGAATTCACAACACAGTCTCCTTTAACCCCACACTTCATTATTTGCAATCCCCCTTCCCTCCACTTCATCCTGTGCAGTCCCCTTTACCCCCACTTCATCATGTGCAGTCCCCTTTAACTCCCCACTTCATCATGTTCTGTTCCCATTTAAACCCCACTTCATTATTTGCAACCCCCCTCCCCCCACTTCATCATGTGCAGCCCCCTTTTCCCCCATGTCATCATGTGCAATCTCCTTTACCCCCATGTCATCATGTGCAGTCTCCTTCACCCCCTATGTCACCATGTGCAGTCCCCTTCTCCCTCCCCTCACTCATTTAATTCATTTGATAAAGAAAACAAAAATGTTTATTTATACTTACCTCACAGACGTTCCCCAGCAGCGCAACTCTGCTTCCAGTGTCTGGTACATGTTGGCGCGAACGTGATGATGTCACTGCGTACGCGCTGTCATCTGACAGGAAGTACACAGAAGACTGAGGGAGAGTGAGCTGCACAGCCGTCAAGGTAAGAAGGCCGTGCACAGCTCCGATAAAGCTCCCGGGCCCCAGCGCCGATGTGTGCACTGCAGCGAGCACCACGTTAACACTAGGACTACTGGTATAGTCATTTTGACTACTTAGTTGCAGTACTTCTAGTCAGGGTTCACGAGTCCAGTAGTCCTAGTGTTAATCCATGATGGGGCCTGGTGAGCAGAAACGCATAAGCGAGGCCCCGGACCTGCGGGCCCCTCTGTGTACTGCTGCTCACCGGGTACCATACAGCAGTAAGGGCAGTAATGCCCTGATGGCGCCCTGTCTCTGACAGCAGCATTCACAGCCCTCTAGCATGATGGCGTGTTATTTTGTTTTCTGTGGTTGCCGGGGGTCTGTTGAAGACCCCTGTGCTTCCATGTCGCAGCTCATTTGAAACCCAGGGTTACACCTAACAGGGCTCCACATCATTACTATGTAAGTTTGTATCCTATACTCTTCAGTTTGATGTATATGTTAACCACTAGGGAATATACTACAATAGATACAGTTAGGGCCAGAAATATTTGGACAGTGACACAAGTTTTGTTATTTTAGCTGTTTACAAAAACATGTTCAGAAATACAATTATATATATAATATGGGCTGAAAGTGCACACTCCCAGCTGCAATATGATAGTTTCCACATCCAAATCGGAGAAAGGGTTTAGGAATCATAGCTCTGTAATGCATAGCGTCCTCTTTTTCAAGGGACCAAAAGTAATTGGACAATGGACTCTAAGGGCTGCAATTAACTCTGAAGGCGTCTCCCTCGTTAACCTGTAATCAATGAAGTAGTTAAAAGGTCAGGGGTGGATTCCAGGTGTGTGGTTTTGCATTTGGAAGCTGTTGCTGTGAGCAGACAACATGCGGTCAAAGGAACTCTCAATTGAGGTGAAGCAGAACATCCTGAGGCTGAAAAAAAAGAAAAAATCCATCAGAGAGATAGTAGACATGCTTGGAGTAGCAAAATCAACAGTTGGGTACATTCTGAGAAAAAAGGAATTGACTGGTGAGCTTGGGAACTCAAAAAGGCCTGGGCGTCCACGGATGACAACAGTGGTGGATGATCGCCGCATACTTAATTTGGTGAAGAAGAACCCGTTCACAACATCAACTGAAGTCCAGAACACTCTCAGTGAAGTAGGTGTATCTGTTTCTAAGTCAACAGTAAAGAGAAGACTCCATGACAGTAAATACAAAGGGTTCACATCTAGATGCAAACCATTCATCAATACCAAAAATAGACAGGCCAGAGTTAAATTTGCAGAAAAACACCTCAAGAAGCCAGCTCAGTTCTGGAAAAGTATTCTATGGACAGATGAGACAAAGATCAACCTGTACCAGAATGATGGGAAGAAAAAAGTTTGGAGAAGAAAGGGAACGGCACATGATCCAAGGCACACCACATCCTCTGTAAAACATGGTGGAGGCAACGTGATGGCATGGGCATGCATGGCTTTCAATGGCACTGGGTCACTTGTGTTTATTGATGACATAAGAGCAGACAAGAGTAGCCGGATGAATTCTGAAGTGTACCGGGAAATACTTTCAGCCCAGATTCAGCCAAATGCTGCAAAGTTGATTGGACGGCGCTTCATAGTACAGATGGACAATGACCCCAAGCATACATCCAAAGCTACCCAGGAGTTCATGAGTGCCAAAAAGTGGAACATTCTGCAATGGCCAAGTCAATCTCCAGATCTAAACCCAATTGAGCATGCATTTCACTTGCTCAAATCCAGACTTAAGACGGAAAGACCCACAAACAAGCAAGACCTGAAGGCTGCGGCTGTAAAGGCCTGGCAAGGCATTAAGAAGGAGGAACCCAGCGTTTGGTGATGTCCATGGGTTCCAGACTTAAGGCAGTGATTGCCTCCAAAGGATTTGCAACAAAATATTGAAAATAAAAATATTTTGTTTGGGTTATGTTTATTTGTCCAATTACTTTTGACCTCCTAAAATGTGGAGTGTTTGTAAAGAAATGTGTACAATTCCTACATTTTCTATCAGATATTTTTGTTCAACCCTTCAAATTAAACGTTACAATCTGCACTTGAATTCTGTTGTAGAGGTTTCATTTCAAATCCAATGTGGTGGCATGCAGAGCCCAACTCGCGAAAATTGTGTCACTGTCCAAATATTTCTGGCCCTAACTGTATGTAGGCATACCAACTATATACTGTTTATAGCCTTGGGAGGTTTCTTGTTAGCCGTCCATTGAGCTGCTCTGTTTTTTTAACAAGATCCGTTATAATATTTTATCTTTATATATAATTGTCTAAGGGTTTTTCCGTCTGTCTGTCTGTCTGTCTTTCTGTCTGTCTGTCTGTCCTGGAAATCCCGCGTCTCTGATTGGTCGAGGCCGCCAGGCCTCGACCAATCAGCAACGGGCACAGTATCGACGGAGATGTCATAATGGTTGCCATGGCGACGATGATGTCATAAAGGTTGCCTCGACCAATCAGCGACGGGCACAGTCTGCCGAGAATTCTGGAATCATCATTGTCCATATACTACGGGGACATGCATATTCTAGAATACCCGATGCGTTAGAATCGGGCCACAATCTAGTATTTAATAAAGTTGATACATTTGTGAAATATTTTGTACACCATGTTTCTTTTTATTTTGGTTTATCTCAGTTAAAACCCAGCCTGTGCCATGGTGTCAAAGGAGAGATTTTTACAGTAAAAGTAAAAAAAAACAAATTTTTTTAGCTCTAAAAAAAATTAAAAACAAAAAATTCGCATCACCACCCTTTATTCCTATTAAAGATAAAAGTCTTAATTTTTTTTAAAATAACACACTTATGTGGTCTCACTGTCTACATAGAAGTTTGATCTATCAAAATATAGAATTAATCCGAGTGTTAAACTCTGTAAAGAGAGAAAACGTCAAAATGGCAAAATTGCATTTTTGGTCACCACAAGAAAATGCAATAAGAAACAATCACAATTTCACAAAAAATGACCCCTTTGTCGCATACACACTACTTTACACGTGATGTGGGCTGAGACTGCAAGGGTTACATTATGTCCTATAACCCAATCTTTCACTCAACCTCTGTTAAGCTGCAAAGTGAGCATACATCACATAGTTTCCAGGATGGCCTAGATTGTAATATTGAAAATGTAGGTGTTAGGTCTCAAGTTCCCGCTTCTGCACAGGGGGAATCTTGAGCCATCTCCGCTGCAGTCTCCCATTCTTATCCAGCCACAGTGGAATCTGCTCAGCAGGGACGTCGGTCCCAGCGTCTTGCTCGGTCTCACTCTGTACAGAGAGTTACTGCTGCTTCTTCAGCTTCTGCCATTAAAGCCAGTGCTGGTCAGCAGCGAGCGGACTTCTCTGGGACTAAGTCCTCGTCTGCACACACTGAGCATGCCCAGGGCAAGATCTCCCGTTGGAGATCGAGGGTCATGTGCTCAGGCTCTGCAGCACATTCCATTGGTCCTCTTGGCAGGTCTTAGAAGGGCAAAGTTTCTGTGGCCACTTCCTGTGCTGCAACTATATAAACTGCGCATGACCGCACGGCCATGCGCTAGTGTACATTTGCATACGTGTGTTTGTTGTGAGTGCAAGTCGTCCTTGGATACCCCTTCCCTATTGAATGTCTGTTCGCGGAAGGTGTATGGTTGCTATCTAGCGCCCGACTTATCCTACAGCACGAATCACACATTACAGCGTCCAGTTGCTGTGACCGCCAGTACGGCGCCGTGCACTTCCTCTGTGCTTTCCTTACCCAAGCCTGGGTGGTTAGTGGCGTTCGTCAGTGCGGCACCGCATGCACTCTTGTGCCCTTATATTGTTGTTTAGCTTCCTTACACACCCAGTTGCGGTGTTGTGCCAACAAGGGTCTAATCGGACTTCAATCCTAGTTGGGGTTGAGTTCGCTGACTACTTGCTCGCGCTCTATGTGCGGTACCGCGATCCTGTGACGCAACAGGATCGCTTCCTTCACGCTGGGTGAAGTTTAACCCACGTGTGTATACTTATGAGTACCGCCATATAGTCCGTCATTACTTGGCAGCAGGTTCCATCTCTGCACGGTGGACCCCGGGCTGCGAACGCACCATTCTCTATCTGTCTTATTATTTGGTGCGTTCCGCTAGCCCTAACATTACACTAGCGCCAGGGTCTGGCTAGTAATGATGGACAAACAGCAATCCTTGCGGTATATCCAGCAGCTGGAGGGTAGGTTGGCGGCTCTTGAGAGCGCAACCTCAGCTGTGGATGTTACCGCAGTTGCTGTACAGGCTGCTAGCGTGGCTGCAGCAACCCTGTCCATTGCCACCCCTGCTCCGACATTTTCTCGCCTCCCGCTGCCAGAAAAATTTTCTGGTGATAGCAAATTTTGTAGGAGATTTGTGAGTCAGTGCTCTATTCACCTCGAGCTCCTGGCTGCACGTTTTCCCACAGAGCGGGCTAAGGTGGGATTTATAGTGTCTCTCTTGTCGGACAGGGCGTTGGAATGGGCTACGCCGCTGTGGGAGCGTGGCGATCATGTGGTGCAGAGTGCTCTGCTGTTTCTGAGCACTCTGAAACAGGTCTTTTTAGGACCTCAAGTCACCCATGATACTGCTGGCATTAACTCAGGGTGAGTCCTTGGTCAGTCATTTTGCCGTCCAATTCCGCACTTTAGCTTCTGAGCTGGATTGGTCGGATAAAGCTCTTATCCCCATATTTTGGAGGGGCCTGGCTGACCACGTTAAGGACAATCTGGCCACTAGGGAGATTCCTGCCACACTGGAGGAGTTAATAACTGTCTCCACTCGAATTGACCTCCGTTTTAACGAGCGGAGGTTAGAGCGAGCCCAGTGTAGGCAGAGGTTTCGGCTGGCTCCTACCTTCGCCAAACCTCTGGAATCTCCGGTCCTGGTTCCTGAGTCACATGAGGCCAGGGAAGTGTCACAAGCGGCATCTAAGTCCCGGACCGCTTGTGCACTCAAGGTCTGTCATGTTTGCCAGCAGTCAGGACATCTAACCACCAGATGTTCTCAGTGGTCGAGGAAACGTCAGCGTCTAGTGGTAGTAGGTGGAGGTACACTAGACACGGCGACGTTTGCCTCTAAATTGTCCTTTAAGGGGACAATTACTATAGGCTCATTCTCCCACTCGGTAGAGCTCTGCGTGGATTCTGGGGCGGAGGGCAATTTTATGTCTTCTGCCTTCGCCCAACGTCACGCAATACCCCTGGTTATGCTAGCTCAACCAGTAACGGTACGAGTGGTGAATGGGTCGACACTGCCCTCACAGATAACACACCAGACCATCCCTTTTACTCTGTCCATGTCACCATCTCATCAGGAGATTATATCTCTGCTCGTCATTCCTGAGGGAATTGATGAGGTCCTGTTGGGAATACCTTGGCTACAGTACCACTCTCATATCGAGTGGTCCTCTGGCAGAATCCTGGGATGGGGCGAATCTTGTGGGGGTAGGTGTCAGAGAGAGTGCGTTCAGGTTGCTACTACAGAGGTACCCGCAGATCTTTCCTCTCTCCCCAAGCAGCATTGGTCTTATGCAGACGTGTTCTCCAAAAAGGCGGCGGAGATCCTTCCGCCCCATCGCCCCTATGACTGTCCTATTGATCTCTTGCCTGGTGCTGAGCCTCCCCGGGGTCGGGACTATCCGCTATCTCTCCCGGAGACCGAGACAATGCCACAGTACATCCAGGAAAATCTGGCAAGAGGATTCATTAGGAAGTCAGTGTCACCTGCTGGGGCAGGGTTCTTTTTCGTGCAGAAGAAGAATGGGGAACTGCGTCCATGCATAGACTACAGGGGTCTTAATGCCATCACCGTTAAAAATAAGTATCCTTTGCCCTTGATATCTGAGCTCTTCGATAGGCTTCGGGGAGCAAGGGTATTTACTAAACTAGATCTGTGGGGTGCTTACAACCTGATTCGCATCCGTGAGGGGGACGAATGGAAGACGGCTTTTAACACCAGGGATGGGCACTATGAATATCTGGTGATGCCCTTCGGGCTCTGTAATGCCCCAGCCGTTTTCCAAGACTTTGTGAACGATATCTTCCGGGATATGCTTTCCACCTCGGTCGTAGTCTATCTGGATGATATTCTCATCTACTCTCCAGATATTGACTCCCACCGGAGAGATGTTTGCAAAGTCTTCGACCTCCTACGGGCAAACTCCCTCTATGCCAAGTTGGAGAAGTGTATGTTTGAGCAGGAGTCCTTACCTTTCCTAGGCTACATCATCTCTGCCCAGGGATTGGCTATGGATCCTGCCAAACTACAGGCTGTGATGGACTGGCAGGAACCCCATTCTCTTAAAGCGGTGCAGCGCTTTATGGGGTTCATTAATTATTATCGCCAGTTCATTCCGCACTTCTCAACTTTGGTAGCTCCCTTGGTTGCCCTCACCAAGAAGGGGGCGAATCCCAAATTGTGGTCTGAGGAGGTCTCCAAGGCCTTTAACTCTATAAAGTCACACTTCGCTAGCGCTCCCATCCTACATCGCCCCGATGTTGATAAGCCATTTATCATGGAGGTGGATGCCTCTTCTGTTGGTGCGGGAGCAGTCCTCTTCCAAAAGGATGCTCAAGGTCGGAAGCATCCTTGCTTCTTTTTCTCCAAGACCTTCTCACCAGCAGAGAGGAATTATTCCATCGGGGACAGGGAGTTGCTAGCCATGAAGTTGGCTTTCTCGGAGTGGAGACATCTCTTGGAGGGAGCACGTTTTCCCTTCCAAGTCTTCACAGACCATAAAAATTTGGTGTACCTGCAGATAGCCCAGCGGTTGAATTCTCGCCAGGCCAGATGGTCCTTATTCTTCTCCCGGTTTCATTTCACCCTCCATTTTCTTTCTGGGGAGAAGAACATTCGGGCCGACGCTCTCTCTCGCTCCGTTGTGTCATCTGCGGAGGAGGAGGAGGAGCCTCGGCTTATTGTCCCCACCGAGAGCTTGAGAACAGTGGCTCCGGTTTCGCTAGAGTCTGTGCCTCCGGGCAAGACTTTTGTACCATCCAGTTTGCGACCGGAGGTTCTCTCTTGTGCACACTCGTCCAGGGTGGGTGGACATTTTGGTACCAAAAGGACATCTGAGTTACTGGCGAGGACATACTGGTGGCCGCATATGGCTCGTGATGTCGCAGAGTATGTTCGGGCGTGTGTCTCTTGCGCCAAGAACAAGACTCCTTGGCAACGGCCAGCTGGTTTGCTTTATCCTCTGCCGGTGGCGGACAGGCCCTGGGAGATGGTCGGGATGGACTTTGTGGTGGGCTTACCCAAGTCTCGTAACTGCACCATTATCTGGGTGATCACCGACCATTTTTCCAAAATGGTGCACTTGGTGCCTCTTCCACGGCTACCTTCTGCACGGGCGTTGGCTGTCTTGTTCGTCAAGCATATCTTTCGCCTACACGGTATGCCAGACAAAATTGTTAGTGACCGGAGTCCCCAGTTTGCGTCTCGATTCTGGAGAGAGTTTTGTCGTCTACTCAGTATTGAGTTGAATCTCTCTTCGGCATATCATCCCGAGACGAATGGGTTGGTAGAGAGGGCCAACCAGACCTTGGTCACATATTTACGACATTTTGTTTCTGCCAGGCAGGATGACTGGGCATCCTTGCTACCGTGGGCAGAGTTTGCACTTAACAATGCCGTAGCTGACTCCACCGGTCAGACTCCATTCCTCCTAAATTACGGCCAGCATCCGCGTGTTCCTGTGCCCATGCCTGTGTCTTCTGCTGACTCCAGGGTGGCAGACTGGGCTGTGGAGGCACAGGACATTTGGGACCGCACGCAGGATGCCATTCGGGCCTCCAAGGAGAGAATGAGGTCCTCCGCCGATGTTCATCGGCGCCCCGCTCCGACCTTTGCTCCTGGCGACTTGGTGTGGCTCTCCGCCCGTGACATCAGGCTGCGAGTTGAGTCCACTAAGTTTGCTCCTCGCTACTTGGGTCCCTTCAAGGTTCTCGAACGGGTTAATCCTGTGGTCTACCGTTTGGCTCTTCCTCCACGCTTGGGTATCACCGACACCTTTCATGTGTCCCTCTTGAAACCCGTATACATGTCCCGGTTTTCCGAGTCATCTGCCGGGACATCGGGTTCGTCTACGGACGATTACGAGGTGAACGCTATTTTGGGGTGCAAGGTGGTACGCGGCAAAAAGTTCTATCTGGTGGATTGGAAGGGTTATGGCCCAGATGACAGGTCATGGGAGCCTGCTGAAAACATTCGGGCCCCACAGCTCATTGCTGCCTTCGAGCGTAGCGAGGCCCAGGGAGGGGGGGGGGGTAATGTTAGGTCTCGAGTTCCCGCTTCTGCACAGGGGGAATCTCGAGCCATCTCCGCTGCGGTCTCCCATTCTTATCCAGCCGCAGTGGAATCTGCTCAGCAGGGACGTCGGTCCCAGCGTCTTGCTCAGTCTCACTCTGTACAGAGAGTTACTGCTGCTTCCTCAGCTTCTGCCATTAAAGCCAGTGCTGGTCAGCAGCGAGCGGACTTCTCTGGGACTAAGTCTTTGTCTGCACACACTGAGCATGCCCAGGGCAAGATCTCCCGTTGGAGATCGAGGGTCATGTGCTCAGGCTCTGCAGCACATTCCATTGGTCCTCTTGGCAGGTCTTGGAAGGGCAAAGTTTCTGTGGCCACTTCCTGTGCTGCAACTATATAAACTGCGCATGACCGCACGGCCATGCGCTAGTGTACATTTGCATACGTGTGTTTGTTGTGAGTGCAAGTCGTCCTTGGATACCCCTTCCCTATTGAATGTCTGTTCGCGGAAGGTGTATGGTTGCTATCTAGCGCCCGACTTATCCTACAGCACGAATCACACATTACAGCGTCCAGTTGCTGTGACCGCCAGTACGGCGCCGTGCACTTCCTCTGTGCTTTCCTTACCCAAGCCTGGGTGGTTAGTGGTGTTCGTCAGTGCGGCACCGCATGCACTCTTGTGCCCTTATATTGTTGTTTAGCTTCCTTACACACCCAGTTGCGGTGTTGTGCCAGCAAGGGTCTAATCGGACTTCAATCCTAGTTGGGGTTGAGTTCGCTGACTACTTGCTCGCGCTCTATGTGCGGTACCGCGATCCTGTGACGCAACAGGATCGCTTCCTTCACGCTGGGTGAAGTTTAACCCACGTGTGTATACTTATGAGTACCGCCATATAGTCCGTCATTACTTGGCAGCAGGTTCCATCTCTGCACGGTGGACCCCGGGCTGCGAACGCACCATTCTCTATCTGTCTTATTATTTGGTGCGTTCCGCTAGCCCTAACAGTAGGTCTGTAATTGGACCTTGGACTTAGGTGCTTTCACTATGGTAAATAGGACTGTTCAACCTGTCCACAAGAACTATCTGCCCAAGCTTTGAAGCTCTGGCTCTCCAGACTGAGGTATCCGGATTAACAGTAAACTCTGTAGTCTTTCAGGATATCCCCCTTGGTTTTGAGTTCCTCTAAGAGTACATAGAGGCAGTGGCATACCTAGAACCTGATGGATCCTGGTGCAAGATTTGGATTGGGCCCCCCATCCTGAATAGATATATATGTATGTGCCTTCCATCGTGGTATATATGTACCTCATCCTGGTATATGTCCCTTATCCTGGACCCTATTTTGGTATATAGAAGTCATGGGGCACCATAGCAGAAGTATAATGCACTCATCATAGTCCTCCATATGGTATAACGCATAGCCTATAATTCTCCCTATAGTATACTGCACCCCCGACAGTCTTCCATATAATATAATGCATTCCATAGTCCTCTATATAATATACTGCAGTGCAAAGCCCATAATCCTTCATATAGTATAATGCATAGCCCATAGTCCTCCATGTAGTATAATGCATCTCCATATTAGTATAATACACAGCCAATATCCATCATATAGTATACTCTACAGCCCATAGCCCTCCATATAGTATAATGCACCTCCATATTAGTATAATGGACAGCCAATATCCTTCATATAGTATAATGCACAGCCATATCCGTCATATAGTATAATGCACAGCGCATAGTCCCCGATAAAGTATAATGCACAGCCTATGGTCCTCAATAAAGTATAATGCATAGCC
Source organism: Ranitomeya imitator (assembly GCF_032444005.1). Lineage (NCBI taxonomy): Eukaryota > Metazoa > Chordata > Amphibia > Anura > Dendrobatidae > Ranitomeya > Ranitomeya imitator. The sequence goes on along the minus strand of NC_091285.1, from coordinate 329,656,866 downwards.
CATAATCCTCCATAAAGTATAATGCACAGCCCGTAGTCTTCCATAAAGTATAATACACAACTCATAGTCATCCATAAAGTATAATGCACTTCATAGTCATCCATAGAGTAGAATGCACAGTCTATAGTCCTCCATAAAGTATAATGCAAAGCCCAAAGTCATCCATAAAGTATAATGCACTCCATAGTCATCCATAAAGTATAATGCACCGCCCATAGCCATCCACCAACTATAATGCACATCCCATAGTCATCCATAAAGTATAATGCACTTCATAGTCCTCCATAAAGTATAATGCACAGCCCATAGTCATCCATAATGTATAATCCACAGCCCATAGTCATCCATAAGGTATAATGCACAACTCATAGTTAGAGATAGGCATACCCGAACAGTAAAATTCGGCGTCCGTACCGAACACCTTCTGTTCGGGCATGGACAATGAACATGGACTTCACCAGGAAGTCTGTGTTACTGTTTTGGTTCGGCTGCCTGAACGGGTGTTTGTCGCGCTGCCATGTTATTGAGAGAGCGGCAAACACCACTGCTGATCAGCGGTAAAACCATCCCTGCCTGAGAGGTGCAGTTCCCACACTGTCAAAAGATAGCATGACCACTCAGCTGTGATCGGAGGTATAAAGTTTACCTCCGGTCACTGGTGTCAGCTGATGGGACAACTGCTCCCATCATCCAACACCTGCTGCCCCTAATAACAGTTAGAGCAGAAGCAGCGGATGGGAGTATTCATCGCTGCTCCTGCGCTGTAATTAAATACGGAAAAAAAAAAGAACGGCATGGTTTCCCCTGTATTTTTATTAACCAGCCAGGCAAAACTCACAGCTGGGGGCTGCAACTCTCAGCTATCAGCTTCAGCAAGGCTAGTTAGCAAGAAAAGAGTGGTCCCCATGCCATATTTTTAAATTATTTATATAAATAATTTAACAAAATGGCGTGGGGTCCCCCCATTTTTGACAACCAGCCTTGCTAAAGCAGACAGCTGAGGGCTGGTATTCTCAGGCTGGTAAGGGGCCATGAATATTGCCCCCCCCCAGCCTAAAAATAGCAGCCTGCAGCTGCCCAGAAAAGCCACATCTATTAGATGCGCCAATTCTGGCTCTTTGCCCGGTTCTTCCCACTTGCCCTGTAGTGGTGGCAAGTGGGGTGATAGTTTGTGGAGTTGATGTCACCTTTGTATTGTTCGGTGACATCAAGCCCCGAGTTTAGTAATACAGAGGCGTCAATAAGACGCCCCATTACTAACCCCATAGTCACATTATGAAAACAGAGACACCAAGAATAAAGTCCTTTAATTGAAAAAATGACACAGACTCCTTTAATAATCTCAATTAAACCATTCTTACCACCTCACCTAATTCCTCCGAAACCCTCATTATCCTGTAATAAACCAAAAATGTAAAACAACAATATCCCTCACCTGTCAGTTGTTTCGTTCCACGTCATAATCCATGTCTGGGGGAAAAACTGTTTTCTACCTGGACGGTGCCAAGATTCGACTGTCCAGGGTGAGAACCACTGGTCACTCAACTGCTGCGAGTGCAGCCTCAGTGACTGGCAGTGAAGTCATCGAGGTTACCTCCAGTCACTGAGGCTCCGTCTCCAGCTGGGCTGAACTGCCGTGACCTCGGTGACTTCCCCACTAGCACAGTGAGAATTTTTTTCACAGTGCTAGCAGGAATGTCACTGAGGTCATGGCACTTCAGCGTGGCTGATAACGGAGCCTCAGTGACCGGAGGTAACATCTATGATGTCACCACCAGTCTCTGAGGCTGCGCTCTCAGCAGCTCATTCACCGCCAGTGGTTCTCAGCCTGGACGGTCACATTTTGGCACCGTCCAGGTTGAAATCTGTTTTTGCCTCAGACATGGATTACGTCATGGGAGAGAACGACAGACAGGTATGATAAATTGTTGTTTTTTATTTTAGTTTTATTACAGGAGAACAAGGGCTTTGGTGGAAATAGGCGAGGTTGTAAGTATGGTTTAATTGAGATTATTAAGCATCTGTGTCATTTTTTCAATTAAGAGACTTTATTCTTGGTGTCTGTGTTTTCATACAGTGTGATTATGGGGTTAGTAATGGGGATGTCTTATTGACTCCTCCCATTACTAACCTCAGGGCTTGATGTCACCGGACAATGCAAAGGTGACATCAACCTCCCCCAACTATCACCCCACTTGCCACCGCTACAGGGCAAGTGGGAAGAGCCGGGCAAAGAACCAGAATTGGCACATCTAATAGATGTGTCTTTTCTGGGCAGCTGAGGGCTGATATTTTTAGACTGTGGGGGACAATATCAATGGCCCCTTACCAGCCTGAGAATACCAGCCCCCAGCTGTCTGCTTTAGCAAGGCTGGTTTTAAAAAATGGGGGGACCCCACGCCTTTTTTAAAATTATTTATTTAAATAATTTAAAAATACTGCGTGAGGACCCCTTTATTCTTGATAACTAGTCTTGTTGAAGCTGACAGCTGAGGGTTTCAGCCCCCAGCTGTGAGTATTTTTTAATACATCAGATAGGGAATATATACATTAGGTAGGACTGCTCTATATGGGTATACCTTGACAATTGGTGGAGCAGCTTAGTATACATTTTTTTGCAAAAAAACGTATCAACTAAATACCCTGTTTTTTCTATCTTTTGACTAGCACTTGCTTATTACTGTGATTTTTTTTACAACAGAGTATTTTTGACCTCACTGTGCTCTTTTGTGTCTTCAAGTTTCTTGGTGGTGTGTGAACAGGTTCCTACAGACTTGTTCATTGTGCAAGTAGCCCATGTGTTTCTGGTTCTGTAATTGTTCTCTTGTTTCTACAAGACTAGGGTATCCACCACTCCTTATGGGTCATTTGCATCAAAGCTGTTCCATCCAGCATGTCCACATGAAAATTCCCTCCCTGAACCCTGCTTATACAGGTACTATACAGATCATCAGGTTTTTAAATACATCAGATAGGGATTATATAGATTAGGTAGGACTGCTCTATATGGGTATACCTTGACGATTGGTGGAGCAGCTTAGTATACATTTTTTTGCAAAAAAACGTATCAACTAAATACCCTGTTTTTTTCTATTTTTTGACTTGCACTTGCTTATTACTGTGATTTTTTTTTACAACAGAGTATTTTTGACCTCACTGTGCTCTTTTGTGTCTCCCAGCTGTGAGTATTGCCTGGCTGGTTAACAAAAATACAGGGGAACCCACGCAGGTTTTTTTTTTTTAGTTATTTATTTATAGCACAGGAGCGGCTGATGAATGCTCCCATACGCCGCTCCTGCTCTCGCTGTTATTAACGGCAGCAGGTGTTGGATGATGGGAGCAGTTGTCCCATCAGCTGACACCAGTGACCAGAAGAAAACTTTATACCTTCGATCACAGCTGAGCTCTCACGCTGTCTTTTGACAGCGTAGGAACCGTGGCTCTCTGACCGGCGGGGATGGTTTCACCACTGATCAGAAGCGGTGTTTTCCGCGTTGTTATGTACATGACAACACAGCAAACACTGGATGTTCGGGCCCCCATTCAAGTGAATGTGGTCTGGGTTTGTGTTCAGATCCGGGTCCTGTTCTGGTACCCGAACCCAATGTTTTTGTAACCATTCGGCCGAACCCACCATACCCGAACATCCAGGTGTCCGCCCATCTCTACTCATAGTGATGCATAAAGTATAAGGCACTTCATAGTCATCCATAAAGTAGAATGCACTGTCTATAATCCTCCATAAAGTATAATGCTTAGCTCATAGTCATCCATAAAGAATAATGCACGGCCCATAGTCATCATTCAATAATAAGGGTATGTGCACACGTTGCGGATTCTCTGCGGATCCGCAGCGTTTTTTGAGGGGCAGAAACGCTGTAGATCTGCAATTGATTTACAGTACAATGTAAATCAATGAGAAAAAAAATGCTGTGCACACTTTGCGGAAAATTCGCTGTGGAAACGCTGCGGTTTAAAAGAAGTAGCATGTCATTTCTTTTTTGTGAATCTGCTGCATTTTTGTACCCATTCCATTATAGAAAACCACAGGGGTAAAAAACACAGCAAATCCGCAAGAAAACCGCAGCAAAAACGCACAAAAAACGCTGCAGAACCGCACAAAAAAGCGACAAATCCGCAGGTGCGTTTTCTACCAGGAGAGGCAGAATCCGCACCAGAAATTCCTAAACCTAATCCGCAGCGTGTGCACATAGCCTAATGCACATCCCATAGTCAGCCATAAAGTATAATGCACTTCATAATCCTCCATAAAGTATAATGCACATCCCGTAGTTATCCATAAAGTATAATGCACATCCCATAGTCAGCCATAAAGTATAATATAGTTCATAGTCCTCCATAAAGTATGATGCACAGCCCATGGTCATCCATAAAGTATGATCCACAGCCCATAGTCATCCATAAAGTATATTGCACAGACCACAGTCCTCCATAAAATATAATGTGCTGCCCGTAGTCCTCTATGAAATATAATGGACAGCCCATAGTCATCCATGTAGTTGTAGGACCACTGTGTATTCACTGATTTAAAAAAAAAAAAAAATACTTACCTTAACTCTACTCCCCTGCCTCACAGCTCCACTTCTGAAGCTGGCAGCTGACTTCAGCATGCAAGCAATGGAAGTGCATGATGTCACTGCCAAGCACCCCTGATCACTTGCATGATGACAGCTGCTGGCCTCTGATTGAGCTCCAGAGTGTATTGACGTTCATGGATCCTATAGGTCTGTGCGCAGCAAGACACTTCAACTGGATATGAGTCTGAGGATGCACATCCAGTTGAATTTCTACTGGTGTCATCAGACCCCCACCCACATGGGCCTCATCGTGACCTCTGCGATTGCGGTCTGCATAGAGGTATAGAGGATACGCCCTTTTTGTGGTGTTAGTCATATGGATGGAGGACTTAAATCTATGTTTTTCCCTAAAAATGAAAATGTTAAGGGTCTCAGAAAATGACAACACTTTTATCTTGTTTTACAAGTTTGTGATTTTTTGTTTTCACTACTAAAGTAATAAAAAAACTGGACAAGTTTGGTATCTCCATATTCATTCTTACCTGGACAATCACTACGCCAGGTAATATTTACCACATAATGTACTACGTGGTGAAATGAATTGTAAAATTCAAAAGTACAACTTGTCCGCCAAAAAAAACAAGCCCTCATTCATCTATCTGGATGAAAACACATTGAATCTTTTGTTTTTCAGCCATTCTAATGTAGATTTTCGGGTGTGTTTGGAATTATTGTTCTGTTGCATAACCCAGTTTTGGCCAGGCTTTAGCTAATGTAAAGATGGCTTCGTGTATGACTCTACAATGCTTTGGCATACAGAGGATTTCATGGCTAAAGGGGTTATCCGGGACTTTACAAAAAACAAAAAATTTACCTAAACACTAACAGGCAGGTATTTGCTTCTTACCTGCCTGTTGTGCACGGCGCCATTTTTCCCCCGGCACAGAGTGGTCACAGACCGCTCCTGCCAGGGAATCAGAAGCCTCTGCTCACGTCTCGTCTACACAGCAGAGTCTTCTTTTCTAGTCCTCTCTGTAGATGGGGCAGGACTTCCGAAGTCATTCTGATTGACAGCCAGAAGCCCGCTGCCTAACTGTCAATCAGAATGACCTCATAAGTCTCGGAGTGTTGCGTCAGCAGAGGGAATTGAATCCCCGTCAGGAGGGGTCTGTGACCTTTCTATGCTGGGGAAGAACGGTGCAGGGCACAACAGACTTTGCAAAAAAGTTATAATTAAGTAATTATGTAATTACCTGCCTGTTAGTGCTTAGGCACATTTTTTGTTTTTTGTAAAGTTTTTGATGCACCCTTTAACATAATGACTGGCAAATCAAGCCCAAATCATCAAACCTTTACCACTGTGCTTGACAGTCGCTATGAAGTGTTTGTGCTGATATGCTTTGTTTGGTATTCGTCAAAAATGGCGCAGTGCATTATGCCAAAATCTCTACCTTGATCTAGTGTCCAAAGGACATTTTTCCAGAAGTCTTGTGGTATGATCAGATGAAACTTTGCATACTTTAGTCATTCTTCCATGTTATTTTTTAGAAAAAAAGAGGCTCTGTCTTTTTTTTTTATGCAACTGTCATGAACTTGAACATTTAACAAGCTAACTGAGGCTCTTAGAGTCTGAGTGTAGCCATTGTGTTTTTGCAATTTCTCTGAGCATTGCACGGTCTGACCTTGGCATGAATTTGCTGTTAGATCCATTCATGGGAAAATTATCAACTGTCTTGGATGTTTTCCATTTATGAATAATATTTCTCGCTATGAAATGATGGACTCTAGATTATTTATACATGGCCTTATAACCCTTCACAGATTGATTGGCAGCAAAATTGCTTCTCTAAGTTAAAGAGAACCTCTTTAATTGCTTCCCCCTTGCTATAGCAGTGGTCACTCATGCTGATGAACTTTTAATTAAAGGCATTTGATTAGCAGCACGTGATGTTACCTATATTTTAACTTATTAAGTAGTAAGGGTGTACTAAATTTTTTGCTTAATTTTTGCCTACTTACATAAATAATGATGGTATAATTTAAGGGTATGTGCACACGTCAGGATTTTTAGCGTTTTTTTTCTGAATTTCGCCATAAAAACGCTATAAATCCGGTAAAAAAACGCTAGCATTATGCATCTTATCATTTAGAATGCATTCCGCATTTTTTGTGCAGATGTTAGCGTTTTTTTCTGCAAAAAAAAACACATCCCGCAAAAATTCCGGACATGCTCTATCTTTTTCCGGATTTTTTGCGGATTTCCTATCAAAAAGGTCATTCCGGAAAAAAAAAAAACGCAAAAAATCCGCAAAAAATCTGCGCAAAAACCGCGCAAAAAACATGCAAATTCCACGAGAAATCCGCGCGAAAAAAGCACGCGGATTTCTGGCAGAATTCTCAGGATTTTGTCAGGAAAAAATACTGACGTGTGCACGGCCCTGTGCACATACCCTTAAAGTGGTTTCTGAGAAATATAATAAAATAAATAAATCAAATGATACACATTTAAATATTAAACACTTCTCTAAATACCTTTATTTAGTAAGAAGGGTTGCTTTATCTAGTGCACTCTGTCTGGATTTTAAACATGGCTACTGTCATCACAACCTGTCCTAGATTTCAGAGGACACGCAGTAGGACAGGTTGCGTGAAGAACATCCTGTCCTGCTGCGTGCCCATTTGAATTCAGGAGGACTCCAGCACTACAATGCCAACCCCTGAGCCACCATGGTACCACAAGCTTCATATCCTCAAGCTACAGCAAATGTAGAATAAAAAAGGGAACATACAAATGTTTCATTTCTATATAGAATAAAGAATGGGAAGTGCAGTGAAGTAGAAACAGTTTTTACATTGCTTAAGTCTGTATTAAGCTCATAGCCTATGCAGACTTAGTTATCTGTCATTTCTTTTATCAGATGATCATTACTTTTTATTAAAGTTTAGTGAGGAGCGAGGAATAAAATGGTCTAATGTTCAGTACGCAAATCGGATAGGCTCGACAAGAGTAACGAGTATTATGGAAGTCAATGGGAAACTCAAGCTTTTTTCCGGAAGACCCTAACAAGAGTGCAGGGGGGAAAGGGAGAATAATCGACTGAAATTGATGGAAACAATGCTTAAATGGAATGGGAACAGCATGGAGAAGATGCCTGGTCAAATCTTTGACTCCCAGGTTGCTGCTAAGAACAATGTTGTCAGAGTATTACTCCACTTTTATGGACTGGATGATAAAACATACAAAACCGAAGATAACATGGATTTTACAGGATAGAACGTTAAGAAACATTATTTCCAGCATAATGACTTGTATATAAGGCAAAAAAAAAAAAAAAAACCTCCTCCACCCCTTAATACTGGAGCCATATCTCATTGTCTTTCCTCGTCGCATACGACTACAGTAGACGACATAGTAGAGGGGGAGATTTGCCAGTAGTGGCTAGTGGATATAATTTTAATATTTTACAAAGTTAGTTGGGCATGTGGTGTGTGTGACATGGTCAGACACATCCTGTTTAGTTTATAAAGGAGGGACTCTGAATCTCACAAAGCCTATTTGGACAATGCGAGAACTGCCCAAAATTAGAAGGAACAGGGACCTCAAGGGGGCCTCATACACATTCTGTTAAAATTATTAGGTAGTGGGACTCCTAGACTCATAAAGCCTATGCACGAAGTGTAAGGACTGCCAAAAATTAGAAGGAGGGACTGCAATACACCCTGGAAGACATGTAGAGGAGGGCCTCAGGAAACAGTTTTTCCCCATTTTTAAGGAGTGGGAATCTGAGACTGGTAAAGCCTGTGTACTAAGTGCAAGGGATGAAAAACATTCAGCTCTTTTGGGGTATATATACATATATAGTATTTTTTTCAGTATGTGTATAAGGTCTACCTCTACAATTCTCTTTCATACAGTATATACATATATACTGTATGAAAGAGAATTGTAGAGGTAGACCTTATACACATACTGAAAAAAATTATGAATGAGGGCATCATAAACACCCTGGAAAAATTAAGATCGAAGGTCGCATGATGACCCTTTAAAAATTATGTGCGAGGACCGCCTGTTGACTCTCTAAAATTATGAGCAAGGGTCGCCTGTTTACCCACTCGAAATTATTTGCGAGGACGTCATGATGACCTCTAAAAATTTGGAGCAAGAGCTGCATGATGACCTGTGACCTGGGCCCCTGCGTGCACCATCAGCAGCATATCCACTTTCACATCCCTCACCACACGCTTTGCGCATTTTAAATAAGGTATATAATATATGCCTGCAAACTTTCCTGTATTAATAGGGAAAATAAATAATGTAGCCCTGAAAAGGACTTTTTTTTAGGTTGCAGCTGTGTACCTATAGAAGGACTGTAAGACAATAAACCCTGCCTATGTGCCTCTAATCCAAAACTATCCCTCCTCCACCAACTATACCTACACTGGATGCAGTTAACAGCGGTATTTACTAAAGAAAGGACAGTATGTGGCCCTGAAAGGGACTTTTGTTTTAATGGTAAAGTATACATAGACAGCAATAGCAATTAAACACTGCCTATATATTGGCTCTAATCTAAGCTCTCCCTCCTAGGTCAGCTCTCCCTGAGCAATTTTCAAACTTTTAATTTTTATGCCCTTAAATCAGAGACTCAAATCACACAAAATAGTTGATAAATATAATTTCCCACATGTCTACTTTATATCAGTACAATGTTTGAAACTTTTTTTGTTAGGAAGTTATAAGGGTTAAAAGTTGAGCTGCGATTTCTAATTTTTACAACAAAATTTACAAAACCATTTTTTACGACCACTTCACATTTGAAGTGACTTTGACAGGCCTATTTGACAGTAAACACCCAAAAGTGATTTCATTCTAAAAACTGCACCCCTCAATGTGCTCAAAACAACATTCAAGAAGTTTATCAACCCTTCAGATGCTTCACAGGAATGTTGGTAATATTGACGGAAAAAATGAACATTTACTTTTCTTTCACAATAATTCACATAAGCGCCATTTGACATTTTGAATGTAAAATTTGCTGGAATAATTAGTGGAAGCCATGTCATGTTTGGAGAGCCCCTGATGTGGCTAAACAGTGGAAATCCCCTACAAGCGATACCATTTTGGAAACTAGACCCCTTAGGGAACTTATCTAGATGTGTATTGAGCACCTTGAACCCACAAGTGCTTCACAGACGTTTATAATGTTAAGCCGTGAAAATAAAAATTTTCCTGCAAAAATCATTTTTAGCTCCAAATTTGTATTTTCACAAGGGTAACAGGAGATAATGGACCCCAAAATTTGATGTGCAATTTTTTCTGAGTTCACCAATAGCCCATATATAATCGAAAACTACTTTTGAGGCCTAGTGGAAAGCTCAGAAGGCAAGAAATGCATTACATTGGCAGAGCCCCTGAGGATCCAACACAGCAGAGCCCCCATACATGACCCCATTTTACAAACTAAACCTCTCAATGAATTCATCTAGGGGTGCAGTGATTATATTGACACCACAGGTGTGTCAGAGACTTTTATACCGTTGAGCAGTGAAGATAAAATAATTTACATTTTTACCACCAAGATTGTGGTAAGATAGCTCCAAGTTTTACATTTTCATACCAGGAAATGGGTGAAAATGACACCAAAATTTGTCCCACAATTACTACTGAACGTGGCAATAGCCCAGGGGTGTCAAACTGCATTCCTCGAGGGCTGCAAACAGGTCATGTTTTCAGGATTTCCTTGCATTGCACAGGTGATAATTTAATCACCTGCAGAGAATGATTCCAGCACCTTGTGCAATGTTAAAGCCCCCGTCACACATAGCGAGATCGCTAGCGAGATCACTGCTGAGTCACAAGTTTTGTGACGCAACAGCGACCTCAGTAGCGATCTCGCTATGTGTGACACGTAGCAGCGACCAGGCCCCTGCTGTGAGATTGCTGGTCGTGTCGGAATGGCCTGGACCGTTTTTTGATCATTGAGGTCCCGCTGGGTAGCACACATCGCTGTGTTTGACACCTTACCAACGACCTCGTTGACAGGATGTCCCATTGAATCGTCATGAAATAGCATCGTTGTACAGGTCGCTACAGGTCGCTACAGGTCGCCGCATCGCTGCTGCGTCGTTGGGGAGATCGCACTGTGTGACATCTCACCAGCGACCACATAGCGACGCAGCAACGATCCCTGACAGGTCGTATCGTTGTCGGGATCGCTTAAGCGTCGCTATGTGTGACGGGGCCTTAAGGAAATCTTGAAAACACGCATGGTTTGAGGCCCTCGAGGAATGCAGTTTGACACCCCTGCAATAGCCCATATGTGGCTGTGCAGTAGACTCAGGAGACTCAGCAGGGACAGAACGCTATTTGCCTCCTGGAACGCAGATTTTTTCTAGAAAAGTTTGCGGATTCCATAAAAAGAGCTTCTAAGTGCTAGAAAAGCAGAATCCCCCCTGAAGTGACCCCACTATGGAAATTAAAACCCTTTGGGAAATTATCTGCAGATGTAGTGACAATTTTGACTCCATGGGCATTTTACAGAAACAAACAGCATTGGATGTTGCAGAGTAAAAATTGCATACAGCCGTTGTAGTGACCAGTACATTATGCCCATCTCATGCTTCTGGAGACACGCACCTGTAAATTAGGCGGGCTCTCAGAGAAATGGCAAACATGTGGGCGTGAAATGTGGTTTAGGCACACTGGGGCTCAGAAGGTAGGGGCGCATTTGGATTTGGGAGCGGAGAATTTGCTGAATTTCTTTTGGGGGGCGTGGAGTCATTTCGCTTTTCCAGAGCCTTGGTGCTACCAGTAAGGTGAAAGCCCCTATATTTCCATTAACAGATGATGGACCTGAGTGAGGGCTTGCCTTTTTTGTGGATTTAGTTGAAGCTTTTATTAGGAACATTTTACATGGCATTTATGATCACATTTATCCAGTGCTCTACGCTGTGCACTTACATCGGGGTTTCCATCTAAATCTCCGAGTGACGTGACAGATGAAACCCCCAATGCATTTATTTACTATAATGAGGGAGCAGAGTTACTCTGGCCTCTGTTCAGCGATGTCCTTTTCAGAAGTGCACAAAACGGTGCAAACGGCACTTTTATGCAATCCTAAAAAGACGGGCACCACCGGATCACAGGTGCTATGGCGCGTAAAGTGCCTCCATCTGCCTCATTACAGGGAATCTTCCACCGAGGGTTCTGTATGAATCACGTATTTCAGAGATTTCGGCTACGTGCACACGTAGAATGGACCTCTGCAGATTTTCCACAGCGGATTTTAGAAATCCGCAGGTAAAAGTCACTGCGTTTTACCTGTGGATTTATCACGGATTTACCACGGTTTTTATGCGGATTTTGTGCAGATTCCACTGCGGTTTTACACCTGCGGTTTTCTATTATGGAGCAGGTGTAAAACTGCTGCGGAATCCGCACAAAGAATTATCATGCTGCGGAATGTAAACCGCTACGTTTCCGCGCGTTTTTTTCCCCAGCATGGGCACAGCGTTTTTGGTTTCCCATAGGTTTACATTGTACTGTAAACTCATGGGAAACTGCTGCAGACCTGCAGCTGCAGATCCGCTGTGGATCCACAGTAAAAACCACAACGTGTGCACATAGCCTTCCACAGAAATTCCAGTAGAAGTGCTCAGCGCAGGGCACAGGATAAATGTGCGCCAAGCAATCTTTGGGAGGCAGAATGAAAAAATCAGCAGCATGTGAAGAATTGTTTTTATTTATTTTTTTATGCCATTCCTCCTGCAGCATAAGTGATTAGGCAACTTTTTCTTCGGGTCGGTGCAATTACAGTGATAACAGATTTTTATCGGGTTTTTATGTTTGGCAGTTTTTGCATCACCATATTTTGAGAGCAATAATTTTCCATATTTTGGCCAACAGAGTCATGTTATGGCTTGTTTTTTGCAGGACAAGCTGACATTTTTATTAGTACCATATTCAGGAATTGCTTTTTTTATATACCGTTCTGCGTGTGGTAAAATTGGTAAGGCATCTTTATTCTTTGGGTCAGTACGACTACAGCGATACTCAATTTATATCTCTTTTTATGGGTTGGCGCTTTTACACAATCTATATATATAATTGACTAAGGGGTACTTCTGTCTGTCTGTCTTTCTGTCTGTCGGCAACTTCCGTCACGGAAATCCCCCGTCGCTGATTGGTCTCGCCAGCTGCCTGTCATGGCTGCTGCGACCAATCAGCGATGGGCACAGTCCAATTAGTCCCTCCCTACTCCCCTGAAGTCAGTGCCCGACGCCCGCATACTCCCCTCCACTCACCGCTCACACAGGGTTAATGCCAGCGGTAGTGGGCCGAGGGTACCGCACTCCGTAACCGCTGCTATTTACCCTGTGTGACCAAGTTTTTACTATTGATACTGCGTATGCAGCATCAATAGTAAAAGATCTAATGTTACAAAAAAACGTTATTCTCACCCTCCGACGTGGTGCTGTCCTCGGCAGTGCAAGCGGCAGGTTCCGGTGCTAAGGATGCTATGCGAGAAGGACCTGCCATGACGTCACGGTCATGTGACCGTGACGTCATCACAGGCCCTGCACTCATACCAACCCTGGGACCAGAAGCTGCCGCGTGTGCCGCACACAGGCGCCAGGACTACAAGAGCCCTTCAGAAGGTGAGTCTGTTTATTTTTTATTTTAAGTCTTTTTTTAACCTGTTACATATGTGGCTGGGCAATATACTACGTGGCTGGGCAATATACTACGTGACTGGCCAATATACTACGTGACTGAGCAGTATACTACGTGTCTGTGCTGTATACTACGTCGCTGTGCAATATACTACGTGACTGGGCAATATACTACGTGACTGGGCAATATACTACGTGACTGGGCAATATACTACGTGACTGGGCAATATACTACTTGGCTGGGCAATATACTATGTGGCTGGGCAATATACTACGTCGCTGGGCAATATGCTACGTAACTGGGCAATATACTACGTAGCTGGGCAATATAGTACGTCACTGGGCAATATACTACGTGGTTGGGCAATATACTATGTGGCTGGGCAATATACTACGTGGACATGCATATTCTAGAATACCCGATGTGTTAGAATCGGGCCACCATCTAGTGAAAACTATAATTACTTTTGTATCACTTTATTCTGAGAGCTATAACTTTTTTTTATTTTTCTCCTCATATAGCCGAATAAGAGCTTGTTTCTTGCGCTACAAGATGACATTTTCATTTTTTTATGGTGTTCACTATATAACTAGTTTTATAGAGAGGGTTGTTACAGATGCGGCGATACCAAATATGTGTACTTTTATTGTTTATTTTTTTATTTACATAAATAAATGTATTTATTTAAAAAATATTTGTTTCTTTTGTTTTTCTTTATCTGGGGAATTAAAAAAAATATATATTTTTAAACTTTTTTACATTGTTCCAGTATGGGACATAACTGTATAACATCAGATCACTGATCTGATGTTCTGCAATGCACACTCTATACTGCAGAGGGAAGGAGACTTTTCGGGTTCTGCTCTGAGCAGGCACTAAGGCTACGTTCACATTAGCGTTATGCATGTTTGCGTCGGGTTTGCGTCGGGCGATGCAGCGGCGATGCATGGGTCATGCACCCCTATATTTAACATGGGGGACGCATGCGTCTTTTTGTGCTGCGTTGTGCGACGCATGCGTTTTTTTTGCCGCAAGCGTCGGGCCAAGAAAACGCAACAAGTTGCATTTTTATTGCATCCAAATTTCGGCAAAAAACGACGCATGCGTCGCAAAACGCAGCGTTTTTGCATGCGTTTTGTTGCGTTTTTGTTTGCGTTGTGCGTTGCGTTGCCGATGCAGCGGCGCACAACGCAAATGTGAACGTAGCCTAAGAAGCCACCTTTAACATTTGTTAAAACGTGAAAACAACTGCGGGACCGAGGGATGGCTGCTGTGCTGAAAGAGGTTTGAGTATGGAGAACAAGACAAACTGCTGGACTGTGAGTGAGGTGCAGGCCGAGATGTTTTGGTGTATTGAGAAAGATGTGTTGTCCTAAGTGACACGAAAATAGCAGTCCTTTCGACTTCAGCAACAGCTGACAGGCTGTCACTCACCCCGACTGTAAGTGGTAGACAAGTGGAGTTTCTGAGGCCGGAGACCTGTGTGAGAAGACTTGGCATGGTGATGGAGAAGGCGGAAGCAGCTGATGTGGTTGATGGGATGGCCAGTGGTTGGCGACGCCCTCTAGTCGGCATTTTAGCTCAGAGATAATCCCACAGTAAGGCATGTTAATTGGGTATATGCCGGTTCATGCATGTGGTTGGCAAACTTTTGCAATTTTTTGTCTTTACTGAGTTTTTTAAAATTTGGCAGATAATGTGAGTTGGGTCATCTTTTGCGGTCTCAAAAAAGTCCCAGGCTAGTCAAACCTTGCTGCCCCTGCAAATTGCACACTCACGACTGGTGCTGTCCACAGCCAGATTTTGGGCTGAAGATGCAGATATTGTTATGGTTGCATCACTTCGTATATGTGTGGGAAGCCGCAATGTAAGTCTGGTTTCATACTTGCGTTCAGGAGGGCTGTGGATGGCTGCAGATGGCTGCCTACTTCCTCCTTTCTTCCTCTCTGAAGCTCTGCCTAAAATTTTGTGTTTCCACCGCATATGTCAAATCGCCACATGTGGACGTATCCTCATACAACGCATGTCCCTGTGTACCCAATGTAAAAGATAGGTACGCAGGGAAACGCAGGATGCATGCATCAGTAGGTGGAGCATAGGCGGAGCTTCAGGGAAGAAGAAAGGAGGAAGTAGGCAGCCATCTGCACCCCTCCTGAGCGCAAGTATGAAACCAGCCTAACCATCTCGTCATCCTCCTCCACTACCTCCTCTGCTGAGCTACTCATCTGCATTCCTGTGGGTTAACACCAAGTGGGATGTACAATCGCATCATCTTTCTGTTCTGACACCACAGTGCAGTCCGCATGCACCTCTGGTTTATGAGTTTCATCAAATCTACCCCCACCTGTTGACATGGGTCTGAATTCTGCTCAGACCCTACTTCGTACGGCCCCAGATCCAACGTGAAAAAATTTGAGGCATTGGTGCAGATTCTTTCCTCTTCTGGATTCTGTGAATCTTCGGAGCAGACCTCTGATGCCCTTGAAATACAATGTGTGAAAAGCTCTACAGAATGGCCCATCTGTGCTCCCCCACAGTCAGTTGGACATTTGGAAATTTATGACGCAGGGGGAAACAAGGGTGATTGGGGTGTCATCTCTGAGTATTGTACTGTGTGTGATGTTAAGGTTGAGGAAGTGGAGGAGCAGCCACTTTATGGAGCACTTGTCACCCACTGGAGCACATGCGCTTTCTGGCCCTCATCTGGAGCACCCCACAGGGCAGTAGGGATACTCGGCACCATGCCGGTTCTTAAAGGTATGTGTCACGGCAGCAGTGACCTGGTCCGTGGCCCTGAGCATCCAATGAAAAATGATGATTAAACGGGGCAATAAAGTTTATAAGAGATGGTTCGTGCCGCCACCCATGGTATTCGACAATGGATGGCCGACGCTGCGGTTCAGGTCCACTGGGGCAGTTGGTGACGCAGCAGAGTTGGTACAGCTCTCCATGGGTAGAGCTAGGCCCCATGGCTGTGAAACTGTTAAATGTGATGGTGGTGATCGTAGTGCAGGGCAGGCGACACAGCAATAATTCAGAGGACACAGAAGGCTGCAATTTCCACAGTTTACTCACAGTTCGGATGTTATTCCCCAGCCAGGGTGCTGTGTCCTTCAAGTCAGTGGTCCAGCCAGCTCTCAAGTAGTTTGGGATGAACTCTACCAGGACCCCTTTGTTATGTGCCTTCCCTGACCGTCTCTCTGCGCTGGCTCTCACCTCTCCTGTCCTGCACTTTCACACATAGTGTCCCAAGCCAGCAGCCTCAGATCTTGTGGGGTGACGTCCTCTGGGTCCCCTTGATCCTATATGGCTGCCTTTTTAGCGAATGTGTGTGGAATTGGCTGTAGCACATACAGATACCACAACCTCCGGTTGGCTAGCTGAATCTTGCAGTCCTGCACTAGTTTGAGGGCCGGTTCCCTCACTGCGACCTGGTCCCTCCACCCGACTATGGTCAGCGTGGATGCGGGACCCACGGGTGGATTCCTCACTACCCGTGCCCCTAGGACCTCTTCTTCCTCCGCTGAACCCTTTCTTTCTCACTCCTTCTTCCTTTCTCTCACTTCCCTATTTTTCTGGGGATGAGCTCCTGGTTACTTCTGTCCCCCTTTTATGGCAAACTATTTGGATTAGCAAATGGGGCCTCCTGAGACTGCAACACAGTTTTTGCACAATCTAGTTAGATGCTGGAAGATCGATTTCACACAAAACAGGATCCTATCTAGCTAACTCACATGTTCACTTGCAGCACTATCAGGAGCAGCTTCTCTGCACTATGACACTGAGAAAAAGGCGCCAGCAAAACAAGATGCCCACATTGTATATGGCCAAGGACATGTTCCAATATAAAATAGAGCCAATCACAGAAGACCTTGTGTCATGACATTGTGGATGGTTTCTGCACCCTGTTTGGCTGCCGAAATTTACACACATTAAGTTATTAAAGAAAAAAGAATAAAAAAATTTACACTCTGCAGCCCCTCTGACAACCCTCACCCTCTCCCCTCATCAAACACATCCCCCCGTCTCACCCTCTCATCATACAGCAGTACTATCCTAGCTAAAGTAATAACATAATTTTGGTGACTTTCAGTAAAAATGCTGGTGAAGCCAAAAACGAATCCGAATGTGCTACATTAGTGCCGAATTTGAGATTGGTGAACGTTTTCCGAACAAGTTCGCTCATCTCTATTAGTAATGGAGAGACATCTATCAGACTCCCCCATTACTAACCCCATAGTCAAATTTAATAAAGACACAGACACAAAAGTCCTTTATTTGAAAGAAAAACTCACCAACGCTCTTTTACGTATTTATTCAACAAATTTAAAAATAAAATGTTGTACTCAGCTTTTCGCCGATAATCCATTATTGGCCATGTCCCAAGATGATCCGAATGGTTTGGAGAGACGTTACATCAAGAATTCGACCGCTGTCCAAGTCAGCTGCTCTGCCTGTGATCGATGGTAACCTTAATGATGTGGTCACACGCAGTCACGTTCTCACAATCTCCTCATTGTGTCCTTGTGTAAGGGGTGTATGGAGGGCTAGCTTATGCCCTGCATGCCTTTGCAAGACTACCACCCTGGCCCCCATTACAGTGGATGCAGGGCTGAACGGTTGCATCATGCCATCCCTCAGCAATCAAGGCCAGCGTTAGGGGCAGGCAGACTAGGAATCTGCCTAGGGCCCCTGCTCCCCCATGGACCCTAAACCTTTGGCGTTCTGCTAACATCGGCTCACCACATGGCTGCTATGGGGCCCGTGAGTAAGGGGGCCTGGTGCTGCCCCCCCCAACTATATCAAAGATGGTGGTACAGATGAAAGCAATGATGGAGGAGAGAGAATCAGATGATGCTCCCTCTCCCATCACTTCCTCTCTGCCTCTTATGCGGCAGGCACGAGATAACGTCACTTCATCGTGTGCCATGCTGTGCCAGCAGTGCAGCTGATGAGACGCACTGCAGAAGCCAGAGCAGCGGTTGAACGGGGAGAGTGAGTATTGTATTTAATTATTTTTTATAATACTGCTGGACTGTGGGGCTGCATTATCCTGTATGTGCAATACTGCTGCGGAGCTGCGATTTTATTTTTTTTTTCACTGCGCTTAGGTAGCGCTCTCTTGTTTTCTCTCTCCCCCTCTTCAACTTCATGCTATCATACATATGAAGGACTATGGGATGCATTTTACTATGAGGAGTGCATTGAACTATATGGAGGTTCATGGGGGGCATTATAGAATATGAAGGACTATGGGATGCATTATACTATATGGAGGACTATGAGAAGTGCATTATACTATAGGGAGTATATGGGGAATGTATAATACTATATGGAGAACTTTGGTGAGTGTATTAAAGTATATGGAGGGATATGGGGCACATTATACTTTATGGAGGACTATGGGGTTTGCATTATACACTATAGAGGACTATGGGGTGCATTATACTATATGAAGAATTATGAGGTGCATTATACTATGTGGAAGACAATGGGGTGTATTCAGAGGCGTAGCTAGGGCTTTAGTCCAGGGAGGGTGAAACTTCTGAGTGGACCCCTAACCAGGTAACCTTGATTACAACTGGGTGATGCACCCTAAGGCTGCAGTCACACTAGCAGTATTTGGTCAGTATTTTACATCAGTATTTGTAAGCCAAAACCAGGAGTGGGTGATAAATGTGCAGCGCCCCAGGGTCCTGGTCATTGCAGTAATATCATTCTCCTCTAGGGGGGAGTGATGTTACGTTTGGAGGCAATAAAGGAGATCTCTTTACCAGGTACCACAAACATACAACACATTTCATACTCCAGTCCACCAGGGGGAGCTATGCTCCTATTTATTAGGGCACTCTTCACACTCAGGTAAAACTGGTGGCCTGGATAGGAAGTTAGGCAGTTGCTAGTTGAGCTCCGGTCAGGTAGTTGGTCCCTGACAGGGGTGGGATCCTGTCAGAGGCCTAGACAGAAGGTCACGGAGCTGCGCCTGCCCCACGTGCGGCAGTTCCTAAGAAAGGACACGAGCAGAGAACTGTACTGTAGAGAGGGTGAAGAAGTCATAGCATAAGTAGTGGAAACCAGAAGGAGTTCTGCCCTGCACAGGCTGCCTCCTTCTGAGGCGCAGGATCCCGGTAGCCGAAACACCGAGGAAGCAACAGTCCTTTATGCCTTGCTCCAGAGACCGTCAGGACAGCTAATTGCAAGTTACTGATCCGCCCTATACCCAGGAGGCAAGGTGGCACCCACGAGAGGCCAGGGCATGATAGAGTCCCTGTAAAAAGCCTCACGCCACCGGTCATATCGGTTTGTCCTATCCATCTCGGGGACAGAGAGAGATAACATCGATAACATCTAGAACATCTGTGAGGACCTTATGAGAGGCTTAGCAATAAGGTACTACAACACCAAGGTGCTAGAGGAAGGCTACTGATTTCCATCTGGATAAGGGGACTCTGGATTTGCCTCCAAACCGGCCGAACTCTGCCTGACCTGTGATCTGGTGCTCTGGACTGTGGATGCTGAAGCCTTCAGTAATAGGTAAAGAGACTGCAACCTTGTGTCCTCGCTCTTCACTGTGCCTCACACCATCCACCATCTTACATACTGAGAAGCCCTGGGGACACTTTTCACCTGTGGGAAGATATACCATCTAGCTGCCATAACATCACCCCAGTGGACCCCTAAGCAGCATCGGTCACCCTGACCGAATACCACAGGTGGCAACACAAACATTTCCCCTTTAAAGACCTTTCCCTTTTACACTGACCTCCCGAGGGCCACGGACCGGGTTAGCCACCGTGACATCCCCCTTGAGAACCGAAGGACCCGGTACCGAGTACCCCACTGCCCACGGGGGTGATCCAAATGCAGAAGTGGTGCATATGTTTCTGTAATACTTTTCCTCTATTTGTTCCACTCCTGGTTTTGGCTTACAAATACTGATGTAAAATACTGACCAAATACTGCTAGTGTGACGGCAGCCTAATAGTGGATGTAGGAGAACCTCAGCAGATGACCACTCTGTTGCTAAAAATAATGCGTATACAAACACCAACATTGATATTACCATCATGTGGTCAGTGGTAGATACCAGTCCTATGGAACATAGAGTATAAGAGATCACAGTACAGTTACAGATAGTGACTTACAGACGATGTTCTTTTTGATGGAATCATTCCCCTTTCCCGTCTTTTCCTTCTCGCCCAGACCGACATGACAACTTCATCCAGCCAGGACTCGGCTGCAAAGATTACAACAAAGACACATTTCATGTCTCATACTTTCAGCACTGTCCCCCAATGGGACTATTCCTAACCTGCACAAATTCCTTATCCTGCTGATACCCCAATACTGACCCGCTGCTGCCCTATGTGTATTTATTACTGCACCTACTGTGTAGTTCTCCGTGCCCGCTAGGTGGTAAAACAAACCTCTAGAATGTAGCAATGTCGGGTGCAAATGCCCTAGACAACAGTGCCCACATTTTGCCTCCTAGAAAGTAATAATGCCCTGTGTGTCCCTTTTACAGTCACAGTAACCTGAGTTCCCCTATAACAATAACTGTCCACTTTACATTTAATAATGTCCTGAGTCTCCCCCCTGTACAGCTCCCCTATACAGGGCTGCCACTAGAAATTTCGGGGCCCCATACTGGCAAAATTTTCGGGGCCCCCTTGAAACTCCGCCCAGGCTCCACCCCAGCCCCGCCTCCAGGCTCCACCCCACGAACTGTCCACAGTCCCACCACTCTCTCTTGGAAAATCTCCACTTCTCACCTATCACACATTGACAGTTCCCATCACCAGATCACACATATAGCCGGCAGCTTTTGTTTTGGCCAAAAGATTTTTTAAGCCGCCACCACAACAAGGTAGACACTTTTGGCCGGGCCCTACTCTACTGTAACCTACTAAATATTTGTTAAAATATGCAATACAATTTAGGTATATTTTTATTTATTTTTCAATTTTTAAAATGACCTATAATACTACATACAAGGAACAAATACCACAACACTATGACCAGATGACATATTACCACCACAGTGATCGAATAATATAAAATACAAGGAACAAATACCGCTACACCATGACCAGACCACATATTACCTCCACATCATGACCAGACCACATATTACCAACAATGACTGAATACTACAATACTGATCAGTAATACAAAAAAACCCCACAATACTATCACCATCAGTGCCATTATGCACAGGAGATCTGTAATTAGTAAGCAGTGTCTGTGTACAGGTAATACAGTGATCACTGGTGACATTACACACAGGAGCTCTGTATATAATGTATAGATAATACAGTGATCACTGGTGACATTGTACACAGGACCTCTGTATATAGTATACAGTGTATAGTGTAAGTGTATAGGTAACACTGACTCACCAGTGACGTCTCTAGGTGAAGTCCTTCATCTTTCATCCAGCACAGACCGCCATCACTTTATCCAGCCAGGACTCGTCTCTGCAGGAAATAAAACAGTTATCTCGAGTTCCGCTTGTAGAACACATTACTTAATTTTCCCAACTTCTACATTACACCACATGAAGAAGGCAACATAGTATCACTCTACACAGTAACAGGACCGCCCCCCCCATTTAAAACAGTATACTCAAAAAATAAAATAAATACATCACTGCAATAATAATATCCCTTAATTAGCCCCTATGGTAATATTCGCCATCCTGGCCACCGTGTGTCTCATTTCAGGCTCCAGCCATATGTTCTCTCATCCTGCCCTCATGAGTATCCATTCTACCCCATATGATCTCCCCATCCTGCCCCATCTGTCTCCATCGTATCCATCCTGCCCCATCTGTTTCCAATCCTGCACCATCTCTGTCCAGCACTCTGCCCCATCTCTGTCCAGCACTCTGCCCCATCTCTGTCCAGCACTCTGCCCCATCTCTGTCCAGCACTCTGCCCCATCTCTGTCCAGCACTCTGCCCCATCTCTGTCCAGCACTCTGCCCCATCTCTGTCCAGCACTCTGCCCCATCTCTGTCCAGCACTCTGCCCAGCACTCTGCCCCATCTCTGTCCAGCACTCTGCCCCATCTCTGTCCAGCACTCTGCCCCATCTCTGTCCAGCACTCTGCCCCATCTCTGTCCAGCACTCTGCCCCATCTCTGTCCAGCACTCTGCCCCGTGTCCAGCTTTCTGCCCCCCATGTGTCCAGCTTTCTGCCCCCCATGTGTCCAGCTTTCTGCCCCCCCCCGTGTCCAGCTTTCTGCCCCCCCCTGTGTCCAGCTTTCTGCCCCCCCCCGTGTCCAGCTTTCTGCCCCCCCCGTGTCCAGCTTTCTGCCCCCCCCCGTGTCCAGCTTTACTGCCCCCTCTGTGTCCAGATTTACTGCCCCCTCTGTGTCCAGATTTACTGCCCCCTCTGTGTCCAGATTTACTGCCCCCTCTGTGTCCAGATTTACAGCCCCCTCTGTGTCCAGATTTACTGCCCCCTCTGTGTCCAGATTTACTGCCCCCTCTGTGTCCAGATTTACTGCCCCCTCTGTGTCCAGATTTACTGCCCCCTCTGTGTCCAGATTTACTGCCCCCTCTGTGTCCAGATTTACTGCCCCCTCTGTGTCCAGATTTACTGCCCCCTCTGTGTCCAGATTTACTGCCCCCTCTGTGTCCAGATTTACTGCCCCCTCTGTGTCCAGATTTACTGCCCCCTCTGTGTCCAGATTTACTGCCCCCTCTGTGTCCAGATTTACTGCCCCCTCTGTGTCCAGATTTATTGCCCCCTCTGTGTCTAGATTTACTGCCCCCTCTGTGTCCAGATTTACTGCCCCCTCTGTGTCCAGATTTACTGCCCCCTCTGTGTCCAGATTTACTGCCCCCTCTGTGTCCAGCTTTACTGCCCCCTCTGTGTCCAGCTTTACTGCCCCCTGTGTCCAGCTTTACTGCCCCCTCTGTGTCCAGCCTTCTGCCCCCCCTGTGTCCAGCTTTACTGCCCCCCTGTGTCCAGCCTTCTGCCCCCCGTGTCCAGCCTTCTGCCCCCCGTGTCCAGCTTTACTGCCCTTCTGTGTCCAGCGGCCTTCTGCCCCCCCCCCGTGTCCAGCTTTACTGCCCCCGTGTCCAGCGGCCTTCTGCCCCCTCTGTGTCCAGCTGCCTTCTGCCCCCTCTGTGTCCAGCTGCCTTCTGCCCCCTCTGTGTCCAGCTGCCTTCTGCCCCCTCTGTGTCCAGCTGCCTTCTGCCCGCTCTGTGTCCAGCTGCCTTCTGCCCCCTCTGTGTCCAGCTGCCTTCTACCCTGTGTCCAGCTGCCTTCTGCCCCCCTGTGTCCAGCTGCCTTCTGCCCCCCTGTGTCCAGCTGCCTTCTGCCCCCTCTGTGTCCAGCTGCCTTCTGCCCCCCTGTGTCCAGCTTTACTGCCCCCCTGTGTCCAGCTGCCTTCTGCCCCCTCTGTGTCCAGCTGCCTTCTGCCCCCCTGTGTCCAGCTGCCTTCTGCCCCCGTGTCCAGCTGCCTTCTGCCCCCTCTGTGTCCAGCTGCCTTCTGCCCCATCTGTGTCCAGCTGCCTTCTGCCCCCCCCTGTGTCCAGCTGCCTTCTGCCCCCTCTGTGTCCAGCTGCCTTCTGCCCCCCTGTGTCCAGCTGCCTTCTGCCCCCTCTGTGTCCAGCTGCCTTCTGCCCCCTCTGTGTCCAGCTTTACTGCCCCCCTGTGTCCAGCTGCCTTCTGCCCCCTCTGTGTCCAGCTGCCTTCTGCCCCCGTGTCCAGCTGCCTTCTGCCCCCCTGTGTCCAGCTGCCTTCTGCCCCCTCTGTGTCCAGCTGCCTTCTGCCCCCCTGTGTCCAGCTGCCTTCTGCCCCCTCTGTGTCCAGCTGCCTTCTGCCCCCCTGTGTCCAGCTGCCTTCTGCCCCCTCTGTGTCCAGCTGCCTTCTGCCCCCCTGTGTCCAGCTGCCTTCTGCCCCCTCTGTGTCCAGCTGCCTTCTGCCCCCCTGTGTCCAGCTTTACTGCCCCCCTGTGTCCAGCTGCCTTCTGCCCCCGTGTCCAGCTGCCTTCTGCCCCCTCTGTGTCCAGCTGCCTTCTGCCCCCCTGTGTCCAGCTGCCTTCTGCCCCCCTGTGTCCAGCGGCCTTCTGCCCCCTCTGTGTCCAGCGGCCTTCTGCCCCCCTGTGTCCAGCGGCCTTCTGCCCCCCTGTGTCCAGCGGCCTTCTGCCCCCCTGTGTCCAGCGGCCTTCTGCCCCCTCTGTGTCCAGCGGCCTTCTGCCCCCTCTGTGTCCAGCCTTCTGCCCAAACCCCCCCCCCCCCCCGATCGCCGCTCTCCGCTCTCAATAGAAAAAAAAAAAGTTCTACTTACCTGCCGCGCTCCTCTCTCCACGCAGCTGCACTGTGCACTCGCCGGCGACTGACAATGACGTCAGACGCCGGCGACCTGCACGCTGCGGCTGGCGGCTGTTAACTATTGACGTGCGGGCGCGGGCCCGCATGTCAATAGCGTACAGCTGCAGCGCCGGCCGCCGCTAAGGGCCCGGTTCAGCCTGCGGCTGCCGGTAGGGGCCCGGTGAGCAGGTAAGAGGGGGCCCGATGCGGGCCCCCTCTGCTCACCGGGCCCCTTACGCCAGTCACGGCTGTAATGCCCTGATGGCGGCCCTGCCCCTATACATAGTATCATGCTCTCTTATACACAGTATAATACTACCTCACTGTATATATATTGACCTCTTAGTATCCCCAAACTGTTTGATAGCTCCAACACTGTATGATGCCCCATCATTGTTACCTTCTCACTGTATTATGGCCCCCTAGATAGCCTCCATATAGTATAATGCACCAGATAGTCCTCAATATAGTATAATGCACTCCCCGTAGGCCTCGATATAGTATAATGCATTCCCCATAGGCAGACTCTATATTATATAATGCACCCCATAGGTAAACTCTAATATAATGCACCTCCATAGGCATACTCTATAGTATAATGCACCACCCATAGGCAGACTCTATTGTGTAATGCACCCTCTTTGTCCGACTCTAATGTAATGCACCCCCATAGGCAGACTCTACATTGCATAATGCACATACATAGGCAGACTCTAATGTATCATGCACCCCATAGGCAGACTGTATAGTATAATGCACCCCCATAATTATGCTCCATAGTATAATGCACCCCCCATAGGCAGACTATATACTATAATGCACCCCCATAGGCAGACTCTAATATAATGAACCCTCCCAATAAGCAGACTCTATATTGTATAATGCACCCCCATATGCAGACTCTGATGTAATGTAATATAATGCACACCCCATAGGCAGACTATATAGTATAATGCACCCTCATAGGCAGACTCTAATATAATGAACCCTCCCATTAAGCAGACTATCTATTGTATAATGCACCCCCATATGCAGACTCTATAGTATAATGCACCCCCATAGGCAGACGATACACTATAATGCACCCCCATAGGCAGACTGTATAGTATAATGCACCCCCATAAGCAAACTCTATATTGTATAATGCACCTACATAGGCAGACTCTATATTGTATTATGCACCCCTATAGGCAGACTGTATAGTATAATGCACCCCCATAGGCAGACTCTGATGTAATGTAATATAATGCACCCCCCATAGGCAGACTATATAGTATAATGCATCCTCATAGGCAGACTCTAATATAATGAACCCTCCCATTAAGCAGACTATCTATTGTATAATGCACCCCCATATGCAGACTCTATAGTATAATGCACCCCCATAGGCAGACGGTACACTATAATGCACCCCCATAGGCAGACTGTATAGTATAATGCACCCCCATAAGCAAACTCTATATTGTATAATGCACCTACATAGGCAGACTCTATATTGTATTATGCACCCCAATAGGCAGACTGTATAGTATAATGCACCCCCATAGGCAGACTCTATAGTATAATGCACCCCATAGGCAGATTCCATAGTATAATGCACCCCCATAGGCATACTCTATAGTATAATGCAGCCCCCATAGGCAGACTCTATATTGTATAATGCACCCCCATAGGCATACTCTATAGTATAATGCACCCTCCCATAGACAGATTCCATAGTATAATGCTGCCCTCTATAGCCAGACTCAATAGTATACTGCACCCCATAGGCAGACTATAGTTTAATGCATACCCCCAAAGGCTTACCCTATATAGTATAATGCATCCTCCCATAGGCAGACTCTATAGTATAATGCAGCCCCCCTAGGCAGACTCTATAGTATAATTCAGCCCTCCATAGGCAGACTCTCTAGTATAATGCAGACCCCAAAGGAAGATGCTATAGTATAATGCAGCCCCCTATAATGAGACCCTATATAGTATAATGCATGACTCCCCCAGTCAGACTCTATAGTATAATGCAGCCCTCCATAGGCAGACTCTATAGTATAATGCAGCCCTCCATAGGCAGACTCTATAGTATAATGGAGCCCCCCATAGGCAGACCCTATATAGTATAATACAGCCCCCATAGTATAATGCAGCCTCCCATAAGCAGACTCTATGGTATAATGAAGCCCCCCATAGGCAGACTCTATAGTATAATGCATCCCTCCTTAGGAAGATTCTATAACATGACAAAATAAAGCTGTATAGCCGCGCTAGAGGATAAAGTGCATTGAATGAACACTAACAATGTTATTTACCTGTTAGGTGAAGATAATGCTCGAGTTGCTACGTTATGTCTGGATTATATCTAGATTAATGTAGTACCCCTTTTAACATGTTACCAGAAAGTGCTACTTAATAAATATAATTATAATCTCCTGCAAAAGTAAAAATAAAGTCCTTTAAAAAATTCTCTGAATATGTCCTTTAGAGACCCCTTGTGCTCTTTTAGACTGCAGGTTTACTCGCATAGAAAGTTCTACAAGTGCCAAGGTTATCGTTCAGTACCTGTGATGGAGGTAACTGTATGGATTAAAAAGCTGTTCGTAGGTGCCAAACGGTAGTAGTGGAACAAGGTTACTTAGCTTTATACTTGTCTTTGCTTATCGGCTTCCAGGCAGATTCTGCGAGCGCCGTCCTGGCCGGTGACAGACGCTCGCTAGGCCTGTGTTTAGAGATCCTTGCGCGGTGCTCGGCAGGACCTTCGTGACATTCGGGTCACGTGATCAACGGTCACATGGTGCCCCTGAAGAGAGTACGGATCGCAGTGGGAGCCAAAAATCAACGTGTTTTGGAATATCGGCGGATTCCTTCATCAGGGTTGGCTCCCCTTGTGTTGGGTGACTTTAAATACTCGTGGCTCATCCTGCATAGTCTAATTAGATGCAAACAACTCCACTTCATTGTTTAGACCTTTAGGTTTCAAAGTGTCCATTTAAAAAATGTATCGGGTTTCTTCACAGGACATTTGTTTTATAGCCCCCATTTCGCCAGTCCTTTTGGACCATGTTTATACCCATTACTTTAATTCCCTATGTAGATCCCCCATGATGAACTGTAAAATGCTTAGATAAAGGATGTTCATCATATTTATTTCATATATTGCATAGGTGCTCATTTATCCTTTTACAAAGGGGGCGCTTAGTGCATCCCACATACAGCTTTCTGCATGGGCACTCAATAACATAGATGACCCCCTGTGTTGTACATGTAATAAAGTCTGTAATGTGGATGTGTGTTCTTTTTTGTGATAGCACAAATTTTTGTTTGGTCAGGTGTAGTGATTTACACATTTTACATTTTTGACATGGAAAGAAACCTTGTAGTGCTTGTTTAAAAACTCCTTTAGAATTACTTGGTGGGTTGGGGTTCTTTACTGTGGGGGTGATGATCAGACCCAGATTGCGCGAACTCCTGAAAACAAAACTTGGGCGTTCAGGTAGTTTCCCAGTTCCCAGTTACTTTGTCTTCCTTTAAGAGGTCCCAGTGCCTATTGACAATTTTTTTCATCAATTGGGTATTTGAATTAGGCTGCCATCACACTACCAGTATGTGGTCTGTATTTTACATCAGTATTTGTAAGCCAAAACCAGGAGTGGAACAATTAGAGGAAAAGTATAATAGAAACATATGCACCACTTCGGCATTTATCACCCACTCCTGGTTTTGGCTTGCAAATACTGATGTAAAATACTGACCAAATACTGCTAGTGTGACGGCAGCCTTATACTGAGTTATAATTGGTATCGAGATTTGCTCTTGCTGAGATATTCCTCGTCCTCTTTATTACCACATAGGAGTTTCTCCCTACGGATCCCCCTTACGCTGTCTCTTATCTCAATCAAAAATTTATAGTCATAGCCTTTATTCAAAAATGTATTTATCAGAACACCTGCCTCCCTATTGTAATCTAAAGTGCTAGTGCAGGTACGGTTTGACCTTACAAATTGACTGCGGGGGACATTAAGTAGTCACCTTGGTAGCCACTAACAATAACATTGTTAGTGTTCATTCAATCCACTTTATCCTCTAGCGTGGATATACATCTTTATTTTGTATAGTCTCCCATTCCCTTATAGTCTCCCATTCCCTATAGTATAATGCAGCCCCCATTGGTAGACTCAATAGTATAATGTAGCCCCCATAGGCAGACTCTCTAGTATAATGCGCCCCCATAAGCAGACTCTATTGTATTATGCAGACCCATAGGCAGACTTGATAGTATAATTCACTCCCCATAGGCAGACTCTATAGCATAATGCGCCCCCATAGGCAGACTCTAGTTTATAATGCAGACCCCATAGGCAGACTCTATAGAATAATGCACTCCCCATAGGCAGACTCTCTAGTATAATGCGCCCCCCATAGGCAGACTTTATTGTATAATGCAGGCCCCTATAGGCAGTCTCTATAGTATAATGCACCCCCATATGCAGACTCTATAGAATAATGAAGCCCCCCATAGGCAGACTATAGTAAAATTCAGCCCCCCATAGGCAGACTCTACAGCAGGGGTCCCCAACCCGTAGCTTGTGAGCCACATGTGGCTCGCCTGCCCCTGACATGTGGCTCGCCCACGATCACAGTAAAAAAGTCCCTAGGGAGCTGCCCCGCTGCCTGTAATACCCACCCAGAGTTGGCATCAGCACCCGGGCAAATGGCGAGGCCCTGAGCAGGCAGGGGCCCACTCGCCATCAGGGACACTGACGCGCTCTAGTGCCGGCCCCAGTGAGTGGACCCACCGCCTGCTCCGGGCCCCAGCACTTGCAATACTTACCTCTCCCGGTTCCAGTGCTGCAGCGCCTTCCGTCCTCTGACTGTGATGTTCAGGTCAGACGGTGCGATGACGACACCAGTGTGCGCCCTCTACCTGAGCAGTCACAGCGCAGAACAGGAAGATGCTGAGGAGTCCAGATCAGCGACAAGCAACGAGAGGTGAGTATTTCAGTTTTTTTTTAATATTTGGAGCAATATATGGGGACCATCAGTCGGGGCCCAAATATGGAGCATTATATGGGGCCAGTAATATAGGGAGCATTCTATGGGGCCAGTAATATAGGGAGCATCTTATGCGGCCAGTAATATAGGGAGCATCTTATGGGGCCAGTAATATAGGGAGCATCTTATGGGGCCAGTAATATAGGGAGCATCCTATGGGGCCAGTAATATAGGGAGCATCTTATGGGGCCAGTAATATAGGGAGCATCTTATGGGGCCAGTAATATAGGGAGCATCTTATGGGGCCAGTAATATAGGGAGCATCTTTTGGGGCCAATTTAATATGGAGCATCTTATGGGGCCAATTTAATATGGAACATCTTATGGGGCCAATTTAATATGGATCATCTTATGGGGCCAATTCTATAGGGAGCATCTTATGGGGCCAATTTATTAGGGAGCATCTTATGGGGCCAATTGTATAGGGAGCATCTTATGGGGCCATTTTAATAGGAAGCATCTTATGGGGCCAATTTAATAGGAAGCATCTTATGGGGCCAATTCTATAGGGAGCATCTTATGGGGTCAATTCCATATGGAGCAGTATATGGGGCCATTTTAATATGGAGCATCGTTTGGGGCCAATTTAATAGGAAGCATCTTATGGGGCCAATTCTATAGGGAGCATCTTATGGGGCCAATTTAATATGGAGCATCTTATGGGGCCAATTCCATAGGGAGCAGTATATGGAGCCATTTCCATATGGAGCAGTATATGGGGCCAATTCCATATGGAGCAGTATATGGGGCCAAATCCATATGGAGCAGTATATGGGGCCAATTACATATGGAGCAGTATATGGTGCCAATAATATATGAAGCATCTTATGGGACTGTTAATGGGTATTGACTTTTAAGATTGCTACTTCCAATAGGTGGCATTAGAGTTCAATTTGCATAACAATAATGTAAAATACATAAGGATAGAGTGAAAGTGAAAAAAATCTGCATGTTATTATTTGTGCCTTCTCTAGGTTTTTCTATGACTAGCTGCATTGTGGCTGTCGACCAACTTACGTAGCGGAATGTGGCTCTCAAGGTAAGAAAGGTTGGGGACCCCTGCTCTACAGTATAATTCAGCTCCCCCATAGACAGACTCTATAGTATAATACATCCCCATAGGCAGACCCTATATGGCATAATGCAGCACCCCTAGGCAGACTCTATAGTATAATGCAGCTCCCCATAGGTAGACTCTACAGTATAATGCAGCGCATTATAGGCAGACCCTATATAGTATAATGCAGGCCTAACATCACTCTATAGTATAATGCAGCCCCCCATAGGCAGACTCTATAGTATAATGCAGCCCCCCATAGGCAGACCCTATATAGCATAATGCAGCACCCCTAGGCAGACTCCATAGTATAATGCAGCCCCCATAGGTAGACTCTATATAGTATAATGCAGCCCCCATAGGCAGAATCTATGGTATAATGCAGCCCCCTATAGGCAGACTCTATAGTATAATGTATTCTTCCATAGGCAGACTCTATAGTATACTGCACCCTCATAGGCAGACTCTATAGTATAATGCAGCCCCCTATAGATAGACTCTATAGTATAATACACCCCCATAGGCAGACTCTATTGTATAACGCAGACCTCATAGGCAGACTCTATAGTATAATGTGCTCCCCATAGGCAGACTCTATAGTATAATACACCCTCCATAGGCAGACTCTCACTTGTCTGTGGACAAGGGGATATGCGACTCTGCAATGACACCACCTGCGGGGCTATAGACATGCTGTGTGGGCGAACCCGTGGGTGTTCGGGTCAGGCGGGTTCCCTTTTTTCATTTTTTTTTTATTTATTAACAGGTACAGTAAAATACACACCCAAGGTAACCTTAGTTCACAGCCTCCAGGTGTTCCAGCAGCTGGAAACTCCAGCAATCTTAAAATGTCCCTCAAAGTTTCCCATGAGGTTTCCAGAGTTCACAGCCACCGGGTGTCACGATAGCTCCAGTTGGGGACTGTTGAATGTCAGAGTGCCGGATTCACGGGTGTTCATCAGTCCAGCACTGGCACTTGCAAAGCAACAGTAAAAGTTGATGTGACATTATTGTTCTTGCTAATAAATAAATAAAAAAATGAAAAAAAAAACATGGGGGTCCTATGTAATTTGCTGATTGAGAGCCATCCTGCTGTGAACACAACTATTCCTCCTCATCCTGCAATACTGTACCCTGGCTGGAAACTTACATGTACCTGTCTGCTGTTGGTACAACAACTGACCTTCCAAGCCATATGTGGATGACAGGCCTGATGGCATTGACAATCATCCCTGTGCCTCCTGCTCCTCTTCCTACTGCGCCATTACCTCATGCATCATTGCCCGAAGTGTTTCTTCAGCAGGCATACAAGTGGCATTGTAGCACTGATGATGGTGTCATCAGTGCTGTCCATGTGGCTGGAATATTCAGAGCACCGCAAAACGCCAGACACATCTTGCATGGAGGCCCGCTCATTGGTGGTGTAGTTGGGTTGTTCTGCAGATCGACTCACCCATGCGTGCTGCTGCTGGAATTCTACTATTGCCTGCTGCTGCTCAACAGCCTCTCAAGCATATACAGGGTGGAGTTCCACCCTGTTTGCATAGGAAAGATATATATCTTGGTACCGTGTTAGCCAGTGAATAGAAAAATATTTAGAATTGAGAGTCCTCAGTGGTTGATACATTTTAATGGCTAACTGAAAAGATGGTAACAAATTGCAAGCTTTCGAGATTACTCAGGTCTCTTCATCAGGGATGGTAACAAATTGCAAGCTGATAAAGAGACCTGAGTAGTCTCGAAAGCTTGCAATTTGTTATCATCTTCTCAGATAGCCATTAAAAGATATCAACCACTGAGGACTCTCAATTCTAAATACCTTGTTTGTACATCACATATGAGGCAATGAGAAGGAAGACAGAAATTGTGCAGCAGGGTGGGAATGCCAAAAGTGCGCACACACTACCCGCACTTTTACCAGCAGATTGGACATATATCGGCAATTTTTGAGGAAGATCTGCATGACCAAATTAAGCCCATGTGCCAGGCATGGTACAACTCCTGGCAAAAATTCCATAATTTTTCCATATAGTAACATAACATAGTAACATAGTTAGTAAGGCCGAAAAAAGACATTTGTCCATCCAGTTCAGCCTATATTTTCCATCATAATAAATTCCCAGATCTACGTCCTTCTACAGAACCTAATTGTATGATACAATATTGTTCTGCTCCAGGAAGACATCCAGGCCTCTCTTGAACCCCTCGACTGAGTTCGCATATGCTTGGTTAAAAAAGGAACCATTACTGACTACCACATTTTTTGTTCTTGATTTCTTTTAATGTTTCCTAAAGCCAGAAAGTTGCCATTTGAAATTACTTTAGTTTTGTGCCATGTATGTGATCTGCTTTTTTTCTACAAAATTAAACAACTGAATGAACATCTTCCAAGGCCGGTGATTCCATAATTTTTGCCAGTGGTTGTATATGTGTCAGTCCGGCTATGCCCAGTGCTGCTACCAGATTTTGCCCGTTATCGTTCGCCACCAGGCCGTGATTGAGGTGCAGCGGCAGCAACCACTCATCTGTCTGATCTTTGATGAGAGTCAACAGTTTCTACGCTGTGTAGGATCTGTCCACCAGACAGATCAGTTTTAGAACCGCCTGCTGTCATTTCCCCTTGGCTGTGCTCAAGTTGGTGGTGCAGGTCTTACTGTGAGTGGATGATGAACCTGGACAGAGGAATCTCCAGCAATCCTCACTAGTGGTTGGACATTTGGTCCAATGCCTTCCACCTCTGGCCCAGCTGTCACTACATTGACCAAGTGGGCAGTTAGAGAGATGTAACATCCCTAGCTATACTTACTGGTCCACGTATCAGTTGTTATGTAGACCTTGCCACTGATGACGTTGTGCAGTGCATACCTGATTTGCTCCTCCACATGTGTGTACAGGGTAAAGAAGGCCCACCTGGAAAAGTAGTAACATCTGGGGAACAACTGGGGCAGCCAATGGCATCAGTTTTTGGAAATTGTCTCTACCAACGGGAATGACAGCATTTCAAAGGCCAGTAATTTGTAAATGCTGTCATTTGGGACCATGGCTCGTGGGTAGCCTGGGGCATCTCCTCTTTGTCTTGAAGATTTGAGTGAAGGAGAGCGGAATATTTCCATAGCATGGTGTGGAGATGCTCGGTAACACTGGTTGTGGTGGTGTTGTCACAACCTCTCTTTGTGAGGAGGCAGGTGGCCAAGACAGCAGCAGAACAGAGAGCTGGAGGAGGCTAACGTTTGTCATGCTTTTTCAGATGTGTACTCCACTGCAACTTGAGCTTAGATTTCAGATGCTCCATCATGCAGGTGGGGTTCAGATTTAAAAGATTTACTCCTCACTTCAGGTTCTGACGGCACAGCTTGAAAACCACCTGTCACTTGTCGTCAGGATATTGACTAAAGAAATCCCATGCCAGGGAACCCCTTTGAGCTGGCATTGTTGTGCTCATTTCCTTGGCACAGTGGGCAGTAATAATAATGAGAATAATTTTATTTCTATAGCGCCAACATATTCCGCAGCATTTTACATTTTAGAAGGGACTTGTACAGACAGTAAAAGACATTACAGAATACCAATAATCACATAAATCAAAAAATAGCAAGAGGAATGAGGGCACTGTTCGCAAGCATACAATCTATGAGGAAATAGGGGAGACAAAAAAGTGGATGGTAACAATTGCTTGCATTGTTCTGACCAGCCATAATGTAATAAATCGGGTGTTCATGTAATGCTGGATGAACCGGTTACCAACAGTACAGACAAAGAGGGCTTGGAGAAGAGAGTGTGAGGTTCTGATTATTGAGGATGTTAACCTTAGGTCATTAGCAGATTAGAGGGCTTGGGTAGGGTGGTAGACTGAGACAAGGGAGGAGATATAGGGTAGTGCTGAACCGTGGAGTGCTTCATGTGTGAGAGTGATAAGTTTATATTGAATTCTAGAGTGGATGGGTAACCAGTGCAATGACTGTCACAAGGTAGAGGCATCGGTGTAAAGGTTGGTGAGAAATATGATCCTGGTTGAAGCATTCAAGACAGATTGGAGAAGGGAGAGTTTGGCAAAAGGGAGATTGATTAATAGAGTGTTACAAGATGAGAATGAATAAAAGCACAGTTAGAGTTTTTGCAGCATTGAAACTAAGAAAAGGTCAAATTCTAGAAATGATTTTGAGGTGTAGATAACAAGAGCGAGCCAGTGATCGGATGTGGGGGGGAGGGGGTGGGGGGTGAGTGAAAGCTCTGAATCAATTATGAACCCAAGACAGCGGGTATGTTACTGGGGCGTAATGGTAGAACCACACACGGAAATGGCAACTTCGAGCATAGGTAGGTTAGTGGAGGGAAGAAACACAAGGAGTTCAATTTTTGACAGGTTCAGTTTCAGATAGACGGAGGACATGATGTTACCAACAGAGGTAAGACAATCACCGGTATTTTATAATAATGCAGGTGGAGCGGAGCATAGTGAGGAGGAGCTTATGATCCACAGTGTCGAATGCTGCAGAGAGATCCAGGAGAATTAGCATGGAGTAGTGACCATTAGATTAAGCTGTTAGTAGATCATTAAAGACTTTAGTGAGGGCAGTTTCCGTAGAGTGTAAACAGTGGAAACCGGATTGAAGAGGGTCAAGAAGAGAGTATTCTGAGAGATAGCTGATTAGACAGGAGTGGATCAAGCATTCTAGGAGTTTAGAGATAAAGGGAAGATTAGAGACGGGTCTACAGTTTGCAACACAGTTTTAGTCAAGGGTTTGTTCTTTGATTAATTGATGTAAGATGGCATATTTAAATGAGGAGGGAAAGATACCGGAAGAGAGAGAGAGAGTGGTGACAGCAGGGGAAAGGGACTAGAGGAGATGTGAGGGAATAGGGTCACTGATGCAAGTTGTAGGATGAGAAAATGAAAGGTTTCAAAAACCTGACCGGCACATCCAAACATAGACTAAGTGTGAACAGGTGCTGAACCTAGAGTCGCCAACTCGTATATAGTTAAGTAAATAAGGCAGCACACTGCAGCGCTAGAACATGCAAACTTGAAATACGAAATTTGAACTGCATTACTGCACTAGAAATATGAAAAATGAGAGCGTTTAGCGCATAAAAATGGCCAATTTTATGTGTACCTAAACTTGCCTTACCTCGCTCAGAATTTTAGTCTAAGAAGAGATTTCACATGTACCCATTCAGATGGAGACGTTTATTCTCAGCGAGGTAAGGCAAGTTTAGGACCTGGTATAAGAGAGATGCCGTAAAGGGGCTACCTGGTACACATAAAATTGGCCATTTTTATGCGCTAAACGCTCTCATTTTTCATATTTCTAGTGCAGTAATGCAGTTCAAATTTCGTATTTCAAGTTTACATGTTCTAGCGCTGCAGTGTGCTGCCTTATTTACTTAACTGAGAAAATGAAAGGAGCCTGATCACTTCTTCTGTGACTGGTTCAAAGACAGAGAGTGAGCCAGATGCAGTGGGGAAGGGAGGACAGGTGTCGTGGTATAAGAAGATTGGGATAAAATTTCCTATCGGATATGGTCAATTTTTTATTTTTGAAATAATTGGCCAGAACGTCAGTGGGGAGATTCGTGGTTGAGGCCTGCACTCTGGGATTGAGTAGGGAATGAAAAGTGTCAAGTGTCATGGGTGGCACAGTGGCTCAGTGGTTAGCACTGCAGCCTTGCAGCGCTAGAGTCCTGGATTCAAATCCCACCAAGGACAACATCTGCAAGGAGTTTGTATGTTCTCTCCGTGTTTGCGTGGGTTTCCTCCAGGTACTCCAGTTTCCTCCCACATTTAAAAGACTTTCTGATAGGGAATTTCGATTGTGAGCCCCTATGGGGTCAGCGATGATGATGTGTGAAAAAAGTAAAGCTGTTATGACCTGGTGGTTCAGAGGCCACACTGAAATGACCTGGTGGCTAAAACTCAACATGGAACGAGCTCTGAGAAGGTGGTATCTCTACTGACCGCAGTCCCTAATCCTAACAACACAACTAGAAATAGCCGTGGGATGTTCCTGACACTCCCTAGATACCTCGTCACAGCCTCAGATATAACTACCCCTAAAGAAGGAAATAGAAAGCTATCTTGCCTCAGAGAAACCCCCAAAAGGAAAGACAGCCCCCCACAAATATTGACTGTGAAAGGAGAGGGAAATGACGAACACAGAAATGAAATTAGATTTCAGCAAAGGGAGGCCAAAACTAAACTAGATAGACAGAGAGCAAAGGATACTGTGCGGTCAGTATTAAAAACTACAAAATCCACGCAGAGTTTACAAAAATGAACTCCACACCGACTCACGGTGTGGAGGCGCAAATCTGCTTTCCCAGAGCTTCCAGCTAGCCTGAATAAGACATAGTGACAAGCTGGACAAAAGAGACAAAATGCAAAGCAATAGAGTCCAAACAAATGGACAAACAAAACTAGCAAAACTTATCTTTTGCAGACAAGGACTGGCCATATGAGAAATCCAAGGGAAGAATCAAATCCAACCAAGAACATTGACAGCAGGCATGGACTAAAGCCCAGAGCAGGTTTAAATAACAAACCCAGGCAAGGCGATTAGTGAAAGCAGCTGCTACAACTACCTAACGGAGCAGCAGTTCCACTTGAAACCACCAGAGGGAGCCCAAGGGCAGAACTCGCAAGAATACCATTAGCAGCCACAGGAGGGAGCTCCAGAACGGAACTCACAACAGTACCCCCCCCCCTTGAGGAGGGGTCACCGAACCCTCACCAGAGCTCCCAGGCCGATCAGGACGAGCCAAATGGAAAGCATGAACCAAATTGGGAGCATGAACATCGGAGGCAACAACCCAAGAATTATCCTCCTGGCCATAACCCTTCCACTTGACCAGATACTAAAGCTTCCGCCTCGAAAAACGAGAATCCAAAATCTTCTCTACCACATATTCCAATTCCCCCTCAACCAACACCGGAGCAGGAGGATCAACGGAGGGAACGTCAAATTGTCCACCACATGAGTCCAAATTTGCTGCAACCTGTCCACCACGGAATCCACACTAGGACAGTCAGAAGGCTCAAGCTGCCCTGAAGAAAAACGATATACAAAAAAACCCTGTTTGGGAGAGAAGAACAGACAAATCGCGGCGCCCTAAGTGCGTAAACACAATATTATAGTCTTTAAAGGGTGCACAATTTTATGCACTCACCTGATAAAAGACTAAAATGGCTTTAGATCGTGTATCCTCCAAATTCCCTCTGAGATACTTTTCAATATACAGGGCTTGCAGCTTGCCTCGGGTGGATCCAAGTGAGAGCCAGAGTAAGGCTCACACAGGATGAGTAGTTCAAGAAAAGCACATCCAGCCCATGAATGGCAGCGCTTCCCAGGACTCACATTCAAAGATGATCTTTGAATGTGAGTCCTGGGAAGCGCTGCCATTCATGGGCTGGATGTGCTTTTCTTGAACTGAAGAAAAACGAGGATGAAAACCAAAGTTACAAAAAAAAGGCGAAACCAAGGTAGCCGAACTAGCCCGATTATTAAGGGCAAACTCGGCCAACGGCAAAAAGGTCACCCAATCATCCTGATCAGCAGACACGAAGCATCTTAAATAGGTTTCCAAGGTCTGATTGGTTCGCTCCGTTTGGCCATTTGTCTGAGGATGGAATGCAAAAGAAAAAGACAAATCAATGCCCATTCTAGCACAAAAGGACCGCCAAAACCTAGAAACGAACTGGGAACCTCTGTCAGACACAATATTCTCCGGAATACCATGCAAACGAACCACATGCTGAAAAAATAATGGAACCAAATCAGAAGAGGAAGGCAACTTAGGCAACGGCACCAAATGGACCATCTTAGAAAACCGGTCACAAATCACCCAGATGACAGACATCTTCTGAGAAACAGGAAGATCAGAAATAAAATCCATGGAAATAT
Source organism: Ranitomeya imitator (assembly GCF_032444005.1). Lineage (NCBI taxonomy): Eukaryota > Metazoa > Chordata > Amphibia > Anura > Dendrobatidae > Ranitomeya > Ranitomeya imitator. Next base: position 329,618,331 of record NC_091285.1, on the reverse strand, counting down.
GCGTCCAGGGCCTCTCATGAATAGGCAAAGGCAAAAGCAACCTGCTGGCATGGGAACAGCAAGGCTTAGCCCGAGCACAGGTCCCACAGGACTGCACAAAGGAACGCACATCCCGCGACAAGGAAGGCCACCAAAAGGACCTAGCCACTAAATCTCTGGTACCGAAAATCCCAGGGTGACCAGCCAACACCGAACAATGAACCTCAGAAATTACCCTACTAGTCCATCTATCAGGAACAAACAATTTCCCCACAGGACAGCGGTCAGGTTTATCAGCCTGAAACTCCTGAAGTACCCGCCGTAAATCAGGGGAGATGGCAGAAAGAATCACCCCCTGCTTGAGGATCCCAGCCGGCTCAAGAACTCCCGGAGTATCAGGCAAAAAACTCCTAGAAAGGGCATCAGCCTTCACATTCTTAGATCCAGGAATATACGAGACCACAAAATCAAAACATGAGAAAAACAAAGACCACCGAGCCTGTCTAGGATTCAACCGCTTAGCAGACTCGAGGTAAATCAGATTCTTGTGGTCAGTCAAGACCACCACGCGATGCTTGGCTCCCTCAAGCCAATGTCGCCACTCCTCAAATGTCCACTTCATAGCCAACAACTCCCGATTGCCGACATCATAATTACGCTCAGAAGACGAAAATTTTCTGGAGAAGAAGGCACAAGGTTTCATCAAAGAGCCATCAGAATTTCTCTGAGACAAAACGGCCCCTGCCCCAATCTCAGAAGCATCAACCTCAACCTGAAAAGGGAGAGAAACATCTGGCTGACGCAACACAGGGGCAGAAGTAAAACGACGTTTAAGCTCCTGAAAGGCCTCAACAGCCGCAGAGGACCAATTCACCACATCAGCGCCCTTCCTTGTCAAATCGGTCAGAGGCTTCACCACACTAGAAAAATTAGCAATAAAGCGACGATAAAAATTGGTAAAGCCCAAAAATTTCTGAAGGCTCTTTACAGATGTAGGTTGAGTCCAATCATGAATGGCCTGGACTTTAACAGGGTCCATTTCAATAGCCGAGGGAGAAAAAATGAAACCCAAAAAGGAAACCCTCTGAACTCCAAAGAGGCACTTAGACCCCTTCACAAACAACGCATTAGTACGAAGGACCTGAAACACCATCCTAACCTGCTTCACATGAGACTCCCAATCATCGGAGAAAACCAAAATATCATCCAAATACACAATCATAAATTTATCCAGATAATTCCGGAAGATATCATGCATAAAGGACTGAAATACCGATGGAGCATTAGAGAGCCCGAATGGCATTACAAGATATTCAAAATGGCCTTCAGGCGTATTAAATGCTGTTTTCCATTCATCACCTTGTTTAACACGCACAAGATTATACGGCCCTCGGAGGTCGATTTTAGTAAACCAACTAGCACCCTTAATCCGAGCAAACAAATCAGAAAGCAAAGGTAACGGATACTGGAATTTGACAGTGATCTTATTGAGAAGGCGATAATCTATACAGGGTCTCAAGGAGCCATCCTTCTTAGCAACAAAAAAAATCCCGCTCCCAACGGTGACGAAGACGGGCGAATATGCCCTTTCTCCAAGGACTCCTTTACATAACTCCGCATAGCGGCATGCTCTGGCACAGATAGATTGAAAAGTCGGCCCTTGGGGAACTTACAGCCAGGAATCAAATTAATGGCACAATCGCAGTCCCTATGAGGAGGCAGGGAACTGGACTTGGGCTCATCAAATACATCCTGGAAATCCGACAAAAGCTCAGGAACTTCAGAAGAAGGGGACGAGGAAATGGACATCAAAGGAATATCACTATTTATCCCCTGACAACCCCAACCAGTCACAGACATAGATCTCCAATCCAGCACTGGATTATGTACCTGTAACCATGGAAAACCCAGCACAATAACATCATGCAAATTATGCAACACCAAAAAACGAATATTTTCCTGATGTGCTGGAGCCATGCACATGGTTAACTGTGTCCAGTACTGAGGTTTATTCTTGGCCAATGGCGTAGCATCAATCCCCCTTAAGGGAATAGGACTCTGCAAAGGTTCCAAGGAAAAACCACAGCGCTTGGCAAATTCTAAGTCCATTAAGTTCAGGGCAGCGTCAGAATCCACAAATGCCATAACAGAAAAGGACGACAATGAGCAAATCAGGGTAACAGACAAGAGACAAGAGAAATTTAGGCTGCACAGTACTAATGGTAACAGACCTAGGGACCCTCCTAGTACGCTTAGGGCAATCAGAAATAGCATGAGCTGAATCACCACAGTAAAAACACAGGCCATTCTGACGTCTGAATTTCTGCCTTTCTGCTCTAGTCAAAATCCTATCACATTGCATAGGCTCAGGACTTTGCTCAGAGGACACTGCCATATGGTGCACCGCCTTGCACTCACGCACGCGCCGATCAATCTGAATGGCTAGAGACATAGATTCGCTTAAACCGGTCGGCGTAGGAAAGCCCACCATAACATCTTTAAGGGTTTCAGAAAGACCTTTTCTGAAAATAGCAGCCAGCGCCTCTTCATTCCATTTAGTGAGCACAGACCATTTTCTAAATTTCTGGCAATATAACTCTGCCGCTTCCTGACCCTGACACAGGGCTAACAGTGTTTTCTCAGCATGCCCTACAGAGTTAGGTTCGTTATACAACAATCCGAGCGCCTGAAAGAATGCATCTACATTCAATAATGCCGGATTCCCTGTTTCAAGAGCAAATGCCCAGTCTTGAGGATCACCACGCAGTAAGGATATGATGATTTTCACTTGCTGAATGGGATCACCAGAAGAACGGGGTTTCAAAGCAAAAAACAATTTGCAGCTATTTTTAAAGTTCAAAAACTTGGATCAGTCCCCAAAAAACAAATCAGGAGTAGGAATTCTTGGCTCTAGAGCCGGAGTCTGAACAATATAATCTTGGATACTCTGGACTCTTGCAGCAAGTTGATCCACACGAGAAAATAAACCCTGAACCTCCATACCAGAGCATATATCCAGCAAGAGGAAAAAAGAGACAGAACAGAGCACAGAAAAAAAATGGTTCAGAACTCTTCTTTTTTCCTTCTTTTGAGATGCATTCAATTCATTCTTGGCCTGCTGTACTGTTATGACCTGGTGGTTAAGAGGCCACACTGAAATGACCTGGTGGCTAAAACTCAACATGGAATGAGCTCTGAGAAGGTGGTATCTCTACTGACCGCAGTCCCTAATCCTAACAACACAACTAGAAATAGCCGTGGGATGTTCCTGACACTCCCTAGACACCTCGTCACAGCCTCAGATATAACTACCCCTAAAGAAGGAAATAGAAAGCTATCTTGCCTCAGAGAAACCCCCAAAAGGAAAGACAGCCCCCCACAAATATTGACTGTGAAAGGAGAGGGAAATGACGAACACAGAAATGAAATTAGATTTCAGCAAAGGGAGGCCAAAACTAAACTAGATAGACAGAGAGCAAAGGATACTGTGCGGTCAGTATTAAAAACTACAAAATCCACGCAGAGTTTACAAAAATGAACTCCACACAGACTCACGGTGTGGAGGGGCAAATCTGCTTTCCCAGAGCTTCCAGCTAGTCTGAATAAGACATAGTGACAAGCTGGACAAAAGAGACAAAATGCAAAACAATAGAGTCCAAACAAATGGACAAACAAAACTAGCAAAACTTATCTTTTGCAGACAAGGACTGGCCATATGAGAAATCCAAGGGAAGAATCAAATCCACCCAAGAACATTGACAGCAGGCATGGACTAAAGCCCAGAGCAGGTTTAAATACCAAACCCAGGCAAGGCAATTAGTGAAGGCAGCTGCTACAACTACCTAATGGAGCAGCAGTTCCACTTGAAACCACCAGAGGGAGCCCAAGGGCAGAACTCGCAAAAATACCATTAGCAACCACAGGAGGGAGCTCCAGAACGGAACTCACAACATAAAGCGCTGCGGAATATTTTAGCGCTATATAAAAATAAAGATTAGATTAAGATTAGTCGAAGAGACATTTAGGATTATTGGATAGTGAGGTGATGAGGGAGTTGAAATAGGTTTGTTTGGAGACGTGAAGGGCAGAGTTGTACAGTGTGTAGTTGTAATGGATGAATTCTTCAGGCAAATTGGATTTTTGCCAGAGATGTTCGACGCACCTGGATCACAGCTGTAGGAAATGTTTTTGCAGCGTGTGTCAGGGTTGTCATCATCTGTGCTGACTTGTTCTATGTATAGGAGGTGCAGCTTCATCCAGGGCACTTTGCAGTGTTTCATTATAATGTTTCAGTGCAGAGTGAGGACTTGAGAGGGAAGAAATTGGGGCCAATGATGACTGCAAATTATTCATAAGTTTCTGGGTGTTAATGGCACGTGTACTGTATTTCTATAAGTGTGGAAAGTAGGGGTGTCCTGAGCGGGATGACAGTTCTTGACAGAGAATGAAAGAAGGTTGTGGTCAGAGAGTGGGAGAGAGGAGTTGGTAAAATCATACACTGAGCAAAGCCAGGAGAAGACCAGGTCGAGTTTCTGTCTTCATGTGTAGTAGAGTTAATAAGCTGTGAAAGGCCGAAGGAGGAGGTTAGAGATAAAAGGTGAGTGGCAGATGGGGAGAAGGGAAAACCAATGGGGATGTTAAAGTCTCCCATGATGAGGGTGGGGATGTCACAGGAGAGAAAATGCGGAAGCCAGGTGGCAAAGTGATCCAGGAACTGACAGGAGGGACCCGGAGGATGATACACAACTGCCACATGCATGGAGAAGGGGATGAAGAGTCTGACAGTGTGGACCTCAAAAGAAGGGAAGATAAGTGAGGGTACTTGGGTGATAACCTGAAAAAGTACATTAAGTGATAGAAGCAGATCAATGCCTCCACCTGGTCTGTTGTCCGCTCTTGGGGTTTGAGAGAAATGTAGTCAACCATATGAGAGAGCAGCAGCAGTGGTGGTGTCTGACTGCTGGATCCAGGTTTCAGTAAGAGCCAGAAGGTTAAGAGAATCAGAAAGGAGGAAGTCATGGATGAGTTTATTACACACTGAGCAAAAGTTCCAAAGGGCACAATTAAAAGAGCCAGAAGGCACACAGGGAATATTAATGAGATTTGAGGGTTTTCTGAGTGTAGTAGGTGAGCAGTTCAACTTATTATAACATGAAAGGACAGGGTTGGGAGAAATATCACCTGCGACTAGGAGAAGGAGGATAGAAAGAGTGAGCATATGGTTAAGTAATTTGTGAGAGCGTCTCTAGTGTTGGATGGTGGGACCAAATGGATCTGTGCAGTTCAGAATTGTGAAAAGTGTGCGAGTGCTATACATAGGAGAGATGAGGACAGAGGGGCCGATAAAGATGTAAAGAGTGTAAAGAGTTTGTGTAAAGGACAGTTGATGTGAGTGAATACAGCAGCCAGAATATAAATGATACAAAATGCATATGGTGCATATTTGATGCAATACAAATGTACTGAAAATACATTCTTAGGTTTCTTTAAATGTCTTACCTGTCTCATGCCCTGTCTAACTGCCATGATTAACTGCAAGGTACTTTGAAATAATGTACTTAGAAAAAAATTTAGCAGTAGCAGTCGACGTAGTGGCTTGCTGCTGTGCTTTTCCACCCTGCTCCCTTTTTTTTTTTTTAGCTTTTTTCCTCCAAACTGAGCATGTCACTATGATGGCCTTGCTTCGTGTGAGGTCTGGGACCTCGTCATCCCCAGCATCATCTTCCACTCATTCTGCACCCCTGCCCTCCTTGCCAGTTGGCACACTTCAGAAAGATGCAGGAGTTTGCACCTTTGTTTACTCATCCTCATAGATGTGCTGCAGTGGTCCACTGACTGTGTGCACTCTCCTTCCTACATACTCTTCCTCCAACATAACAAATGGTTGGCCTACTGCCCATCCTAAGCTTGAAGACAACCGCTGTATGCTTATGTGTAATGTGAACAGTGTAATGGACCATTATATGGGGCCCATCATACACTGGAGCATCATATGGGGCCCATTATATATGGAGCATCTTATAGGACCCATTATATATGGAGCATTATATGCGGCTCTTTATATATGGAGCATCTTTTGGGGCCCATTATACAGTGCCTTGCGAAAGTATTCGGCTCCCTGTAACTTTTCAACCTTTTCCCACATATCATGCTTCAAACATAAGATACCAAATGTAAATTTTTGGTGAAGAATCAACAGCAAGTGGAACACAATTATGAAGTTGAACAAAATTTATTGGTTATGTTAAATTTTTGTGGAAATTCAAAAACTGAAAAGTGGGGCGTGCAATATTATTCGGCCCCTTTAACTTAAAACTTTGTTGCGCTATCTTTTGCTGCGATTACAGCTGCAAGTCGCTTGGGGTATGTCTCTATCAGTTTTGTACATCGAGAGACTGAAATTCCTGCCCATTCTTCCTTGGCATTATATATTCCGGGGTAATGGAGCATTATACGGGGCCCATTCTGTATGGAGCAATATATGGGACCCATCATATAGCTCTCACCTAGCCAAATCACATCTCAATACCAATACCCCGAAACAGCATGTCTGTGTCATGATCCAGATCTGAGTTTTCTACTATGCTCTCGCTAGACTGGTCATGCGGGAGTTAATCCTCTCGGCCTCGTTTTGGAGCTGGCTGGGCTTTTTAAGTCCTCTGCAGTCTGCTGGCCAGTGTGAGTGATAGTTCATGCTTCCAGGCTAGAGCAGCTGACCGTATACCCCCTTGATCCTTCTGCCTCTGACTTCCCGCATTTGTGTGAGACCCGTTTCCTATCCCTGATGTAGTGTTTATGTCACGCTCACGCCCTGACTGGTGGGTGTGAGCTCCGGGGGTTTGTGGCCCCACTGTGCCACAAACCAGACTACCCTGGAAGGGGCGTGACTATGACAGCTGCCTGGGTTTTCACTGGAGCCTCTGATGGTGAGGTCAGACTTGTGAAGCAGGCAGCTGCCAGGTGCTACTCCAGGGTGGTGTCTGGCTGTGGCTGCTGATCCCACTTGGAGAACAGGAACACTAGGACAGGTGCGGGCATCAGGCAGGACTGGCAGATAACACAGGGCTGGCAGGCACGTCAAAGAACACAGGGCTGGCAAGCACGGCAGAGAACACAGGGCTGGCAGGCACAGCAGAGAACACAGGGCTGGTTGGTGTGGTGTATGATGGAACAAGTAGGGACCTGTTCACACAGGAGGTGCAGGTATGGATATGTAGTAAGAAGAAACAGGTAGGGACCTGTTCACACTGGAGGTGCAGATAAGAAAACAAGCAGAAAGGAATGAAGTATGAAGGAACACGTTGGGACCTGTTCACACAGGAGATGCAGGTATGGAAACAAGCCAGAAGGAAAGGAGAATGAAGGAACAGGTTGGGACCTGTTCACACATGAAGAGAAGTGCAAGGCTGCAGATAAGAGCAGCAAGAGATAGTGTAGCAACAAAAGCTAAGCAGAGCAGAACCGCAAGGAATGTGGAAAGGAGCTGCAGCAAGAGGTTTCTGCAGAAGCTAAGCAGAGCGGAACCGCAAGGAATGCAGAGAGGAGCTGCAGCAAGAGATTACTGCAGCAACGGGAGAGGAGCAGAGTAGAACATAGCAGAACCACAGGAGTGCAGAGCAGAGGTAAAGCCACAAAGATACAGAGAAGGCAGAGCCGCAAGAGTGCGGAGTGTAAGCAGACTGAGAACACAAGGAAAGACACAGCAGGGAAGGAAGCCACAGACAAGGAGACCGAGATAAGACTAAGTTCAGACAAGGGACAAAAACAAAGACGCAGGGACAAAGACACAGGGACCAGGATAATCTGCCTCCTGGAGGGCGGACAACAAGATCAATGCAAGAACACAGCGAAAGACCACTAGAGAGGGAGTAACACAGAGCAAGGCCTGGCAAACTCTGAAGCAAAACAGAAACTGAGCTAACACATTGCACAGGCCCAGTCCACTGGGTGGAGCTGCACTAAAGAGGCCTCTTGGTAATTGGTCAGCAACAGATTAGACAGGTGCACCTGATTCCTATAAGAACCAGAGAGTTCAGGCGCCACCCCCTAGGCACACAGCCAGGCAGCATGCAGAGAGCAGAGGGACAGAATATGGCCTGGAGCAGTAGGTAAGATAATGTAAGAGATGAGAGACCATGCCGTGATGCCAGCAGAGTTGTTACAGTTTATATGGTGGTTTTCTTAAAGTGTATGACTCGGCCTGATCTCTGAACCCCACTTCTTGCTTTCCGTCTCTGATACCTCATTTCCCGACCGGCTTTGACTTCTGCTTGTACCTCGACTTCATCTTACATCTCATGTTTTGGATCCCACGCTCCCGTTTGGCTCTGACCTCTTGCTTGTTTCTGACTTCGTGCATGCTGCGACCTCTGGTACCTCTGCTCCTGACAGTTTCTGATTCTGCTCGTCTGACCACTCTTTCGTTACCTGTGACACCTGTGCGGATGCTCAGTTTTGCTATGCTGTTAGTGTGCAACCTCTTTTCTCTCACCAGCTCCCGCTGGTGGAGGTTGTGCTAAACTGCACTGCAGCCACATCACATTATCACTGACCACTAGTGTTGAGCGATACCTTCCGATATCAAGAAGTATCGGATAGGATTGGCCGATATCCAAAAAATATCGGATATCGCCGATACCGATACCCAATACCAATGCAAGTCAATGGGACACAAATATCGGAATGTAAATAAGCCCTTTCTGTCCTTCTACATCCTGTTCCGGAGGGGGGAAGAGTGTGGGCGCTGCGTGGGCGGACACTGCGTGTCTGTGTGTGCAGGCGGGGTCCGTGCAGGCCTGCCGGGGATCTGTACGGGCCTCTCGGGGCTCTGTGCGGCCTGCCTGGACTCTGGCGGGCTTGCCGGGGCTCTGTGCGGCTTGCGGGGGCTCTGTGTGGCTTGCGGGGGCTCTGTGCGGGCTTGCCGAGGCTCTGTGTGGGCTTGCCGGGGCTCTGTGTGGCTTGCAGGGGCTCTGTGCGGGCTTGCCGGGGCTCTGTGCCGGCTTGCCGGGGCTCTGTGCAGCTTGCGGGGGTTCTGTACGGGCTTGCCAGGGCTCTGTGCGGCTTGCGGGGGCTCTATGCGGGCTTGCCGGGACTCTGTGCGGCTTGCCGGGGTTCTGTGCGGGCTTGCCGGGGTTCTGTGCGGGCTTGCGGGGGCTCTGTGCGGGCTTGCCGGGGTTCTGTGCGGGCTTGCCGGGGCTCTGTGCGGCTTGCGGGGGCTCTGTACGGGCTTGCCGGGGCTCTATGCGGGCTTGCCGAGGCTCTGTGCGGTTTGTGGGGGCTCTGTGTGGGCTTGCTGGGGCTCTCTGCAGGCTGCTGGGAGTCTGTGCGGGCTTGCCGGGTCTCTGTGCGGTATGCGTGGGCTCTGTGCGGGCTTGCTGGGGCTCTGGGTGGCTTGCGGGGGCTCTGTGCGGGCTTGCTGGGGCTCTGTGTGGGCTTGTCGGGGCTCTGTGCGGCTTGCGGGGGCTTTGTACGGGCTTGCCGGGGCTCTCTGTGGGCTGCCGGTGTTCTGTGCAGGCATCGTCCGATGGGAATACAAGTCCCATCGGACGATGCCTGCAACAGTGACAGTGATTGACACATTAGCCAATGATGGGAGAGTAGTAGTCCCATCATCCGGCTAATGTGTTGAATGTAAAAAAAAAATAATACTACATACATACTACATACATACTACATACAATACATTCATACATTACATACAATACATACATACAGACATACAGTACATTAAACATAGAATTCATACTCACCATAACTTGTCACTTTGATCCCCGAAGCCAGTGTCATCTGTAAAAAAGATTAAAATAACAAACAACCAATATACTCCCTGATCCGCAGAAATCCACGAGTGTCCCACGACGATCTCCCGTACAGAACGGCAGCATCAGCTGATGCGACCGCTATCTAGGGGCTTCAGGAACACAATGACGGAAGGAAGGTATCTTTCCGCATTGTATTCCTCCGCCGCTGTAAAAAAAATAGTCCCTAGTCTCACTTTTGGCATTGCTGTAAGAGAAATTTTCCCACGCAGCAATTGCCATAAAGCGCGACTTTGTCCTAAGGTAATCTCTCAGTGATGCACTGCAGGAGCCATTGTCTCCTGTCAGTGTGTCACTGAGGGTCCTATAGAGCAGTGACATCACCCGATGTCACTGTTCTATAGGGGAGATCGTCGTGGGACACTCATTATTAATTGGACTACGGCGGCCAGGTAGTATACGGTTTATTATTTTATGTTTTTTTGCAGGCGCTGAAGTAAGTATGGTTAAATAAAGAATATTAAAATACTTTTTTCCTAATGTGTGCGTGTTTTATTAACACTTTATTACTATTGGATTAATAATGGATAGGCGTCTTATTGACGCCTCTCCGTTATTAACCCGGCTTAATGTCACCTTACAATAGCAAGGTGACATTAACCCCTTATTACCCCATATCCCACCGCTACACGGGAGTGGGAAGAGAGGGGCTAAGTGCCGGAAACGGTGCATCTGTAAGATGCACCATTTCTGGGGTGGCTGCGGACTGGTATTTGTAGCCGGGGGGAGGGGGGGCAATATCCATGGCCCCTCTCTAGGCTATGAATATCAGCCCACAGTTGTCTGCGTAGCCTTTCTGGCTATAAAATATAGGGGGACCTTACGTCATTTTTTTGGGGGGTCCCCCTATTTTAATAGCCAGTAAAGGCTACGCAGGCAGCTGCGGGCTGATATTTATAGCAGGCTACAAATATTGGCCCCCGGCCGACGGCTTTCCCCCTCTGGTGCAGAAAATTGCGCAGGAGCCCACGCCGTTTTTTTTTTTTAAATTCAACACTCATTAAGGCTACTTTCACACTTGTGTCGGCACGAGTCCGTCGCAATGCGTCGGGCAGATGTACCGACACACGTTGTGAAATTTGTGCAACGCATATGCTGCCCATTCTGAAGTCCGGGGAGGAAAGGGCGGAGTTTCGGCGGCGCATGCGTGGTAGAAAATGGCGGACGCGACGGACAAAAAAAACGCTCACTTGAACATTTTTTCGTGCCGACGGTCCGCCAAAACACGACGGATCTGTTGCATGACGGACGCGATGTGTGGCCATCCGTTGCGATCCGTCGCTAATACAAGTCCATGGGTAAAAAATGCATCCTGCATTTGCAGGATCCGATTTTTTCCCAAAACTACGGATTGCGACGGATTGCTAAAAACGCAAGTGTGAAAGTAGCCTTAGAAATATCGGCCTTTGTATTATATATCTATGGATATATCTATCTATAGATATATTTATAGATAGATATATCTATAGATACATAGATGTATCTATCCATATAGCTGGCTGCTTTCACACATAAGGTTTTTGCCGTCAGGCACAATCCAGCGAGTTTTAAAAAAAACGGATCTGTTTTTTTCCACCGGATCCGTTTTTTCCACCGGATCCGTTTTTTTCCACCAGATCTGCTTTTTTCCGCCGGATCCGTTTTTTTCACCGGATCCATTTTTTCCACCGGATTCCCTTTTTTCCGCAGGATCCGTTTTTTTCCACCAGATACATTTTATCTACCGGATCTGCTTTTTTGCGCAGGATCCGTTTTTTTTCCACCAGATCCGTTTTTTTCTGCCGGATCTGTTTTTTCCCTGGATCCGTTTTTCCCGCCGAATCGGTTTTTTCCCGCCGGATCGGGGTTTTTTTTCCGCCGGATCCATTTTTTCCTCCAGATCAGCTTTTTTCCACTGGATCCGTTTTTTTCAAAAACACCATAAAAAAAACATCAAAAAACACACCAAAAACCCACACCAAAAACCTGCATCGAAAACTGCACCAAAAACTGCACCAAAAACAGCATCAAAAAAGCATCAAGGTATGTGCACACGTTGTTAATCCGCAGCAGATCCGCAGCTGCGGGTCCGCAGCGGTTTCCCATGCGTTTACAGTATAATGTAAACCTATAGGAAACAAAATCCGCAGTGCACATGCTGTGGAAAAAATGCGTGGAAACGCAGCAGTTTACATTCCGCAGCATGTTAATTCTTTGTGCGGATTCCGCTGCGGGTTTACACCTGCTCCAATAGAAAACTGCAGGTGTAAACCCGCAGCGGAATCCACAATAGAAACCGTGATAAATTTTTGCACTGCGGATTTATCAAATCCGCTGTGGAAAAATCCGCAGCCCTCACAGACACATGTGCACATACCCTCAAACACCACACCAAAAACCTGCATCAAAAACTGCACCAAAACCTGCACCAAAAACACCATCAAAAAACGCCTCAAAAACTACACCAAAAACCTGCACCAAAAACTGCATCAAAAAAGCATAAAAAACCGCTGTGCACATGCTGCGGGAAAAACCACGCAGAAACACAGCGGTTTACAACCCGCAGCATGTCACTTCTTTGTGCAGAATCGCAGCGATTCTGCACACATAGAAATGCATTGATCCGCTTACTTCCCGCATGGGGCTGTGCCACCATGCGGGAAGTAAGCGGATAATGTGCGGGTGGTACCCGGGGTGGAGGAGAGGAGACGCTCCTCCAGGCCCCGGGAACCATATTTGTGGTTAAAAAAAAGAATTAAAATAAAAAATAATGATATACTCACCTCTCAGTGCTGTACGAGGCCGTCCGGTCTCAGGTTGCTATGCGAGCAGGACCGTGACGTCACGAAGGTCCTTCTCGCACAGCATCTTTGGAACCGGACCGCCGCCTGCAGCACCGAGGAGATCGGGACGTCAGAGGGTGAGTATAAGCATTTTTTTTTTTTTTTTTTTTAACATTACTATTGATGCTTCATATTGCTGCATATGCAGCATCAATAGTAGGAGTAAATCCCTCAGTGGAAACCGCAGGACAAAAAAAGATAAATCTGCAGGGATAACCGCAGCGGTTTTGCACTGCAGATTTATCAAATCCGCTGCGGGAGAACCCGCAGGGACCCGACCCTACGTGTGAACATGGCCAAAAACCTGCATCAAAAACTGCACCAAAAACTGCATCAAAAATCGCATCAAAAACCACATAAAAACTGCACCAAAAACTGCATCAAAACTGCACCATTTTTTGATGCAGGTTTTGATGCAGTTTTTGGTGCAGTTTTTTGAGCGGGGTTTTTTTTGTGAAGAAAAAGGATGGTGGTTTACGTCCATGCCTCGATTTTCAAGAACTGAATAAAATCACTATAAGAAACACTTATCCCCTCCCACTTATACCTGATTTGTTCAATCAATTGTTGGGGGCCAGGTGGTTCTCTAAGTTGGACCTCAAGGGAGCATACAGTCTCATCCGTATGCATGAGGGGGTTGAGTGGAAAACTGCATTTCTCACCTCTGAGGGTTTGTTTGAGAATTTGGTTATGCCCTTTGGCCTAAAGCGCCAGCAGTGTTCGAGATTATTGTGGATTGGGTGCAACCCAGGTCTTCAGCATTTTCTGGGTTTTGCTAATTATTATAGAAAATTCATTAAGGGGTTTTCTCAGGTGGTCAAACCCCTCACTGATTTAACTTATAATGGGGCTGATCTCAAGAACTGGTTAGCTCCAGCGATGGCAGTGTTTTCTTCCTTGAAGAACTCTTTCATGACTGCCCCTGTATTGTTTCAACCTGATTTGTCTAAACCATTTGTCGTAGAGGTGGACGCCTTGGAGGTGGGAGGCCCACCACGTTGACTAGCTTAAGACCCTGTGCCTTCTTTTCGAGAAAATTTTCCTCTGCTGATAGGAGTTTTGATGTGGGTAACCAGGAGCTATTGGCCATTAAATTGGCATTTGAAGAACGGAGGCATTTTTTAGAGGCGGCTGTCCATCATATCACTGTCATTACGGAACACAAGAACCTGTCTTACATCGAGTCCGCCAAAAGTTTAACTCCGAGACAGGCAAGGTGGTCACTTTTTTTTCCCGATTTCAGTTTTCAATTACTTTCAGACCGGGGTCCAAGAATGTTAAGGCAGATCTTTTATCTTGTAGCCTAGATCCAATATCACCTTCTGTACCTCCTTCCTCCATTCTTCAAAGTGCAAAGTGGTGGTGGCTGTGGTGTCCTCGGCATTGGAACGAGAGATTCGTGAGGCCCAATCTCTTGCTTCTTCATCCATACCTGATAATAATCTCTTTGTGCCTGTTCAGCATCAGTTAAGGGTGTTTCTGGAGTTCCATGACTCTGCTGTGAGTGGGAATCCTGGAATCTCTGCCATGCGTAAAGCCATCACTAGGCTGTTTAGGTGGCCCTCATTGGCTTCAGACATCATTGGGTTTGTGTCCTCCTGTGAGACTTGTGCCCATGCAAAACCCCCTGTAACTTTCCAGCCTGGGAATTGCTGCCACTGCCAATTCCAGACAGACCGTGTACTCATCGTCCATGGATTTTATCACCGAGCTTCCCCCCTCTAATGGCAAAACCGTGATATGGGTAGTTGTTGATAGGTTCAGTAAACAGGCACATTTTGTACCAATGGTGGGCTTCCCTAATGCTGAGACTCTATCAAAACTATTCATTGAGCATGTGGTCCGATTGCATGGTGTGTCTGTCAGTGTGGTGTCTGATAGAGGGGTGCAATGTGTGGCAAAATTCTGGAGGGCTTTTTGTAAAAGGCTGGGTATCAGGCTGACCTTTATCATCGGCCTACCATCCTGAGACCAATGGTCAGACTGAAAGTACCAGTCTTTGGAGCAGATATTACGGTGTCTTGCCATGGCTAGACAGGATGATTGGTGCTCTGTGGTACCCATGGCGGAATTTGCTTTCAATAATTGTCAAGCAGTCCACTGGTACTTCCCTGCTCTTCTGCAACTATGTGTTTCACCCTCACTTTGGTATATTTCACTGCTGGATTCGGGGTGTCCAGGGGCTGATTCAGCCTTTCTGCAGTTGGGGGAGGTCTGGAGAGAAGTTGAGGGAAACATTGGGGAGGCTCAGGGCAAATATATTTTTTTGCAGATAAATGACATTCTGTGGGGCTGGCTTACCAGGAGGGGATAAGGTATGGTTGTCCACCAAGAATATAAGATTGAGGATTCCCTCTGCCAAGTTGAGTCCCAAGTTTATTGGCCCTTATGAAATTTTAGAGGTGGTTAATCCTGTGGCCTTTCGCCTGCACTTGCCTCCATCATTGCGGATGCCCAATGTGTTCCATAAGGCGCTTTTGAAGCTGTCAGTGCCTTCCTCAGGTGTGTCTCCCTCGCACCTGCCGCCTGTGGTGCTGGATGGCAAGACCGAGTATAAGGTGGAACGGGTGGTGGATTCTCACATGCTCCGCCATTCAATTCAGTACTTGGTCGGTCCATTGGAAAGGTTAGACCGGTCATGGGTGCCGGCATGTTCAGTACATGTGGTTCAGTTGGTCCGAGCCTTTCACACTCGTTGCCCAGGAAAGTCTGGGGGTCCTGTGACCCCCTATTGAGAGGGGGGTACTGTCATGATCCAGTTCGGAGTTTGTTTTCTGCTGTGCTCTCTCTGGACTGGTCATGCGGGTGTTAATCCCCTCGGCCTCATTTTGGAGCTGGCTAGGCTTTTTAAGTCCTCTGCAGTCTGCTGGCCTGCGTCAGTGATAGTTCATGCTTCCAGGCTAGAGCAGCTGACCCATATACCCTGGTGATCCTTCTGCCTCTGCCTTCCCGTATTTGTGTGAGACCCGTTCCCTATCTTTGACATAGTGTTTGTCTGGTGATTTCCTTACAGTGTATGACCCGGCCTGATCTCTGAACCCCGCTTCTTGCTTTCCATCTCTGATACCTCATTCGCCGACCGGCTTTGACTTCTGGCTTGTACTTCGACTTTGTCTTACTTCTCACATTTTGGATATCGCACTCCCGTTTGGCTCTGACTTCTGGCTGGTCTCTGACTTCGTGCATGCTGTGACCTATGGTACCTCTGCTCCTGACAGTTTCTGATTCTAAAGTAACAAATTTCAGACACAGACCAGACACACGCGGCACCAGAGCAAAGCGCGGGAGCGCCGCTCTATCACAGGTCCATACCGTTCACAAGTGAGCTTCTGCAAGCGTAGCCATTATATTACTTCAAGGTCCACATTTCCTGAAGGGAGCCTCTATAAACATACTAAGGATATTGCTTAAGCGATACGTGATAAAGGCTCTGGTTGAGCCGAAACGTTGTTAATCGCATATACTGCAATATTCTGTTGTGCTCCTAGTTTATATCAATAAATTTATAGTACCCCTGCATAATTGATCTATAGAGAGTGCGGTGAAATTTGTTACTTTATTGTATTCGGGCCATTGGTCCATTACACCAGCACCTCGCCTTATACAAGCTGAGTGCACGACAAATAACCCCTTTAGTTTCTGACTCTACTCATCTGACCACTCTTTCGTTACCTGTGACACCTGGCAGAGGGGAGTACCTGGCAGCGGCGATGATGGCATCGTTCGTAGTGAGTATGTGGCAGGGCAGCAAGTAGGCACCTCGCTGTTCAGCTTCCATGGACGGCATGAAGCTGGACAGCGAGGCAGCCATGGTTTACTCCACCCTTCCACATCTAAATGGAGAGATAGCGTCATATGGACACTAGCTCCAATCAGACCTGGGGGGTGGTGACAAAGTGATCACCAGAGCGATCGTAGCCACGGGGGGGCAAAGCCACCCCCCCCCCGTGCTCAAGTACAAGTCCCCTTGTTCCTGCAGGTGGGGTGAAATTTTAGTTAACCCATTAACCCGACCAACAGGAACATGATCCCACCATGATGCATGCACTGCATCACAGGTCGGATTGGCACAGACTTTCATGACAAATACGCTGTGTCACAGGTCGGGAAGGGGTTAAAGTTTTGCTTTCTTTATAGGAAAAAAGGTCATAACATAAAAAAAGTTGTTGGAGTGATCCTCCTGACCAGAGTTGGTCATCAGTCATGTAACAGTTGTTTATAGCACACTGATAAACTCTTATTTTAGATTTATAGGTATTTTAGGCATTTTAATTGTTAATTCTGGTTAAAGGACTGTGGTTATATCACACTTTACTTTTCTCACCTAATGTTTATCACTGAAATTCCTTCTGAGTGTCACATCTGGACCTTTGACCCATATTTGTGGAAAATAGTTGTAATGATAAGAAAGAACAACACTGCCAACTTGTGACATGAAACAATATTAAGGTGGCTTCAAAAACAGCTTTTTAACACTGTAGCATTTAACTCCCCACCTTGCAGCTTTTGTGTCAGATTTTCATCCAATTCTTTTAGCCAAAGCCAGAAATGGAGTCAAACTATTTCAATTTCTGGGTTTGGTTCAAAAACTGAGCAAAAAACTAGACTAAAATTTGGTCAAAACACCCTTAGAGGAGTTTCTGAAAATGAAAATTCTATATATAGGATATATAATATATAGGAACTTCTCTGTGAATGGTCCGTTTTTGTCATATGCTCCGGGACTGCCTGTGGGGGTCTTTATGTGGTGCTCTGATTAGGTATTCATACTGACGCTTATGACAGGTTACTGATCCCTCAGTGACCTGCCCCCTATTTTACATCCTGATTATTATATGTATTGAAAGAAAAAAGACATTCATCAGGCCGACACCAGCGCCTGCACTGCAGCATGATTGCATCTATAATATGCATTAAATTTTATTTAGTCATAAACATTTATTCTGAAGAAAAATCTTTCTCAAAATGGCGTCGGCCGCGTCTGCGCAGTAGCACCTATTGATGATCCGATAGATGCTACTGAGTAGGCACTACCGGCGCCATCTTGGTGGGGACAATAATTTTTTTCCTCTACCAGAATGGCGCTAGTGGCACTTGCGCAGTAGCATCTATTGGATTGCCGACAGATGCTACTGTGCAGGCGCGGCCGAAACCATTTTGAGAAAGATTTTTTTCTTTTTCAGAATAAATGAATATACCTAAATAAAATAATTTAATGCATATTACAGGTGCGATCATGTCGCCGCTGATGGTTACCTGCTGAGTGTGATTTTTTTTCCAATACATATTATATTCAGTATGTAAACTAGGGGCCAACTCACTGAGGGATCAGTGACCTGTCAGCAGTCTGCATTATGAATACCTAATCAGAGAACCACACAGGCTGCCCCGTAGCACGAGCATATCATTAACTCAAAACTGAAAATAAAGATTAAACAACAACCAAAAGATGGATTTAATTAACCAAGGTATCATTTTAATCAGTATAACGGCACCGATCTGACACTGTGTGCAGTTTACTGAGCACAATCCTGCTGACTGGTTCCCTTTAAGTACAAATAATCTCTGATGCCAACATCCACCTCCCATTGCTGGACCAAATCCAGGTAATTAAATTGTGAATATATATAGTATATGACAAAAGTGGGCCATTCATAGATCTATTCCTATCCCTGATGAAGCCACATTCCTGAGTGGCGATACGCATGGGTTTTCCTTATCCCTGTCGGTATATCTCAACAGGTTACTTTTAACCTTAATATCTCATCTCTTGTGCATATTTATATATTTTGTGCAGACAGTTGCTTTTATGCCAGCAGTATATGCTTTTTCTTTATGTCTTCCAATTCTGATATACATTTGTAATCTACAAGTTTATCTACTCTTCTGCTTTACATATCTAATTAAAGTACTTTATATACACTTTATGTAGGATGTCTAATTGAATTGTTTGTGCACTTTACCTATAGCCCTCATTTGAGGGTCTAGGACACTCTGTATAGGAAGTTTAGTTGCATCTCTTTTGCACCTTATTGTGCCTATATCCCATTTTAAGGGTCTAGGATTTCCATTACAGAATATTATCTTCAATAGTACTCTCTTATTTACATTATTATGCATCTGTAACTTTATGATATTTTTTGGTTTTCTGTTAACCATCTTGCAGACAGACGAATTAGGCCTAAGCACTATAGAGAAAAAAACAAAGACAGAAACATAATGATTAAATACCCTGCAGTGAATAAATAGCATAGTGCATGTAAATAATATACGGTACTTAGTTAACATATTTTTTCATCAAAAAAATGTGAAAGCCATCCCGCCTCATCATGGCAACCGTAATTGAGACAGTCCTAACTCTAATAATAAAAACCTTACAGTTTGTCAGGTGACATGCATGTAGATAAGGGCTGAGATGGACTGAGCTCAATTAATGGACACACAGACAAAGGAGACCACATCTATAGTGCCCATCTCAAGAGATAGGCATGCCACACCTTTATATGCACATGATGCAGACAGACAGAAAAAAACCCCAAAGGTATGAACTGGGGTATAAATTGGTGTGCATGCAGCGTGTAAGCGTATGCTCACACTGGCCACTAAACAAAAAAAAACAAAAACAAAGACAGAAGCATAATGATTAAATGCCCTGCAGTAAATAAATAGCATAGTGCATGAAAATTATATACGGTACTTAGTTACCAAGTTTTTTTAAAGAAAAAAAGTGAAAGCCATCCCGCCTTATCAAAAAACATGTTAACTAAGTACCATATATTATTTTTATGCACTATTTATTTATTTATTTATTTACTGCAGGGTATTTAGTCATTATGCTTCTGTCTTTGTTTTTTTCTGTTTAGTGGTCGGTGTGAACGTGCGCTTACATGCTGCGTGCACAACAATGTTTATCCCAGTTCAAACCTTTGTTTTTTTTCAAAGCACCATAGTGCTGTGGTCTGATATATTTTTGTGCATTTGCATTGCAAAAGCATTTGCGCTTTTCAGATGTTTTTAAATGTTTAGTTTGGCTTTTTTGTTAATAAACTATGATCATTTTTAGGTTACCCTTGTCATTGCATACGTCTTTATTTACATATTCTTTAGGCTTTGAAAAGTTGCAACGTTTTGGCACAACGTTGGGGCACACCAAAATTTGGTGAATTTGGCTATAGTCACACTAGCAGTATTTGGTCAGTATTTCACATCAGTATTTGTAAGCCAAAACCAGGAGTGGGGCAAAAATACACAATTGGTGCACTTATTTCTATTATACATTTTCCTCTGATTATTCCAGTCCTAGTTTTGGCTTACAAATACAGAGGAGAAATACTGGCCAAATACTGATAGTGTGACCGTAGCCTTTTTGGCATTCTCACACCATTTTCAAACAACTCGGACAATGTGAGTGGAGCTGTGGTGGAACAGGAGCGTGGCAACTCCCATGTACGCCTCTTTGTGAATCAGGAGCGTCTGCGTAAAGCACACCAACTAACCAAGACCAACGTGAAAGCCTCCACTCTTGATGCACCAGGACCATATTGTAATACAAAAAGGTAATATTTCAAATGAATAGGTAATTTAAAGCTGAACAAAACACAACAATTAAATGTAATGTGAGGGAAAGGCAAACAAGCATTTTTGCAACTTGACTTTATTATCTTTCGTGGCATGGACCGATAAAAGTTATTATTTCATGGAATATAGTAATAAAATGCATTGAACAAATACAGCTTAAGACACTTATAAAACACTATAATGTGAGCTTCCTCATCCCCTGTCTACTCATTTAGTAGTTTCTCTTAATCAGACTTTGCTTTATAAACCAATTGCAAACATTAACTGTCAAGTGATGGAAACATTAATAAATATTTGAAGAAGATTCTCACAGATTTTACTTTCTTCTAAGTCATTTATTGTGAAATATTGTTAATAATGTTTAAAGGAAATGCATATACGGTAGTATATCAATATTTTATATCAGATAATATGTATACGAAAAAACATTATATGGCAATATTGCTGTAATAGTCTTAATTATCAGCATCTTTAGTGCATAACCTGCACATGCTATCATATGCATTAGCAGCTCAGAAAATAGCAAGTATTGAATGAAAATGAAAGGAGTATCTTGCAATAACTGTAACAAATCCTTCATGACCTACTTATTACAAGGAGATTACGCATGTTTTTATGCAAATCCTAGTGTTTATCACAAAGTCAGGATAAACCTAAAAGGACCCAAGAATTATAATACTTTTCACAGTTTTGGATGTTTTAGAAAATATTTTTCTTTTTGCTTACTGTACTGTTGTCGTACGTCATAACGCATAATGTAAGTCATAGTGAAATTACAAAAATTGCTCTGAAACTGAAGATGTAACAATTTAGACCAAAAGAGACCTGTTTGATACATTTCTATAAAATAACAAATACACTATTATTTATACCATAAAATGATTTATCATTTATGGCATGTACAATTTTAAATAGAAAAATGTTAGTAAACTAAAATTTGCAGTCAAGCTTGTGATTTATAGCTAACCTCTATATGACTTTGTCTCTTGATTGTTCACATCTCTCCAGATGTCAGATATATTGCTTGCAGACTACTGACATGCAGTGAAGTGAAAATCCCAGCAGTTTTGGCAGACATTGACCCATATGCTGCTGTATGTGCAGAGTCTTATAATTAGAAACCTACACTCTGCACTAAGAACAACATAACTGGTTCTCCTAATTAATTGTCTCTTAATATAAAGCAATGTATACAAACTCTTGTTTAGAAATGTTGGGAAACAAATATGTAACTCCATATGAAAATGAACGTCTTATGAAGGAACTGATTTTGATAATTAGCCAGTCATTTCCCGCATCTGAAATCATGTGATTTAAACAAATTCTAAGTATGACTCATGCAGATATATAAAGTCCTCCTTGAATTTAACTTCCTACTTTTGGTTTTGGACTATGAAGATTTCAGAAGCATGTTTGGCTGTCCTGCCTATGATCCCTCATCATTCATATGCCTTCAAAGAAAGTAATGATAACCGTCACTCTCTTCTATGTAGATTAATCACATTTTATTAAACTAGAAATATCATACATGTGACTCATTTTGGCTCCCTCTGAGCCTTTCTCAAACGCATTTTGATGGTAACTTCTAAATATATGAATACAGAGGATTTGTTTTTCTGCCCTCTATGTTATTGGAAGGCCTCCCCTGAAGCCAAGTATGCGGGGAGGTCTCAGGGGAACACAGACCCTACAGTTTATTTTCATTCCTTACTTTAAATCACTTTGGCTTTATATTTGGTTGGTTTCTGATATGAAATTTTAGGGTTAAATGAGTAATGTGTAAAGCTGTGGTAACACAGTATTTCTGTTTTTTGTTGGCGCTCTTTTTATGCCTTTTCATTGGTCAGCTGTAAAAAAACAGGAAGAATTTTGTCTATAAATAGGCATTTTTACCTCAGTTTTCCTCATATCGTTAATGAAGAGAGAAGATCCCGCCTGCCCACCCTATTTTGTTGTGTTTCTTTCCTTGTCGTGGTTGTTTATTTGAGGGTAAAATCGCCCAACTATTGGGTGGATTGTTTCAGTTATTTATTGGTGTTATTTAATTAATTTATGAAATTCTTGGTATTAATTTATTTATTAAGATATTTATTGGTAATATTCAATTAATTTATTTCAGGTCACCCTGAATAAACACCACGGCCATTGATTTCCAATTTGAGGCTTAGTGTCTTTATTTTAATTAAGAATGGGTTTTGTGTTACCATGTAAGGGGACAGAAGAGTGAAAAGACACACACCATGGTGTTGAAGCCAAGTGTCTGAGAGCAAAACATTGCCATCTGTTGACCAAAGATGATGTAAATAGAGAAAGAGGAGAGGTGACAATGGTTGGAACTGAATAGTAGAACACACGTCCCCAGAGGGAGAAGATTAGAAGGGACACCCGGTCAGATGACAGCTGTGGTGCTTTTAATAATTATAAAAAGCCCTAGAAGGAAAAATAAGGGGAGGAGTCAGAACCTGTAACAGGACGGACGTGCGGTGCATCAGAAATAGCTTATAGTCACCATTGTGAATCAAGGACTGAGAGATTATATTCGAGTGAAGGACCGGATTACCCAATGCTAGTGGAGGACTGAGTAACCAGAGCCTTGTGACCAGAACTGAGAGACCGGAACAGAGTGAGCTAAGCCAGAGAGATGATCAGGCTGCAGAGAGGGAAGTTCATGTGAGCCGTTACTTCCAACATAGATGTATGGTACAGAATGTAGGCTGGTACAGTGCTTTAGGGAACGAATATGGCCAGTCTAAAGAGTGTACTGTATACCAAGTAACTCACCAATCCAGGACTTGTGGCCTAGAGGAAAATACCAGTGAACCCGTTAGGGCCTGTGTGATGTTTTGAGCCACCAAGAGAAAAGACAACAGTGATGGGCTCAGTAGTGAGAGTGATGCCCGTTGGGCAGGGGCATTAGGACTAGATATTATTGACTGATACACTGTCCTCTATGGCAATAAGTGGACTGTATATGTATATGTATATATATCATTGTATAAATATTCTGCTTTGTTGCATTGCTGTGTGTCAAAATTTGTTATACTGCTATGGTCCACTGTTACCCATAATACCATGCCTACTTATATACAGTATATAGATATTCGTGTTAGTCGATTAAATAGTTGTTTGTTAAGTACCACTGCTTCCTCATTGGCTGTGCTGTTGCATCCGCGTATCTGTTTACATTATGATAAAAAAGAGTATTATTTAGTCTATTAAAATTAGTGTACTATGCTTTGTTTTATTTATCCGACGTGAAAGAACAGATTTAAGTCAATCTGATTTTTCAGTTTTCAAACAAAATCATAATAGGTAATCATTTAGACCATTGTAGGAAGCTATACATACACTTACTGAAAACACCATCATTGCCTGTGTTTGCAGTGTGGACAAAGATGTCAGTTCTGGCAGCAAAACCTACTGGCATGAGATCAGTGAAGGCACTATTAAACCTGATACAGTATATGAAAGTGGCCTTTTCAGCTTATCCGTGCTGTATTGGCAGCTGTGACACTAAATTAGCCATCTTTAAATATGTCTATACATATTAGATAAAAATGGGTAGATCCAGACAATGTTCAATGTGTGTTGGGGTAGCTGACAGTCAGAAAAAACATGTACATATTGGATGTCAACATACTTAGTCCTTTACTTCTCTGGTTGAGACATTCTTGTTATTTTATACTTCTAAACACAGGTGCAAAAGCAAACAAGATTTTAGGATGTATAAAAAAATAGATAAATTTCCATGATCTCAATATATTATTACCACTTTATAAATCACTAGTGAGGCCACAACTACAATATGGGATCCAGTTTTGGGCTCCACATATTAAAAGGATATTCAGAAGTTAGTTAACTAGGTGGAAACTAGATTATTACAAGGGATGGAAGGCCACTCATATGATGAGATGTTGGAAAAGTTGGGCTTGTTTAGCTTATAAAAGATGTCTTACAGGAGATCTAATTTATATGTATATATATTTGTGTGGTCAGTACAGAGGACTTGCATAAATGGCATTGATGGTTCTACCTTTCACAACCAATGATAAATTCTTTATGATTAAATTATCTATGCCCCACAATTTGTGCTAAACCTTTGTAACTATGTAACTTTAAATGGCTATAGTGTGTCCTTAAAATTAAAGTAAAATACTGTATGCTCACTTCTCGTAGAAGGTTTAAATTATGGAAAACCATAATAAACCTTAGTCCTCATGCACAAGGTACATAAGCTGGATGTCACATCTTTGTCCAACAGAACTGAATATTATTGTTAATGTAATTAAACTTATTGCAAAATTAGTTAAGGATTCTTTTGTAATTGAGTTCATAGCCTTATTAAGTTTTGTTTCTAAAATAATTAAAAGCTAATTGGCATAATGTAAAAGGAAATAAATAAAAATCAATACTGCAAGGTTTCCATCACGTGTGTATGATCTCATTTGTAAAATATCTAAGGGCATCATGGAAGCAGTTTCTACTGCTGTAGTTCATGATTAGTCAACTCTTTACTTAGTGACAATTTATGGCCCAAGTGTGTTATGTAGTTACTTTATTGCTCATATTTAAAATATTAAACAAATATTGTCTTACTTTTTAATGGAACCTAAATAAATTTGAACTTGATATAAGGAATATAACGTGCTGTAAAATGAACATCACAACAACATGGCAACATTATGAGTCATTATTCCCCATCACTCTTTTTTGTAGTCAATTTTACAATAAAAAGCACAGAAAAAGGTTTCTGTCAAATGGAATTAAATTAAATTTAACAAATATGAAGACAAAAAACTAATTGATACAGTCTAGTGGCAATAAAAAAGTTATGTTTATATGTTTTAGCTGATATACTGTAGAACCTAAAGTATACTAAAATAGAAAGTAGCAAATAAAATTTTCAATTATAAACTTCAATTAGGATTATAAAATTTGATTAGAATTTTAAAATACGATTAGGATTGTATAGGTGACAGATAATATGTAGAGATGAGCGAGTTCTAAAATGTTTGTTACTAGAACCAAGCAATTCCTAATGCTCTAATGCTCGTTTTGAGTAACGAGTATAATGGGAGTTAATGGGAAATCAGAGCATTTTTCCAGCAGACCCTACAAAGAGGCCTGTGAGACAGTAAAAATGGTGAAATGGATTGAAAAAGTGCTGAATGGAAGGAGAACAGGATTGGGAAGACCCCCGGAAGTAACTCTGACTTGGTTGCACTATATGTTTGAAGAATCCCCCGAATTAACCTGAAGGCTATAAATCTGTGTTTGTTTATTTTGATTATATATGATCTTTCTAACTTTTTTTTTCCCTGAATGCCCCTTGATCACTGTGTGATATATCACTGCTTGTATTTTTTGAGCAATTTGGACATCTAAATGATCTAAACAGCAACATAGGGAAAGCGTAGGGAGATATGCGATCCTTCTCATTAGTATGCACAGGTCAGGGCGGGATCTCTGCACCACCTTAATCCATCAAGAGAAAGGGCTGCGCACTAGCGCATTAGAGCCTGGTGTGTGGGATAGTTGGACTTCAACAAAATGGCGACGCACATGTGCACCACACTCCGGGATCCGACATCTTTTTGAAGGCCTCTTTTAAATCCGGTGTGCAGATATGACGTCACGGGGGATTTCTTCCCTGCACGCTGAAGCTGAGTGCCGGCATTAGATGCACCTGAGACCCGGGAGCGGCGGCGCCGTGCGCGACACACTATTGGGCAATAGGTGAGTGGGGATACCATATAAGCCAGCAACTATGTAGACATGACATGCACAATTATCTTTTTCTCCCTTGAGAAAGCGGAAGACGCGAAATGTACGTCGGAACGTGTGTGATACTAAGGACGTGCTCACCATATGGGTATGTGTCAGGCATTCTATATGTGTTAAACTGGACTGGGAACTTGGCACTATGCACTTTAGGTCCATTTAGACTAGGGCTTATATATTTGGGATGCCCATATGCTATGACACAGACTATATGATCCCAGAAGCCTGTATACTATTTCCTGTATCACTTTTTTGTGCTATGTACTTGGGTACTCATCCTTTCCTCTTAATGAATACGACATTTTGATATTTTCTGTCTTTTTAATAATAAAATTTGTTAATTTTTCTAAACACTTTTTGTGAGAATGGTGTGTTTGGGTACTTGGTACCCGGTTGTTAGGTTATGATAAGTTAACACACCCCTATATTTAATGCTTTGATGGATAAACCTTCCTTGCTGGAGGTTCCTATATATTTAGCATTATTATGTTTTTGGACAGCTTTGTATCTGAACAACCTGTGTTGGATTTCCTGGGAGAAGGAGTCCTGAAGAGCACATGGTGGGGCTTTGGACTTGCTAGTGGCCTGGGGTGTTGGTCTGACGTCCTGAATAGCATCTAGACAGGTCATATGCCTGGGGTATTGGACTGACGTCCTGAATAGCACCTGGACAGGTTATATGCCTGGGGTGTTGGACGAGGTCCTGAATAGTACCTGGACAGGTCATATGCCTGGGGTGTTGGACGAGGTCCTGAATAGCACCTGGACAAGTCACATGTGCGGTTCATGTGAGGAGGCTTCCTGAAGAGCACATGCTGGGGTGTTGGCAGGTCCTGGGACTAGGACCGGATCCCTGAACAGCGCACAGTGACTGTGATTCTGGATGGTCTATGTGGGGGAAGCTACCATCCTTCGGTGGGTCTGGACTGACTAAGATATGCCGCCAGGCAAGTTGGTGATCCCTGTGAGGCAGCTTTCCCGGAGGAGTGGACTGACAAGGTGTCAGCAGGTGGAGCAGGAGCTCCCGGTAGGTACCTATACAGACTGTTGGTGCTTGTAATGTTCTATGAACTGTGTGGTCTCCCACGGTGACTGAACAGAGTGAGGTTCGGCGTGTTTAGAGACTGCGACCCAGTGTCATATGCACTGCATGTGACTTGGGACATTGGTGAAGTGTACGGCGTACGGACACCCATGGTAACTGGACGAAGTGAGAGGTCCAGCATGTTTAGTGTCCGTGAAACAAAGCCGTAAATGAAGTGTTTAACATAAAGCTGCAAGTTAATATCACCAGTTGGTGCCTATTGTGTTTGATGAAATGTATATAATGAACTGTGCATAACCCGGTTTATGACACTTTAATAAACCGTATGGACTGTGTTCAAGCGAAAAATCGTGCCTGACTACGTTAATCCTGTGCCAAGCGAGTGTCCCCCAATACACTTAGTGAGAGCAATCTTACAGTAGTAATATCTCTGGTATGCTTCTCACTAATTCTGAGACTGTTTTTCATGACACATTTTACTTTATGATAGTGGTGAAATTTGTTCGATATGACTTGCATTTATTTGGGAAAAAAATCTGAAATTTGGCAAAAATTTAGAAAATGTTGCAATTTTCAAACTTTTAATTTTTATGCTCTTAAACCAGAGAGTTATGTCACACAAATAGTTAATAAATAACATTTCCTACATGGCTACTTTACATCAGTACAAGTTTTGAAGCATAATTTTTTTTGTTAGGAAGTTAGAAGGTTGTAACAGAGTCACTGGTAAGGTACTGGAGGGGAGATATAACGCTTAGTGGCGTCAGTGATATACTGTAAAGCCAGAGAATTTTCCTCCAGCACACTAAAGTGTTGTGAGGCTTAAGCTAAGCTTGCATTAATGGCCTGGTTTTGTGTGGGAGTGGGAGGGTGTCCACCTTAACTCCACCTGCTGAGCCGGCACCGCTGTGTGCTGACATTACCTGTGTGATGTCACAGTCATACAAGGAAAAAGGTAGAGATTCTTACCTACCTAGGCCTCCAAACAAATGCACTATCAGGATGCAGTTGACTCATATAGTGAAAATGGCAGCAACACAGGTGCAGAAATACCGATGAGGCAACCACTCACAAGCTACCAATCCCAAATGGAGGGGGTGGCTGCTTGGCATATCACTGCACATAAAAGACTTGTATGTGGTGCTGTTCGCACAATGGAAATTCACAGCCCAGAGGGCCATGTTTATTTTGTGCTTAAAACTTGGATTATGCTTAATCTAACAAGTTAAGTGCATCCTTAAAGCAGCAGTGTTCCCATGACTACCTCCGTGTTCAGCCGAGTGAGCTGATCTACCTCAGGCGGTGTTAGAGGTGCAGGCAGCATTCCCAGGCAAGATGGAGGACCTGCTTAATCATCTGCTACAAGGACAGCAGCAACAGCACCAACAACACCAGCAACAATTACAACAGCAACAGATGGTGCCACTAGAGAAGATTAAGCTGCTCATTACTTGCAGAGTGGTTTCATGGAAGGCCGGCAGCCCATGCCCCAAATCCAGGTGACGACACATACATCTGGAAGGTGGTAAGATGAGCCATGCAAAAAATGACCCCGGGTGATGATGTGGAGGCATTTTTGACTGTGTTCGAGCAGATGGCGGGGCGTGAGAAGTTACCACCAGAGCAGTGGGCAGAGGTGCTGGCCCCCTATTTGACTGGTGAGCCCCAGAAGGCATTTTATGATTTGACATTACAGGATGTGCAGGAGTTTATGAGTCACCCGCCAGGGCCGTGGGGTACCCAGTACCGGGTCCGGGGTTCACAAGGGGATGTCACTGTGGCGACCCGGTCCATGGCCCTGGGCGCCCATGTAAAAGGGAGATTGAATAAAGTTTATGTTTGTGACACCACCTGTGGTATTCGGTCAGCGGGGACCGATGCTGCTTTAAGGGGTCCTCTGGGCTGAAGTTATGGCAGCTAGATGGTATAACGTCCCACAGGTGAAGTGTATCCCCAGGGCTCCCGGTGTGTAGATAGAAGATGGTGAATGGTGCTGTAAAGGATGAGGACACAGGTTTGCAGTCTCTTTACCTGGTTTACTGAAGACTTCAGGCAGCCACAGTCCAGGGTACCAGATCACAGGGCAGGCAGAGTCCGGCCGGCTTGGGAGCGAATCCAGAGTTCCCCTTTACCAGATGGAGTTAAAAGCCTTCCTCTAAGGCGGTGGTGTTGTAGTCCCTTACTGCCTATGGCTTCTGATAAGGTCCTCACAGTTCTTCTCTCTGTCCCCCATATAAGATAGGACAATACCTGTATGACAGGTAACTCGAGCCTTTTTACAGGGGCTCTATGTTTTACTGTGTCTTCAGGTGTGTATGGCGGACAGGTAACTTGCAGTTCAGCTGTCCTGCCGGTCTCTGCTGTAAGTCGTAGAGTCCTTTACAACCTTGGTATTCCGGCTACCGGACGATGTTCTTTCCTTCTGTATATCTCTTTCCAGTAGCTGCAGCACTTTCTCGTGGCTGCAGCGCTCCTCATACGTTCTTCCTGCCTCAGACTGCTCCAGTCTGCTCTCTGGCACTATCTGACTGAAACTGCTCTCACTTTCCCTCCAAACCACAATATATATAGGGGAGTCACCAAGGAATAGGATCAAAAGCTCCCCCTTGTGGTCTGGAATGTGAACATGTTGTGTGCATTGTGATTACCTGATAGCGAGAAATCCTTCATCGCTTCCAAGCATAACATCACTCTCCCCGTGGGGAAAGCAATGTCACTGTGATGACCAGGACCCTGGGGAGCCACATATACAAAAATAAAGATGCGCAGGAGTAACTTTGTCTGTCAGGGAACAAAGTTATCACCATTGGCATATTATGGGGACAAACTGCCTCGATCCCAAATGTCTGATCTGCTGCATCTGGTGCAAAAGTGGTTGCAGCTGAAATCTTCCACTCCAGCCCAGATGGTCGAGTGCGTTGTCATGAACAGGTTCATGCACTCCCTTCCTAGGCTGCTGCAGACTTGGGTTACCCAGGGAGATTCTTGGAATGCGGATGAACTGGTGGGCCTAATGAAATAGTACCTGGCGGTTG
This sequence comes from Ranitomeya imitator, assembly GCF_032444005.1. Lineage (NCBI taxonomy): Eukaryota > Metazoa > Chordata > Amphibia > Anura > Dendrobatidae > Ranitomeya > Ranitomeya imitator. The sequence goes on along the minus strand of NC_091285.1, from coordinate 329,588,273 downwards.
AGATGTCCCTAAGAAAGCCAGGGGGTAGTGCATCCCCAAACTGTGGTACTCAGAGGGAACCTGACTCCCAAAAGAGGGGTAGTAGAGCCACCACTGGGGGTTTTCTAGATCCCAGGGGATCACTGAGGGGTTGTCAAAGGTCATGGGTAAAGACTTGATGTGCTGGTGATATCGCGGTCCAGGACATATAGCTACCCATTGTCCCTTGTCCTCTGAGGAGATGGACTGCAGCCTACATATGGAGGCGCTGCTCCTACTATGCCTATCCCACCTGCAGTGTGGACTATCAGCCCAGTGAGGGGTCTCAGGCATGTCCCGTGACAATAAACGGAGCACTGGTGTCAGGAGGATTTTTGGACTCAGGGAGTTTGGTGCCACACTCCCTCACCACTTGATCCTAGGGAAACATGTGGGCATCTGCTGTATCCATGAGGATGCCAAGGACTATCTCATTTCCAGAGTAAATATGAAAATTAACTGTGGGGTTGAATCGCATGAGGTCGGGGTGGTTAAGGACTTGCTACATCCAGTGATAATAGGGCGGGACTTTAGCATGTTCTTGGACTTATGGGAGAAGGCGGGGATACCATGTGTCTCAGTCAGAAGCCAGCTCAATGCTGATAAAACCCCATTATAGTTGGAGGTGGATGAGTTCCCTTTGCGTGTCCTGAGTGGTGACGAGGATGCGACAGTGATCACTGAGGCCAAGATTACTGAACTGGAGGTTTCTGGTGGAAATTTTGGGACTGCTCAAATGTCTAAAAGGGGCATTGGAAAATGTGACTGTGATAAATGGGGTTGCTCAAGAGCCGAGGGCTGACACCAGGTTTCCACATTTTGCTTTAAATGGAGAGCTGCTATATCGGGTCACTAAGCTGAGAGAAGAAGTGGTAGAGCAGTTGTTAGTACCGGGTCCTATAAGCATAGAGTATTAGACATGGCCCACTCCCATGTCTTGGGTGGACTTCTGGGAGTAGGCAAAACACAAGAGTGGGTCCTTAGGAAATTCTACTGGCCTAGGTGTCACAGAGACATTGTCAACTACTGCCAGTCCTGCCCTACTTGTCAGCTTACTGTGTCCCATTTCTAAAGTCCCCTAGTGCCATTGCCCATAAGAGAGGTCACATTTGACCGGATTGCCATGGACTTTGTAGGGTTCCTGTTTAAGTCTGCCAGATACCACAAATACATTCTAGTGGTGATGGGCTATGCAACGCGCTACCTGGATGCAGCACCCCTTAGTATTTCCTCTGCCAGGAGCATAGTCCGAGAGTTAGTCCATATTTTTTTCTCAGACGGGCTTGCCAAAGAAGATCCTGAAGTACCAAGGCACACCTTTTATGTCCAAAGTGATGGACGGCCTGGTGGAGAGATTCAGCAAAACGTTGAAGTCTATATTTAAGAAGGTCGTGGATAAGGATGGCCGAGACAGGGATTGCCTACTGCCGTACCTGTTCTCTATCAGGGAAGTTCCGCAGGCCTTTATGGGGTTCTCACCATTCCAGCTGTTATATGGACACCCTCGGTGACTCATAGATGTGGCAAAAGAGACCTGGGAAGCAGAAGTTGCACCCCACTGGAGTATCATTGAGCATGTGGACCAAATGCAGGACTGGATTGCACGGGTGATGCCATTTGTGAAGGAGAACCTCCTTCAAGCAAAAGAAGCCTAGGCGAGCATCTACAACCAAGCCGTGAGGCTAAGACAGTTTAGCCCTGGAGACCGTGTATTGGTATTTATCCCCACTTTGGAAGTACTGTATTTTTCAGACTATAAGATGCACCGGAGTATAAGATGCACCCAGGTTTTAGAGGTGGAAAATAGGAAAAAAATATTTGAAGGAAAAAAATGTGGTAAAATATTTAGCAACATATATAGCATACTATTATATGTGGTGTTATTATATATATACCCTATTTTTCTTACCATAAGACACACTTTTTTACTCCAAATTTGAAAGGAAAGTGTGGGTGCGTCTTATGGTACGGATGTAACGTGGCGAGGGGGCAGCAGCTAGTGAGATCTCACTGTTATCCCACTTGCAGGAGGTAGAAAAATGTCCCTCTGCCCAAATCCAGCAGTGGGGAAACCACATGATCCCAATGATTAAAGTGCAGTGAATATTCATTAGCCGCTTCCCCGCCCACCTGTCAGCAGAGCAGTGAGCAGGGAGCAGCAAATGAATAGTCCTTCACTTAAACAGGGACACACATGGTTTCCCCAGTGCTGGATTCCTGCAGCAGCTGGGGAGATCTTTATCCAGTGGAGGAGGGGCAGCAGCAGGGGCCAGAGGAGACAAGATCCCTGCATACCTGCCTTGGCTGTGCTGGATGCTGAGGCATAAGGACCTGTGTGATGTCATTAAGTGGGCGAGTTGGATCATCACATGACTGCACAGAGCCCTCCCTCTTCTGATGTCATCACAGGTCCTTCAGACACCTCACTAGAATCTGCAAGCTTCCTCTTATGACCTGTTCTGTGGAGAGACAACAAGAGGGAGGGCTCTGTGCAGTCATGGGATGCTCCAGCTTTTTACCTCACCACAGCATGGCTGGCTGCAGCAATTAAAAGGTTAGTCTTTGCAACACACAATAAAGCACTCTGCCACTCCTGTGGTGAATAGGGTTGAGCGACCTTGACCTTTTTAGAGTCGAGCCATGTTTCACGAAACCCGACTATCTTAGAAGTCGAGTCGAGTGGAATCGGCCGATTATCGCGAAAAGTCGGATATCGCCCGAAACACGAAACCCAATGCAAGTCAATGGGGGAGCATAGTCGACAGTGAGTGATGGCCAGGAAAACACCAACACTGCCCATTTTAATGGCAAAAACATCCATTCTTGTTACAGAAGCTTGTCAATCGTAATTTACCTTATAATAATTGGAAGGCATTTGAAATTGTGGGTCATTTGGCTAAATTTGTGGGGGGTAGGGCTGGTTCAAGTAATTAGTGGGCCCAGGAAATCTGGAACACGTCACGGCAGTGGAGCAGGGAGAGGTAAGTATTTCAACTTTGCAAGTGCTGAGATCCTGAGCAAGCAGGGGGGGGGGCCCACTCGTTGGCATTGGCACTGGCACAGGGCCCCTCAAAGTACAGCGGTGTGTTGGCACGGCAGGGGCGCCTCCCACCGGCAGCAGCACTTTTGCGTACTATGAGAGGCCCTGTGCCAGTGACGTCGCCAACTAGTATTCCTCCCCTTACCTGATGAAGGAACCTGCACTTTCATCTGCACCTTCCTCTTTGTCCCCGTGTAAGGTGGTATGGTATGCGGGAAGAGGAACCTGACTTTCAGCAGGGTCACAATCTTGCTGTGTAGCGTGCACGGGGAATTTTGCGTTATGGGTCAATGTACCAGCAGACTCATCTATCACTGGCTGGGCAATAGGCAAGATGAGGAGGAAACACAGATATAGGCCCAAAGAATAAAGTGGGCTAAATGCAGTTCAAAATTGGTAACACAGGACTAACCAGGGGGCATTGCAGTGGAGGACAACTGGAATGAGAGGCTGACACAGAGAGTAGGCCCAAATCAGTGAGTAGTCGAAATGCAGTTCAAAATTAGCAACCGTAGTAAACAGGCAGCACAGCTTTGTTCAGTGGAGGAGAACAGCAAGGAGTGGCAGACACCGATAGTAGGCCCCAACCCAACTAGTAGGCCAAATGCAGTCTAACATTAACAACTACTTAACGAGAGCCTGAAAATGGAATTTCAGGACAGGAAACCAGGAGAACAGCAAGGAGCGGCAGACACTGTTAGTAGGCCCCAAACCAACCAGCACGCCAAATGCAGTTGTTCCATTTAACCACAATTTAACAAGAGCCTGAAGATAGAAGCTCAGGAAAGGCAACCTGGAGAACACCTTGGAGTGGAACACACCGTCTCTACACCCCATACCCAATTTGTAGGCCTAATGCAGTGTAGTTTTCTACAACTACTAAACGAGAGTCGGAAGACCGAAGCAATGTGGAAGAAACCTGGGGAACACCTTTTAGTGTAACACACCATCTCTCTACACCCCATACCCATTTTGCAGGCCTAATGCAGTGTAGTTTGCAACAACTACTAAACGAGAGTCGGAAGACCGAAGCAATGGCGAGGAAACCTGGGGAACACCTTGGAGTGGAACACACCGTCTCTCTACACCTCATACCCAATTTGTAGGCCTAATGCAGTGTAGTTTCCAACAACTACTAAACGAGAGCCAGAAGATCGAAGCAATGGAGAGGAAACCTGGGGAACACCTTGGAGTGTAACACACCATCTCTCTACACCCCATACCCAATTTGTAGGCCTAATGCAGCGTAGTTTCCAACAACTACTAAACGAGAGCATGAAGATCGAAGCAATGGAGAGGAAACCTGGGGAACACCTTGGAGTGGAACACACCATCTCTCTACACCCCATACCCAATTTGTAGGCCTAATGCAGTGTAGTTTTCTACAACTACTAAACGAGAGTCGGAAGACCGAAGCAATGTGGACGAAACCTGGGGAACACCTTTTAGTGTAACACACCATCTCTCTACACCCCATACCCAATTTGTAGGCCTAATGCAGCGTAGTTTCCAACAACTACTAAACGAGAGCATGAAGATCGAAGCAATGGAGAGGAAACCTGGGGAACACCTTGGAGTGGAACACACCATCTCTCTACACCCCATACCCAATTTGTAGGCCTAATGCAGCGTAGTTTCCAACAACTACTAAACGAGAGCATGAAGATCGAAGCAATGGAGAGGAAACCTGGGGAACACCTTGGAGTGGAACACACCATCTCTCTACACCCCATACCCAATTTGTAGGCCTAATGCAGTGTAGTTTTCTACAACTACTAAACGAGAGTCGGAAGACCGAAGCAATGTGGACGAAACCTGGGGAACACCTTGGAGTGTAACACACCATCTCTCTACACCCCATACCCATTTTGTAGGCCTAATGCAGTGTAGTTTGCAACAACTACTAAACGAGAGTCGGAAGACTGAAGCAATGGCGAGGAAACCTGGGGAACACCTTGGAGTGGAACACACCGTCTCTCTACACCCCATACCCAATTTGTAGGCCTAATGCAGTGTAGTTTCCAACAACTACTAAACGAGAGCCAGAAGATCGAAGCAATGGAGAGGAAACCTGGGGAACACCTTGGAGTGTAACACACCATCTCTCTACACCCCATACCCAATTTGTAGGCCTAATGCAGCGTAGTTTCCAACAACTACTAAACGAGAGCATGAAGATCGAAGCAATGGAGAGGAAACCTGGGGAACACCTTGGAGTGGAACACACCATCTCTCTACACCCCATACCCAATTTGTAGGCCTAATGCAGTGTAGTTTTCTAAAACTACTAAACGAGAGTCGGAAGACCGAAGCAATGTGGACGAAACCTGGGGAACACCTTTTAGTGTAACACACCATCTCTCTACACCCCATACCCAATTTGTAGGCCTAATGCAGCGTAATTTCCAACAACTACTAAACGAGAGCATGAAGATCGAAGCAATGGAGAGGAAACCTGGGGAACACCTTGGAGTGGAACACACCATCTCTCTGCACCCCATACCCAATTTGTAGGCCTAATGCAGTGTAGTTTCCAACAACTACTAAACGAGAGCATGAAGATCGAAGCAATGGAGAGGAAACCTGGGGAACACCTTGGAGTGGAACACACCATCTCTCTACACCCCATACCCAATTTGTAGGCCTAATGCAGCGTAGTTTATAACAACTACTAAACGAGAGCATGAAGATCGAAGCAATGGAGAGGAAACCTGGGGAACACCTTGGAGTGGAACACACCATCTCTCTACACCCCATACCCAATTTGTAGGCCTAATGCAGTGTAGTTTTCTACAACTACTAAACGAGAGTCGGAAGACCGAAGCAATATGGACGAAACCTGGGGAACACCTTTTAGTGTAACACACCATCTCTTTACACCCCATACCCATTTTGTAGGCCTAATGCAGTATAGTTTGCAACAACTACTAAACGAGAGTCGGAAGACCGAAGCAATGGCGAGGAAATTTGGGGAACACCTTGGAGTGGAACACACCGTCTCTCTACACCCCATACCCAATTTGTAGGCCTAATGCAGCGTAGTTTCCAACAACTACTAAACGAGAGCCAGAAGATCGAAGCAATGGAGAGGAAACCTGGGGAACACCTTGGAGTGTAACACACCATCTCTCTACACCCCATACCAAATTTGTAGGCCTAATGCAGCGTAGTTTCCAACAACTACTAAACAAGAGCATGAAGATCGAAGCAATGGAGAGGAAACCTGGGGAACACCTTGGAGTGTAACACACCATCTCTCTACACCCCATACCCAATTTGTAGGCCTAATGCAGCGTAGTTTCCAACAACTACTAAACGAGAGCATGAAGATCGAAGCAATGGAGAGGAAACCTGGGGAACACCTTGGAGTGTAACACACCATCTCTCTACACCCCATACCCAATTTGTAGGCCTAATGCAGCATAGTTTCCAACAACTACTAAACGAGAGCATGACGATCGAAGCAATGGAGAGGAAACCTGGGGAACACCTTGGAGTGTAACACACCATCTCTCTACACCCCATACCCAATTTGTAGGCCTAATGCAGCGTAGTTTCCAACAACTACTAAACGAGAGCATGAAGATCGAAGCAATGGAGAGGAAACCTGGGGAACACCTTGGAGTGGAACACACCATCTCTCTACACCCCATACCCAATTTGTAGGCCTAATGCAGTGTAGTTTTCTACAACTACTAAACGAGAGTCGGAAGACCGAAGCAATGTGGACGAAACCTGGGGAACACCTTTTAGTGTAACACACCATCTCTCTACACCCCATACCCAATTTGTAGGCCTAATGCAGCGTAGTTTCCAACAACTACTAAACGAGAGCATGAAGATCGAAGCAATGGAGAGGAAACCTGGGGAACACCTTGGAGTGGAACACACCCTCTCTCTACACCCCATACCCAATTTGTAGGCCTAATGCAGTGTAGTTTCCAACAACTACTAAACGAGAGCATGAAGATCGAAGCAATGGAGAGGAAACCTGGGGAACACCTTGGAGTGGAACACACCATCTCTCTACACCCCATACCCAATTTGTAGGCCTAATGCAGCGTAGTTTCCAACAACTACTAAACCAGAGCATGAAGATCGAAGCAATGGAGAGGAAACCTGGGGAACACCTTGGAGTGTAACACACCATCTCTCTACACCCCATACCCAATTTGTAGGCCTAATGCAGTGTAGTTTTCTACAACTACTAAACGAGAGTCGGAAGACCGAAGCAATGTGGACGAAACCTGGGGAACACCTTTTAGTGTAACACACCATCTCTCTACACCCCATACCCATTTTGTAGGCCTAATGCAGTGTAGTTTCCAACAACTACTAAACGAGAGCATGAAGATCGAAGCAATGGAGAGGAAACCTGGGGAACACCTTGGAGTGGAACACACCATCTCTCTACACCCCATACCCAATTTGTAGGCCTAATGCAGCGTAGTTTCCAACAACTACTAAACGAGAGCATGAAGATCGAAGCAATGGAGAGGAAACCTGGGGAACACCTTGGAGTGGAACACACCATCTCTCTACACCCCATACCCAATTTGTAGGCCTAATGCAGTGTAGTTTTCTACAACTACTAAACGAGAGTCGGAAGACCGAAGCAATGTGGACGAAACCTGGGGAACACCTTTTAGTGTAACACACCATCTCTCTACACCCCATACCCAATTTGTAGGCCTAATGCAGCGTAGTTTCCAACAACTACTAAACGAGAGCATGAAGATCGAAGCAATGGAGAGGAAACCTGGGGAACACCTTGTAGTGTAACACACCATCTCTCTACACCCCATACCCAATTTGTAGGCCTAATGCAGCGTAGTTTCCAACAACTACTAAACGAGAGCATGAAGATCGAAGCAATGGAGAGGAAACCTGGGGAACACCTTGGAGTGGAACACACCATCTCTCTACACCCCATACCCAATTTGTAGGCCTAATGCAGTGTAGTTTCCAACAACTACTAAACGAGAGCATGAAAATCGAAGCAATGGAGAGGAAACCTGGGGAACACCTTGGAGTGGAACACACCATCTCTCTACACCCCATACCCAATTTGTAGGCCTAATGCAGTGTAGTTTTCTACAACTACTAAACGAGAGTCGGAAGACCGAAGCAATGTGGACGAAACCTGGGGAACACCTTTTAGTGTAACACACCATCTCTCTACACCCCATACCCATTTTGTAGGCCTAATGCAGTGTAGTTTGCAACAACTACTAAACGAGAGTCGGAAGACCGAAGCAATGGCGAGGAAACCTGGGGAACACCTTGGAGTGGAACACACCGTCTCTCTACACCCCATACCCAATTTGTAGGCCTAATGCAGTGTAGTTTCCAACAACTACTAAACGAGAGCCAGAAGATCGAAGCAATGGAGAGGAAACCTGGGGAACACCTTGGAGTGTAACACACCATCTCTCTACACCCCATACCCAATTTGTAGGCCTAATGCAGCGTAGTTTCCAACAACTACTAAACAAGAGCATGAAGATCGAAGCAATGGAGAGGAAACCTGGGGAACACCTTGGAGTGTAACACACCATCTCTCTACACCCCATACCCAATATGTAGGCCTAATGCAGTGTAGTTTTCTACAACTACTAAACGAGAGTCGGAAGACCGAAGCAATGTGGACGAAACCTGGGGAACACCTTTTAGTGTAACACACCATCTCTCTACACCCCATACCCAATTTGTAGGCCTAATGCAGCGTAGTTTCCAACAACTACTAAACGAGAGCATGAAGATCGAAGCAATGGAGAGGAAACCTGGGGAACACCTTGGAGTGGAACACACCATCTCTCTACACCCCATACCCAATTTGTAGGCCTAATGCAGTGTAGTTTCCAACAACTACTAAACGAGAGCATGAAGATCGAAGCAATGGAGAGGAAACCTGAGGAACACCTTGGAGTGGAACACACCATCTCTCTACACCCCATACCCAATTTGTAGGCCTAATGCAGCGTAGTTTCCAACAACTACTAAACGAGAGCATGAAGATCGAAGCAATGGAGAGGAAACCTGGGGAACACCTTGGAGTGGAACACACCATCTCTCTACACCCCATACCCAATTTGTAGGCCTAATGCAGTGTAGTTTTCTACAACTACTAAAAGAGAGTCGGAAGACCGAAGCAATGTGGACGAAACCTGGGGAACACCTTTTAGTGTAACACACCATCTCTCTACACCCATACCCAATTTGTAGGCCTAATGCAGTGTAGTTTTCTATTACTACTAAGCGAGAGTCGGAAGACCGAAGCAATGTGGACGAAACCTGGGGCACACCTTGGGGCGGCAGACACCGTTAGTAGGCCCTACCAAAGTTGTACCCCCAAAGCACTTTTAAAATTCCTAGAGGCTGAAAACAAGACTATTGACGCTCTGCTTTTTTCAAAGGAACACAGCTGAATTGAGTGGCGCAGACAGACACAGGTAGTAGGCCTTAAACCAAAAATGTGGCTCACTGCAGCTTAATAAAGTTACAGGGGTACACAGGCAGCATTGCTCTGGGCAGTGGAGGACAATTTCAATAGTGGACCGCACACAGACTTTGTACGCCTACTATTAAAAAAATGATGCTCTATGCAATTAAAAATTGGTTCCAGGGGTCCAAGGGCAGCAGTGGTGTGGTCAGTGGACGAGTATTGGAAGGAGGGACCGCAGACAGGCGTAGTAGGCCCAACATAACAAAATTAGGCTGTAGGCACTTTAAAAATGGTTCCAGGGGTACACGGGCAGCAGTGGTGTGGTCAGCGGAGGAAAATTTGAATTAGGGACTGCAGACAGACTTTGTAGGCTGTCCCCTGTGGACCATGCATCCAACACATTAACCCAGTGCACCGTAATGGACGCGTAATTTTTTGTGGACATGCCTACTGGTCCATGCGTCTCTTGTCAGGTGCACCTTTCAACTGTTTGATTGCCTGAGTGCTATGACAATGCAGACTTTTTCATGCCGGTGGAGGGCTGGGATGGCTTTTCTCGCAAAAGAAATGTAGACTGGGTAGCTTGAACCGTGGTACAGTGTAGTTCATCTGGGCTTTCTAAATATAAAACAAAGATAAAAAGGAGGCTCCATGCACTTTCAGCTGGGTTCCAGGGGTACACGGCCAGCATTGGTCTGGTCAGTGGAGAACTATTGGAAGGAAGGACCGCAGACAGGCTTCGAAGGCCTAACATAAAAAAATTGGGCTGTAGGCACTTTATAATTGGTTCCAGGGGTACACGGGCAGCAGTAGACAGGTCAGTGGAGGCCTAGTGGAAGGAGGGACCGCAGACAGGCTTCGAAGGCCTAACATAAAAAAATTGGGCTGTAGGCACTTTATAATTGGTTCCAGGGGTACACGGGCAGCAGTGGTGTGGTCAGTGGAGGCCTAGTGGAAGGAGTGCCCGCAGACAGGCATCGAAGGCCTAACATAATAACAGATGGCTGTAGGCAATTTTACATTGGTTCCAGGGGTACACGGGCAGCAGTGGTGTGGTCAGTGGAGGCCTAGTGGAAGGAGTGCCCGCAGACAGGCATCGAAGGCCTAACATAATAACAGATGGCTGTAGGCAATTTTAAATTGGTTCCAGGGGTACACGGGCAGCAGTGGTCTGGTCAGTGGAGGCCTAGTGGAAGGAGTGACTGCAGACAGGCTTCGAAGGCCTAACATAATAACAGATGGCTGTAGGCAATTTTACATTGGTTCCAGGGGTACACGGGCAGCAGTGGTGTGGTCAGTGGAGGCCTAGTGGAAGGAGTGACCGCAGACAGGCATCGAAGGCCTAACATAGTAACAGATGGCTGTAGGCAATTTTACATTGGTTCCAGGGGTACACGGGCAGCAGTGGTGTGGTCAGTGGAGGCCTAGTGGAAGGAGTGACCGCAGACAGGCATCGAAGGCCTAACATAATAACAGATGGCTGTAGGCAATTTTAAATTGGTTCCAGGGGAACACGGGCAGCAGTGGCCTGGTCAGTGTAGTAGTAGTAGAAAGAACGGACCGCAGACAGGCTTCGAAGGCCTAACATAAAAAAATTGGGCTGGCTGTAGGCAATTTAAAGTTGGTTCCAGGGGAACACGGGCAGCAGTGGTCTGGTCAGTGGAGGCCTAGTGGAAGGAGTGACCGCAGACAGGCTTCGAAGGCCTAACATAATAACAGATGGCTGTAGGCAATTTTACATTGGTTCCAGGGGAACACGGGCAGCAGTGGCCTGGTCAGTGTAGTAGTAGTAGAAAGAACGGACCGCAGACAGGCTTCGAAGGCCTAACATAAAAAAATTGGGCTGTAGGCACTTTATAATTGGTTCCAGGGGTACACGGGCAGCAGTAGACAGGTCAGTGGAGGCCTAGTGGAAGGAGGGACCGCAGACAGGCTTCGAAGGCCTAACATAAAAAAATTGGGCTGTAGGCACTTTATAATTGGTTCCAGGGGTACACGGGCAGCAGTGGTGTGGTCAGTGGAGGCCTAGTGGAAGGAGTGCCCGCAGACAGGCATCAAAGGCCTAACATAATAACATATGGCTGTAGGCAATTTTAAATTGGTTCCAGGGGAACACGGGCAGCAGTGGCCTGGTCAGTGGAGGCCTAGTGGAAGGAGAGACTGCAGACAGGCATCGAAGGCCTAACATAATAACAGATGGCTGTAGGCAATTTAAAATTGGTTCCAGGGGAACACGGGCAGCAGTGGTCTGGTCAGTGGAGGCCTAGTGGAAGGAGTGACCGCAGACAGGCATCAAAGGCCTAACATAATAACAGATGGCTGTAGGCAATTTTAAATTGGTTCCAGGGGAACACGGGCAGCAGTAGCCTGGTTAGTGGAGGCCTAGTGGAAGGAGTGACCGCAGACAGGCATCAAAGGCCTAACATAATAACAGATGGCTGTAGGCAATTTTACATTGGTTCCAGGGGTACACGGGCAGCAGTGGTGTGGTCAGTGGAGGCCTAGTGGAAGGAGTGACCGCAGACAGGCATCAAAGGCCTAACATAATAACATATGGCTGTAGGCAATTTTAAATTGGTTCCAGGTGAACACGGCCAGCAGTGGCCTGGTCAGCGGAGGATGATTGTAATGAATGTCTGCCAGTTAGTAGTCCAAAACAATACATAAATGTGAATGTCTCACATTAAAATCCAGCGAAAACACTAAAGGGTGCAATCTTTAGGTACAGGGGTGGGATCCTCTGCGTTGTTTCTGACCTACTAATTTGGCGCAAAGTTTTTACTTGGGTAAATAGAGGACACTGCCCCTGACTATGTTAAGTACCATTATACATGTCAAACACAATGGTATTGTCAGTGGCAGGAATGGAAGGATGTCAGCGCATAGTCTAAACATTGGTGGAAGTGTGAGAGATAATTGTGGAAGTGGCAGAGCAATGTTTGACCTGGGGGTGGGTGAACTCTCTTGTGGACGGCGGTACAGGCCCAGGGCCCCTCATGTTACAACAGTGTGTCTGACGTTGGGTGTGCACCACCACCGCCAGAGACACTTTATTGTACTATGAGGGACCCAGTGGCAGTGCTGTCGACCAAAAGCGGGCACACCCACCTCTTCAGACAAACAGCACTCTCACGGGTGCTTGCGCCAAGTCGCGATACCACGGCCCCATGTGGGGAGTTTGGCCATTTAGGGAGGTGTAAACATGTCGTATGCTGGACAATCAGCTGCAGCAAATTAGACATTCAAAAAGAAATTCACAGTAGTCCACAGGCAAGAGCTTTTCGTAGGAAAGCTAGGTGTCTGCCGGGCAAGGTGGGGCAAAAGATTTCGAAATCCAGTTGTGGTTCATTTTAATGAATGTTAGATCATCAACATTTTGGGTAGCCAGACGAGTCCTTTTTTCGGTTAATATTGAACCTGCAGCACTGAATACTCTTTCTGATAGGACACTAGCTGCCGGGCAAGCAAGCTCCTGCAATGCATATTCTGCCAATTCTGGCCAGGTGTCTAATTTTGATTCCCAGTAATCAAATGGGAATGACGGTTGAGGGAGAACATCGATAAGGGATGAAAAATAGTTAGTAACCATACTGGACAAATGTTGTCTCCTGTCACTTTCAATTGATGCAGCAGTACCTGTCCTGTCTGCGGTCATAGCAAAATCACTCCACAACCTGGTCAGAAAACCCCTCTGTCCAACGTCACTTCTGATGTGTGCACCCCTAACACTCCTGGTCTGCTGCCCCCTGGAGCTCGTGTGAGAACGATCACGGGCGCTGTGTGCTGGGAATGCCTGAAGCAAACGGTCAACAAGAGTTGATTGTTTGGTTGCTAATATTAGTTCCAAGTTCTCATGTGGCATAATATTTTGCAATTTGCCTTTATAGCGAGGATCAAGGAGGCAGGCCAACCAGTAATCATCATCGTTCATCATTTTAGTAATGCGTGTGTCCCTTTTGAGGATACGTAAGGCATAATCCGCCATGTGGGCCAAAGTTCCAGTTGTCAAATCTGCGGTTGTGATTGGTTGAGGGGCAGTTTCAGGCAAATCTACGTCACTTGTGTCCCTCAAAAAACCAGAACCCGGCCTTGCCACGCCACCAATTTCCAGTGCCCCCGGGAAAGCTTCCTCATTAAAAATATACTCATCCCCATCATCCTCCTCGTCCTCCACCTCCTCTTCGCCCGCTACCTCGTCCTGTACACTGCCCTGACCAGACAATGGCTGACTGTCATCAAGGCTTTCCTCTTCCTCTGGTGCAGACGCCTGATCCTTTATGTGCGTCAAACTTTGCATCAGCAGACACATTAGGGGGATGCTCATGCTTATTATGGCGTTGTCTGCACTAACCAGCCGTGTGCATTCCTCAAAACACTGAAGGACTTGACACATGTCTTGTATCTTCGACCACTGCACACCTGACAACTCCATGTCTGCCATCCTACTGCCTGCCCGTGTATGTGTATCCTCCCACAAAAACATAACAGCCCGCCTCTGTTGGCACAGTCTCTGAAGCATGTGCAATGTTGAGTTCCACCTTGTTGCAACGTCTATGATTAGGCGATGCTGGGGAAGGTTCAAAGACCGCTGATAGGTCTGCATACGGCTGGAGTGTACAGGCGAACGTCGGATATGTGAGCAAAGTCCACGCACTTTGAGGAGCAGGTCGGAGAACCCAGGATAAGTTTTCAATAAGCACTGCACCACCAGGTTTAAGGTGTGAGCCAGGCAAGGAATGTGTTTCAGTTGGGAAAGGGAGATGGCAGCCATGAAATTCCTTCCGTTATCACTCACTACCTTGCCTGCCTCAAGATCTACTGTGCCCAGCCACGACTGCGTTTCTTGTTGCAAGAACTCGGACAGAACTTCCGCGGTGTGTCTGTTGTCGCCCAAACACTTCATAGCCAATACAGCCTGCTGACGCTTGCCAGTAGCTGGCCCATAATGGGACAACTGGTGTGCAACAGTGTCAGCTGCCGATGGAGTGGTTGGCCGACTGCGGTCTGTGGAAGAGCTGTCGCTTCTGCAGGAGGACGAGGAGGAGGAGGAGGGGGTGCGAACGCCTACAGCCAACTGTTTCCTAGACCGTGGGCTAGGCACAACTGTCCCAAAATTGATGTCCCCTGTGGACCCTGCATCCACCACATTCACCCAGTGTGCTGTGATGGACACGTAACGTCCCTGGCCATGCCTACTGGTCCATGCATCTGTAGTCAGGTGCACCTTTGTACTCACAGATTGCCTGAGTGCATGGACGATGCGCTGTTTAACATGCTGGTGCAGGGCTGGGATGGCTTTTCTGGAAAAAAGTGTCGACTGGGTAGCTCGTAGCGTGGTTCAGCGTACTCCATCAGGGCTTTGAAAGCTTCACTTTCAACTAACCGGTAGGGCATCATCTCTAACGAGATTAGTCTAGCTATGTGTGCGTTCAAACCCTGTGTACGCGGATGCGAGGATAAGTACTTCCTTTTTCTAACCAGAGTCTCATGTAGGGTGAGCTGGACTGGAGAGCTGGAGATCGTGGAACTTGCGGGTGTGCCGGTGGACATGGCAGACTGAGAGACGGTTGGAGACGGTATTATTTCCGCCGGTGCCCTAGATGCAATATTTCCTCCTACAAAACTGGTGATTCCCTGACCCTGACTGCTTTTGGCTGGCAAAGAAACCTGCAGAGATACTGCCGGTGGTGCGGAAAATGGTGGCCTTACAGTGACGGAAGGGATGTTGCGTTGCTGACTAGCTTCATTGGCCGAGGGTGCTACAACCTTAAGGGACGTTTGGTAGTTAGTCCAGGCTTGAAAATGCATGGTGGTTAAATGTCTATGCATGCAACTTGTATTTAGACTTTTCAGATTCTGACCTCTGCTTAAGCTAGTTGAACATTTTTGACAGATGACTTTGCGCTGATCAATTGGATGCCAGACTGCACTCTTCCTAGCATCGGATCCCTTTTCAGGGATTGCAGACTGAGCTTTAACCGGATGGCCACGCTGTCCTCCAACAGGTTTTGGCTTTGACACGCGTTTTGGGCCAGATACGGGCCCGGCAGATGGAACCTGCTGCGATGTTAATGCCTGCTGCGGCCCCTCCTCCACCTCCGCTTCTGAACTACTTCCGCCTGCACCCTGTTCCCCCAATGGCTGCCAATCGGGGTCAACAACAGGGTCATCTATTACCTCCTCTTCTAGCTCGTGTGCAACTTCGTCTGTGTCACCGTGTCGGTCGGTGGTATAGCGTTCGTGACGGGGCAACATAGTCTCATCAGGGTCTGATTGTGGATCAGTACCCTGAGAGGGCAATGTTGTGGTCTGAGTCAAAGGACCAGCATAGTAGTCAGGCTGTGGCTGTGCATCAGTGCACTCCATGTCAGAATCTACTTGTAATGGGCATGGCCTGTTAAGTGTTTCACTTTCTAAGCCAGGGACGGTATGTGTAAAGAGCTCCATGGAGTAACCCGTTGTGTCGCCTGCTGCATCCTTCTCTCTTGTTGTTGTTTTTGCTGAAGAGGACAAGGAAGCGACTTGTCCCTGACCGTGAACATCCACAAGCGACGCGCTGCTTTTACATTTACCAGTTTCAGAAGAGGAGGCAAAAGAGCTAGAGGCTGAGTCTGCAAGGTAAGCCAAAACTTGCTGTTGCTGATCCGGCTTTAAAAGCGGTTTTCCTACTCCCAGAAAAGAGAGCATTCGAGGCCTTGTGTAGCCAGACGACGAATCTGGCTCCACAGCTCCAGACTTAGGTGCAATATTTTTTTTCCCACGAACACCTGATGCTCCACTACCACTACCATCATTACCAGCTGACAATGAACGCCCACGGCCACGACCTCTTGCACCAGACTTCCTCATTGTTTTAAAAACTTAACCAAAGTAACTTTATTTGTTGCTGTCAAACAACTTACACGGTGACCTATAACTTCAGTATGATTTCAATATCCCTTTACAGGTTGGTGAGACCACAAGGAAAATCAGGCACAATGTTACATACTCTGTTTTCTGTGGCACCAAATCACAGAGATGCCACACACGCAGGACTGTCACTCAAGCACAAATGTCAATATTAATCTCCCACTGTTTTATTTTTTTTTTTTTCAGGGAGACTTTAGAAACAAAATAAAATAAAATGATTTTTTCAGGAAGAATTTAGAAACCAAATTAAATAAAATGATTTTTTCAGGAAGAATTTAGAAACCAAATTAAAAAAAAAAATAAAAAAAAAGGCTGTCTATGCCCCACTGAGTGAGAGATGGCACACACAGGAGTCAGGAGTGGCACACAAGCCCAGAGACCAATATTTTTCTCCCACTGATTGATGTAGTGATTTTTTCAGGTAGATTTTGGAACCCAAATCAAGCAAAAAAATAAATAGGCTTTCTATGGCCCACTGAGTGAGAGATGGCACACACAGGAGTCAGGAGTGGCACACAAGCCCAGAGACCAACATTTTTCTCCCACTGATTGATGTAGTGATTTTTTCAGGTAGATTTTGGAACCCAAATCAAGCAAAAAAAAAAAAAATAGGCTTTGTATGGCCCACAATTTGAGAGAGAGAGAGAGAGAGAGATGCCACACCCAGGAGTCAAGACTGGCACACAAGCAGAAAGGGCAATATTAATCTCCCACTGTTTTATTTTTTATTTTATTTTTTTCAGGGAGACTTTAGAAACAAAATAAAATAAAATGATTTTTTCAGGAAGAATTTAGAAACCAAATAAAATAAAATGATTTTTTCAAGGACAATTTAGAAACCAACTAAAAAAAAAAAAAAAAAAAAGGCTGTCTATGCCCCACTGAGTGAGAGATGGCACACACCGGAGTCAGGAGTGGCACACAAGCCCTGAGGCCAATATTTTTCTCCCACTGATTGATGTAGTGATTTTTTCAGGTAGATTTTAGAACCCAAATCAAGCAAAAAAATAAATAGGCTTTCTATGGCCCACTGAGTGAGAGATGGCACACACAGGAGTCAGGAGTGGCACACAAGCCCTGAGGCCAATATTTATCTCCCACTGATTGATGTAGTGATTTTTTCAGGTAGGATTTAGAACCCAAATCAAGCAAAAAAATAAATAGGCTTTCTATGGCCCACTGAGTGAGAGATGGCACACACAGGAGTCAGGAGTGGCACACAAGCCCTGAGGCCAATATTTTTCTCCCACTGATTGATGTAGTGATTTTTTCAGGTAGGATTTAGAACCCAAATCAAGCAAAAAAATAAATAGGCCTTCTATGGCCCACTGAGTGAGAGATGGCACACACAGGGATGGCACTCTAGCAGAAATGCCAATCTTAATCTCCCACAAAAAAAAAAAAAAAAAAAAAAACAGAGACTGTCCTACAATTACTATCTCCCTGCAGTAATCTCAGCCAGGTATGGCAGGCAGCAATAAGGAGTGGACTGATGCACAAATTAAATAAAAAGTGTGGACAAGCAAACAAGATAGCTGTTCAGAACAACAGGATTTGTGCTTTGAAAAAAGCAGTTGGTTTGCACAGCGGCGTACACACAGCTATGCAGCTATCAGGGAGCCTTCTAGGGCAGCCCAAAGAGCTACAGCGCTGTGAAAAAAAAAAAAAGTAGCTTCCACTGTCCCTGCACACCGAAGGTGGTGTTGGACAGTGGAAATCGCTACAGCACAAGCGGTTTGGTGGTTAATGGACCCTGCCTAACGCTATCCCTGCTTCTGACGAAGCGGCAGCAACCTCTCCCTAAGCTCAGATCAGCAGCAGTAAGATGGCGGTCGGCGGGAACGCCCCTTTATAGCCCCTGTGACGCCGCAGACAGCAAGCCAATCACTGCAATGCCCTTCTCTAAGATGGTGGGGACCAGGACCTATGTCATCACGCTGCCCACACTCTGCGTCCACCTTCATTGGCTGAGAAATGGCGCTTTTCGCGTCATTGAAACGCAACTTTGGCGCGAAAGTCGCATACCGCATGGCCGACCCCGCACAGGGGTCGGATCGGGTTTCATGAAACCCGACTTTGCCAAAAGTCGGCGACTTTTGAAAATGAACGACCCGTTTCGCTCAACCCTAGTGGTGAACTATAATGCCCAGCATGTCATAGGATCTGCAGGACATGCTGGGAGTTATAGTTCTCCCATGGGTTCTTAAAGGGACACTGTCACCTGAATTTGGAGGGAACAATCTTCAGCCATGGAGGCGGGGTTTTTGGGTTTTTGATTCACCCTTTCCTTACCCACTAGCTGCATGCTGGCTGCAATATTGGATTGAAGTTCATTCTCTGTCCTCCATAGTACACGCCTGCGCAAGGCAAGATTGCCTGGTGCAGGCGTGTACTATGGAGGACAGAGAATGAACTTCAATCCAATATTGCAGCCAGCATGCAGCCAGCGGGTAAGGAAAGGGTGAATCAAAAACCCCAAAACCCCGCCTCCATGGCTGAAGATTGTTCCCTCCAAATTCAGGTGACAGTGTCCCTTTAAAGCAGAACTCCAGTGTTATTTTTCAGTGCTGGAGTGGTGCTTTAAATATAAGCCCTGTGACCCCATTCTTATACTCACCCTCCAGCATCTTCATATAGTACTTTACAGACACCACACTGGTCCCGTAGCACCAGCTTCTACCTGTAGCTTCCAACGTTGTAATAACATACTATTATATATAATAACACCACATATAATAGTATGTTATATATGTTACTAAATATTTTACCACATTTTTTTGCTTCAAATATTTTTTTCCTTATTTTCCACCTCTAAAACCTGGGTGGGTCTTATAGTCCGGTGCGCCTTATAGTCTGAAAAAATATGGTAATAGTATTTTAAGAATGGGGGCACAGGGTTTATTTTTAAAGCACCACTCCACCACTGAAAAATAACACTGGAGTGCTGCTTTAAGAACCCATGGGAGAACTATAACTCCCAGCATGTCCTGCAAATCATAAGGCATGCTGAGAGTTATAGTTCACCACACGAATGACAGAGTGCTTTATTGCGTGTTGTAAAGACTACCCTTTTAATTGTAGCACAGGTCATAAGATTAAGCCTGCAGATTCTAGTGCGGTGTCTGAAGGACCTGTGATGACATCAAGAAGAGGGAGGGCTCTGTGCTGTCATGTGATGCTCCAGCCCACCCACTTCATGACATCACACAGGTCCTTATGCCTCAGCATCCAGCACAGCCCAGGCAGGCAGGTATGCAGCGATCTTGTGTGTCCCTGTTTAAGTGAAGAACTATTCATTTGCTGCTCCCCGCTCACTGCACTGAAACATGCACTGTGAGCTGTGAGGTCTTATATAGACAGGTGTGTGCCTTTCCAAATCAAGTCCTATCAGTTTAATTAAACACAGCTGGACTCCAATGAAGGAGTAGAACCATCTCAAGAAGGATCACAAGGACACGGACAGCATGTGACTTAAATATGAGTGTGTAAGGATCTGAAATGTGTACCTGTTTTGCCTGGTCTTGCCCTTAGTTCTGCTGGATCTTGCCCTTATCTAAGATGGAGTTAGTGGCTTCACGCGGGCCATCTTGTTTCCTGTCTGATATTTCTTGTTTCCTGTCTGCTGCATATATAAAGGGACTCTGCACACTGTACCTTGCTTGTGTATCTCGTACTTCACCTGCTGCCAAGCTAGAAGGACTTGTATCTTGACTGCCTCTTCGGTTTATCAGGATACCCCGTTTGCTACTGGTCTTCCTCCCATCAGAAAGACTTTACTTCTCCGGATCTGCTCTGCACCCACCTTCGCTGCGGCCTGCTCTCTGCTAGGAGCCCAGTTCTGGCTCCGGACCTCTGGATCCTGCATTCCCGGGCTTGAACTCTCATCATTGGTCTGAACTGACAACACCCTTATATTCCTGAGCCTGCATATGTCTACTGCTTGATTCTTAGAACCTCTGTTTTCTCTCCACCTGTTAACTGAAGCCTGTTTTCCTACAATATACTCTATTGAGTCTTGATATACTGTGTTTTTGTCTTCACTCTGATCCACGTCACCGGTCTCCATAGAATATCCGAATAATCTTATGACAGAGTGGCTGAAAACTTATGACCATGTGATATTTCAGTTTTTCTTTTGTATTAAATTTGCAAAAATTTCTACATTTGTTTTTTTTCAGTCAAGATGGGGTGCAGAGTGTACATTAATGTGAAAAAAATGAACATTTTTGAATTTACCAAATGGTTACAATGAAAGAAAGATTGAAAAATTTAAAGGGATCTGAATACTTTTCTTACCCACTGTACCATTGTATCACATTAACCTATAACTTCCAGTAAGTCCTTAACCCTTTAAGCCCCAAGGGTGGTTTGCACGTTTATGACCGGGCCAATTTTTACAATTCTGACCACTGTACATTTATGAGGTTATAATTCTGGAACGCTTCAACGGATCTTGGCGATTCTGCCACTCTTTTTTCATGACATAATGTACTTCATGATAGTGGCAAAATTTCTTCGATACAACTTGTGTTTATTTGTGAAAAAAATGGAAATTTGGCAAAAATTTTGAACATTTTGCAATTTTCCAACTTTGAATTTTTATGCCCTTAAATCACAGAGATATATTACACAAAATAATTAATAAGTAGCATTTCCCACATGTCTACTTTACATCAGCACAATTTTGGAATCAAAATTTTTTTTTTGTTAGGGAGTTATAAGGGTTAAAAGTTGACCAGCAATTTCTCATTTTTACAACACCAATATTTTTTAGGGACCACATCACATTTGAAGTCATTTTGAGGGGTCTATATGATAGAAAATATCCAAGTGTGACACCATTCTAAACACTGCACCCCTCAAGGTGTTCAAAACCACATTCAAGAAGTTTATTTACCCTTAAGGTGTTTTGCAGGAATTTTTGGAATGTTTAAAAAAAAATAACATTTAACTTTTTTTCACAAAAAATTTAATTCAGCTCCAATTTGTTTTATTTTACCAAGGGTAACAGGAGAAAATGGACCCCAAAAGTTGTTGTACAATTTGTCCTGATACCCCATATGTGGGAGTAAACCACTGTTTGGGGCGCATGGCAGAGCTCGGAAGGGAAGGAGCGCCGTTTGACTTTTCAATGCAAAATTGAGTGGAATTGAGATGGGACACCATGTTGCGTTTGGAGTGCCCCTGATGTGCCTAAACATTGAAACCCCCCACAAGTGACACCATTTTGGAAAGTAAACCCCTAAGGAACTTATCTAGATGTGTGGTACCCATCAAGTGCTTCACAGAAGTTTATAATGCAGAGCCGTAAAAATAAAAAATCATATTTTTTCACAAATATGATCTTTTTGCCCCCAATTTTTTATTTTCCCAAGGGTAAGAGAAGAAATTCGACCCCAAAAGTTGTTGTGCCATTTGTTCTAAGTACTCCGATACCCCACATGTGGGGTAAACCACTGTTTGGACGCATGAAAGGAGCACCATTTGACTTACACCCCCTAAGGAACTTTTCTAGCTGTGTTTTGACAGCTCTGAACCCCCAAGTGTTTCACTACAGTTTATAATGCAGAGACGTGAAAATAATTTTTTTTTCCCAAAAATTATTTTTATCCCCCAGTTTTGTATTTTTCCAAGGTCAACAGGAAAAATTGGACCCCAAAAGTTGTTGTCCAATTTGTCCTGAGTACGCTGATACCCCATATGTGGGGGGGAACCACCGTTTGGGCGCATGGCAGAGCTCAGAAGGGAAGGAATGCCATTTGGAATGCAGACTTACATGGATTGGTCTGCAGGCGTCACGTTGCATTTACAAAGCCCCTGATGCACCTAAACAGTAGAAACCCCCCAGAATTGACACCATTTTGGAAACTAGACCCCCCAAGGACCTTATCTAGATGTGTTGTGAAAACTTTGAACCCCCAAGTGTTTCACTACAGTGTATAACGCAGTCTTGAAAATGAAAATTAATTTTTTCCCGCAAAAATGTTTTTTTACCCCCCACATTTTTATTTTCCCAAGGGTAACAAGAGAAATTTGACCCCAATAGTTGTTGTCCAATTTGTCCTGAGTATGCTGATACCCCATATGTTGGGGTAAACCCCTGTTTCGGTGCACAGAAGAGCTCGGAAGGGAAGTGTTAGGGTTGGCAGAACGCACCGAATATATATTTATTAGAGGCAGTTGGTGCATTCGCAACTCGGGATCCACCGTGCAGGAAAGCACCTGCAGCTAGGTATGGTGGTACTATAAAGTGGTATAAACAGACTCTGTTACTTCACAGAGTCTTTTAGCAGAGTCTGTTGGCTCACAGAGGCACACAGCTCTCAATAGAGCAGATGGTGGTCATGCTGTCAAATGAAAACATAACACTCCTCGCCGGAGATGCCAGCATTCTAGGGGCTTATTTCAGCCGTGTCCCTGACTACATACAAAACATGACCACACTGGCGCTGAGCTCATACATAAATTGATACTAGCGCATGGCCATGTGGCCATGCGAGCCTTAAATAGTTGCAGCACGTTCAGGACCTTCAAAGAAGGACCAATGGAGTTGCTGCAGTACCTGAGCATGTGACCCTAGATCTCCACTGAGAGATCTTGCCCTGGGCATGCTCAGTGTGTGCAAAGCAGGACTTAATCCTAGCACCTACAGGACCTTCCGAGAAGAACCAATGGAAGTTGCTGCAGTACCTGAGCATGTGACCCTAGATCTCCACTGAGAGATCTTGCCCTGGGCATACTCAGTGTGTGCAAAGCAGGACTTAGTCCCAGAAAAGCCTGCTCGCCGCAGATCAGTGCAGGGTACAATAGTGCACAGTATCAGTCTCAGTGAGATGCTGGGACCGACGTCTCCGCTGAGCAGGCTCCACTGCGGCCGATGCAGAATGGGAGACCGCAGCAGACACGGATCGAGATTCCCCCTGTGCAGC
The DNA here is from genome assembly GCF_032444005.1 of Ranitomeya imitator. Lineage (NCBI taxonomy): Eukaryota > Metazoa > Chordata > Amphibia > Anura > Dendrobatidae > Ranitomeya > Ranitomeya imitator. The sequence continues at coordinate 329,564,932 of NC_091285.1, read as the reverse complement.
AGAGGAAAGTCGACTCCTAACAGGAAGGACCACTGTTTTCCTTTTTCAATGCAGAATTGGCTGGAATTGAGATCGGACGCCACGTCGCATTTGGAGAGCCCTGATGTGCCTAAACAGTGGAAACCCCTAATTCTAACTTAAACGCTATCCCAAACACACCCCTAACCCTAATCCCAACAATAACCCTAACCACACCCCTAACCCTAATCCAACCGTAAATGTAATCCAAACCCCAACCCTAACTTTAGCCCCAACCCTAAGTTTAGCCCCAACCCTAACTCTAACTTTAGCCCCAACTCTAACTTTAGCCCCAACTCTAACTTTAGCCCTAACCCTAACTGTAGCCCCAACCCTAACTGTAGCCCTAACCCTAACTTTAGCCCCAGCCCTAACCCTAACTTTAGCCCTAACCCTAGCCCCAACCCTAACCCCAACCCTAGCCCCAACCCTAGCCCTAACCCCAAACCCTAACCCTAGCCCTAAGCCTATCCCCAACCCTAACCCTAACAATAGCCCTAACCCTAATGGGAAAATGGAAATAAATACATTTTTTAATTTTTTTTATGTTTCCCTAACTAAGGGGGTGATGAAGCGGGGTTTGATTTACTTTTATAGTGGATTTTTATGATTGGCAGCTGTCACACACTAAAAGATGCTTTTTATTGCAAAAAATATTTTTTGCATTACCACATTTTGAGACCTATAATTTTTCCATATTTTGGTCCACAGAGTCATGTGAGGTCTTGTTTTTTGTGGGACGAGTTGAGGTTTTTATTGGTAACATTTTCGGGCAGGTGACATTTTTTGATCGCTTTTTATTCCGATTTTTGTGAGGCTGAATGACCAAAAACCAGCTATTCATGAATTTCTTTTGGGGGAGGGGGGGAGCGTTTATACCGTTCCACGTTTGGTAAAATGGATAAAGTAGTTTTATTCTTCGGGTCAGTACAATTACAGTGATACCTCATTTACATCATTTTTTTTATGTTTTGGCACTTTTATACGATTAAAACTTTTATAGAAAAAATAATTATTTTGCATCGTATTTTTCTGAGGACTGTAACTTTTTTATATTTTCGTTGATGATGCTGTATCGTGGCTCATTTTTTGCGGGACAAGATGACGTCTTCAGCGGTACCATTTTTATTTATATCCGTCCTTTTGATTGCGTGTTATTCCATTTTTTGTTCGGCAGTATGATAATAAAGCGTTGTTTTTTGCCTGTTTTTTTCTTTCTACGTTGTTCACTGAAGGGGTTAACTAGTGGAACAGTTTTATAGGTCGGGTTGTTACGGATGCGGCAATACTAAATATGTGTACTTTTTTTTATTTAGATAAAGAAATGTATTTATGGGAACAATATTTATTTATTTAGGAATTTTTTTTTTTTTTACACATCTAAAAAAAATGTTTTTCACTTTTTTACTTTGTCCCAGGGGGACATCACTGTATAGTGACAGATCGCTGATCTGACACTTTGCAAAGCGCTGTGTCAGATCAGCGATCTGACAGACAGGGCTGCAGGCTTACCAGCGCTTGCTCTGAGCAGGCGCTTGGTAAGCCACCTCCCTGCAGGACCCGGAAGTAGCCCCGTGGCCATTTTGGAACCAGGGCCTGCAGGGAGGAGACGCTCGGTACATAGTGAGCACATTGCCTTGTACCAATCGTCTCAGGGAAGCCCCTTCCCTGCGCGATGCTTCCCTATGCCCCCGGAACACTGCGATAATGTTTGATTGCAGTGTGCCAGGGGTTATTTGTGCCGGGGGCGGTCCATGACCGCTTTAGGCACATAGTGCTGGATGTCAGCTGCGATAGTCAGCTGACACCCGGCCGCGATCGGCCGTGCTTACCCCCGTGAGCGCGGCCGATCGCATATGACGTACTATCCCGTCACTGGGAATTAAGTCCAAGGTCACCTCGATGGGATAGTACGTCATATGGGATTAAGGAGTTAATAATGGTAAGGAGATGCTTGAAGTTATTACCAGCCATCATCAATCTGTAGACCATACAGGAACCACACTACTGCTTAATCCTAACCAGTAGCTTTCCTAAACATTTGAAGAATTACTTAACTTGTTGAAGATATCTTAGGCCTCTTTCACACATCTGTGTCTCTGGTACATGTGGTGATAGTTTTCAAATGTACTGGAGACACTGACACACGTAGAGCCATTCAAATGAATGGCTCTGTGCACATGTCTGTGTGTTTCCACGGACCGTGTGTCCGTGTGCACCACAGGTAGACATGGCCGTTTTTTTACCGTCAGCATGAGCGGCAAAACATCCTGCACACATGAACATGGAGAACACAAATTGATATCATCTGTGTGACATGCATAGGCTCCAGGGAAGAAACGCTACAGTAAGTGCTGTTCCCCAGCGGCAGGTGCTGAAGACAGCTCTCATCATTCTCCCCTGCTCCGCCGGCGATCGGAGCGAGCAGAGGAGAATTATGAGAGTTATATTAAAGTCAGAGCAATGACAGTAGGTGGGGGCTTTAGGGACTATTACTCCCATCATCTGACACCTGCTGCCGCTAATAACAGTGACAGCAGGAGCGGATGATTGGGGTATTCCTCAGACACAAAAAAAAAAAAAAAGAGTATATTTCAGCTCACCCTTAGTTCATCTGTCCAATGTGGTAAGTATCCATCCGAGCACGGAAACAAAGTGTTGCTGCCACAACACTGGTCGACGTGTAGAGAAAGGAAATGTGGATCCAGCTCCAGGAATAAAATGTAAAAAACTTTATTAGTTCACATTAAAATGCTGCTGAGACATGACCGGCATAGTGGGTAAAGGAGAGCAACCAGCACCCGACTGGACTCGTTTCGAGCAACAAATGTGCCCTTGTCCTCAGTATGCTGATAGAAACACAGGTTGCTATAAGTATGTTCACAGCAGGTGAGTACAATTAAAATGGACATGTGATATAGATACAAACGTGATAAACTCAACATAGTGAACAAATTAAAACTGCTTGACGAAAAGGTTGACAGAAAAATATGTAAATAAAGATCGTGCGATTACATGGAAAAAATGAAAATAATAATAAGGAAAGAAAAAAAAACAAAAAACACAAGATTCGTTAGTAATGGAGCATAATCTCCTTTCTAAGATTTAACCCCGAAGGGGCTCTGGTATTGAGTCTGAAAATCCAGAAAGCCTCCCTATCACGCAGTTTTTTTTCCCGATCACCACCACGTATATCTTTATGTATTTGCTCAATGGCAAATGTCTTAAGATGCATAGTTTGCCTGTTATGATTATTAATAAAGTGGTTAGATACATTGGATACATGTCGAAGTGTGGGATGTACTATATCATAAAGATGTTCTCTGAATCTTTCTCTGAACTTCCTAATAGTAGATCCAACATAGAACAATTTACATTCAGTACATTCAACAATGTAAACCACATGATCAGAGTTACAATTGAGAAATTTTTTCATGGGAAAAGTGGTTAAATTTTGTGAGCAATTAAAAAATGTGTTTTTTTTCATGTAAGCACAAGTTTTACAGGAGTGCGAACCGCACTTAAAACAGCCTGTGAAGGACAACCAATCTGCATGATTTTTAGTTTTTTTGAAATGTAAAAAACTAGGCGATAAAGCATTCCCCAATGTAGGGGCTCGTCTTGATACGATTCTGATGCCGTCTTTCAAGATAGAATCCATGATATGGTCGTCTCTGAGTAAATTTAGATTACGTGTAACAATTTGGGAGACAGATTTGAAAAAAGTACTGTAAGTAAGAACCAGCACAGGCTGTGCTGAATGCGCATTGCGAAGGGAATTTATGTTGGACACAGTATTTATTTGAGTGCGACTATCAATTACTGTAGGTTCAATGAGTTCTGACCTCTGTCTGGAATCAGCAATGTTAAAGGCTCTGTTCAAAGTCCAATTAGGATATTTTCTGTAGTGAAGCCGCTGTTTGATAATTGTTTTTTCATGGCTGAAAGAGGATTCAAGACTGCAGTTTCTACGTGCTCTCAAGGCTTCACCTAAAGGAATCGACTGAATGGTATGTGGGGGATGGAAACTTTTAGCATGTAAAACGGTGTTACCTGCAGTTTCTTTTCGATATGTGTGACTTCTGATGTTTTCAGAAGGAATACCCTCAAGGCAAAGGTCCAGACAATTAATACGATTTTTATTCCATAAATAAGTGAATTTTAGATTAAAAGGATTGTTATTGATATAAAAAATAAAATTAGATATGGATTCCTGATCACCTTCCCACACAAGCAATAAATCATCAATGTATCTAGAATACCATCATTGATGATTTATTGCTGGTGCTGGTTCTTACTTATAGTACTTTTTTCAAATCTGTCTCCCAAATTGTTACACGCAATCTAAATTTATTCAGAGACGACCATATCATGGATTCTATCTTGAAAGACGGCATCAGAATCGTATCAAGACGAGCCCCTACATTGGGGAATGCTTTATCGCCTAGTTTTTTACATTCCAAAAAAACTAAAAATCATGCAGATTGGTTGTCCTTCACAGGCTGTTTTAAGTGCGGTTCGCACTCCTGTAAAACTTGTGCTTACATGAAAAAAACCACATTTTTTAATTGCTCACAAAATTTAACCACTTTTCCCATAAAAAAATTTCTCAATTGTAACTCTGATCATGTGGTTTACATTGTTGAATGTACTGAATGTAAATTGTTCTATGTTGGATCTACTATTAGGAAGTTCAGAGAAAGATTCAGAGAACATCTTTATGATATAGTATATCCCACACTTCGACATGTATCCAATGTATCTAACCACTTTATTAATAATCATAACAGGCAAACTATGCATCTTAAGACATTTGCCATTGAGCAAATACATAAAGATATACGTGGTGGTGATCGGGAAAAAAAAACTGCGTGATAGGGAGGCTTTCTGGATTTTCAGACTCAATACCAGAGCCCCTTCGGGGTTAAATCTTAGAAAGGAGATTATGCGCCATTACTAACGAATCTTGTGGTTTTTTTTTTCTTTCCTTATTATTATTTTCATTTTTTCCATGTAATCGCACGTTCTTTATTTACATATTTTTCCGTCAACCTTTTCGTCAAGCAGTTTTAATTTGTTCACTATGTTGAGTTTATCACGTTTGTATCTATATCACATGTCCATTTTAATTGTACTCACCTGCTGTGAACATACTTATTGCAACCTGTGTTTCTATCAGCATACTGAGGACTAAGGGCATCTTATACGATTTGGTTGGCTTTTTGCAAACATGGATTTCTTAATTGATCCCTTGAGAAGGGAACGTGCAGCACAAGTTTTCCAATCAGTTGGTCCATGTTCAGACACATCTTCTGACACATTAAATCTCATGTCTTCAATAGAGAAAGCATCATTAAATGAAATGCACATCTGGTGGGATCAAACCACCTTAACGCATTATTTGGAATAAAATATTATTCCTAGAGGACTGAGAATTAAAAAAATTCCAACTACTGTTTATAACAGTGATTTTGTCAAGGATTGGAATTTTATACTATCCACTTGTTCCACACAATTGATTCAGCTCATTGTGAAACATGAGAATTAAGAGTTATTAAAATTAAAATCTGACTTGGACAAAGAACTGACATCATATAAGTCGATGGTCACCAATCAGGAATATGAGGACTTTCAAAAAAATCTTAAAACCAAGTTACAATCTCTGGAGGAATCCATAATTTTGGTAAAGAAAAGAAAATTTAACAGAGATTTATTTGATTATACCAATGACCAGGTTTATGAATGGGGCAGGTGGGAGAGACAACCAGTCACACCCAGATCTATTCTCAAAAAACGCAATCGTGAATCATCATTCACACGTCGTAGTCAAGTCACATTCTCCTCTTCGGATCCTGAATCGTCTGACACATCGGTGGGCCCATCCAGTCGAGATTGATTCACCTGCATTCAATGAGAACTTTGAAACTCAATCACGTTATTATCGGAAAAATAAATCCAAGTCGTATTCTTCAAAAAACGGATCAAGAAACGCTCCAGGAGGGGCGGAAGAAAACATTCCAAGCGCTCCCACCATCTTTCAGAATCGTCTCAGGAGCCAGAACAGAACCTTTCATTAAATGTCCTCAATCTGTCATCTACTGTTTTTTCTGATGCTGATATCAAATTGTTATCCCGTGGTTTGAATTTTGCACCCACCAATAAGGAACTGGACGTTTTTGCAACTCTAAAGGACATCAATAAATTTGTTCGAGATTTAACAGTCAAAAGACATTTTTATGAAGAGCATGATAAGGAAATTAATCCCACAAATATTTTTCTTCCCAATGATTTTTCCAAAAAAGATTTTTGTGAACAGTTCACACTTACCATGCTTTTGGATATGGACTCTGAAAAATCGCTAGTGAAGGACATAAATTCTATTCCATCCTTCAGGATAAAAAGTCCCACTTTTTATCCAATCCAGTCCAGAACGGAGGCCATGGATCGGTTTCAGGAGTCAGTGGAAAGAGACATTCGTCATCTTGTCAATGAAACAGCCTGTTTCTCAGATAAATCCAATTTGTCCAGAAGTGAACGGGATTCTCTTGTGAAAATTAGAGCTAATTCAGACATAGTGATCAAAATGTCCGATAAAGGAGGGTCGGTGGTCATTTTGGATAAAGTTGATTACTTTAAAGCCATTCATGACATGCTTGCAGAAAGTGAAATATATAGTGTGTTGAAATCAGATCCCACTTCTGCATTCATGTTATTGATCAAGGAGCTTATTGATAATGGTTTTGAATTGGGTTTTCTTACCAGACAACAATCTGAACATCTATATGTTGATAACCCTATCATTCCTATATTGCATGCGCTACCGAAAACCCACAAAGGTGTCTTTCCACCTCCTATGCGACCTATCGTTTCGGGCATAGGCTCATACAGTGAACACCTTGGGGAATGGTTGGATACCATTTTACAACCATTGGCACAACGTGTCCCAGGCTATCTTAAAGATTCTAGAGACGTTTTGAATATGTTTAAAGGGGTTTTATGGAATCAGCAATGGTCTTGGCTAACTTCTGATGTTTCTTCTTTGTACACTTCCATTCCACACAAGGTTGCACTGACAGCGGTTGAATTTCATTTGTTTAAGTACAGTAATTTTTCTCATGATTTTCAGTCTTTTATTTTATCAGTATTATCTTTTTTGTTATCACATAATTATTTTCTATTTGATGGCAAATTTTTCATTCAAACCAGTGGCGTGTCAATGGGTGCTAAATTTTCCCCTTCAGTCGCCAATCTAACAATGTCATGGTGGGAAGAACATTATATTTATTCTCACAATAATCCTTTTTTGGACAACATCAAATGGTATTCTAGATACATTGATGATTTATTGCTTGTGTGGGAAGGTGATCAGGAATCCATATCTAATTTTATTTTTTATATCAATAACAATCCGTTTAATCTAAAATTCACTTATTTATGGAATAAAAATCGTATTAATTATCTGGACCTTTGCCTTGAGGGTATTCCTTCTGAAAACATCAGAAGTCACACATATCGAAAAGAAACTGCAGGTAACACCGTTTTACATGCTAAAAGTTTCCATCCCCCACATACCATTCAGTCGATTCCTTTAGGTGAAGCCTTGAGAGCACGTAGAAACTGCAGTCTTGAATCCTCTTTCAGCCATGAAAAAACAATTATCAAACAGCGGCTTCACTACAGAAAATATCCTAATTGGACTTTGAACAGAGCCTTTAACATTGCTGATTCCAGACAGAGGTCAGAACTCATTGAACCTACAGTAATTGATAGTCGCACTCAAATAAATACTGTGTCCAACATAAATTCTCTTCGCAATGCGCATTCAGCACAGCCTGTGCTGGTTCTTACTTATAGTACTTTTTTCAAATCTGTCTCCCAAATTGTTACACGTAATCTAAATTTACTCAGAGACGACCATATCATGGATTCTATCTTGAAAGACGGCATCAGAATTGTATCAAGACGAGCCCCTACATTGGGGAATGCTTTATCGCCTAGTTTTTTACATTCCAAAAAAACTAAAAATCATGCAGATTGGTTGTCCTTCACAGGCTGTTTTAAGTGCGGTTCGCACTCCTGTAAAACTTGTGCTTACATGAAAAAAAAACACATTTTTTAATTGCTCACAAAATTTAACCACTTTTCCCATAAAAAAATTTCTCAATTGTAACTCTGATCATGTGGTTTACATTGTTCAATGTACTGAATGTAAATTGTTCTATGTTGGATCTACTATTAGGAAGTTCAGAGAAAGATTCAGAGAACATCTTTATGATATAGTACATCCCACACTTCGACATGTATCCAATGTATCTAACCACTTTATTAATAATCATAACAGGCAAACTATGCATCTTAAGACATTTGCCATTGAGCAAATACATAAAGATATACGTGGTGGTGATCGGGAAAAAAAACTGCGTGATAGGGAGGCTTTCTGGATTTTCAGACTCAATACCAGAGCCCCTTCGGGGTTAAATCTTAGAAAGGAGATTATGCTCCATTACTAACGAATCTTGTGTGTTTTTTTTTTCTTTCCTCATTATTATTTTCATTTTTTCCATGTAATCGCACGTTCTTTATTTACATATTTTTCTGTCAACCTTTTCGTCAAGCAGTTTTAATTTGTTCACTATGTTGAGTTTATCACGTTTGTATCTATATCACATGTCCATTTTAATTGTACTCACCTGCTGTGAACATACTTATTGCAACCTGTGTTTCTATCAGCATACTGAGGACTAAGGGCACATTTGTTGCTCGAAACGCGTCCAGTCGGGTGCTGGTTGCTCTCCTTTACCCACTATGCCGGTCATGTCTCAGCAGCATTTTAATGTGAACTAATAAAGTTTTTTACATTTTATTCCTGGAGCTGGATCCACATTTCCTTTCACTATACATTCCTCAGACACTGCCTGCCATATAACGAAATAAATAAATGAAAACCCCAGCATGGGTTCCCCCCCCAATTTTCTTTAACCTACCAGTCAAAACTCACAGCTGAGTTCTGCAATCCTCAGCTGTCAGCTTCAGCAAGGTTGGTTATCAAGAATAGAGAGGCCTCCATGCTGTTTTTTAATTATTTAAATAATTTTAAAGAAAGGCATGGGGTCCCCCCATTTTTGACAACCAGCCTTGCTAAATCTCACAGCTGGGGTCTGGTATTCTCAGGCTGGTAAGGGGCCATTGATATAGGCCCCCCAGCCTAAAAACAGCAGCACACAGCTGCCCAGAAAGGCGCATCTATTAGATGTGCCAATTCTTGTGCTTTGCCCGGCTTTTCCCACTTGCCCTTGTAGCGGTGGCAAGTGGGGTTTATATTTGTGGGGTTGATGTCACCTTTATATTGTCAGGTGACATCAAGCCCACGGCTTAGTAATGGAGAGGTGTCTATAAGACACCTCTCCATTACTAATCCTATAGCTATATGTTAAATAAAGACACAGCCAGAATAAAGTCATTTAATTGAAAAAATGACACAGACTCCTTTAACCTCTTAATTCCATATGACGTATCCCGTCGAGGTTACCTGGGACTTAATTCTCAGGGATGGGATAGTACCTCATAGGTGATCGGCCATGCTCACGGGGGAGCGCGGCCAATCGACACTGGGTGTCAGCTGATTATTACCGCTCCTGGCACATTAACCCCTGGAAAACTGAGATCAAACATGATTGCAGCATTCTGGCTGCATAGGGAACCATCGTGCAGAGAGGGGGTTCCCTGCATGCTTCCCCGAGACCCTCGGAACAACGCGATATGATCGTGTTGTTCCGAGCGTCTCCTCCCTGCAGGACCCGGATCCAAAATGGCCATGGGGCGCCTTCTGGGTCCTGCAGGGAGGTGGCGTGCAAGCTCCTGATCAGAGCCGGGGTCAGCAAGCCTCCTGCACTGCCTGTCAGATCGCTGATCTGACACAGTGCTCTGCAAAGTGTCAGATCAGCGATCTAACACTATAGTATGATGTCCCACCCTGGAACAAAGTTAAAAAAAAATATTTATATGTGTAAAAAAAAATAAAATCAATAATTCCTAAATAAAGAAATTGTTCCAATAAATCCATTTCTTTATCTAAATAAAAAAAAAAAAAACAATAAAAGTACACATATTTAGTATCGCCGCGTCCGTAATGACCCGACCTATAAAACTGTCCCACTAGAACCTCTTCAGTGAACACCGTAAAAAAAAAAAAAAGGGTAAAAAAACAACGCTTTATTATCATATACACCAAAAAAAAAGTGGAATAACACGCGATCAAAAAGACGGATATAAATAAACATGGTACCGCTGAAAATGTCATCTTGTCCCGCAAAAAACGAGCTGCTATTCAGCATCATCAGCAAAAAGTAAAAAAGTTGTAGTCCTCAGAATAAAGCAATGCAAAAATAATAATTTTTTTTATATAAAATAGTTTTTATCGTATAAAAGCGCCAAAACATTAAAAATATATAAATAAGGTATCGCTGTAATCGCGCTAACTTGAAGAATAAAACTTCTTTATTAATTTTACCAAACGCGGAACGGTATAAATGCCCCCCCAAAAGAAATTCAGGAATTGCTGGTTTTTGGTCATTCTGCCTCACAAAAATCAGAATAAAAAGAGGTAAAAAAAGTCACGTGCCCGAAAATGGTACCAATACAAATGTGAACTTGTCCCGCAAAAAACAAGACCTCACATGACTCTGTGGACCAAAATATGGAAAAATTATAGCTCTCAAAATGTGGAGACGCAAAAACTATATTTAGCAATAAAAAGCGTCTTTTAGTGTGTGACAGCTGCCAATCATAAAAAAAGTGATAGATAGTAAATCAAACCTCCCTTCATCACCCACTTCATTAGGAAAAAACAATAAAATTTAAAAAAATGTATTTATTTCCATTTTCCCGTTAAGGTTGGGGCTAAAGTTAGGGTTAGGGTTACAGTGAGGGTTGAGGCTACAGTTAGGATTGGGGCTAAAGTTAGGGTTGGGGTTAAAGTTAGGGATAGGGCTAAAGTTAGGGTTAAAGCTACAGTTAGGGTTGGGGCTAAAGTTAGGGCCAGGGTTGGGGCTAAAGTTAGGGTTAGGGTTTGGATTACATTTACGGTTGAGATTAGGGTTAGGATTAGGGGTGTGTTGGGGTTAGGGGTGTGTTGGGGTTAGGGTTATGGTTAGGGTTGGGATTAGGGTTAGGGGTGTGTTCGGGCTAGGGTTGGATTTAGAATTGAGGGGTTTCCACTGTTTAGGCACATCATGGGCTCTCCAAACGCGACATGGCATCCAATCTCAATTCCAACCAGTTCTGCATTGAAAAAGTAAAACAGTACTCCCTCTATTATGATCCGGTAACCTTGGAGCAGCATGAAAACTTTCACTGAAGTAGGTGTTAACTATACTGACCGCAAATCCTGATCTTAACATCGCAACTAGAAGTAGCCGTGGGGTGTGCCTAACAAATCCTAGACACCTCGTCACAGCCGGAGGACTAAATACCCCTATAGATGGAAATAGGAATTCTACCTTGCCTCAGAGCAGAACCCCAAAGGATAGGCAGCCCCCCACAAATATTGACTGTGATTAGTAGAGGAAAAGACACACGCAGGCAGGAAACAGGATTCAGCAAAGAGGCCACTCTAGCTAAAATAGGAAAGGATAGGACAGGATACTAAGCGGTCAGTATTAAAATCCTTCCAAAAATATCCACAGCAGAAAATACAAAAACTCCACCATCTAACTAAAGATGTGGAGCGTATATCTGCAACTCCAGAGAATCCAACAAGACTGAGAAAACACTGACACAGTCTAAGCTGGACAAGAGAAAACAAATGAATAGCACAGAATATAAGCACACAGCTTGTGCCACAGAAGAAGAAACAGACACTTATCTTTGCTGAATTGGCAGCTAAGCAGGAGAAGCCAGACAAAGATCCAACAGTTCACAAGAAACATTGACAACTGGCAAGGACCAATGAGTCCTGCAAACCTAAATACCCCAGTCAGAATTGCAATCAGTAGATACACCTGTCCAAGACTGCAGCCCAGGGACAACTGCATTACCACCTACAACCACCGGAGGGAGCCCAAAAGCAGAATTCACAACATCCCTCCCTTCCGAGCGCTCCCGTGCACCCAAACAGGGGTTTACTCCAACATACGGGGTATCAGCATACTCAGGACAAATTGGACAACAACTTTCGGGATCCAATATCTCTTGCTACCATTGGGAAAATAAAACATTGGGGGCTAACAAATCATTTTTGTGGGAAAAAAATGATTTTTTATTTGCACGGCTCTGCGTTATAAACTGTAGTGAAACACTTGGGGGTTCAAAGTTCTCCCAACACATCTAGATAAGTTCCTTGGGGGTTTAGTTTCCAATATAGGGTCACTTATGGGGGGTTTCTACTGTTTAGGTACATCAGGTGCTCTGCAAATGCAACGTGATGCCTGCAGACCAATCCATCTAAGTCTGCATTCCAAACGGGACTATGTAAGGATTCTGGACTTTCCTGGTGCCTGTTCGCCCTGATCCAAGATGGAGTCTTGGATCTCACCCTGTCATGGAACTTCCTGTCTGTCCTGATTATTTAAGTCCGTGTCATGTGTGCTAAGGTGCCTGAGTATTTTGTGCTGCTGGCTCCTGAGCTTCTGCCGGTTTGCTGGTGAACTCCCTGCTTCTTCTGCTCACTACTCGGTGGTCTGCCTTTCTCCATTCAGCTACCTCTCACCTCTGGAACTTCTGCAACGGGCTGTGCACCTGTGGAAGTATCTTCCTTGTTTGCAAAACTTTTCCCAGTGTTGTGCCTCTTTGCACAACCACATCAGGTGAGCAAGATTCAAGTTGTGCTTGTCTCATCCAAAAATATTTACTCATCTGCTACGCTTAGATAGCGCTTTCTCTCTCTTCCCCTCGTCCTCTCTTTCCCAGGACTGCAGTTACACAACGCATCATCTGTGAATTATTGGACTCCTACTAACAAGTACTGGCACATGTGTGATCAAGTTTTGCTGGACTTCGTCATTTAAAGTACTGTGTGCATTCGCACTATAAAATGGACTTCCTTGTTTAAATATCTGTTCGCCTCTAAGTTTGCTGTGATTTACTTTATTGTGCTGAGGACCTTGTTACTACAGCAGTAATATCTGTATTATGTTCTGTTTGCTATTTACTATATAGAGCTGAAGACCTCGTTGCAATTGCAGAAATATCTGGGTCTATTCTGTTTACTTTTCTGTTTCGAGTAAAAATATTCTTTGCTGCAACTTTGTTCTCGGACTGGCTTTATCCCATGCTAATAGATTCCGTAGTATCCATATAATTATTACAGGATACTCAGGCCATAAAGGAATCTGCTGGGATAATGTCAACCGAGACAAAGATGGATCAGTTGTTTTCTATGATCCACTCTTTACAGGGGGATATTGAGGCACTGCAAAACAAGGTTGCTAACTGGGAGGCTCATTTTGGGCAGGCTCTTCAAGATTTAAGTAATCAGGTGGCTGGTCTGATGACTGCACGGGCACCTCCACCTCCACCCCAGTACAGCCACAGCCAACTACTCCTCCCAAGTTACCACCATTTAGGTTCAGTGGGGACCGTTACAAGTTTCGTGGGTTTGTAAACCAATGCCTTTTGTATTTTGATGTGCATGCCGCCCATTTTCTTACTGATCGATCAAAGGTTTTATGTATTATCATGTTGCTCACTTCCCGAGCTCTCGCATGGGCAAATCCGCTTATGGAGACTCGTGACCCTCACTTGAATAACCTTGATGATTTTCTTACTGCTATGTCCATGATGTTCGATGATCCTAATCGACGCACTACTGCTGAGACCGCTTTGTTAGCTTTACGTCAGGGTAAGCGTTCTGTCATGGAATATGCTACTGAGTTTAGACGGCTGGCGGTGGATACAATTTGGGACAGTTATGCTCAATTACCTATTTTTAGGAGAGGATTGTCTAATGTGTTGAAAGATGAACTAGCTCATGCAGATGCTCCGGAAGAGTTAGATGCTTTTATTCAGCATTGTGTACGTATTGACATACGTGTTACAGAACGCAGACAGGAGAAATTTGTAGCCTCTAATCGTGTCACTAACTTTTTCCTTCCTCCTAAAGAATCTACTGGCAAGTCCACTTGGGAGGCTGAACCAGTTCCCATGCAGGTGGATGCGCTACAGCGTTGTGAGAGGAACGAGCGCAGAGAGCATCATTTCCGGGAGAGTCTGTGCTTTTACTGTGGGCAATCAGATCACTTCCTCATCAACTGTCCCAAGCGACCTCGCAAGGTATTAGCCACAGTAGAGGAATTTGAAAATCAAGATGCTGAATCCATTACGTCAGAGTCTAGTTTTTCAGTGAGTGCCATCTTCCCCTCTCTATCTATGACTGCCTCTCCTGAGACTCCGAAGGGTAAGGACACACATTGCTCCCTTCCCATTAAGATCCGGTCAGCGGGAAAATGGATTCCTTGTGCAGCTATGGTGGATTCAGGAGCAGGAGGATATTTTATGGATATAGCTTTTGCCAGGGAATATGGCATACAGACTCAGCAGAGAGCTGCTCTGGTAACTATGGAAACGGTGGATGGCTCACCTCTAGTTTCTGGACCTGTAGATCAGGAGACGGGACTTCAGGAAGTTTTCATAGAGCCTGATCATCAGGAAAAGCTGTCATTTATGTTGATCTCTTCTCCACATTTCCCTTTAATTTTAGGAATTCCATGGTTGCAGTTACACCATCCTACTATCAACTGGGAGACAAAGGAGATCACCTTTCCATCAAAGGAGACACCAGTAACAGGCCAGACAAGTCCACGGGCTACAGTACGGGTTACTGAGGTATCGTCTTTACCACCTGCTTATAGGGAATGTTCAGACATTTGTGAGAAAAAGATGGCAGACCAGCTTCCTCCTCACAGACCGTATGACTGTCCCATTGAGCTGCTTCCCGGAGCAGCTATTCCCTTCAAGAATGTCTATCCACTAGCAGCCCCAGAGTCATAGTTGCAAGCATTGAAAGAGTACATCGATGAGAATTTGGCTAAGGGTTTCATTCGCCCCTCCTCATCACCAGCAGGAGCACCCATTTTTTTGTTAAAAAGAAAGATGGAACTCTTAGACCATGTATTGACTATCGAGAGCTCAATAAAGTGACCGTCCAGAATCGCTACCCGTTACCATTAATTCCTGAACTGCTGGAAAGGGTACGACAGGCCAAGATCTTCTCCAAGTTGGATCTCCGAGAAGCATATAATTTAATTAGGATCCGTTCTGGAGATGAATGGAAGACAGCATTTAGGTGTCAGTATGGACATTTCGAATATCTTGTGATGCCTTTCGGTCTCCTCAATGCTCCAGCTACTTTCCAACATCTAGCAAATGATATATTCAGAGATCTGTTAGACCATTTTGTTGTGATCTACCTGAACAACATTTTGATTTTCTCTGACTCTTTGCAGGAACATCAGGAGCATGTGAAGACCGTCCTGAGGCGTCTAAAAGAGAATCACCTCTACATTAAGCCTGAGAAATGCGAATTCCATCACACAGAGATTCAGTTCCTGGGGTATGTCATCTCGCCACAGGGGCTTAACATGGAGGCAAGTAAGATCCAGGCTATTCTTGATTGGCCTGCACCTAAAAATGTCAAGGAAGTAAAACGTTTCATTGGATTCGCAAACTTCTATAGACGATTCATTTGTAACTTCTCTGAGATTGCGCGGCCCATTACACAACTAACTAAGAAGGAAAAGACTTTCTTGTGGTCCGCACTGGCTCAGGAAGTTTTTGATTGTCTTAAATCCCGGTTTACGTCTGCACCTGTACTAATTCACACAAACCCAGCACTTCCGTTCATCGTAGAAGTGGACGCTTCGGACTGTGCTCTGGGGGCCATCCTCTCACAGAGAACAGGAGAGAAAAGCTTGTTACATGCATGCGCTTTTTTTTATCGCAGACTCTCCGTAGAAGAGAAGAACTATGATGTAGGAGATAAGGAGCTTCTTGCGATTATCACTGCATTTAAGGAATGGAGACACCATCTGCAGGGGGCATCACAACAAGTTATTGTGCTCACGGATCATCGCATACTGGAGTTCCTTAGATCTGCGAGATGTCTTTCTCCACAGCAGGCTCGTTGGAGTCTTTTTTTTAATCAATTTAACTTTGTCATTTCGTACCGCCCAGGTTCACGTGATGGGAAAGCGGATGCTTTGTCCCGAATCCATGCCACGGATTCCGTACCTGGGACCCGGTCTAAGACCGTCCTGTCTGATGCCAACTTTATTGAAGTCATTCAGAATTAGGACTTATGGAAGACCATTAAGGAGGCCTATGACGCAGATCCATTTCTCGCCAACCCGACTGCTGATGTGAACTTGGTTCTCAGAAACGGAATGTGGGTCCGGGATCAACGTTTATACGTTCCAGAGGCCGTAAAGCTGCATGTCCTCAAGTTTGTCCATGATTCCAAGTTGGCGGGTCATCGGGGGGTACAGAAGACACAGGAGTTTCTGAGCCTTTTTTTTGTTGTCCTACCTGTCTGAAGGACTTGAAGAGCTATGTTCTCTCTTGTGAGGTATGTGCACGTTTCAAGACTCCACGTGTATCACCTACTGGACTGCTTCAACCACTACCTGTCCCCTCTCATCCTTGGGGGTCTATTTCAATGAACTTTATAGTTGAATTGCCCACCTCTGGGGGAAAAAGTTCTATTCTGGTGGTTGTAAATCGCCTTACTAAGGCTGCCCACTTCATTCCCTGCACTGGTCTTCCCTCAGCCAAGGAGACGGCAGATCTGGTCATCCAGAATGTGTTTCGGCTGCATGGAGTTCCGGACGAAGTCATCTCCGATTGGGGAGTGCAGTTTACGTCCACGTTCTGGAAAGGATTCTGTGATTCGCTTGGTGTTAATGTTTGTCTGTCCTCTGCATCTGCATATCATCCACAGACTAATGGGCAGACAGAACGGACGAATCAGACTCTAGAACAGTATCTTCGTTGTTATATCAACCATTCTCAGGATGACTAACCAGTTGCTCCCGCTCGCAGAATTCTGTTATAACAACTCTCAGAGTTCTTCTACTAAGGTAACACCTTTCTTTTCCAACCTAGGTTATCACCCCAGTATTCTTCCCAGATCTCCAATCAACGCATCGGTGCCTGCAGTTCATGAAAGGTTGGTGGCAATGAAACAGAATCTGGAAACCCTGAAGGAATCGCTATCTACTGCACAAGAGAGATATAAGAGATCTGCCGAAAGGTTTCGGAAGCCTGCACCTATGTTCAAGGTAGGGGACTCTGTGTGGCTATCTACTAAAAACTTGAGATTGAACATTCCATCACAGAAACTCGGACAAAAGTTTATTGGCTTGCTCAAGATCTCTGGGATCGTGAGTTCCGTTGCCTGTCGTCTGAAGTTGCCAAGAACCTTGAAGGTACACCCTGTGTTTCATGTCTCCCTGTTAACACCGGTGTCTCCAAATACATTTCAGGGTCGGATTACACCTCTTCCTTAGTCTGTTAGTGGACAGACAAGAACAGTTTGTGGTAGAGAAGATTCTGGACTCCAGGATCCGCAGAAATCAACTGCAGTACCTCATCAAATGGCAAGGATATCCGTCAGAGGAGAACTCTTGGGAGCCGGTGGGCAATATCTGTGCTCCTAAAAAAATTACTCTGTTCTATCAGAAATATCCTGACAAGCCTGGTCCTGGATCGTCCTGAGGCCGCTTCTGAGGTGGGAGTAATGTAAGCTTCTGCCGGTTTGCTAGTGAACTCCCTGCTTCTTCTGCTCACTACTCGGTGGTCTGCCTTTCTCCATTCAGCTACCTCTCGCCTCTGGAACTTCTGCAACGGGCTGCGCACCTGTGGAAGTGTCTTCCTTGTTTGCAAAACTTTTCCCAATGTTGTGCCTCTTTGCACAACCACATCAGGTGAGCAAGATTCAAGTTGTGCTTGTCTCATCCAAAAATATTTACTCATCTGCTACGCTTAGATAGCGCTCTCTCTATCTTCCCCTCGTCTTCTCTTTCCCAGGACTGCATTTACACAACGCATCATCTGTGAATTATTGGACTCCTACTAACCAGTACTGGCACATGTGTGATCAAGTTTTGCTGGACTTCGTCATTTAAAGTACTGTGTGCATTCGCACTATAAAATGGACTTCCTTGTTTAAATATCTGTTCGCCTCTAAGTTTTCTGTGATTTACTTTATTGTGCTGAGGACCTTGTTACTACAGCAGTAATATCTGTATTATGTTCTGTTTGCTATTTACTATATAGAGCTGAGGACCTCGTTGCAATTGCAGAAATATCTGGGTCTATTCTGTTTACTTTTCTGTTTCGAGTAAAAATATTCTTTGCTGCAACTTTGTTCTTGGACTGGCTTTATCCCATGCTATTAGATTCTGTAGTATCCATATAATTATTACAGACTGCTTCCTTTCCGAGCTCTGCCATGCGCCCAAACGGTGATTCCCCCACATATGGGGTATCAGCATACTCAGGACAAATTGCACAACAACTTTTTTGGGTCCAATTTCTCCTGTTATCCTTGGGAAAATACAAAACTGGGGCCTAAATATAATTTTTGTGGAAAACAAAAAGAATTTTTATTTTCATGGCTCTGCGTTATGAACTGTAGTGAAACACTTGGGGGTTCAAAGTTCTCACAGCACATCTAGATAAGTTCCTTAGAGGGTCTACTTTCCAAAATGGTGTCACTTGTGGGGGATTTCAATGTTTAGGCACATCAGGGGCTCTCAAAACACGACATGGCGTCCTATCTCAATTCCAATCAATTTTGCATTGAAAAGTCAAACGGCACTCTCTCTCTTCCGAGCTCTGCCATGCACCCAAACAGTGGTTTACCCCCACATATGGGACATCAGCGTACTCAGGACAAATTGCACAACAACTTTTGAGGTCCAGTTTCTTCTGTTACCCTTGGGAAAATAAAAAATTGGAGGGCGAAAAGATCATTTTTGTGAAAAAATATTATTATTTTTTTTTACGGCTAAACATTATAATCTTCTGTGAAACACTTGGGGGTTCAAAGTGCTCACCACACATCTAGATATGTTCCTTAGGGGGTCTAATTTCCAAAATGGTGTCACTTGTGGAGGATTTCAATGTTTTTTTTTAAACATTCCAAAAATTCCTGTGAAATCCCTGAAGGGTTAATAAACTTCTTGAATGTGGTTTTGAGCATCTTGCGGGGTGCAGTTTTTAGAATGGTGTCACACTTGGATATTTTCTATCATATAGACCCCTCAAAGTTACTTCAAATGTGATGTAGACCCTTAAAAAAAAATGTTGTAAAAATGAGAAATTGCTGGTCAACTTTTAACCCTTATAACTCCCTAACAAAAAAAAATTTTGGTTACAAAATTGTGCTGATGTAAAGTAGACATGTGGGAAATGTTACTTATTAAGTATTTTGCATGACATATCTCTGTGATTTAAGGGCATAAAAATTCAAAGCTGGAAAATTGCAAAATTTTCAAAAATGTCACCAAATTTCTGTTTTTTTCACAAAGAAATACAGGTAATATCAAAGAAATTTTTACCACTATCATGAAGTACAATATGTCACGAGAAAACAATGTCAGAATCCTCAGGATCCGTTGAAGCGTTCCAGAGTTATAACCTCATATTCTGACAGTGGTCAGAATTGTAAAAATTCTCCCGGTCATTAACGTGCAAACCACCCTTGGGGGTTAAGGGGTTAATAATCTCTATTAAACCATACTTGCGACCTTGCCTAATTCCAACGAAGCCTTCGAACTCCTGTAATAAAAGTAAAATAAAAAAACAACAATATACCATATATATCCATCAATCTGTCCCTCTCAGTAATCAAAGTCTTAGGGCTAAATAGTTTTCAATATGGACGGTGGCAAGATGCGACCGTCCTGACAAAGAACCACTGGTGAATGAGCTGCTGAGAGCGCACCATCATTGACCAGCGGTGATATCATCGAGGGCGGGCTGAACTGCGGTGACCTCAGGACCGTGGAAAAAATGTCAGTGATGATGTCACCGCTGGTCAATGATGCTGCGCTGTGTTTCATTTATATTCGCGTCTTAAAGAGTATTGGGATATATGTCCCACAACACTGTACTTTCTCTGTCTTTCAGTATCAAAACCAAAGAAATCGACTTGTAAACATGTAGGTATAAGGCCGGCGTCACACTAGCGAGTTTTACGGACGTATGAGAGGTGCAGAAAATACGGATTGCATACGGTACAATGATTCTCTATGGCCCAGCTCCTATCTGCCGTATTTTCCTGATCCGTATTATACGGTGTTCTACGGCCGTAGAAAATCACAGCATGCTGCATTTGTCACCGTATTGCGCCAAAAAAAAAATCGCCAATGAAAGTCTATGGGGGCGAGAAAATTACAGATTACACATGGACCAGCAGTGTGACTTGCGAGAAATACGCAGCGGTGTTCTATAGAAAAGCCGGCAATTCAGTGCGGTGTACAGTAAAATCACACTGACAGGTTAGAATAGAATAGCTAAGATAAATGTCTACACATAGTATATGGGTATATATATATGTCAGTGAGACACATATGTATATATATTAATATTTCATACAGCGCTAAATAGGAGAAAAGCCGGTAATTCAATTGCCGGCTTTTCCTATCTCCTTCACAAACCCGACATGATATGAGACATGGTTTACATACAGTAAACCATTTCATAGCCATTTTTTTTAATGTTAGTAGTGTGTATGTGCAAAATTTGGGCGCTCTAGCTATTAAATTAAAGGGTTAAATCGCGGAAAAAATTGGCGTGGGCTCCCGCGCAATTTTCTCCGCCAGAATGGTAAAGCCTCCATGGATACCAGCAACATGGCCAGACATATTAATGTGGAGATGCTTATTGTTCTGGTGCAGGAGAGGCCAGAAATATGGGACCAACGTGATGCCAATTATGTGGACCGCCATTCAAAGGATGCAGCTTGGAGGCGCATATGTTGCCAAATGTTCCCCAATTATGAGGAAAGTCCATGTGAGGTGCAGCAGGAAATTAGTAAGTAAAGTAAAAACTACACAATATAAATTAAGTAATAAGGCACCAACAAAATAACATAATATTATCCTGCGTGATGTTCTTTGGAATATCCGGCCTGTTTGTAACTTTACGCTTGGCAAGTAGCATGCTACTTTACACTCTAACCTATATTTCCAAATGCATACACGGTGATCACATTTTGAAACGTTTATTGTGTTACTTTGCAGTGTGTGATGTCACTAGATGGTGGAGCAGCTGCCGTGATCAGTACCGCCGTGAGCGCCAGCAGTGGACCAGGAGTGGTGCAGCGGCCACTAAAAAGCACAAATATATCTATTATGACAGATTGAATTTCCTTGCTCCTATTATGGATCTACATTCGTAAGTGCATGCGTGAGCCCAAATTTTAGACATGGCCTTAAGGTACATGAATTATTATAATTTTTTTTTAACATTGTGAAAATAAACAGAACTGTCTCCAACCTTACTGAACAAGAAACAGCATCTGACTCCGAGGTCAACTTGGACCCTGTTGGCGAAGTTGAAGATGTGGCTGGACCTTCTTCTGCAGTATCATCTACAAACCAACCACCACGACCTTCTGCAGGCATGAGACCAATCAAGAAGAAGATGAACGTGGACATAGTAGTAGTCCTACGCTACCTCCGGATACTTCACCCCAGGTTGTGACCATCCCATGCCGGGGCCAGCACAGGAGGGAGCTTTCCACAACTGGTAACAGGCGCCAAGTAGACACTGGTGTTTTGGACTGTCATGCACTGTTAACGATGATGGTGAGGAGTCATATGCTTGGATTCTTACACGGTATCTGAGAAAAATTTCCCGTGAGGTGAGGCTGCGTGCGAGAGGTGCTATACAAATTTTGATTGATCCATGCACCGAACCCAATAATCCTACTCAGGTGTTCTTGTACCTAGAAAGATGGCAGATGTCCAACGACAACCAACTACACATGCCTGGAAGCCAGGATTAGCATACAATAGCACTCACATGTATCCCATCACCACAGCCACAACAAGCCCCATATCAACAATGCCCACATGGGCAGGTGCAGCTGGAGTTGTAAATATGGCCACTTGAACATACCCACTGTAGGAGAGTGGTCACAACATGGGTATGCTCGACATGGCCATTCTGGGGGGTTTACACAAATGGAAAACGCCAATCCACATGAGTATGCAAATCATTACCCAAGTGGGCAGTACCATGTTCCACATCAGGACCCTCCCTTGGTCCGTAATCCAGCCTCATCCACCTCTCAGGGTCACAATCAGATTGGACCGCAAAATACACAAACCACTTATGCTGGCCTCCTGCCATCACCTCCACCTTCCCTCCAGGGGGTGGAGGGAAGCACTGCCAGACCCTGCAACAAGACACTGGACCCTATATTTGGATTCCCATCTCAATAGGTAAATTTATTTTTTTCACACTTGGTTAGGATTTCTTGGCAGGATCTTTAGGTTGATATTTACAATATATATATTTGGGCACTTGTACCCTTTCTATTTCATGCCAATGTCTTAAAAGGAGACAGTAGAGAACAATAAATCAAGTTTGGGATTTTTTATTATATGGTGCATAAGCCTTGTCACGGACAGCTGCGGCCCAGCCCATAGATGCCCCCAAGCCCACCAATCTCAGAAGGCATGGGGCGTGCGTCCCCCTGGGACAAAATACAGACCCTTTAAACCACAAAGGGGGACCCGGCTTACCCGAACTAGGGGAGGGCAGCAACCGGGGTTCTGTGGCAGCTGAGCACGCGGACAAGGAAAGAAACACGTAGGACTTGATTACACCGATACTTCAGGTATAGAGAAAGTAAAGTTTACTAAAGCAAAGTCACACAGTACATAAACAAAACATGATGATGTCAGGCTCCCGATTCCACACCTCAATAGGGTACCACCCAGTGGACCCCAAGGCACCAATGGATCACCGAGGCACAGATAGGCGGGACATCAGAACCCAGGCAGGGCATCAGGGTACACGAGGACATCAGGGTACAGGCAAGACATCAGAATACAAACAGGACATCAGGACATTTGGACTCAGGAAAGACCTCAGGACACAGGCAGGGCATCATGACACCAGGGAACAGACAGGATATCAGGACATCAAGGTCCATGAGGTCATCAAGACACAGGCAGGACATCAGGGCACAGACAGGACATCAGGACATCTGGACCCAGGGTCACCGGCAGACATCAGACAGGAGTCGTTCGGTTCCGGACATCCGACACGACCTACAGGCACCACCAGAGACATCAGGCTCCAAGCTCCAGACAGCGGTCATCAGGCTCCAGACTGCAGTCGTCATGCTCCAGGCTTTTGACCTAGGAAGGAACTCAAGCGTGATGGTAGAAACACCACCGTACTGGACATGAGCCAGACGGGGTTAACACCGCATGGTAGTCAGAGGACAGAGTAGTAGATGCTCAGCAGAAACACCAGTTTCAAGAGACTCAAAGTCACTGGGAGTGAGGCTCCAGATGCAAAGGGATTCCAGGAACATAATCACAGCAGACACAGTTCAGACAGGTACAGGACAGGTACAGGATCAAGGATTCGGGCCTGGATATACCGCCTCCAGGACAGGAACAAGAACAGGACAAAACAGGAATCAAGGCAAGGACTTTGGTACCAAAACATAGACAGGAGAGGTGCAGGAACACAAACACACATAGAAAAGTTCAAGAGCTTTGTGAGTGTAGCTCAGGCCCCGCCCATAGGGCAGGGGAGCTTTATATATGAGCTGCCCCTCAGCAATTGGCTGGGGACAGCATTTGAAGTACACACCCTAACCCTGATAAAAGCAGGGGAGGTGTGGCCGCGCACGCCCTAAGCACACACAGAAACCATTACAGCACACAGTGCAGGATCTGAGGCTCAGGGCACCTGGCTGAGACTGAAAGCACTGAACCACATGGAAAATCATGCACCAACTGCAAATGACCTCACAACCCGCGGACAGCTTCAAAGCAGCAACCAAGGACAGCACATGAGGAAGGTATGCAGCGAGGCAAATACCTAAACACCCATGTATGACTACGCAGCAGAGCAGGGAACTGAGAAGGCTCCATTAAGGTAACAGCCAACAGTATCCCAGCCCAAGTTAGGGGGAAAAGACTAAAGGGTTAAAGCAAACATATGCATTGTCATGCCGACAACCAGAAACAGACAGAAGGGCATGACAAGCCTATTGATATGCAAATTGGATATTGTCCAGTATAGTCCTCATGGACATTCATGTCAAAACAATACATATGCAGTTTTCTCTGGCAGTTCTTCCTTCACCCAAGAGGCATCTTGTTAATTTTTCTAACTGAGTTTATGCATTTTAAGAATGTTTAATAGAATAATGTAATTTTTAAACGAACACATTTAATGTAAGTGGTACTTTTTGTATGCCCCTGGTAGTGTAATTGCTATAGGTCATACTGTTGGATTTTTTTTGATGTTTGAAACAAAACTGCAAAACCAATACACCAGCACAGACTCTAATGCAAAGATTGCAAGAGGGAACTTGTTGTGGAGCCAATACATAGGCTCCTTGTTTAGGTTTTTATTCATTTCAGGCCATAGAGCCATTGATTTTAATCTGAAAAG
This sequence comes from Ranitomeya imitator, assembly GCF_032444005.1. Taxonomy (NCBI): domain Eukaryota; kingdom Metazoa; phylum Chordata; class Amphibia; order Anura; family Dendrobatidae; genus Ranitomeya; species Ranitomeya imitator. Next base: position 329,540,272 of record NC_091285.1, on the reverse strand, counting down.
TCAGTGACAAATATAAAGCCATACGCATGACATACCATGCCATACGGATGTCATACAGATACATAGATGCGAGGAAATCGCATCATCGCATTTTAAACGCATTATACATGGATGACCATAGCGAGAATACTCCCGCAACTCTCGGCAAGGAGACTCGGACTGATTTTCCATACGGTAAGTGTGACGCCGGCCTATGCTGCAGTTTAGAACAGCACTGTCCGAGACGATAGCTGCAAGACCTGGAGTCCTGGTGTCAACCATTTGTGATGGCAAGTAGTCAGATACTAATAATAATCATTTGATTTATATAGCACCAACATAACTTTACAAATAAGTGAGGACATATATAGACAATAAAGATATTATAGAGTAACAGTTATAGGAGAAACTAGATGGTGGCCCGATTCTAACGATTTGGGTATTCTAGAATATGCATGTCCATGTGGTATATTGCACAGCCCACGTAGTATATTGCCCAGCCACGTAGTATATTGCCCAACCACGTAGTATATTGCCCAGTCACGTACTATATTGCCCAGCCACGTAGTATATTGCTCAGCCACGTAGTATATTGCCCAGCCACGTAGTATATTGCCCAGTCTGTAGTATATTTCCCAGCCACATAGTATATTGCCCAGTCACGTAGTTTATTGCCGTTCTTACGCACACAGAGACAAGGGACTTTCCCATGCCCCAACTGTCTCCAATGCAATAACATCCAAAAGGGTGATCACTTTTATCACCCGCACACTGGTCAGGGTTACCCGATAAAAGGCTTCTTTACTTGCGAGTCTTCTTATGTGGTCTACATGATCAAGTGTCCCTGCAGCTCGGCCTACATCAGCAAGACAACTCAGACAATACGCGATAGAATATCGCAGCACAAGTCGAGTATAAGGTGCAATAGAGATCATCTCCCTCTCCCTCATCATTTTCGACTGATGGGTCATAATGTGGCCTAACTAAGATTCCAAGTTTTAGAACAGATTGACATGAACAGGAGGGGACAAAACAGGACAAGGATTCTGAAGAAACGTGAAGCGTACTGGATCTTCACGTTACAGACCATGGAACCTAAGGGGCTCAACCGGGAGTTTGACATCTCAAGTTTCTCATAGAAGCATGTCTCTTTCTGTATATATACTTGACTTGCTATTGGAGCCTACATTTAAGTGTAGGTCATATTGTATTTGTTCTAACCTGTATTTCTGTTTCTTCCTTAGAATCGTTAATCCTCACTTTCGTCTCACTTTTGGGCACCCCATGTATTCCATGGTATAGTATATATAGCATATTATATAGCACACCTTTACTGTCCCTCTCTATATCCATCACAGGTCATCATACAGCCAGTATCATAGCAATTTACGGGCTTAAGGTACCTTTACACTAAACGACTTACCAACGGTCACGACCAGCGATACGACCTGGCCGTGATCGTTGGTAAGTCGTTGTGTGGTCGCTGGGGAGCTGTCACACAGACAGCTCTCTCCAGCGACCAATGATCAGGGGAACAACTTCGGCATCGTTGAAACTGTCTTCAACGATGCCGAAGTCCCCCTGCAGCACCCGGGTAACCAGGGTAAACATCGGGTTACTAAGTGCAGGGCCGCGCTTAGTAACCCAATATTTACCCTGGTTACCATTGTAAAAGTAAAAAAAAAAAAAAAAACACGACATACTCACATTCTGATGTCTGTGACATCCCCCGCCGGCGTCCACAGGGTTAAAACTGCTTTTGGCAAGAGCGCTGCTAATGCACACGCTGCTGCTGTGATGCACTGACTGTGTCAGCGCCGGCAGTAACAGCGGTGACGTCACCGCTGTGCTCTGCTTTACGGCCGGCGCTGACACAGTCAGTGCATATCGGCAGCAGCGCGTGCATTAGCAGCGCTCCTGCCGAAAGCAGTTTTAACCCTGTGGACGCCGGGGGACGTGACAGACATCAGAATGTGAGTATGTACTGTTTTTTTTTTAACTTTTACAATGGTAACCAGGGTAAATATTGGGTTACTAAGTGCGGCCCTGCGCTTAGTAACCCGATATTTACCCTGGTTACAAGTGAACACATCGCTGGATCGGCGTCACACACGCTGATTCAGCGATGACAGCGGGTGATCAGCGACCAAAAAATGGTCCTGATCATTCCCCAACGACCAACAATCTCCCAGCAGGGGCCTGATCGTTGGTCGCTGTCACACATAACGGGATCGTTAGCGGGATCGTTGCTACGTCACCCAAAGCGTGACGTTGCAACGATATCGTTGACGATATCGTTATGTGTGACTCCAGCTTTACTTATTTAGACTTCTCCTTACTGTGTAATATTCCTGATTATACGTCATAAAGCCAGTATCACAGCAGCTCACCGACCTATCTTTTTACACTATTGCCTATCATTTAATTAACGTTTTCCTTTGATTTCCCACGTATCATGAGATGGGAACCATATTAACCTCTCTGCTATGTACAGTCATGGACAAAAATTTTGAGAATGAGACAAATATTAATTTTTCCAAAGTCTACTGCTTCATTTTTTCTAATGGCAATTTGCATATACTCCTGAATGTCAGAGTGATCAGCTTAACAGCAATTACTGTACTTGCAAAGTCAATATTTGCCCAGAAAATGAACTTTAACCCCCAAAACACATTTCAACATCATTGCAGTCCTGCCTTAAAAGGAGCAGCTAACATCGTTTTAGTGATTGATCCATTAACACAGGTGTGGGTGTTGATGAGGACAGGGCTGGCGATCAAATCAGTCATGATTAGGTAAGAATGACATCACTGGACACTTTAAAAGGAGGCTGGTGCTTGGTATCATTGTTTCTCTTCAGTTAACCATGGTTATCTCTAAAGAAACACGTGCAGCCATCATTGCACTGCACAAAAATGGCCTAACAGGGAAGAGTATCGCAGCTACAAAGATAGCACCTCAGTCAACAATGTATCGCATCATCAAGAACTTCAAGGAGAGAGCTTTCGTTGTTGTCAAAAAGGCTCCAGGGTGCCCAAGAAAGACCAGCAAGCGCCAGGACCGTATCTTAAAACTGTTTCAGCTGCGGGATCGGACTACCAGCAGTGCCGAGCTTGCTCAGGAATGGCAGCAGGCTGGTGTGAGTGCTTCTGCACGCACTGTGAGGCGGAGACTCTTTGAGCAAGGCCTGGTTTCAAGGAGGGCAGCAAAGAAGCCACTTCTCTCCAGAAAAAACATCAGGGACCGACTGATATTCTGCAAAAGGTACAGGGAGTGGACTGCTGAGGACTGGGGCAAAGTCATTTTCTCTGATGAATCCCCTTTTCGATTGTTTGGGACATCTGGAAAACAGCTTATTCGGAGAAGAAGAGGTAAGCGCTACCACCAGTCTTGTCTCATGCCAACTGTAAAGCATCCTGCAACCATTCATGTGTGGAGTTGCTTCTCAGCCAAGGGAATCGGCTCACTCACAGTCTTGCCTAAAAACACAGCCATGAATAAAGAATGGTACCAGAATGTCCTCCAAGAGCAACTTCTCCCAACCGTCCAAGAGCAGTTTGGCGCCCAACAATACCTTTTCCAGCATGATGGAGCACCTTGCCATAAAGCAAAGGTGATAACTAAATGGCTCATGGAACAAAACATAGAGATTTTGGGTCCATGGCCTGGAAACTCCCCAGATCTTAATCCCATTGAGAACTTGTGGTCAATCATCAAGAGACGGGTGGACAAACAAAAACCAACAAATTCTGGCAAAATGCAAGCATTGATTATGCAAGAATGGACTGCTATCAGTCAGGATTTGGTCAAGAAATTGATTGAGAGCATGCCAGGGAGAATTGCAGAGGTCTTGAAGAAGAAGGGTCAACACTGCAAATATTGACTTGCTGCATTAACTCATTCTAACTGTCAATATAACCTATTGGTACTCATAATATGATTGCAATTATATTTCTGTATGTGATATAAACATCAGACAAACACTAATAAAAACCAGAGGGCAGCAGATCATGTGAAAATATAATTTTGGTGTCATTCTCAAAACTTTTGGCCATGACTGTACTAGCATACCACTGCTCTGTGTCTAATTGTTCATGCGCCTGCGCACAACACTTTCACATTTCCTATATTTTTTAGCATGGTCAGCACTATGTATAAGTATTCCGCTGACAATTCAGCCTTTATGAGCAGCCCCTGTGTTTAATCACATAGCATAGGCGACCTTCCCATAACCAGGGCACCTTGCCAGGTTCCAATATGTCCCTACTAAGTGCTGGCCTCAATATACACTTACGCCCTTTTCTCCTTCCCCGTACATGTGACCATTGTGATGTGATACATCACATGACATGCCCCCTCCGGCCTTTATACCCGGAAGCAGGGCTGGCTCCAGGTTTTTGAGCGCCCCGGGCGAAAGAGTCTCAGTGGGCCCCCCCTTTAACACATACCACGATTCATGATCGCATATAAACACAGCCATGTAGTATATAACACAGCCCACGTAGTATATAGCAAAGCCACATAGCATATAACACAGCCATGTAGTATATAACAGCCCATGTAGCATATAACACAGCCACGTAGTATATAACATGGCCCACGTAGTATATAGAACAGCCATGTAGTATATAGCACAGCCCACGTAGCATATAACAGCCCATATAGTATATAGCACAGCCACATATTATATAACACAGCCCACATAGTATATAGAAGAGCCATGTAGTAAATAACACAGCCCACGAAGCATATAACAGCCCACGCAGTATATAACACAGCCCACGCAGTATATAGCACAGCCCACGCAGTATATAACAGCCCACGCAGTATATAACACAGCCCATGCAGTATATAGCACAGCCCACGCAGTATATAACAACCCACGCAGTATGTAGCAGCCCACGCAGTATATAACACAGCCCACGCAGTATATAGCACAGCCCACGCAGTATATAACAGCCCACGCAGTATATAACACAGCCCACGCAGTATATAACAGCCCACGCAGTATATAACAGCCCACGCAGTATATAGCACAGCCCACGCAGACGTAGTATATAGCACAGCCCACGCAGACGCAGTATATAGCACAGCCCACGTAGTATGTAGCACAGACTGCCAGCCATTTAGTATATACAGACAGACAGTCTAGGCTAGGACTAGTCAACCAGGCCTGGCTCACAATTACGACCCTTCCCCGCCCCCACAATGCGTTGGGACCAGGTCCAGGAACTTGGAGGAAGACCCACTCATTCACTCTCTCACCTTTGCTTCCGTTGTGTGGACACAGCCTGGGACCGGGTGCATCGTCCGTGCACCTGACTGCTGCTCCTGCCTCCTGCTCCGCTCGTCTTTCTGCTTGCCGCTTTGCCTGCGCTGCCACTGGATGCCTGGACCTGTCCTGAACGGTGGACACGTGGATGAGAGCCGCCGGATCTCTTCTCTGAGCTATTAGGATGACGACCAGAAGTGACAGGACAGAGAGCGACCGCCAGCCCGGAAATGACTCGCATCCATGGTGATGGCAGCGCCGGTGGTGACTGGTGAGGATTGTAGGCACAGCTGTGTGAAACTAAGTCCCAGCGGCAGGCCCGGCCCGGAAGTGACTCTGGCTGCGTCGTATCCATGGTGACGGACTCCCGGAGGGTGAGTATTCCGGCTGCAACTGCGCACTGTAAATGGGCCCCCCCATCTCGCCAGGGCCCAAGCACTTGCCCGGGTACGCCGGGTGCTGACGCCGGTCCTGCCCGGAAGTGCACACCGCACACACAGCGCGCTCTCCCCAGCGACACAGGATGCCAGCACCGCTGCAGCTACAACGGTAAGCACACGGGCAGCCTTCCCTAGCAGCTTCCATTCATTCAAGGCATTCTCACTGATGCACTATTCTCCCCTATTACAGTGCACAGTGTGTCTGGCACACACAGCGCACTCTCCACAGCGACATAGGATGCAAGTAGCGCCGCAGCAATACCTGTAAGCACATGGGCAGCTTCCCCTAGCTGCTCCTATACATTCGGGGCATTATCTCTGATGCACCATTCTCCCCCATTACAGTGCATAGTCCATCTGGACCGCATCCAGCAGCGGCACATACCTCTACCATAATATACAACCAGTTTATTGGTAAGCAGATTCACAGGTTCTATTGGACCACCTCCTTATACCTGCTATCTCCTATTTTTTTAAAAATATCGTTCCTCTAAAACATTGTTTTTTCTTTTATCATACCGCTTTCTCCAGCACTACAGCAATTCAACTACCGCATATGCTTTTTGAAGGGCAAATTGGCTAACTGTATACATTCAAGGTGCTTATTCCAGGCCTTTGACAGCAGCATTAGCATTTTTTTGGTGAAGATAACACGTCTTTTTTTGGGGGGGGGGACTTTCACCTTCTGCTCCACCATGTGATACTGATTAGATACCACTATGATTCCATCACTGCATTTACTTCCATAGGCACGCTATACCAGGGATAATATGGAGAAACCATCTACGTCACTGAATTAGACCCACGATGATTCCTCACCTCCCACTCTGAGGAGCACTTATATCCTTTTTCACTATGGTTTTCCTCAGCGTTAGGCCGGCTTCACACTTGCGAGTTTTACGGACGTAAGAGCGCAGAAACTACGTCCGTAAAACTCGCAAAACATACGGCACAATTATTCTCTATGCCCCTGCTCCTATCTGCCGTATTAAACTGATCAGTATTATACGGCTTTCTACGGCCGTAGAAAATCGCAGCATGCTGCGTTTGTCACCGTATTGCGCAAATTAAACGTCAATGAAAGTCTATGGAAGCCCCAAAAATACGGATCACACACGGACCAGCAGTGTGACTTGCGAGAAATACGCAGCGCTGTTAGAGAGAAAAGCCGGCAATTCATTGCGGTGTACAGTAAAATCACACTGACAGCTTACAGTAGAATAGGTAGAATAAATGTCTACACATAGAATAGGTATATATATATATATATATGTCAGTGAGACACATATATAGATATACATATATTAATATTTCTTCCAGCGCTAGACAGCTTTAAAGCCGGTAATTCAATTACCGGCTTTTGCTTTCTCCTTCCTAAACCCGACATGATATGAGACATGGTTACATACAGTAAACCATCTCATATCACCATTTTTTTTGCATATTCCACACTACTAATGTCAGTAGTGTGTATATGCAAAATTTGGCCGTTCTAGCTAGTAAATTAAGGGGTTAAATGGCGGAAAAAATTGGCGTGGGCTCCCGCACAATTTTCTCCGCCAGATTGGTAAAGCCAGTGACTGAGGGCAGATATTAATAGCCTGGAGAGGGTCCATGGTTATTGGCCCCCCCTGGCTAAAAACATCTGCCCCCAGCCGCCCCAGAAAAGGCACATCTGGAAGATGCACTTATTCTGGCACTTGGCCACTCTCTTCCCATTCCCGTGTAGCGGTGGGATATGGGGTAATGAAGGGTTAATGCCACCTTGCTATTGTAAGGTGACATTAAGCCAAATTAATAATGGAGAGGCGTCAATTATGACACCTATCCATTATTAATCCAATACTAGTAAAGGGTTAAAAAAATACACAAACACATTATTAAACATTATTTTAATGAAATAAAAACAAAGGCTGCCTTTTCCTTTGGGGAATTTCTCTGAGGCAAGGTAGGCTTTATTTTCTATCTCTAGGGCTAGCTAGCTCTTAGGCTGTGAAGAGGCGTCTAGGGAGAGTCAGGAACGCTCCACGGCTATTTCTAGTTTTTGTGATAGGATTAGGGCCTGCTGTCAGCAGAGCTCCCACATCCCAGAGCTTGTCCTGTGTGAGTTTAACTATCAGGTCGTGGCCCAAAGTATTAATGCATCTCAACAGAGGGGTAAGAGAAGCTCTGAGACCATTTTTTTTTCTTTGCACTGTGTTTTGTCTTTCTTTTCCCCTTCTACTATCGAGATGGGCCCTGTTAAAGTTCAGGCCATTTATGATTGGACTCAGCCGACATCTGTGAAGAGCCTGCAGAAGTTCCTGGGCTTTGCTAATTTTTACCGTCGCTTCATCGCTAATTTTTCTAGTGTTGCTAAACCGTTGACTGATTTGACCAAGAAAGGTGCTGATGTGGTCAATTGGTCCTCTGCGGCTGTAGAGGCTTTTCAGGAGTTGAAGCGTCGTTTTTCTTCTGCCCCTGTGTTGTTCCAGCCAGATGTTTCACTCCCGTTTCAGGTCGAGGTTGATGCTTCTGAGATTGGAGCAGGGGCTGTTTTGTCGCATAGAAGTTCTGATGGCTCGGTGATGAAACCATGTGCCTTCTTTTCTAGAAAATTCTCGCCTGCTGAGCGCAATTATGATGTTGGCAATCGAGAGTTGTTGGCCATGAAGTGGGCATTCGAGGAGTGGCGACATTGGCTTGAAGGAGCTAAACATCGCGTGGTGGTCTTGACGGATCACAAGAATTTGACTTATCTCGAGTCTGCCAAATGGTTGAATCCTAGACAGGCTCGATGGTCGCTCTTTTTCTCCCGTTTTGATTTTGTGGTTTCATACCTTCCGGGATCTAAGAATGTGAAGGCTGATGCCCTGTCAAGGAGTTTTGTGCCTGACTTTCCGGGTGTTCCGGAGCCGGCGGGTATTCTTAACTCCTTAATCCCATATGACGTACTATCCCGTCAAGGTGACCTGGGACTTAATTCCCAGTGACGGGATAGTACGTCATATGCGATTGGCCGCGCTCAAAGGGGGAGCGCGGCCGATCGCGGCCGGGTGTCAGCTGCCTATCGCAGCTGACATCGGGCACTATGTGCCAGGAGCGGTCACGAACCGCTCCCGGCACATTAACCCCCGGCACACCGCGATCAAAGATGATCGCGGTGTCCGGCGGTGCAGGGAAGCATCGCGCAGGGAGGGGGCTCCCTGCGGGCTTCCCTGAGACGATCGGTACACGGTGATGTACTCACCGTGTACCGAGCGTCTTCTCCCTGCAGGCCCCGGATCCACAATGGCCGCGGGGCTGCATCCGGGTCCTGCAGGGAGCACTTCCGGGTCAGGATCAGGCTGCAGCTGCAGCTCTAATCCTGCCCGGCTGTATGTCAGATCATCGATCTGACAGAGTGCTGTGCACACTGTCAGATCGGTGATCTGTGATGTCCCCCCCGGGACAAAGTGAAAAAGTAAAAAAAAAATTTCCACACGTGTAAAAAAAAAAAAAAAATCCTAAATAAAGAAGAAAAAAAAAATATCATTTCCATAAATACATTTCTTTATCTAAAAAGAAAAAAAAAGAAACAATAAAAGTACACATATTTAGTATCGCCGCGTCCGTAACGACCCAACCTATAAAACTGGCCCACCAGTTAACCCCTTTAGTGAACACCGTAAAAAAAAAAAAAAAAAAACGAGCCAAAAAACAACGCTTTATTATCATAACGCTGAACAAAAAGTGGAATAACACGCGATCAAAAAGACGGATATAAATAACCATGGTACCTCTGAAAACGTCATCTTGTCCCGCAAAAAACGAGCCACAATATAGCATCATAACCAAAAAAATTAAAAAGTTATAGTCCTCAGAATAAAGCGATGCCAAAATAATTATTTTTTCTATAAAATAGCTTTTATCGTATAAAAGCGCCAAAACATAAAAAAATGATATAAATGAGATATCGCTGTAATCGTACTGACCCGAAGAATAAAACTGTTTCATCAATTTTACCAAACGCGGAACGGTATAAACGCCTCCCCCAAAAGAAATTCGTGAATAACTGGTTTTTGGTCATTCTGCCTCAAAAAAATCGGAATAAAAAGCGATCAAAAACTGTCACGTGTCTGAAAATGTTACCAATAAAAACGTCAACTCGTCCCGCAAAAAACAAGACCTCACATGACTCTGTGGACCAAAATATGGAAAAATTATAGGTCTCAAAATGTGGAGACGCAAAAACTTTTTTCCTATAAAAAGCATCTTTTAGTGTGTGACGGCTGCCAATCATAAAAATCCGATTTAAAAAACGCTATAAAAGTAAATCAAACCCCCCTTCATCACCCCCTTAGTTAGGCTAGGTTCACAATGCATTAATGGGTTAACGCTAACGGACAGCGTTGCACGGCGAAAATGTCACAATTAATGCCGTGCAACGGGTCCGTTAGCGCACCCATTGACAGCAATGTGATTTTCGGGTGTAGCGCATCGCTAGAGCGTGCCATTTTCGGCTCGCGCTAGCAAGGTGCCGTTCTTTTGTGGCGCGCCTCGGACGCTGCTTGCAGCGTCCGCGGCGCGCCCGAGGTCCGATGCCCGATCTTCCAGAGCGGGGACGTTAACGCGACCACTAAACGCGACACCTAATAAGACATTGCGTTAGCGCAATCCACTAGCGCTAGCGCTAAACGGATTTCCCTAACGCAATGTGAACCTAGCCTTAGGGAAAAATAATAAAATAAAAAAAAATGTATTTATTTCCATTTTCCCATTAGGGTTAGGGCTAGGGTTAGGGCTAGGGTTAGGGTTAGGGCTAGGGTTAGGGTTTGGATTACATTTACGGTTGGGATTAGGGTTGGGATTAGAATTAGGGGTGTGTCAGGGTTAGGTGTGTGGTTAGGGTTACAGTGGGGATGAGGGTTAGGGGTGTGTCAGGGTTAGGGGTATGGTTAGGGTTACCGTTGGGACGAGGGTTAGGGGTGTGTTTGGATTAGGGTTTCAGTTATAATTGGGGGGTTTCCACTGTTTAGGCACATCAGGGGCTCTCCAAACGCGACATGGCGTCCGATCTCAATTCCAGCCAATTCTGCATTGAAAAAGTAAAACAGTGCTCCTTCACTTCCGAGCTCTCCCGTGCGCCCAAACAGGGGTTTACCCCAACATATGGGGTATCAGCGTACTCGAGACAAATTGGACAACAACTTTTTGGGTCCAAGTTCTCTTGTTATCCTTGGGAAAATAAAAATTTGGGGGGCTAAAAATCATTTTTGTGGGAAAAAAAAAGGATTTTTTATTTTCACGGCTCTGCGTTGTAAACTGTAGTGAAACACTTGGGGGTTCAAAGTTTTCACAACACATCTAGATAAGTTCCTTGGGAGGTCTAGTTTCCAATATGAGGTCACTTGTGGGGTGTTTGTACTGTTTGGGTACATCAGGGGCTCTGCAAATGCAACGTGACGCCTGCAGACCAATCCATCTAAGTCTGCATTCCAAATTCCTGTCAATTTTGCATTGAAAAGTCAAATGGCGCTCCTTTCCTTCCGAGCTCTGCCATGCCCAAACAGTGGTTTACCCCCACATATGGGGTATCAGCGTACTCAGGACAGATTGTACAACAACGTTTGGCATCCATTTTATCCTGTTACCCTTGGTAAAATAAAACAAATTGGAGCTGAAATAAATTTTGTGTGAAAAAAAGTTAAATATTCATTTTTATTTAAACATTCCAAATATTCCTGTGAAACCCCTGAAGGGTTAATAAACTTCTTGAATGTGGTTTTGAGCACCTTGAGGGGTGCAGTTTTTAGAATGGTGTCACACTTGGGTATTTTCTATCATGTAGACCCCTCAAAATGACTTCAAATGAGATGTGGTCCCTAAAAAAAAATGGTGTTGTAAAAATGAGAAATTGCTGGTCAACTTTTAACCCTTATAACTCTCTAACAAAAAAAAATTTTGGTTCCAAAATTGTGCTGATGTAAAGTAGACATGTGGAAAATGTTACTTATTAAGTATTTTGCATGACATATCTCTGTGATTTAAGGGCATAAAAATTTAAAGTTGGAAAATTGCGAAATTTTCTAAATTTTCGCCAAATTTCCATTTTTTTCACAAATAAACGCAAGTTGTATCGAATAAATTTTACCACTACCATGAAGTACAATATGTCACGAGAAAACAATGTCAGAATCACCGGGATCCGTTAAAGCGTTCCAGAGTTATAACCTCATAAAGGGACAGTGGTCAGAATTGTAAAAATTGGCCCGGTCATTAACGTGCAAACCACCCTCGGGGCTTAAGGGGTTAAAGAGGGGGTAATTTTCTCTGCCATCTCCCCTGATTTGCGGCGCGTGCTGCAGAAGTTTCAGGCTGATAGACCTGACCGTTGTCCAGCGGAGAGACTGTTTGTCCCTGATAGATGGACTAGTAGAGTTATCTCTGAGGTTCATTGTTCGGTGTTGGCTGGTCATCCTGGAATCTTTGGTACCAGAGATTTGGTGGCTACATCCTTTTGGTGGCCTTCTTTGTCACGGGATGTGCGTTCTTTTGTGCAGTCCTGTGGGACTTGTGCTCGGGCTAAGCCCTGCTGTTCTCGTGCCAGTGGGTTGCTTTTGCCCTTGCAGGTCCCGAAGAGGCCCTGGACGCATATTTCCATGGATTTTATTTCTGATCTCCCTATTTCTCAAAGGATGTCGGTCATTTGGGTGGTTTGTGATCGCTTCTCTAAGATGGTCCATTTGGTACCATTGTCTAAATTGCCTTCCTCCTCTGATTTGGTGCCATTGTTTTTCCAGCATGTGGTTCGTTTGCATGGCATTCCAGAGAACATCGTCTCGGACAGAGGTTCCCAGTTTGTTTCGAGGTTTTGGCGGTCCTTTTGTGCTAAGATGGGCATTGATTTGTCTTTTTCTTCGGCTTTCCATCCTCAGACTAATGGCCAAACCGAACGAACTAATCAGACTTTGGAAACATATCTGAGATGCTTTGTTTCTGCTGATCAGGATGATTGGGTGTCCTTCTTGCCTTTGGCTGAGTTCGCCCTTAATAATCAGCCAGCTCGGCTACTTTAGTTTCTCCTTTTTTCTGTAATTCTGGTTTCCATCCTCGTTTCTCTTCAGGGCAGGTTGAGCCTTCGGACTGTCCTGGTGTGGATACGGTGGTGGACAGGTTGCAGCAGATTTGGACTCATGTGGTGGACAATTTGACATTGTCCCAGGAGAAGGCTCAACGTTTCGCTAACCGCCGACGCTGTGTTGGTCCCCGACTTCGTGTTGGGGATTTGGTTTGGTTGTCATCTCGTCATGTTCCTATGAAGGTTTCCTCTCCTAAGTTTAAGCCTTGTTTCATTGGGCCATATAAGATTTCTGAAGTTCTTAATCCTGTGTCATTTCGTTTGGACCTTCCAGCTTCTTTTGCCATCCATAATGTGTTCCATAGGTCGTTGTTGCGGAGATACGTTGCGCCTATGGTTCCCTCCGTTGATCCTCCTGCCCCGGTGTTGGTCGAGGGGGAGTTGGAGTATGTGGTGGAGAAGATTTTGGATTCTCGTGTTTCGAGACGGAAACTCCAGTACCTGGTCAAGTGGAAGGGTTATGGTCAGGAAGATAATTCCTGGGTTTTTGCCTCTGATGTTCATGCTGCTGATCTAGTTTGTGCCTTTCATTTGGCTCATCCTGATCGGCCTGGGGGCTCTGGTGAGGGTTCGGTGACCCCTCCTCAAGGGGGGGTACTGTTGTGAATTCTGTTGTCGAACTCCCTCCTGTGGTCGTGAATGGTACTTCGGCGAGTTCTGTCCATGGACTCCCTCTGGTGGCTGTGAGTGAAGCTGCTGCTTCTGAGGTTCCTTACACAGGTGACGTGGTTTATCCTTTGGTTGGCTGCTCTATTTAACTCCACTCAGATCGTTACTCCATGCCCAGCTGTCAATGTTCCTGCATTGGTTCAGTTCGCTCTTGGATCTTTCTGGTGACCTGTCTTCTCCAGCAGAAGCTAAGTTCCTGATAGTTATTATTTGTACTTTGTTTCCTTGTCCAGCTGGTTATCATGATTTTGTCTTGCTAGCTGGAAGCTCTGGGATGCAGAGTGGCATCTCCGCACCGTTAGTCGGTGCGGAGGTCTTTTTGCACACTCTGCGTGGTCTTTTGTTGTTTTTGTGCTGACCGCAAAGATACCTTTCCTATCGTCTGTCTGTTTAGTAAGTCTGGCCTCCCTTTGCTGAAACCTGTTTCATTTCTGCGTTTGTGACTTTCATCTTTACTCACAGTCAATATATGTGGGGGGCTGCCTTTTCCTTTGGGGAATTTCTCTGAGGCAAGGTAGGCTTTATTTTCTATCTCTAGGGCTAGCTAGCTCTTAGGCTGTGAAGAGGCGTCTAGGGAGAGTCAGGAACGCTCCACAGCTATTTCTAGTTGTTGTGATAGGATTAGGGCCTGCGGTCAGCAGAGCTCCCACATCCCAGAGCTTGTCCTGTGTGAGTTTAACTATCAGGTCGTGCCGGGTGCTCCTAACCACCAGGTCATAACAACAGCCCACGTAGTATATAGCAATGTGGGCATCATATCCCAGTTAAAAAAAGAATTAAAATAAAAAATAGTTATATACTCACCTTCTGTTGGCACCTGGATACAGGAAGCGTTTACCGATGCTCTTCGCGCGCTCCTGTCTCAAGAGTGCATTGCGGTCTCGCGAGATGATGACGTAGTGGTCTCGCTAGACCGCTATGTCATCATCTCGCGAGATCGCTATGCATGGACCGGTCACCGGAGCGTCGCGAAGAGCGGGAAAGGCGCTGGAAGGTGAGTATATGATGATTTTTAATTTTTTTAAATTATTTTTAACATTAGATCTTTTTACTATTGATGCTGCATAGGCAGCATCAATAGTAAAAAAGTTGGTCACACAGGGTTAATAGCAGCGTTAATGGAGTGCGTTACACTGCGGCATAACACGGTCCATTAACGCTGCCATTAACCCTGTGTGAGCACTGACTGGAGGGGAGTTGTTATGATCTGGTGGCCTTGGAGCAGCATGAGACGTACTCTGGAGAAGGTGGTCCCTGTACTGACCGCAAACCCTGAACCTAGCAGCGCAACTAAAAGTAGCCGTGGGGGGAACCTAACACTTCCTAGACCCCTCGGCACAGCCTAAGATCTAACTACCCCTAAAGACAGAAACAGGAAACCTATCTTGCCTCAGAGAAAATCCCCAAAGGATAGATAGCCCCCCACAAATATTGACTGTGAGAGGAGAGGGAAAAAACATACGCAGATATGAAATCAGATTTTAGCATAGGAGGCCATACTAGCTAAAAAGAAAGAATAGAACAGAGTACTATGCGGTCAGTATAAAAACACTAGAAAATATCCACCGCAGAAAATACGGATCACCACATCTGACTAAAGACATGGGGGTATATCTGCATCTCCAGAGAAATAGCTAGGCTGCAAAAAATCCTTCACAGACCAAGCTGGACAAGACAAAAACATGAAAATGCACAGAACACTGCAGGTGGACAGCAAAAACAAAGCCAGGACTTATCTTGTAGAAAAACACAGCGAATTGGAGAGACCAACAGGGAAGAGAATCCTTCAAGAACAATGGACAACTGGCACTGACTAAAGGATAAAGGATCCTGCAAAGCTATATACCCCAGTCAGTCCTGCAATTAGTGGATACACATGTCCACTCCTGCAATCCAGGCACAACTGCATTACCCTCTACAACCACCGGAGGGAGCCCAAAAGCTGAATTCACAACAGGGAGTATGGAGCGGGCACTGACTGCGGGGAGGAAGGAGCGGCCATGTTGCCGCCGGACTGCGCCCGTCGCTGATTGGTCGTGGCAATGGTTGTGGGCGTTTTGCCACGACCAATCAGCGACTTGGATTCTATGACAGACAGAGGCCGCGACCAATGAATATCCATGACAGAAAGAAAGACAAAGACAGAAGGACAGAAAGACGGAAGTGACCCTTAGACAATTATATAGTAGATGAGTCATGCTCACAAACCTACAATCTATAAGGACATGGAGTGCCACAATAGGTAAAAAATGCTTGTCGTGTATGGTCTAGCCATCATTGTAATGAGTAGAGGTTTTCAAATGATGTTGCATAAATAAGTAATCAGCCAGTATCTATCTAAGTACAGCTACAGAGTGCTATTGGGTGCATATTGTGTTGTGAATTCCGCTCTTGGGCTCCCTCCGGTGGTTGTAAGTAGCATTTTTGTGACTTCTGCTCTTTGGCTCCCTCCTGTGGTTTTGAGTGGTATGGCTGCTTCTTGGATTTAGCTTTAGCAGCTGTTTTCACTGATCGTCTTTCTGGCTCGGCTATATTAGTCTGGCCTTATCCCTCATTCAATGCCAGTTGTCAATTGTTCCTGCCTGGAGTCATTGGACTTTCCAGACACTCTGACCAGTTCATCAAAGCTAAGTCCTTGCTTGTCCTTTTGCGGTTCTCTTTTTGTGGACTTTGTTGTTCAGCACTTTCTTTGTTTTTGTTCATTTGTCCAGCTTTTCAGTATGGATCTATTCAGTTAAGCTGGAAGCTC
Source organism: Ranitomeya imitator (assembly GCF_032444005.1). Taxonomy (NCBI): domain Eukaryota; kingdom Metazoa; phylum Chordata; class Amphibia; order Anura; family Dendrobatidae; genus Ranitomeya; species Ranitomeya imitator. Next base: position 329,524,064 of record NC_091285.1, on the reverse strand, counting down.
TGGGCAGCAGAGTTTGCCCTCCACACCTTTAGTCAGGTGTGGAGATTTTTGCATTTCTCTGCGGTGGACTTTTTCTAGTTTTTTTTACTGACCGCACAGCGTTCTGTTCTGTACTATTTCTATTTGGCTAGAAGTAGCCTCCTGTGCTAAATCTTGTTTCATACTACGTATGTCATTTCCTTCTCCTCTCACAGTCATTATTTGTGGGGGGCTAATCTATCCTTTGGGGATTTTCTCTGAGGCAAGATAGTTTTCCTGCTTCTATCTTTAGGGGTAGTTAGCTCTTATGCTGTGACGAGATGCCTAGGCCGAGTTAGGAGCATTCCACGGCTACTTCTAGTGTTGTGTTGAGCTTAGGGACTGCGGTCAGTATAGTTGCCACCTGCTCAGAGCTAGACGCATGTCGCTCCCTAATCACCAGATCATAACAATATTGATACATAGAGGATGTGGAGACAGATGAATAGGAGGGACCAGATTCTGAGAAAATTTTGGGAAAGGGGAACAGGGAAGAGTGAGCTGATAGCACCTATATACAGAGATGTTTTTTGCCATTCTGGGTCCATTGCCTTTTTTAGAACTGACGTAGAGAAAAATTAAAATTGGTAAACACATATCCAGAGAGAAGACATATCAACCTCACATTGAACATAATTATACTTGGGGAAGTGAGAAGCTAATTATAACTGGGAAGTGAGAAAGAGCTGACACTTCAACTCCATTGCATTAGGGACCTCCTGCAGTGAACAGGTAATTACAGCATAGATCTGCTCTTAGAACCAGCCATGAAAACCACAAAAAGATGACAAAATCCTCCAATATTGAAGAAAAAAAACAAAAACAGGCAGAGATGCCTACTTGTCTAAATGGGTCTCAATACAATTGCACTACCAGGGTGCAGTATACCCAAGTAAAATGGCAACTGCACAGGTGCAATACCAAATGAAACAGCCAGCCTTCAATCAGGCATTGGCCGTGTGGTACACCAATGCAAAAAAATATACTCTGTATGTGGCAATGTTCACACAAGGAATGCAGTGCATCTGGATCTCAGCCTATTAATGACTTTTTGAAGCTAGTGGTCAGTGATGAATATTGGGGTTTGCATTGATTCGATATTTATGAGATATATTTTCAATATTTAGCAAAGGGCAAACATAACTCATTCACTCACATCACAGTAAGGCCATTCTATCCCCTTCAGCGTAATATTGGTTCCATGGATGATGCTATCTGTGCCATGTTTAATTTCTATAGAAAGGTAAAATCATGATAGGAAACATGACAACCATATCTACCATCTGACATCTTCTGGAGTGACAATATCCTGAAAGTTAAAGATCTCATAAAATTATAACATACCTAGCACATCCCACAGCCAGCCTCCATATAAGTTCACAAAGGGGAGTTATGAGGGCTTAACTGTGAGCTAATAAAAATCAGAGTTTGGGTTTCTGTTATTGTTTATTTCTGAAAGACATAGCTCGCTTTGAGCGTGTTCAATTTTCCTAATTGGAGTGCTTCCCTCCATAAAGATAAGAGCCATTTTAGCAACATCAGTTTTAGTACTTTTCTTTTATATTACCATATACTGTATACTCGAGTGTAAGCTGAGTTTTCAGCTCATTTTTTGTGTGCTGAAAACGCCGCCTTCGGCTTATACATGAGTCATTGTCTCAGAAGACGACGGGGGAGCGGTGGAGCAGCGGGTCACAGGAGGCAAGAGCCAGCTGCTGCAGCTAAAACATGTGCCCGCTTCTAAAGAGAAATGAATATTCACTGCGCTTATAGCATGCAGTGTCAGCCGTGGCATCCGACTTCCAGCAGCTGCTGAGCTATCCCGGGTGCGCGCTACTTAAGAGTTATGAATATTCACCTCTCTCCACTCCCATTGGCATGGAATGGAGTGATTATTCATTACCTTAATGAGCGGGGACACATGATCGCTCGTCAGCTGGAGCTGCGGGCACCAGAAGAAGATTCAGCGATGGCGCGCAGGGAAGGTAAGTAGGATGTTTTTTTTATGCTTTTTTCATGGGTGCCATGCATAAAAGGATAGGGATGAGAAACCATGCAGGCAAGGATGGGAATGAGAGGACATGGAAACTAGGTTAGGGATGAGGAGTCATGCAGAAAAGGATGGGAATAAGGAGCCATGCATAAGAGGATAGGGATGAGGAGCCATGCAGACAGCTATGGGGATAAGAAGCCATGCATACAAGAATGGGGATAACCTAACCTAATAGTGGAAACAGCTGCGGTCTCGTCCATCACTCGTCAGTCAATTGTGTAATTGTTCTAGTGATTGGAGGCAGCAGAGTTGCATCCCTTTACAAACTGGTGGCAGTGGTGGGATCTGCATGATTTCTCTGGTGTCATCCCTGACAACATCCCATCCAATTAAAGAGCCGATGAAGTTAACCTTGCTATGTCCTGTATAGCCTATGGTTCTTTTTCTTGATCTCAGTTAACAGCAAATCAGTGTTAAAAAACAAATAGTCCCAGTGTCATTGTCGTTTATCCACCTGCATCTTACACATGTAATAAATATGTGATATAAGGTGTATAAATCACAATGATTGCAGGAGAGCATTAAGAAGGTTGTTATTAGCAATAAATACACTGAGCAAAACAAATTTTAAAAGAACCTATCAGATTCAGAATGCTATTTACCTACAGATAGTGGGTAATCTGTAGGTAGATAGCATTTAAATTATGTCAGGCAAGTCTACCGCAACAGCAGCTACAGGGAGAAAGTCAGGTCATTTTCTCCCTGCAGCTTCTTGCATCCAGTCTTCAGGGCTGTGTGTAGGACTATTACAGTCACTGATCCTTACACTGGATAAGTTGGAAACTTGGGCTGAAAGGTGGCAGATGAGGTTTAACAATGATAAATGTAAGGTTATACACATGGGAAGAAGGAATCAATATCACCATTACAGACTGAACGGGAAACCACTGGGTAAATCTGACAGGGAGAAGGACTTGGGGATCCTAGTTAATGATAAACTTACCTGGAGCAGCCAGTGCCAGGCAACAGCTGCCAAGGCAAACAGGATCATGGGGTGCATTAAAAGAGGTCTGGATACACATGATGAGAGCATTATACTGCCTCTGTACAAATCCCTAGTTAGACCGCACATGGAGTACTGTGTCCAGTTTTGGGCACCGGTGCTCAGGAAGGATATAATGGAACTAGAGAGAGTACAAAGGAGGGCAACAAAATTAATAAAGGGGATGGGAGAACTACAATACCCAGATAGATTAGTGAAATTAGGATTATTTAGCCTAGAAAAAAGACGTCTGAGGGGCGATCTAATAACCATGTATAAGTATATAAGGGGACAATACAAATATCTTGCTGAGGATCTGTTTATACCAAGGAAGGTGACAGGCACAAGGGGGCATTCTTTGCGTCTGGAGGATAGAAGGTTTTTCCACCAACATAGAAGAGGATTCTTTACTGTTAGGGCGGTGAGAATCTGGAATTGCTTGCCTGAGGAGGTGGTGATGGCGAACTCAGTCGAGGGGTTCAAGAGAGGCCTGGATGTCTTCCTGGAGCAGAATAATATTGTATCATACAATTATTAGGTTCTGTAGAAGGACGTAGATCTGGGGATTTATTATGATGGAATATAGGCTAAACTGGATGGACAAATGTCTTTTTTCGGCCTTACTAACTATGTTACTATGTTACTATGTTACACTGTGAGTTCACTCAAATCACTCCCCAGCAAATTGATTGACAGCCTGTTCTGAAGTGTGTGTGCAAAGCTGACTGTCAATGAATGTGAGAGAGAAAAAAAACATAATTTTCTCCCATTAGCTAGTAAGCCCGCAAGGCATGATTTAAATGCTATTTACCTGCAGAATACTAATATATAGCTCTGGCAAAAATTAAGAGACCACCACATCAAAGACCTGTCATGGGTAGCCCAATCTCCAGACCTGAACCCCATTGAAAACCTCTGGAATATAATCAAATGACAGTTTTCTTTAAGCCGACGTTCTGATACTCTACTTATGCTGGAGAGTCCCATGCTAAAAGTGAGGTCCTTAGTTTTTGTTTTGCTGATAAAATGCTCTTTCTTGTTCTGAAACAAAATAAATGATTATATTATGGTGATTATTCCCCACGCTTGCATTTGTTACCTACAGTTAAGATACGATCTGCAATGTTATTCTAAAATTTAACAGAGCACTGTTTCTAATTGAATCCACTGGCAACTGACCCAAGCAGGATCCTCGCAGTAGATTGAGAAAATTTCTTTCCTTGGCTATACTAGTAGAACCATTTTTCCAGTTTAAATCAAGATAGTTAGATCCTATGAAATGATTATAGCTCTCTTGTGTACAGCCTTTTCCATTTTCTCATGCAGTTATGTATCAGACAATTCTCCTATGCTAGGGGCATTCTAACATATTGCAATAATGACATTGTCTACCATTGTTTGAAGTTCCAGCCGTGTTTACTTTACTGAATTACATAGTTTATTCATATAATCTATTTTTAAAGATTAAGGATGTTGTTTGGATGGATGATGTACTTATTAAATATGTTGTGTAAATATATTTACTTATTCTCTCTATGTGCTACTCTGAGCTACATTGAAACCTCTTATATTAAAAGCACACTTTTCTTACTTACAAATTTATGATCCATTGACTTGAAAAAAATAAAATTTTTCGGGTTCAGTGCAAGGTTGGCATCAGTAGATGTAAGTTAGAGTCTTGTGTTTCCAATAAAAATATGTTATTAGTGGAACAAAGTTAGCATGCACATTCTAGCACAACATTTCAATTAAAGCTCAGAAACACTCAATGTGGCAAAAAGGAAATAATATTGCGAATATTTAGAAGACAAACAGAACAATGGAGCGCTAGATGCAGTCTGTTTTTCTTTTTAATATTCTTTCATGTTATAAGGTTTATATTGTGGTCATCCGGTTCCAATATTCAAGTTGATTAGCTAAAGCTGGGGTCACATGTTGATTTTGGTCATTACACAGGTCACATAGCCAAGAATTACTGTATGTCACAGCTGCATCTCAGCATATTGCAAGTGCATGGCTTCGTGAAACATCCAAATGGTTTTGAAGTTTTGCGATTTTTTTTGCTGTGATACCTCGCAAGTTACAGTGCAACTCCATTCACTGAGTTATTCTGTGTTGTAAAAGCAGCTGTAAGAAAGGAGAAGGTGAAGTCCTGGATGGCAGATATGTATAAAGGTACCTTCACACATAACGATTTTGTTAACAATATCGTTGCAACGTCACGCTTTTTGTGACGTTGCAACGATCCCGCTAACGATCTCGTTATGTGTGACAGCGACCAACGATCAGGCCCCTGCTGGGAGATCGTTGGTCGCTGGGGAATGATCAGGACCTTTTTTTGGTCGCTGATCACCCGCTGTCATCGTTGGATCGGCGTGTGTGATGCCGATCCAGCGATGTGTTCACTTGTAACCAGGGTAAACATCGGGTTACTAAGCGCAGGTCCACGCTTAGTAACCCGATATTTACCCTGGTTACCATTGTAAAAGTAAAAAAAAACCAAAACACTACATTCTCACATTCCGATGTCTGTCACATCCCCCGGCGTCAGCTTCCCTGCACTGACTGTCAGCGCCGGCCGTAAAGCAGAGCACAGCAGTGACGTCACCGCTGTGCTCTGCTTTATGGCCGGCGCTGACACAGTCAGTGCGGGAAGCTGACGGCGGGGGAAGTGACAGACATCGGAATGTGAGTATGTAGTGTTTTTTTTTTTACTTTTACAATGGTAACCAGGGTAAATATCGGGTTACTAAGCGCGGCCCTGCACTTAGTAACCCGATGTTTACCCTGGTTACCCGGGGACTTCGGCATTGTTGAAGACAGTTTCAACGATGCCGAAGTCTTTCCCCTGATCGTTGGTCGCTGGTGAGAGATGTTTGTGTGACAGCTCCCCAGCGACCACACAACGACTTACCAACGATCACAGCCAGATCAGATCGCTGGTCGTGATCATTGGTAAGTCGTTTAGTGTAACGGTACCTTTACCGATGTGGTTGGCCCCAGTAATCTAAAGTCTACCAGTAAGACTAGGTTACTGAGAAAGTTTTGATCTGACTGGATTTGGGGTCCAGGATTTAGGAGCAACCAGAAGAGTCTAGGTAGAAAAGGTTGTTCACATAATCCAGCCTGGGGCTTACAGGCCTAATAGTAGAAGCTGGGTTACATAGTAACATAGTTAACAAGGCCACAAAAAGACATTTGTCCATCCAGTTCAGCCTATATTCCTTCAAAATAAATACCCAGATCTACGTCCTTCTAAAGAACCTAATAACTCTAAGATATAATATTGTTATGCTCCAGGAAGACATCCAGGCTTCTCTTGAACCCCTCGACTGAGTTTGCCATCACCACCTCCTCAGGCAAGGAATTCCAGATTCTCACTGCCCTAACAGTAAAGAATCCTCTTCTATGTTGGTGGAAAAACCTTCTCTACTCCAGACGCAGAGAATGCCCACTTGTGACCGTCACCTTCCTTGGTTTAAACAAATCTTCAAAGAGATATTTGTATTGTACCAATAGTTACTTATACAGGGTAATTAGATCTCCCCTCAGTCATTTTTTTTCTTGGCTAAATACCGTAATCCTAATTTTGCTAATCTCTCTGGGTATTGTAGTTCCCCCATCCCCTTTATTAATTTTGTTGCCCTGCTGTGTACTCGCTCTAGTTCCATTATATCCTTCCTGAGCACCGGTACCCAAAGCTGTACACAGCTATGTTTTGGGTTAGCTCATTAGAGTCGAGTTTAGACTGGATCTGAACAGAGGGGTGCTTGTTTGGTGAACCCGTTTAAACCGCTCGAGCTGATAGTACCTGAAATACCAAGATTGGTGAGACTGCGACATTTAGTTTTTATTTCATTGTAAAAAACACAAAAATTGAGCTTGACTCAAGTTGATAACAACTTAAGTCAAGCTCAATTTTTGTGTTTTTTTCTTTATATTATTGCATTCTGTGCAAGCCAGGATTTGGCCTCCCTTTTTCTGAGATGGAGACTGTATATAAGGCTCCCCCAGACTGGTGTTCCACTGATTGGGCCCAGTCTTTTTGTCTGCCCTTATTCACACTGAGGTCAACATTGACACATGGTAAGGTTTTTAATATTAGACAGAGTAGGGCTGTCACAATCAGAGTTACCTTGTCGTGGTGGGATGGCTTTTATGCTATTTTTGATCAAAAACAGTATTACTAAAAACTCTGTTATTTAGATGCACTTTTTGCTTTTTACTTAGTTACAGCAGGGTTTTTGCTCATTTTTTCTCTTTTAGGTTTTATATTTTTTTTCATTGTGCCTGAAAAAAAGACTGTTTATGTTATTTATTTGTTCTGGAGAAAAGCTGTTTTTGGTTTGGAGTTGTGAAGTTTATGATGGACAATAAACGTATACTGTTATAATACTGCTATACAAAATCCTGAGCCGATTTGTATCCAAGCAGCTTCCAGAGCGCTAAAACCCTACAAAGCATTCAGCAATTTTTCGCCGTACAACCAAACTTCGCTGCTAAAGTTGCCTTGTCACCCCAGATTTAGGTTGTGCAGTTATGTTTTAAGGTTTTTACTGATAAAATTACATGTTAGGCACTGTACAGATTCATACTGTATACTAGAATTGTGAATACGCTGGGAAAAGTTTCTGATGTATGAGAAAGTAGAGCAGACTTCACTAGTAAATGTTTTCAACATACGGCATACCTCCATTGAAAAGCTGAATTGCAGTTTGCACATAGTTTATTGTGCTTTTTTTACATAAAGTCTTCTAAAAGGTAATACAGAATGACAGCAGTCACTCCCTACTAGTGAAATTAAGTGCAGGATTAAGTCTGAGTTTACAGGGCAATTCTTTCACCAGATGACTGTTGTTGCATGTCAGTAAAAATCTCTGTGAAGCTATGTCTGGAATCCAGATTCTAAGGTCACCTCCCAGTGACTGCTGCTTTCTAGTGGGTCCGAATGAATGTAGAATTTTTCACTTGAGAGTCTTTCAAATCTCAAATGAAGTGTTTTCTCGTTCTTAAAGGCACATAGCATTTATCATTACATGCCATCCAAATACATTTACATAAGGTGAGAAAACCAAGAACATAACTTGAATAATCAGTCGACTGACAAAATGATTGTAACTAGCTTCATTTATACCTCACAGCTGAAATCTTTGTAACAGTAATTGTCATTGAATTGCCAGTACTCCTAAAGGGACAGCAGGTGGCAGAAATGGTGACAAAACACTTATTCTGAAAATGCAACATCTTTGGTATTACAATTTGTAAATTGGCTGGAAATTCAGCAGGGCGCAAGATTTGTTATCAATAGGTGGAGTGAAGAATGGTGAATAAGGTAGAAGTTTGTATGAGCAGCTGGGTTAGAACGCTTTGTATCCTTAAATACATAATTACTCTTTCTATTCATAGGGGACTTAATCAGCATGCAGAAGAAAGGGCAAAGCCTGAAAGAAGAAACTGCGCCTTGTTGGCTTTTCTATCCCTTTTTACTAAAAGATGAATCAAATTTTAGCAAGTCATTAAAATAAATTAGAGAAACTAATCGTTATCCATTCTGAATGGGGAAAAAATCTTCTTTTTACCATAAGTTTCCATATCTACTCAAAGATGCTTGTCCTAAAATTCTTAAGGAATAAACATATCATTGTGCAGAGAAACATTTTAAGCTATTTTATAAGCTGCCTGACATACTTGCAAATGGTTGTCCACCTAAAATGATACTTCTGCTTGCATCCTGTTTATTTATAATTTTCATATCCGTTAGAGGAAGCCGGTCATGTCCCATAGCACTAGTAACTTGCAAATATAGGGTTAATCTGCAGGTTAATAGTGTTCTTACCACAGTACCGAATGTGCGCACCCAGGAGAAAATGAGCCTTTTTTCTCTTTGGAGCCGCCGGCTTTCAGTCATGTAGACATACCCGGAGCAATTACAGTAATTGTCCACAGCAAAGAGATCGGTGTCTGTAAGCACACCCCGACACTGACTGACAGCTGGTTTTGCAATGATGCTGAGGCATTCCTGCTATCAGTCAGTGCCAGGGCGTGCATACAGCCGTCGCTCTCAGTGCTTTTGTGTATACTGACTGTAATTGCTCCAGGAACACCTGCATGACTGAAAGCAGGAGGATCCCAGGAGAAATAAAGTGCAGTTTTCCCAGGTGCCATACTTTCAGTACTGCAGCCGGGCAACTGCATAACGCTATTAATCTGCAGATTAACCCTATGTCTGCAAGTTAATAGCATTATTGGACCTAACAGGTTCCCTTTAAGTCAAAACTCATTTGCAATGTTATTCCTTTACCTCCCTTTGCATGGATTATGGCATATTTTCTGATACTAATGCCCTCATGTATGTGCCTTCAAATATGGTGTACATACAATCATAAGAAAAATGAAGTGAACCCTCGTTGAATTCTGTAGTAATAAGTATGAAGACATAATATAAAACACATATAGCCCTTAGAATTTCTTAAAATTAGGAAAATGCAATTTCAGATAAACAGGATCACATGGCAAATTGCAGTGTCGGTATTTAATAAAAACTAGGTCAAACTGCAGAAACAGTAAAACAGTGTGTTAAACATTAAGTAAACCCTTACTACTTGCTCATAGTAAAATGGACGAGGTATATTGATCAGATGACTCGGATAAAACAAATTTTTCTTCCCACCACCCCAGGTAAAGATTTGCGAAGCTTGACACACAGGGGCTCCCCATATATGTAGGAAAAGCAAGAACTGGGGTTGGGTGAAGGCTTATTTTTGTGCACTGAGCTGACATTTTTATTGATACCATTTTGGTGCAGATACGATCTTTTGATTGCCCGTTATTGCATTTTATTGCAATGTAGCAGAGACCAAAAAAATGTCTTTAATTTTTTTCTCCTTATGCTATTTAGCGATCAGGTTATTTTTTTTTTCATATTGATAGATTGGGCAATTCTGAAAGCAGCGATACCAGATATGTGTATATTGATTTTTTTATTGTTTCAGTTTGAATGGGGCGAAAGGGGGGTGATTTGAACTTTCATATTTAAAAAATTTTGTAAAACCATTTTTTTAAAACTTTTTTGCATGCATTAATAGTCTCCATGGGAAACTAGAACCTGCAGTACTTTAATCGGCTGTAAGTACCAGAAATGCTCACTTGCTATGGGCACCAACAACTGGGCGTCGCTCATAGCAACTCGGCTATGACAACCATAAAGGTCTGCTGGAGACCTCTGGTTGTCATGCCAACCCATCGGTGACCCACTATCACGTGACGGGTCACCGATGGACAGGATTTCCGGTGCGCTTTCGGAAAGTGCAAGTTAAATTTCACTGTCAATGGGATAAAAGCCGCGGGTGGATTGCGATTCCATCCGCGGCTGTTAGAGGCACATGTCAGCTGTTCAAAACAGCTGACATGTGCTAAGAAAGATGTGGACTCAGCACCGGAGCCCACATCAAATGGAGGGATTCTGATGTGGGCGTACAATAACAACCAACGTCAGAAAGGGGTTAAAAATAATGTTTCTGTGCTGAGATATGCTTATAACGTGCCCCTGCTGTGTGCTGGGTAATGCAGGAACATGGTCTGATCATACCACACACCCTTTTTTACTTGGATATTGGATTCTTTTTCGTTCTTATGTGATGTGCAGCCAAAATTCTGCCCATTTTAAATGATCTTTTCATTTTATATTGTATTTATTGATTTTTTTAAAAAGAGACATTATTAATTGACATTAGTGAAAAACTTTAAATGCAGAGGAAATGATATGGAGTGATCCTGTCATAATGATCCAATAGTCCAGTGTTCAGTGGGGTGACTAAATTATACAATTTCAGTAGTGAAATGTTTCATCTGCTGTGTATAAAACATTTTAACTTATGTAGTTAATAACAAAAATGACAGCTTTGCCATCAGCTCCGCAGAAGAAAATTCAATAAAGTCATCCAGTATGGCTTTTTCAGTGTTTCCATGAGAAAAAAAACTTATGAATCTGTGACTGTTTCTGAATTATTAATATATATATCCAGTTTGTTTCTATGAAAAAATACACTTCTGTGAGAAAAAAAAAACAGATATATTTATGACACTTTGGCTGTTTCTGAATTATTAATTTATGCCCAGTTTTAGAATTTAAAATCTTCTTCCAATCATGATATGAGGAAAAATGTTACTTCCAGATCATAATCTATATTAAAATTATTTTCAAGCTAGCAATTTCATAGGTATTATTTCAAAGTTTAAGTACAGAAACTATATATATTTATATTTTCCAGCACAAGAGCCCCAGCTGGCTACAAAACTGGAACATCTGTCTGTTTTCAAAAAAATCTCATATTTTTCTTACACAAGAATAACTGCAAATTATCTATTTTTAGTGTAGTCTTTATATATGTATGAAGATGACTAGGACAGAATAAAGGCTGATCAGAAAAGATGAGAGCTCTAGTTACATAAGGTTATCTCTCTCTTCAAATAAGCACATTTTCTGCCACTTGAAAATGACAATATGAAATGCTACGTCAGATTGAGCATTCCGTGCGGTTTCACTGTTCCTACACTACCAGAGGTTTAAAACCATATTCTTTTAACCACAGTTTAGTTTTATTACTAGATAAGAAGAATGAAATTATCATAGATTAAACTATGCTGTAGACCACATTGCGTCATCTTAAAAAAAATAATAAAAGGAAAAATGTAAAAGAATGTTTTTATTTAATGAGTCACCCTAAGTCTATAGGTGGCATGATGTATACCTACAACTACACAAATGGAACAGTGTTTCTAAGAACTGCAAATCATGTGATATATATAACATAATATGAAAGCATAATGCAAGTTTTGAGTTATTTACTTAATCCTGAGTTGGCTTATAACTATTCTTTAAATTTCAATTCATAAAGTTCACAAAAGAAAAAAAAACTAAGTGTGAGATGTGGGAAATACATTATGGGACCTACAAAATTGAACTAGAAAAATCAATGTTTCAAGTTAAATGTCTACATTATCAACAGACTTCTTGTGTTTTAGTTCCCTTATTTAGTCCTAAATACTTACCGTATATACTCGAGTATAAGCCGACCCGAGTATAAGCCGACCCCCCTAATTTTGCCACAAAAAACTGGGAAAACTTATTGACTCGAGTATAAGCCTAGGGTGGAAATGCAGCATTTACCGGTGAATTTCAAAAATAAAAATAGATCATTATTTCCCCATAGCTGTGCCATATAGTGCTCTGCACCGTTCATATTTCCCCATAGGTGTGAACCATATAGTGCTCTGCACCGTTCATTGTGCCCCCTAGCTGTGCCATATACGGTGCTCTGCACCGTTCATTGTGCCCCATAGATGTGCCATATACGGTGCTCTGCACCGTTCATTGTGCCCCATAGATGTGCCATATACAGTGCTCTGCACCGTTCACTGTGCCCCATAGCTGTGCCATATACGGTGCTCTGCACCGTTCACTGTGCCCCATAGCTGTGCTGTGCCATATACGGTGCTCTGCACCGTTCACTGTGCCCCATAGCTGTGCTGTGCCATATACGGTGCTCTGCACCGTTCACTGTGCCCCATACATAGCTGTGCTGTGCCATATACGGTGCTCTGCACCGTTCACTGTGCCCCATAGCTGTGCTGTGCCATATACGGTGCTCTGCACCGTTCACTGTGCCCCATAGCTGTGCTGTGCCATATACGGTGCTCTGCACCGTTCACTGTGCCCCATAGCTGTGCTGTGCCATATACGGTGCTCTGCACCGTTCACTGTGCCCCATAGATGTTCCACATAAATTTGTGCCGCCGCTGCCGCAATAAAGAAAAAAAAACACATACTCACCTCCCTTGATTGCAGCTCCCGGCGTCTCGTTCCGGCGTCTCGTTCCGGCGCCTCCATCTTCCCGGCGTCTCTGCTCTGACTGATCAGGCAGAGGGCGCCGCGCACACTATATGCGTCATCGCGCCCTCTGCCTGAACAGTCAGAGAGCAGAGACGCCGGGAAGATGGAGGCGCCGGCCGGGAAGATGGATCGGCGCCCGGCGGCTGGAACGAGGACAGGTGAATATGCTATACTCACCTAGTCCTGGCGATCCTCGCGCTGTCCCCTCCTGTCTTCGGTGCCGCAGCTTCTTTCTCTATCAGCGGTCACCGGCACCGCTGATTAGAGAAATGAATAAGCGGCTCCGCCCCTATGGGAGGTGGAGCCGCTTATTCATTTCTGTAATGAGCGGTCCCACGTGACCGCTGAAGAGAGGAAGAAACTGCAGCACAGAAGACCGTGGGACGGCAGGGACAGCGCGAGGATCGCTGGGACTAGGTAAGTATACCTCAGCGCCCTCACCCCCTCACCCGCCGACCCCACCGCTACCGTGACTCGAGTATAAGCCGAGGGGGGCACTTTCAGCCCTAAAATTTGGGCTGAAAATCTCGGCTTATACTCGAGTATATACGGTAGTATTGTTGTGAACAAGACAAATGAAGACTTTGTAACTTCTAGATTAGTCAAGACATGCTAAAAATAGATAAATGAGCCCTTGAAATATTTAAAAAATTGAACATATTTAAGAAACTCTGAGGCTATGTGCACACGTAGAATGGTCCTCTGCGGATTTTTCCGCAGCGGATTTGATAAATCCGCAGTGCAAAAACGCTGCAGATTTACCGCAATTTTTGTGCGGATTCCACTGCGGTTTTACACCTGCGGTCTTCTATTATGGAACAGGTGTAAAACTGCTGCGGATTCCGCACAAAGTGTTGACATGCTGCGGAATGTAAACCGCTGCATTTTTGCGCGTTTTTTTCCGCAGCATGACACTGCGGATTGCTTTTCCCATAGGTTTACATTGTACTGTAAACTCATTGGAAACTGCTGCGGACCCGCAGCTACGGAAACGCTGTGGATCCGCAGCAAAATCCACAGCGTGTGCACATACCCTTAGAATTAAAACACATTTGCATATAGGTGTAGGAGTGGTGAGGATGACGTTCCATCTTCTAACATCCCCTGTTGGTTAAATGTATGAAAATATATCTTACATGCATGTTACAGTATTGTAATTGAGTTATCCTTCAATGGCTGCAGTTTCCTGTTGGTAATGTAGACAGGGTTAACTGTAGAGGCTAACCCAGGGTGAGTAGAAGAATTGGGGTTTGTGGGCTAGTGACATGAAAAGTTAGTTCAGTTAGTAAGTTTGGACAAGGAGACAAGTAAGGACCCCCCTCTGGTCTAAGTGATCATGTGTGTGCGTGTGTGTGTGTGTGTGTGTGAAAGAGGAGAACAGAGAAGCTGACAGAGAGAGAAGGAAAACAAGTAAAGAAGGAGCTCTAGTGGTGGCCATGGAATACATCTAGCGGTTGAATTGGGGAAGGAAACTTTGGTCCAGCAATTTTATAAGAGTTCCTATGGGCTTTTGGGAACGGAAAGTGTCAGCCAAGTCCTGAGAGCTGTGGGTCCGAGAAGAGACAATTCAACGAGTCTGGGGGCACATACAGTAAAGAAGTTAGTCACAGGCGCTTCAATGACGTGGTTCCTTAAAAGTGGGCTAAAGATAGCGAGCACAGGAAAAGAGCAGTTAAAGTGTCATTGCTGTCTAGGAAGCTGGCAAATCCTCAGCACTCCAAGTGAGAAGTTTCTTCAACTATGTCATTGAAAATGTTTGCTGAAGACATGCCACAGTTCTATCACCCAAAGAAAGATATCTGCATTTCCTACAATGCTTTGTTTATGACTAAAATGGGCTGTAAAGTTGAACTTGTTTTTATACACTATTGTGGTCTCCCGTTCGTGGGGTCGCGGAGAAACATGGCAACACTAAGCGGGGTGAACCAGAGAGCTCAAGTGGTGTCCACAGTCAAAACAGCAACATATACACTCACCTGAAGCAGGCCCCTGTTTTTTGTGACATGTCGGGGTATTGGACTCAGGACTAGGGTTGAGCGACCTTGACCTTTTTAGAGTCGAGTCGTGTTTCGCGAAACCCGACTATCTTAGAAGTCGAGTCGAGTGGAATCGGCCGATTATGGCGAAAAGTCGGGTATCGCCCGAAACACGAAACCCAATGCAAGTCAATGGGGGAGCATAGTCGGCAGTGAGTGGAGGCCAGGAAAACACCTACACTGCCCATTTTAATGGCAAAAACATCCATTTTTGTTACAGAAGCTTGTCAATCGTAATTTAGCTTATAATAATTGGAAGGCATTTGAAATTGGGGGTCATTTGGCTAAAGTTGTGGGGGGTAGGGCTGGTTCAAGTAATTAGTGGGCCCAGTAAATCTGGACCACGTCACGGCAGTGGAGCAGGGAGAGGTAAGTATTTCAACTTTGCAAGTGCTGTGATCCTGAGCAAGCAGGGGGGGCCCACTCGTTGGCATTGGCACTGGCACAGGGCCCCTCAAAGTACAGCGGTGTGTTTGCACGGCGGGGGCGCCTCCCACCGGCAGCAACACTTTTGCGTACTATGAGAGGCCCTGTGCCAGTGACGTCGCCAACTAGTATTCCTCCCCCCACCTGATGAAAGAACCTGCACTTTCATCTGCACCTTCCTCTTTGTCCCCGTGTAAGGTGGTATGGTATGCGGGAAGAGGAACCTGACTTTCAGCAGGGTCACAATCTTGCTGTGTAGCGTGCACGGGGAATTTTGCGTTATGGGTCAATGTACCAGCAGACTCATCTATCACTGGCTGGGCAATGGGCAGGATGAGGAGGAAACACAGATATAGGCCCAAAGAATAAAGTTGGCTAAATGCAGTTCAAAATTGGCAACACAGGACTAACCAGGGGGCATTGCAGTGGAGGACAACTGGAATGAGAGGCTGACACAGAGAGTAGGCCCAAATCAGTAAGTAGTCGAAATGCAGTTCAAAATTGGCAACCGTAGTAAACAGGCGGCACAGCTTTGTTCAGTGGAGGAGAACAGCAAGGAGTGGCAGACACAGATAGTAGGCCCCAACCCAACTAGTAGGCCAAATGCAGTCTAACATTAACAACTACTTAACGAGAGCCTGAAAATGGAATTTCAGGACAGGAAACCAGGAGAACAGCAAGGAGTGGCAGACACCGATAGTAGGCCCCAAACCAACTAGTACGCCAAATGCAGTTGTTCCATTTAACCACAATTTAATGAGAGCCTGAAGATAGAAGTTCAGGAAAGGCAACCTGGAGAACACCTTGGAGTGTAACACACCATCTCTCTACACCCCATACCCAATTTGTAGGCCTAATGCAGCATAGTTTCCAACAACTACTAAACGAGAGCCGGAAGATCGAAGCTCAGGAAAGGCAACCTGGAGAACACCTTGGAGTGGAACACACCATCTCTCTACACCCCATACCCAATTTGTAGGCCTAATGCAGTGTAGTTTCCAACAACTACTAAACGAGAGCATGAAGATCGAAGCATTGGCGAGGAAACCTGGGGAACACCTTGGAGTGGAACACACCATCTCTCTACACCCCAAACCCAATTTGTAGGCCTAATGCAGCGTAGTTTCCAACAACTACTAAACGAGAGCCAGAAGATTGAAGCTCAGGAAAGGCAACCTGGAGAACACCTTGGAGTGGAACACACCATCTCTCTACACCCCATACCCAATTTGTAGGCCTAATGCAGTGTAGTTTCCAAGAACTACTAAACGAGAGCCGGAAGATCGAAGCTCAGGAAAGGCAACCTGGAGAACACCTTGGAGTGGAACACACCATCTCTCTACACCCAATACCCAATTTGTAGGCCTAATGCAGTGTAGTTTCCAAGAACTACTAAACGAGATCCGGAAGATCGAAGCTCAGGAAAGGCAACCTGGAGAACACCTTGGAGTGGAACACACCATCTCTCTACACCCCATACCCAATTTGTAGGCCTAATGCAGTGCAGTTTTCTACAACTACTAAACGAGAGTCGGAAGACCGAAGCAATGTGGACGAAACCTGGGGAACACCTTGGAGTGGAACACACCATCTCTCTACACCCCATACCCAATTTGTAGGCCTAATGCAGCGTAGTTTCCAACAACTACTAAAGGAGAGCCGGAAGATCGAAGCTCAGGAAAGGCAACCTGGAGAACACCTTGGAGTGGAACACACCATCTCTCTACACCCCATACCCAATTTGTAGGCCTAATGCAGTGTAGTTTCCAACAACTACTAAACGAGAGCATGAAGATCGAAGCATTGGCGAGGAAACCTGGGGAACACCTTGGAGTGGAACAGACCATCTCTCTACACCCCATACCCAATTTGTAGGCCTAATGCAGCGTAGTTTCCAACAACTACTAAACGAGAGCCGGAAGATCGAAGCTCAGGAAAGGCAACCTGGAGAACACCTTGGAGTGGAACACACCATCTCTCTACACCCCATACCCAATTTGTAGGCCTAATGCAGCGTAGTTTCCAACAACTACTAAACGAGAGCATGAAGATCGAAGCAATGGAGAGGAAACCTGGGGAACACCTTGGAGTGGAACACACCATCTCTCTACACCCCATACCCAATTTGTAGGCCTAATGCAGTGTAGTTTCCAACAACTACTAAACGAGAGCATAAAGATCGAAGCAATGGAGAGGAAACCTGGGGAACACCTTGGAGTGGAACACACCATCTCTCTACACCCCATACCCAATTTGTAGGCCTAATGCAGTGTAGTTTCCAAGAACTACTAAACGAGAGCCGGAAGATCGAAGCTCAGGAAAGGCAACCTGGAGAACACCTTGGAGTGGAACACACCATCTCTCTACACCCAATACCCAATTTGTAGGCCTAATGCAGTGTAGTTTCCAAGAACTACTAAACGAGAGCCGGAAGATCGAAGCTCAGGAAAGGCAACCTGGAGAACACCTTGGAGTGGAACACACCATCTCTCTACACCCCATACCCAATTTGTAGGCCTAATGCAGTGTAGTTTTCTACAACTACTAAACGAGAGTCGGAAGACCGAAGCAATGTGGACGAAACCTGGGGAACACCTTGGAGTGGAACACACCATCTCTCTACACCCCATACCCAATTTGTAGGCCTAATGCAGCGTAGTTTCCAACAACTACTAAACGAGAGCCGGAAGATCGAAGCTCAGGAAAGGCAACCTGGAGAACACCTTGGAGTGGAACACACCATCTCTCTACACCCCATACCCAATTTGTAGGCCTAATGCAGTGTAGTTTCCAACAACTACTAAACGAGAGCATGAAGATCGAAGCATTGGCGAGGAAACCTGGGGAACACCTTGGAGTGGAACACACCATCTCTCTACACCCCATACCCAATTTGTAGGCCTAATGCAGCGTAGTTTCCAACAACTACTAAACGAGAGCCGGAAGATCGAAGCTCAGGAAAGGCAACCTGGAGAACAGCTTGGAGTGGAACACACCATCTCTCTACACCCCATACCCAATTTGTAGGCCTAATGCAGCGTAGTTTCCAACAACTACTAAACGAGAGCATGAAGATCGAAGCAATGGAGAGGAAACCTGGGGAACACCTTGGAGTGGAACACACCATCTCTCTACACCCCATACCCAATTTGTAGGCCTAATGCAGTGTAGTTTCCAAGAACTACTAAACGAGAGCCGGAAGATCGAAGCTCAGGCAAGGCAACCTGGAGAACACCTTGGAGTTGAACACACCATCTCTCTACACCCAATACCCAATTTGTAGGCCTAATGCAGTGTAGTTTCCAAGAACTACTAAACGAGAGCCGGAAGATTGAAGCTCAGGAAAGGCAACCTGGAGAACACCTTGGAGTGGAACACACCATCTCTCTACACCCCATACCCAATTTGTAGGCCTAAAGCAGTGTAGTTTCCAACAACTACTAAACGAGAGCATGAAGATCGAAGCATTGGCGAGGAAACCTGGGGAACACCTTGGAGTGGAACACACCATCTCTCTACACCCCATACCCAATTTGTAGGCCTAATGCAGTGTAGTTTCCAACAACTACTAAACGAGAGCATGAAGATCGAAGCATTAACATAGTTAGTAAGTAAGGCCGAAAAAAGACATTTGTCCATCCAGTTCAGCCTATATTCCATCATAATAAATCCCCAGATCTACGTCCTTCTACAGAACCTAATAATTGTATGATACAATATTGTTCTGCTCCAGGAAGACATCCAGGCCTCTCTTGAACCCCTCGACTGAGTTCGCCATCACCACCTCCTCAGGCAAGCAATTCCAGATTCTCACTGCCCTAACAGTAAAGAATCCTCTTCTATGTTGGTGGAAAAACCTTCTCTCCTCCAGACGCAAAGAATGCCCCCTTGTGCCCGTCACCTTCCTTGGTATAAACAGATCCTCAGCGAGATATTTGTATTGTCCCCTTATATACTTATACATGGTTATTAGATCGCCCCTCAGTCGTCTTTTTTCTAGACTAAACAATCCTAATTTCGCTAATCTATCTGGGTATTGTAGTTCTCCCATCCCGTTTATTAATTTTGTTGCCCTCCTTTGTACTCTCTCTAGTTCCATTATATCCTTCCTGAGCACCGGTGCCCAAAACTGGACACAGTACTCCATGTGCGGTCTAACTAGGGATTTGTACAGAGGCAGTATAATGCTCTCATCATGTGTATCCAGACCTCTTTTAATGCACCCCATGATCCTGTTTGCCTTGGCAGCTGCTGCCTGGCACTGGCTGCTCCAGGTAAGTTTATCATTAACTAGGATCCCCAAGTCCTTCTCCCTGTCAGATTTACCCAGTGGTTTCCCATTCAGTGTGTAATGGTGATATTGATTCCTTCTTCCCATGTGTATAACCTTACATTTATCATTGTTAAACCTCATCTGCCACCTTTCAGCCCAAGTTTCCAACTTATCCAAATCCATCTGTAGCAGAATACTATCTTCTCTTGTATTAACTGCTTTTTATATTAACATTGGCGAGGAAACCTGGGGAACACCTTGGAGTGGAACACACCATCTCTCTACACCCCATACCCAATTTGTAGGCCTAATGCAGCGTAGTTTCCAACAACTACTAAACGAGAGCATGAAGATCGAAGCAATGGAGAGGAAACCTGGGGAACACCTTGGAGTGGAACACACCATCTCTCTACACCCCATACCCAATTTGTAGGCCTAATGCAGTGTAGTTTCCAACAACTATTAAACGAGAGCCGGAAGATCGAAGCTCAGGAAAGGCAACCTGGAGAACACCTTGGAGTGGAACACACCATCTCTCTACACCCCATACCCAATTTGTAGGCCTAATGCAGTGTAGTTTCCAACAACTACTAAACGAGAGCATGAAGATCGAAGCAATGGAGAGGAAACCTGGGGAACACCTTGGAGTGGAACACACCATCTCTCTACACCCCATACCCAATTTGTAGGCCTAATGCAGTGTAGTTTCCAACAACTACTAAACGAGAGCATTAAGATCGAAGCAATGGCGAGGAAACCTGGGGCACACCTTGGGGAGGCAGACACCTTTAGTAGGCCCTACCAAAGTTGTACCCCCAATGCAGTTTTAAAATTCCTAGAGGCTGAAAACAAGACTATTGACGCTCAGCTTTTTTCAAAGGAACACAGCTGAATTGAGTGGCGCAGACAGACACAGGTAGTAGGACTTAACCCAAAAATGTGGCTCACTGCAGCTTAAAAAAGTTACAGGGGTACACAAGCAGCAGTGCTCTGGGCAGTGGAGGACAATTTCAATAGTGGACCGCAGACAGACTTTGTACGCCTACTATTAAAAAAAGGATGCTCTATGCAATTAAAAATAGGTTCCAGGGGTCCACGGGCAGCAGTGGTGTGGTCAGTGGACGAGTATTGGAAGGAGGGACCGCAGACAGGCGTAGTAGGCCTAACATAACAAAATTAGGCTGTAGACACTGTAAAATTGGTTCCAGGGGTACACGGGCAGCAGTGGTGTGGTCAGCGGAGGAAAATTGGAATTAGGAACTGCAGACAGACTTTGTAGGCTGTCCCCTGTGGACCATGCATCCAACACATTAACCCAGTGCGCTGTAATGGACACGTAACTTTTTGTGGGCATGCCTACTGGTCCATGCGTCTCTTGTCATGTGCACCTTTCTACTGTTTGATTGCCTGAGTGCTATGACAATGCAGACTTTTTCATGCCGGTGGAGGGCTGGGATGGCTTTTCTCGCAAAAGAAATGTCGACTGGGTAGCTTGAACCGTTGCACAGCGTAGTTCATCTGGGCTTTCTAAATATAAAACAAAGAAAAAAAGGAGGCTACATGCACTTTCAGCTGGGTTCCAGGGGTACACGGCCAGCATTGGTCTGGTCAGTGGAGAACTATTGGAAGGAAGGACCGCAGACACGCTTCGAAGGCCTAACATAATAACAGATGGCTGTAGGCAATTTTAAATTGGTTCCAGGGGTACACGGGCAGCAGTGGTGTGGTCAGTGTAGTAGTAGTAGAAAGAACGGACCGCAGACAGGCATCGAAGGCCTAAAATAAAAAAATTGGGCTGGCTGTAGGCAATTTTAAATTGGTTCCAGGTGTACACGAGCAGCAGTGGTGTGGTCAGTGGAGGCCTAGTGGAAGGAGGGACCGCAGACAGGCATCGAAGGCCTAACATAATAACACATTGCTGTTGGCAATTTTAAATTGGTTCCAGGGGAACACGGGCAGCAGTGGCCTGGTCAGTGTAGTAGTAGTAGAAAGAACGGACCGCAGACAGGCATCGAAGGCCTAAAATAAAAAAATTGGGCTGGCTGTAGGCAATTTTAAATTGGTTCCAGGGGTACACGGGCAGCAGTGGTGTGGTCAGTGGAGGCCTAGTGAAAGGAGTGACCGCAGACAGGCATCGAAGGCCTAACATAATAACACATTGCTGTTGGCAATTTTAAATTGGTTCCTGGGGAACACGGGCAGCAGTGGCCTGGTCAGTGTAGTAGTAGTAGAAAGAACGGACCGCAGACAGGCATCGAAGGCCTAAAATAAAAAAATTGGGCTGGCTGTAGGCAATTTTAAATTGGTTCCAGGGGTACACGGGCAGCAGTGGTGTGGTCAGTGGAGGCCTAGTGGAAGGAGTGACCGCAGACAGGCATCGAAGCCCTAACATAATAACACATGGCTGTAGGCAATTTAAAATTGTTTCCGTGGGTACACGGGCAGCAGTGGTGTGGTCAGTGGAGGCCTAGTGGAAGGAGTGACCGCAAACAGGCATCGAAGGCCTAACATAATAACACATTGCTGTTGGCAATTTTAAATTGGTTCCAGGGGAACACGGGCAGCAGTGGCCTGGTCAGTGTAGTAGTAGTAGAAAGAACGGACCGCAGACAGGCATCGAAGGCCTAAAATAAAAAAATTGGGCTGGCTGTAGGCAATTTTAAATTGGTTCCAGGGGTACACGGGCAGCAGTGGTGTGGTCAGTGGAGGCCTAGTGGAAAGAGTGACCGCAGACAGGCATCGAAGGCCTAACATAATAACACATTGCTGTTGGCAATTTTAAATTGGTTCCAGGGGAACACGGGCAGCAGTGGCCTGGTCAGTGTAGTAGTAGTAGATAGAACGGACCGCAGACAGGCATCGAAGGCCTAAAATAAAAAAATTGGGCTGGCTGTAGGCAATTTTAAATTGGTTCCAGGGGGTACACGGGCAGCAGTGGTGTGGTCAGTGGAGGCCTAGTGGAAGGAGTGACCGCAGACAGGCATCGAAGGCCTAACATAATAACACATGGCTGTAGGCAATTTTAAATTGGTTCCGTGGGTACACGGGCAGCAGTGGTGTGGTCAGTGGAGGCCTAGTGGAAGGAGGGACCGCAGACAGGCTTCGAAGGCCTAACATAAAAAAATAGGGCTGTTGGCAATTTAAAATTGGTTCCAGGGGTACACGGGCAGCAGTGGTCTGGTCAGTGGAGGCCTAGTGGAAGGAGTGACCGCAGACAGGCATCGAAGGCCTAACATAATAACACATTGCTGTTGGCAATTTTAAATTGGTTCCAGGGGAACACGGGCAGCAGTGGCCTGGTCAGTGTAGTAGTAGTAGATAGAACGGACTGCAGACAGGCATCGAAGGCCTAAAATAAAAAAATTGGGCTGGCTGTAGGCAATTTTAAATTGGTTCCGTGGGTACACGGGCAGCAGTGGTGTGGTCAGTGGAGGCCTAGTGGAAGGAGGGACCGCAGACAGGCTTCAAAGGCCTAACATAAAAAAATAGGGCTGTTGGCAATTTAAAATTGGTTCCAGGGGTACACGGGCAGCAGTGGTCTGGTCAGTGTAGTAGTAGTAGAAAGAAGGGACTGCAGACAGGCTTTGAAGGCCTAACATAACAAAATTGGGCTGTTGGCAATTTAAAATTGGTTCCAGGGGTACACGGGCAGCAGTACAATGGTCAGTGGAGGCCTAGTGGAAGGAGGGACCGCAGACAGGCTTCGAAGGACTAACATAACAAAAATGTCAATACAATGGTATTGTCAGTGCCAGGCATTGAAGGATGTCAGCGCATAGACTAAACATTGGTGGAGCTGTGAGAGATAATTTTGCAAGTGGTAGAGCACTGTTTGAGCTGGGGGGGGGGAACTGTCTTGTGGCCGGCGGTACAGGCCCAGGGCCCCTCATATTACAACGGTGTGTCTGATGTTGGGTGCGCACCACCACCGCCAGAGACACTTTATTGTACTATGAGGGACCCAGTGGCAGTGCCGTCGACCAAAAGCGGGCACACCCACCTCTTCAGAAAAAAAACAGCACTCTCACGGGTGCTGGCGCCAAGTGGCGATACCACGGCCCCGTGTGGGGAGTTTGGCCATTTAGGGAGGTGTAAACATGTCGTATGCTGGACAATTAGGTGCAGCAAATTACGATATTGGAAAAGTCATTCATAATAGTCCACAGGCAAGACCTTTTCATAGGAAAGCTAGGTGTCAGCCGGGCAAGGTGGGGCAAAAGATTTCGAAATCCAGTTGTGGTTCATTTTAATGAAGGTTAGATCATCTACATTTTGGGTAGCCAGACGAGTCCTTTTTCTGTTAGTATTGAACCTGCAGCACTGAATACTCTTTCTGATAGGACACTAGCTGCCGGGCAAGGAAGCTCCTGCAATGCATATTCTGCCAATTCTGGCCAGGTGTCTAATTTGGATGCCCAGTAATCAAATGGTAATGACGGTTGAGGGAGAACGTCGATAAGGGATGAAAAATAGTTTGTAACCATACTGGACAAATGTTGTCTCCTGTCACTTTGAATTGATGCTGCAGTACCTGTCCTGTCTGCGGTCATAGCAAAATCACTCCACAACCTGGTCAGAAAACCCCTCTGGCCAACGCCACTTCTGATTTCTGCCCCTCTAACACCTCTGGTCTGCTGGCCCCTGCAGCTCGTGTGAGAACGATCACGGGCGCTGTGTGCAGGGAATGCCAGAAGCAAACGGTCAACAAGAGTTGATTGTTTGGTTGCTAATATTATTTCCAAGTTCTCATGTGGCATTATATTTTGCAATTTGCCTTTATAGCGAGGATCAAGGAGGCAGGCCAACCAGTAATCGTCATCGTTCATCATTTTAGTAATGCGTGTGTCCCTTTTGAGGATACGTAAGGCATAATCCGCCATGTGGGCCAAAGTTCCAGTTCTCAAATCTGCGGTTGTGATTGGTTGAGGGGCAGTTTCAGGCAAATCCACGTCACTTGTGTCCCTCCAAAAACCAGAACCCGGCCTTGCCGCGCCAACAATTTCCAGTGGCCCCGGAAAAGCTTCCTCATTAAAAATATAATCATCCCCATCATCCTCCTCGTCCTCCTCCTCCTCTTCGCCCGCTACCTCGTCCTGTACACTGCCCTGGCCAGACAATGGCTGACTGTCATCAAGGCTTTCCTCTTCCTCAGCTGCAGACGCCTGATCCTTTATGTGCGTCAAACTTTGCATCAGCAGACGCATTAGGGGGATGCTCATGCTTATTATGGCTTTGTCTGCACTAACCAGCCGTGTGCATTCCTCAAAACACTGAAGGACTTGACACATGTCTTGATTCTTCGACCACTGCACACCTGACAACTCCATGTCTGCCATCCTACTGCCTGCCCATGTATGTGTATCCTCCCACAAAAACATAACAGCCCGCCTCTGTTCGCACAGTCTCTGAAGCATGTGCAGTGTTGAGTTCCACCTTGTTGCAACGTCTATGATTAGGCGATGCTGGGGAAGGTTCAAAGAATGCTGATAGGTCTGCATACGGCTGGAGTGTACGGGCGAACGGCGGATATGTGAGCAAAGTCCACGCACTTTGAGGAGCAGGTCGGATAACCCCGGATAACTTTTCAGTAAGCACTGCACCACCAGGTTTAAGGTGTGAGCCAGGCAAGGAATGTGTTTCAGTTGGGAAAGGGAGATGGCAGCCATGAAATTCCTTCCGTTATCACTCACTTCCTTGCCTGCCTCAAGATCTACAGTGCCCAGCCACGACTGCGTTTCTTTCTGCAAGAACTTGGACAGAACTTCCGCGGTGTGTCTGTTGTCGCCCAAACACTTCATAGCCAATACAGCCTGCTGACGTTTGCCAGTAGCTGCCCCATAATGGGAGACCTGGTGTGCAACAGTGGCAGCTGCGGATGGAGTGGTTGTGCGACTGCGGTCTGTGGACGAGCTCTCGCTTCTGCAGGAGGACGAGGAGGAGGAGGGGGTGCGAACGGCTACAGCCAACTGTTTCCTAGACCGTGGGCTAGGCAGAACTGTCCCAAAATTGCTGTCCCCTGTGGACCCTGCATCCACAACATTCACCCAGTGTGCCGTGATGGACACGTAACGTCCCTGGCCATGCCTACTGGTCCATGCATCTGTTGTCAGGTGCACCTTTGTGCTCACAGATTGCCTGAGTGCATGGACGATGCGCTCTTCAACATGCTGGTGGAGGGCTGGGATGGCTTTTCTGGAAAAAAAGTGTCGACTGGGTAGCTCGTAGCGTGGTACAGCGTAGTCCATCAGGGCTTTGAAAGCTTCACTTTCAACTAACCGGTAGGGCATCATCTCTAACGAGATTAGTCTAGCTATGTGGGCGTTCAAACCCTGTGTACGCGGATGCGAGGCTAAGTACTTCCTTTTTCTAACCATAGTCTCATGTAGGGTGAGCTGGACTGGAGAGCTGGAGATCGTGGAACTAGCGGGGGTGCCGGTGGACATGGCAGACTGAGAGATGGTGGGAGATGGTATTGTTGCCGCCGGTGCCCTAGATGCAGTGTTTCCTACTATGAAACTGGTGATTCCCTGACCCTGACTGCTTTGGCCTGGCAAAGAAACCTGCACAGATACTGCAGGTGGTGCGGAAAATGGTGGCCCTACACTGCCGGAAGGGATGTTGCGTTGATGACTAGCTTCATTGGCCGAGGGTGCTACAACCTTAAGGGACGTTTTTGTAGTTAGTCCAAGCTTGCAAATGCATGGTGGTTAAATGTCTATGCATGCAACTTGTATTGAGACTTTTCAGATTCTGCCCTCTGCTTAAGGTAGTTGAACATTTTTGACAGATGACTTTGCGCTGATCAATTGGATGTTGTTTAAAAAAATCCCAGACTGCACTCTTTCTAGCATCGGATACCTTTTCAGGCATTGCAGACTGAGCTTTAACCGGATGGCCACGCTGTTCTCCAACAGGTTTTGGCTTTGCCACACGTTTTGGGCAAGATACGGGCCCGGCAGATGGAACCTGTTGCGATGTTGATGCCTGCTGCGGCCCCTCCTCCTCCGCTTCAGAACTGCTGCCGCCTGCACCCTGTTCCCCCAATGGCTGCCAATCGGGGTCAAGAACTGGGTCATCTATTACCTCTTCTTGTAGCTCGTGTGCAACTTCGTCTGTGTCACCGTGTCGGCCGGTGGAATAGCGTTCGTGATGGGGCAACATAGTCTCATCAGGGTCTGATTCTTGATCATTACCCTGCAAGGGCAATGTTGTGGTCTGAGTCAAAGGACCAGCATAGTAGTCTGGCTGTGGCTGTGCATCAGTGCACTCCATGTCAGATTCAACTTGTAATGGACATGGACTGTTAACTGCTTCACTTTCTAAGCCAGGGACGGTATTTGTAAAGAGCTCCATGGAGTAACCCATTGTGTCGCCTGCTGCATTCTTCTCTGTTGTTGTTTTTGCTGAAGAGGACAAGGAAGCGACTTGTCCCTGACCGTGAACATCCACTAACGACGCGCTGCTTTTACATTTACCAGTTTCACGAGAGGAGGCAAAAGAGCTAGAGGCTGAGTCAGCAAGATAAGCCAAAACTTGCTCTTGCTGCTCCGGCTTTAAAAGCGGTTTTCCTACTCCCAGAAAAGGGAGCGTTCGAGGCCTTGTGTAGCCAGACGACGAACCTGGCTCCACAGCTCCAGACTTAGGTGCAATATTTTTTTCCCACGACCACCTGATGCTCCACCACTACCACTACCCTCATTACCAGCTGGCCACGACCTCTTCCACCAGACTTCCTCATTGTTTTAAAAACGTAACCAAACTAACGGTATTTGTTGCTGTCACACAACTTACACGGTGAGCTATAACTTCAGTATGGTTTAGCTACCCCTTTACAGGTGGGTGAGACCGCAAGGAAAATCAGGCACAATGTTACACACTCTGTTTTTGGTGGCAACAAATGAGAGAAATGACACACACGCAGGACTGTCACTGAAGCACAAATGTAAATATTAATCTCCCACTGATTTGATTTTTTTTTTTTTTTTTCAGGGAAACTTTAGAAAAAAAAAATAATAAAAAAAAATGATTTTTTCAGGAAGAATTTAGAAACCAAATAAAATAAAATGATTTCTTCAGGGAGAATTTAGAAAACAAATAAAACAAAAAATAGGCTTTCTATGGCCCACTGAGTGAGAGATGACGCACACAGGAGTCAGGACTGGCACACAAGCCCAGAGGCCAATATTGTTCTCCCAATGATTGATGTAGTGATTTTTTCAGGTAGATTTTGGAACCCAAATCAAGCTAAAAAAATAATAGGCTTTCTATGGCCCACAATTGGAGAGAGAGAGAGAGAGAGAGAGATGGCACACCCAGGAGTCAAGACTGGCACACAAGCAGAAAGGGCAATATTATTCTCCCACTGATTTGATTTTTTTTTTTTCAGGGAGACTTTAGAAAAAAAATAATAATAATAAAAAAATGATTTTTTCAGGAAGAATTTAGAAACCAAATAAAATAAAACGATTTTTTCAGGGAGAATTTAGAAAACAAATAAAACAAAAAATAGGCTTTCTATGGCCCACTGAGTGAGAGATGACGCACACAGGAGTCAGGAGTGGCACACAAGCCCAGAGGCCAATATTTATCTCCCACTGATTGATTTAGTGATTTTTTCAGGTAGATTTTGGAACCCAAATCAAGCAAAAAAAAAAATAGGCTTTCTATGGCCCACAATTGGAGAGAGAGAGAGATGGCACACCCAGGAGTCAAGACTGGCACACAAGCAGAAAGGGCAATATTAATCTCCCACTGATTTGATTTTTTTTTTTTTTCAGGGAAAATTTATAAACCCATTAAAAAAAATAAATAGGCTTTCTATGGCCCACTATCTGAGAGAGAGAGATGGCACGCTTAGGACTGGCACACAAGCCCAAAGGCCAATATTAATCTCCCACTGATTGATTTATTGATTTTTTCAGGTAGAATTTAGAACCCAAATAAAGCAAAAAAAAAAAAAAAATAGGCTTTCTATGGCCCACTGAGTGAGTGATGATGCACACAGGAGTCAGGAGTGGCACACAAGCCCTGAGGCCAATATTTTTCTCCCACTGATTGATGTAGTGATTTTTTCAGGTAGATTTTGGAACCCAAATCAAGCAAAAAAATAAATAGGCTTTCTATGGCCCACTGAGTGAGAGATGGCACACACAGGAGTCAGGAGTGGCACACAAGCCCTGAGGCCAATATTTTTCTCCCACTGATTGATTTAGTGATTTTTTCAGGTAGATTTTAGAACCCAAATCAAGCAAAAAAATAAATAGGCTTTCTATGGCCCACTGAGTGAGAGATGGCACAGACAGGGATGGCACTCTAGCAGAAATGCCAATCTTAATCTCCCACAAAAAAAAACAAAAAAAAAAACAAGGAACTGTCCTTCAATTACTATCTCCCTGCAGTAATCTCAGCCAGGTATGTCAGGCAGCAATAAGGAGTGGACTGATGCACAAATTAAATAAAAAGTGTGGACAAACAAACAAGATAGCTGTGCAGAAAGGAAGGAACAAGAGGATTTGTGCTTTGAAAAAAGCAGTTGGTTTGCACAGCGGCGTACACACAGCAATGCAGCTATCAGGGAGCCTTCTAGGGCAGCCCAATGAGCTACAGCGCTGAGGAAAAAAAAAAAAAAATGTAGGTTCCACTGTCCCTGCACACCGAAGGTGGTGTTGGACAATGGAAATCGCTACAGCACAAGCGGTTTGGTGGTTAATGGACCCTGCCTAACGCTATCCCTGCTTCTGACGAAGCGGCAGCAACCTCTCCCTAAGCTCAGATCAGCAGCAGTAACATGGCGGTCGGCGGGAACGCCCCTTTATAGCCCCGGTGACGCCGCAGACAGCAAGCCAATCACTGCAATGCCCTTCTCTAAGATGGTGGGGACCAGGACCTATGTCATCACGCTGCCCACACTCTGCGTTTACCTTCATTGGCTGAGAAATGGCACTTTTCGCGTCATTGAAGCGCGACTTTGGCGCGAAAGTCGCGTACCGCATGGCCGACCCCGCACAGGGGTCGGATCGGGTTTCATGAAACCCGACTTTGCCAAAAGTCGGCAACTTTTGAAAATGAACGACCCGTTTCGCTCAACCCTACTCAGGACGCTTGCTTATGGCTACCACCCTGGGCACGTCATATAGGGTTAATACATAATCATAGATGTAGATTTGTACAATTAATACCAGTAATGTATTTCCATATTCCCATGTAATTGGTAACTCTCCGTAATATGCAAAACAAGGAGAAAGCTGAGTCCAAAATATGCCAAAAAACAAAAGTTTATTAACATACATCTTAATATATACTTACCTTGTAATGTCTTCACATCCTGTTCCGTCCAGATGTGTCCAGATCCCAGAATTCCAAGTGGCGGAAGTTCACCAACCTCCATATTGGGACACCCAAGTGATATGCGTCTCAATATGGAAACTGCTGGTGGTACCAGCCTCTTGCACGGTACCACCAGCGGAACACTGTTGCACCACACACACACAAACACACACTGTATACGCCGTACGCACCACACACACACACAAACATGCACTGTATATGCCGTACGCACCACACACACACACTGTATACAACGTACGCAGCCTCTTGTGCAGTGCCACCAGCAGAACACTGTCGCAAACACGCTGCCGCCGGGATCAGCCGAATGATTTACTGACCACCGCCATCTTTGTACAGGAGGAGCGCATAGCACATGGGGTAGACAGGTCAAAGAAGAGAGCACAGATGGGAGAAGTCAGTACATGAGGAAAGAGAGTGGATAGGTGGGTGAGCACATGGGGAGAGAGATTCTCAACGCTGCAAAGCCTGCCCCCCATCATGACATTACTGCCCTCCCAATGCGATAGCATAGGGCCTCCATCTAGTTAATAACAATTCAAAGAATTGCAGAAAAATGCACATGGGTTTTATCTGGATAGAATGTGATTAAATCCATAAAAAGAGGCCGGAGTGTAGGTCAGGATCAAATTTAAAGTGCAAACAAAAAGAGTGGTTTTATCCCACTGTAAGGACTCATGAAAAGCATGTTGAATGCCTATATATAGTTAACATGTCATGTACATTGATGGTAAACAAGTGATCAGTTATGGAGGCAAATATTTTAACATTCAGTATAACATGTCTCTGGGTCCTTTTGTTATGCGCTGTGCATTTTACAAATAATATTAGTAATGCAGGGAGTAATTACCCATTTCACTAGTCTAACCTGCTTAGACCGCGGCCACGTTCCCCGACGCAAGTTTATCATTTATAAGTATCATATTACCCCTTCTTTTTTCTGCATATTTCCTCCTCCCTTTTTTATACTGTAGTTCTGATGAAGGTCTGAGTTACGATCAAAAACATTCAACATAACATTGAATGCAATAAAAATGGAACTTTACTTCACCTTATTCCATTTGAGTGTCAAGTTCTTTATATGACATAGCGTATGGGCTGGATACCCTACTTGTGCACCATTCTCATGGACTGCAGATGTGCCTTATATGACTTTTCTCTAGCCTCCTGCATCAGTCAGTATGGAGAGAGGGGCACTGCAGCTGAGTTTAGCTGGGTCACATTACAAGCCCTTGAGCTCTCCTCCTTTCACAGCACCATCACTTCTGCTGTACTGCCTCTTCCCTGACACTGACTGGACATGTGTCAGTAATGGCACTTATGTCTATTGTGCTCAACTTGTATTCACTCTGCAGTGAGTTCAGAGCAGGGTGTCATTAGGTCTCATGCAGAAGTAACCTGTTTCTTCTGGAATACTCCTGTATGCGATATAATGACACAATGTCCTTATATCACAGCAAAGCCATTATAAGTTGAGCACAAGATATATAAGTGTGATACTGACACTTTGAGCTCTCAGCTCACATGTATCACATACCATTTATTTAAAATTACTATCCATAGATGTTCAATACATTTGCATGCTTTGGTGTTGTAAAAGCGCATACACAATGCTGGTATTTCCCTAACAATAATCTATACAGACATGTAATCAGCCAAGTTGCCAAATACGTCTACGTGATCATAAACTGGAACTTCAAAAAAGAGCAATAGGGCATGGAGAAAAAGCCCTAAGACAAGAGTATATTATGCCGAAAATAGTAATAGTTTATTGAAATCACATAATAAATTGTACATACAAAGAATGAATAAAAGCATAGTGCTACATATAAACAGGGAAAATGCATCATGAGTAAACCAAAGCAGCTAATGTACAATATATAAGTGCACAATAGATGCTAATGGATTACTTAAAATGGAATCCCAGAGATGAAACATGTGTGATATCAATCTGAAAATGAGATTATATTAGCAAACTTACATCCTGGGTTGTGCTCAGCATGTCCCTGTCACCCCAACACATGTTTCTCCCTTCTTCATCGGGGGCGTGTGTTGGGGAGGGAACAGCCGGATTTTTAATATGAGACTGCTCCAGTTGCGATCACAGCATTGAGGATACTGTGTCGCAGGAGAAATCCTATTGGCCACAATGTCAGGCTGCGCTGCCGATGTCATCCCCAGTGAATTGTGGTCCCTCGGTCAATGGACGGTGGAACGCAAGCATACTGTGCACAGAGGTAACAGTTGCTGTGACCCCGATTGGCTAGTAGTTCACCCGCCCTTCTTATCTTTAGTATATTCATTTTGGGAATTATTTGTATGATCACAAACTGTCATATTTCTGTTGCTGTGAAGTATTGTTCCTCCACAGGATTTTTATATAATTTTTTGTACATCATCATAAGATGAAATATCAATATTTTTCAAAAGCATTTAACCTGATTTTTTCTTAATGCTTGCTTATTTTTACACTCTTCAAACAAGTCAGATTCTTTTAGTGTAATTTTGCCCTTTTTAGCATACAATAACGTGAACATTTTTTCTCATGACATGAAGATAGAAATGTCAACTTGCTGCAAGTATCTTCTGTTTAAAGTAAAATTCATTCCCAGTGGCACAAATAATTTAACAGTCATGTTTGATTCTCTGTATGATTGAAGAGATGTATGTGGCTTGCCATCAGTTCCTAAGAATATCAAATTATTGAAGACACAGTTGTGTCTCATAGGAAATATTCTTTCTATCATTATTTCATCTGAACTGTTATATCTATATAATTGTACTATCAGTATGCAACTTAGTGAGATTATTTCTAGTTGCCGAATTTGCTTGACTTTTCTTGTTCTTCATAATAAATTAAATAAGAAATATTTGTATCATTCTTTTCATCACACCCAATATTGTGTTATTCTTAGTAGAGAATGTTTTTTGGATTCCTGTGTGATGCTGTCCCTCCCCAGATCCTACGTATAACACAGCATAGAAAATTGCCCATCAGCAACATTGCCAAAGTATAGTATTTTATGTAGTTCCTTAATAAAAAGCATTCATATTCATAGCCTATCTTTAAATAATTTTGGACTGCCCATCTATATATATAATTGTCTAAGGGGTAATTCAGTCTGTCTGTCTGTAACGGAAATCCCGCTTCACTGACTGGCACAGTCCGGCCGAGAACTAGTCCCTCCCTATTTCCGTCCAGTCAGTGCCCGGTGCCCGCTCCATACTCCCCTCCACTCAGCGCTGACACAGGGTTAATGGCAGCGTTAACGGACCGCATTATGCCGTGGGTAACGCACTCCGTTAACGCTGCTATTAACCCTGTGTGACCAACTTTTTACTATTGATGCTGCCTATGCTGTGTTATATACTGCATGGGCTGTGTTGTATACTGCGTGGGCTGTTTTATATACTCCGTGGGCTGTGCTATATATTACGTGGGCTGTGTTATATACTGCGTGGGCTGTGTTATATACTGTGTGGGCTGTGTTATATACTGTGTGAGCTGTGTTATATACTGAGTGGGCTGTGCTATATATTACGTGGGCTGTGTTATATACTGCGTGGGCTGTGCTATATATTACATGGGCTGTGTTATATACTGCATGGGCTGTGTTATATACTATGTGGCTGTGTTATATACTGCGTGTCCGCTATATACTACATGGCTCCTATATACTACGTGGCCTTTGCTATATACTATGTGGCTGCTATATACATACATACATACATATCCTAGAATACCCGATGCGTTAGAATCGGGCCACCATCTAGTAGACTATAAATGTCTGGGCAGTCCACACTTTACTCTGCAGTGACATTATAAAATGTCACTGCATAGTAAGGAGCTTGTGCATCTTTAAGGGAGGCCAGTCCGATGTCAGACACAGCCAGACTTCATATATACAGAATAGGAGACACTGACTTTGCTTCTTATTTTGGTCTAAGAAGGGAGCAGGAGCTGATCGGTCTTAAGAGACCCAGTCAGATTTTTTTGCAGTCTGGAGCTTGATTTGTTCCTATAACTGAATTTAATTTACAGTTAACTGGGAAATCAGCAATAAAAAAAATGTAATAATATTTTCAAATGCCCTCAATAGTGTTTTAAGACCTTACAGAGAGGAAAATCAAATAAATTGAAAAAAGGCAAGAAAAAACATAAAATAAAGGTAAAATAAACAAAGACTGCTAGTCCAAAATAATGTTTATATCCCCGTCCCCCCCAAATTGTTAAAAAAAAAAAAAATAATTTATATAGAAAGGGGAACACAATTAAAAATTTTTTTTAGCAGTTCTTTGTGGTTGTATAAAAATAGTAAACATGTGAAAAATAGACACGTATTTAATATTTTTCTTTAAATTTTCCTACAATATCAGCAACACAAAAAGACTACATGTATATTGAAAAAATTAAGCCTCATGTACTATGAAAAAAGAGGCAAAAATCAATATCCAAATGATAAATTTTGAAAATCAAGGGTTAAATGACACAATTTATTAGCCTTCATTGTTTGAGTCAATGCTTCAACAAATATGGTGCATGCAATTTATGTCAAGTATCTATCTCTATTCTATATATCACATGGGTAATTCATTTATAAATTTAGAAACTTCCATAAAATGATCAGTCTGCTTGATTCCCTCCATATACATCAGGATAGGTTTTGTATCTTATATGTATATAGGGATCTGGTATTTGTTTCCACATACACACCCTTTTCATTAAGGTTACACCCCATTCAACAGTTCAAATGCAGTTGCATGGTTAACCATTTCTTATCTGTTAAAGTGGACCTTTTCACCAAATTTTTCATGTTGAACTCAACACATGATGCAATAGTGGCTGTAAAGAGGAATGCATTTTTTTTTTGCCTCTCCATTACGGAGCTATTAGCAATCAAAGGATTGGCACCTAATGAGTTAAATTTTAAGTCCAAGTAGATAGCAACTCATACGGGAAACACAAGTATGCGACCACCTAGTGAAAACACCCACTTAGACTAAAGTTAACTCATTAGATACTAAGCAATTTGATTCCTAATATCTTTGTAACAGAGAGGCGACATTAAAAACAAACAACAATATTTTATTCTGCTCTTCAGCCACAAACACATCGTGCTTCCAGCTCAACACAACATGTACAGTGGCTTGTGAAAGTATTCATCCCTCTTGATATTTTTTGTGTTTTGCTACCTCACAATGTGGAATTTCACTGCTTTTTTGTGGGTTTGCATCATTCATTTAAAGGACACTCCTTCAACTGTGAACATATGTTTTTATTTTTTTTTGGGAAACAAACAACAAATAGGACAAAATAACTGAAAACTTCAGTGTGCATAACTATTTACACTCCTAAAGTCATTACTTTGTAGAACCTCCTTTTGCAACAATTACAGCTGCAAAGAAAAAACAAAAAAATTGAGTTTGGTTTGAGTTGGTATACATTCAGCACATAAACACATGTTCACATTGGCGATAAAACATACAAAACCTAGAAGAAACAAAATGAGCAAAAGCCCTGCTGTAACTAAAAGATACAGCAGGGTTTTTGCTCATTTTATTTCTTGTAGATTTTGTAAATCACAGCTGCAAGTTGCTTTCGATAAGTCTCTATGAGCTTTCTATATCTTTCCACTGGGATTTTTGCCCATTCCTCAAGGAAAAAACTTCTACAGCTACTTCAAGTTAGATGGTTTCCTCTAGTGAACGGCAATCTTAAAGTCTGACCACAGATTCTCAATTGGTTTAGGGTCTGGGCTTGAGCCATAGCCTCCTCCAAACAACTGGGTGGGGGATGAAGAGCCAGATCTTCCTTGAGAGGATCCGAGAGTCCCCTCCTAAACTGGCATCTTAAAGCAGAGTCATTCCAGGACACCTCGGTGGACCACAGTCTGAACTCAGAACAATACCATTCAGCAGTGAGTTTACCCTGGGAGAGGACCATGATCGTGTCCTCTGCCACCCCGACCTGGTCTGGTTCATCACAAATCAGTCCTAAAGCCTCAAATAACCTATCCACAGATATATGTTCAGGGGCAGCAGCAGGTGAAGAAAAAGCCCAAGTTTGAAGACCCTCCCAGAGTAAAGAAATTTTTATCCCCACCCATTGACTCTCATCTCCTGAAGATCTGGGTCTAAGTGAGAAAAATTCCCATCTGGAGTTGGTTCTGGGAAGTGGCCAGGTCTCTATGTTTTACTGACAAATTCTGCATCATTTGGGCCAAACTTGACATCTGATCCACAAGAGTACGATCCATAAAGAGAAAAAACGTGTGTCCAGTTATAATGCCATGCTGTAATACTGAGGGTTAATGCAGAGTAACACAAACTCCACTAGATGGCAACAGAGTGGAGAGTGAGCTGAATATCTTGCTAAGAAGCAGACCTACAGTAATACACCAAGCTACCGCTAGGTGGCAGCGGAATAGTCAGAGAGCCGAGTTGATACCGGAGGACAATGCAGTACCAAAGGGAAAACCAAGGCGCAGAGTCAGACAAGAGCAAAAGGTCCGTACCGGTCAGTAGCAGAAATACCAGAAGGGAGGGACAAATCAGGTCAGAGCCAAGCTAAAGTCAAATATTGGGGAATCCAAATGCACAGGGAAATAAGGAGCAGGGACAGGTAGGTGAAAGGTCAACAGACATGGGTTGGGTCAGATGATCGCAGCAGGACAAATCAGGAACTCACCAGAGCCAACTAGCACGCCGAAGGCAAGCAATATAACTGGCACAGCACACAGGTTGCAGCACAGAGATATAGCTGACTGGACACAGGAACTAGGCAGGGAAAGTTAACCCCTGACATGACCAGACTGGGAAAGGAGAAAAAAGACCAAAACCCGGCCTGGATCTTGACACCCAATCTCAAATCACTGACAGAGTAAAGCAGGTTTTGCTCAAGAATATGCCTGTAATTCACACCATCCATCTCCCACTCCACTTAGACCATTTTCCCTGTCCCTGCTGCTGAAAAACATCCCGACAGCATGATGCTGCTACCACCATGTCTCTCTGTGGAGATGGTGTTCTTGGAGTGATCAGCTGTGTTGGTTTGGCGTCAGACATAGCGCGTACCTTGGGGCTAAAAATATTAATTTTGGTCTCATCTGACTCCCACATGTCTTTTTACAAACTCAAAACAAGCCTTACAATTTTTGTGTGTAAGTAAAGGCTTTTTTCTGCCCACTCTTCTATAAAGGCCACCTCTATGGAATGTATAGTCTATTGTGGTTGTATAGATAAATACTCCAGTCTCTGCTTGGGAACTCTGCAGCTCCTTCAGGGTTACCTTTGGTCTCAGTTTTGCCTCTCTGATTAATGCTCTTCTTGCCCGAGTGCAAAGTATTGGTGGGTGGCCCTCTATTGGCAGGTTAGTTGTCGTACCATGTTCTTTCTATTTGATGATAATGATTTGATGGTGCTTCGTAGGTTCATCAGAGATATAGGATTTTTTTTTATATACCAACGCTGACTTGTACTTCGCAATAACTTTGTCCATGACTTGTTTGGAGATCTATTTGATCTTCATGGCTTTGATTGATTAGTGGCACCTCTTGCAAAACCCCTTAACGACCGCTGATATATCTTTAAATGGCGGCAGTTAACGGTACTTACTCCTCAGTACCGCTTCTTATTGGCGCTGAGAAATAAGTGCATAGCGCCACTCAGCTTTGGAGATCCTCCGGGGTCTTGGCTACCGGGAGTAGCTGAGACCCCGGAGAACATGATTCGGGTTGTTTTTTCCAACCCCAGTGTTGTGATCATCGTTATTCCCGGGATAATGTCGACTGCATAAAAAAAGTCAGATTTCCCATTTAATTTCTCTCTCCTCTGATGTGATCTAGTACATCAAAGAGAGAGAAATGGGGTCCTCTGGTACCTCCGCTGTCCCTGGACTCTCCTGCATCCCCAATGATGCCATCGGCGTCTTCTTCCAAGAAGAAATGGTGAGCACATGTGCACATGCACCTGCCAAAATCTGCCAGCTGGCACCTGGCAACAATAGGACATTTTTCCTATTGGTTCATTTTGATCACTGTGATAAACCCTATTATAGTGATAAAAAAAATATAGTAAATCAACCCCCCCTTTATCACTCCCTTAGTTAGGGAAAGAATCAAATAAAAAAAGGATTTATTTCCATTTTTCCGTTAGGGTTGGGGCTATTGTTAGGGTTGGGGTTAAAGCTAGGGTTAGGGTTGGGCTTATAGTTGGGGCTAAAGCTAGGGTTATGATTGGTGCCAGGGTTAGAGTTATGGTTGGGGTTATAGTTGGGGTTATAGGTAAGGTTAAGATTGGGCTAGGTTTAGGGTTGGGGCTAGGGTTTTAGCTAGGGTTAGGATTGTGCTAGGGTTAGGGTTGGGACTAGGATTAAAGCTAGGGTTACTGTTGGGCCAGGGTTATGGTTGGGGCTAGGGTTGGGGTTAGGGTTGTGTTGGGGTCAGAGTTGGGTTGTTGGGGTTAGGGTTGTGGTATTGGGGTTGTAGTTTTGGGGTTAGGGTTGTAGTTAGGGTTATGGTTGGGATTAGGGTTAGGGGTGTGTTGGGGTTAGGGATGGTGTTAGGGTTGAGTTAGAATTGGGGGGTTTCCACTTTTTAGGTACATCAGGTTGTCTCCAAATGTGACATGGCGCCCGCCATTGATACCAGCCAATTTTGCGTTCAAAATGTCGAACGTTGCTCCCTCCTATCTGAGCACTGCCATGCACCCAAACAGTGGCTTTCTTCCACATAAGAAATATCAGCGTACTCAGGAGAAATTGCACAACGAATTTTGTGGTCCATTTTCCCCTGATACCCTTGTGAAAATAAAAAAGTTTGGTTCCAAAATAAATTTTTCGTGAAAATAGTAAAATGTTTATTTTTTTCCTTCCACATTGCTTTTGTTCTTCTGAAGCACATGAAGGGTTAATAAACTTCTTGAATGTGGTTTTGTGTACCTTGAGGGGTGCACTTTTTAGACTGGTGTCACTTTTGGGTATTTCCTGTGATATTGACCCCCTAAACTCACTTCAAATGTAAGGTAGTCCCTAAAAATATGGTTTTGTAAATTTTGTTGGAAAAATGAGAAATCACTGGTCAACTTTTAACCCTTA
Organism: Ranitomeya imitator; assembly: GCF_032444005.1. NCBI lineage: Eukaryota > Metazoa > Chordata > Amphibia > Anura > Dendrobatidae > Ranitomeya > Ranitomeya imitator. Next base: position 329,484,946 of record NC_091285.1, on the reverse strand, counting down.
TAACGTCCTAAGAAAAGAAAATTATGTTTTCAAGATTGTGCTTATGTAAAGTAGACATTTGGGAAATTTTGTTTTTCAATTATTTTGTGCGATATGACTGATTTAAGTGCACAAAAATTAAAAGTTTGAAAATTGCAATTTGAGCCTGACACCACTCCCTGCTGTGCCTGAGCCTGACACTGCTCCTGGCTGCTCCTGAGGAGCCTGACATGGCTCCCTGCGGTACATGAGCCTGACATGGCTCCCTGCGGCACCTGAATCTGAAGCCGCACAGATGACAGGTGAACACTGACACCACTCCCTGCAGTGCATGACCCCAACACCACTCCTTGTGGTATTTGTGCCTGACATTGCTTCTTGCTGTACCTGAGCTTGACACTGCTGTATGTAGTACCTTGACCATGAAGCCACTCTCGTGGTACCTGAACCCTGAAGCCTCACTTGAAGTACCTTAACCCTCAAGCCGCACCCTCGGTACCTGAACCTTGAAGCCGCACCTGTGGTACCTGAATCCTATAACTGTTCCAACGGTACTTGAACCAGCACCAGTGCCTCTTCTGGTTAGTGTTCAAGAGTCCGTACTGTCGGAGCCTGTTGCAATATCCAAATCCAGCCCTGCCTTTGACTTCGTGTCAGTATTCATTCTGCCTGATGACCCAGAACTTGTATTGTCTGATTCCAGACCTGCCCGTGACTTTTGTGTCCGTATCCATTTTGCTTGATGACCAAGAACCTGTGTTGTTTGAACGAAGTTTGAATCCAGTCCTGTGACTGTCAGTATCTGTTCTTCCCGGTGATCCAGAACCCATGATGTCTGAACAGTGCCAAAGTACTCTCCTGCCAGATACTCAGAGCCTGTGTCCGTAGCAGCGAACCTAACCCTTAGGGCTCCTTCTCACTTGCGAGAAATACGTCCGAGTCCGAGTCTCGCAGGTTAAAACCCTGCTCTGGCGCCAGCACTTCAAAGCGGAGCGTGCAGCTCCATATATTACTCTGCGGCCGCATGCTCCGCTCTGGACTGCTGGCGCCAGAGCAGGGTTTTAACCTGCGCGACTCGGACATATTTCTTGCAAGTGAGAAGGAGCCCTTAGGGTCAGAAGCTGCAGTACCAGGGACTGCCTAGGAATGGTACTTGGCAGCTATCTGAAGCTCAAGTCTAACTCCACCATCAGGTGCTCTAGCAAAAACAGGTAACCGCTTAGCTACGCTCCTTCTAGGTAAGCCTAGATCGGGGCACAGTGGGTCCACAATCCACGCATATGTGTCAGACATGGTCGTATTGTGTATTTTCAGGTAAATGCATATTCATACTATAACACAAACACATTTGACATATATTTTTTTTATTCGTTTATTAAACAGCAATGCACACATTAATACATAACCATTATAACGCATACAGGCTTCTCGTAAAATAAGAAGACAGCAAGTCTACAGAGTAAAATGTTTGCACAAATCTCAATTCCTCAAGTCTATAACAATTGGGAAATAATTAAGAGACTGATTATACAAAATTATATATTTTTTGGTTATACATAACACAGAATGATAACATTTGACACATTTGATTCTTAATTTGTTATTGTTTTTGAAAATGCTTTAGTTTATTTAGTTTATAAACTGTACATATGTCAAAGTTTGCAGCAGACTTAAGGCCCCATGCAATAAATAAGAATAGGCCTAACTCAACGATCTGGATCCAGCCTATTAAATTTCAATGGCTGCCCAAACGATTGTTTGGCAAACTTCTATCTAGTGTCTATGTGTGCCTTATTCAAAGTGAGATGAATATTGGAAAGAGATTAAATACCAATTAAATGCAGTCTAATTAGAAATTATGGCTTCTGGCGAGGCTGTACAATTCTTATAAAGGCCACCAAAAATTAAAGAGACAACAGATATACTGTATCTCATGACTGTATAGCCATGCAAATAGTTGAGTCTGTCATGTAAGACATTTTAGAAATACATTTAAGATAAAACCTATTTTGATAGACATAGCCCAGATGGTAGGCTAAATGTCTTGTGATTTAGGTATCATGGTAGCCTGATAATTACACTAATTCACACTTAATTTGACACTGTGTTTCCTTATTTGTTCAAGGATATTTGATATTTTCTGTAACATAATAGAAAAAATACATCTAGGAACATATTAAAGATAAAACAGTATAAAATATATTGTAATATAACCTGTAATATAATACACTTTTAAATATCTGATTGTAATCGACTCCAGGAAACTATCAGACATAAATGGTAATTCAGGATTGTGTATGACTTGCCTTAAACAACAATAACCTTAGTATACCACCATCAAAACAATTCCATAATAGAGTTGTACGGACAGTGACTCTTTGGGTATAGTAAAAAGACAATATTTTAAAATTCCTTCGTTGCATACAATATTTCTTTAGATTAAATGTGACAACGACCATGAATATTATATTTAGTAGTCAACCGATACAGGAGCGATTCGTTAAAAGTCAATGACATTTATTGCTTGGGGAACTAGAAAGATTTTAAATATAATGTTTATGCATTTGCTGTGCTAGGCAAAGGGAAGCCCTGAGGCTAAACTCTTGCAGCAATGAATTTATCTGTATACTTTATGGCAAAATGTTAAACTAATATTGCTAAAGTCATGTATAAGTTTTAATTTATTTTATATACAGGCCAAAAGTTTTAAGCAGATGTGAAAAAATGCTGCAAAGCGAGAATGCTTGTAAAAATAGAAATTGTAATAGTTTTTTTTCAAATAAAACAAAGGAAAGTGAATGAACAAAAGTGAATAATAATTTTAGTTATGTGGCGCTAGCAACAATCCGCAACAATTTGCAAACCAGTGCACAAGAGTACAAACAATTTCAGACATTACGGTATAGCACATAATGAACCCTTGAAGGTGGTTTGCACGTTACTCAGGCCAATTTTTACAATTCTGTCACTTTATGAGTCAATAATTCTGGAACGCTTCAACGGATCCTGGTGATTCTGAGAATGTTGTTTCATGACATATTGCACTTCATGATAGTAGTAAAATTTCTTCAGTATGATTTACATTTGTGAAAAAATGGAAATTTGGTAAAAAATTTGGAAAATTTCTCAATTTTCCAAGTTTGAATTTTCATGCCCTTAACCCCTTAGTGACAGAGCCAATTTGGTACTTAATGACCAGGCCAATTTTTGCAATTCTGACCACTGTCACTTTATGAGGTTATAACTCTGGAACGCTTCAACGGATCCCGCTGATTCTGAGAATGTTTTTTCGTGACATATTGTACTTCATGTTAGTGGTAACATTTCTTCGATATTACTTGCGATTATTTATGAAAAAAATGGAAATATGGCGAAAATTTTTAAAATTTAGCAATTTTCAAACTTTGTATTTTTATGCCCTTAAATCAGAGAGATATGTCACGAAAAATAGTTAATAAATAACATTTCCCACATGTCTACTTTACATCAGCACAATTTTGGAAACAAAATTTTTTTTGTTAGGGAGTTATAAGGGTTAAAAGTTGACCAGCAATTTCTCATTTTTACAACACCATTTTTTTTAGGGACCACATCACATTTGAAGTCATTTTGAGGGGTCTATATGATAGAAAATAATGAAGTGTGACACCATTCTAAAAACTACACCCCTCAAGGTTCTCAAAACCACATTCAAGAAGTTTATTAACCCTTTACGTGCTTCACAGGAACTGAAACAATGTGGAAGGAAAAAATGAACATTTAACTTTTTTTTGCAAACATCTTAATTCAGAACCATTTTTTTTATTTTCACAAGTGTAAAAACAGAAATGTAACCATAAATTTTGTTATGCAATTTCTCCTGAATACGCCAATACCCCATATGTGGGGGTAAACCACTGTTAGGGCGCACCGCAGAACTTAGAAGTGAAGGAGCGCCGTTTGACTTTTTTCAATGCAGAATTGGCTGGAATTGAGATCGGACGCCATGTCACGTTTAGAGAGCCCCTGATGTGCCTAAACAGTGGAAACTCCCCACAAGTGACACCATTTTGGAAACTAGACCCCTTAAGGAACTTATCTAGATGTGTGGTGAGCACTTTGAACCCCCAAGTGCTTCACAGAAGTTTATAACGTAGAGCCGTGAAAATAAAAAATCGCTTTTGTTTACACAAAAATGATCTTTTCGCCCACAAATTCTTATTTTCACAAGGGTAACAGGAGAAATTAGACCACAAAAGTTGTTGTGCAATTTCTCCTGAGTATGCTGATACCCAATATGTGGGGGTAAACAACTGTTAGGGCGCACCGCAGAGCTTGGAAGAGAAGGAGTGCCGTTTTACTTTTTCAATGTAGAATTGGCTGGATAGTATAGCAAAAAAAGGGGGGTAATAAACCACTCAAACTGAACAAAGGGTGCCCAGAAAAATTATATTGTAAATAGCAAAAGGGAACCTAAAATATAACGTTTAATAAATACTATTAAAAACTACATAACACAACATATAATGACAAACTCGTGCATTGACCACACAGGTCAACAGGACAAGGAACTGATAAACAGTCCGAAAGAGGAAAAATCAGTAGTCAATTTGGAACTCTACACAGCTTTAAGGGCTTATTATCACAATGTACACCCTGTCCAGTAAAGCAGAGGAACCAAAAATACCAATGTATGCTACTGTTACAGAAAATTTACTTAAGGTTCTCTATAAGGTGAAAGAAAAAACAGCACCGCTATTTATCACCAATGAGAAACCTCAAATACACGAGGACACACATAGAGCTATTGGAACAATCTCACCCAAATGTGGCACTGCAGCATACTGAAATGTGTTCCCCATGTCAAGGTAAGAGTCCCATGGATCAAATTCCGTCCATCTAGGATCCGTTGGACTCCAAGACCACCTCCTGCGTTAAAGACCACCTCCCTACGCGTTTCATCTCAGGGAAGAATCATCAGGGGATAAGGCAGTCAGTATGTGGTCAGGACTTGATGGAGTGCTCAACCGAGACAAATAAAATCTCCAGGGAGCCTCTCATCAATCCACACAAAAATGGTGTCTCTTTTATATGGTACTCCTATCAGGAAAAATGCCTATTCATCCAGAACAGCTGAAATTGAGCCAATCAGTCCTGGGCTTATAACCCACACACAGCGGTCCGACTAACCTCATTGGTGAATCAGGGTCAGTGGCGGCGACCGTCATTGGTGAATCAGGGTTAATGGCGGCGACCTGAGTTCCACGTGAGACACACACCAACAACGGTCTGTGTCAAGTGCACTTCCGTATTCCAGTGAAGGACGCGCACCTCTGACTCATAGCGATGAGTCATTGTCATGCGCAGAGACTCTGGAACGCAAGCGGCATGAGTCACAACCATGCGCCTGGAACGCAAGTAGCAGCAAATACATCTCTGACTGGGCGCGCACCTATGACTCAGCGAAGTGAGTCACAGCCATCACCTGGGATACACATGGAAGGGCGTGGATCACACCATGACTCATACAGATCCCAGGTCCACAGCTCAACGCAAGATGTGCTCAATACCCTAATGACAAGGCATTCACCGGTAGCAGAGATTTATGCAAACAGCGCTCACCCGCCGCTTCAAAGTTCGAGCCCACCCAGCATATCAATGTGCACACCCACCTATTCAAAAAATAAAATTCAATTGGCATCAACAAAAATTCTATCCCCTTAATCTCTTATAATATAAGACACATTATACCATTAAGTGCACCGCACAAAAATGGAAACATCCTGTTATCTGTCTTTTATACTAAGGGGAAAGAAAAAAACAAAAAACAAAGTGCCGCGACTATTTAGTGGGGGGTACACTTAATCAGGGAGGCAGACCACTGAATTTTAGGAAATAAGCACTAGGCTGTTGTGTCTTTTCAAAGAGAGGAAATTAAAGATAAACCATTATTTCTTATTTTTAGTGACTCTATAGCGACAGGGTCTGTTCCGCAGGACTGGCGCATAGCAAATGTGGTGCCAATATTCAAAAAGGGCTCTAAAAGTGAACCTGGAAATTATAGGCCAGTAAGTCTAACCTCTATTGTTGGTAAAATATTTGAAGGGTTTCTGAGGGATGTTATTCTGGATTATCTCAATGAGAATAACTGTTTAACTCCATATCAGCATGGGTTTATGAGAAATCGCTCCTGTCAAACCAATCTAATCAGTTTTTATGAAGAGGTAAGCTATAGGCTGGACCACGGTGAGTCATTGGACGTGGTATATCTCGATTTTTCCAAAGCGTTTGATACCGTGCCGCACAAGAGGTTGGTACACAAAATGAGAATGCTTGGTCTGGGGGAAAATGTGTGTAAATGGGTTAGTAACTGGCTTAGTGATAGAAAGCAGAGGGTGGTTATAAATGGTATAGTCTCTAACTGGGTCGCTGTGACCAGTGGGGTACCGCAGGGGTCAGTATTGGGACCTGTTCTCTTCAACATATTCATTAATGATCTGGTAGAAGGTTTACACAGTAAAATATCGATATTTGCAGATGATACAAAACTATGTAAAGCAGTTAATACAAGAGAAGATAGTATTCTGCTACAGATGGATCTGGATAAGTTGGAAACTTGGGCTGAAAGGTGGCAGATGAGGTTTAACAATGATAAATGTAAGGTTATACACATGGGAAGAGGGAATCAATATCACCATTACACACTGAACGGGAAACCACTGGGTAAATCTGACAGGGAGAAGGACTTGGGGATCCTAGTTAATGATAAACTTACCTGGAGCAGCCAGTGCCAGGCAGCAGCTGCCAAGGCAAACAGGATCATGGGGTGCATTAAAAGAGGTCTGGATACACATGATGAGAGCATTATACTGCCTCTGTACAAATCCCTAGTTAGACCGCACATGGAGTACTGTGTCCAGTTTTGGGCACCGGTGCTCAGGAAGGATATAATGGAACTAGAGAGAGTACAAAGGAGGGCAACAAAATTAATAAAGGGGATGGGAGAACTACAATACCCAGATAGATTAGCGAAATTAGGATTATTTAGTCTAGAAAAAAGACGACTGAGGGGCGATCTAATAACCATGTATAAGTATATAAGGGGACAATACAAATATCTCGCTGAGGATCTGTTTATACCAAGGAAGGTGACGGGCACAAGGGGGCATTCTTTGCGTCTGGAGGAGAGAAGGTTTTTCCACCAACATAGAAGAGGATTCTTTACTGTTAGGGCAGTGAGAATCTGGAATTGCTTGCCTGAGGAGGTGGTGATGGCGAACTCAGTCGAGGGGTTCAAGAGAGGCCTGGATGTCTTCCTGGAGCAGAACAATATTGTATCATACAATTATTAGGTTCTGTAGAAGGACGTAGATCTGGGTATTTATTTATTATGATGGAATATAGGCTGAACTGGATGGACAAATGTCTTTTTTCGGCCTTACTAACTATGTTACTATGTTACTATGTTACTATGTTACTCCTCTCAACTTAAGGCTCCCAGGTCCAGAACTAAAACTGACCCGGGGCACAAAAGTACCTGATATACATATCAGTATAAAATGGCGAGTATTTAGGCTGGCTTCACAAAGTACGACATGGACAGACAAACAAAAGACCCACCAGGGCCCAAGGACCTCCACAGGGAAGCAAGATGATGAGGAGGGGGAGACAAACCAGGCACCAAGTCCACAAGAAGATCCAAACCGTAAAGGGGCCATAATACAAAGGGACAGAAGACGGAAAATTGAATGACAGGTGGGTGAGGCAAGCCTAAATATAGCCCTGATGACATACTATACTACCTCCACCCTACCTAACAGCGGAGGTTGGCACCCTAAACCTGCGCAGTGGCGCCCCCACTCAACGGCGGCTACCCCTGACTGATGTACCCTGTTAGTGCCCTTACCGCTTTAAAGAAAAGAGACAAAGGAAAGTTGTTCATTTAATCCAAATGGATATGTGGAACCCAATTTATATATCCACCTTGTCTCATGCTGGAGAATTATTTTGTCCCAGTCGCCCCCTCGTGTTGGTTTAGTGACCTTTTCTATGCCCATAAATTTCACTGTGGACGTATCACCTCCATGGACCGAGTTTATGTGTCTAGCCAACGGTGTCTCTCTTTTCTTCACAATATCCCTCAGATGCTCTCCGACTCTCCTTCTTAATTCTCTGATCGTTTTGCCAACATATATTAGATCACAGTCACATATGGCTCTATATATGACACCCTCACTTCTGCAACTTATAAAAGATCGGATCTCAAACGTTTCACTTTTATCCGTTGACTTAAATGTTTTACCAACTTCAATATTTTTACAGGCTATACACAGCCACTGCACCTATGACAACCAGTCACTGTAGATGTTAACCATGTATGGGGTTGTGGTTCAGAAAAATGACTACGCACTAGTCGATCCTTAATCGATCGGCCCCTTTGAAATGTAATTTGAGGGAACGGGGGTAAGGAGTCTCCAACATCCTTATCCATTTTTAAAATCGACCAGTGCTTATTAAGAATTTGTCTTAACTCTTTTGCGCCATTATTAAAGGTAGTAATGAAACGCATACCCGAAAAAGTATCCTTTTTAATAGGGGCTGGTATCAGGAGTTCTGTTCTCTCCTTCTTTTTTACTTCATTGAAGGCATTTTTTAAAATACGATCCGGATACCCCCTTTCATGGAAACGATTTCGTAAATCATGTGACTGTCTCAAAAAATTGTTGTCATCGGAACAGTTCCTGCGCATCCTCATATACTGCCCTTTCGGTATGCCTCTCTTTAGGGCCTGAGGATGCCCACTCTCCCACCGAAGGAGGGAGTTTGTAGCGGTGGACTTCCTGTGGACACTGGTGCCAAGGGAGCCATCAGCCGACCTCTCAATCAACACGTCCAAAAAAGGGAGTTTAAAGGGATCCCATTCAAATGTAAAAGAAAGACCAAAATCATTGATGTTTAAGCTATTGACGAAATTTGAAAAAGATTCACCAGACCCCTTCCAAATTACAAACACGTCGTCAATAAACCTAAGCCACAACATGACTCCATCACTGTTCACCGAACTTCCTTCACCAAAGACCACAGTTTCCTCCCACCAGCCCAGGAGCAAATTTGCATACGACGGGGCACAAGGGCTCCCCATCGCAGTACCCCTGAGCTGGTGGAAGTACTTACCGTCAAATGTGAAGAAATTATGTGTCAATAGGAATTCAAGACACTCCAGCACAAAACCATTGTGTTCTCTCAAATGATTCCCTCTGCTCATCAAATAGTAATTAACCGCCTCCAACCCTTTATGATGGGGAATTGACGAGTAGAGGGCTTCCACATCAATACTCCCAAGAATGGTATCAGAGTCCAAAGTCAGATTCTGAATTTTCATCAGGAGATCGGTTGTGTCCCGGGTGTAGGAACTCAATGCCAGGACAAAGGGGTTCAGTATCTTGTCCAGATAGATCCCTAAGTTCTTCGTTAAACTGCCCACACCCGACACAATAGGTCTACCCTTTAATGGAGACAAACCTTTGTGAACCTTAGGCAGGCAATAAAATGTAGCTGTAATCGGGAATCTAGGCAAAATAAAATCCATTTCGGTCTTATTAATGACTTTCAAGGTCAAACCATGTGTGACAATGTTTTTCAATTCAGATAAAAATTTATCTGTAGGATTAGAGGGTAATACTTTATAGCAATCCTTGTCACGTAGGATGCGTAGGCACATCATTTTGTAATCTGGAGTATCCATGACCACAACGTTACCCCCTTTGTCAGAAGGTTTAATCGTAACGCTGTGGTCTTTTTCCAGATTACCCAATGCTGACATTTCACGTTTTGTCAAGTTAAAGTGTGTATTGACAGAGGATTTGTCTAGACTTTCAATGTCTTTAGAAACCAAATTAAGAAAGATGTCCATTGATGTTAAATCGGTTTGAGGTGGGGGCATTTTGTTACTTTTACATCTGAGGTCTGTAAATGGTCCCTCACCCCTCATACTAGGGTCCTCATCTGCCAGGCCATACAAAAGTCTAATGTCCTCCAGCATTGAATCAGGTACCCCCAAACTCATACTAATTTTTTTCCTCTTTTGGACTGTTTATCAGTTCCTTGTCCTGTTGACCTGTGTGGTCAATGCACGAGTTTGTCATTATATGTTGTGTTATGTAGTTTTTAATAGTATTTATTAAACGTTATATTTTAGAATTGGCTGGAATTGAGATTGGACACCATGTCGCGTTTGGAGAGCCCCTGATGTGCCTAAACAGTGGAAACCCCCCACAAGTGACACCATTTTGGAAACTAGACCCCTTAAGGAACTTATCTAGATGTGTGGCGAGCACTTTTAACCCCCATGTGCTTCACAGAAGTTTATAACGTAGAGCTGTGAAAAAAAAAATTGCATTTTTTCTACAAAAATGATCTTTTTGCCCACAAATTTTTATTTTCACAAGGGTATCAGGAGAAATTAGACCACTAAAGTTGTTGTGCAATTTCTCCTGAGTACGTCGATACCCAATATGTGGGGGTAAACCACTGTTTGGGCGCACCGCAGAGCTTGGAAGAGAAAGAGTGCCGTTTTACTTTTTCAATGTAGAATTGGCTGGAATTGAGATCGGACGCCATGTCGCGTTTGGAGAGCCCCTGATGTGCCTAAACAGTAGAAATCCCCCACAAGTGACCTCATTTTGGAAACTAGACCCCCCATGGAACTTATCTAGATGTGTGGTGAGAACCTTGAATGCCCAAGTGCTTCACAGAAGTTTATAATGCAGAGCCGTGAAAATAAAAAATATTTTTTTTTTCCACAAAAAAATTTTTTAGCCCCCAAGTTTTTATTTTCACAAGGGTAACAAGAGAAATTGGACCCCAAAAGTTGTTGTCCAATTTGTCCTGAGTATGCTGGTACCCCATATGTGGGGGTAAACCACTGTTTGGGCGCACGGCAGAGCTCGGAAGGAAGGAGCGCCGTTTTGGAATGCAGACTTTGATAGAATGGTCTGCGGGTATTATGTTGCGTTTGCAGAGCCCCTGATGTACCTAACCAGTAGAAACCCTCCACAAGTGACCCCATTTTGGAAACTAGACCCCCCAAGGAACTTATCTAGATGTGTGGTGAGAACTTTGAATGCCCAAGTGCTTCACAGAAGTTTAGAATGCAGAGTCGTGAAAATAAAAAATATTTTTTTTTCCACAAAAAAGATATTGTAGCCCCCAAGTTTTTATTTTCACAAGGGTAAGAGGAGAAATTGGACTGCAATAGTTGTTGTCCAATTTATCCCGAGTACGCTGATGCACCATATGTGGGGGTAAACCCCTGTTTGGGCGCACGGCAGAGCTCGGAAGGGAAGGAGCGCCTTTTTGGAATGCAGACTTTGATAGAATGGTCTGTGGGCATTATGTTGCGATTGCAGAGCCCCTGATGTACCTAAACTGTAGTAACCCCCCACAAGTGACCCCATTTTGGAAACTAGACCCCCCAAGGAACTTATCTAGATGTGTGGTGAGAACTTTGAATGCCCAAGTGCTTCACAGAAGTTTATAATGCAGAGTCGTGAAAATAAAAAATATTTTTTTTTTCCACAAAAAAGATATTGTAGCCCCCAAGTTTTTATTTTCACAAGGGTAACAGGAGAAATTGGACTGCAATAGTTGTTGTCCAATTTATCCCGAGTACGCTGATGCACCATATGTGGGGGTAAACCACTGTTTGGGCGCACGGCAGAGCTCGGAAGGGAAGGAGCGCCTTTTTGGAATGCAGACTTTGATAGAATGGTCTGTGGGCATTATGTTGCGATTGCAGAGCCCCTGATGTACCTAAACTGTAGTAACCCCCCACAAGTGACCCCATTTTGGAAACTAGACCCCCCAAGGAACTTATCTAGATGTGTGGTGAGAACTTTGAATGCCCAAGTGCTTCACAGAAGTTTAGAATGCAGAGTCGTGAAAATAAAAAATATTTTTTTTTTCACAAAAAAGATTTTGTAGCCCCCAAGTTTTTATTTTCACAAGGGTAACAAGAGAAATTGGACCCCAGAAGTTGTTGTCCAATTTATCCCGAGTACGCTGATGCCCCATATGTGGGGGTAACCCACTGTTTGGGCGCACGGCAGAGCTCAGAATGGAGGGAGCACCATTTGACTTTTTGAGCACAAAATTGGCTGTCATGTTTGGAGACCCCCTGATGTACCTAAACAGTGGAAACCCCCCAATTCTAGCTCCAACCCTAACCCCAACACACCCCTAACCCTAATCCCAACCTGATCCATAATCCTAATCACTAACCCTAACCATAATCACAACCCTTACCCCAAAACAACCCTAATGTCAACCCTAACCATAACCCTAATCAAAACCCTAAATCCAACACACCCCTAATCCTAATCTCAACCCTAACCTCAAACCTAACCCTAATCCCAATACACCCCTAATCACAACCCTAACCTTAACCCTAATCCCAAACCTAACCCTAATCCCAAGCGTAACCCTAATGCCAACCCTAACCCTAATACCAACCCTAATCCAAACCCTAACCCTAATCCCAGCTCGAACCCTAACTTTAGCCCCAACCCTAGCCCTAACTTTAGCCCCAACCCTAACCCTAGCCCTAAGGCTACTTTCACACTTGCGTCGTTTGGCATTCCGTCGCAATCCGTCGTTTTGGACAAGAAACGGATCCTGCAAATGTGCCCACAGGATGCGTTTTTTGCCCATAGACTTGTATTGCCGACGGATCGTGACGGATGGCCACACGTCGCGTCCGTCGTGCACTGGATCAGTTATGTTTTGGCGGAGCGTCGGCACAAAAAAACGTTCAATGAAACTTTTTTTGTACGTCGCATCCGCCATTTCTGACCGCGCATGCGTGGCCGTAACTCCGCCCCCTCCTCCCCAGGACATAGATTGGGCAGCGGATGCGTTGAAAAACTACAGCTGCTGCCCACGTTGTGCACAATTTTCACAACGTGCGTCGGTATGTCGGGCCAACGCATTGCGACGGCCCCGTACCGACGTAAGTGTGAAAGAAGCCTAACCCTAAATTTAGCCCCAACCCTAACCCTAAATTTAGCCCCAACCCTAACCCTAAATTTAGCCCCAACCCTAGCCCTAACCCTAGCCCTAACCCTACCCCTAGCCCTAACCCTAGCCCTACCCCTAACCCTACCCCTAACCCTACCCCTAACCCTACCCCTAACCCTAACCCTACCCCTAACCCTAACCCTACCCCTAACCCTACCCCTACCCCTAACCCTAACCCTACCCCTAACCCTACCCCTAACCCTAACCCTACCCCTAACCCCAACTGCTGTTCTCCTGCCGGCCGGCAGATGGAGACAGATGGCGGGCGCACTGGGCATGCGTCCGCCATGTTCTTCTGCCGGCGGCCAGGAGGAGCAGCAAGAGGATCCCGGGACCTAGGTGAGTATGCTAGGGTCCCCGAATCCCCCTATTTCTCTGTCCTCTGATGTGCGATCACATCAGAGGACAGAGAATTACACTTTACTTTTTTTTTTTTTTTGCGGTCGCCGGTAAACAGTTAATTACCGGCGATCGCAAAACAAAGATTCTCCACTGCGCATGCGCCCGCCATTTTGAAGATGGCGGCGCCCACCGGGAGACACGAGGAGCATCGGGGGAGCTAGGTGAGTATTGGGGGGCCACCTGGGACCCCTTTTCTCTGTCCTGGCTTCATAGAAGTTTATAATGCAGAGCCGTGAAAATAATAAATACGTTTTCTTTCCTCAAAAATAATTATTTAGCCCAGAATGTTTTATTTTCCCAAGGGTTACAGGAGAAATTGGACCCCAAAAGTTGTTGTCCAGTTTCTCCTGAGTACGCTGATACCCCATGAGTGGGGTAAACCACTGTTTGGGCACACGTCGGGGCTCAGAAGGGAAGTAGTGACTTTTGAAATGCAGACTTTGATGGAATATCCTGCGGGTGTCACGTTGCGTTTGCAGAGCCCCTGGTGTGCCTAAACAGTAGAAACCCCCACAAGTGACCCCATTTTAGAAACTAGACCCCCCAAAGAACTTATCTAGATATGTGGTGAGCACTTTGAACCCCCAAGTGCTTCACAGACGTTTACAACGCAGAGCCGTGAAAATAAAAAATCATTTTTCTTTCCTCAAAAATGATGTTTTAGCAAGCATTTTTTTAGATTCACAAGGGTAACAGGAGAAATTGGACCCCAGTAATTGTTGCGCAGTTTGTCCTGAGTATGCTGGTACCCCATATGTGGGGGTAAACCACTGTTTGGGCACACGTCAGGGCTCGGAAGTGAGGGAGCACCATTTGACTTTTTGAATACGAGATTGGCTGGAATCAATGGTGGCGCCATGTTGCGTTTGGAGACCCCTGATGTGCCTAAACAGTGGTAACCCCTCAATTCTACCTCCAACACTAACCCCCCCACACCCCTAACCCTAATCCCAACTGTAGCCATAACCCTAATCACAACCCTAACCACAACCCTAATTCCAACCCTAACCCTAAGGCTATGTGCCCACGTTGCGGATTCGTGTGAGATATTTCCGCACCATTTTTGAAAAATCCGCGGGTAAAAGGCACTGCGTTTTACCTGCGGATTTTCCGCGGATTTCCAGTGTATTTTGTGCGGATTTCACCTGCGGATTCCTATTGAGGAACAGGTGTAAAACGCTGCGGAATCCGCACAAAGAATTGACATGCTGCGGAAAATACAACGCAGCGTTTCCGCGCGGTATTTTCCGCACCATGGGCACAGCGGATTTGGTTTTTCATATGTTTACATGGTACTGTAAACCTGATGGAACACTGCTGCGAATCCGCAGCGGCCAATCCGCAGCCAAATCCGCACAGTGTGCACATAGCCTAATTCTAAAGGTATGTGCACACGCTGCGGAAAACGCTGCGGATCCGCAGCAGTTTCCCATGAGTTTACAGTTCAATGTAAACCTACGGGAAACAAAAATCGCTGTGCACATGCTGCGGAAAAACTGCACGGAAACGCAGCGGTTTACATTCCGCAGCATGTCACTTCTTTGTGCGGATTCCGCAGCGGTTTTACAACTGCTCCAATAGAAAATCGCAGTTGTAAAACCGCAGTGAAATGCGCAGAAAAAAACGCGGTAAATCCGCCATAAATCCGCAGCGGTTTAGCACTGCGGATTTATCAAATCCGCAGCGGAAAAATCCGCAGAGGACCAGAATACGTGTGCACATACCGAAACCCTAACCCTAGCCCTAACCCTAACCCTACCCCTAACCCTACCCCTAGCCCTAGCCCTAACCCTAACCCTACCCCTACCCCTAGCCCTAGCCCTAACCCTACCCCTAACCCTACCCCTACCCCTAACCCTACCCCTAACCCTAACCCTACCCCTAACCCTAACCCTACCCCTAACCCTATTCTAACATTAGTGGAAAAAAAAAATTTCTTTATTTTTTTATTGTCCCTACCTATGGGGGTGACAAAGGGGGGGGGTCATTTATTATTTTTTTTATTTTGATCACTGAGATAGATTATATCTCAGTGATCAAAATGCACTTTGGAACGAATCTGTCGGCCGGCAGATTCGGCGGGCGCACTGCGCATGCTCCCGCCATTTTGGAAGATGGCGGCACCCAGGGAGAAGACGGACGGGACCCCGGCTGGATCGGTAAGTATGATGGGGTGGGGGGGACCACGGGGGGATCGGAGCATGGGGGGGGAATCGGAGCGCGGGAGGGGTGGAACGGAGCACGGGGGGCGTGGAACGGAGCACGGGGGGGCTGGAATGGAGCACGGGGGGGTGGAATGGAGCACTGGGGGGGGTGGATCGGAGTGCAGGGGGGGGTGATTGGAGCACGGGGGGGTGATTGGAGCACGGGGGGAGCGGACAAGAGCACGGGGGGGAGCGGAGCA
This sequence comes from Ranitomeya imitator, assembly GCF_032444005.1. Taxonomy (NCBI): domain Eukaryota; kingdom Metazoa; phylum Chordata; class Amphibia; order Anura; family Dendrobatidae; genus Ranitomeya; species Ranitomeya imitator. The sequence goes on along the minus strand of NC_091285.1, from coordinate 329,469,108 downwards.
CTGGACGGAGGGGAGCCGGAGCAGTGTACCGGCCAGATCGGGGGGCTGGGGGGGCGATCGGTGGGGTGGGGTGGGGGCACATTAGTATTTCCAGCCATGGCCGATGATATTTCAGCATCGGCCATGGCTGGATTGTAATATTTCACCAGTTATAATAGGTGAAATATTACAAATCGCTCTGATTGGCAGTTTCACTTTCAACAGCCAATCAGAGCGATCGTAGCCACGAGGGGGTGAAGCCACCCCCCTGGGCTAAACTACCACTCCCCCTGTCCCTGCAGATCGGGTGAAATGGGAGTTAACCCTTTCACCCGATCTGCAGGGACGCGATCTTTCCATGACGCCACATAGGCGTCATGGGTCGGATTGGCACCGACTTTCATGACGCCTACGTGGCGTCATGGGTCGGGAAGGGGTTAAAAGTTGACCAGCAATTTTTCATTTTTCCAACAAAATATTACAAAACCATTTTTTAACGACCACATTACATTTGAAGTCACTTTGAGGGGCCTATCAGATAGAAGGTATCCAAAAGTGACAATAATCTAAAAACTGCACCCCTAAAGGTGCTCAAAACCACATTTGAGAAGTTTATTAACCCGTCAGGTGTTTCACAGGAATTTTTGGAATGCGGAAGAAAAAAATGAACATTTAACTTTTTTCGCAAAACATTTATTTCAGATCCAATTTTTTTATTTTGACAAGGGTAACAGGAAAAATGGACATCAAAATTTGTTGTTTAATTTCTCCTGGGAATGCCGTTACCCAATATGAGGGAGAAAATCACTTTTGGGTGCATGGCAGAGCTTGGAAGGGAAGGAGCGCCATTTGACTTTTTGAATGCAAAATTAGATAGAACAATTGGCGTACACCATGTTGCGTTTGGAGAGCCTCTGATGTGCCTAAGCAGTAAATATCCCCCACAAGTGACACAATTTTGGAAACTAGACCCCACAGGGAACTGAGCTAGATGTGTGGTGAGCACACTGAACCCACAGGTGCTTTACAAAAGTTTATGTTGAGCCACAAAAACAAAAAAAAATCAAATTTTCCCACAAATATATTTTTAGCTCAAAATATTTATTTTCATAAGAGTAACAGGAGAAATTGCACCATACAATTTGTAATGCAATTTATCCTGAGTATGCTGGATGAGGGAGAAAACTACTGTTTGGGCGCACGGCAGGGCTTAGAAGGGAAGGAGCGTCATTTGACTTTTTTGAGCGTAAAATTTCCTGGAATCAATAGCGCACGTCATGTCCCATATGGTGAGCTCCTGATGTGGCTAAACAGTAGAAACCCCCCACAAGTGACCCCATTTTGGAAATTAGACTCCTCAAGGAATGTATTTAGATGCATGTTGAGCACCTTGAACCCCCAGATGCTTCACAGAAGTTTATAAGATTGATCTGTGAACATAATAAAATCACATTTTCCTTACAAAAATGTTGTTTTAGCACCAAGTTTTTAATTTTTCTAAGGGCTAATAGGATTTTTTTTTTACAACAAACTGAGGTCCATTTTTTCCTGAGCACACCAATACCCTACATGTACTTGGGAAATATTTTTCAGGCACAGTGCACAGCTCAGAAGGCAAGGAGTGTCAGATTTTACGGTTATGGTTTGCAGGTGTCATGACCCACTGGGAGAACCCATGACGTGCCAGAACAGCAGAACCCCCCTATAAGTGACCCCATTTTACAAACTACACCTCTCAATGAATTCATCTAGGGGTGCAGTGGCCATATTGTCGCCACGGGTGTATCACAGAATTTTACACCATTGAGCATTGAAGAAAAAATAACTACATTTTTACCATCAAAATTTTATTTTAGCCCCAGATTTATCATTTTCACCCAAGAAGTGGGTATAATTGGCACCCTAATTTGTCCAACAATTTCTACTGAATGTGGCAATACTCCATATGTGGCTCTACAGAACTACTTAGCCATACGAAGAGACTCAGGAGGAATGGAGCACTATGTGCCTCCTGGAGCACAGATTTTCCTTGAAAAGTTTGCAGACTCCATATACAGAACCCCTAATTGCTAGAAGAGCAGAATCCACACTCATGTGACCCCATTTTGGAAATTATACCCCTTTGGGAATTTATGTACAGATATAGTGTTGATTTTGACTCCATGGGTATTTTCCAGAAACAAGTAGCAATGAATTTTGCAGAGTGAAAATTGCAAACTGCCGTTGCATTGACCAGTACGCTGTAGTGACCAGTACATTGCAGTCACCAATACATTATGTTAAGCTCATGCTTCTGGAGACATGCTCCCGTAAGTATGGGGGCTCTCTTTGCTTCACAAATGTCAAACATGTGGACGCTATATGTGGTTTAGGTACACTGTGAGTCTCAGAAGAGAGGGGGCCTTTGGTTTGAGAGCGGAGAATTTGCTGAATTTGTTTTGGAGGGTTATGGAGCCATTTCACTTTTCTAGAGCCTTTGTACTACTTGTAATGTGGAAGCCCCCTATATTTCCATTAACAGATGACAGACCTGAGTGGGGACTTGCTTTTTTTTGTAGATTGAGTTGAAGCTTTTATTGGGAACATTTTACATAACGTTTGGGATCACATTTATCTCTCAGCACTCTATGCTGAGCACTTACTTTGGGGTTTCCATCTAAATCTCTGAGTGACGTGATTCAAATGAAACTCTCTAGGGATTCATTCACTATAAAGAAGGAGCAGAGTTTCTCTGGACTCCATCTGGCCTTTATTCAGTGGTGTCCATCTTTTCAGAAGTGCACAAAACTCTGGCCGACAGCACTTATATGCAATCCTAAAATATCAGACACTGCTGGATCACAGGTCAGTCAGCATCCACAGTGCCTCCATTTGCCTCATTATAGGGAATCTTCCACCAGTGGTTCCTTCTGATTCACATATTTCAGAGATTTACATGGTGTAAGCACTCAGCGCAGAGCACAGGATAAATGTGTGCCAAGCCTTACTGCGATCTTTGGAAGGCAGAATGAATAAATCAACCGCAGGTGAACAATTGGTTTTATTTATTTTTTACGCAGTTCCTCTGTGGTATAAGTGATTAGGCGACTTTATTCTTCGAGGCAGTGCGATTACAGCGATGCCAGATTTATATCAGGTTTTTGTGTTTGGCTGCTGTCACACACTAAAAGACACTTTTTTTTTGCAAAAATAGTTTTTGCATCACCACATTTTGAGAGCTATAATTTATACATAGTTTTGCCCACAGAGTCATGGGAGGGCTTGTTTTTTGCAGGACAAGTTGACGTTTTTATTGGTACCTTTTTCAGGCACATGACATTTTTGATCACTTTTTATTCCAATTTTTGGGAGGCAGAATGAACAACGACCAGCAATTTGGGAATTGTTGCTGTTCTGTGTGTGGTAAAATTGATAAGTAGTTTTATTCTTCAAGTCAGTATGATTACAGCAATACCTCATTTATATCATTTTCTATGTTTTGGCGTTTTTTCACAATAAAAACTATTTTATAGAAAAAAATCATTACTTTAGCATCCCTTTATTCTGAAAGCTATAACTTTTTTATTTTTTCGCTGATGGAGCTGTATGACAGCTTGTTTTTTGAAGGGCAAGATGGCATTTTCAACGGTACCATGTTTATTTATATCCGCCTTTTTTATTGCGTTTTATTCCACTTTTTGTTCGGCTTTATGATAATAAAGCATTGTTTTTTGCCTTATTTTTTATTTATTTTTTATGGTGTTCACTAAAGGGGTTAGCTAGTGGGACAGTTTCATAGGTCGGGTCATTGTGGACGCAACGATACCATATATGTGTACTTTTATTTTATTTTTTTCATACAAATATTTATTTATAGATACAATATCTTTTGATTTGTTATTATTTTAGATTTAAAAAATATATATATTTACAACTATTTAAAAAAAAAAAAAAAGCATACATTTTTTTAAACTTTTTTACTTTGTCCCACTATAGGATTATCATTTTGTAATAGAGTGCAGGGTAGAGTATGTCACCACGGAATAGACAGACCAACTGTTGAGGGGAATTTATTAACAGGAGTAAGATTCTCCTTGCAGGGAGTAAACAGGTGGTTAATAGAGATAAAGCAAACAGTAAACAGTTAAGCGGAATCGAAATGGTTTACGAGTGTTCTTGTAACTTATCAGTCCAGGGAGGTCCTGACTGGAGGGTCCTTATTCCAACATGGGTACAGTCACCAGCAGCGCTTGAGATCCTGAAGTCTCTCCTCTGTCTCCTGGGAACTGGAGACTCTGGGGTTAAGTCTTTGCCATCTTTTCTCCCAGTGAAGCTGGAAGCAGGAAGTAACATAGCCACTCTGCTGCACAAGTCTCTGTATATTAGGCCGGTTTCACATTAGCATTTTGAGGAGCTGCAGAGGGCTGCGGACTTCCTCAGTGAAGCCCCGCCCTCAGTCACACCTCCGCCGCTAGCTTTGCCTACTTCTGCAAGCGGCCTGCATGCGGCATGCGTACCTATCTTTAACATTAGGTACGCAGGTCATGCAGCTGTATGTGGATGCTTCCGCATGCGTCATTTTGACAATGCGGCGACCAGCGTAGGATGCAGCAGGTTGCAATTTCTTTTTTTCTCCGAATCGTCAAAACGACACATGCGGAAGCATCCGATGCAGCTGCATGACCTGCGTACCTAATGTTAAAGATAGGTACACAGGCCGCATGCAGGCTGCATGCAGAAGTAGGTGGAGCAAGCTGTGGAGGTGCGGCCGAGGGCAGGGCTTCACGGAGGAAGTCTGCAGCCCTCCGCAGCTCCTCAAAATGCTAGTGTGAAAGTAGCCTTAGCCTGGCAGTCTCTCTGCAGTAGCAATGCTTCACACACACTGAGCAGTTTACTTGTCACACTCAGGGGTCCTGGCTTGTCAGTGCGGTCACTGGGGCTGCGCGCTCAGGTCACTGTCAGGGGATACATCTTCTCTGATTATGTAGGTTTCCAAGTCCACTCTCTCACATCCAGCCTTCACTATGGCTGGTATCTCAGCCTCAGTGCCCTCACGGGGAGCACTCTCTCATGGGGAGTGCAGCACTGCAGCCTACTTTCTCTCTGGCGCGCTGTCCCCTCTGTCTCACGCGCTCTGCTCTCCCGCTCTTTTCTGACCACACCCCTCTCTCTTCCTCTCTGTCCCCAGCAGTCACATGGTCCCCTCTGTCCAGGGCAGAAAGTCCTCCCCCCAACAACCCAGCTGTTCGACTAAGTGGTTCGAGGTAAGGAGCAGGGAAAGCAACCTCGTTACATTCCCCCTTTCTTGAAGCTCGCCATTCCACAGGCGAGAACTCTTCGTCATCTGCGCCGGGCTCTGCGGGCATCACTTCCCAGGGCTTCTCAGCCACATGCCCTGTCTCACACAGCTGTTCCATTTCCTCTGTCCGATCAGGAACATGTGAGCTGACAGCCAGCACACTCTTCACCTCAGGGGACTACATCAGTGGTTCCTCCTTCTCATCGACTAGGACCTTGAAAACGAGCGTCGCAGGAACACTTGGCACTTTCTCCCCTTCTCCTGGGCATCTGACATTGTGGTACTGTCTTGCTCTAGGTGGGGCTCTTCTCTTCCTGCCGTACCACTCCCTCCAGGGGCGACGCACCCTCCAGTTAGCAAAGCCCTCAGAGGGGTGAGTGGATCTTTTCCACCGCTCTTCTCGGGTAGGGCAATTTCTGGATATGTGTCCCACCCTTCTGCATGACCAGCACTCACATCTGCATCTGTCTGAAAGGGCGCTTTAGTCTGGATCGTCGACCTCGGCGGGAGACATCTCTCATCTGCGGTTGCTCTTAACCCTAGGATATGGAGTTACACTCTGGGGCCACCACTGAAGCCTTCTTCATGCTACACACCTCTCCGCCATCTCTTTCTGGCTGCTTCCGCACGTTCCCTCGGGGTATGCTGCAGGTCCCCAAAACGCCAGTCAGGGCATTCCCCAGACTCTCAATCTCTTCCCAGATTCTTCTTATCTTCAACTGGGAATCCCAGGTCCATGTCATCTCTTCATTCTGACTGGGTGCTCCGCAATTGTAGCATGTCGGCAGTCTTTTTTGCCGAGCGGCACTAGTCTCACTTTGGGGGGCGGTCTCTCTTTCTCGCACCGGAGGGCTGTATTCTGCAGCAGGGGTCTTCTTATATACAGCCACTTCCTCACGGACCCGCTTAACCTTCTTCAATTCTTCAACCCATTGAGGGGCTGTTACTTCCCCGCTATCACCCCTTGCTCTTGCTCCTTCTGCGTGCCTCACTCCCGATCTCAGAGAAGGTCATATCTGGCTTTACGTGCATGCGCTCTCACAGGGCCTGTTTCATCAACACATCTCGCAATCCTGTCACCAGTTGGTCTCGCAGCACAACGTCAATTGACCCCACACCTACGCCGTCCTTCCGTATAATGGCAGTATGAAGCTCCTGCAGTGCATTCATATATTGCATCACGGTCTCCCCCTCTCTTAGTACCTGGCGAAACAGTCGCATGCGCAGCTCCCCTACGTCAGTGGGGTCCCCATGCATCTCAATCAATTATATGTAATACTTTGTTCAGGGTATCTCTCGCATGGGGGGGTCTGAGCATAACAGAGTCCGGTGCATCCCCCTCTAGGGCCATCACAGCTATTTCCGCCTGCAGAGCTGGCATCATAAAATGCATCTGCATCATCCCTTGGATGCGCTCCATCCAACCCCACAACATGACATCGCTCCCCGAGAATTTTGGCAGGTTAACTAACATGTCTCCCAGGGAGATGCTAGACCTGGGTCCTCCCCCAACTGCTTGGTTTGCTCTTTCTGCGCTACCGTGTGACATCCTGCCGACTACGCCAAGTGTAATAGAGTGCAGGGTAGAGTATGTCACGACGGAACAGACAGACCAACTGTTGAGGGGAATTTATTAACAGGAGTAAGATTCTCCTCGCAGGGAGTAAACAGGGGGTTAATAGAAATAAAGCAAACAGTAAACAGTTAAACGGAATCGAAATGGTTAATGAGTGTTCCTGTAACTTATCAATCCAGGGAGGTCCTGACTGGAGGGTCCTTATTCTAACGTGGGTACAGTCACCAGCAGTGCTTGAGATCCTGAAGTCTCTCCCCTGTCTCCTGGGAACTGGAGACTCTGGGGTTGAGTCTATGCCATCCTTTCTCCCAGTGAAGCTGGAAGCAGGAAGTGACACAGCCACTCTGCTGCACGAGTCTCTGTATATTACCCTGGCAGTCTCTCTGCAGTAGCAATGCTACACACACACTGAGCAGTTTACTTGTCACACTCAGGGGTCCTGGCTTGTCAGTGCGGTCACTGGGGCTCCGCGCTCAGGTCAGGGGATACGTCTTCTCTGATTACATAGGCTTCCAATTCCACACTCTCACATCCAGTCTTCACTACGGCTGGTATCTCAGCGTCAGTGCCCTCTTGGGGAGCACTCTCTCATGGGGAGCGCGGCGCTGCAGCCTGCTTTCTCTCTGGCGCGCTGTCCCCTTTGTCTTGCGCGCTCTGCTCTCCCACTCTTTTCTGACCAAACCCCTCTCTCTTCCTCTCTGCCCCCAGCAGTCACATGGTCCCCTCTGTCCAGGGCAGAAAATCCTCCCCCCAACAACCCAGCTGTTCGACTAAGTGGTTCGAGGTAAGGAGCAGGGAAAGCAACCTCCTTTCAATTTTTTTCAGGTTGATCAGTTCTGCAGCTTATACAAACTGTCAGCGCTATACTGACAAAGAAAGTTGCTGCGCAGCAACTTTCCTAGCTCTGGTGACCCTGGTGTCATCATGATCGGGACCCCACATTTCGTTGGTCTCCGATCCAAAGGCAGAGGGGCTGTCAGCACTCTGCTGGCCTCTGGAATGCTGCAATCGCAGCATTTGATGGTTTAAAATGCCAGGATCAGTTTGTGACTGTTCTGAGTCTGAATAGTAAAAAGTTGGTCACACAGGGTTAATAGCTGCGTAACCGGAGTGCGTTACACCACGCTCCGGTAACGCTGACATTACCCCTGTGTGAGGGCTGACTGGATGACTGGAGGGGAGTATGGAGTGGGCACTGACTGCGGGGAGGAAAGATCGGCCATATTGCTGCCGGACTGTGGCCGTCGCTGATTAGTCGTGGCAATGGTCGTGGGTGTTTTGCCACGACCAATCAGCGACTTGGATTCCATGACAGACAGAGGCCGCGACAAATGAATATCCATGACAGACAGACAGAAGGACAGAAAGACAGAAGTGACCCTTAGACAATTATATAGTAGACTAGATTGTGGCCCGATTCTAACGCATCGGGTATTCTAGAATATGCATGTCCCCGTAGTATATGGACAATGATGATTCCAGAATTCGCGGCAGACTGTGCCCGTCGCTGATTGGTCGAGGCAACCTTTATGACATCATCATCGCCATGGCAACCATTATGACATCATCGTCGCTGTGCCCATCGCTGATTGGTCGAGGCAACCTTTATGACATCATTGTCGCCATGGCAACCATTATGACATCATCGTCGCTGTGCCCGTTGCTGATTGGTCGAGGCCTGGCGGCCTCGACCAATCAGACGCGGGATGTCTACTGTTATGAACTGGTGATTTAGAACCACAATGGACCTGGTGGTTAAGAGCACTGAAAATGACCTGATAGTTACTAATAACATAGGACGAGCTCTGAGACGTGGGAACTCTGCTAACCGCAATCCCTAATCCTATCACACCACACTAGAGGTAGCCGTGGAGCGCTCCTGACCAGACCTAGGCGCCTCGGGCACAGCCTGAGAAACTAGCTAGCCCTGAAGATAGAAAAATAAGCCTACCTTGCCTCAGAGAAATTCCCCAAAGGAAAAGGCAGCCCCCCACATATAATGACTGTGAGTAAAGATGAAAATACAAACACAGAGATGAAATAGATTTTAGCAAAGTGAGGCCCGACTTACTGAATAGACCGAGGATAGGAAAGATAGATTTGCGGTCAGCACAAAAACCTACAAACAACCACGCAGAGGGCGCAAAAAGACCCTCCGCACCGACTAACGGTACGGAGGTGCTCCCTCTGCGTCCCAGAGCTTCCAGCAAGCGAGACAAACCAATATAGCAAGCTGGACAGAAAAAATAGCAAAACAAAAGTAACACAAGCAGAACTTAGCTTATGCAGGGAAGACAGGTCACAAGAACGATCCAGGAGAGAGCAAGACCAATACTGGAACATTGACTGGAGGCCAGGAACAAAGAACTAGGTGGAGTTAAATAGAGCAGCACCTAACGACTTAACCTCGTCACCTGAGGAAGGAAACTCAGAAGCCGCAGCCCCACTCACATCCACCAGAGGAAGCTCATGGACAGAACCAGCCAAAGTACCACTCATGACCACAGGAGGGAGCTTGACCACAGAATTCACAACAGTCTACGTCCTTTATGACATCATCGTCGCTGTGCCCGTCGCTGATTGGTCGAGGCCTGGCGGCTTCGACCAATCAGAGACGCGGGATTTCTACGTCGATACTGTGCCCGTCGCTGATTGGTCGAGGCCTGGCTGCCTCGACCAATCAGAGACGCGGGATTTCCAGGACAGATAGACAGACAGACAGACAGAAAGACAGACAGACAGACGGAAAAACCCTTAGACAATTATATATATAGATGACAACCATGAATCATGAAAGATAGGTTGTGTCTAACCAACATGTTGGGTGTCTATGAGGAGGTAAGTGCAAATCTGGGTGTTGGTAATGCAGCTGATATGATTTATCAGGACTTTGCAAAGGCATTTGATATTGTACCACATAACAGCCTTATACTGAAGCTACAGAAGCATTGGTGGGGGAAACTATATGTAGATAGGTAAGGAATTGGCTAAATGACAGGAAACAAAGATTCATCATAAATGGTACGTTATCTAAATGGGATATAGTCAGCAGTGGGGACCACAGGGATCTGTGCTAGGACTGATTCTTTTTAACCTATGAATATTTATTAATGACCAGATGGATGGTATTGATTGTAAAGTGTCAGTCTTTGCTAACGACACCAAACTATGTAGGATATTAACATCTGATCTTGACATTGCAATGTTGCAAAACAATCTGACTGAATGGGCAAACACCTGGCAAATGAGGTTTAATGTAGATAAATAGAGCAATGCACCTAGGACGGAGTAATCCTTTTGTTGCATATCCATTTAAATGGGAGTATATTTGGGGACTACAGAACAGGAGAAGGACTTGGGTATTGTGGCTACAAGTAAGCTGAGAAGCAACACAATGTCAAACAGCAGCCACAAAAGCAAACAAGATTGTAGGATATATAAAAAGAGAGATAAAATCCTGTGATTCCACCATATTGTTACCTCTTTATCACTGATGAGGTCACATCTAGAATAGAGTCAGTTCAAACACGGGCAACTAGATTATTACAAGGCCTGGAAGGCCTCTCATATGATAAGAGGACAGAGAATGAACTTCAATCCAATATTGCGGCCAGCATGCAGCCAGCGGGTAGGGAAAGGGTGAATCAAACACCTGAAAACTCCGCCCATATGACTGAAAACCGGTCCCGCCAAATTCAGGTGACAGGTTCCCTTTAAGTGTCATAAAGATTTAATTGTTTTGTTTTTCAAGTAAACTGATGGATGGTATTGTGTCTCAGGGCTCAATGGATCACTGAAATCAATCTTAAACACATGATAATTAGTTTTCCAGGTGATTCGAATTAAAGGAAAACTACTTAAAAATGATGTTCCACATTATTAAGCAGGCCACAGTTTTCAAGTAACATGGGAAAGAAAAAGGATCTCTCTGCTGCCGAAAAGCATCAAATAGTGCAATGCCTTGGTCAAGGGATGAAAAACATTAGATATTTCCCGAAAACGTGATAGTCGTACTGTTAAGAGATTTGTGGCTGAATCTGAGCACAGACGTGTTCATGCTGATAAAGGCATAATGAGGAAGGTTTCTGCCAGGCAAATTCATCGGATTAAGAGAGCAGTTGATAAAAAGCCATTACAAGTCAGCAAACAGATATTTGAAGCTGCTGGTGCCTCTGGAGTCCCTCGAACCTCAAGGTGTAGGATCCTTCAAAGGCTTGCTTTGGTTCATAAACCTACTATTCGGCCCCCCTAAACAGTGTTCACAAGCAAAAACGGTTGCAGTGGGCCCAGACATACATGAAAACTAATTTTCAAACAGTCTTGCTTACTGATGAGTGTCAAGCAACTCTGGATGGTCCAGATGGATGGAGTAGTGGATGGTTGGTGGATGGCCACCATGTCCCAACAAGGCTGCAACTTCAGCAAGGAGGTGGAGGAATCATGTTTTGTGCCGGAATCATGGGGAAACAGTTGGTTTAAGGTTGGTTTAAACCTTAACCCTTTAAGGTTCCTGAAGGTGTGAAAATGACCTCTGCAAAGTTTATAGAGTTTCTGACTGACAACTTTCTTCCATGGTATTAAAAGCAGAAACGTGCCTTCAGGAGCAAAATCATCTTCATGCATGACAATGCACCATCTCATGCTGCAAAGAATACCACTGAGTCATTGCTGCAATGGGCATAAAAGGACATAAACTCATGGTGTGGCCACCATCTTCCCCTGACATCAACGCTATAGAGAACCTTTGAAGTATCATCAAGTAAAAGATCTATGAGGGTGGGAGGCCGTTCACATCAAAACAGCCGCTCTGGAAGGCTATTCTGACTTCATGCAAAGAAATACAAGCAGAAACTCTCCAAAAACTCTCAAGTTCAATGAATGCAAGAATTGTGAAGGTGATATCAAAGAAGGGTTCCTATGTTAACATGTAACTTGGCCTGTTAGGATGTTTTGGAGTTAAATAGCTTTTTTGTTCAGTGAATGTGACCTCCTAATGCTGCAAATTCCACAAATGAGCATTTTCAATTCTTTAAAACATATCAAATGTTTAGAAATTCTACTGTGCCTAATAATTTGGAGCAGTGCATTTTGAGTTTTTTTTCATTTTGAAGATTATACTGTTATCATTGGGAGGTTTCTTCAATAAAATTCGATGAATACTCTAACGGGTGATGACTTTTATTAGACTGACTGTCATTTTCACCGACCATTTAGGAAAATCCGAGAAAAATATCGTTTGCATAATAATTTGGGACATGGTGTAGAGGTGATGCACAGATCACCTCTATGCAGCAGAATTACAAGCTTGCTATGATCGCCGACAACAGTGTTGTGCTCATAGCAATCTGCCATCAACAACCATAGAGGTCTCGAGGGGACCTCTGGTTGCGATGACAATGCACCGATGACCCCCGATCATGTGACGTGGTCAGCGGTGCTAGTACTTCTGGCTGCGCGGCCGGCAGCGCTTGTTAAATGCCGCTGTCAGAGTTTGACAGCGGCATTTAACTAGTTAATGGCCGTGGGCGGATCGCGATTCCGCTCGCGCCCATTGCATGCACATGTCAGCTGTTGAAAACACCTGACATGTCGCGGCTTTGAGGTGGGATCACCGCCGGAGCCCACATCAAAGCGGGGGATACTGCCAGCTGACGTACTATTCCATCAGCTGGCAGAAAGGGGTTAAGGACCAGGAGCCACTCATTATGGATAAAATAAAAGTGATTCCGGTAGCTAAAGGGTTCATTACAGTTAGAGCAGTAAAACTGTGTGGAACATCTTACCACAAGAGGTAGTATTAGCAGACATTATGACAGCTTTTAACTCCTTTACTCTGAAGCCTGTTTTCACCTTAATGACCAGGCCAATTTTAATTGCGATTCCGCTCTGGAAAAATACTCAGCATGGGCACAGAAATTGCAGAATGCAATGAAAATTAATGGGATGCATTTTGTTAGCGTTTTTAAGCTTTTCCACAAAACGCGACGTGGGCACACAGCCTAACAATTTTGACCACTGTCATTTTATGAGGAAATAACTCTGGAACACTTCAATGGATCTCACCGATTTTGAGACTGTTTTCTCATGACATATTGTGCTTCATGATAGTGGTAACATTTATTTGATTTGACTTGCATTTAGATATGAAAAAAATGGAAACTTGGCAAAAATTTTGAAAATTTCGCAATTTTTAAACTTTTAATTTTTGTTTTTTGGTGTTCACTGAATGCAGTCTTGCGAAGCTTATATAGCTGCAGCACGTTCAGGACCTTCAAATAAAGGACCAATGGGAAGCTGCCACAGAAGTTTAGCACCTTCAGGACCTTCCAATAAAGGACCAATGGGATCTGCTGCAGTATCTGAGCATGTGACCCCCGACCTCCAATGGGAGGTCATCCCGTGGGCATGGTCAGAAATGGAAAATCTGGACTTAGTCCCAGAAAGACCTGCTCGCTGCTGAACATTGCTGGCTATAAGAACAGTGCCTGGAAGGGCAGTAGTAACCAGTCATCCAGTATCAGCCAGAGCTAGACGCTGGGACCGACGTCTCCGCTGAGCAGACTCCACTGCGGCTGGAGAAGAATGGGAGACCACAGCAGAGATGGTTTGTGATTCCACCTGTGCAGAAGTGGGAACTCGACACCTAACACCGGACAACATATTACCACCATATAGTGACTGAATACTACAATACTGATCATTAATTAAAAAAAATAATACTAATATCACCATAAGTGCCATTATACACAGGAGATCTGTACTTAGTTTGCATTGTCCTGGTACAGGTAATACAGTGATTACTGGTGACATTATGCACAGGAGCTCTGTATATATTATCAGTGTACAGGATATACAGTGATCAATGATATTATACACAGGAGCTCTGTATATAGTGTTAGTGTAAAGGTAAAACAGTGATCACTGGTGACATTGTACACAGGACCTCTGTATATAGTATTCAGTGTACAGATAACACACTGACTCACCAGTGAAGTCTCTAGGTGTAGTCCTTCATCTTCATCCAGCACAGACCGCCATTACTTCTTCCAGCTATGGCTCGTATCTGCAGAAAATAACACAGTTATCTAGAGCACTGCTTGCAGAACACATTACTTTCCCAACTTCTACATTACACCAGATGAAGAAAAAAAGACGACATAGTGTCTTCTGCACAGTAAAAGGACCGCCCCCATTTAAAACAGAATCCTCAAAAAATAAAATAAATACATCACTGCAGTAATAATATCCCTTAATTAGCCCCTATGATAATAATATCCCCCATTCTGGCCCCCATATGTCTCATTCCTGGCTCCAGCCATATGTTCTTCCATCCTGCCCTCATGAGTATCCATTCTGCCTCCATGTGATGTCCCATCCTGCAACATCTGTCCCATGATCCTGCCCCATCTGCCCCATGATCCTGCCCCATCTGTCCCATGATCCTGCCCCATCTGTCCCATGATCCTGCCCCATCTGTCCCACTGTATCCATCCTGCCCCTTAATTCTGCACCATGTGACTCCATCCTGGTCCATGTCTCTCCACCCTACCCCATGATCCTGCACCATGTATCTCCATCCTGCCCCATTTGTCTCCATCCTGCCCCATCTTTTTCCATTCTGCCCCATATTCCTGCCCCATCTGTCTCCATCCTGGCCCATATTCCTGCCCCATGTCTCCATCCTGCCCCCTGTGTCTCCATCCTGCCCCTGTGTCTCCATTCTGCCCCGTGTTTCCATTTCTGCCCCCTGTGTTTCCATACATGCCCCCTGTGTCTCCATTCCTGCCCCATGTCTCCATTCCTGCCCCCTGTGTTTCTATTCCTGCCTCCTGTGTTTCCATTCCTGTCCCATGTATTTCCATTCCTGCCCCCTCTGTCCCTATCAAGCCCCCTGTGTCTCCATTCTGCCCCGTGTCTCCATCCTGCCCCCTTGTCTGCCATCCTGCCCCTGTGTCTCCATTCTGCCCCGGGCTATTTTTAATAAAAATAATAAAGAAAAAACTTTTTCCTTACCTGGATGTGCTCCAGCGCCGACGTCCACCCTAGGCTGTGTAAGTGCGTAGTTGCCGGCGAATGACAATGGCAGTAATGCCCTGATGGCTGCCCTGCTGTAGGACCCTGAAGGACTCCGTGACCATCTTTTTTCAACCTGTGCAACTATGTAACTATGCAAGACAAGAGTTGACTAAGAGTTCCAAGAGTTTTGAGATGAAGTGAAGATTAAAAAAAAAGGTCTGTAACTATCTTAGCAGTTCTGGTACAAGGATTTTTTCCTATTAATGACCTGCTTGAAAGAGGAGGGAAAGATACTTGAAGAAATAAAATGGTTAAATATTTTAGTTAGAAGGAAAAATACATATGTGTGCCACTGCGCTAAATGGTTATACACTCTGATATAACAAATATTGTAAAAAAAAACTGAATGAGAAAGGACATTGAAAAAAGAAGCAATTGAAGTTCGAAAAATACAATAAAAAAGTGATCAAGTTGCTATTCAGTTGTGAACGTTACTTCAGTATACCACCAATAGGCAGTGTATACAAAGCTCAACAAGGGGCCAAAACTGCAGAAAGAGACAAAACCGGTTACAAATGAATCTATTATTACTGTGAATATTAAAAAACTGTCATAAAGTATTAATAAATTCATTTATAACCTGTTTGGTCTCTTTCTGCAGTTTTATCCCCTATATTAAAATATGTTTTTCTAAAGATATTTGCTGTGCTTTAGAATAAATTGTTTTAAACTATTATTATATGTACTTTATTGGATTATGTTATAATAAAATCTAAAATATTATATAATATATTATATCACAAGCGAAAAAATTATAATCTTTTAGGCACCTCATGTTTTTCATTGTGGCAAATACAGATGAAGTGTTTTTGCTCTAACGATATAACTTACCAAAGAAAAAGGAAAATAATTACTGAAACATTAAATATTAGGGGATATAACATTTTTGTAATTAACGATCCTTTAAAAAAGTTCAAATAAAACTGTAGATTTACTGTTTTACCTAAAAAAATAGAAAGGGGTAAAAAAGCATAATGAAGCTAACAAAATGAATATCATAACTTTTAGCACAACCTATAGATTGCAATTTAATCAAATAAAAAAGATGATCTCCAAATAAATGCTATATTAAGATGCGGTCCTAAATAAAATATTATAAAATGGTTAAAGAAGCGTAGCCAAAAGCGGAAGATCTTCAAGAAACATTCTCTTTCCATGTACAAAGTGTTAGGGGTCGAGTTCCTGCCTCTGCACAGGGGGAATCTCGGGCCATATCCGTTGCGGTCTCCTATTGTTCTCCTGCCGCAGTGGAGCCTGCTCAGCAGGGACATCGATCCTAGCGTCTCGCTCAGTCTGACTCTGTGTTAAGAGTTACTGCTGCGTTTCCTGCTTCTGCCATTGAAGTCAGTGCTGGGCAGCGGCGAGCAGATGCTTCTGGGACTAAGTCCTGCTTTTCATGTTCTGAGCATGCCCAGAGTAAGATCTCTCAGTGGAGATCGAGGGTCACATGATCAGATACTGCAGCTAAGGTCATTGGTCCTTCTTGGAAGGTCCTTGTAGGTGCTAGGACTAAGTCCTGCTTTGCACTCTGAGCATGCCCAGGGCAAGATCTCTCAGTGGAGATCTGGGGTCACATGCTCAGGTACTGCAGCAACTCCATTGGTCCTTCTTTGAAAGGTCCTAAACGTGCTGCAACTATTTAAGGCCCGCATGGCCATGCACTAGTATTGTCTATTGTTATGTGCTTTGCGCCAGTGTGGTCACATGAGAGTGTGTTCAGGGACCCGGCTGAAAGAAGCCCCTAGAATGCTGGCTCCTCCAGCGAGGAGTTTTGTGTACGTGTGTGACCACTGACTGCTCTCTGTTTGGTCAGTTAGCCTGTACCTCTGTGGAGTCTAACAGGGCATAGTGCTTCTCTTTCACAGCTATTCGGTGAATTAACTGAGTTGGTCTATACCGCCATATAGTACCGCCGTTTGCTAGCAGCAGGTACTCCTGCACGGTGGACCCCGGGCTGCGAATGCACCAATATCAATAAAAAATCTTTATTTACTCGGTGCATTCCGCTAGCCTTAACACAAAGGGCCACTCAAAAAAAAATTACTTGGTCATCGCACAAAGGCTTTTTTGGCTGTGGGGTAACAAATATAAATGTGTGCATTTTTCAAATAAAAAAAGTGTAATTACTACATGGTCACAGTTTTACTATTGGTACTTTTCTTAACTGTGATTCAAATCTACTTTACTTGGGATGTACAAGAATAAAACAAAATAAATATATATATCCAAGCACATATACAGTGATGCATCTCTGATCAGTCTTCTCCTTGTTTGAGATGAAAGTTTAGAGGGACGGCCGGGTCTTGGTAGATTTGCAGTGGTATGATACTCCTTCAATTTCAATATGATCGCTTGCACAGTGCTCCTTGGGCTGTTTAAAGTTTTGGAAATCATTTTGTATCAAAATCCGGTTTTAAACTTCTCCACAACAGTATCACGGACCTGCCTGTTGTGTTCCTTGGTCTTCATGATGCTCTCTGTGCTTCAAACAGAACCTCACAGAGCAGGTGCATTTATACGGAGACTTGATTACACACAGGTGGATTATATTTATCATCATTAGGCATTTAGGACAACATTGGATCATTCAGAGATCCACAATGCACTAATGGAGTGAGTTTGCTGCACTGAAAGTAAAGGGGCCGAATAATATTGCACGCCCCACTTTTCAGTTTTTGAATTTCCACAAAAATTTAAAATAACCAATAAATTTTGTTCAACTTCACAATTGTGTTCCACTTGTTGTTGATTCTTCACCAAAAATTTACATTTGCCATTGTTATGTTTGAAGCATGATATGTGAGAAAAGGTTGAAAAGTTCCAGGGAGACGAATACTTTCGCAAGGCACTGTATAATTTTAGTGGTGGAAATAAAACATACTCAGGTGCATTAAATCACTTTGTAGAAAAGCAAAGGAATGATATCAAATTGATTAATACTTTATGGCTAAAAAAAGTTAAATAATTAGAAAAAGGTGGAAATCGGTGGAGAAAGCTGCTGTTGAAAGAGACATACTAGATTCTGAAGCTTGATGCAAACCAGCTGGCAGGCATGAATTAAAAAAAAATGTTACTTATTTATTAATTCTGATGGTGCATTTATGCTTATGAAAAGCATTTATGATATTTGCTTATAACCAATCATTTTAATTAAATTATTGAATTAAATTATCTTCACATGTCATTGATATATTTTTTTTAAAAAAAATTTCGCTTCTTTCACCTTCTTTTGAATCGTGCAATACTAAGGATGTGGAAAAACGCCAGAAACATGTCAATGTTTGTACCATGTATTGCAGCTGCGTTTTAAACTGAATCAGAAATATAGATATCCTAATCATTTTTAATGAAGTGGATGTGCCTTGATCTTTTCATTCTTGCACATTTACATTTTACAGTGAGTCTCAAGAAACACATTCATATTTGCTTTCAAAACAGAATGAGTTCTTTTAGTTAACCCCTTAAACCCAGAGGTATTTTCATTTTTGCGTTTTCGTTTATCGCTCCCCTTCTTCACATAACTGTTTTATTTTTCTGTCAATATGGCCGTGTGAGGGCTTATTATTTGCAGAACGAGTTGTACTTTTGAACGACACCATTAATTTTATCATGTCTTGTACTAGAAAACAGGAAAAAAATTCCAAGTGTGGTGAAATCGCAAAACAGTGCAAACCCACACTTGTTTTTTGCTTAGCTTTTTTACTAGGTTCACTAAATGCTAAAAATGACCTGCCATTATGATTCTCCATGTAAATATGAGTTAATAGACACCAAACATGTCTAGGCTATTTTTTATCTAAGCGGTGAAAAAAAATTCCAAACTTTGTAAAAGAAAAAAAAAATTGTGCCATTTTCCGATACCTGTAGCGTCTCCATTTTTCGTGATCTCGGGTTTGGTAAGGGATTTTTTTTTGCGTGCCGAGCTTACAATTTAATGATACCATTTTGGTGCAGATACAATCTTTTGATTGCCCATTATTGTATTTTAATGCAATGTCGCGGGGACCAAAAATCTTAATTCTGGCTTTTTGACTTTTTTTTTCTTGCTACGCTGTTTAGCGATCAGCTTAATCTTTTTTTTTTAATGATAGATCGGGCAATTTTGATCGCAGCGATACCAAATATGTGTATGTTTGATTTTTTTATTGTTTTATTTTGAACGGGGCGAAAGGGGGGTGATTTAACCTTTTATATTTTTTTAACTTTTTTATATTTAATTTTTTTTTTTTACTTTTACTTTTACCTTTCGCATGCTTCAATAGTCTCGATGGGAGACTAGAAGCTGCCATAACCCGATCGGCTCAGCTACATATAGGCGATGATCAGATTGCCTGTATGTAGCTGAATTACTCACTTGCTATGTGTGCCAACAACTGGGCAGCGCTCACAACAAGCTGGCAGTGACAACCATAGAGGTCTCCAGGAGATCTCTGATTGTTATGTCAAACCACCAGTGACCCGCGATCACGTGACGGAGATAACTGGTGGGCGGATTTTCGTTGTGATTGCCATTAGCGCTTGTTAAATGCCAGTGCCAGCAATTAAAAGCAGCATTTAATGGGCAAATAGCCACAGGTGGATTGCAATTCCACCCGTAGCTGTTCCAGGCACATGTCAGCTGTTCAAAACAGCTGATATGTGCCAGGAAAGATGTGGGCTTACCGCCGGAGTCCACACCAAAGGGAGGGGGTCCGACATCAGCGTAAATATACACCCGATGTTGGAAAGGGATTAAGAGGTTAACGCAGGTAACAAATTGATTAGGAGCGTCTAAGTCATCTGTAGGAGCCAGAACTCTTAATGGTTGTTAGGGGATCACATACTTATTTCCCATGGCAACATGCAATAAAATTTATATAATTGATACAATGTGATTTTCTGGATTGATTGTTGTTCTATTTCTCAATGTTAAAATTATCCTACCCTTAAAATTATAGACTGTTCATGTCTCTATCAGTGGGCAAACTTACAAAATCAGCATGAGATGAAATACTTAATTCCCCCACTGTAAGTACAGCTGTTCTGTGAAGGCCTCAGAGGTTTGTTTGATAACATTAGTGATCAATCGGCATCATGAAAATGAAGGAACACACCAGACAGTTCAAAGATAAAGTCATGGAGAAGAATAAAGCAGGATTAAGTTATACAAAATAGCTCAAGCGCTGAACATCTCACGGAGCACTGTTAAATCTATCATCCAAAAATGGAGTATAGCACAATTGCAAACCTATTAAGGCATGGCTGTCCACCTAAACTGACTTCCCAAGCAAGGGGAGCACAAATTAGAGAAGCAGCCAAAAGGTCCATGGTCACTTTGAGGTAGCTGCAGAGATACACAGCACAGATGGAGGAATCTGTCCACAGGAAAACTATTAGTTTCATACTCTATAAATAGAAGAGTGTCAAGAAGTCAGCCATTTTTTTTAAGCAATCTAAATCAGTCCCGCTTGTAGTTTGCAAAAACCATCTAGATAACATATCTCCGGGTCCGGATGGCATACACCCACGAGTACTAAGAGAACTAAGTAATGTAATAGATAAACCATTATTTCTTATTTTTAGTGACTCTATAGCGACAGGGTCTGTTCCGCAGGACTGGCGCATAGCAAATGTGGTGCCAATATTCAAAAAGGGCTCTAAAAGTGAACCTGGAAATTATAGGCCAGTAAGTCTAACCTCTATTGTTGGTAAAATATTTGAAGGGTTTCTGAGGGATGTTATTCTGGATTATCTCAATGAGAATAACTGTTTAACTCCATATCAGCATGGGTTTATGAGAAATCGCTCCTGTCAAACCAATCTAATCAGTTTTTATGAAGAGGTAAGCTATAGACTGGACCACGGTGAGTCATTGGACGTGGTATATCTCGATTTTTCCAAAGCGTTTGATACCGTGCCGCACAAGAGGTTGGTACACAAAATGAGAATGCTTGGTCTGGGGGAAAATGTGTGTAAATGGGTTAGTAACTGGCTTAGTGATAGAAAGCAGAGGGTGGTTATAAATAGTATAGTCTCTAACTGGGTCGCTGTGACCAGTGGGGTACCGCAGGGGTCAGTATTGGGACCTGTTCTCTTCAACATATTCATTAATGATCTGGTAGAAGGTTTACACAGTAAAATATCGATATTTGCAGATGATACAAAACTATGTAAAGCAGTTAATACAAGAGAAGATAGTATTCTGCTACAGATGGATCTGGATAAGTTGGAAACTTGGGCTGAAAGGTGGCAGATGAGGTTTAACAATGATAAATGTAAGGTTATACACATGGGAAGAGGGAATCAATATCACCATTACACACTGAACGGGAAACCACTGGGTAAATCTGACAGGGAGAAGGACTTGGGGATCCTAGTTAATGATAAACTTACCTGGAGCAGCCAGTGCCAGGCAGCAGCTGCCAAGGCAAACAGGATCATGGGGTGCATTAAAAGAGGTCTGGATACACATGATGAGAGCATTATACTGCCTCTGTACAAATCCCTAGTTAGACCGCACATGGAGTACTGTGTCCAGTTTTGGGCACCGGTGCTCAGGAAGGATATAATGGAACTAGAGAGAGTACAAAGGAGGGCAACAAAATTAATAAAGGGGATGGGAGAACTACAATACCCAGATAGATTAGCGAAATTAGGATTATTTAGTCTAGAAAAAAGACGACTGAGGGGCGATCTAATAACCATGTATAAGTATATAAGGGGACAATACAAATATCTCGCTGAGGATCTGTTTATACCAAGGAAGGTGACGGGCACAAGGGGGCATTCTTTGCGTCTGGAGGAGAGAAGGTTTTTCCACCAACATAGAAGAGGATTCTTTACTGTTAGGGCAGTGAGAATCTGGAATTGCTTGCCTGAGGAGGTGGTGATGGCGAACTCAGTCGAGGGGTTCAAGAGAGGCCTGGATGTCTTCCTGGAGCAGAACAATATTGTATCATACAATTATTAGGTTCTGTAGAAGGACGTAGATCTGGGTATTTATTATGATGGAATATAGGCTGAACTGGATGGACAAATGTCTTTTTTCGGCCTTACTAACTATGTTACTATGTTACTATGTTACATAGCTAGCATGTTGAAGAAAATCTTCTGGTCAGATAAGACCAAAGTAGAACTTTTTGGGCTAAATGCTATGTGTGGTCTAAAACTAAGACTGCATATCACCCTGAAAACACCATCCCCACCGTCGAACATGGTGGTTGCAGCATTATGCTGAAAAGATGCTTTTATTCAGCAAGGACAAGGAAAATGGTCAGATTTGATGGGCAGACTTTTTCTCATGGTGCTAGTGGTGATCTCACTGAGGTCACCGCAATTCATCGGCTAGACTCATACTGAAGTGAGCTGGGAACACAGCCTTAGTGACCTGTCGTATCCTCGATTACATCATCACTAGTCACTGTCGCTGCGCTGGCAGAAGCTTATTCTCCCTTGGTTTTCAGCCTGGACGGTCGCACCTTGGCACCATCCAGAATGAAAACCAATTATCACAGACATAGATTACAGCGTGAACAGTATGTCAAACAGGTAAGGGACATTCTTGTTTGTCATTTCAGTTTTTTACAGGATACCAGGGCTGCAATGGAATGGGCCTTAAGTGAGTATTTTTATTTATTATTTTCTGTTTTTTTAAAGGGCACCAGGGCTTCAATGGAATGCGCGTAAGGCAAGTATAACTTTGTTTGTTATTTTTAAATACATTTGTAAAATGGTGTGCATTTTTATTTCAAATAGACGACTTTATTCTGGGTGTTTTTTACTGACACTATGACTGTGGGAAAATATCAGCCCCAAGCTGTCTGCTTTCGCTTATCAGCCAATGCGTCTGTGACTGGAGGAAAACTTTTTACCACTGGTAACAGTTGCTGGCTTACGCTGTCATCTGATAGCGTGGGAACCACAGTTCTCCGACGGGTGGTAGTTATCTTACTGCCGATCAGAGTCAGTGTTTGCCGCACTGTCATGCAAATGACAGCATGGTGAACAACGGATGTTCGGGTACCCGAAACAAATGTTTTTAACTGTTCGGCCAAACTCTCCAGACACGAACATCCAGGGTTTGCCCATCACTAAGGTTGCCATCACACTCGCAGTATTTGGTCAGTATTTTACATCAGTATTTCTTAGCCAAAACCAGGAGTGGGTGATAAATACAGAAGTGGTGCATATGTTTCTATTATACTTTTCCTCTAATTGTTCCACTCCTGGTTTTGGCTTACAAATACTGATGTAAAATACTGACCAAATACTGCTAGTGTGACGGCAGCCATAGGGTTATGTGCACACGTTGCGGATTTTGCTGTGGATCCGCAGCGTTTCCGCAGCTGCAGATCCGCAGCAGTTTCCCATGAGTTTACAGTACAATGTAAACCTATCAGAAACCAAAAACGCTGTGCCCATGCTGCAGAAAAAAACGCGCGGTAACACAGCATTTTATTTTCCGCAGCATGCCAATTCTTTGTGCGGAATCTGCAGCGTTTTTACACCTGCTCCAATAGAAAACTACAGATGTAAAACTGAAGCGGAATCCGCAATAGAAAATGCGATAAATCCGCAGGAAAAACTGCAGCGGTTTTGCACTGCGGATTTATCAAATCCGCTGCGGAAAAACCGCAGAGGAGCTCTCTACGTGTGCACATGCCCTTATACTGAGGTTCGTTTGCCAGGTTTTCAGAGCTGAAACTGCCCATCTCTTCAATCTTAGTGATTGCTGCTTCAAAAACTCAGAAAAAATCCTCAGTGTGAGCATACCCTTAGGTTATGTTTACACTTTGCATTTTTGCTGAATTTTTTTCCTGCTGTCAAAACTTGCTATGTTGTCAGTAATCAAGCTGCTTACAAAAATTAGGTTCGGCTGAGTTTTTGGTATGTATTTTGCTGTGTTTTCATTGTATCTTGTGCATGTTGATAAGGTTTAGTGCCCCAACCATAAACAAAGATGATGTAATGCCCTTAGATTTTTGCACAAAAAATGAAGCAAAGCCTGATACCAGCATTTTTGCTGAAAAACTGCTGAAAGAACTACTTGTTTAAAAAATGCAGCAGTTTTCCCATTCAGTCAGGAAAAACAAACAATGTGTGTGCATGAGGTTTCCGAAAACTCATAGCTTTCGCTAGTACTGTAAAACGCAGCTTTGCATAAAAAAGTTGTGTTTTATAGCTTTTATTTTTGGTTCAGTAAAAACGTGGGGTTTTAAAGGGTAGTGCACTGCTAATACACTATTTATAAATGGACACATGGCATCTGCTGATTAGCTGGAAGCTAGGAAACAAGAAGGGACAGCACTATTGGTGCAGCAGTGGGGGTTTGATAAATGGTGCGGTGGGGGTTTGATAAATGTCTATTTTTATTTCAGCACCACCATAAGCCCACTTTTTAAGGCTGCAGTCACACTATCAGGCTGGCCTCACACTATTGTGTTTTACGGACATAAGAGAGGTGCAGAAAATATGGATTGCATATGGTACAATGCTTCTCTATGCCCCTGCTCCTATGAGCCATATTTTACTGATCCGTATTATATGCTCTTCTACGGCCGTAGAAAATCGCAGCATGCTGCGTTTGTCACCGTATTGCGCAAAAAAAACGCCAATGAAAGTCTATGGGGGCCAGAAAAATACGGATTACACACGGACCAGCAGTGTGACTTGCGAGAAATACGCAGCGGTGTTCTATAGAAAAGCCAGCAATTCAGTGCAGTGTACAGTAAAATCACACTGACAGGTTAGAATAGAATAGCTAAAATAAATGTCTACACATAGTATAGGGGTATATATATATATGTCAGTGAGACACATACAGTATATGTATACATATTAATATTTCATGCAGTGCTAGATAGCTTAAAAGCCGGTAATTCAATTGCCGGCTTTTGCTATCTCCTTCCTAAACCCAACATGATATGAGACATGGTTTACATGGTTTTTTGCATATTCCACACTACTAATGTTAGTAGTGTGTATGTGCAAAATTTGGGCGCTCTAGGTATTAATTTAAAGGGTTAAATCGCGGAAAAAATTGGTGTGGGCTCCCTCGTAATTTTCTCCGCCAGAATGGTAAAGCCAGTGACTGAGGGCAGATATTAATAGCCTGGAGAGGGTCCATGGTTATTGGCCCCCCCTGGCTAAAAACATCTGCCTCCACCGACCCCAGAAAATGCACATCTGGAAGATGCGCCTATTCTGGCACTTGGCCACTCCCTTCCCATTCCCATGTAGCGGTGGGATATGGGGTAATGAAGGGTTAATGTCACCTTGCTATTGTAAGGTGACATTAAGCCAGATTAATAATGGAGAGGCGTCAATTTTGACACCTATCCATTATTAATCCAAGTATGAAATGGTTAAAACACACACACACATTATTACAAAGTATTTTAATGAAATAAATACACAGGTTTTGGAATATTTTACTATACTGGGAATCCACCTGAAGACCCTCGTTCTGTAAAAAAGGTAAAATAAAAAAATAACAATATCCCATACTTTCCGTCGTTCTGTCACGTCCAACCCATCTGAAGGGGTTAACTAATTTTACAAGCAGGAGCCTGCTACTGCAGCTGTGTTCCTGCCTGTAAAACCCCGGGGAATGAATGTTATGTAGGTGAATGACCTGTAGTTACCTTCAGTCGCGGTGATGCGCCCTCTGCTGGATGTCCTCATATGAACTCGAGCCTGGGAACTTTTCAGAATATTTTCCCACGCTCGAGTTCATATGAGGACATCCAGCAGAGGGCGCATCACCGCGACTGAAGGTAACTACAGGTCATTGACCTACATTCCATTCATTCGCTGGGGTTTTACTGGCAGGAGCACAGCTGCATCAACAGGCTCCTGCTTGTAAAATTAGTTAACCCCTTCAGATGGATTTACAGCATGGGATGACACTGATCATCGGAAGGTATGGGATATTGTTGTTTTTTTATTTTACCTTTTTTACAGAATGAGGATCTTCAGTTGGATTACCAGTATAATAAAATATTACAAAAACCTGTGTATTTATTTCATTAAAATACTTTGTAATAATGTGTGTGTGTGTGTATGTTTTTTAACCATTTCATACTATTGGATTAATAATGGATAGGTGTCATAATTGACGCCTCTCCATTATTATTCTCCATTCATTACCCCATATCCCACTGCTACACGGGAATGGGAAGAGAGTGGCCAAGTGCCAGAATAGGTGCATCTTTTAGCCAGGGGGGGTGGGGGGCAATAACCATGGACCCTCTTCAGGCTATTAATATCTGCCCTCAGTCACTGGCTTTACCATTCTGGTGGAGAAAATTGCGCGGGAGCCCACGCCAATTGTTTCCGCGATTTAACCCTTTAAATTAATAGCTAGAGCGCCCAAATTTTGCACATACACACTACTAACATTAGTAGTGTGGAATATGCAAAAAAAGGGATATGAGATGGCTTACTGTATGTAAACCAGGTCTCATATCATGTCGGGTTTGTGAAGGAGATAGCAAAAGCCAGCAATTGAATTACCGGCTTTCAAGCTATCTAGTGCTGTATGAAATATTATATATATATATATGTGTCTCACTGATATATATATATATATATATATAGACAGTATATACGTTTTTATGATTTTTTTGAGAACATGGATCCATTGTATGTACGTATGTCGGTTTTGCAAGCCTGCGAGAAAACCTCGCAGTATGGATGCCATACGGATTACATACGGAGGATGCCATGTACAAAATACGCTGACACACCCTGCCTACGGATGAGATACGGACCACTATTTTGGGGACTTTTCTGCGTATTACGGCCGTAAATTACGGACCGTATTTTTATACGCTGAGTATGAGGCCGGCCTCAGTATTTGGTCAGAATTTTACATCAGTATTTGTAGGCCAAAACCAGGAGTGATTGAAAAAAAGTGTACAGAACCAACCCACTAAAATCCTAGAACAAGGAAAAAATATACATATATATCATAACATAATAGTCGTGTGTATCTAAGTGGAGAGGGGTCTATACACAGAGAAATAAGTGGCTAACCACTCGGAAAGAGACAATAGCACCAATCAAAAAAGAACCAAGGATAAAGAATAAATAAAAGATACTCAAATAGGAGGACAAAAGATAATATGTAGACAATGCCTTTATTTAAGTATATATGGCAATGGCACCAACACTGTGCCTGTACTTGGAGACAAGAAAATTAAAATAAAACACTAAAATTATTTATATAAAAAATATATATATATATATAAATATACATGTATTTTCTTGGGGACGGACAAATTAAACAGGGGTTAAACCATAAACTAAGACACATAGAAAAAAGGGGGGCTATATAAAAACACCACCAATAATTATGCAAAATAACCGGCCAGGGGTATTAATTAACTATGCAAAACAAAAAGTGCATAGTGCATATAAATATAACAAAATAAATAGTCATATCTCCATCATGAAATGACAGCAATCAAACAAAAGCAAAGGTGTGCAAATTTATGCAAAAATTATTAATATCCAAGCGCAACATATGCAGCTGTGCCAATAAACAGAAAAAATGAAAAAAAATTGTGAGAGTGAAATAACTCACAAAAAGAAACAAATTCCGTGTAGTACAATAAAAAAGATAGTGAATAACAATGAAAAGTAAATGCGTAATGATGTGAGATAGGGACTAAAAAATTGAATAATAAGGTGACACAAAGATTATAATACTAATGGGAGGTATAAAGCATCAAAGTACAAGGTGGTGGAATATGCCTATGTTAAAAATAGGACAACGCTGAGGAGCTATATGCGCTGTCAAACAAAGGGCTATGTGCCGTGTTAATCAAAGGGCTATGTGCCAAAGGAAGGTCAGGCTCAAATAGCAGGATATACAGTTAGGGCCAGAAATATTTGAACAGTGACACAAGTTTTGTTATTTTAGCTGTTTACAAAAACATGTTCAGAAATAAAATTATATATGTAATATGGGCTGAAAGTGCACACTCCCAGCTGCAATATGATAGTTTCCACATCCAAATCGGAGAAAGGGTTTAGGAATCATAGCTCTGTAATGCATAGCGTCCTCTTTTTCAATTAACTCTGAAGGCGTCTCCCTCGTTAACCTGTAATCAATGAAGTAGTTAAAAGGTCAGGGGTGGATTCCAGGTGTGTGGTTTTGCATTTGGAAGCTGTTGCTGTGAGCAGACAACATGCGGTCAAAGGAACTCTCAATTGAGGTGAAGCAGAACATCCTGAGGCTGAAAAAAAAGAAAAAATCCATCAGAGAGATAGCAGACATGCTTGGAGTAGCAAAATCAACAGTTGGGTACATTCTGAGAAAAAAGGAATTGACTGGTGAGCTTGGGAACTCAAAAAGGCCTGGGCGTCCACGGATGACAACAGTGGTGGATGATCGCCGCATACTTAATTTGGTGAAGAAGAACCCGTTCACAACATCAACTGAAGTCCAGAACACTCTCAGTGAAGTAGGTGTATCTGTCTCTAAGTCAACAGTAAAGAGAAAACTCCATGAGAGTAAATACAAAGGGTTCACATCTAGATGCAAACCATTCATCAATACCAAAAATAGACAGGCCAGAGTTAAATTTGCAGAAAAACACCTCAAGAAGCCAGCTCAGTTCTGGAAAAGTATTCTATGGACAGATGAGACAAAGATCAACCTGTACCAGAATGATGGGAAGAAAAAATTTTGGAGAAGAAAGGGAACGGCACATGATCCAAGGCACACCACATCCTCTGTAAAACATGGTGGAGGCAACGTGATGGCATGGGCATGCATGGCTTTCAATGGCACTGGGTCACTTGTGTTTATTGATGACATAAGAGCAGACAAGAGTAGCCGGATGAATTCTGAAGTGTACCGGGATATACTTTCAGCCCAGATTCAGCCAAATGCTGCAAAGTTGATTGGACGGCGCTTCATAGTACAGATGGACAATGACCCCAAGCATACAGCCAAAGCTACCCAGGAGTTCATGAGTGCCAAAAAGTGGAACATTCTGCAATGGCCAAGTCAATCTCCAGATCTAAACCCAATTGAGCATGCATTTCACTTGCTCAAAGCCAGACTTAAGACGGAAAGACCCACAAACAAGCAAGACCTGAAGGCTGCGGCTATAAAGGCCTGGCAAAGCATTAAGAAGGAGGAAACCCAGCGTTTGGTGATGTCCATGGGTTCCAGACTTAAGGCAGTGATTGCCTCCAAAGGATTTGCAACAAAATATTGAAAATAAAAATATTTTGTTTGGGTTATGTTTATTTGTCCAATTACTTTTGACCTCCTAAAATGTGGAGTGTTTGTAAAGAAATGTGTACAATTCCTACATTTTCTATCAGATATTTTTGTTCAACCCTTCAAATTAAACGTTACAATCTGCACTTGAATTCTGTTGTAGAGGTTTCATTTCAAATCCAATGTGGTGGCATGCAGAGCCCAACTCGCAAAAATTGTGTCACTGTCCAAATATTTCTGGCCCTAACTGTACTTAGAGATCAATACCAGTACCTGAACACCACTATTTTGGGGACTTTTCTGCGTATTACGGCCGTATATTACGGACCATATTTTTATACGCTGAGTGTGAGGCCGGCCTCAGTATTTGGTCAGTATTTTACATCTGTATTTGTAGGCCAAAACCAGGAGTGGTATTTTTTGACTCACTCCTGATTTTGACTTACAAATACTGACGTGAAATACTGACCAAGTACTTATAGTGTGACCACAGCCAAAAAGATGATTAGGAGAGGGCAACCCGTTTAGGGCGATTTAATTGTAATACACATGCCAAAATGCAATCAGGCCAATTTTACATTTTTCAAACACTATTTTTCTAAGTTGTTTGTATGGGAAAGGCTGTTTATTTGCTCAATTCACATTTATATCATGTTTCCAAGGTTTCATAACCTTGACACAGTCAGCCAGGTGTGAATGAATACAAATTCCTTTATGCTGTAGTCACAGGACTCACCAGGGACATTTCAAGTGATCGTATGTATGAAGTTTGAGTTCAGAACTCACAGTGTGGCACTTAGTAAGCATTTTAAACAGATTGTAATTTATTAAGTACTTGCCTATTTTATTTAACAGTATTTATATTATTCATTTCAAGGTGATGATTATTAAAAAGCATATTGGTGACACTGTAGCCAATACTGTGCTGCCAATACTTACAATTGATGTTCTTACATCAGTTGGAAAAAATATAGTAATTTTTATTGGATAAATAACTTTTCCATTTGTATGCAACATCATAGTGCAACTTGAGTGTCATTGATTTACATAATGTTTTGCTACTTTTCTTCCTTGGAACAGCAGCTGCTGTCTATCAGCGGTATGGGCTGTGCTTCCAACCATTCTGTGCTGCTTTGTTGATAACAATAAGTGCACTTTGACACCTCACACATGATTTTCATTGCTTAGAACCAGGGTGGATTAAGGGTAGCCAGTGCCCCGGGATGTTCAGACACTTTGGCCCCCCCCCCCCCTGGTCAAGTGACGGGGTCATGCGACAGGGTCATGTGACAGTGTCATCATATACCTGAACCCCGCCACTCGGGAGTGGGAAGAGAGAGGCTAAATACCAGAATAGGCGCATCTTAAAGTACCATCACATTAAGCGACACTGCAGCGATATAGACAACGATGCCGATCGCTGCAGCGTCGCTGTTTGGTCGCTGGAGAGCTGTCACACAGACAGCTCTCCAGCGACCAACGATGCCGAAGTCCCCGGGTAACCAGGGTAAACATCGGGTTACTAAGCGCAGGGCCGCGCTTAGTAACCAGATGTTTACCCTGGTTACCATTGTAAATGTAAAAAAAAACCCCACTACATACTTACATTCCGGTGTCTGTCGCGTCCCCCGGCGTCAGCTTCCCTGCACTGTGTAAGCGCCGGCCATAAAGCAGAGCAGTGACGTCACCACTGTGCTCTGCTTTACGGCCGGCCGGCGCTGACACAGTGCAGGGAAGCTGACGCCGGGGGACGCGACAGACACCGGAATGTAAGTATGTAGTGTTTTCTTTTTTTTACATTAACAATGGTAACCAGGGTAAATATCGGGTTACTAAGCGTGGCCCTGCGCTTAGTAACCCGATGTTTACCCTGGTTACAAGTGAACACATCGCTGGATCGGCATCACACACGCCGATTCAGCGATGTAAGCGGGTGATCCAGCGACGAAATAAAGTTCTGGACTTTCAGCTCCGACCAGCAATGTCACAGCAGGATCCTGATCGCTGCTGTGTGTCAAACACAACGATATCGCTATCCAGGACGCTGCAACGTCACGGATCGCTATCGTTATCGTTCTAAAGTTGCTCAGTGTGAAGGTACCTTTACAGATGTGCCTTTTCTGGGGTGGCTAGGGGCAGATGTTTTTAGCTGGGGGGTCCTATAACCATGGTCCCTCCCTAGGCTATTAACCCCTTCATGACCTTGGGATTTTCCGTTTTTCCGTGTTCGTTTTTCGTTCCCCTCCTTCCCAGAGCCATAACTTTTTTATTTTTCCGTTAATATGGCCATGTGAGGGCTTATTTTTTGCAGGACGAGTTGTACTTTTGAACGACATCATTGGTTTTACCATGTCATGTACTAGAAAACGGGAAAAAAATTCCAAGTGCAGTGAAATTGCAAAAAAAGTGCATTCCCACACAAGTTTTTTGTTTGGCTTTTTTGCTAGGTTCACTAGATGCTAAAACTGACCTGCCATTATGATTCTCCAGGTCAGTACGAGTTCATAGACACCAAACATGACTAGGTTATTTTTTATCTAAGTGGTGAAAAGAAATTCCAAACTTTGCTAAAAAAAAAATAAAAAAAAAAAATTGCGCCATTTTCCAATACTCGTAACGTCTCCATTTTTCATGATCTGGGGTCGTTTGAGGGCTTATTTTTTGCGTTCCGAGCTGGTGTTTTTAATGATACCATTTCGGTGCAGATACGTTCTTTTGATCGCCCGTTATTGCATTTTAATGCAATGTCGCAGCGACCAAAAACGTAATTCTGGCGTTTCTAATTTTTTTCTCGCTACGCCGTTTAGCGATCAGGTTAATGCTTTTTTTTATTGATAGATTGGGCGATTCTGAATGCGGCGATACCAAATATGTGTAAGTTTGATTTTTTTTTATTGATTTATTTTGACTTGGGCGAAAGGGGGGTGATTTAAACTTTTAGATTTTTTTTATTTTTTTCACAATTTTCCATGGGAGGCTAGAAGCTGGCACAACACGATCGCCTCTGCTACATAGCAGCGATCTGATGTTCACTGCTATGTAGCTGAATTGCAGGTGTGCTGTGAGCGCCGACCACAGGGTGGCGCTCACAGCTGCCAGGGATCAGTAACCATAGAGGTCTCAAGGACCTCTATGGTTACAATGTACAAGCATCGCCGACCTCCGATCATGTGACGGGGGTCGGCGATGCGATCATTTCCCTATTACGGGCACATGTCAGCTGTTCAAAACAGCTGACATGTCCCGGCTTTGATGCGGGCTCACCGCCGGAGCCCGCATCAAAGCGTGGCTTCTGACCTCGGACGTACTATCCCGTCCGAGGTCAGAAAGGGGTTAATATCTGCCCTCAGTCTTTATGGCTTTACCACTCTGGCGGAGAAACCATGCCAGTTTTGTCGGTGATTTAACCCTTTATTTTAACAGCTACAACCCCCAAATTTTGCACACACATTCTAATAACATTATTAGTGAGGAATATGTAAAAATATAAGGCATATGAAATGGTTTACTGTATGTAAACCATGTCTTATATCCTGTCGGGTTTGATAAGGAGATAGCAAAAGCCGGCAATTGAAATACCGGCTTTTATGCTATCTAGCTCTGTATTAAAGGGAAGGTGCCACCAGTTTTCTTGTATTTTGTTTTTTTGTGAAATTAAGCTTAAAATAGTAATTAAAATGTATTAATGCAATGTTTGCACTGTTTGTAAACATTTCTATATGAAAAATATTATATATTTTTCTACAAATATACATATTTACCACTAGGGGGAGCATTTTCCATTTTAGACCTCAAGCAGCTATAGTAAGATTTAGCAGCTTTACTCTTTGCTGGAAAATTGGGGCAGTAACTGCTGACATCACCATTTCCCTCCCCTTTTGGGTGGTCTAATATCCCTGGGGCAGAATGAAGAGCAGCATCACAGGGCAGCACCATTTTGTGTGTGACTGCCCTGTGACCTGCTATCACTAGCAGTTACTGCATCAGAGGCACAGCTTGGTTACAGAGGAGCAGAACACAGTGGGCTCAGCAGCATTTTTTGTGAATAACATTCTTGCCATCCCCCTTCCCCCACCGTAATCCCTGTCCTGTCAGCTGCCCTGCTCTCTCTCTCCAGGTGTCACCTCCCTCTCTGCAGGCTGTGAGTGCAGCTTTCCAGAGATCACAGGGACTGTGTGTGAGGGGGAGGCAGAGACACAGCAGGAGAAGCACACAGGGCAGCATGTGAGGAGCAGAGGATGTCTGCCCAGGATGTGCCTGCTTGGAGTACAGAGGAGCAGTGAGGGCTTCTTCTGTCCTGCGATAGAGAGCACAGGGCTATAATAAAATGGCAGCTAGTCACACCTACAGCAGTGAGTTGTGCAGCCCACAGAGGCGTGCCCAGCTCACTGCTAATGCTGCTGCAATGTTACAGATAGGGTCAGCGCCGGTCTATTATCTCCTATGTCCATGGGGTGCCGTAATCTGACACTGATAGTGCCCTGCTACTGCTGCAAAACCAAGATGTCAGCCCCCAGTGCCTTCTTTAAACTCATATAACACATGAAATCTGTTTCACATGCATTTCAAACTTGCTTATAGCAGCATGTTATGCTACATTACAGTGATTTATTAATGACCTACAAACGCGGTACCTTCCCTTTAACTATAAATATATATATATGTGTCTCAATGACATATATATACCTATACTATGTGTAGACATTTATTTGATCTTTTCTATTCTAACCTGTCAGTGTGATTTTACTGTACACCTCGCTGAATTACCAGCTTTTCCATAGAACACCGCTGCGTATTTCTCGCAAGTCACACTGATGGTCCATGTGTAATCCGTATTTTTTTTGCCCCATAGACTTTCATTGGCAGATATTTTGTGCAATACGCTGACAAACGCAGCATGCTGTGATTTTCTATGCCTGTAAAATACGGCTGCAAAATATACGGCAGCAGATAGTAGCTGCCTCATAGAGAAACATTAGTCCGTGTGCAATGTGTAGTTTTTGCGCCTCTCATACATCCGTAAAACTCTCTGGTGTGACAAAGGCCATATAGGGGGTATCCTACTTAGGGCTCATTTCCACTTGCGAGTAAAACGGATGAGTGCAATTCGATAAAAAAATCGGATTGCACTCGGACCAATGTTATTCAATATGTGTCTTTTCATTTGCAATTTTTTTCTCAGCCGAAATCGGACTGAGAAAAAAATCGCAGCATGCTGCGATTTGCTGCGAGTCTCGGACGAGACTCGCCAATGCAAGTCAATGGGTGCGATAAAAAAAACGCATGGCATACGGAACATCCGTATTCCATCCGTTTTTTATGGATACCTTACCATTCTGTGTCATAGAACACTGTAAATAGTCCTGTAAATGACTGTATAAAAATAGTTGCAGAGAAAAAAAACGGATTGCATACGGATGTAAAACGGTTGGTGCGATTAAAAAAATCGCATTGAACTCGCATGACAAACGCATGACAAACGCATACTTTTCATCCCTTTTTGTCGGTCCAGATTACGGACCGATTTGTCTATCACAAGTGGAAATGAGCCCTTAGGCATAGAACCTCTGCAAAGAGATGCTATTTGGTAAGTCAGAACTACTGTGTATTTCATATGTTAGTTTGCCTATTCACTTCAATGAATACTGGAAATTTCTAGGACTTATATCCAAGTACTGTATCTGTAATTTTTTGTAGCAGGACTCTCTCGGCACAAACTACTGAAAGACATTGTCTGGCTTGGAAACACCATTTCAAAATATAAATTACTAATTAGTAATTTCAGTTACTATGCCTCATTAATTTTTTTCAAATGTGAAGACAAGGATTTTGGATCTACGTTTCATCAGTGTTTGGCCACTGTGTCAGGTTTTGCTATTAGTGTTACATCAATGATTTTCACTGATAAAAAAATAAATAAAGATATTACAAAGCTTCTCCTTTTCATTACAATGTTAATCCCCGACAGCATATGAAAGGCACAATGATGCCATCTGTGTGAGGTCCAATATTTTCATGAAGTCTCAGACTTGTAGGGTTAATTTATATCTGTGACTCTCATCAAAAATGAATTTGTGTGGACCAAGCAACACAGATAAAATACAAAAGTGACTCATGGATGTGTGAATGAGGCCTGTTATGGCTGGCAATCAGGCAACACAGCGTGCAGTAATCAGCGCACATACAGAGATCTGGCAATAACCAAAAACAATAGGACGAGCTCTGAGACGTGGAATCTCTGTAGACTGCAGTACCTGATCTATCCTCACACAACTATAAGCAGCAGTGGATTGCGCCTATCACTACCTATGCAACTCGGCACTGCCTGAGGAGCTGACTAGCCTGAAGATAGAAATACAAGCCTGACTTACCTCAGAGAAATACCCCAAAGGAATAGGCAGCCCCCCACATATAATGACTGTTAGCAAGATGAAAAGACAAACGTAGGAATGAAATAGATTCAGCAAAGTGAGGCCCGATATTCTAGACAGAGCGAGGATAGCAAAGAGAACTATGCAGTCTACAAAAAACCCTAAAACGAAAACCACGCAAAGGGGCAAAAAGACCCACCGTGCCGAACTAACAGCACGGCGGTGCACCCCTTTGCTTCTCAGAGCTTCCAGCAAAAGTTAATAGCAAGCTGGACAGAAAAAACAGAAAACAAACTAGAAGCACTTATCTAGCAGAGCAGCAGGCCCAAGGAAAGATGCAGTAGCTCAGATCCAACACTGGAACATTGACAAGGAGCAAGGAAGACAGACTCAGGTGGAGCTAAATAGCAAGGCAGCCAACGAGCTCACCAAAACACCTGAGGGAGGAAGCCCAGAGACTGCAATACCACTTGTGACCACAGAAGTGAACTCAGCCACAGAATTCACAACAGAGGCCTAAGTCAAACTGCAAGACAGCTATAAGGACTGTCTCATAGTTGAGAGGGCCTAACACATCCATGCATCACTTGAGCACCCTCCCCCATTGATTTGAAGTATTATGTGTGTAGTGCTAATTAATGAGTATTAAATATCATATTCAACTTATAAGAAAAAATGTTTAATAACAAAAAGAAAATACACTGAAAATAGCAATCCAAAAGCAGCTAGAACTGAACCTAGATCTGTCCAGAGATTATGCAAGTATTCTGTTCTGGAGAACGTCCATGATTTTTATCATTGAACACCATTATTTGTTTTATGTTCTTTCATTTTACAAAATGTATTTTGTTGATATTTGGTGTATTTATCTGAAATTGTAATCAGAATGAAGAGATAGCAAGCATTCCACAGCAGGAAACATACAAGGGTTGAATGACTTTAAGATTGAGAAGAATTTGAGTAAATATTATAATAATTGTTTCATGACTTTCAGAAAATGAGATGATACAAAGCAAAGTTTACTATATATTCCCATGTAAAAAAAAAGTCTCCAATGTTCTGGTTTATATTCTGTCCACTAGAGCAGACTGAAGAGTAAGTTGACAGTTCATATTTCTATAGCGCACTTATGAATATGCTTTCCAGACTGGGAAAGAGGAGCAGTGTCATCTCATTATCATTAAAGTCGAGTGTGTGTATAGGGAGAGACCCGTCAGTCCAGGGAAGGGGGCAGGGAGAAGCCAAGGAGGACCTGCCACCTACTAGTCATCTGAGACGCAAACAAAGGTTTGGTAGAACAAAGGTTATTACAATTAAATAGCACACTTATATACATCACTTAAAATGTTTCAGGTTTTGTTGAGGGAAAATAAGAAGGGAAATAGACCTTGACACAGAGTTAATTTTGCCATCAAAACGATGAACACAAGGACAATTAGATTTACTGGATGCACTTGGTATACGTCTTTATAAATAGAAGTTACAACACAAGATTTGAACAGAGCAATATATTTTATAAAGAAGTAGTATTCTGTAGGGTTGAGCGAAACGGGTTGGCCAGATTCAGAAGTCGCCGACTTTTGGCAAAGTCGGGTTTCATGAAACCCGACCCAACCCCTGTGTGGGGTCGGCCATGAGGTTGGCGATCTTCTGATCTGGAATCGGAATTCCGATACCAACTTCCGATATGTTTAAGATATCGGGAATCGGTATCGAAATTCATATTTAAGTGTAAAATAAAGAATAAAAATAAAAAAATATTAATATACTCACCCTCGGACGCGCCCTGGTTCTCACCGGCAGCCTTCCTTCCTAAGAATGAGTGCCTGAAGGGCCTTCGATGACGTCGCGGCTTGTGATTGGTCACATGAGCGGTCACATGGGCGGTCACGCGACCAATCACAAGCCGCGACATCATCTAAGGTCCTTCAGGCGCTAATTCTTAGGAAGGAAGCGTCCGAGGGTGAGTATATTCCTAATAGGTATATACTCACCCTCGGACGCGCCCTGGTTCTAACCCGCAGCCTTCCTTCCTAAGAATCAGCGCCTGAAGGACCTTAGATGACGTTGCGGCTTGTGATTGGTTGTGTGACACCCATGTGACCGCTCACGCGACCAATCACAAGCCGCGACGTCATCGAAGGTCCTTCAGGCGCTCATTCTTAGGAAGGAAGGCTGCCGGTGAGAACCAGGGCGCGTCTGAGGGT
Source organism: Ranitomeya imitator (assembly GCF_032444005.1). Classification (NCBI taxonomy): domain Eukaryota; kingdom Metazoa; phylum Chordata; class Amphibia; order Anura; family Dendrobatidae; genus Ranitomeya; species Ranitomeya imitator. The sequence continues at coordinate 329,431,406 of NC_091285.1, read as the reverse complement.
GAGTATAGCAATATTTTTTATTTTTATTCTTTATTTTACAATTAAATATGGATCCCAGGGCCTGAAGGAGAGTTTCCTCTCCTTCAGACCCTGGGAACCATTAGAAACCCAATGCACTGCATTGGGTTTCATGTTTCGGCCGACCCCGACCACGACTTTTCTATAGGATCGGCCCATTTCACTCGACCCGACTTTTGAAAAAGTCGGGTTTCGTGAAACCCGACCCGATCCTATAAAAAGAAAAGTCGCTCAACCCTTGTATTCTGTACTTACATTGTGAAGTTTGCTCTATTTTTCTGGCAGCAGCTCTAATGCTACTTCTTCATCTAGCTAGGGGAAGACTATGAGGTTCTGTTGTTTCCATGTATGCCTCTGGCCACTGACGAGCAAAAGGGTAACAATGTTTTGAACTTTTGAGTTTCAGGATCAATATCTCATCATACGCTACTGCTTAGAACATAAGACTACCGTCATTTTATAGAAAATCACCTTGGCTATCTTGTACATAAATTTGACTTGCAAATATTTAGTATATAATAATAATAATAATAATTTTTATTTATATAGCGCCAACATATTCCGTAGCACTTTACAATTAAGCGGGGACATGTACAGACAATAAATTCAGTACAAGTTAAGACAATTTAAACAGTGACATTAGGAGTGAGGTCCCTGCTCGCAAGCTTACCATCTACAAGGAAATGGGGGGGACACAATAGGTGAAAGGTGCTTGTTATTTTAGGTCTGGCAATTATAATAAATAGGGATTTTCATATAAAGCTGCATGATCCGGTCATCAGCACGTGTGTTTAAGTGCAATAGTCAAGTATCAAGTGCAGTTATCATGTGCATGGAGGGTGTGGAGACAGATGAATAGCAGGGTGCAGATTCACATGCAGATAGTATTAGGAAGGAGGGAACAGGACAAAGTTAGTTTACTGAGTAGTTGATGTGGTAGGCTTGTTTGAAGAGATGGGTTTTCAAAGCGCGCTTGAATAGGTCGGGGCTAGGTATCAGACTGATCGTCTGGGGAAGTGTATTCCAGCGAGCTGGCGCAGCACGAGACAGGTCTTGAAGACGGTTCGGATTACGGGGGATGTTAGTCTTAGGTCATTTGTAGAATGGAGGGCACGTGTAGGATAATAGACGGAGATGAGAGAGGAGATATAAGGCGGTGCAGAACTGTGGAGAGCTTTGTGGGTGAGAGAGATGAGTTTATACTGGACCCTGTAGCGAATGGGTAGCCAGTGTAATGACTGGCACAAGATGGAGGCATCGGTGAAGCGGCTGGACAGAAATATGACCCTGGCTGCCGCATTCAAGATGGATTGGAGAGGAGAAAGTTTGGAAAGAGGGAGACCGATCAGAAGAGAGTTGCAGTAGTCCAGACGAGAATGAATAAGAGCGACAGTACGAGTCTTAGCAGTTTCAAAGGTGGGAAAAGGTCAGATTCTGGAGATGTTTTTAAGATGCAGGTGATAGGAGCGAGTGAGTGATTGCATATAGGGAGTAAAGGAAAGTTCAGTGTCGAATATGACCCCAAGACAGCGGGCATGCTTCTTGGGAGTTATGGTTGAACCCTCCAGGGTAATTTCGATGTTGGGTAGAGTGAGGTTAGTAGAAGGGAGAAACACAAGTAGTTCAGTTTTGGAGAGATTTAGTTTTAGATAGAGGGAGGACATGATGTTAGAGACAGCAGACAGACAATCCTTGGTATTTTGAATTAGAGTAGGGGTGATGTCAGGGAAAGAAGTGTATAATTGGGTGTCATCAGCATAGAAATGGTACTGGAACCCAAATCTGCTGATTGTTTGTCCAATAGGGGCAGTGTATAGATAGAAAAGGAGGGGGCCCAGGACTGAGCCCTGCGGAACCCCGATAGTAAGGGGACGAGGAGAGGAGGAGGATTCGGCAAAAGATACAGTGAAGGAGCGGTCAGAGAGGTAGGAGGAGACCCAGGAGAAGGCTATGTCCTTGAGGCCTATGGAGCAGAGCATAGTGAGAAGGAGCTGGTGATCCACAGTATCAAATGCAGCAAAGAGATCCAGGAGAATCAGCAGAGAGCAATGACCTTTGGATTTAGCTGTTATTAGATCATTAGAGACTTTAGTGAGGGCAGTTTCAGTGGAGTGTAAAGAGCGGAAACCAGATTGTAAGGGGTCAAGAAGAGAGTTATCCGAGAGATAGCGGATTAGACAGGAGTGGACCAAGCATTCCAGGAGTTTCGAGATGAACGAAAGGTTAGAGACAGGTCTGTAGTTAGCCGTGCAGTTCTGGTCCAGGGATAGCTTTTTAAGTAAAGGGGTAATGGTGGCATGTTTAAATGAGGAGCGAAAAATACCTGAAGAAAGAGAGAGGTTAAATATTTTATTCAGGTGAGTGGTGACCACTGGTGAGAGAGATTGCAGGAGAGGTGAAGGAATGGGGTTACTATTGCAGGTTGTAGGCCGAGCAGAAGTGAGGAGCTTGGAAATTTCTTCTTCTGAAACCGGCTCAAAGATGTCTAAAGAGCTTGAGGTGCGGCAGGGAAGGGGATCCAGGCACTGAGGAGATTGGGCTGAGATATCCTGATGGATGTGGTTGAATTTTTCTAGGAAATAAGTGGCCAGATCCTCACCACTGAGATAGGAGATGGGGGCCTGTACTTTAGGTTTCAGGAGGGAGTTTAAGGTTTCAAAAAGTATATGATTCATTATGCAAATTATTGTCATGTCACTGAACTGTTACTGTTTTGCACCTAAAAATCTAAATTTTAATTTTTATTATTGTGATAGTATTTTGTAAATCCACCTCTGGCTTTCATCACTGCCTGAATCCTTCTGTGGCGGAAGAAGCGGAGGAGGGCAAAGGTCGTAACCGCTCGTTGGGCCAATTCCCCTGTCGATCACGGACAGGAGCTCGGCGCGAGCCGCTTGTTACGATAGGTAATTGCCTTTCTCTGCTCATTTAATTAATAAACTGTGACCAACCTGTTCAACCCACCTAGGACTGTGTGTGTTTCATTACGGGATTGATGGGAGGGGGGAAGGCACTGGTTACGACACCCAGGTCTCCACAGTCTGGCAGACGCAGCACTGAATAAGGTGCGCGTCTCTGACTGGGGAGCACACAGAGAGCTGCATGTAAAGGATGTCTGTGCCAGTTCCCCCCTAGCATCACTCCCCCCTTAGTGATGCACTAATTGGAAGACCCCCAGCCGGCCAGTGGGCACTAGAGGGGAGGGGTCCTACGGCCACTCCTACAGGGGTTAAATCCAGGTGTCCGGCCGGGAACTTTCTCTTTCACTCTCGGCGGACACCTGGATCAGTCTTTGCCTGATGAAGAGACCTGTGTAGTCTCGAAAGCTTGCAATTTGTTACCATCTTTTCAGTTAGCCATTAAAAGGTATCAACCACTGAGGACTCTCAATTCTAAATATTTTTGAATCCTTCTGGGCATGCTCTAGATCAGATTCAAGCATGTTTTGACCGAAATCCTATTCCAGGTGTCGTCTACATGTTTCCGCAGTTGGTGCATACTGGTTGACTCACTTTACTCACTTGGGAATGTATACATCTTTTTCTCTAATTCTACCTACAAAGTGTTCAATTGGGTTGAGGTCTGGGGACTGTGGAGGTCAATCCAGCACCCCTACTTCATTTACAATGAACCTTTTCTTCGCCAATCTTAATGTATACTTCAGATTGTTGTCCTGCTGGAACACTATGTCATTTTCATACCCATTGTATTTGATTGCATGAAGTAACTCATCTAGGATACTCTCATACAGCACAGCAGCTCAGCATTGAGACCACCATCAATCCTGGTCAAGTATCCAACACCTTTGGCTATAAAATTACCCCACATCATCAGGATTCCTCCATTGAACTTGACAGTTCCTTCAATTTCTCAATCCGTTTGCCCCTTTTTATCTTGCTTCTTCCAAAACCATTTGCACCCATCAGAGCCTAGTCTATTGACATTCATCTCATTGCTCCAAATCACCCATTTCCAATCTTCTACTGCTCATTTTGCATACATTTTTTAAAACTCGAACCAACGCTTCTTCTGATGATATTGAAGTCGAGGCTTTTTCACCTTTTTTCTGGCCACCATTCCAGAGTTGTGTAACATGCGTCGCACGGTGCTTGCATAGATGCCTGTGATCTCACTATTATGAAGCATACAACTGCTGTGTTTGTTGCTGCTCAGTGAAAAGAGGGAGACACAAAAGCACAAATAGGGTCTTATCAAACGTTACACAAAGTTGCCCACCAAGAGAACTACTCACCTGGTGAGATTGAAGGAAGGACATATATTAATGGCGGCTGCTGCAGATCCACAGGTCAGTGCAGGACCTGATTGAAGCACACACTTAGATAGGAGAAAAAAAGGATCATCCCCGCGCTGCCGCAAAAAGAATTTCAAAAATTGTAGAGGTTTTCCACGTGGTTTATTATTATTGGTTGAATAAACCACGTTGAAAACCTCTACAATTTTTGAAATTCTTCTTGCGGCAGCGCGGGGATGATCCTTTTTTCTCCTATCTAAGTGTGTGTTTGTTGCTGCAGAATGGATAGACCTTGTGATCTTCTGATTTGCCTAGACCTCCATTTTGTCAGGCTGTAATACTGAGGTTAATGCAGAGTAACACAAACTCCACTAGATGGCAACAGAGTGGAGAGTGAGCTGAATATCTTGCTAAGAAGCAGGCCTACAATAATACAATGAAGTTACCACAGGGTGGCAGCGGAATAGTCAGAGAGCCAAGTCGATACCAGAGGGTAACGCAGTAGAAAAGGGAAAACCACAGTGCAGAGTCAGATGAGAGCAAAAAAGGTCAGTACAGGTCAGTGGCAGAAAATCAGGAAATCCAAACACACAGGGAAATATGGATCAGGGACAGGTAGGTGAAAGGTCCACAGACATGGGTTGGATAAGATGAACACAGCAGGACAGATCAGGAACTTACCAAAGCCAGCTAGCACACCGAAGGCAAGCAATATAACTAGCACTGGACACAGGTTGCAGCACAGAGATACAGCAGACCAGACACAGGAACGAGGCAGGGAAGATTAATCCCTGACATGACCAGACCGGGAAAGGAGAGACAAGACCAAAACCCGGCCTGGATCATGACACATTTCATGGCTTTTGAATAGATGGATGGACTTTACTTTGTATTCTTCCAACTGTTATGGCACTCACATGATGCAGTTTGGCAATTTTCTTGTCCAAGAGATCGCTATCAATGAGCTGAATTGTGCTGTTTTCTTTTCTTGGGAAATCTTCTTCATGGCTGCTCCTTGATTCAAACCAGAGTCATTTCACTTGAGAGTCAATGTAATAACACACTGCACTATTAGGGAATGTGACAACAGGTTGTAGTTTGTAGTATACAGGAAGGAAAACATTTTTCCAGGACCAGAAGCAAAACAATAACAATGCAGTGACACGACAAGAATCTGCATAACTAATCATATGCTAAATAGCTGGAAGTCAAATTTATGTATGAGATAGCCAAGATGATTGTCAATAAAATGATGGCAGTCTCACGTTGGTAGCAATAGTGGATGGTGAGATATGGAGCATGAAAGTCAAAAGTTCATACATTGCTACCCTTTTGCTTAGTGTATACTCTTTTCAGCTTTTATATTCAATGGTCTTTAAATCAGTTTAGATGTGTGTATATATGTATTTTCCTAATACAAAAGGATGCAAAAGTCTAGAAAAGTCCCACTTGCCAATGTGAAACTTGCAAGAATTCAATTTTTATTTTAATACACATTGTGATATGAAAAAAAGCCAACATTTGTTAAAAGTTGTTAAAAGAATACATTTAACAAAAAGCCTGATTTAAACCACAGGTAATTTTTGGATGACACATTCACTTTAACATCATGCAAAAGAGCCATTTACAGAATTATGATATCCATTTAAATTTCCTCTTGGCTATGACTTTTGCTGCATGTTATTTATCACATTTGCCATTCTTACATCCTTAATACATATTTTATGCTATTTACATTTTCTTTTTGAGCATCAAAACAAACATTATTGTTTTATTTACCGTATTAATCCGAGTCATACACTATTTTTAGCTTATTCTGTTTTACCATGTTTTCCTTTCTTGTACACAGTAATGACCACAAGATGTCCTTTGACCATGTTTTTATGTAGCAGTGTCTGGTATATTTTTTCCTCTGGCTTCCACCCAAATGCATGATTATTTTGAATAACTTTGCTGCTAACAAAATGCTATCTTAGCGCTGTCAAACATTTGCATCACATAGTGGCACATACGTTTACCATATTCTATGTGAATCTAGAACAAGTGATACATAGTGATACATAGTAACATATACCCCCAACTACTCAATGGGATAGAGTTATACTATATATATGGGGCAGCAGCAAAATGTAGAGCTAAGATATTCATTATTTATGGGTTAATAGTAAAGAGGTTATCCAAGCTTTTTTTTATATTGTATGTGTGTGTCTAGACGGCAGAATGCTAAGAGTGTGTAATATACTCTCTGTCAACATTCTGCACTGCTGCATAGCTACCACACTTAGGGATGTAACCAGGATGTAATTCTGGAGGAGTCTTTTCACACCCTGTCTAGAGTTTTCCTGTCTGGCATAGACTAGACATAACATCAGAAGAGACACCTCACCCAGCCTCTGCTAAACCCACCTCTTGGCTTCTCTGCGCAAGCGTTGGAAGCGATTCCAGCACTTGTGCAGAGACTCTTTAGTCTCCTCTTATCTGGACCCTGTCAGTTAGTGCGAGGCAGCAGCGTAGTTGATTTTATCAAGCTGACCAATCAGCAGTTAGCTGTGAGAAGGCTAGGGGCAAAAGGGACTGTCGAATGAACGCCTCCTGGGCCACGATGAGGGCTAGACAGGGTAGGCACCTTCCTAAGGTGCTACCTTCTGCCTATACAAGGTGGGTGTATTTCAGGAGATAAAACTCTGACATTGCTGAATGCCTGCGGCCGACTGTCGCCTTCCTCCAGCGGCAGGAGTTCAGCACAGTGATGGCCAGGGAGCGAGCACACAGGGGAGAAGTGTCAGTCACTAACACCACTCACCTCTCTATTTGCCTGCACTCCTAGCTGTCATTCCTTCACCGCATTCAACTGTATTTGTGTGTGTAAGAAACAAATATAATTGATGTTGGCACTGCCTGGTAGTAGAGTGTGACGCCCCATGGTCCTGGTCGTCACAGTGGCATTACTTTCCTCACATGGAGAGTGATGTCACGCTTGAAAGCGATGAAAGACCTCTTTCATCAGGTAATCACATGCGCACAACATGTGCATACTCCAGGCCAGAAGGGGGAGCTCTGATCCCGGATTAAGGGGAACTTCCCTAATATATTCTGGCTGGAGGGGAAGTGAGTAAGCAGTCTGTCAGAGGACCGAGGAGAGTGCCGTGGGACAGTGAGTGTCAGCAGCAGGGCCGGACTGGGACTAAAATTCAGCCCTGAAATTTTTAAGAACACAGGCCCATGTCTTGTAACTTCTGTACTCTTGCTCTCTAGATAGTCTAAGTACAGGTCAGCAGCAGACAATCAAAACGCTTTGTGTTTCGGACCTCCGTAGCCAACAGCCACTGAATTATGGCCAATTTAGATGAGCCAATAATTATGAAATGTGTCATTGTAAGGGCGTCTTCCTGATTATTGGCTCATTTAAATAGGTCAGTAATCACCTGATTTAAGAGCAAAATGATTAGTAGTCAAGTGAGATGATTTTTAGATGGCTTAAAAATCAAGGTTCTTGGTAGCATATTGCCCTGGTAAACAGGACATGCGCTCCCAAGAACAGGACATTCTATGTGCACAAAACATATTAACAGTCACTGTGTGCACAGAGAAGTGCGGTCCTCCTGTGTGAATAGGCCATATAGAATGCTGACTGAGGTGTATATAGCTGGTCGGTGGTCATGTACATGTTATAATAAAAAATGATTTGAAAATTGCTGCATTTTAAAAGGATGCGTCATTTTAAGAAAAAGGTAGACGGAGGCATAGGACCACCCCACCGACCCCACAAAAAAAGTAGATTGAAAAGAAAAAAAAGTGTTTAAAGCTATTTAGAATTTTAAAGGGAAACTGTCACCAGTTTTCGAGTCTATCAACAAATGTCACCTCTGATTACATTTCCGGTATGTGCCCTATTTTATCTCTTGTGAGAGCGATCAACAAACAAACCCCTTTTGAAAAAGCAGACCGCGAAACGTGCGTCAGGGGGGCTGTATGTGGAACTAGGAGAGACATCCATACACGATGGGTAAGCTGCTTGGCATTTATATATGGTAACATTTGACCTGTTTTCTCTTGCACTGTGGCACTTTAAATGATTAATCTATGGGGGACTGTGACATTTGTCATATGAGTCCTTATATTATTGACCTTGTATCAGCAGCCCCAGGGATGTAATAAATTTCTCCCCTGTTTCGCCGCCACCATCTGTTTCCTCCTCACTTTATCCTGTATGTATTTGTATTACTGATGTAAGTTTTTCATAACATTATTGATTAATAAAAACGTATATTTTTTAAATATGTACATTGGGATCTATATACTCCATTCTTTTGTTCTATATATATTGGGGAGTATCCTATGTCGTCCCAGAGATTTGGGCAAAAGTATTGGGAGAGATGTAATAATTTTCTCTCGGCCACAAGTTTATGATAAATTTTGTGAGTTTTGTGTGGAGTTCATTACAAGATTGTATTGCTGCTTCATGTACTGACCTCTGACTATTTCCTGACTACACAATCTGCTAATTCTTTAACTAACTACACTGCTTCTCAGTGTACCGATCCGTGGCTATTTCTTGACTTTGCAATCTACTGATCCTTTAAATACATTACTGCTTCGTGTACTGACCCCTGGCTATCCCTGACAATGCTACCTGCCTATGCTGCCCATCGTGGTTGCAATACTATTACTCCAACTCAGGTCAGTCCATAACATCTGCAGAGAAGGGATGTGGATTTGAAAAGTCACCATGGCATCTGGACAAATTGTAGATGAAAAGAAAGAAACTACTCAAATCAGAGAAAATGTCACCCATAAGGTACCTGGATGTAAATGTTTATGTCTCAAGTTTACCATGACAGACAGGAGCCAGAAGACTGCGGCATCTACTCCTGCACTGATTAGAAGCACTTTAGCTTCATATTAAATGTTGCAGGTTTATTTTATCAGTGCAGGGGTTAATCTGCTTAGTTTAGAGCTCTTGGAAGCTTTCCTGCATTAAGGCTTTCAGCTGTTCATGGTTAGCCACTGCTAATCTTCTGTATCCCCCTGGCCACACTCCAGTGATGCCCATGAGCTGCCACTCTGCTGTGAACATGGTTGTTCTTCCTCCTCCTCATCCTCCCAAACTGTACCTTGGCTGGGCAGTTGGTTACCTGGACATTGTTGGAAAAGTAACCCACACTGTTTGAGACCTGTGGACGGCAGGCCTCACACAGTGTGAATTGGCCCTTCCTTCTGTGCCACCATCTTATTCAGCAGTGCCTGAATAGTTTTTTTGTGCCTGAATTGTTTTTTCCAGCAGTCACATAAGAGGTAAAGTAACGTTGAAGCCTTCTGACTGAGCATTCTGCCCCTTAGCCTCAGGTGTTTTTAATCGCAGCAGGATCCTACCCAGGGGCGGATTATCAGAGGGTCAATATGGGCGGCAGCCCAAGGCCCAGTGGTGTGGGGGGGCCCTGGGCTACCGCACAGATTGACCCTCTGCTAATCCGCCCGAGTGTGACTGTGCCCGCCGGCATTTATGTGGCCCTGGACCCGGTGGGCAGAGAGAGGGGGCCTGCATCGGGCCCCTTGTCATCTGCTCACCGGGCCCCTTCCAGCACTGCGGCGGTTTCCTATTGACGTGCGGGCGCGCGCCCGCACGTCAATAGTTAACAACAGCCGCCAGCCAATTGGAGGCTGGCAGCTGAAGTTGGCCGCAGCGCACACGTCACCGGCATCTGACATCATTGTCAGTCGCCGGCGAGTGTGAGCTGCTGGAGGTAGCACGCCGCCTGGAGCGCCGGTCAGGTGAGGAGACTCTGTTTGTTTGTTTTTATTTTGTTTTGTTTTTTGATCAGCTAACGGTGGACACACTGGGGGCAATGCTGGAGGACACACTGGGGCAGTGCTGGAGACACTAAGGCAATGCTTGAGACAATGGGGCAATGCTGGAGACACTGGGGCAGATTGCTGGAGACACTGGGGCAATGCTGGAGACACTGTAGCAATGCTGGACATACTGGGGCAGATTGCTGGACACACTGGGGGTAATATGCTGGAGACACTGGCGCAGATTGCTGGACACTGGGGCAGATTGCTGGACACACTGGGGGCAATGCTGGATACTCTGGGGCAATATGCTGGACATACTGGGGCAGATTGTTGAACACACTGTCTGGGGGCAATGCTGGAGACACTGGGGCAATGCTGGAGACACTGGGGCAATGCTGGGCACACTGTGGGCAATGCTGGACAATTGGACATACTGGGGCAGATTGCTAGACACACTGGGGGCAATGCTGGACATACTGGGGCAGATTGCTGGACACACTGTCTGGGGGCCATGCTGGACACACTGGGGCAGATTGCTGGACACACTGGGGGCAATATGCTGGAGTCAGACACTGGGGAAGATTGCTGGAGACACTGTCTGGGGGCAATGCTGGACACACTGGGGCAGATTGCTGGACACTGGGGCAATATGCTGGACATACTGGGGTAGATTGCTGGACACACTGGGGGTAATATGCTGGACACACTGGGGGTAATATGCTGGACACACTGGGGCAGATTGCTGGACACACTGGGGGCAGGACTGGAGGCATGGGCAGAATGTAGACACGGGGCATGATTGGAGACACGGGGCAGAATGAAAGACATGGGGCAGGATTGGATCATGGGGCAGGATGGATACAATGGAGACAGATGGGGCAGGATGGGGAGATCATATGGTGTAGAATGGATACTCATGAGTGCAGGATGGGAGAACATATGGCTGGAGCCAGGAAGGAGACACACGTGTTCAGGGTGGGGAATATTACCATAGGGGCTAATTAAAGGCAACCTGTCACCCCGAAAATCGCGGGTGAGGTAAGCCCACCGGCATTAGGGGCTTATCTGCAGCATTCTGTAATGCTGTAGATAAGCCCCCGATGTTACCAGAAAGAGGAGAAAAAGATGTTATATTATACTCACCCAGGGGTGGTCCCGCTGCTGGTCAGGTCGGATGGGTGTCTCCGGTCCGCTGCGGCGCCTCCCATCTTCATTACAAGACGTCCTCTTCTGATCTTCAGCCACGGCTCCGGCGCAGGCGTACTTTGCTCTGCCCTGTTGAGGGCAGACAAAGTACTGCAGTGCGCAGGCGCCGGGCCTCTGACCTTTCCGGCGCCAGCGCACTGCAGTACTATCCTCTGCCCTCAAGAGGGCAGAGCAAAGTACGCCTGCGCCGGAGCCGTGGCTGAAGATCAGAAGAGGATGTCTTGTAATGAAGATGGGAGGCGCCGCAGCGGACCGGAGACGCCCGTTTGACCTTACCAGCAGCGGGACCGCCCCTGGGTGAGTATAATCTAATGTCTTTTTTTCCTCTTTAAGGTTACATCGGGGGCTTATCTACAGCATTACAGAATGCTGTAGATAAGCCCCTGATGCCGGTGGGCTTACCTCACCCCTGCGATTTTCGGGGTGACAGGTTCCCTTTAAGGGATATTATTACTGCAGTGATGTATTTATTTTATTTTTTGAGTATACTGTTTTAAATGGGGGGGGGGGCGGTCCTGTTACTGTGCAGAGTGACACTATATCACCTTTTTTTCTTCATGTGGTGTAATGTAGAAGTTGTGAAAGATTAAGTAATGTGTTCTGCAAGCGGAGCTCGAGATAACTGTGTTATTTCCTGCAGAAACCAGTCCTAGCTGGAAGAAATGATGGCGGTCTGTGCTGGATGAAAGATGAAGGACTTCACCTAGAGACATCACTGGTGAGTCAGTGTTACCTATACACTGACACTATACACTGTATACTAGATACAGAGGTCCTGTGTACAATGTCACCTGTTATGAATAGGTAATTCAGAACCACAATGGACCTTGAAGTTCAGAGCGCACAAAGTGACCTGACAATAACCAAAAAACATAGGACGAGCTCTGAGACGTGGAAACTCTGCTGACCGCAATCCCTAATCCTATCCAACCACACTAGAGGCAGCCGTGGATTGCGCCTAACGCTCCCTATGCAACTCGGCACAGCCTGAGAAACTAACTAGCCCTGAAGATAGAAAAATAAGCCTACCTTGCCTCAGAGAAATACCCCAAAGGAAAAGGCAGCCCCCCACATATAATGACTGTGAGTTAAGATGAAATTACAAACGCAGAGATGAAATAGATTTAGCAAAGTGAGGCCCAACTTACTGAACAGACCGAGGATAGGAAAGATTGCTTTGCGGTCAACACAAAACCCTACAAACAACCACGCAGAGGGGGCAAAAAGACCCTCCGCACCGACTAACGGTACGGAGGTGCTCCCTCTGCGTCCCAGAGCTTCCAGCAAGCAAGAAAAACCAATATAGCAAGCTGGACAGAAAAAACAGCACACAAGCAAAACTTAGCTTATGCAGGATAGAAAGGCCACAGGAACGATCCAGGAGGAAGCAAGACAAATACTAGAACATTGACTGGAGGCCAGGATCAAAGCACTAGGTGGAGTTAAATAGAGCAGCACCTAACGACTTAACCTCATCACCTGAGGAAGGAAACTCAGAAGCCGCAGTACCACTCACATCCACCAACAGAAGCCCATAGACAGAATCAGCCGAAGCACCACTTGTGACCACAGGAGGGAGCTCGACCACAGAATTCACAACAGTCACCAGTGATCACTGTATTACCTATACAGTATATACAGAGCTCCTGTGTATAATACCACCAGTGATCTCTGTATTATCTCTACACAGACACTGCATACTAAGTACAGATCTCCTGTGAATACTGGCACTTATGGTGATAGTATTGTGTTTTTTGTTTTTTTTATTACTGATCAGTATTGTAGTATTCAGTCACTATGTGGTGGTAATATGTGGTCTGGAAATGGTGTTGTGGTATTTGTCCCTTGTACGTGCTATTTGGTCACCAAGTGGTGGTAATATGTGGTCTTGACATGGTGCGGTGGTATTTGTTCCTTGTATGTGATATTATTCGATCACTGTGGTTGTAATTTGTTTTCTGGTCATGGTTCGGTGGTATTTGTTCCTTGTATGTGATATTATTCGATCAGTGTGGTTGTAATTTGTGGTCTGGTCATGGTGCGGTGGTATTTGTTCCTTGTATGTGATATTATTGGTCAAAATATACCTAAATTGTATTGCAGATTTTAACAAATATTTAATACGTTACAGTAGAGTAGGGCCCGGCCATTTTTCTGGAATAATCTGGTTCGGGTATATCATGACCCCCGTCACATGACCCCCGTCACATGACTGGGGGGGCCCACAGTGTCTGAACAGCCCGGGGCCCTGGCTACCCTTAATCCACCCCTGGTCATGTGTACTAAGCCACCTGCAGCCGCCGGGTCCTAAAGACCGCATGCGCCGCAGCGTCACAGGGAGAAGGCAGCGTGACTAAGCATTCTGCTGGCGGAGATTAGACACGGGCATTGTTCATTGCGACCAATCAGCTTCCAGCGCTCATCGTCACAGATCTGTGCAAATTCTAAACGGTGTCTTGATTTGTTGGATATAAAGGTCCTAAAGAATAATGTGTCGCTATCCCCAACCTAGCAGGACCACACCGCAGGGGCGGCAGCACATACAGCCATGGGTGCAGACTTTATTCTAGATACTTTATCGAAAGTTTGCCTTATTTTAGCAAGGTTTGCTATGGAGGCTGCTGACGTCACTTATCTTACATAATAGGGCATGTATGTGACCCTGCTTAATGCGGAGTAAATCCCTACTTGAGTTGTGCAAATCTGTTTTACAGAGGAAATTGTATGGTAGTGAGTTACAGTGGGCTGACGCCCTACACTTCCTGCCTCCGTATTCCCCATCTGGACGGACACCCTACATTCCCAGCCTCCGTGTTCCCTGTCTGGACAGACGCCCTGCACTCCCAGCCTCTGTGTTCCCTGTCCGGACAGACACCCTGCACTCCCAGCCTCCATATTCCCTGTCCGGACAGACACCCTGCACTCCCAGCCTCCGTATTCCTTGTTTGGACTGACACCCTGCACTCCCAGCCTCCGTATTCCCTGTCCGGACAGACACCATGCACTCCCAGCCTCCGTATTCCTTGTCTGGACTGACACCCTGCACTCCCAGCCTCTGTATTACCCATGTGGACGGACACCCTGCACTTCCAGCGTCTGTATTTCCCATCTGGACTGACACCCTGCACTCCCAGCCTCTGTATTACCTGTCTGGACAGACACCCTGCACTCCCAGCCTCCGTATTCCTTGTCTGGACTGACACCTTGCACTCCAAGCCTCCGTGTTCCCCATCTGGATGGACGCCCTACACTCCCAGCCTCCGTATTCCCTGTCCGGAAAGACACCCTGCACTCCCAGCCTCCGTATTCCCTGTCTGGACAGACACCTTGCACACCCAGCCTCCATTTTCCCCATCTGGGTGGGCACCCTGCAGTCCAATAACGGGAATACGGAATCAGGAAGTGCAGTCCGTCGTCCCAGACGGGGAATACTGAGGCAGGAAGAGCAGTCTGTTCTAGACGGGGAATACGGAGGCAGGAAGGGCAGTCCGTCATCCCAGACAGGGAATACGGAGGCAGGAAGTGCAGCCCGTCTGCCCAGACGGGGAATACGGAGAGGCAGGAGTCAAGCAGCAGGAAATATGGAGGCAGGAAGTGCATGGTGTCCGCCCAGACGGGGAATACGGAGCAGATTCACACAAATGTATAAAGAACATTCAGAATTTCATCCAGAAAAGTGGAACAATTAATTTCTCACTTGTCATTTTTGTACAGTTCATATACAATTAATTTTCTTTTACAGCAGCAGCTAATAATCATTTACAGTTTCCTATGTTACAGAATTGTAATGTATCCTTTAAAACTGGTTGCTATACTGTGGCTCCGTGTAGCATCTATTTATTTTTTACGTCCCCATTGGAGAATCTCATGCGATTTATGGAAGAAGCTAGCGCATGCTGCAATTTTCTTTACATGCAGATTGAGAGTCGGAGTGGACCACCCAATGATTCTCCAATGGGTCACGGGCCCTCAGCGAGACCCCTAGCAGGACGAAGAGGGGTCTCGCTGGTTTAACTGAATGTGCGTACTCGGATGCACATTCAGTTGAAATGTATTGCGGTGCATGTTTTCTGCACCACAATAGTGAACATGGCCACTGACCTGTAAAGAGGTCTGTAGCTGACGTCAGTGCACCTGTCACAGGCGGCATATGACAGTGACCTCATGAGCCGTATGATGCATCTTTTAGTATATTTCCATTTGTGGATGCAGCTTGATGCGAGGCAAGGACAAGGGACAGGGGCCCAGGACAAGGGACATGGCCCGGTGCAAGGGACATATGGGCCCAAGATGGGAGAACATGGGGTCCTTGGATGGTAGACATAGGGGCCAGGACGGGGAACATAGTGGGGAATGTGCTCTAGGAAGTGATCAGCTTTAGATGACTATGTGCTATTTTCTACAGAGTTAAGTCCTTGCTGGAAGAAGTGATGGCGTTCTGTGCCAGGTGAAGAAGAAAAGCAAAGATGAAGGACTTCACCTAGAAACGTCACTGGTAAGTCAGTATGTTACCTGTACATAGTGTCACTAGTGATCCCTGTGTTACTGGCACACTAACACTATATACAGAGCGCCTGTGTATAATGTCACCAGTGATCCCTGTATTACCGATGCACTATATGCAGAGCTCCTGTGTAAAATGTCACTGTATTAACTTTACACTGACACTATATATCGGGTGGGGAATCTTTTTTCTGCCAAGGGCTATTTGGATATTTAAACCATCCTTCGGGGGCTACACAAATTGTGAACTAACTCCGCCCACAAAGTATGTCTTGATGCTAGCACTGGTGTCAGGACATAATCCTTTCATTGTACGTGACTCAGGGTCCAGTAGTTATCGCTATGTGTACGTGCTCCATGAGCAAGAACAAATTAAAAGACAGGTGGCCATCTAAACACAGCTGCTGGCCCAAGCACTATAGCCCCCGGGAATCTGCCTGAGGGACGGAGAAAAGGTCATTTACGGCCTGAGTTTCCCCACCCCTTCTATATACGTAGCTCCTGTGTATAATGTCATTGGTGATCACTGTATTACCTGTAAACTATATACAGAGCTCCTGTGTATAATGTCACCGGTGATCCCTGTATTACCTGTACACTATATATAGAGTTCCTGTGTATAAGGTCACCTGTGATCACTGTATTGCCTGTACACTATATACAGAGCTCCTGTATATAATGTCACTGGTGATCACTTTATTACCTGTACACTATACAATATATACAGAGCTCCTGGTTATAATGTCACTGTGATCCATGTATTAATGTATTACCTGTATACTATATATAGTATATACAGAGCTCCTGTGTATATTGTCATTGGTGAGTCACTGTATTACCTGTACTCTTACACTATACACTGTATACTATATACCGAACTCCTGTATAATGTAACCGGTGGTAATAATGGTGTTGTTAGTATTGTGGTTTTTATTAATTATCAGTATTGTAATGTTCTGTCACTATGTCGTAATGTGCAGTCCAGTCATGGTGTGGTGGTAGTTATCCCTGTATGTGGTATTATTCAGTCACTATGTGGTCCAGTTATCATGTGATATTTGTCTTCTGTATGTGGCATTATTCGGTCACTATGTGGTTCCATAGTTCATCAACCACATCTGGAAAGTCATTAGTCAGCAATTGTACATGGATCTGCTAGCAGAGAATGTTGATGATTTGCCCAAATGCATTCAGTGTGGCAGAATGTTCCCCAGACAACCATTAATAACTTAATTTACAGCAGCCAAGGTGTGTAAGTGCCAGGATTTCTTCTCTTGATGCCCATACTTGATACTGAATAAATCATGATGTTGTCTCGGGATACCGCTACAAAGAGGGACCAGGAGATTGTCGCGTCTTGTTAGCCAAACTCCTGCACTGGTTAGAACTGCTTCACCATCATCCTAAACAGAGCAGGTTTTCGTTGCTCTGGCTGTGCTAGGGTTAATCAGTTCAGTTGATCTCCTGGAGCTCTCCATCATGGATTGCCTCAGCTGTTCTGTGTTGGACACTCTCCTTTGGTATATATTCTTGTCACTAGCATTGTGGAATTGCCAGTGATAGTTCATTCTGCCTGGTTTGGAGTTGGAGGAGTTGTTTGGTGTTCATAGTTGGCATTTGGAGAGTTGTTCTGGAGATTTCTGCATGTGGAGTTTGCGTGTTCAACCTCATCCTCTCCTATTTGGTTTCACCTATCTCATCTTTCCCTGTGTTCCACTCTGTTGCTTGGTGGGTGTATTTTGTATGATTGCAGTTTTCATTTATCCTTGTCTTTCTTCCCTTGTCTGGTGTTATCCTATACGTTTCAGCCTCACACCTTCCTGGGTGGGGGAGGGAACAGATGAGGGTAAGTCAGGAGCATTTAGCAAAGCACGTGACCCCAGTATCTCCACCTTCCAGGGTAATCTGGGGACCAGGATAGACTAGGGCACCCCCTAACATGAGGGATAGGAAAGGAGCCCCTTTTCCTGAGAAATCAATACCATGACAGATGTTTTGAAATTTTGCTTCTATCCATCCTGTGATTCCATAATTCCACAACTTTTCCTTATTTGTATAACAATTTCACTGTTGAGGAGTGTAATTTTTTCATTTTTTTATTTTGCAAATTATCAGTGCACTGTTAATATAAGACATTTCTTCTATGTTTCCATCATATATCTACCACCCACCATGTACCCAACCTCCAGATACCACTGACCACCGGAATAAATAAGCTTCTGCAACTGCAAAAGTGTCTGGAACGTGTCCATAGTGGGAGATAGTAAGGTAAGTTCTTGTTTTATTTCTACACCTCGCAGTAGCAGGGACATTATCCAGGGGGTAGGATACATAATGGTCCACAAAAGTAAAGCTGTCATCTTTGACTTTGAAAATCCCTCTAATTTGAGAATGACTTTCTTTTGACTCTAGGTCTAGCTGGACTGATAAAATGTTCTTTTAAATTTGAGATTTACACAGCCATTTTGAGTATGATTTCCATGGTAAGTACACCAGTCTTATCAGATTTGAGAGACATAATTAATACGTTTTGCAGTGTGTAAAGTGGAAACCGCTACCAGATCCACTTTTAAGGTGTATTGCCATCTTAGAGATTTGTGTCTATAGAATATGCCATAAATGTCTGAAAAATGACATCTCCACATTTGTACTCCACGTATATCTTTAGAATCTGTGTTCCCTGTCCTGCTTTTATGTATATTCCATAACTCTCATGGAAATCAATGAAGAGGACCACAAGTATGCACGGCCATCTCTGTATTCACTGGAAATTGGAGTGCATCTATCAGACGCAGTGATGGCATATTCTGTGGATAGGCAAGAACTATTTATGGTGGAAATACCCTTTTATTAGGCTGTTTAATGTTTAAGGGGGGTTTCTATGACAACTCGTAACCTGAAATGTTTTTGTGTTGAGCATAATTTCAATGCATCCTTTCTTGCTTTTATATTTCTTCTGGTCCCATTGTCCTGGGCACATGCCACTCATTGGCTTTCAGGCTTGTGGTCATGATGCCAGTTCAGCTTACTACAATTATAACTTTACATTGTGGCGTCCCGTTGCCACCATCTGTATCCTCCCACTATACCTCCTTGTTCTGTAAGGCCAGCGACACCTCCTTTTTCCATCCATATCCCCCGAATACATCACTTGGTGCACTAATATCATCTCTTCCCATTATATCTCCTTACACCTGGTCTCCTTTCCATATGTGATGGGCTGGAGGCTCCTGAGATGGTGCACGGTGTGGGGCTCCTATGGGGTAAGTACGGTGACTATGTTACATGATCTGTGACCTGCAGGGTCATTAGTGGTGGAGACTACACTTGGGTTACAGAGCAGTCCCTGATGGTGTCGGCCCTATCCCATGTACTACATGTGACTGATGATGTGGTGAATATTGGGGCCGTGACATTAGTCTGGGAAAGCCATATGACAGACGCCATAACATCCCTGTCATCATTGCAAAAAGCAGCGAGATCACATGACCCAAATAAAAATTTAGATTAACTCTTAATTTCTCGCCAGTTGTAACATTCACTCCGGCAGACCAAAATTATAATAACAGTCCCAGCAGCATGAACAGAATATAAAGAAGACACAGACACAATGAATAGGGTTTAGTCATATTTATTCTTATCTATTATCAAATTTAGTTTAATGTAATCATTCAGCGCCACTTCTAGGATTTACTGCATAAAGAGATGTGACCCAGAGGAAGGCGAAACAACCCCAAGTGTGGGGAAAAATTCCTTCCTGACCCCAAGTGCTGGCGATCGGCTAATCCCTGGGTCACTGCAGTGTCGGCTCTGGATGGGCCCTGTCACCTGTACATGGAATATCTTATACTTATCTAATACATATTTCTATCTTATCCTTATCTCTAGTCTATATAATGCCTATGTGTAACTAAGGGCGCACTGACACTGGGCGATTATCGGGAACGGGTGTTCTTAGGAACCGTGATTTTCCCATAATTGTAAAAATATCTGTACGTGTGAAGGCACCGTGGTTGTTATCCCTCCATATGCTCTAATTATGTGTCTGTATTTGGAAAGGTGCAGGGAGACGACGTATACAGGAGCCAAAAACCTACACGATGACATGTACATGTATGTATACGCAAGCACAAACTAGCCCATATTCACACATGTACATACACTCACATCCAGACACTGTAAGATAATACGGTCACACATATGCTGAACGTACATATATTTACACTCACATAAATGCATACATTTATTCAGTGTGATACAATTACACATACATTTACACACATACACACTGTGACACACATATATGCATGCAATTGTACAGTGTGATACAGTTACACATACATTCACACACATTCACTCTGACACACATATATGCATACATTTATACAGTGTGACACAGTTACACATACATTCACACACATTCACTCTGACACACATATATGCATACATTTATACAGTGTGACCCAGTTACACATACATTCACACACATGCACTCTGACACACATATATGCATACATTTATACAGTGTGACACACAGTTACACATACATTCACACACATTCACTCTGACACACATATATGCATACATTTATACAGTGTGACACACAGTTACACATACATTCACACACATTCATTCTGACACACATATATGCATACATTTATACAGTGTGACACAGTTACACATACATTCACACACATGCACTCTGACACACATATATGCATACATTTATACAGTGTGACACAGTTACACATACATTCACACACATTCACTCTGACACACATATATGCATACATTTACACAATGTGTCACACAGTTACACATACATTCACACACATTCACTCTGACACACATATATACATACATTCATATAGTGTGACACAGTTACACATACATTCACACACATGCCCACTGTGACACATACAATGTATAAATGTATGTATGTACAACTATGTGTCACAGTGTGCTTGTGTGTGTAGATGTGTGTTTAACTGTCACATTGTACAATTGTATGCATATACGTGTATTATGTGTATGTGTCACAGTGTGCATGTGTGTGTAGATGTATGTGTAACTGTCACATTGTACAATTGTTTGCATATTCGTGTATTATGTGTATGTGTCACAGTGTGCTTGTGTGTGTAGATGTATGTGTAACTGTCACATTGTTCAATTGTATGCATATACGTGTATTATGTGTATGTGTCACAGTGTGCATGTGTGTGTAGATGTATATGTAACTGTCACATTGTACAATTGTATGCATATACGTGTATTATGTGTATGTGTCACAGTGTGCATGTGTGTGTAGATGTATGTGTAACTGTCACATTGTACAATTGTATGCATATACGTGTATTATGTGTATGTGTCACAGTGTGCATGTGTGTGTAGATGTATGTGTAACTGTCACATTGTACAATTGTTTGCATATTCGTGTATTATGCGTATGTGTCACAGTGTGCATGTGTGTGTAGATGTATGTGTAACTGTCACATTGTTCAATTGTATGCATATACGTGTATTATGTGTATGTGTCACAGTGTGCATGTGTGTGTAGATGTATGTGTAACTGTCACATTGTACAATTGTTTGCATATTCGTGTATTATGTGTATGTGTCACAGTGTGCATGTGTGTGTAGATGTATGTGTAACTGTCACATTGTACAATTGTATGCATATACGTGTATTATGTGTATGTGTCACAGTGTGCATGTGTGTGCAGATGTATATGTAACTGTCACATTGTACAATTGTATGCATATACGTGTATTATGTGTATGTGTCACAGTGTGCATGTGTGTGTAGATGTATGTGTAACTGTCACATTGTACAATTGTATGCATATACGTGTATTATGTGTATGTGTCACAGTGTGCATGTGTGTGTAGATGTATGTGTAACTGTCACATTGTACAATTGTATGCATATACGTGTATTATGTGTATGTGTCACAGTGTGCATGTGTGTGTAGATGTATGTGTAACTGTCACATTGTACAATTGTATGCAAATATGTGTATTGTGTATGTGTCACAGTGTGCATGTGTGTGTAGATGTATGTGTAACTGTCACATTGTACAACTGTATGCATATACGTGTATTATGTGTATGTGTCACAGTGTGCATGTGTGTGTAGATTAGGGTTGAGCGACTTTTACTTTAATAGGATCGGGTCGGGTTTCACGAAACCCGACTTTCTCAAAAGTCGGGTCGAGTGAAATCGGCCAATCCTATAGAAAAGTCGGGGTCGGGGTCGGCCGAAACACGAAACCCAATGCAGTGCAATGGGATACTATGGTTCCCAGGGTCTGAAGGAGAAGAAACTCTCCTTCAGGCCCTGGGATCCATATTTAAGTGTAAAATAAAGAATTAAAATAAAAAATATTGCTATACTTACCCTCTGACGCGCCCTGGTACTAACCGGCAGCCTTCCTTCCTTAGAATCAGCGCGTGAAGGACCTTAGATGACGTCGCGGCTTGTGATTGGTCGCGCGACCGCCCATGTGACCGCTCACGCGACCAATCACAAGCCGCGACGTCACCGAAGGTCATTCAAGCGCTGATTCTTAGGAAGGAAGGCTGCCGGAAAGAAGCAGGGCGCGTCCGAGGGTGAGTATATTCCTATTAGGTATTCCTAAGAATCAGCGCTTGAATGACCTTCGGTGACGTCGCGGCTTGTGATTGGTCGCGTGAGCGGTCACATGGGTCTAAGGTCCTTCACGCGCTGATTCTAAGGAAGGAAGGCTGCCGGTTAGTATCAGGGCGCGTCAGAGGGTAAGTATAGCAATATTTTTTATTTTAATTCTTTATTTTACACTTAAATATGGATTCCGATACCGATTTCTGATATTGCAAACATATCGGAACTCGGTATCGGAATTCCGATACCAGATTCAGAAGATCGCCGACCTCATGGCCGACCCCACACAGGGGTCGGGTCGGGTTTCATGAAACCCGACTTTGCCAAAAGTCGGTGACTTCTGAAAATGGCCGACCCGTTTCGCTCAACCCTAGTGTAGATGTGTGTGTAACTGTGTCACATTGTATAAATGTATGCATATACGTGTGACACACGCGCACTGGGAGGACGCTTTTGGACCTACTCTCCTGGCTGACTACGGGTAATGGCATCAGTTGATGCGTTTTTAATATTGATATATATCACAGGAGTTATGATATTGATTCATTGGGATATATGGGATATGTGCAATATGTGTGACTATATTTTATAATATTGGATTTAATCCCCCAGCCTGTCTGACAGTCTATATAATGTCCTTGTGAGCATCCTACTTTTTGTATGTGCTAGTGGGTGTAACCCCCTCCTTTTCCTCCGTCTGTTCCTGACTATTTAATAAAATTATTTTTTGGTTATTTAAATTATTCTGGGAATTTTTGTAGCTGTTTTTTTCTCGTTTGTATGATCCTTTACAAGGGAAACTGCACCTGACCCTGCCTAGTGATCAGATATTAAAGGCAAAATTGAAGTGCAGTGACATGGAGGGATGGACATTAGTGCCCTGACTCTTTTGAAAGCAAGCAATGATCTAGATTACTTGGAGGCAAATAAACAAGGACTGAAAAAAAGTGTAATAATGATGTATGATGGATTACGGTATTTCTACTGCGCTTACTCTGACTTAGAAATTACATATTTTTTTTATTTACTATAAATATCACAAAACTACAATTATCTATACTTATCCTTTCTTACCTATTCTTACCCATAATTATCATTTTTTACCTATACTTATCCTTTCTTCTTACCTATTTTTATCCTTTCTTACCTATACTTTTTCTTTTTTATATATGCTTATGTTTTCTAACTATACTTATTCTTTATTACCGTATATACTCGAGCATAAGCCGAGATTTTCAGCCCAAAATTTTGGGCTGAAAGTGCCCCTCTCGGCTTATACTCGAGTCACGGTAGCGGTGGGGTCGGCGGGTGAGGGGGTGAGGGCGCTGAGGTATACTTACCTAGTCCCAGCGATCCTGACGCTCCCCCTGCCGTCCCACGGTCTTCTGTGCTGCAGCTTCTTCCCCTCTTCAGCGGTCACGTGGGACCGCTCATTAGAAAAATGAATAGGCGGCTCCACCTCCCATAGGGATGGAGCCGCGTATTCATTTCTCTAATCAGCGGTAACGGTGACCGCTGATAGAGAAAGAGGCTGCGGCACCGAAGACCAGCTGTGACAGGCAGAGGGAGCGTCAGGATCGCTGGGACTAGGTAAGTATGTAATATTCACCTGTCCGCGTTCCAGCCGCCGGGCGTCGCTCCATCTTCCCGGCGTCGCTCCGCTCTGACTGTTCAGGTCAGAGGGCGCGATGACGCATATAGTGTGCGCGGCGCCCTCTGCCTGATCAGTCAGTGCGCAGAGACGCCGGGACCGGACGCAGAGGAGCTGCAAGCAAGAAAGGTGAGTATGGCATTTTTTTTTTATTGCAGCAGCAGCAATGGCAGAGCTTTCTATGGCACAGCTATGGGGCAGTACTGAACGGCACACAGCAGTATATGGCAGCTATGGGGCAGTACTGAACGGCACACAGCACTATATGGCAGCTATGGGGCAGTACTGAACGGCACACAGCAGTATATGGCAGCTATGGGGCAGTACTGAACGGCACACAGCACTATATGGCAGCTATGGGGCAGTACTGAACGGCACACAGCACTATATGGCAGCTATGGGGCAGTACTGAACGGCACACAGCACTATATGGCAGCTATGGGGCAGTACTGAACGGCACACAGCACTATATGGCAGCTATGGGGCAGTACTGAACGGCACACAGCACTATATGGCAGCTATGGGGCAGTACTGAATGGCACACAGCACTATATGGCAGCTATGGGGCAGTACTGAACGGCACACAACACTATATGGCAGCTATGGGGCAGTACTGAACGGCACACAGCACTATATGGCAGCTATGGGGCAGTACTGAACGGCACACAGCACTATATGGCAGCTATGGGGCAGTACTGAACGGCACACAGCACTATATGGCAGCTATGGGGCAGTACTGAATGGCACACAGCACTATATGGCAGCTATGGGGCAGTACTGAACGGCACACAACACTATATGGCAGCTATGGGGCAGTACTGAACGGCACACAGCACTATATGGCAGCTATGGGGCAGTACTGAACGGCACACAGCACTATATGGCAGCTATGGGGCAGTACTGAACGGCACACAGCACTATATGGCAGCTATGGGGCAATAATGAACGGTGCAGAGCACTATATGGCAGAGCTTTCTATGGCACATCTATGGGGCAATAATGAACAGTATGGAGCATTATATATGGCACAGCTTTATATGGAGCATCTTATGGGGCAATAATGAATGGTATAGAGCATCTATTTTTATTTTTGAAATTTACCAGTAGCTGCTGCATTTCCTACCCTAGGCTTATACTCGAGTCAATAAGTTTTCCCAGTTTTTTGTGGCAAAATTAGGGGGGTCGGCTTATACTCGGGTCAGCTTATACTCGAGTATATACGGTACCTATATTTATCCTTACTTACCTATACTTATCCTTTTTTCTTTTTCTTGAATTTTAAATATACTCATACTTTGTTACCTATATTTACCTTTACTTATCTATTTTTTACCTATATCCTTTCCTACCTATACTTATTATTTCTTACCTATACTTATACTTAATTATACTTATCCCTTTTTTCTATACTTATCCTTTTTTAAATATACTTATCTGCTTTTACCTTATATTTATCTGTATTTATTCTTTCTTATGAATATTTACCTATAGTTATTCTTTCTTAACTATACTGATCCGTTTTACCTATTCTTATTTTTTACCTATATTTATCCTTTTTTAAATATACTTATCTTCTCTTACCTTATATTGATCTGTATTTACGCTTTCTTACGAATATTTACCTATAGTTATTCTTTTTATTACCTATACTTATCATTTTTACCTATATTTTTTATCTGCTCTGACCTTATATTTATCTGTATTTATGCTTTCTTATCAATATTTACCAATAGTTATTCTTTCTTACCTATACTTATCCTTTTTACCTATACTTATCCTCTCATACCTACGCTTATCCTTACTCATCTTTATTTATCCTTTCTTACTTATATTTACTTATACTTTCTTACCTATACTTATCCTATTTTACCTATATTTATCTATTATTAGCTATACTTACCTATACTTAACCTTAATTACCTATACTTATCCCCTTTTTCTAATTTTTATTGAATTTTAAATATACTTACCCTTTTATACCTATATTTACCTATACTTATCATTTATGATTATCAATTTAGAGGTCCCTGATGGTGTTGGACATTTGATCTTCTGGTCTTCTCTGCAAGGTCTTCTGGAAGTTAGGGTTTTCTAGTTGTTAAATGAAAACCCTCTGAACACGGCCTGGTCCTCTGGTGTTATCGATAATAGAGCCTCTGCTGCTTGGATCTTGTCAAGCTTAAATGCACGAAATCTGGGTTTAGGCTTAGTTGGCTATAGAAAAAGATGCAGAGAAAAAGTCAAAACAGCCTTGACTTGAAGTATTGAAAAATAAATTGCTCAAATTTAAAGGAATATTTTCAAATGTAAATATAATATATTATAATATCAAAATCAGCGCCACGAGCATTACAGCTCAAGTCTAGTCACTTCAATGAGCTGCAGTGCCACCAATCATCTCTATAGTCAAATATACTTGTGTCACATCATGCATAGGATGCAGAATTACGTGCAGGTAAAATGCATGGCTCAAGCATGGCTAGAAAGAGACATTTTTACTTTAGTACATTCTGTACTTATCACTTCACTTTGACCTTTTAACAGACTTTTTCCGAATTGGTCTAGCTCCATCAGTTCTGTTTTTTGACAAAATTAGTTCATGTTTTTTGTTTTATTTTTCTTGTCAAAATCAGCAGTGGAGACAATAAAAAGGGGAAGAATTATTGAAAAAATGTAAACTGCCTCTTTCACACTTCCGTCGGTACTGGGCTGTCGCAAACTGTCGTCCTGACGTACCGACGGACGTTGTGCAAAATAGTGCACAACGTGGGCAGTGGATGCAGTTTTCAGATGCATCCGCTGCCCATTATGAGCTCCGGGGAGGAGGGGGCAGAGTTTCGGTCACACATGCGGGGTCGAAAATGGCGGACGCGTCGCACAAAAAAAGTTACATTGAACTTTTTTATGATAACGGTCCACCAATTACCGACGCATCCAGTACATGACTAATGGAACGTGTGTCCATACGTCGCGATGTGTCGGTAATACAAGTCTATGTGCAAAAAAAGCATCCTGCGGGCAGCTTTGCAGGATGCGTTTTTTTCACAGAATGAAGCATTGTGACGTTCACATTCCAACGGAAGTGTGAAAGAGGCCTTAGCGTCTTATATTCCTGCTCTAATCCAGAGAAATCAAGGAAAGACTCTGCCCACAGGCCGCCCCGAAGCACAAACCGTCTTGTCTCTGTGATTAGGAACATGTTAGGGCTCCGGGGCGGCCTGTGGTCAGGTCTTCACTTGGTTTCTTTCGCTTGGAGCATGAAGATAAGTCCCTGCCTACAGTTCCGCCCCAGAGCACGAGAGTATCATTACCCGAAAACTTCTAACACTGAATACACAAGAACCACAAGATGAATTTCTTCACCACAGGTATCATTTTAATCAGTATAACACTGCCAACCTGACAGTGTCGGTAGTTTATTTAGCAAAATCGTGCTGACAGGTTCGCTTTAAATGGCTTGCACTGGACAAAAGTTATAACTAGTTAATTATTTACATGTAACCTGCAAAAGAGTCTGAAAGAAGTACAATACTACAGACTAGACATGCACCATTAATAAATTAAATTGTCCAACCAGCCCGATTGTCTATAATAGTTATGCAATGATTTACGCCACCCAAAATATTTTTCAACCTTGACATTAAACATAATGTATCATGGAGCCAAAAGTGTAGAAGATTGTGGGAGAGAATGTTATTCAGATCCATGTGACAATTCTGTGCATTTACTTACTACAGGGATGTATGGTGGGGCCATCCTAAGGGCTTCCACAGAGACCCAATCAATTCGATGGAAGAAGTGGTGTTCTCGTACGTTGCCATTGACTCCTAGACGCTGGACAGGATCTTCCTGGAGGAGCTGACAATGAGAAATGTATTTAGAATTTACTAAGTGAACCCTGTGATCTTACCAGAAAAGATTATAACGCAGTGACCACTTCTTTCTGATTGTTGCTCTCCATAACGTGTTGTCTGCTGTGATGGTATATGTTAGCAATATTTAGTGATCAGGGGTTCAAACAATGGATTTCTACTTCTCTTATCCAATAGATGACATTGTAAATGTTACTAAGGAGGTTGTAGAAAAAACGTCTGAGTAAGGCTGTGTTCTGTACAATTACAACTTCTGTCAGCGACTATTAGCATTGCATGACCCTAATACTAGACCCTTATACCAGGAACATACTGACCTGTTCAATGATGTCCTTGGCACTGGAGGAAGATTCATCAAAGAGTGCGGGATGGTAGTTACACTCACTGGTCAGCATTTCGTTTAAGATGACTCCAAACGAGTACCAGTCTACTCCGGCGTTATACTCCTCCATGTCCAGGATCTGCCACAGAGCAGCATTATTAGTAGTGCTACCTCTCGTATGTCACCGTACCAATGTCACTCATATTGTTATATGATCCTATAGTAATGGCAGTAAGTCTTACTACTCAATCAAGAGGCAAAAAGGGATCTTTCAGAATGATGCTCCATAAATGAAATTAATAAAGGAAAGTGCTCAGCTCAGTAGTATAACTTGTGACAATTTAGGATGGAATGAAGTATAATTCTCCACTTAGGTACCTAGACATCATCCACACCGCCATCAGCTCTTCCCTGCTTTTCACCATAACCCAACATCTCTATCCACAGAGTACACCTTCTTCTTCTTTCTTGGATCTTAATTAAAGTCTTATTGTTGTCAAATCTAAGTCTTTTGTTATCAAAGTCTTTTTGCTATCTTTTCTCTGTGGTTATGTCATTTCCGGTCTTCAGGTCTCGGCCTATCACAATGTCGTCTTAATGGTCAGACTCTGGAATGGCTTCACTCTTACAGTCCATAGGTCAGCCAGCGTCATGCTGTGCGTACCCTTCACCCTGCCAGAATTCACGTTACTCTATTTTGAGTATATCTGGCTTGATGAGACTGCTGGGTGTGACAGTCTGTAGATGGGCCTCATGGCATTTTTGTAGTGGAGGCACGACTTCCATCAGGCACGACTTCCATCAGGCAATTCTCCTGTAATCTTGATTGAAGATCGTTGATGAGGTTCCTCCATAGATAGATACGCAGATCTTTACTAAGCAGGTCAGAATTTCTGGAGTAGGGATTGATGTCACAATACCTAAGTTGACTGCGGGAAAGAACACCGTCTAATTCTAACCAACATTCAAGCCATCCCTTACGAACTTCACCATTGCTAGGGTTAAAGTGGAAATACCTTAGTTGAGGGGACCTGTCCCTAGAGAACCTTACTCTTTTTCCCCATTCACACCCCATTCACACATATTACAATTTCATAATGCATTTAGAGACTTTAGCTAAAATAGCATGGCTTCTAATCATCCATAATGCACATGCAAATCATCGACCCATGTGCATTTGGAGTTATCTACCAGCTGTAAATGCATGAACACCTTCACATGAACACACTTACTGAGTATCTTCATGTACAGGTATTCCTGCACTTAAATACCTAAAGTGTCTATATGCACCCATATAGAATTTACTACACAGTAACATGATAATAAATATAACATCATTATTTATTTTCAATATATATTGGATTCGGGGTAAAGGACTGGATTTTTCTTATGCCCTTAACCCCCTTCTCCGGTTTAGTTAATGGTGCACAGCCTGACTTCCGTGTAGTTGGGTGTCCAGTCGTTTGGTCCTCTTGCAGATAATAACAGACCAATATATATAAAATAATGACCAGGAGGAAAATAACAGAAAGAAGTGGATTGGGAGATCTCCCAGTGCAGTTCATAAACATCCTTATTTGATGCTTCCCTGTCCCACCAAACTCACTCATTCTTTATTCTTTTACTTCAGGGTGACCTCCCCCTGTTAACCTTTCTTGAGCTGCCCAGTAATTAGCTAATGCCTCAACTCTCCTGAACCCCACAAAATGAATGCAATTTTCTTCTAGTACGATCCTAGTCAATGCTTCTGTTTTCTATACAGACACCCCTTCCAGTTTTCCACAATTCAAAAGAGTAACATACAATCCTCGCAGCTACTTAACACCTTAGGAGAACTAAACATAAAACTAAGGTACACTGACATTAGTTGTATCCTGCATCGCATTTTAAACAAAACCATGTTATCCGTCCAAACTTCAAGGTCTAAGCACACAGTATAACATGACAGTCCATCATGTACATCCGTTATCTGTCCATGCTTCTCCGCCTGCCTTAGTTCACATAACAACAACATTTATCCAAAACAAAACCATGTTATCTATCCAAACTTCAAGGTCTAAGCACACAGTATAACACGACACTCCATTGTGTATGTCCGTTATCTGTCCATGCTTCTCCGCCTGTCTAATGCCAGTCTCACACGTCAGTGTCTCCGGTACGTGAGGTGACAGTTTCCTCATGTACCGGAGCCACTGACACACGTAGACACATAAAAATCAATGCATCTTTTCAGATGTCATTGATTTTTTGCGGACCGTGTCTCCGTGTACCAAACACGGAGACATGTCAGTGTTCGTGGGAGCGCACGGATTACACGGACCCATTAAAGTCAATGGGTCGGTGTAAAATACGTGCCGCACACGGACATTGTCCGTGTGCAGTCCGTGCTCCGTGCAGGAGACAGCGCTACATTAAGCGCTGTCCCCCCCACTGGTGCTGAAGCCACGATTCATATTTTCCCTGCAGCAGCGTTTGCTGCAGGGAAAATATGAATATTAGTGTTTAAAATGCAGATCCAGGTGTCCCCCCCCCCTCCCACCCCCTGTGCACCCCTCTTCCCCCCGCTGTGATTAAAATACTCACCTAGCTTCCGGATCCCTCACCGCAGCGTCCTCTCCTGGCCGCAGCTTCTCCTGTATGCGGTCACGTGGGGCCACCGATTAAGATCATGAATATGCGCCTCCGCCTCCCAAAGGGGCGGAGCCGCATATTCATTACTGTAATCGGCGGCCCCACGTGACCGCATACAGGGGGCGATGCGGCCGGAAGAGGACGCTACAGCGAGGGATCCGGAAGCTAGGTGAGTATTTTAATCACAGCGGGGGGGGGGGGGGGGGCGGGGGGTGTGCACAGGGGGTGGGAGGGACCTGGATCTGCATTTTAAACACTAATATTCATATGTTCCCTGCAGCAAATGCTGCTGCAGGGAACATTTGAATCGCACCTTCAGCACCAGATGCTGGTACGTGTGGTACCCAGCACCGTGCGTGTGGTACCCAGTGGGCACACGGGCGGCACACGTGTGCCGCACGTGTGCCACACTTATGTACCACAGAAACGTAGGGCACATAGACACGGATAATTCCGATACCAATTTTTTCCGGTACCGGAATTATCTGGACATGTGGGAATGCCCTAAAGTACCTTCACACTGAGCAACTTTACAACAAGAACTACAACGATCCGGATAGCAATCTCGTTGTGTTTGACATGCAGCAGCGATCAGGATCCCGCTGTGACATCGCTGGTCGTAGCTAGAAGTCCAGAACTTTATTTGGTCGTCAGGTCGGCGTGATTCGTCATGTTTGACAGCAAAAGCAACGATGCCTGCAATGTTTTTTCATGGAGCTAACAACCAGCGAGAACAATAAGTACGTCACTGGATCGCTCCTGCATCGTTCTGCTGTTGCCGTGTTGATGTCTCCTAGCGACCTAAACAGCGATGCTGCAGCGATCAGCTCGTTGCCTATATCGCTGCAGCATCGCTTAATGTGACGGTACCTTTAGTTCACGTAACAACAACCTTTATCCAATCTAAGATGCACAGGAAAACAAACAAAGTCAATTTTACAGCTGAACTTCAAGGCTAAAGGTACCCTCACACTGAGCAACTTTAGAACGATAACGATAGCGATCCGTGACGTTGCAGCGTCCTGGATAGCGATATCGTTGTGTTTGACACACAGCAGCGATCAGGATCCTGCTGTGACATCGCTGGTCGGAGCTGAAAGTCTGGAACTTTATTTCGTTGCTGGATCACCAGCTGACATCGCTGAATCGGCGTGTGTGACAGCTCTCCAGCGACCAATGATGCCGAAGTCCCCGGGTAACCAGGGTAAACATCGGGTTACTAAGCGCAGGGCCGCGCTTAGTAACCCAATATTTACCCTGGTTACCATTGTAAATGTAGAAAAAAAACCACTACATACAGTACTTACATTCCAGTGTCTGTCGTGTCCCCCGGCGTCAGCTTCCCTGCACTGTGTCAGCGCCGGCCGGCCGTAAAGCAGAGCACAGCGGTGACGTCACCGCTCTTGCTTTATGGCCGGCGCTGACACAGTGCAGGGAAGTTGACGCCGGAGGACGCGACAGACACCGGAATGTAAGTATGTAGTGTTTTTTTTTTTTACGTTTATGCTGGTAACCAGGGTAAACATCGGGTTACTAAGCGCGGCCCTGCGCTTAGTAACCTGATGTTTACTCTGGTTACCAGAGAAGACATCGCTGAATCGGCATCACACACGACGATTCAGCGATGTCTGCGGGAGATCCAGTGACGAAATAAAGTGCTGGCCTTCTAGCTCTGACCAGCGATCTCCCAGCAGGATCCAGATCGCTGCTGCCTGTCAAACACAACGATATCGCTAGCCAGGACGCTGCAACATCACGGATCGCTAGCGATATCGTTGTGAAGTTGTTTAGTACCTTTACTCGCCTCCCTGGTTGTAATCGGCCATTTTGAGGAGTCTGCACATGGTGGGGCACATGACACTCAGGGAAAATGCCATTATGTCTGTTAAAATGCCTGTGCTCCTTGACAATATTGCTAGGCCTCTCACAATTACTTGTGCAATAACAGTTCCTTGCAATATGTCCAAAGTGACCACATTTAAAGCATTTCACAGAATGATATTTCGACTCCCTCATTGTACCCGGCCATTTGCAGTACCTGGCAATATGTCCGGAGCCAGCACATACATCTAACACATGCCATGCCTGATTTAGGGGCCCGGACAGAACATACTTCCCTCTGTCTGGAACTTTTAAACTCTTCCATTACTAAGGATGCACTCTTAACATTGTTACGTTTGCATTTTCTTTGTAATTTGGACAGCACATACCTGTCGTTACATTTCTTTACTGGATCAGAATTTGATAAAACATTTGATCCCTCACCTGTTCCTTCACTCCCCCCTTTTTGCCCTGCATAGGGCACAATTGGTTGGGGATCTGACCTTGTTTTCAGAGACAGAGAGAAGGCCGGCACATTTGAAAAATCATTGATGATATTTTTCAAACTAGTGATCAGTTGGGAACTAGTATCCAGCTCATGGCAGACCTACTTTGCAATACAGCAATCTGAAGGAGGGGGCTTCTGGGAACACACGTGGGAGAATGATATCACTTAACACATCTCTATGTAAAGATATACATTTTGGGGCACTTCCCTTCTACATTCACTGTACGGCAACACTTATCTGGCAATATGATTATCTAGGCCAATATAATTTTGCAGATACCAAACATGTATAGTGTTTTAGAGGTTTTCAAGTGATGAAAAAATTCTGAAATTTGTAAAAAAAAAACAAAAACATTTGCTTGTGTCGCCATTTTCTGAGACCCGTAATTCTTCCAATTTTCAGGATATTGTGCTATGTGGTGGATTACTTTTTGCATCTTGACATTACTTTTTTATTGTTATAATTTGGGGTAGATACAATGTTTTAATCACCTCATTCCATTTTATTACAATGTTACGGCGGCCAAAAAAACATAATTCTGGCTTATTGTTTTTTCTCATTACTTATCAGATTAAT
Organism: Ranitomeya imitator; assembly: GCF_032444005.1. Lineage (NCBI taxonomy): Eukaryota > Metazoa > Chordata > Amphibia > Anura > Dendrobatidae > Ranitomeya > Ranitomeya imitator. The sequence goes on along the minus strand of NC_091285.1, from coordinate 329,397,609 downwards.
TTATTTCATATTTTGATTGAAGCAAACAGAAAAGCTGACAGCACAGCCAAACTAGTGTGTGCCGGTGCCAGCAAAGACAACAATTCTAAGAGAAAACACTCTGACATTCTAGGAATAGTAAATGTAGAAAATTGGAACTGCATTACTGCCTTAGAAAATAGGTAAGTGCTACCTTATGTAGATATGGAATATTGGATTTACAGTAAAAATAAGGTAGTAAGCACAGAAATTGGCCAATGTAAATGAGCACAGCAGCCACCATCAAGGCGATGCTGAAGGTCGCTGTTGGGCTCATATACATTGGCCAATTTATGTGCTCACTACCTTCTTCTAAGTACCTTGTTTTTACTGTCATTTCTTCTAAAGCAATGTTGCAGTTCCATTTTTCCAATATTCCATATGTACATAATGTAGCACTTACCTATTTTCTAAATTTAATATTCATAGAATTTCAGAGTGCAGCTATATTTTCTCTTATATTTTGATTAATCATACTTTTACAAACACAGCAATAGCAAACGTGTGGAAAAAGGCGCATCCTGCCAGCGAGTGTTAAATGTCACTGTCAGAGATTGACAGCAAAATTTAACAGGTTAACAGCCACAGGTGGAGCACTGTTGCACCCACAACTGTTAAGGCCCATGATGGCTGATTAAATCAGCCATCATCAGCTGGAAAAGATGCGGGTTCAGCGTGCAAGCCTACATCAAAGGCAGGGACATGACGTATGACCAACATGTACTTCATATGTCATGAAGGGGTTAAGGGGCTATCTGTGACATTAAGGCTGATAATATTCAGGTTTCGGCTGGCCTTGTCGAATATGCACAGAGCAGCTTTGTCCGATGTACTTGATACTTCACATACTTGTTATCTAATAAATGCACATAAAATAATAATAATACAATTTCCTGTATTGCTATTACAAAATTTATTTTGACTTTAGGACATGTATGGTCCGGATACCTCTACATTACACCTTGACGGTCATAGTCCACTATCCATGTAGCCATACAGCTAGGAAGAATAGGAGACACTGGTCCTCCCATTTGGTGATTGTGGGGTTCATAGCAGTGAAGCCCCCAGAGGTCACACATTTTTCACCTGTTCTGGGGATGGGTGATATATTGACAATCCTTTAAAGGGGTTTTCCAGTACTTTTATATTGATGACCAGAACAGGTCATCAATATAAGATTAGTGGGGACAACACGCGGCAGTCTCACTGATTAGCTGTTATTACCTCCGCCGGTGGTTGGATATAACCAATAAACAGACTTCACAGATCCGTTCACTGGTTAATGGTGGCTGCTGGGTACTATAAATTAGCCCCTACTGAAATGAACACAGGCTAATCTGCAGTCCTCAGTACTGACCACTAAACACTACAGAGGTGCGATGTTCTGCTCTGGCTTCATCGGGCTGCTGCCAGAGGTAAGAACAGCTAATCAGTGGGATCAGATCCCCATGCTTTTATATTGATGAATCAGCCTAAATAAAGCTCATCAACGTGAAAGTATCCCAAAAAAAACATTAAATACAAAACAAAAAAAAACTTTTCTCACCTCAGGCGCCATGTAACCCTCGGTTCCAGCGAAACCGGTGGCTGTTTGGTCTCCGTGCATGTTTTCAAGAGCAAGACCGTAATCCGTGATCTTAATATGGCCGCTCTCAGCCACCAGGATGTTCTCGGGCTTTAGGTCTCTATAAGAAAAATTAAAGTAACCTGAGTATAAAGTAAGTGATCTTCTTATATCTGTGGTGATGTGATGACATTTGTGAATAAACATATTTTCTCTTCCTCCTGTTCTTCCCTCATCTGACTATATGCCCTGCACCACTGTAGGGATTACTGTATGACATGTGACGGCCGCTCATCTGCAGCTTCCTGACAGTGATACCAGACAGGACGACTAGACACAGATACCGGGCATCAGTCTGCAGGTCTCCAGAATGGAGGGAGTGGAGCTAAGCTTTAAGGGCCCGTGCACATGATCATATTTTCAATCCAAATGCGATCCAACAAAACATAGCGCTCGGACCAATGTTATGTTATGGGGCCGCGTACTTGTCAGATATTTTCCTCCAACTGATTGCAGCATGCCCAAGTTGGATCCAATTATCGGATCACACTCGGCCATGCAAGTCAACGAATGCAAGGTAAACATCGGACTGCACTTAGATGACATCTTAGTGCAGTCCGATTTTAACAAACTGAAAGAATGGATAAGATGGAGACATTTTTTTTTCCGTCTTCTCATCTGAAAAAATAAGATCACATTATGATCAAATTCTGTTCAGAGTGTAATCAAAGTGCGATTTCCATAATGGTCCGGATTCTGTTAGATGAGAGAATATATGCTGGTGTGACCCGGCCTCACACTGACTAATTTACCTGTGGATGACGCCCTCCGAGTGGAGGAACTGGATCCCACACACCAGTTCGGCGGCATAGAATCTGACAAAGAGAAAGTGAATAAGTATCAGATCCCATAGATGGTAAACTTGGGAATTCTTACTAGTCAGTAGGAGCATTATTCTATATTATTCCACTCATAGGACAATTTTCTATCAGTTTGGCAGTCTGTCGTCATGTAGAGTGACTGCTGACTTTTCTTCCAGTCGGACAACTCCTTTAACACATTACCTGGCATTGGTGATGTCAAGCGGCCCTGTCATGTGTAGTAGTTGGTAAAAGTCCCCGCATCTCATGTATTCCATGCCAAGGAAAATATTCATCTGTAACATGGAACATGTGCACTTATTATACAGGAAGGACAAATACACATTTCACTGCTTGAAGGGGTTTTCATCCAAGAAACTTATAGCATATTGCTAAGATATGTAGTCACTCCATAAAAAGTTGGTTTATCTGCTGTGACCCTTAAAGTTCTAAACAATGTTATATAATAATAAATGTATAATGCTTTGTTTCAGCCAATGTTTGGGAATCATTATTTTTCTTTTAATGATAGACATAGGCCCAGATTCATCATTTGCATTTTTTAATCACTTTCTTTTTTGGTCTTGGGGCATTTGTTGTCCTTTTTGTGCCAAATTCTTCAAAATGTCTCTCACAATTCAATAATTTGGTGCAAAGCTAGAAATGGTCTTTTTTCTGCCTTGAACTCTTTTGGCAACTTTTTGGCCCCTAAAATCACACATTTTGCAAATTGGCCCAAAAATTGAGTCAAAAAGCTGGCACATTTAAAAAAATGCACCAAAGGGGACTGGAATGAAGATCGCGTCACAGTTGTGAGTTTTTAGAAAAACAGAATTGATGAATCAGGTGAAAAAATCTGAATTCACTAAACTCTGCCCACAAAGTGGAAAAAAATAAAAAGCTCATGCAAAATAGACTATATAACATAATGAATTGGGTGCAAACAAAAATGCACAAAACCATGCAGAAACCAGATAAAATTGCAATGATGAACCAAGGCCATAGTGTTATCTTTCTGTTTTGTATAGGGCTGCTTTGATTCCCACTTCCATAAAGTGGAGTAAAAGATTGTTATAAAGTCTTATTTACTCCCAAATAATACTAATGCAAAGTGCAGGTTATGCAGAAAAAACAGCTATGCCATAGTAACAACACAAAAGTAATGGGTCTTGTAAAACAGCAACACAAAAAGTTTTGTTTTTTAGTGTGCTAAAGTAGCCAAACAAAAAAAATCATATAAATCTGGTTTGCCCATAATTATGAAGATCCAGATAATAACGTTAACTTATAATGTAAGTGCTATAAAACCTCCTGAACAATAGCAAACTTGCTATTTTTTTTCAATCCAAATGCAAACAAATGAATAAATGTTATCCAATACGATATGTGCACTCTAAAATGGGGCAATTAAAAATACAACACTTCATGCAAAATTAGATATAGATCAGCTGTAGTGAGAGAGGAAGAGAAAAGTTAAAGCTTTTAGGGCAGTCCCACACGTCCAGATAATTCCGGTACTGGAAAAATCGGTACCGGAATTATCCGTGTGCCCCTGCGTTTCTGTGGCACATCAGTGTGGCACACGTGCCGCACACGTGTGCCGCCCGTGTGCCCACTGGGTACTACACGCACCATGCAGGAGACAGCGCTAAAGTTTAGCACTGTCCCCTGCATCGTGCTGAAGCCGCCATTCATATCTTCTCTACAGCAGTGTTTGCTGTTGAGAAGATATGAATAATCGTGTGTAAAATCAAGTTCCATGTCCCCACCCCCCTCCCACCCCCTGTGCGCCCCCACCGATGTTATTAAAATACTCACCCGGCTCCCTCGCTGGCTGGCGCTGCTTCCTGTCCTGGCCACACCTTCTACTGTATGAGCGGTCACGTGGGGCCGCTCATTTACAGTAATGAATATACGGCTCCACCCCTATGGGAGGTGGAGCCGCATATTCATGACTGTAATCGGCGGCCCCATGTGACGGCTCATACAGTAGAAGGTGTGGCCAGGACAGAAAGCAGCGCCAGCCAGCGAGGGAGCCAGGTGAGTATTTTAATAACAACGGGCGGGCGCACAGGGTGTGGGAGGGGGGTGGGGACATGGATCTTGATTTTACACACGATTATTCATATCTTCTGTACAGCAAATGCTGCTGCAGGGAAGATATGAATGGCGGCTTCAGCACCAGTGGGGGAGACAGCGCTTAATGTAGCGCTGTCTCCTGCACGGCACACGGACTGCACACGGACAACGTCCGTGTGCGGTACGTGTTTTACACGGACCCATTGACTTTAATGGGTCCGTGTAATCCGTGCGCTCCCATGAACACTGACATGTCTCCGTGTTTGGCACACGGAGACTCGGTCCGCAAAAAATCAAGGACATCTGCACAGATGCATTGATTTCACTGTGTCTACGTGTGTCAGTGGCTCCGGTACATCAGGAAACTGTCACCTCACGTACCGGAGCCACTGACGTGTGAAACCGGCCTTAGACTGTGGAGATGAAAACACAAAATGATAATTGCTGTCTTAAAGCCTATGCTGCTTCTTTATGGGGTTAAAGGGGTTGTTCAGGTGAGGAAAATGACTTGCTTTTCTTCCAGAAAGAAGTGTTGCCTGCCCATGAGCTGTGCCCGGTATTTCAGCTCAGCCACAATCAAGACTATAATGTACCTATCCTTAGAATAGGTCTTTAATATCAGATTTGTGGAGTCCGATCAGACGTTACCATCTCCACTAAAAGCCAGATATAAACAGTGTACAGAGCAAACAAGGTTTAGTGGTCGCTCCTGGGTTCTGCAGGACAGCTCCTATTCAGACAAATAGGTCACCAACATCAAAGAAGTGGCCAAACCTTGTAGCACTAAGTAGTCACAATTATACCTTCGTCTGGAATCCGAAGTCTGCATGGACGAGGAACGGGCTTCCAGATGCCAGTTGAAGAACTCGCCTCTCCACCATGACGTCCAGCCTATCACCTCCGGCTAGCAGGGATCTTTTGCTGATGATTTTAACAGCAAATTCTTGGCGGGTTAAAGTGTCTTCTGCCATCAGGACCTTTCCAAAGCTTCCAAATCCGAGCACATGGTGGAATAATAATCTCTCCTTGATGGAATGAGAGATTGTGCTGGAGCTTGATGGCCGAACACCGCTGCATCCTATCAGGGGCGATAAATGCCAAATATCACAGTAAATCTAACATTTACAGGGCATTACTCACACTGAGGAAATCCTCTGTTCTAAGTAAAGTCTGTACTTAATATTATAAACGGTGCTAATGGATTTTTATTAATAAGCAACTTAGTATTCATGTAATCATCTTACATGAGAAGGTGAAGTGATAAAATGACATGGCTGTTTATAAGGTTTATCAGTATCAACATTTAAAGGGTTTTTCCATAATGACACTTATCACTAGAGACAAATCGCATGGATTTTACCAAAACTTTTGATTTACAGTGAATTTATTTTCTGCTAATTCAATTTCTTTTATTAAGCTCATGGGAACAAAACAAAATCCTCTAAACTGCATGCTCGCAAACGCCAGAAGCCTGACAAACAAGATGGAAGAACTAGAAGCAGAAATATCTACAGGTAACTTTGACATAGTGGAAATAACCGAGACATGGTTAGATGAAAGCTATGACTGGGCAGTTAACTTACAGGGTTACAGTCTGTTTAGAAAGGATCGTAAAAATCGGAGAGGAGGAGGGGTTTGTCTCTATGTAAAGTCTTGTCTAAAGTCCACTTTAAGGGAGGATATTAGCGAAGGGAATGAGGATGTCGAGTCCATATGGGTCGAAATTCATGGAGGGAAAAATGGTAACAAAATTCTCATTGGGGTCTGTTACAAACCCCCAAATATAACAGAAAGCATGGAAAGTCTACTTCTAAAGCAGATAGATGAAGCTGCAACCCATAATGAGGTCCTGGTTATGGGGGACTTTAACTACCCGGATATTAACTGGGAAACAGAAACCTGTGAAACCCATAAAGGCAACAGGTTTCTGCTAATAACCAAGAAAAATTATCTTTCACAATTGGTGCAGAATCCAACCAGAGGAGCAGCACTTTTAGACCTAATACTATCTAATAGACCTGACAGAATAACAAATCTGCAGGTGGTCGGGCATCTAGGAAATAGCGACCACAATATTGTACAGTTTCACCTGTCTTTCACTAGGGGGACTTGTCAGGGAGTCACAAAAACACTGAACTTTAGGAAGGCAAAGTTTGAACAGCTTAGAGATGCCCTTAATCTGGTAGACTGGGACAATATCCTCAGAAATAAGAATACAGATAATAAATGGGAAATGTTTAAGAACATCCTAAATAGGCAGTGTAAGCGGTTTATACCTTGTGGGAATAAAAGGACTAGAAATAGGAAAAACCCAATGTGGCTAAACAAAGAAGTAAGACAGGCAATTAACAGTAAAAAGAAAGCATTTGCACTACTAAAGCAGGATGGCACCATTGAAGCTCTAAAAAACTATAGGGAGAAAAATACTTTATCTAAAAAACTAATTAAAGCTGCCAAAAAGGAAACAGAGAAGCACATTGCTAAGGAGAGTAAAACTAATCCCAAACTGTTCTTCAACTATATCAATAGTAAAAGAATAAAAACTGAAAATGTAGGCCCCTTAAAAAATAGTGAGGAAAGAATGGTTGTAGATGACGAGGAAAAAGCTAACATATTAAACACCTTCTTCTCCACGGTATTCACGGTGGAAAATGAAATGCTAGGTGAAATCCCAAGAAACAATGAAAACCCTATATTAAGGGTCACCAATCTAACCCAAGAAGAGGTGCGAAACCGGCTAAATAAGATTAAAATAGATAAATCTCCGGGTCCGGATGGCATACACCCACGAGTACTAAGAGAACTAAGTAATGTAATAGATAAACCATTATTTCTTATTTTTAGTGACTCTATAGCGACAGGGTCTGTTCCGCAGGATTGGCGCATAGCAAATGTGGTGCCAATATTCAAAAAGGGCTCTAAAAGTGAACCTGGAAATTATAGGCCAGTAAGTCTAACCTCTATTGTTGGTAAAATATTTGAAGGGTTTCTGAGGGATGTTATTCTGGATTATCTCAATGAGAATAACTGTTTAACTCCATATCAGCATGGGTTTATGAGAAATCGCTCCTGTCAAACCAATCTAATCAGTTTTTATGAAGAGGTAAGCTATAGACTGGACCACGGTGAGTCATTGGACGTGGTATATCTCGATTTTTCCAAAGCGTTTGATACCGTGCCGCACAAGAGGTTGGTACACAAAATGAGAATGCTTGGTCTGGGGGAAAATGTGTGTAAATGGGTTAGTAACTGGCTTAGTGATAGAAAGCAGAGGGTGGTTATAAATGGTATAGTCTCTAACTGGGTCGCTGTGACCAGTGGGGTACCGCAGGGGTCAGTATTGGGACCTGTTCTCTTCAACATATTCATTAATGATCTGGTAGAAGGTTTACACAGTAAAATATCGATATTTGCAGATGATACAAAACTATGTAAAGCAGTTAATACAAGAGAAGATAGTATTCTGCTACAGATGGATCTGGATAAGTTGGAAACTTGGGCTGAAAGGTGGCAGATGAGGTTTAACAATGATAAATGTAAGGTTATACACATGGGAAGAGGGAATCAATATCACCATTACACACTGAACGGGAAACCACTGGGTAAATCTGACAGGGAGAAGGACTTGGGGATCCTAGTTAATGATAAACTTACCTGGAGCAGCCAGTGCCAGGCAGCAGCTGCCAAGGCAAACAGGATCATGGGGTGCATTAAAAGAGGTCTGGATACACATGATGAGAGCATTATACTGCCTCTGTACAAATCCCTAGTTAGACCGCACATGGAGTACTGTGTCCAGTTTTGGGCACCGGTGCTCAGGAAGGATATAATGGAACTAGAGAGAGTACAAAGGAGGGCAACAAAATTAATAAAGGGGATGGGAGAACTACAATACCCAGATAGATTAGTGAAATTAGGATTATTTAGTCTAGAAAAAAGACGACTGAGGGGCGATCTAATAACCATGTATAAGTATATAAGGGGACAATACAAATATCTCGCTGAGGATCTGTTTATACCAAGGAAGGTGACGGGCACAAGGGGGCATTCTTTGCGTCTGGAGGAGAGAAGGTTTTTCCACCAACATAGAAGAGGATTCTTTACTGTTAGGGCAGTGAGAATCTGGAATTGCTTGCCTGAGGAGGTGGTGATGGCGAACTCAGTCGAGGGGTTCAAGAGAGGCCTGGATGTCTTCCTGGAGCAGAACAATATTGTATCATACAATTATTAGGTTCTGTAGAAGGACGTAGATCTGGGGATTTATTATGATGGAATATAGGCTGAACTGGATGGACAAATGTCTTTTTTCGGCCTTACTAACTATGTTACTATGTTACTATGGTAATGGGGTATGGAAAGACTTCCAAAGCAAGGTAAAATGTAGAAAAAAAGACCCCAAAAACTAATACTCACCTCAATTCTCACCTGTTCTGCTCTTTGTCCCACACAAGGTCCTTGGCCCTGCTCCTTACTGCCAGTGTGTGCTGATTGAACCCAGTCATCTTCACACTAGGCCAGGACTTCCAGCAGTGACTAGGCCTGGGATGTCCCTGCGCATGCAAAGGAATATTCCAAGCCTACTCGCAGATGGAAATCCTGGTCTAGAGTCACAAAGCAAGTCATGATGTTGGGACATGCGCCATGACCTAATGACGAGCACTCTAGACCAAGACTTCCAGACACAGAGACATTCAGGGTCTACTCCCAACCTAGCATGAAAATCCTTGAGCTCTCAATGCACAGTGATAGTAAGTAACATAGTAACATAGTAACATAGTTAGTAAGGCCGAAAAAAGACATTTGTCCATCCAGTTCAGCCTATATTCCATTATAATAAATACCCAGATCTACGTCCTTCTACAGAACCTAATAATTGTATGATACAATATTGTTCTGCTCCAGGAAGACATCCAGGCCTCTCTTGAACCCCTCGACTGAGTTCGCCATCACCACCTCCTCAGGCAAGCAATTCCAGATTCTCACTGCCCTAACAGTAAAGAATCCTCTTCTATGTTGGTGGAAAAACCTTCTCTCCTCCAGACGCAAAGAATGCCCTCTTGTGCCCGTCACCTTCCTTGGTATAAACAGATCCTCAGCGAGATATTTGTATTGTCCCCTTATATACTTATACATGGTTATTAGATCGGCCCTCAGTCGTCTTTTTTCTAGACTAAATAATCCTAATTTCGCTAATCTATCTGGGTATTGTAGTTCTCCCATCCCCTTTATTAATTTTGTTGCCCTCCTTTGTACTCTCTCTAGTTCCATTATATCCTTCCTGAGCACCGGTGCCCAAAACTGGACACAGTACTCCATGTGCGGTCTAACTAGGGATTTGTACAGAGGCAGTATAATGCTCTCATCATGTGTATCCAGACCTCTTTTAATGCACCCCATGATCCTGTTTGCCTTGGCAGCTGCTGCCTGGCACTGGCTGCTCCAGGTAAGTTTATCATTAACTAGGATCCCCAAGTCTTTCTCCCTGTCAGATTTACCCAGTGGTTTCCCGTTCAGTGTGTAATGGTGATATTGATTCCCTCTTCCCATGTGTATAACCTTACATTTATCATTGTTAAACCTCATCTGCCACCTTTCAGCCCAAGTTTCCAACTTATCCAGATCCATCTGTAGCAGAATACTATCTTCTCTTGTATTAACTGCTTTACATAGTTTTGTATCATCTGCAAATATCGATATTTTACTGTGTAAACCTTCTACCAGATCATTAATGAATATGTTGAAGAGAACAGGTCCCAATACTGACCCCTGCGGTACCCCACTGGTCACAGCGACCCAGTTAGAGACTATACCATTTATAACCACCCTCTGCTTTCTATCACTAAGCCAGTTACTAACCCATTTACACACATTTTCCCCCAGACCAAGCATTCTCATTTTGTGTACCAACCTCTTGTGCGGCATGGTATCAAATGCTTTGGAAAAATCGAGATATACCACGTCCAATGACTCACCGTGGTCCAGCCTATAGCTTACCTCTTTATAAAAACTGATTAGATTGGTTTGACAGGAGCGATTTCTCATAAACCCATGCTGATATGGAGTTAAACAGTTATTCTCATTGAGATAATCCAGAATAACATCCCTCAGAAACCCTTCAAATATTTTACCAACAATAGCGGTTAGACTTACTGGCCTATAATTTCCAGGTTCACTTTTAGAGCCCTTTTTGAATATTGGCACCACATTTGCTATGCGCCAGTCCTGCGGAACAGACCCTGTCGCTATAGAGTCACTAAAAATAAGAAATAATGGTTTATCTATTACATTACTTAGTTCTCTTAGTACTCGTGGGTGTATGCCATCCGGACCCGGAGATTTATCTATTTTAATCTTATTTAGCCGGTTTCGCACCTCTTCTTGGGTTAGATTGGTGACCCTTAATATAGGGTTTTCATTGTTTCTTGGGATTTCACCTAGCATTTCATTTTCCACCGTGAATACCGTGGAGAAGAAGGTGTTTAATATGTTAGCTTTTTCCTCGTCATCTACAACCATTCTTTCCTCACTATTTTTTAAGGGGCCTACATTTTCAGTTTTTATTCTTTTACTATTGATATAGTTGAAGAACAGTTTGGGATTAGTTTTACTCTCCTTAGCAATGTGCTTCTCTGTTTCCTTTTTGGCAGCTTTAATTAGTTTTTTAGATAAAGTATTTTTCTCCCTATAGTTTTTTAGAGCTTCAATGGTGCCATCCTGCATTAGTAGTGCAAATGCTTTCTTTTTACTGTTAATTGCCTGTCTTACTTCTTTGTTTAGCCACATTGGGTTTTTCCTATTTCTAGTCCTTTTATTCCCACAAGGTATAAACCGCTTACACTGCCTATTTAGGATGTTCTTAAACATTTCCCATTTATTATCTGTATTCTCATTTCTGAGGATATTGTCCCAGTCTACCAGATTAAGGGCATCTCTAAGCTGTTCAAACTTTGCCTTCCTAAAGTTCAATGTTTTTGTGACTCCCTGACAAGTCCCCCTAGTGAAAGACAGGTGAAACTGCACAATATTGTGGTCGCTATTTCCTAAATGCCCAACCACCTGCAGATTTGTTATTCTGTCAGGTCTATTAGATAGTATTAGGTCTAAAAGTGCTGCTCCTCTGGTTGGATTCTGCACCAATTGTGAAAGATAATTTTTCTTGGTTATTAGCAGAAACCTGTTGCCTTTATGGGTTTCACAGGTTTCTGTTTCCCAGTTAATATCCGGGTAGTTAAAGTCCCCCATAACCAGGACCTCATTATGGGTTGCAGCTTCATCTATCTGCTTTAGAAGTAGACTTTCCATGCTTTCTGTTATATTTGGGGGTTTGTAACAGACCCCAATGAGAATTTTGTTACCATTTTTCCCTCCATGAATTTCAACCCATATGGACTCGACATCCTCATTCCCTTCGCTAATATCCTCCCTTAAAGTGGACTTTAGACAAGACTTTACATAGAGACAAACCCCTCCTCCTCTCCGATTTTTACGATCCTTTCTAAACAGACTGTAACCCTGTAAGTTAACTGCCCAGTCATAGCTTTCATCTAACCATGTCTCGGTTATTCCCACTATGTCAAAGTTACCTGTAGATATTTCTGCTTCTAGTTCTTCCATCTTGTTTGTCAGGCTTCTGGCGTTTGCGAGCATGCAGTTCAGAGGATTTTGTTTTGTTCCAATCTCCTCACTGTGGATTGTTTTAGAAATGTTCTTACCTCCCTTCTGAGTATGTTTTCCTGGGTCGTCTTTGTTCGAGTCTAATGTTTTTCTTCCCGTCCCCTCTTCTTCTAGTTTAACGCCCTCCTGATGAGTGTAGCGAGTCTTCTGGCGAATGTGTGTTTCCCAGGTTTGTTGAGGTGTAGTCCGTCTCTGGCGAGGAGTCCATCATACCAGTAATTCACACCGTGGTCCAGGAATCCAAATCCTTGTTGTCTGCACCATCGTCTTAGCCAGTTGTTTGCATCAAGGATCCTGTTCCATCTCCTGGTGCCATGCCCGTCTACTGGAAGGATAGAAGAAAAAACTACCTGTGCATCCAGTTCCTTTACTTTCTTCCCCAACTCTTCAAAGTCCTTGCAGATTGTCGGTAGGTCCTTCCTTGCCGTGTCATTGGTGCCAACATGTATCAGAAGAAATGGGTGGACGTCCTTGGAGCTGAAGAGCTTTGGTATCCTATCGGTCACATCCTTGATCATCGCACCTGGAAGGCAGCATACTTCTCTTGCAGTTATGTCCGGTCTGCAGATGGCTGCTTCTGTGCCTCTCAGTAGTGAGTCTCCCACCACCACCACTCTTCGTTGCTTCTTGGCTGTACTTTTTGCTGTCACTTGTTGCTGTGTGCCCTTTTCTTTTTTGCTTGCTGGTATTGTTTCATTCTTAGGTGTGCCATCTTCATCCTCTACAAAGATTTGATATCGGTTCTTCAGTTGTGTGGTTGGTGATTTCTCCATGGTCTTCTTGCTTCTTTTGGTCACATGCTTCCACTCATCTGCTTTTGGAGGTTCTCTGACACTTTTTGCACCTTCTGTGACCAGTAGAGATGCTTCTGTTCTGTCTAGAAAGTCTTCATTCTCTTTGATGAGTTTCAAAGTTGCTATTCTTTTTTCCAGACCCCGCACCTTTTCTTCTAAAAGGGCCACTAGTCTACACTTCTGACAGGTGAAATTGGATTCTTCTTCTGGTCGATCTGTGAACATGTAGCACATGCTGCAGCTCACCATGTAGGTTGTCACATCTGCCATGTTGCTCCTAGATCCTGCTGACTTGCTGTGTGTTTTCCTTCTTGTGTAATCTACTCAGCCAAGCTCTCTTGCAATAATGTCCTACAGGCAAAAATTTGGTGATGCTTTCGAAGCAGCTGGTCCCGGCTGTACCCAACGATCTTCTAGCTTAGGGAGACTTCGCTTCTCCCAGAAGGCACCTGGAATATGCAAATTAGCCTCCTGAAGCTTGAATCCCTGGTTTGGTGATGCTTTCGAAGCAGCTGGTCCCGGCTGTACCCAACGATCTTCTAGCTTAGGGAGACTTCGCTTCTCCCAGAAGGCACCTGGAATATGCAAATTAGCCTCCTTAAGCTTGAATCCCTGGTTTGGTGATGCTTTCGAAGCAGCTGGTCCCGGCTGTACCCAACGATCTTCTAGCTTAGGGAGACTTCGCTTCTCCCAGAAGGCACCTGGAATATGCAAATTAGCCTCCTGAAGCTTGAATCCCTGGTTTGGTGATGCTTTCGAAGCAGCTGGTCCCGGCTGTACCCAACGATCTTCTAGCTTAGGGAGACTTCGCTTCTCCCAGAAGGCACCTGGAATATGCAAATTAGCCTCCTGAAGCTTGAATCCCTGGTTTGGTGATGCTTTCGAAGCAGCTGGTCCCGGCTGTACCCAACGATCTTCTAGCTTAGGGAGACTTCGCTTCTCCCAGAAGGCACCTGGAATATGCAAATTAGCCTCCTGAAGCTTGAATCCCTGGTTTGGTGATGCTTTCGAAGCAGCTGGTCCCGGCTGTACCCAACGATCTTCTAGCTTAGGGAGACTTCGCTTCTCCCAGAAGGCACCTGGAATATGCAAATTAGCCTCCTGAAGCTTGAATCCCTGGTTTGGTGATGCTTTCGAAGCAGCTGGTCCCGGCTGTACCCAACGATCTTCTAGCTTAGGGAGACTTCGCTTCTCCCAGAAGGCACCTGGAATATGCAAATTAGCCTCCTGAAGCTTGAATCCCTGGTTTGGTGATGCTTTCGAAGCAGCTGGTCCCGGCTGTACCCAACGATCTTCTAGCTTAGGGAGACTTCGCTTCTCCCAGAAGGCACCTGGAATATGCAAATTAGCCTCCTGAAGCTTGAATCCCTGGTTTGGTGATGCTTTCGAAGCAGCTGGTCCCGGCTGTACCCAACGATCTTCTAGCTTAGGGAGACTTCGCTTCTCCCAGAAGGCACCTGGAATATGCAAATTAGCCTCCTGAAGCTTGAATCCCTGGTTTTCTAGATGTTGAAGATCATACGGGGACAGCGAGCAGCAGAGACATTCTTTTTTTAACCTTTTGTGACTCTCATGCCTGCTGTCGACCAGTGAGGAGCGGATTGATGATGAAATATGCATATGCTATTTCCAACTCAATGTTTATAGGACTGACGGAAACAGCAAAGTGCTATAGTTTTCTTCTGGAAACTCTAGATGGGAGATCTTAAAAGATGCCTAACAATGTTGTACCCCTATGATAGGGCTTTACCAGCAGTTTATTGTTAATCTGGTGCACAGTGTTATCTACAAATGCTTTCTGAGCATTCACTAACACCAGTCATCTGGACAAAGATCTGGATGGGCATCTGGTCTGGCATCTGGAAGAATACTACAACTGTCACTAAACAGCAGAGGTCTGGTAAAGCCCTCACTGCACAATGCCAATAGCATTTCAGTGTAACTAAATTCCCAAAAATCGGGAGCAATGTACACCAGATTAAAGCAACATTTTCTCAGTCACGATTCTGCTAAAAGTTTACATTTGCAGACAAACCTGCTGACAGACTCCTTTTTAGAAAATCACTCCAGCAATTTGTCCATATGTAAAGATTATTCACCAATAATAATATTCAAGCTGTTTAACCAGTTTACAACCAGGCTGTTTCCCCCCATTCCTGACCAGACATATTTTTGGGTTTTATCATACATGCGCTTTTAAGGGCTCTATAAGAATGTTCTCACTTAGATATTCAAAATATTGCCCCCTCTAACATCAATGACCACTTGAAGTCTTTTGTGGTAATTGTGGATGAGGTTCTTTATTTTCTCAGATGGTAAAGCTGCCCACTATTCTTGGCAAAAAGCCTTCAGTTTCTGTAAATTCATGGGCTTTCTAGCATGAACTGCACGCTTGAGATCTCCCCAGAGTGGCTCAATGATATTGAGGTCAGGAGACTGAGATGGCCACTCCAGAACCTTCATTTTGTTCTGCTGTAGCCAATGACAGGTTGGTTTGGCCTTGTGTTTTGAATCATTGTCATGTTGGAACATCCAAGTACGTCCCATGCGCAGCTTCCGGGCTGATGATTGCAAATTTGCCCCCAGTATTTGCTGATATCGTGCTACATTCATCTTTCCTTCAACTTTGACCAAGTTTCCTGTGTCTTTATAGCTCACACATTCCCAATCAGTCTCCGTGCTTTACAGTAGGAATGGTGTTCCTTTAATCATTGGCCTTGTTGGCCTCTCTCCAAATGTAACGTTTATAGTTGTGGCCAAAAAGTTCAATTTTGGTCTCATCACTCCAAATTACCTTGTTCCAGAAGTATTTCCACTGATGTTAATCCTGGGTTTTTCTTTGCATCCCGAACAGTTTTCCTGGCAGTTGTTCACAAAATTTTTGTTGGTCTACCTGACCATGGATTTGTTTTAACAGAGCCCCTGATTTTCCATTTGTTAATCACAGTTTGAATGCTGCTGACTGGCATTATCAATTGGATATCTTTTTGTATCCCTTTCCTGTTTTATACAGTTCAACTACCTTTTCCCATAGATCCATTGACAATTCTTTTGCATTCCCCATGACTCACAATCCAGAAACGTCAGTGGCTAGATGACAGATGCAAGAGTCTGCCTGGATCAGAAACTCACTCAGCTTTTATGCACACACACTGATTACAAGCAAACAAGTCACAGGTGAGGATGTTACCTTTAGTAGCCATTCAAACCCATTTGTGTCAACTTTTGTGCATGTTATCAGGCTAAAATCACCAGGGTATGTGAATATTTGATCGGGTCATTTGGATGTTTTGGGTTGTCATTATGATTTAAAAAGAGAAAACAGTAGTTTGACCTGAGCTAGACAGTATGATGGATTTTCTATGCTGCTGTCAAGCTCAGGTCAGGAGAGCCAAGAGCCAGTATGAGTTTTACGATGCGATTATCGCACGAGAAATACGGTGGTCTGTCTCTTCCCTGTATGGCTTCTTCTAACCACTAACCATGAGTGGAAAAAAGTTTTGGTGTTATCATTCATATTCTCTGAAAAAAGGCCAAGAAAGCAAAAATTCTATCGGGGTGTGTAAACTTTTGAGCACAACTGTACTGGCCAACTCCTAATCCCATCAGCATTAGGTGGTTTTAATTAGCTGGTCCCTTCCTACCCCATATATTGTAGCCTTTTAGTCCAGGAGAGGTACGCTGTGACGATGGCTGTTGGCCTCACATATATTGGCCAACTTATGCGCTAAGTACCTTCTTTTTACTGTAATTTTTCTATAGCAATATTGCAGTTCCATTTTTTTCCAATATGCGGAAAGGTGCGGCTATATTTTCTTTTTGAAATATTGTCTTCGCAGGCCCCTGTATAAACTAGTTTGGATGTGCTGGTTAATTTTTTTTCGTTTGGCTCTGTATGACAGCCTGCTCCCCACCCCACAGCTTCACGATCTTATGGAAGCTGCTTACACTTCACTGACATTTTAGAACGTCATTGCAGAGTAATCATTGGGCTGCCCAGAAATGTATTGTCTGGGTGTCATCCAGAAGTACTTTATTTCACTCCAGCTTAGTTATATCTACACATCCCCCCTTCATTATAGGGAATTGGGTCATGTGATCTCCAGCCCGACAACTATTCCAGTAAATGCACTAATGTGTTGACAGAAACGCACAATATTGCTGCATTTTTTTAATCAGATTATCCTCACTCATTAGTATGGGTGAAATCTACATTAAAAATACAGAAAGAATTGACGTGATGCATATTTAAATTTGCACCAAGTCTGCAACTCACAAATAAGCAACGTGTGCATGACATGTCAAGATTGTCATTCATTTTGCTGGCATCAGGAAACCCTTCAGGTTTTGTGACAAATCTGCACTAAAAAAACACAGCAAAAACACAAAATATCCAGAGCTGCCAGCAGGAATTTCAATGCCCATACTGGCAAAATTTTCAGGCCTCTCTTGAGATTCCACCCAGGCTCCACCCCAGCTCCTTTAATCCTTGAACCTTGCACAGTCCCACCACCCACTCTAGGAAAAACTCCACTTCTGCACCACGTCCTCACCAATCACACATTAACAGTTCCCATCGAATAAAAAATCACATACATAGCCAGCAGCACCACGACAAGGTAGATTATTTTAGCAGGTCCCTTGTCTAACTCTAACTTATTAAACATTTCTTAAAATATCTGATACTCTTTTAAGGTATATTTTTTTTTCATTTTTCTTTAGGGGAATGTGTCACATACATTTTTTAAAATGACCAAAAATACTACATACAAGGATCTAATACCGTCACACCCTGGCCGGACCACATATTACTTCCCCATAGTGATCGAATATTACCACATACAAGGAACAAATACCATCACACCGTTACCAGATCACATATTAACACCACATAGCGACCGAATAATGCCACATGCAAGAAACAAATACTGCCACACCATGACCAGACCACATATTACCATCAAATAGCGACTGAATAATGCCACATATATGGACAAATACCATCACACCATGGCTGGACCACACATTACCATCACATAGTGAATCAATAATACCATATACAAGGAACAAATACCATCATACTCATCTTGGCCCCATGTGTCTTCCCATACTACCTCCATATATTTTTTCTCATCTTGCCTCCATATATGTCCTCTCATCCTGCCCCATATATGTCCTCTTTTTCTGCCCCCATATATGCCCTCTCACTCTGCCCCATATTCAACCCCTGGCAAAAGTTATGTAATCACTGGCCTTGGAGGATGTTCATTCAGTTGTTTAATTTTGTAGAAAAAAAGCAGATCACAGACAGGGCACAAAACTAAAGTCATTTCAAATGGCAACTTTCTGGCTTTAAGGAACACTAAAAGAAATCAAGAATAAAAAATGTGGTAGTCAGTAATGGTTACTTTTTTTTAACCAAGCATAGGGGAAAAATTATGGAGTCACTCAATTCTGAGGAAAAATTTATGGAATCACCCTGTACATTTTCATAACCAAAGCTAACACCTGCATCAAATTAGATCTACTCGTTAGTCTAGTCTGCATCTAAAAAGGAGTGATCACACCTTGAAGAGTTGTTGCACCAAGTGGACTGACATAAATCATGGCTCCAACACGAGAGATGTCAATTGTAACAAAGGAGAGGATTATCAAACTCTTAAAAGAGGGTAAACCATCACACAATGCTGCAAAAGATGTTGGTTGTTCACAGTCAGCTGTGTCTAAAATCTGGACCAAATACAAACAACATGGGAAGGTTGTTAAAGGCAAACATACTGGTAGACCAAGGAAGACATCAAAGCATCAAGACTGGAAACTTAAAGCAATATGTCTCCAAAAAAGGAAATGCACAAAAAAAAACCCCATATGAGGAACGAATGGGTGGAAACTGGAGACAATGTCTGTGACCGAACTGTAAGAAACCGCCTAAAGGAAATGGGATTTACATACAGAAAAGCTAAACGATAGCCATCATTAACACCTAAACAGAAAAAAACAAGGTTACAATGGGCTAAGGAAAAGCAATCGTGGACTGTGGATGACTGGATGAAAGTCATAATCAGTGATGAATCACGAATCTGCATTGGGCTAGGTGATGATGCTGGAACTTTTGTTTGGTGCCGTTCCAATGAGATTTATAAAGGTGACTACCTGAAGAGAACATGCAAATTTCCACAGTCATTGATGATATGGGGACTGCATGTCAGGTAAAGGCACTGGGGAGATGGCTGTCATTACATCTTCAATAAATGCACAAGATTATGTTGATATTTTGGGCACTTTTCTTATTCCATCAATTGAAAAGGATGTTTGGGGATGATAAAATCATTTTTCAAGATGATAATGTATTCTGCAATAGAGCAATAACTGTGAAAACATTCCTTGAAAAAGACACATAAGGTCAATGTCATGGCCTGCAAATAGTCCTGATCTCTATCCAATTGAAAATCTTTGGTGGAAGTTGAAGAAAATGGTCCATGACAAGACTCCAACCTGCAAAGCTGATCTGGCAACAGCAATCAGATAAAGTTGGAGCCAGATTGATGGAGAGTACTGTTTGACATTCATTAAGTCCATGCCTCAGAGATTGCAAGCTGTTATAAAAGCCATGTTTTGGAGTGTTTTTTTGGTTGTTTATTTTTCATGAGTCCATATTTTTTTCCTCAGAATTGAGTGACTCCATAATTTTTCCCTATGCTTGGTTAAAAAAGTAACCATTACTGACTACCACATTTTTTGTTCTTGATTTCTTTTAGTGTTTCTTTAAGCCAGAAAGTTGGCATTTGAAATTACTTTAGTTTTGTGCCATGTCTGTGATCTGCTTTTTTTCTACAAAATTAAACAACTGAATGAACATCCTCCAAGGCCGGCGATTACATAATTTTTGCCAGGGGTTGTATATCCTCTTATTCTGCCCCATACATGTCCTTTCATCCTGCCTCCATATATGCCCTCTCATCCTGCCTCTATACAGTATATGTCCTCTCATCCTGCCTATATATATGTCCTCTCATCCTGCCTCCATATATGTCCTCTCAGTCTGCCCCATATATATCCTCTTAGCCTGCCCCATAACTATTCTCTTATTCTGCCCCATACATGTCCTTTCATCCTGCCTCCATATATGCCCTCTCATCCTGCCTCTATACAGTATATGTCCTCTCCTCCTGCCTCCATATATGTCCTCTGACTCTGCCCCATATATATCCTCTTAGCCTGCCCCATATATATCCTTTCATCCTGCCTCTATATATGTCCTCTCATCCTGCCTCCATATACAGTTAGGTCCATATATATTTGGACAGAGACAACATTTTTCTAATTTTGGTTATAGACATTACCACAATAAATTTTGAACAAAACAATTCAGATGCAGATGAAGTTCAGACTTTCAGCTTTTATTTGAGGGTATCCACATTAAAATTGGATGAAGGGTTTAGGAGTTTCAGCTCCTTAACATGTGCCACCCTGTTTTTAAAGGGATCAAAAGTAATTGGACAGATTCAATAATTTTAAATAAAATGTTTATTTTTAGTACTTGGGTTGAAAACCCTTTGTTGGCAATGACTGCCTGAAGTGTTGAACTCATGGACATCACCAGACGCTGTGTTTCCTCCTTTTTGAAGCTCTGCCAGGCCTTCACTGCGGTGGTTTTCAGTTGCTGTTTGTTTGTGGGCCTTTCTGTCTGAAGTTTAGTCTTTAACAAGTGAAATGCATGCTCAATTGGGTTGAGATCAGGTGACTGACTTGGCCATTCAAGAATATTCTACTTCTTTGCTTTAATAAACTCCTGGGTTGCTTTGGCTTTATGTTTTGGGTCATTGTCCATCTGTAGAATGAAACGACGACCAATCAGTTTGGCTGCATTTGGCTGGATCTGAACACACAGTATGTCTCTGAATACCTCAGAATTCATTCGGCTGCTTCTGTCCTGTGTCACATCATCAATAAACACAAGTGACCCAGTGCCACTGGCAGCCATGCATGCCCAAGCCATCACACTGCCTCCGCCGTGTTTTACAGATGATGTGGTATGCTTTAGATCATGAGCTGTACCAAGCCTTCGCCATACTTTTCTCTTTCCATCATTCTGGTAGAGGTTGATGTTGGTTTCATCTGTCCAAAGAATGTTCTTCCAGAACTGTGCTGGCTTTTTTAGATGTTTTTTAGCAAAGTCCAGTCTAGCCTTTTTATTCTTGATGCTTATATG
This sequence comes from Ranitomeya imitator, assembly GCF_032444005.1. Lineage (NCBI taxonomy): Eukaryota > Metazoa > Chordata > Amphibia > Anura > Dendrobatidae > Ranitomeya > Ranitomeya imitator. The sequence goes on along the minus strand of NC_091285.1, from coordinate 329,376,408 downwards.
TGGCTTGCACCGTGCAGTGAACCCTCCGTATTTACTTTCATGCAGTCTTCTCTTTATGGTAGATTTGGATATTGATACGCCTACCTCCTGGAGAGTGTTGTTCACTTGGTTGGCTGTTGTGAAGGGGTTTCTCTTCACCATGGAGATTATTCTGTGATCATCCACCACTGTTGTCTTCCGTGGGCGCCCAGGTCTTTTTGCATTGATGAGTTCACCAGTGCTTTCTTTCTTTCTCAGGATGTACCAAACTGTAGATTTTGCCACTCCTAATATTGCAGCAATTTCTCGGATGTGTTTTTTCTGTTTTCGCAGCTTAAGGATGGCTTGTTTCACCTGCATGGAGAGCTCCTTTGGCCACATGTTTATTTCACAGCAAAACCTTCCAAATGCAAGCATCACACCTCAAATCAACTCCAGGCCTGTTATCTGCTTAATTTAGAATGACATAACGAAGGGATTGCCCATATCTGTCCATGAAATAGCCTTGGAGTCAATTGTCCAATAACTTTTGGCCCCTTTAAAAACAGGGTGGCACATGTTAAGGAGCTGAAACTCCTAAACCCTTCATCCAATTTTAATGTGGATACCCTCAAATGAAAGCTGAAAGTCTGAACTTCAACTGCATCTGAATTGTTTTGTTTAAAATTCATTGTGGTAATGTCTATAACCAAAATTAGAAAAATGTCTCTGTCCAAATATATATTGGCCTAACTGTATGTGCACTCAGTCTGCCCCATATATATCCTGTTATCCTGCCCCATATATGTCCTCTCATCCTGCCACCATATATATCCTCTCATCCTGCCCCCATATATGTCCTCTCATCCTGCCTCCATATATGACCTCTCATCCTGCCTCCATATATGTCCTCTCACCCTGCCACCATATATATCCTCTCATCCTGCCCCCATATATGTCCTCTCATCCTGCCTCCATATATGTCCTCTCACTCTGCCCCATATATATCCCCTTATCCTGGCCCATATATGTCCTCTCATCCTGCCTCCATATATGTCCTCTCATCCTGCCTCAATATATGTCCTCTCATCCTGCCTCCATATATGCCCTCTCATCCTGCCTCCATATATGCCCTCTCATCCTGCCTCTATACAGTATATGTCCTCTCATCCTGCCTCCATATATGTCCTCTCATCCTGCCTCCATATATGTCCTCTCACTCTGCCCCATATATATCCTCTTATCCTGCCCCCATATATGTCCTTTCATCCTGCCTCTATATATGTCCTCTCATCCTGCCTCCATATATGTCCTCTCATCCTGCCTCCATATATGTCCTCTGACTCTGCCCCATATATATCCTCTTAGCCTGCCCCATATATGTCCTTTCATCCTGTCCCCATATTTGTCCTCTCATCCTGCCCCCATATACTGTATGCCCTTTTATCCTGTCCCCATATATGACCTCTCATCCTGCCCCCATATTTGTCCTCTTATCCTGCCCTCATATATGCTCTCTCATCCCACCCCCATATTTGTACTCTCATCCTGCCCCCATATATGTCCTCTGATCCTGCCTCCATATATGACCTTTCATCCTGTCCCCATATTTGTCCTCTCATCCTGCCCCTATCTATTGTATGCCCTTTTATCCTGTCCCCATATATGTCCTCTCATACTGCCCCCATATTTGTCCTTTCATCCTGCCTCCATATATGTCCTCTTATCCTGCCCCCATATGTGTCCTCTTATCCTGCCCCCATATTTGTCCTCACATCCTGCCCCCATATACTGTATGCCCTTTTATCCTGTCCCCATATATGTCCTCATACTGCCCCCATATTTGTACTCTCATCCTGCACATAGACTTCCCTCTGCTCCTAGCTTTCACATGGTATGTTCATCCACCCAGCTCTCCTGCTCTCCTGCTGTCTGTCTATGAAGTGCACATAGTACATCACCCAGCTTTGCACATAGACTTCCCTCTGCTCCTAGCTTTCACATGGTGTGCCTTTCAGCTAACCCCAGCTTACCCTGGGTTATTTATGACCTTGTTTACTCAATGCTTGATTGTATGCATCTGGTCCACCCTTAATTCTCTGACCAAGATGGAAAAATATTTAGAATTGAGAGTCCTCAGTGGTTGATACCTTTTAATGGCTAACTGAAAATATGGTAACAAATTGCAAGCTTTCGAGACTACACAGGTCTCTTCATCAGGCAAAGAGACCTGTGTAGTCTCGAAAGCTTGCAATTTGTTACCATCTTTTCAGTTAGCCATTAAAAGGTATCAACCACTGAGGACTCTCAATTCTAAATATTTTTCTATCCACTGGCTAACACGGTACCAAGATATATTTCTTTCCTGACCAAGATGAGCAGAGACCACTCATCTCTGCTTCACACCTGAATGTACTAGTTGTACATATATTGCATAGCAAAAGTCTGCAATGACTTTAGTCTGCTGTGTGATTCCTAGAAGTGTGTCCTAGAAGTGTGAACATTAATTTTAGAATTAAAACCAGAATTGAACCAGAAGGGAACTGAAGGTAACTGGCCAGTCACTGTAAACAATGTTTCTGTTTGTTTTCACTTTCACCCCTATAATTCTTCACTTTCTGCAAACTCCCCTAATCCCTACTCCTAGTAAAGAACTGTTCATCTCTTCTTCAATCCTCCCCATCCACCTCACCTCCTCCTCAAAACTGTTCCTTAACATACAATCCTCTGTCTCCAAACACAGACAGCCCCCTCATGCCCTCTCCTGCTCCCACCTGCTAACACTTTCTCTGCTTCTCACTGCTGGTGATATCTCTCCAAATCCTGGTCCTCCTCACCACATTCCCACAGTCATTTCTACCTCCCATTCACGCTTTATCACAACCTTCCGTAACCTCTCTAACCTTATACCCATTCACCCAGCCCCCGCTTCCCCAATCCCACTAACAGGAGCTCTGTGGAACGCTCGCTCTGTCTGCAACAAGCTTTCCTACATCCATGATCTTTTTGTTACTACCAAACTTTCCTTCCTCGCCATCACCGAAACCTGGCTCACCCCTTCTGACACAGCCTCTCCTGCTGCACTTTCGTATGGTGGCTTCCACCTTTCTCACACACCCCGCCCCAGCAGCAAACATGGCGGAGGAGTTGGTTTTCTCCTGTCAGATACCTGCTCCTTCACCCCAATCCCACTGCCAACCTCTGTTACCCTCCCTTCCTTTGAGGTGCACTCCATCTACTCCCCCTCCAACCTTCAACTGGCTGTCATCTACCGCCCCCCAGGACCAGCCACCACCTTCTTTAACCACTTCACCACCTGGCTACTTCATTTCCTTTCTGCGGACATCCCTACTATCATCATGGGCAACTTCAACATCCCTATTGACACTTCCCTCTCAGCTGCCACTAAACTTCTATCTCTCACTTCCTCCTTCGGCCTCACTAAATGGTCTTCTACAGCCACCCACAAAGATGGCCACACACTGGACCTCATCTTCACCTGCCTCTGCTCCCTATCTAACTCACCTCTTCCTCTCTCTGACCACAACCTTCTCACATTCTCTTCCCTCTCCACTCCATGTCTACAATCCCCACCCCACAAACTTTCATACCTTCGCAGAAATCTTAAACACCTAGACCTACACTCATTCTCTGAATCCCTCCTCCCTCTCACAGATATAAGTTCCTTACACAATGCGGATGACGCTGCCGCTCTATATAACACCACAATAGCTGCAGCTTTGGAATCTGCTGCCCCACTTACACATACCAAAGCTCGCAAAATCAACAGACAGCCCTGGCACACCAGCCTGACCAAAGAACGGAGGCGAGCTTTTAGGGCTGCTGAGCGCAGATGAAAAAGATCCCACTCCAACGAGCACTTCATCGCATTCAAACAGTCCCTCACTACTTTCAAGACCACACTCGCCACAGCTAAACAAACCTACTTCTCATCTCTTATATCCTCCTGTCTCACAACCCTAAACAGTTATTCAACACCTTCAATTCTCTCCTCCGTCCCCCAGCACCTCCTCCCTCCCCACTCATCTCAGCTGAAGACTTTGACTCATTTTTCAAGCAGAAGATTGATAACATCAGAGACAGTTTTGGTCAACAGAGCCCTTCCTCCCGACTTCACAGCCCTCCACCTCCAAAACCAACTTCTCCACCATTACAGAAGATCGACTCTCCACTCTACTCTCAAGATCGCATCTCACCACCTGTGCACTTGACCCGATCCCATCCCACTTCATCCCAAACCTCACCACAGTCTTCATCCCAACTCTAACCCATCTCTTCAACCTATCACTAACAACTGGTGTTTTCCCCCTCAAGCTTTAAACATGCCTCCATCACACCTATTCTCAAAAAGCCCTCTCTTGACCCATCCTCTCTATCTAGCTATCGCCCTATATCACTTCTCCCCTATGCCTCCAAGCTACTGGAACAACACGTCTACCTTGAACTGTCCTCCCATCTCTCTTCTTGCTCCCTCTTACAATCTGGCTTCCGGTCACACCACTTCACTGAAACTGCCCTTACTAAGGTCACCAATGACCTCTTAACCGCCAAGAGCAAGCGACACTACTCTGTCTTCCTCTCCTGGAGCTGTCGGCTGCCTTTGATACAGTGGACCATTCCCTATTAGTGTTGAGCGATACCGTCCGATACTTGAAAGTATCGGTATCGGATAGTATCGGCCGATACCCGAAAAATATCGGATATCGCCGATACCGATATCCGATACCAATACAAGTCAATGGGACATCAAGTATCGGAAGGTATTCTCATGGTTCCCAGGGTCTGAAGGAGAGGAAACTCTCTTTTAGGCCCTGGGATCCATAGGGATGTGTAAAATAAAGAATTAAAATAAAAAATATTGATATGCTCACCTCTCCGGCGGCCCCTGGACATCACGCTGCTAACCGGGAGGCTTCTTTGTTTAAAATGCGCGCCTTTAGGACCTGCGAATGACGTCCCGGCTTCTGATTGGTCGCGTGCCGCCCATGTGACCGGCACGCGACCAATCAGAAGCCGTGACGTCATTCGCAGGTCCTCAATTCCTAGAATTAGGAGTTTTTGTGAATGAGAATGACGTCGCGGCTTCTGATTGGTCGCGTGCCGGTCACATGGGCGGCACGCAACCAATCAGAAGCCGCAACGTCATTCTCATTCACTAAACTCCTAATTCTAGGAATTGAGGACCTGCGAATGACGTCACGGCTTCTGGTTGGTTGCGTGCCGGTCACATGGGCGGCACGCGACCAATCAGAAGCCGGGACGTCATTCGCAGGTCCTAAAGGCGCGCATTTTAAACAAAGAAGCCTCCCGGTTAGCAGCGTGATGTCCAGGGGCCGCCGGAGAGGTGAGCATATCAATATTTTTTATTTTAATTCTTTATTTTACACATCACTATTGATCCGATACCGATACCCGATATCACAAAAGTATCGGATCTCGGTATCGGAATTCCGATACCGCAAGTATCGGCCGATACCCGATACTTGCGGTATCGGAATGCTCAACACTATTCCCTATTATTACAGACCCTCTCATCCCTTGGCATCACAGACTTGGCCCTATCCTGGATCTCATCATACCTAACAGACCGGACATTCAGCATCTCCCACTCACACACCACCTCCTCACCTCGCCCCCTATCTGTCGGAGTCCCACAAGGTTCAGTCCTAGGGTCCCTGCTCTTCTCCATTTACACCTTTGGCCTGGGACAGCTCATAGAATCTCATGGCTTTCATTATCATCTCTATGCTGATGACACACAGATCTACATCTCTGGACCAGATATCACCTCCCTACTAACCAGAATCCCTCAATGTTTGACCACTATTTCATCCTTCTTCTCCGCTAGATTTCTGAAACTCAACATGGACAAAACAGAATTCATCATCTTCCCCCATCTCACTTGACCCCCCCAATGAACCTATCCATTACAGTAAATGGCTGCCCACTCTCCCCAGTCCCACAAGCTCGCTGCCTCGAGGTAATCCTTGATGCTGATCTCTCCTTCAAACCACATATCCAAGCCCTATCCCACTTCCTGCTGACTTCAACTCAAAAATATTTCACAATTCCGTTCATTCCTCAACCAAGAATCTACAAAAACCCTAGTCCATGCCCTCATCATCTCTCGCCTTGACTACTGCAACCTCCTGCTCTGTGGCCTCCCCTCAAACACTCTTGCACCCCTCCAATCTATTCTAAACTCTGCTGCCCGACTAATCCACCTGTCCCCCCGCTATTCCCCAGCTTCTCCCCTCTGTCAATCCCTTCACTGGCTCCCCATTGCCCAGAGACTCCAGTACAAAACCCTAACCATGACATACAAAGCCATCCACAACCTGTCTCCTCCATACATCTGTGACCTCGTCTCCCGGTACTTTCCTGCATGCAACCTCCGATCCTCACAAGATCTCCTTCTCTATTCCCCTCTTATCTCCTCTTCCCACAATCGAATACAAGATTTCTCTCGCGCATCACCCCTACTCTGGAACTCTCTACCACAACATATCAGACTCTCACCTACCATCAAAACCTTCAAAAAGAGCATGAAGACCCACCTCTTCCGACAAGCCTATAACCTGCAGTAACCACCGATTGACCAAACCGCTGCATGACCAGCTCTACCCTCGCCTACTGTATTCTCTCCCATCCCTTGTTGATTGTGAGCCTTCGCGGGCAGGGTCCTCTCTCCTCCTGTACCAGTTATGACTTGTATTGTTCAAGATTATTGTACTTGTTTTTATTATGTATACCCCTCCATACATGTAAAGCGCCATGGAATAAATGGCGCTATAACAATAAATAGTAATAATAATAACAATATATGTCCTCTCATCCTGCCTTATATATAACCTCTCATCCTGCCCCCATATTTGTCCTCCTATCCTGCCCCATTTATGTCCTCTCATCCTGCCCCCATATATGTCCTCTCATCCTGTCCTATATATGACCTCTCATCCTGCCCCCATATTTGTCCTCTTATCATGCCCCCATATATGTCCTCTCATCCTGCCCCATACTTGTACTTTCATCCTGCCCCCATATTTGTCCTCCTATCCTGCCCCCATATATGTCCTCTTATCCTGCCCCCATATATGTACTCTCATCCTGCCCCCATATATGCCATTTCATCCTGCCCCCATATATGTTCTGTCATCCTGCCCCCATATTTGTCCTCTCATCCTGCCCCCATATACTGTATGCCCTATTATCCTGTCCCTATATATGTCCTCTCATACAGCCCCCATATTTGTACTCTCATCCTGCTCTATATATGACTTCTCATCCTGCCCCCATATTTGTCCTCTTATCCTTCCCCCATATATGTCCTCTCATCCTGCCCCCATATTTGTACTCTCATCCTGCCCCCATATTTGTACTCTCATCCTGCCCCCATATATGACCTCTCATCCTGCCCCCGTATATGTCATTTCATCCTGCCCCCATATTTGTACTCTCATCCTGCCCCTATATATGTCCTCTCATCCTGCCCCCATATTTGTACTCTCATCCTGCCCCATATATGTCCTCTCATCCTGTCCTATATATGACCTCTCATCCTGCCCCCATATTTGTCCTCTTATCATGCCCCCATATATGTCCTCTCATCCTGCCCCATATTTGTACTTTCATCCTGCCCCCATATTTGTCCTCCTATCCTGCCCCCATATATGTCCTCTTATCCTGCCCCCATATATGTACTCTCATCCTGCCCCCATATATGCCATTTCATCCTGCCCCCATATATGTTCTGTCATCCTGCCCCCATATTTGTCCTCTCATCCTGCCCCCATATACTGTATGCCCTATTATCCTGTCCCTATATATGTCCTCTCATACAGCCCCCATATTTGTACTCTCATCCTGCCCTATATATGACTTCTCATCCTGCCCCCATATTTGTCCTCTTATCCTTCCCCCATATATCTCCTCTCATCCTGCCCCCATATTTGTACTCTCATCCTGCCCCCATATTTGTACTCTCATCCTGCCCCCATATATGACCTCTCATCCTGCCCCCGTATATGTCATTTCATCCTGCCCCCATATTTGTACTCTCATCCTGCCCCAATATATGTCCTCTCATCCTGCCCCCATATTTGTACTCTCATCCTGCCCCATATATGTCCTCTCATCCTGCCCTATATATGACCTCTCATCCTGCCCCCATATTTGTCCTTTCATCCTGCCCCCATATATGTCCTCTCATCCTGCCCCCATATATGTCCTCTCATCCTGCCCCCATATATGTCCTCTCATTCTGCCCTATATATGACCTCTCATCCTGCCCCCATATATGTCCTCTCATCCTGCCCCCATTTATGTTCTCTCATCCTGCCCTATATATGACCTCTCATCCTGCCCCCATATTTGTCCTTTCATCCTGCCCCCATATATGTCCTCTCATCCTGCCCTATATATGTCCTCTCATCCTGCCCCATATATGTCCTCTCATCCTGCCCTATATATGACCTCTCATCCTGCCCCCATATTTGTCCTCTTATCCTGCCCCCATATATGTTCTCTCATCCTGCCCCCCATATTTGTACTCTCATCCTGCCCCCATATATGTCCTCTCATCCTGTCCTATATAAGACCTCTCATCCTGCCCCCATATTTGTCCTCTTATCATGCCCCCATATATGTCCTCTCATCCTGCCCCATATTTGTACTTTCATCCTGCCCCCATATTTGTCCTCCTATCCTGCCCCCATATATGTCCTCTCATCCTGCCCCCATATATGTCCTCTCATCCTGCCCTATATATGACTTCTCATCCTGCCCCATATTTGTCCTCTCATCCTGCCCTATATATGCCCTCTCATCCTGCCCCCATATTTGTCCTTTCATCCTGCCCCCATATATGTCCTCTCATCCTGCCTTATATATGACCTCTCATCCTGCCCCCATATATGCCCTCTCATCCTGCCCTATATATGACCTCTCATCCTGCCCCCATATATGTCCTCTCATCCTGCCCCCATATATGTCCTCTCATCCTGCCCCCATATATGTCCTCTCATCGTGCCCCCATATTTGTACTATCATCCTGCCCCCATATATGACCTCTCATCCTGCCCCCATATATGTCCTCTCATCCTGCCCCAATTAATGTGTTCTTATCCTGCCCCCATATGTGTCCTCTCATCCTGCCTCTATATATGTCCTCTCATCCTGCCCTATATATGTCCTCTTATCCTGCTCCCATATATGTCCTCTCATCCTGCCCCCATATTTGTCCTCTTATCCTGCCCCCATATTTGTCCTCTCATCCTGCCCTATATATGTCCTCTCATCCTGCCCTATATATGACCTCTCATCCTGCCCCCATATATGTCCTCTCATCCTGCCCTATATATGTCCTCTCATCCTGCCCCAATTAATGTGTTCTCATCCTGCCCCCATATATGTCCTCTTATCATGCCCCCATATATGTCCTCTCATCCTGCCCCCATATATGTCCTCTCATCCTGCCCCCATATATGTCCTCTCATCCTGCCCCCATATATGTCCTCTCATCCTGCCCCCATATTTGTCCTCTCATCCTGCCCTATATATGACCTCTCATCCTGCCCCCATATATGTCCTCTCATCCTGCCCCCATATATGTCCTCTCATCCTGCCCCCATATTTGTACTATCATCCTGCCCCCATATATGTCCTCTCATCCTGCCCTATATATGACCTCTCATCCTGCCCCCATATATGTCCTCTCATCCTGCCCCCATATATGTCCTCTCATCCTGCCCCCATATATGTCCTCTCATCCTGCCCCCATATTTGTACTATCATCCTGCCCCCATATATGTCCTCTCATCCTGCCCCCATATATGTCCTCTCATCCTGCCCTATATATGTCCTCTCATCCTGCCCCCATATATGTCCTCTCATCCTGCCCCCATATATGTCCTCTCATCCTGCCTCCATATATGTCCTCTCATCCTGCCCCCATATTTGTACTATCATCCTGCCTCCATATATGTCCTCTCATCCTGCCCCCATATTTGTACTATCATCCTGCCCCCATATATGTCCTCTCATCCTGCCCCCATATTTGTCCTCTTATCCTGCCCCTATATTTGTCCTCTCATACTGCCTCCATATATGTCCTCTCATCCTGCCCCCAATATCTCCTCTCATCCTGCCCTATATATGTCCTCTCATCCTGCCCCCATATATGTCCTCTCATCCTGCCCCCATATATGTCCTCTCATCCTGCCCCCATATTTGTACTATCATCCTGCCTCCATATATGTCCTCTCATCCTGCCCCCATATTTGTACTATCATCCTGCCCCCATATATGTCCTCTCATCCTGCCCCCATATATGTCCTCTCATCCTGCCCCCATATTTGTCCTCTTATCCTGCCCCTATATTTGTCCTTTCATCCTGCCCTATATATGTCCTCTCATCCTGCCCCCATATATGTCCTCTCATCCTGCCCCCATATATGTCCTCTCATCCTGTCCCCATATATGTCCTCTCATCCTGCCCCCATATATGCCCTTTCATCCTGCCCCCATATTTGTCCTCTCATCCTGTCCCCATATATGTCCTCTCATCCTGCCCCCATATATGTCCTCTCATCCTGCCCCCATATTTGTACTATCATCCTGCCACCATATATGTCCTCTCATCCTGCCCCCATATATGTCCTCTCATCCTGCCCCCATATTTGTCCTCTTATCCTGCCCCTATATTTGTCCTTTCATCCTGCCCTATATATGTCCTCTCATCCTGCCCCCATATATGTCCTCTCATCCTGCCCCCATATATGTCCTCTCATCCTGTCCCCATATATGTCCTCTCATCCTGCCCCCATATATGCCCTTTCATCCTGCCCCCATATTTGTCCTCTCATCCTGTCCCCATATATGTCCTCTCATCCTGCCCCCATATATGTCCTCTCATCCTGCCCCCATATTTGTCCTCTCATCCTGTCCCCATATATGTCCTCTCATCCTGCCCCCATATATGTCCTCTCATCCTGCCCCCATATTTGTCCTCTTATCCTGCCCCTATATTTGTCCTTTCATCCTGCCCTATATATGTCCTCTCATCCTGCCCCCATATATGTCCTCTCATCCTGCCCCCATATATGTCCTCTCATCCTGTCCCCAGATATGTCCTCTCATCCTGCCCCCATATATGCCCTTTCATCCTGCCCCCATATTTGTCCTCTCATCCTGTCCCCATATATGTCCTCTCATCCTGCCCCCATATATGTCCTCTTATCCTGCCCCCATATTTGTCCTCTCATCCTGCCCCCATATATGTCCTCTCATCCTGCCCCCATATTTGTACTATCATCCTGCCTCCATATATGTCCTCTCATCCTGCCCCCATATTTGTACTATCATCCTGCCCCCATATTTGTCCTCTCATCCTGCCCCCATATATGTCCTCTCATCCTGCCCCCATATTTGTCCTCTTATCCTGCCCCTATATTTGTCCTTTCATCCTGCCCTATATATGTCCTCTCATCCTGCCCCCATATATGTCCTCTCATCCTGTCCCCAGATATGTCCTCTCATCCTGCCCCCATATATGCCCTTTCATCCTGCCCCCATATTTGTCCTCTCATCCTGTCCCCATATATGTCCTCTCATCCTGCCCCCATATATGTCCTCTTATCCTGCCCCCATATTTGTCCTCTCATCCTGCCCCCATATATGTCCTCTCATCCTGCCCCCATATTTGTACTATCATCCTGCCTCCATATATGTCCTCTCATCCTGCCCCCATATTTGTACTATCATCCTGCCCCCATATTTGTCCTCTCATCCTGCCCCCATATATGTCCTCTCATCCTGCCCCCATATTTGTCCTCTTATCCTGCCCCTATATTTGTCCTTTCATCCTGCCCTATATATGTCCTCTCATCCTGCCCCCATATATGTCCTCTTATCATGCCCCCATATATGTCCTCTCATCCTGCCCCCATATATGTCCTCTCATCCTGCCCCCATATATGTCCTCTCATCCTGCCCCCATATATGTCCTCTCATCCTGCCCCCATATTTGTCCTCTCATCCTGCCCTATATATGACCTCTCATCCTGCCCCCATATATGTCCTCTCATCCTGCCCCCATATATGTCCTCTCATCCTGCCCCCATATTTGTACTATCATCCTGCCCCCATATATGTCCTCTCATCCTGCCCTATATATGACCTCTCATCCTGCCCCCATATATGTCCTCTCATCCTGCCCCCATATATGTCCTCTCATCCTGCCCCCATATATGTCCTCTCATCCTGCCCCCATATTTGTACTATCATCCTGCCCCCATATATGTCCTCTCATCCTGCCCCCATATATGTCCTCTCATCCTGCCCTATATATGTCCTCTCATCCTGCCCCCATATATGTCCTCTCATCCTGCCCCCATATATGTCCTCTCATCCTGCCTCCATATATGTCCTCTCATCCTGCCCCCATATTTGTACTATCATCCTGCCTCCATATATGTCCTCTCATCCTGCCCCCATATTTGTACTATCATCCTGCCCCCATATATGTCCTCTCATCCTGCCCCCATATTTGTCCTCTTATCCTGCCCCTATATTTGTCCTCTCATACTGCCTCCATATATGTCCTCTCATCCTGCCCCCAATATGTCCTCTCATCCTGCCCTATATATGTCCTCTCATCCTGCCCCCATATATGTCCTCTCATCCTGCCCCCATATATGTCCTCTCATCCTGCCCCCATATTTGTACTATCATCCTGCCTCCATATATGTCCTCTCATCCTGCCCCCATATTTGTACTATCATCCTGCCCCCATATATGTCCTCTCATCCTGCCCCCATATATGTCCTCTCATCCTGCCCCCATATTTGTCCTCTTATCCTGCCCCTATATTTGTCCTTTCATCCTGCCCTATATATGTCCTCTCATCCTGCCCCCATATATGTCCTCTCATCCTGCCCCCATATATGTCCTCTCATCCTGTCCCCATATATGTCCTCTCATCCTGCCCCCATATATGCCCTTTCATCCTGCCCCCATATTTGTCCTCTCATCCTGTCCCCATATATGTCCTCTCATCCTGCCCCCATATATGTCCTCTCATCCTGCCCCCATATTTGTACTATCATCCTGCCACCATATATGTCCTCTCATCCTGCCCCCATATATGTCCTCTCATCCTGCCCCCATATTTGTCCTCTTATCCTGCCCCTATATTTGTCCTTTCATCCTGCCCTATATATGTCCTCTCATCCTGCCCCCATATATGTCCTCTCATCCTGCCCCCATATATGTCCTCTCATCCTGTCCCCATATATGTCCTCTCATCCTGCCCCCATATATGCCCTTTCATCCTGCCCCCATATTTGTCCTCTCATCCTGTCCCCATATATGTCCTCTCATCCTGCCCCCATATATGTCCTCTCATCCTGCCCCCATATTTGTCCTCTCATCCTGTCCCCATATATGTCCTCTCATCCTGCCCCCATATATGTCCTCTCATCCTGCCCCCATATTTGTCCTCTTATCCTGCCCCTATATTTGTCCTTTCATCCTGCCCTATATATGTCCTCTCATCCTGCCCCCATATATGTCCTCTCATCCTGCCCCCATATATGTCCTCTCATCCTGTCCCCAGATATGTCCTCTCATCCTGCCCCCATATATGCCCTTTCATCCTGCCCCCATATTTGTCCTCTCATCCTGTCCCCATATATGTCCTCTCATCCTGCCCCCATATATGTCCTCTTATCCTGCCCCCATATTTGTCCTCTCATCCTGCCCCCATATATGTCCTCTCATCCTGCCCCCATATTTGTACTATCATCCTGCCTCCATATATGTCCTCTCATCCTGCCCCCATATTTGTACTATCATCCTGCCCCCATATTTGTCCTCTCATCCTGCCCCCATATATGTCCTCTCATCCTGCCCCCATATTTGTCCTCTTATCCTGCCCCTATATTTGTCCTTTCATCCTGCCCTATATATGTCCTCTCATCCTGCCCCCATATATGTCCTCTCATCCTGCCCCCATATATGTCCTCTCATCCTGTCCCCATATATGTCCTCTCATCCTGCCCCCATATATGCCCTTTCATCCTGCCCCCATATTTGTCCTCTCATCCTGTCCCCATATATGTCCTCTCATCCTGCCCCCATATATGTCCTCTCATCCTGCCCCCATATTTGTACTATCATCCTGCCACCATATATGTCCTCTAAATCTGCCCCATATATGTCCTCTTATTATACGCCAGTAAGGGCAGTAATGCCCTAATGGTGGCCCTGAGAGTATGCACATACAGTCATGGCCAAAAGTATTAACACCCCTGCAATTCTGTCAGATAATACTCAGTTTCTTCCTGAAAATGATTGCAATCACAAATTCTTTGGTATTATTATCTTCATTTAATTTGTCTTAAATGAAAAAACACAAAAGAGAATGAAGCAAAAAGCAAAACATTGATCATTTAACACAAAACTCCAAAAATGGTCCAGACAAAAGTACTGGCACCCTCAGCCTTATACTTGGTTGCACAACCTTTAGCCAAAATGACTGCGACCAACCGCTTCCGGTAACCATCAATGAGTTTCTTACAATGCTCTGCTGGAATTTTAGACCATTCTTCTTTGGCAAACTGCTCCAGGTCCCTGATATTTGAAGGGTGCCTTCTCCAAACTGCCATTTTTAGATCTCTCCACAGGTGTTTTATGGGATTCAGGTCTGGATTCATTGCTGGCCACCTTAGAAGTATCCAGTGCTTTCTCTAAAACCATTTTCTAGTGCTTTTTGAAGTGTGTTTTGGTTCATTGTCCTGCTGGAAGACTCATGACCTCTGAGGGAGACCCAGCTTTCTCACACTGGGCCCTACATTATGCTGCAAAATTTGTTGGTAGTCTTCAGACTTCATAATGCCATGCACACGGTCAAGCAGTCCAGTGCCACAGGCAGCAAAGCAACCCCAAAACATCAGGGAACCTCCGCCATGTTTGACTGTAGGGACCGTGTTCTTATCTTTGAATGCCTCTTTTTTTCTCCTGTAAACTCTATGTTGATGCCTTTGCCCAAAAAGCTCTACTTTTGTCTCATCTGACGAGAGAAAATTCTTCCAAAACGTTTTAGGCTTTTTCAGGTTAGTTTTGGCAAACTCCAGCCTGGCTTTTTTATGTCTCGGGGTAAGAAGTGGGGTCTTCCTGGGTCTCCTACCATACAGTCCCTTTTCATTCAGACGCCGACGGATAGTACGGGTTGACACTGTTGTACCCTCAGACTGCAGGGCAGCTTGAACTTGTTTGGATGTTAGTCGAGGTTCTTTATCCAACATCCGCACAATCTTGCGTTGAAATTTCTTGTCAATTTTTCTTTTCCGTCCACATCTAGGGAGGTTAGACACAGTGCCATGGA
The DNA here is from genome assembly GCF_032444005.1 of Ranitomeya imitator. Lineage (NCBI taxonomy): Eukaryota > Metazoa > Chordata > Amphibia > Anura > Dendrobatidae > Ranitomeya > Ranitomeya imitator. Next base: position 329,361,047 of record NC_091285.1, on the reverse strand, counting down.
CTTTAAACTTCTTGATGACACTGCGCACGGTAGACACAGGAACAATCAGGTCTTTGGAGATGGACTTGTAGCAATGAGATTGCTCATGCTTCCTTACAATTTGGTTTCTCAAGTCCTCAGACAGTTCTTTGGTCTCTTTTCTTTTCTCCATGCTCAATGTGGTACACACAAGGACACAGGACAGAGGTTGAGTCAACTTTAATCCATGTCAACTGGCTGCAAGTGTGATTTAGTTATTGCCAACACCTGTTAGGTGCCACAGGTAAGTTACAGGTGCTGTTAATTACACAAATTAGAGAAGCATCACATGATTTTTCGAAAGGTGCCAATACTTTTGTCCACTCCCTTTTTTATGTTTGGTGTGGAATTATATCCAATTTGGCTTTAGGACAATTCTTTTTTTTTTTTTTTTAATTTAAGACAAATTAAATGAAGATAATAATACCAAATAATTTGTGATTGCAATCATTTTCAGGAAGAAACTGAGTATTATCTGACAGAATTGCAGGGGTGTCAATACTTTTGGCCATGACTGTAGCTTTACAGCAGGACTGTCTACTTTGTCCATATCAACCAATCAGAGATCAGATCAACTTTAATTTTACCAAAGCAGTTTGAGAAATGAAAGCTGATCTCTGGTTGGTTGCTATGGGCAACAAAGACAAGCAGTTGAACAGTTTGATAAATGAGGGTCTGAGACTTTGCATTCCACATCAGGGTCAGCAGCCCCATGTCACTGATCTACCACTGCTGTCAGGAGATGGGAGCAAGGACCACTGATGAGAATCCAGCAAGATGGGGAATGTGGTCTGCATGACAGGAGCCATAGAAGAGCTCAGTATGGCAGATAAGGTGGACATGGCACCTCCGCTACACCAGGTGCACACCAGGTATACACAAGAATCTGTAAATGGACGGGCCACTGTAGGCTTGCTGGAAGAGGAGGGTCTTCAGGTTCCTTTTGAAGGTTTCCACAGTGGGCGAGAGTCTGATATGTTGGGGCAGAGCAGGGAGGAGGCACAGGAGGAACCTTGTGTGCGATTGTGGGACGAGGAGATGAGAGGGGAGTAGAGAAGGAGATAGCCACATTCTAACATTGGCACAATTAATAATTTAAGGGATTGCTAATACTTGTCAACCTGTTCTGAAATGCTACAGTGCCCCAGATAAAGTAAAAACACCTCATATTTACCAAAAGACTCAGTGCCAACATTGTTGGAATGGCGCCATTCCAGGGGGCATGTGCTTCTTATTTTATTTCAGGCACTGCTGCATGTAAAGGGGCTATGCCACCAAGGTTTTGACACCTAATCTGAGGTACAATATATATATAGAGAGATATATAGATATATAATATATAAAGAGAAATGTGTCACTTATTGGGCGGCTTGCTGTAGTTTTGATAAAATCACAGTTTTATCAGCAGGAGATTATCACTAGAGGACTGCTTCCAGTTAGTCATCCATATCCATGAGCTCTGTGTGACCCCACCCCCACCACTGATTGGGAACTTTCTGCTTATGCACAGGATTCAGGCACAGAAAGCTGCCAGTGTTGTAAGCAGGATTATACAGAGCTCGGCATTCAGAGAACTGGTAAATCATTGCAGATAAAACTGTGATTTTATCAAAATTATACCATGTAGCCCAATGAGTAGTACATCATTGGTATAAGGGTCTCTGCCCCTATATCATGCTGCTCTCAGATAGGGAATAAAAAACTGCTGTCAGATTCCCTTTAAAAAGATGTCAGCATTTTCCATGTCTTGTGATAAGTCTCAGCAGAACTGAACCTGTACATTACACAGTGATAAGAACATTTTGTCATAAATTGAGACCAGATACCTCTGACCACTTTATATTGGTAACCTTCCTACACCCCCTATATACATCTGCTATAATATAACATTGGTTTGGTAATCATTTTGCTGACTGTATCCCTGGATTACATGTGGAGTTATAAGACATGTACAATAATGTTCCCTATAATTACTCGTTACATTTCTCTACTTACCTGAGCCTCCCGGGTCATCTTTCTTCTGACTAATAGTCTTGATGATTGGTGTCTTTACTTCCTCTGAACAGTCCAAGCTGATTCTTCTGTTCTTTGGTCCTTTACTCTGGACAAGGACATCTTTATCCATTTGGTCCATCTCTGGGGTGGCAGACATCTTTCCTCCCGAGTCTGGTCTCTTCCTCTTTTTTCCCTTTCTTTTGGGATTTTTGATTGAAGACTTATCTTCTGATGACTCCAAGTGTCTTTTGTTCTTGGGTCCTTCACTCTGGGCAATGACGTTTTCATCCACTCGCTCCATCTCTGGGGTGGCAGACATCTTTCCTCCTGAGTCTGGTCTCTTCCTCTTTTTTCCCTTTCTTTTGGGATTTTTGATTGAAGACTTATCTTCTGATGACTCCAAGTGTCTTTTGTTCTTGAGTCCTTCACTCTGGGCAATGACGTTTTCATCCACTCGCTCCATCTCTGGGGTGGCAGACGTCTTCTGTCCTGAGTCTGGTATTTTACTCCTTTTGGGTTTTTTAATTGAAGACTTCTCATCAGCCGATGAGTGTCTTCTTTTCCTCACTCTCTTCCTCCCTACAATCTCCTCTTCCTCCATATTAGCGCTCTGCTCACAGTCCACAGATAGCTTCTTCACCGTCACTAGTCAACTCCAACTGTCACTTTCCTCAACTGTCAACTGTGAGCACGGGCACCTGGATGGCACTGGTCATGTGATCAGTCACTGACCAATAGGAATCGAAGGTGTATGCTACAGTATAAGTTTTGAAATGTATCAGTTTGATATAAGGGCTTTAATGAAATTAAATCGGTTTCTGTTCTACTGTTTTTAGCTAGTTTATTTAAATTTATCATTTCCTTTTTCCATCACTTCAGTATTATCTCACAGATAATTTTAGGATTTTAGGGCCCATTTTAACAATATGCTGTATTATTTAGTCACACGGAAATCAATAAACTATATACCTGACCATTGTACTTATTGAGGAACAGTTGAGATAAGCAGCGTCTGAAATGACAAAGCTCAGCATAATAATGTTTGTTTTGATTGCTGCCTATGCAGAGCACAAAAGTCTATAACAGACTCATTTCGACTTCGAGCTCTAATCATGTGCAGTGCATATAACCAGTGTTCACTCACTCTCTACTCATTTTCTGCTGTCTCTCTGTCTATGTAGAGTGAAGTACGCGACATAAGTTTGTTATAGGCTGTTGTGCTCTGATTAGGCAGCGACTTATATGATAACACGCACTTCATTATACTAAGCATTGTAATTTTGATCTTTGCTTATGTAGAGAACAGCAGCCACTGGCAAACTCATCTCCCCTTCTGCGCTCTGCATAGCATTGGGTTTGCCACTCAATCCTGTCTTCATTTATTTAGAGCTGCTTTTATAGTTTTACATTTTTTCAAACTCGAACTAGTGTTACAAGTAAGACAAGGGACTGGTTTAGGATTAGGTTTAGGGCTAGGGCTAGGTTTAGGGCTGAGGTTAGAGACCTTATTGGGAATAGGGTTAAGGATAGGAGTATGGTTAAAGTTATTAATAGGGCTAAGGTAATAAAATTGTTACTTAAAAAAATGTAATAAGAAAATAAAAAGCAAAACAATAAAATAATATATAAAGTTTGATATCTTTAAAATTTGAGATTTGATTACAGCAAAAAGCAGAAAAAATGAAGAGATGAAATTGCAAAGTAAAATGACTTCAGTATTTTCCTTAAATTACAATATATGTGCAATATTGGCTTTTGGAAAGTACTCAGGCAGTGCTAATGGTTCACGAGATAGGGGGCACATACTTCTCTTGTTACCCACCCTGTGACAGTGTGTCTCAGCATAGTGCACAGCAACCAGCAAGTTTCCTTATTTCACTTTTTTTTCTGCATTTTTTCATCTGTAGCCTAAAAGACAACAGGTAAATATTAAATGCAAACATCAGGTTTTTTTATGGAGTCACAGCTCACTTTAGGTGTTTTTTGACAAGCCCTTAATGTGGCGTTTCTTTCATGTGTTTTCCCATAAGTTTCTTTATAGGACATAAAAAGGCATAAAAAGGACCCAAACATATCTGAATTAAATAAAATAAAAGCTGGAAAAAGCTTATAATAATAGGCATGAAAACAATGGGGTTTCTTACAAGCAAAAAAGATCCACAAAAAAAAACAGTGTGAAAAGAGTTTACTGGAGGTCTTTATAAACGAGGTCTGCATGCTCTTAAAGAGGTTGTCTGACCTTGACTTGCTTGCTGGGAAGATTGTGCTCTTGCTTAAAGGGGTTGATCACTATTAGGACAACCCCTTCTCAATCTGAATGTATGCCCATGTTAAAATAAAACACCTACTGTATACTCCCCTCCCGTGCCAGTGCCGTTCCAGTAGTGTCACAACTCAGAAATCAGCTGTTTAAATTGCACTGAGAAAGTGAAAGCTGCTCTGTTAATGGCTTTTATGGGCAATTGTGGGATTCATTGGGTTTTGCAGGCCGTGTCTGTGAAATTCAACTCTAATCCTTAGATACAAGTCATTATACAGGAAAGAATATTTCCTAACCTTTTTTCCTGTAAAATTAATTTTATCTTAGATTTGGTATGTTTCATTGTCAGTCTGTAAAAGTGGAGTCATACTCTGGCGACATTGTTCCCAGTGGCGACCTGAGCGTCAGTGATGTGTCCAGGCATCTCCCCCCGCTCTTAACATTCCTTTTCAGCTCTGTTGTTTCCATCCAGTTCAGCGACTTTCCTGCCCCCTAATCCCGACCTCCTGGTAGGGTCCGCTGGAGAAATGCTTGCGTTTCCCATTGACTTCCATTATGCTCATTATTGGAGTCGCGCCTGTCCGAGCGTCTGACCTGCTCAATTCGAGTAATGAGCACTCAAGCATTTTAGTACTCAACCCATCACTAGTCATTAGTTTTTGCCCTCTCCATCTCTTGTCAAATATTCACAAAGTGAGATCTCAAAATGCACAATGTAATGTGAAAATGTAAAACACTTTGCACATATTTCATGTTCATTCCCCATCTATCAAGGAATATAATATACACCTGTTTATATGGGATATGTGCTCATTCCCCTATTCTCTACATTAGTGTATAGTGTACTCACTTATTATGTATAGCACAGTCCCTTAGAATATAATGTACTCACTTATTATGTCTAACAGTCTCTTAGTATATAGTGTACTCACTTATTATGTATAGCACAGTCCCTTAGTATAGAGTGGGGAAAAAAGTATTTAGTCAGCCACCAATTGTATAAGTTCTCCCACATAAAAAGATGAGAGAGGCCTGTAATTGACATCATAGGTAGACCACAACTATGAGAGTCAAAATTAAGAAAACAAATCCAGAAAATCACCTTGTCTGATTTGGCAAGATTTAGTTTTCAAATTATGGTGGAAAATAAGTATTTGGTCATTAACAAAAGTTCATCTCAATATTTTGTTATATATCCTTTGTTGGCTATGACAGAGGTCAAACGTTTTCTGTAAGTCTTCACAAGGATGGCACACACTGTTGGTGGCATGTTGGCCCATTCCTCCATGCAGATCTCCTCTAGAGCAGTGATGTTTTAGGCCAGTCGCTGGGCGACACTGACTTTCAAATCCCTCCAAAGGTTTTCTATGGGGTTGAGATCTGGAGACTGGCTAGGCTACTCCAGGATCTTCATATGCTTCTTACAAAGCCACTCCTTCGCCGTCCTGGCTGTGTGCTTGGGATCATTATCATGCTGAAAGACCCATCCACATTTCATTTTCAATGCCCTTGCTGATGGAAGGATGTTTGCACTCAAAATCTCACGATACATGGCCACATTCATTTTCTCATGCACATGGATCCGTTGTCCTGGTCCCTTTGCAGAGAAACAGCCCCAAGGCATGATGTTGCCACCCCCATGAGTTACAGTAGGTATGGTTTACGTTGGATGCAACTCGGCATTCTGTCTCATCCAAACACGATGAGTTTTGTTTCTACCAAACAGCTCTCCTTTGGTTTCATCAAACCATATGACATTCTCCCAATACTCTTCTGGATAATCCAAATGCTCTCTAGCAAACTTCAGACAGGCCCAGAGTCCCTGGCGGCGTAGTGTCTTACTGATGGTAGCCTTTGTTACGGTGGTCCCAGCTCTAGGCAGGTCATTCACTAGGTCCCTCCATGTGGTTCTAGGATTTTGGCTCACCGTTCTTGTGATCATTTTGACCCCATGGGGTAAGATCTTGCGTGGAACCCCAGATCGAGGGAGATTATCAGTGGTCTTGTATGTCTTCCATTTTCTTATTATTTCTCCCACAGTTGATTTCATCACACCAAGCTGCTTGCCTATTGCAGATTCAGTCTTCCCAGCCTGGTGCAGGGCTACAATTTTGTTTCTGGTGTCCTTCGACAGCTCTTTGGTCTTCATCATAGTGGAGGTTGGAGTGTGACTATTTGAGGTTGTGGACAGGTGTCTTTTATACTGATAACACGTTCAAACAGGTGCCATTACTACAGGTAATAAGTGGAGGACAGAGGAGCCTCTTAAAGAAGAAGTTACAGGTCTGTGAGAGCCAGAAATCTTGCATGGTTTTAGGTAACCAAATACTTATTTTCTATCATAATTTGAAAAATAAATCTTGCCAAATCAGACAAGGTGATTTTCTGGATTTGTTTTCTCAATTTTGACTCTCATAGTAGTGGTCTACCTATGATGTCAATTACAGGCCTCTCTTCTCTTTTTAAGTGGGAGAACAGAACTTGCACAATTGGTGGCTGACTAAATACCTTTTTTCCACTGTATTGGAAAAGAATAGGGGTAGCCAAGGGCAAAGATTGTATATAGTATAACATCTGGGAAGCTTATAATTGAAGTTTAAAAAATAAAGAATAATAACAATTACTCCCAGCTGAGGTTGGTTTGCCCGGATAACAGATCAAGACGGTTATCCAAATAACATACAATGAACGGGAGAGGAAATAAATCCAAAAAAGATAACCTTGTGTCTATAGTAAAATTGCTTTATTTAAAGTGCAAGGCAAGAGGGCAATGGTGACAACAGAGTCACCCAACAGTAGATAAAAACAAATAATATACATGGGACACTAGGGAATATGCCTGCCGACTCATAGTAGAAACAATTATTATGGCCATTAGACATTAGCACATAGAGTCAGAGTAACAAGACCAACAGGGGACATAACCTATACCAAACAGACCTATCATATATACATATTAGGAAACTGCTATGTCCCATTTATAATAACGCAATGGTCAGTAGACAATACAACATAGCATGATAAAGGGAGACTATAAGAAGCGGTAAGAGTAACTAATACATCACCCCAGAAAACGGTGCTTGACAGGTGCAGAGTCCCAGTGTCCGCCCCAACGCGCGTTTCGGAACACCTATGATAAACTGCAGAAAATATGCGGTATAAAAAGGCCGAAGACCGGAAGTGAAGCCGAGCCGTGCCCCGGAAGTAGCCGCACGTATCCTAGCAGCCGCCAGCACAACAGAGGGGGGTAGCGCCATCCAGGCTGTGCAGGCCGATACACGTGGGGCCCCACGTGATCCGCCCACAGCAAGCAGTGGATCGCCGCCCACCAGAGGATAAACAGGAGGGTGCATGCACAGAAGCACACCCGAGGGCAGAATCGTCATAGCAGGTATGGGCAGAGACGGAGATCCAGTTATAGCGATCTATGCTGGCAAATAAAGCACCTACAACCCAGGGACTATTGCCATAGTATACAAAATATCTTATTACATATATGGAAGATAATAAATAAATAAGGAAGGATAACATACGAAGGGGGATGACATAAGCCTAACATGAACACATAGTATTACAATTTTATAGCCATGCACAGCTACCACAAAAATGAAAATGGGCATATATCCATAGATAATTATTAACAAAAACAATAACAGTACAGTATGCCCATATATAGAATAAATTTTCTTGTGCAAAACTCGCATCCCTTGATATTAACCCCTTAATGACCGCCAATATGCCTTTTAACTGACCTGAGATATAAGAGAATAGCCTCCCCATATAGGTGACAATCCAGCATCTGTCAGTTTTACACTATAGCTGACAACTTGCTGTACCAGCCACGATCAGTATTTGCACCATCTAAATCTGTTTAACCCCTTAGATGCTGCTGTCAATAGTGACTACATCATTCTAAATGGTTAACAGAGCGTGGGGGCTTCTTCTTTGTCCCAATTGGTACCCTCATATCATGATTTTGTTGTCCTCATGTTTGCCATGGCAATTCATGGCCAAATAGCGGCCTTAGAGTCTGACGGCTGTAGTAATCTGTTTAGAAGTTAGAGACATTTAGGTGGTAAAAATACACATTTTCATTTCTGTCATACCACTTTGCATTAATTCCTGTAAAGCACCTGAAGGGTTAATAAACTACCTGACAGCAGTTTTCCATATGTTTAGGGGTGCTGTTTTTAAAATGGTATCACGTTTGTGGGTTTCCAAATATGAGACCCCTAAAGTCACTTCAAACATGGATAAGTCCCTAAAAAAATAAATTTTGTAAATTTCTTTGAAAAAATGAAAAATTGCTGCTACATTTTTAAACCTCCTAAACTGCTAACAAAATAAAATAATATTTTACAAATGGTCCTGATGTAAAGCAGACATGTGGGAAATGTTATTTATTAATGGTTTGCTGTGGTATGACCATCTGGATTAAAGGGATAATCATTCAAATTTAGAAAATTGCTAATTTTTTAACATTTTTCTCAAATTTTTGATATTTTTTATAAATAAACACAAAAAATGTTGAACAAAATTTACCATTATCATAAAGTATAATGTGTCACGAAAAAACAGTCTCAAAATCACTGGGATTTGTTGAAGCGTTGCAGAGTTATTACCACATAAAGTGACACTGGTCAGATTTCAAAAATTTGGCTCGGTCACTAAGGGGTTAATAGTCCTTCTCCTTTTTCCATTTTTTCAGCGCAGATAATGTCCACTGGATAGCAATGAAGAAATAATTTTCCACTTTTTTCTCCTTTTTCTCTCTTTTTTCTCCTTCTCATATCGCCTTCTCCAAAGATATGCCACATAGACAAGGGAAACTCCATGAATATGGCCAAAGAATTGCATATAGTGTACTAAGCATTCGCGAACACGTGCGTGGAATTGAGGCAGCAGCTAATCATACGTCTGATATTGCGGAATTAAAAACACTCCCTAGACATTTCAGGGAACATCACGGATGCAATGGAAAATTGATTAGGTTCAGGGGTATTGACTGCCTGGAAATTGGTATTAGAGGGGGCAAATTAACTACGAAGTTGGCACGCCTCGAGGCAAAATGGATCTGGACTCTGCGGACAACTCACCCTCTTTGTCTTAATGAAAATTTAAGTTTCGCCCCATTCTTGTGATCATTAGACTGTGGAGTTTACTTTTGATAATAGACTCATAACCGATTAGTTTTGATGCTTTTATTTGTTTCTTAAGTTTTAGTACACTATATGCAATTCTTTGGCCATATTCATGGAGTTTCCCTTGTCTATGTGGCATATCTTTGGAGAAGGCGATATGAGAAGGAGAAAAAAGAGAGAAAAAGGAGAAAAAAGTGGAAAATTATTTCTTCATTGCTATCCAGTGGACATTATCTGCACTGAAAAAATGGAAAAAGGAGAAGGACTATTAATATCAAGCGATGCGAGTTTTGCACTAGAAAATTTATTCTATATATGGGCATACTGTACTGTTATTGTTTCTGTTAATAATTATCTATGCCTATTTTCATTTTTGTGGTAGCTGTGCTTGACTATAAAATTGTAATACTATGTATTCTTGTTAGGCTTATGTTATCCCCCTTCGTATGTTATCCTTCCTTATTTATTTATTATCTTCCATATATGTAATAAGATATTCTGTATACTATGGCAATAGTCCCTGGGTTATAGGTGCTTTATTTGCCAGCATCGATTGCTATAACTGGATCTCCGTCTCTGCCCATACCTGCTATGACGATTCTGCCATCGGGTGTGCTTCTGCGCATGCACCCGCCTGTTTATCCTCTGGTGGGCGGCGATCCAGTGCTTGCTGTGGGCGGATCACGTGGGGCCCCACGTGTATCGGCCTGCACAGCCTGAATGGCGCTACCCCCCTCTGTTGTGCTGGCAGCTGCTATGATACGCGCGGCTACTTCCGGGGCATGGCTCGGGTTCACTTCTGGTCTTCGGCTTTTTTATACCGCATATTTTCTGCAGTTTATCATGCGCCCCTGACGAAGGTGTTCCGAAACGCGCGTTGGGGCGGACACTGGGACTCTGCACCTGTCAAGCACCGTTTTCTGGGGTGATGTATTAGTTACTCTTACCGCTTCTTATAGTCTCCCTTTATCATGCTATGTTGTATTGTCTACTGACCATTGCGTTATTATAAATGGGACATAGCGGTTTCCTAATATGTATATATGATAGGTCTATTTCGTATAGGTTATGTCCCCTGTTGGTCTTGTTACTCTGACTCTATGTGCTAATGTCTAATGGCCATAATAATTGTTTCTACTATGAGTCGGCAGGCATATTCCCTAGTGTCCCATAAATATTATTTGTTTTTATCTACTGTTGGGTGACTCTGTTGTCACCATTGCCCTCTTGCCTTGCACTTTAAATAAAGCAATTTTACTATAGATATAAGGTTATCTTTTTTGGATTTATTTCCTCCCCCGTTCTTTTTTCCACTGTATATATATATATATATATATATATATATATATATATATATATATATATATATATATACTAGATGGTGGCCCGATTCTAACGCATCGGGTATTCTAGAATATGTATGCGTAGTGTATAGCACAGCCCACACAGTACATTGCGCAGCCCACGTAGTATATTGCGCAGCCCACATAGTATATTGCCCAGCTCACATAGTAAATTGCGCAGCCCATGTTGCATATTGCGCAGTCCACATAGTATATTGTGCAGCCCACGTTGTATATTGCGCAGTCCACGGTGTATATTGCGCAGCCCACGTTGTATATTGCGCAGCCCACGTAATATATTGCCCAGCCCACGTAGTATATTGCCCAGCCCACGTAGTACATTGCGCAGCCCACGGTGTACATTGCGCAGCCCACGTAGTATATTGCACAGCCCACGTTGTATATTGCGCAGCCCACGTAGTATATTGCGCAGCCCACATAGTATATTGCCCAGCTCACATAGTACATTGCGCAGCCCATGTTGCATATTGCGCAGTCCACATAGTATATTGTGCAGCCCACGTTGTATATTGCGCAGTCCACGTTGTATATTGCGCAGCCCACGTTGTATATTGCGCAGCCCACGTAATATATTGCCCAGCCCACGTAGTATATTGCCCAGCCCACGTAGTACATTGCGCAGCCCACGGTGTACATTGCGCAGCCCACGTAGTATATTGCACAGCCCACGTTGTATATTGCGCAGCCCACGTAGTATATTGCGCAGCCCATGTTGTATATTGCGCAGCCTATGTTGTATATTGCGCAGCCCACGTAGTATATTGCGCAGCCCACGTTGTATATTGCACAGCCCATGTAGTATATTGCGCAGCCCACGTTGTATATTGCGCAGCCCACGTTGTATATTGCGCAGCCCACGCAGTATATTGCGCAGCCCACGCTGTATCTTGAGCAGCCCACGTAATATATTGCGCAGCCCACGTAGTATATTGTGCAGCCCACGTAGTACATTGCACAGTCCATGTAGTATATTGCACAGCCCACGCAGTCTATAGCAATGTGGGCACCGAATCCCTGTTAAAAAAAAGAATTAAAATAAAAAATAGTTATATATTTACCCTCCGGTGGTCCCCTGGATTGAAGCGGTTACCGACGCTCCTCGTGCGCTCCGGTCTGAGGAGTGCATTGCGGTCTCGTGAGATGATGACGTAGCGGTCTCGCGAGACCGCACGTCATCATCTCGTGAGACCGCAATGCAAGGAGCGGTCACCGGGGCATCGCGAGGAGCGTCGGTAACCGCTTCGATCCGGCGGGTCACCGGAGGTTGAGTATATAACTATTCTATTTTTTTTTTATTATTATTTTTAACATTAGATCTTTTTACTATTCATGCTGCATAGGCAGCATGAATAGTAAAAAGTTGGTCACACAGGGTTAATAGCAGCGTTAACCGAGTGCGTTACATCGCGGTCAACGCTGCCATTAACCCTGTGCGAGCGCTGACCGGAGGGGAGTATGCGGGCGCCAGGCAATGACTGCGGGGAGGAAGGAGCGGCCATTTTCTTCCGGACTGTGCCCATCGCTGATTGGTCGTGGCTGTTTTGTTAAAAAAAATGTGAAAAAAATAAAAAAAAATATAAAAGTTTAAATCACCCTTCTTTCGCCCCAATCAAAATAAATTAATTAAAAAAAAATCAAATCTACACATATTTGGTATCGCCACGTTCAGAATCGCCCGATCTATCAATTAAAAAAAAGCATTAACCTGATCACTAAACAGCGTAGCGAGAAAAAAATGCGAAACTCCAGAATTACGTTTTTTTTGGTCGCAGTGACATTGCATTAAAATGCAATAACGGGCGATAAAAAGAACGTATCAGCACCAAAATGCTATCATTAAAAACATCATCTCGGCACGGAAAAAATAAGCCCTCAACCGACCCCAGATCATGAAAAATGGAGACGCTACGGGTATCGGAAAATGGCACAATTTTTTTTTTTGCAAAGTTTGGAATTTTTTTTCACCACTTAGGTAAAAAATAACCTAGTCATGTTAGGTGTCTATGAACTCGTACTGACCTGGAGAATCATAATGGCAGCTCAGTTTTAGCATTTAGTGAACCTAGCAAAAAAGCCAAACAAAAAACAAGTGTGGGACTGCACTTGGAATTTTTTTCCCGTTTTCTAGTACACGACATGCTAAAACCAATGATGTCGTTCAAATGTACAACTCGTCCCGCAAAAAATAAGCCCTCACATGGCCAAATTGACGGAAAAATAAAAAAGTTATGGCTCTGAGAAGGAGAGGAGTGAAAAACGAACACTGAAAAACGAAAAATCCCAAGGTCATGAAGGGGTTAATCAAATGAGTTGCCAATGAAAAAATCTATTCCAGACATTGACAAGGTTCGAAAAAAAGATTTTTATTTGAAATAATAATTTTCTCCTTCAAACTTTGCTTTCGTCAAAGGATGCTCCCTTTGCAGCAATTACAGCATTGCAGAACTTTGGCATTCTAGCAGTTAATTTGCTGAGGTAATCTGGAGAAATTTCACCCCGTGCTTCCAGAAGCCCTTCCCACAAGTTGGTTTGGCTTGATGGGCACTTTTTGCGTACCATATGGTCAAGCTGCTCCCACAACAGCTCACTGGGGTTGAGATATGGTGACTGCGCTGTCCACTGCATTACATATAGAACACCAGCTGCCTGCTTCTTCTCTAAATAGTTCTTGCATAATTTGGAGGTGTGCTTTGGGTCATTGTGCTAAGAAAAACCGTATGCACTACCAGGGGTGGTGCCAATGTAGGGTCTAAAACCAAATAGTGAGAGATAAAGTAAGGCACTCAACTTATATGTAGTTTTTGCAATTTATTGTAGTCATCAAATAAACGTTTCGGCCCAAATACATGGCCTTCTTCAGTAACTAACTTCAGGGACAAAGGAGCCTTTTCATGAACACAATGGAGTATCAGCAGCACAATAGCAGTAAATGCTTGTAGCAAGGTATAATGTTCACGTTGGTGTGCCCACTTAGATTGGACACACCAACGTCGGCATTATACCTTTCCACAAGCATTTACTGCTATTGTGCCGCTGATACTCCATTACGTTCATGAAAATGCTCCTTTGTCCCTGAAGTTATTGTTACTGAAAAAGGCCATGTATTTGGGCTGAAACGTTTATTTGATGACAACAATAAATTGCAAAAACTACATATGTATAATTTGAGTGCCTTAGTTTATCTCATGCTTTGGGTCATTGTCCTGTTGTACAATGAAATTGGCTCCAATCAAGCGCTGTCCACAGGGTATGGCATTGCGTTGCAAAATGGAGTGATAGCTTTCCTTATTCATGTAGAAAAGCTCGAGGAGATCAAAACATCCAACACTGCGGAGACACCATCATGTGTTTCTCAACGCAAGCAATAAATAGCCAGGTCTTTCCCAGTGAAAGACCTTGCTATTTATTGCTTGCGTTGAGAAACACGTGATGGTGTCTCCGTGGCTTTTCTACATGCATTTGCATATTTCCCATAAGGGATGGGAGCAGTGTTCTGGATCACTGCATTGAGAAACACGTGATGGTGTCCCCGCAGTGTTGGATGTTTTGATCTCCCCGAGGTCATTCATCCTTATGTTTATAGCTTTCCTTATTCAATATCCCTTTTAACTTGTACACATATCCCACTTTACCAGCACCAAAGCAACCCAAGATCATCACATTACCTCCACCATGCTTGACAGATGGCGTCAGGCACTCTTCCAGTATCTTTTCAGTTGTTCTGCATCTCACAAATGTTCTTCTGTATGATCCAAACACCTCAAACTTGGATTTGTCTGTCCATAACACTTTTTTCGAATCTTCCTCTGTCCAATGCCTGTGTTCTTTTGCCCATATTAATCTTTCCTTTTATTAGTTAGTCTCAGATATGGCTTTTTCTTTGCCATTCTGCCCTGGAGGCCAGCATCCCAGAGTCGCTTCTTCATTGCAGACATTGACACTGGCGCTTTGCGTGTGCTATTTAATGAAGCTGCCAGTTGAGGACCTGTGAGGTGTCCATTTCTCAAATTACAGACTCTAATGTACTTGTCTTGTTGCTCAGTTGTGCAGTGGGGCCTCCCACATCTTTCTACTCTGGTTAGAGCCTGTTTGTGCTCTCCTCTGAAGGGAGTAGTATGCATCGTTGTAGGAAATCTTCAGTTTCTTGGCAATTTCTCGCATCGAATAGCCTTCATTTCTAAGAACAAGAATAGACTGTCGAGTTTCATATGAAAGTTCTTTTTTTCTGGCCATTTTGAGAGTTTAATGGAACCAACAAGTGTAATGATTCTCAACTAGCTCAAAGGAAGGTCAGGTTTATAGGTTCTCTAATCAGCCAAACTGTTTTCAGCTGTGCTAACATATTTGCACAAGAGTTTTCAAGGGTATTCTAACCATCAATTAGCCTTCTTACACAGTTAGCAAACACAAAGTACCATGAGAACACTGGAGTGATGGTTGTTGGAAATGGGCCTCTATACACTTATGAAGATATTGCATTACAAACCAGACATTTGCAGCTAGAATAGTAATTTACCACATTAACAATGTATAGAGTGTATTTCTGAATCATTTAATATTAGCTTAATTGGAAAAAAAACTGTGCTTTTCTTTAAAAAATAAGGACATTTCTAAGTGACCCTAAACTTTTGAATGGTAGTATATTTTCATATTTTACATTTTAAAATTTATAAAAAGGAAAATGGGCAGATGCAAAAGTTTGGACACCCTGCATGGTCATTACCTAGTAGAACTCCCTTTTAAAAGTATCACAGCTTTTAAATGCATGTACAAGAAGGGGCGGATTATCAGAGAGTCAATATGGGCGGTAGCCCAGGGCACAGTGGTGTGGGGGGGCCCTGGGCTACCGCACAGATTGACCCTCTGCTAATCCGCCCGAGTGTGACTGTTCCCTCCGGCATTTATGTGCCCCCGGACCCGGTGGGCAGAGAGTGGGGGCCCGCATGGGAAACCACTGGGTAAATCTGACAGGGAGAAGGACTTGGGGATCCTAGTTAATGATAAACTTACCTGGAGCAGCCAGTGCCAGGCAGCAGCTGCCAAGGCAAACAGGATCATGGGGTGCATTAAAAGAGGTCTGGATACACATGATGAGAGCATTATACTGCCTCTGTACAAATCCCTAGTTAGACCGCACATGGAGTACTGTGTCCAGTTTTGGTCAACGGTGCTCAGGAAGGATATAATGGAACTAGAGAGAGTACAAAGGAGGGCAACAAAATTAATAAAGGGGATGGGAGAACTACAATACCCAGATAGATTAGCGAAATTAGGATTATTTAGTCTAGAAAAAAGACGACTGAGGGGCGATCTAATAACCATGTATAAGTATATAAGGGGACAATACAAATATCTCGCTGAGGATCTGTTTATACCAAGGAAGGTGACGGGCACAAGGGGGCATTCTTTGCGTCTGGAGGAGAGAAGGTTTTTCCACCAACATAGAAGAGGATTCTTTACTGTTAGGGCAGTGAGAATCTGGAATTGCTTGCCTGAGGAGGTGGTGATGGCGAACTCAGTCGAGGGGTTCAAGAGAGGCCTGGATGTCTTCCTGGAGCAGAACAATATTGTATCATACAATTAGGTTCTGTAGAAGGACGCAGATCTGGGGATTTATTATGATGGAATATAGGCTGAACTGGATGGACAAATGTCTTTTTTCGGCCTTACTAACTATGTTACTATGTTACTATGTTACTATGCATTGGACCCCTTCTCATCTGCTCACCGGGCCCCTTCCGGCACTGCGGCGGTTTCCTATTGACGTGCGGGCAAGCGCCCGCACGTTAATAGTTAACAACAGCCGCCAGCCAATTGGAGGCTGGCAGCTGAAGTCGGCCGCAGCGCACACGTCGCCGGCTTCTGACATCATTGTCAGTCACCGGCGAGTGTGCGCTGCTGGAGGGAGCTCGCCGCCTGGTGCGCCGGTCAGGTGAGGAGACTCTGTTTGTTTTTTTTATTTTGTTTTTTGATCAGCTAACGGTGGACACACTGGGGCAATGCTGGAGGACACACTGGGGCAATGCTGGAGACACTGGGGCAATGCTGGAGACACTGGGACAATGCTGGAGACACTGGGGCAATGCTGGAGACACTGGGGCAGATTGCTGGAGACACTGGGGCAATGCTGGAGACACTGGGGCAGATTGCTGGACACACTGGGGCAATGCAGGAGACACTGGGGCAATGCTGGAGACACTGGGGCAGATTGCTGGAGACACTGGGGCAATGCTGGAGAAACTGGGGCAGATTGCTGGACACACTGGGGCAATGCTGGAGGACACACTGGGGCAGATTGCTGGAGACACTGGAGCAATGCTGGAGACACTGGGGCAGATTGCCGGAGACACTGGGACAATGCTGGAGACACTGGGGCAGATTGTTGGACACACTGGGGCAATGCTGGAGGACACACTGGGGCAGATTGCTGGAGACACTGGGGCAATGCTGAAGACACTGGGGCAGATTGCTGGACACACTGGGGCAATGCTGGAGGACACACCGGGGCAGATTGCTGGAGACACTGAAGCAATGCTGGAGACACTGGGGCAGATTGCCGGAGACACTGGGACAATGCTGGAGACACTGGGGCAGATTGCTGGACACACTGGGGTAATGCTGGAGGACACACTGGGGCAGATTGCTGGACACACTGGGGCAATGCTGGAGGACACACTGGGGCAATGCTGGAGGACACACTGGGGCAGATTGCTGGAGACACTGGGGCAATGCTGGAGACACTAGGGCAGACTGCTGGACACACTGGGGCAATGCTGGAAGACACACTGGGGCAGATGATTGCTGGAGACACTGGGGCAATGCTGGAGACACTGGGGCAATGCTGGAGACACTGGAGCAATGCTGGACATACTGGGGCAGATTGCTGGAAACTGGGGATAATATGCTGGAGACACTGGGGCAGATTGCTGGACACTGGGGCAGATTGCTGGACACACTGGGGGCAATGCTGGATACTCTGGGGCAATATGCTGGACATACTGGGGCAGATTGTTGAACACACTGTCTGGGGCAATGCTGGAGACACTGGGGCAATGCTGGAGACACTGGGGCAATGCTGGAGACACTGGGGCAATGCTGGACACATTGTGGGCAATGCTGGACAATTGGACATACTGGGGCAGATTGCTCAACACACTGGGGGGAATGCTGGACATACTGGGGCAGATTGCTGGACACACTGGTGGTAATATGCTGGACACACTGGGGCAGATTGCTGGACACCCTGTCTGGGGGCCATGCTGGACACACTGGGGCAGATTGCTGGACACACTGGGGGCAATATGCTGGAGTCAGACACTGGGGCAGATTGCTGGAGACACTGTCTGGGGCAATGCTGGACACACTGGGGCAGATTGCTGGACACTGGGGCAATATGCTGGACATACTGGGGCAGATTGCTGGACACACTGGGGGTAATATGCTGGACACACTGGGGCAGATTGCTGGACACACTAGGGGCAGGACTGGAGGCATGGGCAGAATGTAGACACGGGGCATGATTGGAGACACGGGGCAGAATGAAAGACATGGGGCAGGATTGGATCATGGGGCAGGATGGATACGATGGAGACAGATGGGGCAGGATGGGGAGATCATATGGTGTAGAATGGATACTCATGAGTGCAGGATGGGAGAACATATGGTTGGAGCCAGGAATGAGACACACGGGGCCAGGGTGGGGAATATTACCATAAGGGCTAATTAAGGGATATTATTACTGTAGTGATGTATTTAGTTTATTTTGAGTATACTGTTTTAAATGGGGGGGGGGGCGGTCCTGTTACTGTGCAGAGTGACACTATATCACCTTTTTTTCTTCATGTGGTGTAATTTAGAAGTTGTGAAAAATTAAGTAATGTGTTCTGCAAGCGGAGCTCGAGATAACTGTGTTATTTCCTGCAGAAACGAGTCCTGGCTGGAAGAAATGATGGCGGTCTGTGCTGGATGAAAGATGAAGGACTTCACCTAGAGACGTCACTGGTGAGTCAGTGTTACCTATACACTGACACTATACACTGTATACTATATACAGAGTGTGACGGGGTGTACGGCAGAGCAAAAAGGGACAACAGGCCAAGGGATGATTCCACAGATTTATTATCAAGAACGCTGGAACAACACATGCAGGTAGATCTACAGAGTCCACAATTAGTCCAACGGAACAGGTTCGGGGGCACCTCCTGATAATCCTTGTGCCAGGTAACAAAGCAATAGTCCACAATTAGTCCAATGGATCCCAAAACAATCTCACGAACGACGAGATATGTCCTCAGCTCAAGTCTTGCCCTGTTCGCTTCCGCAGTCCCAGATGGGCGTGGGGTCTTGCCTCAGCTAAGAATCCCCACTCCTTCTCCTTCAAAGATCAACTCACATCTGATCTCAAAATAAGAATGGATTGTCTGAGCTCCTGGGATCCGCCCATGAAGGGGGGTAGGGGTCACACCTTCTATTCAATGGTTGGGTCCACCAGAAGATTCTAGACTGGTGGGCTCCACATAGTCTATGTAGGATGTACATTTGACTAGCCACCTGCTGTGAGGAAGAATGGCTATTCCTCCACTAGTGATGTTGACAAAGCTTAATTACATTATAGCTTAGGGCTGCAAGTATTGGGGGAAGGAGACATATTGTTACAGGTGAACTCCCAGCACAAGAAAATATATAAATTACAGCTAATAGAAACCAGAGAACAGTTACATACATCAAATGGCATATTATTCAAGTACAGGACAGGGCAAAAGTACATAGTCCAAAGAGAAACAAAAGACCAGCGCTCCATCCGGGTGTAATATTCCAAAGTGCAAGCTTTATTGGGCCATGTTACAGCAACGTTTCGACCCGAAGGTCTTTGTCAAGCATATCAAAACATGCAGGGGAGCGGCCTTAAATAGTGTGGATGCCACATATTGCACCAATCACCATCAGGTCCGCCCCCTGTCTCATAATACCACATAGAAATAACAAAACACGCATCAGATACATATCATAAAAAAGTCCACCACCGCAGATACAAACACCATAGAGGAGACATGGAAAAGATCTATATTATATATAATGTATAAGTTGTTTACCTCTACATCCACCAATAAGATAGATGCATCAATCGTTGCTATAGAGATGTGAACCAATCATAAATAAAGCAGACTCCACCAATACCTAGCTGTTATAAACGGCGCCTAAATATATAAATAGCCTATCAGATAGTACAAGCTAAATGAGCGTACAACCAACCACCAACCGGCCACCCTGTTGCATGCCTCACCGCTCACGTCATATCCCGCTCTAGTCTCCACAGCCTACTGAGCCGATCACCGTAGCCGGCGATATCAGCGTCACCACAGCAACGCGCATGCGTACATCAAGCCGCAAGAACACCTCGCGGAGAACAGGGAACCAATCAGCGGAGGTGACCGCCCATACCTCAAGTCACATGACCTGAGGAAAACGTGTAACCAAGGTGACATAAACAAAAAACAATGCTCCTGAGCTGCCTCATCCAAAGCAGCCCAGTTAAAAGTCCTACATGCAGCCTCCGTATGAGTGAGCGTACCCGCAACTGGCACTGCCAGTGCACCACCACCAGACAGTGCAACCCGCCGGCCAGCGCGCGCACCTCCACAAATAACAGAGGCGCAGTAAGGACACAGTCAGGAGCAACAAACGCTAATATCCTCACTATAAACAGGAGCCAAAAGTCTATGACACCCTGGAGAACTATAGGGGACCAAGAAAACCCCAACTATACATGGTATAAAATCCCTCTCACATTATACAGAATATAGTGTAATGAATAATCTAAATATAGACTTCAATCCCGTCATCCATCGTCCATGGTGTGTCCAGTCCCATATGACTATACACAAATAACCACCTATGAAAAAAATAAAAGATAAAAAAATAAAAATAAAACACAAACCACGGAGTGGAACATATAAAAGATACATCTAAAAATATACCGATAAGAGCTGTACGCACCTCATCAAAATGATAGAACTATATTACACAGGTCTGTAGATTAAAATCTAAGTTCAAACCACCTGGTTGTAAAGATCCCAGCATGAAAATCCACTTCAACTCCTTTTGTTTTAACAACTGCAGTCTGTCACCTCCCCTCCTCAGGGTCTGAACACTATCAATGACCCTGAATCGCAGCTGATTGACAGAATGCTTATGTTCTAAGAAGTGTTTTGGAACAGGTAACTCAGTAAGGCCAGTTCTCACAGTACTCTTATGTTTGATTATTCGTGCTCTGACCTCCATGGTCGTCTCACCAACATAGGTGAGCCCACACGGACATACAATCATGTACACAACCCAACTGGATGTGCAAGTGTACCTCTCTTTAAGGAAAATCCTTCTGCCAGTATGGGGATGGCAAAAGAATTCACCCTTCAACATGTTGTTGCAGCAAGAGCAACCTAAACACGGAAAATTCCCATGCTTGGCCACACTGAGAGTTCTCTGAATCGAGGATTTCGAAGTCCCTACATCAGAACGAACCAACCTGTCCCTGAAATTACGCCCCCTTCTAAAGGACATCAGTGGGTAAGTCACAAAACTAGGGATCGATGGAAGACCACGTTGTAAAAGTGACTAGTGTTTCCTAATCACTCTACCAATCTGGTTGCTTGCTGGATTATAAGTAGTCACAAATGGGATCCGATCACACTCCCGTTTCACACGTGTCTTTTTGCGAATACTTTCACGAGAGCAATTCAAGGTTTTTTCTTTAAATCTCACAACCTCCTTACCAGGGTACCCCCTCTGTAAAAACTTCGAGCACATCTCATCCAGACGTTGATTAACCTTATCCTCATCAGACACAATTCTCCGGACCCGTAACAACTGACTCCATGGCAGTGAATTCACCATACTCCTAGGGTGGTTGCTATCAAACATCAGTAAGCTATTCCTGTCAGTTTCCTTAACAAAAATATCAGTTCTCAACCTACCCATTTCCTTATATACCAAGGTATCTAGGAACTGTACCTGCGTCATAGAATGTGTGAGGGTAAATTGCAGTTCAGAGTGTATCTGATTCAGATAAGTCTGGAAATCGAGTAATTCTTGTAGACTACCTTCCCAAATGACAAAAATATCATCAATATAACGCCACCAGGCTCTGACGTGGCGCCAGAAGATGGAACTGTACACAAACTTGTCCTCGAGCACCGCCATGAAGATGTTAGCATACGTAGGGGCCACATTGGACCCCATGGCGGTGCCCCTCAACTGCAGGAAAAAATCGTCCCCAAAGAGGAAAAAATTCCTCCTGAGGACGAATTCCAACAGTGTGAGGACAAGCTGTGCACACTCTGGGGCCACGTCAGAGCCCGATAGCATACATGAGACCGCATCCAAGCCCTTCTCATGTTCTATAGATGTGTACAACGATACAACATCAAAAGATGCCAGAACCGTCGTCTCAGTAACATTAATATCCTCGATCTTATCCAAAAAATCGTTTGTATCCTTCACATACGACCTAGCTGAAATTGCAAAGGGACGTAATATCCGATCCAGAAAAATGGCTGTTTTGTTAAACAGTGAACCCCGGCCCGAAACAATCGGGCGACCCGGGGGATCACATAAACACTTATGGATTTTAGGCAATACGTATATTACCGGTGTGACGGGAAAATCAACAATCAAAAATTCTGACAGCTTATGGTCAATGAGTCCCATGGAAAGGGAATCACTGACCACAAGTGAGCGTACCCGCAACTGGCACTGCCAGTGCACCGCCACCAGACAGTGCAACCCGCCGGCCAGCGCGCGCACCTCCACAAATAACAGAGGCGCAGTAAGGACACAATCAGGAGCAACAAACGCTAATATCCTCACTATAAACAGGAGCCAAAAGTCTATGACACCCTGGAGAACTATAGGGGACCAAGAAAACCCCAACTATACATGGTATAAAATCCCTCTCACATTATACAGAATATAGTGTAATGAATAATCTAAATATAGACTTCAATCCCGTCATCCATCGTCCATGGTGTGTCCAGTCCCATATGACTATACACAAATAACCACCTATGAAAAAAATAAAAGATAAAAAAATAAAAATAAAACACAAACCACGGAGTGGAACATATAAAAGATACATCTAAAAATACACCGATAAGAGCTGTACGCATCTCATCAAAATGATAGAACTATATTACACAGGTCTGTAGATTAAAATCTAAGTTCAAACCACCTGGTTGTAAAGATCCCAGCATGAAAATCCACTTCAACTCATTTTGTTTTAACAATTGCAGTCTGTCACCTCCCCTCCTCAGGGTCGGAACACTATCAATGACCCTGAATCACAGCTGATTGACAGAATGCTTATGTTCTAAGAAGTGTTTTGGAACAGGTAACTCAGTAAGGCCAGTTCTCACAGTACTCTTATGTTTGATTATTCGTGCTCTGACCTCCATGGTCGTCTCACCAACATAGGTGAGCCCACACGGACATACAATCATGTACACAACCCAACTGGATGTGCAAGTGTACCTCTCTTTAAGGAAAATCCTTCTGCCAGTATGGGGATGGCAAAAGAATTCACCCTTCAACATGTTGTTGCAGCAAGAGCAACCTAAACACGGAAAATTCCCATGCTTGGCCACACTGAGAGTTCTCTGAATCGAGGATTTCGAAGTCCCTACATCAGAACGAACCAACCTGTCCCTGAAATTACGCCCCCTTCTAAAGGACATCAGTGGGTAAGTCACAAAACTAGGGATCGATGGAAGACCACGTTGTAAAAGTGACCAGTGTTTCCTAATCACTCTACCAATCTGGTTGCTTGCTGGATTATAAGTAGTCACAAATGGGATCCGATCACACTCCCGTTTCACACGTGTCTTTTTGCGAATACTTTCACGAGAGCAATTCAAGGTTTTTTCTTTAAATCTCACAACCTCCTTACCAGGGTACCCCCTCTGTAAAAACTTCGAGCACATCTCATCCGGACGTTGATTAACCTTATCCTCATCAGACACAATTTTCCGGACCCGTAACAACTGACTCCATGGCAGTGAATTCACCATACTCCTAGGGTGGTTGCTATCAAACATCAGTAAGCTATTCCTGTCAGTTTCCTTAACAAAAATATCAGTTCTCAACCTACCCATTTCCTTATATACCAAGGTATCTAGGAACTGTACCTGCGTCATAGAATGTGTGAGGGTAAATTGCAGTTCAGAGTGTATCTGATTCAGATAAGTCTGGAAATCGAGTAATTCTTGTAGACTACCTTCCCAAATGACAAAAATATCGTCAATATAATGCCACCAGGCTCTGACGTGGCGCCAGAAGATGGAACTGTATACAAACTTGTCCTCGAGCACCGCCATGAAGATGTAAGCATACGTAGGGGCCACATTGGACCCCATGGCGGTGCCCCTCAACTGCAGGAAAAAATCGTCCCCAAAGAGGAAAAAATTCCTCCTGAGGACGAATTCCAACAGTGTGAGGACAAGCTGTGCACACTCTGGGGCCACGTCAGAGCCCGATAGCATACATGAGACCGTATCCAAGCCCTTCTCATGTTCTATAGATGTGTACAACGATACAACATCAAAAGATGCCAGAACCGTCGTCTCAGTAACATTAATATCCTCGATCTTATCCAAAAAATCGTTTGTATCCTTCACATACGACCTAGCTGAAATTGCAAAGGGACGTAATATCCGATCCAGAAAAATGGCTGTTTTGTTAAACAGTGAACCCCGGCCCGAAACAATCGGGCGACCCGGGGGATCACATAAACACTTATGGATTTTAGGCAATACGTATATTACCGGTGTGACGGGAAAATCAACAATCAAAAATTCTGACAGCTTATGGTCAATGAGTCCCATTGAAAGGGAATCACTGACCACAAGCTGTAATTCTCTCTGAAACCCAGATGTCGGATTACCAGGCAATTTCGCATATACAGGACTATCAGCCAACTGTCGCTGTATCTCAGCCTTATATTTCATACTGTCCATCACAACCACACGGGTAGGAGTTGTGAGGCTCCTACCCGTGGCTTCACGTTACGTGAAGTAGGTTTATACAATAAGAGTTCTTTTCAGCCTCCTAGTAAGAACCATTTTGTTGAAGCCTATATCGAGTTAGTACAGAAGGATGTCGAAAGGATAAGAAAGGACTTTAGACCTCGGTCAGTTCATAATTTGTCTTATAGGGAAAGAGTGACTTTGGATGCGTTGGCCGGGAATCCATCAATAACCATCAAACCGGCCGATAAAGGCGGAGCGGTGGTTGTGATGGACAGTATGAAATATAAGGCTGAGATACAGCGACAGTTGGCTGATAGTTCTGAATATGCGAAATTGCCTGGTAATCCGACATCTGGGTTTCAGAGAGAATTACAGCTTGTGGTCAGTGATTCCCTTTCCATGGGACTCATTGACCATAAGCTGTCAGAATTTTTGATTGTTGATTTTCCCGTCACACTGGTAATATACGTATTGCCTAAAATCCATAAGTGTTTATGTGATCCCCCGGGTCGCCCGATTGTTTCGGGCCGGGGTTCACTGTTTAACAAAACAGCCATTTTTCTGGATCGGATATTACGTCCCTTTGCAATTTCAGCTAGGTCGTATGTGAAGGATACAAACGATTTTTTGGATAAGATCGAGGATATTAATGTTACTGAGACGACGGTTCTGGCATCTTTTGATGTTGTATCGTTGTACACATCTATAGAACATGAGAAGGGCTTGGATGCGGTCTCATGTATGCTATCGGGCTCTGACGTGGCCCCAGAGTGTGCACAGCTTGTCCTCACACTGTTGGAATTCGTCCTCAGGAGGAATTTTTTCCTCTTTGGGGACGATTTTTTCCTGCAGTTGAGGGGCACCGCCATGGGGTCCAATGTGGCCCCTACGTATGCTAACATCTTCATGGCGGTGCTCGAGGACAAGTTTGTGTACAGTTCCATCTTCTGGCGCCACGTCAGAGCCTGGTGGCGTTATATTGACGATATTTTTGTCATTTGGGAAGGTAGTATACAAGAATTACTCGATTTCCAGACTTATCTGAATCAGATACACTCTGAACTGCAATTTACCCTCACACATTCTATGACGCAGGTACAGTTCCTAGATACCTTGGTATATAAGGAAATGGGTAGGTTGAGAACTGATATTTTTGTTAAGGAAACTGACAGGAATAGCTTACTGATGTTTGATAGCAACCACCCTAGGAGTATGGTGAATTCACTGCCATGGAGTCAGTTGTTACGGGTCCGGAGAATTGTGTCTGATGAGGATAAGGTTAATCAACGTCCGGATGAGATGTGCTCGAAGTTTTTACAGAGGGGGTACCCTAGTAAGGAGGTTGTGAGATTTAAAGAAAAAACCTTGAATTGCTCTCGTGAAAGTATTCGCAAAAAGACACGTGTGAAACGGGAGTGTGATCGGATCCCATTTGTGACTACTTATAATCCAGCAAGCAACCAGATTGGTAGAGTGATTAGGAAACACTGGTCACTTTTACAACGTGGTCTTCCATCGATCCCTAGTTTTGTGACTTACCCACTGATGTCCTTTAGAAGGGGGCGTAATTTCAGGGACAGGTTGGTTCGTTCTGATGTAGGGACTTCGAAATCCTCGATTCAGAGAACTCTCAGTGTGGCCAAGCATGGGAATTTTCCGTGTTTAGGTTGCTCTTGCTGCAACAACATGTTGAAGGGTGAATTCTTTTGCCATCCCCATACTGGCAGAAGGATTTTCCTTAAAGAGAGGTACACTTGCACATCCAGTTGGGTTGTGTACATGATTGTATGTCCGTGTGGGCTCACCTATGTTGGTGAGACGACCATGGAGGTCAGAGCACGAATAATCAAACATAAGAGTACTGTGAGAACTGGCCTTACTGAGTTACCTGTTCCAAAACACTTCTTAGAACATAAGTAGTGTTGAGCATTCCGATACCGCAAGTATCGGGTATCGGCCGATACTTGCGGTATCGGAATTCCGATACCGAGATCCGATATTTTTGTGATATCGGGTATCGGTATCGGAAGTGTAAAATAAAGAATTAAAATAAAAAATATTGTTATATTCACCTCTCCGGCGGCCCCTGGACATCAGCGGGAGGATCCGGCGTCCGGCACGGCTTCTTTCTTCAAAATGCGCGCCTTCAGGACCTGTGGAATGACGTCCCGGCTTCTGATTGGTCGCGTGCCGCCCATGTGACCGCCACGCGACCAATCAGAAGCCGCGACGTCATTCCTCAGCTAAAGTCCTAGAATGAGCGCCTTCTAGGACCTGAGGAATGACGTCGCGGCTTCTGATTGGTCGCGTGGCGGTCACATGGGCGGCACGCGACCAATCAGAAGCCGGGACGTCATTCCACAGGTCCTGAAGGCGCGCATTTTGAAGAAAGAAGCCGTGCCGGACGCCGGATCCTCCCGCTGATGTCCAGGGGCCGCCGGAGAGGTGAATATAACAATATTTTTTATTTTAATTCTTTATTTTACACTTTAATATGGATCCCAGGGCCTGAAGGAGAGTTTCCTCTCCTTCAGACCCTGGGATCCATGAGGATACATTCCGATACTTGATGTCCCATTGACTTGTATTGGTATCGGATATCGGTATCGGCGATATCCGATATTTTTCGGGTATCGGCCGATACTATCCGATACCGATACTTTCAAGTATCGGACGGTATCGCTCAACACTAAACATAAGCATTCTGTCAATCAGCTGCGATTCAGGGTCATTGATAGTGTTCCGACCCTGAGGAGGGGAGGTGACAGACTGCAGTTGTTAAAACAAAAGGAGTTGAAGTGGATTTTCATGCTGGGATCTTTACAACCAGGTGGTTTGAACTTAGATTTTAATCTACAGACCTGTGTAATATAGTTCTATCATTTTGATGAGGTGCGTACAGCTCTTATCGGTGTATTTTTAGATGTATCTTTTATATGTTCCACTCCGTGGTTTGTGTTTTATTTTTATTTTTTTATCTTTTATTTTTTTCATAGGTGGTTATTTGTGTATAGTCATATGGGACTGGACACACCATGGACGATGGATGACGGGATTGAAGTCTATATTTAGATTATTCATTACACTATATTCTGTATAATGTGAGAGGGATTTTATACCATGTATAGTTGGGGTTTTCTTGGTCCCCTATAGTTCTCCAGGGTGTCATAGACTTTTGGCTCCTGTTTATAGTGAGGATATTAGCGTTTGTTGCTCCTGATTGTGTCCTTACTGCGCCTCTGTTATTTGTGGAGGTGCGCGCGCTGGCCGGCGGGTTGCACTGTCTGGTGGCGGTGCACTGGCAGTGCCAGTTGCGGGTACGCTCACTCATACGGAGGCTGCATGTAGGACTTTTAACTGGGCTGCTTTGGATGAGGCAGCTCAGGAGCATTGTTTTTTGTTTATGTCACCTTGGTTACACGTTTTCCTCAGGTCATGTGACTTGAGGTATGGGCGGTCACCTCCGCTGATTGGTTCCCTGTTCTCCGCGAGGTGTTCTTGCGGCTTGATGTACGCATGCGCGTTGCTGTGGTGACGCTGATATCGCCGGCTACGGTGATCGGCTCAGTAGGCTGTGGAGACTAGAGCGGGATATGACGTGAGCGGTGCGGCATGCAACAGGGTGGCCGGTTGGTGGTTGGTTGTACGCTCATTTAGCTTGTACTATCTGATAGGCTATTTATATATTTAGGCGCCGTTTATAACAGCTAGGTATTGGTGGAGTCTGCTTTATTTATGATTGGATCACATCTCTATAGCAACGATTGATGCATCTATCTTATTGGTGGATGTAGAGGTAAACAACTTATACATTATATATAATATAGATCTTTTCCATGTCTCCTCTATGGTGTTTGTATCTGCGGTGGTGGACTTTTTTATGATATGTATCTGATGCGTGTTTTGTTATTTCTATGTGGTATTATGAGACAGGGGGCAGACCTGATGGTGATTGGTGCAATATGTGGCATCCACACTATTTAAGGCCGCTCCCCTGCATGTTTTGATATGCTTGACAAAGACCTTCGGGTCGAAACGTTGCTGTAACATGGCCCAATAAAGCTTGCACTTTGGAATATTACACCCGGATGGAGTGCTGGTCTTTTGTTTCTCTTTGGACTATGTGGATGTTCCAGGAAGGTTCCCTGGATGTGGACCTGGCACCCCAATAAGTGAGTGCTGTCAGTCTTCTTTTTCTTCAGGGCAAAAGTACATATCATGACAATCCCTTCCCCTCCCAATTTGTGTACGTACTAGGGACCTCTACAGGTCGCTGGTTAAGTACACACAGGCAGAGCGTAACTTACATGTGGCTTCATGCAGCCATGAATTGGCATCGTAGCTCTCCCACATCATTGCCCAGGAGAACATCTGCAGGCAGACCACCCATCACCCCAACCACACATCGCCTGACCCCAAAACCAAAGTTCAGATCCACAGTGGCTGTGGGAATAGTCCTCCATTGTCCACCAGCCAGTTCAATGACAATCCCAGGTCCTCGATGGATTGCCTCAGGCCGAACCACTCGGGATCAGCCAGTGTGAGGTAAGCCCCTGAGTCACAAAATCCAATAAGTCTCTGTCCATCCAGCACGACCTCCTGCAAGTGCTTACCTCGATGAGCAGAAGTCGTCATAGCTGCGGGTCGCACACCATAAACTCCTAGTGGTGCAACATGGGTGGGTGAGGCACAAGGCCAGTCCTCACGTAGTGGTGACACGTCGTCCTCCATGGCACTTGGCTGTACATAATTAATAATACAACTGGGTACAGGATTAATCCTCATTTGAACAGCTGGGCAGGATGCTTGCAGATGCCCCGGCTGTCCACATCGATAGCATCTGTGCTGGGTTTCACTCCATCCAAGGCATCCTCTTGGGCGAGGGGTAAGGGAACCTGGAGGCCGGCCCCCACCTGAAGGTGCTGTAGGGTTTTGAGGACGACTCCTCCATGGGCTGGCTGGGCATGAGGCCTGCAGATGCCCCGGATGCCCACAACCATAAAACCTGCGCTCTGCTACTTCCTCTCCTCGTCGTATTCCAAAAAACGCAGTAGAAGCAACTGGAGGCACATTTACATGGGTATCAGCATGAGGTGGTGGCTTAGAGGAACGGGGAACAATGGGGACAGAAGAACAGGGGGCCACCGGTGTTGTGGAGCTGGTAGGCCTCTCTCCATCCTCCAACAGAATCCTCCACTGAGGCTTGATGGTGAGAGCCTCATCAGCTAGAGCTGCAGCTTCCTCCACAGTGGCTGGTCTCCTTTCACACACCCATTCCCGGATCTCAGCAGGGCACTTGAAGTAAAACTGCTCTTTTAGGATAACCTGGAGGAAGGTCTCCCAGGTTAAGGCCTCCTCTGCCTCCAGCCAGCGATGACATATTTGCTTCAGTCTGTGGGCATACATCTTGAAAGACACTTCCTCATCACAGGCTAAAGTACGGAACTGAGTCCTGTAAGTGTCTGGGGTAACAGCATAATGTTCTAGAATAGTCCGTTTAATCTCCGCATACTCACAGTTCCCCTGAGGGTCCATAGCTCTATAGGCTGCGGCAGCTCCACCCTCTAAGAGCCCCACCAGATGTCAGACTCGCTCCCTTTCTGGGACTTCCATTAATCGACACTGATGCTCAAAGTCCTGGAAGAAGCCCTCAATGTCGCCTGCAGCCTCATTAAAGGGCTTGAAGTCTTTGCGGGACACTCTGGGGAGTTCCCTCATGGTGGGTGCTGGGGTTACAGTCTGTCTGGAGCTTCTAGCTGCTTCCAAAGCGATCTGCCTCTCCAGCAATGCCATCTCCTGAGCTCTGTGAATGTCCTCCCTCTTATCGTCTATGGTGGCCTCTTCTCCCAGCAATGCCAACTCCTCCTCGTACCACACAACCCACTGACTTTTTTGGGTATTTACCTCCGGCTGCAGTCTTTCCTCCATTTGCTGTGAGGGTCCTTCCTCAGCGTCATCTTGCAGGCGAACTCCTTCCAAAGCCTCAATAAGCTGCTCCTTGGAGAGTCCCTTAAAACGGACTCCTACTTCACGGGCCTTTGATTGTAGGCTCCCCAAAGTCCAGTTCTTGCACTCTGCGGTGTTGGTTCCCGATGTTGGGCCATTGTCCTCCATTCCTTCTGCTCTGATCCCACCGCTGCCACCAGTTTGTGACGGGGTGTACGGCAGAGCAAGAAGGGACAACAGGCCAAGGGATGATTCCACAGATTTATTATCAAGAACGCTGGAACAACACATGCAGGTAGATCTACAGAGTCCACAATTAGTCCAACGGAACAGATTCGGGGGCACCTCCCGATAATCCTTGTGCCAGGTAACAAAGCAATAGTCCACAATTAGTCCAATGGATCCCAAAACAATCTCACGAACGACGAGATATGTCCTCAGCTCAAGTCTCGCCCCGTTCGCTTCCGCAGTCCCAGATGGGCGTGGGGTCTTGCCTCAGCTAAGAATCCCCACTCCTTCTCCTTCAAAGATCAACTCACATCTGATCTCAAAATAAGAATGGATTGTCTGAGCTCCTGGGATCCGCCCATGAAGGGGGGTAGGGGTCACACCTTCTATTCAATGGTTGGGTCCACCAGAAGATTCTAGACTGGTGGGCTCCACATAGTCTATGTAGGATGCACATTTGACTAGCCACCTGCTGTGAGGAAGAATGGCTATTCCTCCACTAGTGATGTTGGCAAAGCTTAATTACATTATATCTTAGGGCTGCAAGTATTGGGGGAAGGAGACATATTGTTACAGGTGAACTCCTAGCACAAGAAAATATATAAATTACAGCTAATAGAAACCAGAGAACAGTTACATACATCAAATGGCATATTATTCAAATACAGGACAGGGCAAAAGTACATATCATGACACAGAGGTCCTGTGTACAATGTCACCAGTGATCACTGTATTACCTATACAGTATATACAGAGCTCCTGTGTATAATACCACCAGTGATCTCTGTATTACCTCTACACAGACACTGCATACTAAGTACAGATCTCCTGTGAATACTGGCACTTATGGTGATAGTATTGTGTTTTTTTTTTATTTTTATTGCTGATCAGTATTGTAGTATTCAGTCACTATGTGGTGGTAATATGTGGTCTGGAAATGGTGTTGTGGTATTTGTCCCTTGTATGTGCTATTTGGTCACCAAGTGGTGTTAATATGTGGTCTTGACATGGTTCGGTGGTATTTGTTCCTTGTATGTGATATTATTCGATCACTGTGGTTGTAATTTGTGGTCTGGTCATGGTGCGGTGGTATTTGTTCCTTGTATGCGATATTATTGGTCAAAATATACCTAAATTGTATTGCAGATTTTAACAAATAATTAATAGGTTACAGTAGAGTAGGGCCCGGCCATTTTTCTGGAATAATCTGGTTCGGGTATATCATGACCCCCGTCACATGACCCCCGTCACATGACCCCCATCACATGACCCCCGTCACATGACCAGGGGAGCCCACAGTGTCTGAACAGCTCGGGGCCCTGGCTACCCTTAATCCACCCCTGATCCTACCTCTCCATAGAGGTAAAGCCTTTAGTCCAAGAGAGGATTCACATTATGTTCCCATAGTGATGTAGATTTCCGTCTAAGACAGGATTGGCATTAGGACCTGGCAAAAAGAATCGCCTTATTGCGGCTGCCAGGTGCACATGAATTAGCCAATTTATGCGCTAAGCATTCTCAATTTTTCATATTTCTAGTGTAGTAGTATAATTCAATATCTATATTTCATATTTCATGTTCGTCATAGTGCTACAGTGTGTTACTTTTTGGTTGACTGTATATGAGTTGGTGACACTAGGTAAGCACCTGTTCAGACCCAATTTATATTTGGATATGACAGTCAGTCTTTTGATATTTGTACACAAATGGCACAGACACAGCAGTAGAGTAAAATTACATTTTAGGCACACTACTCACAAAGAAATGACTGCAAAGTAAAATTATTTTTTAGGCACACTATTCATACAGA
Source organism: Ranitomeya imitator (assembly GCF_032444005.1). Classification (NCBI taxonomy): domain Eukaryota; kingdom Metazoa; phylum Chordata; class Amphibia; order Anura; family Dendrobatidae; genus Ranitomeya; species Ranitomeya imitator. The sequence goes on along the minus strand of NC_091285.1, from coordinate 329,328,267 downwards.
CACAGAAGTAGAAAAAAATTTTTTTTTAGTCCAGAACACAATTTTTACAGACACAGCGGTAAAGTAAAATAATTTTTGGCCCATTAATAGCACAAACAAAGCAGCAGATTAGAATTATTTTTAGGCACACTACTCGCAAAGAGACAGCTGTAGAGTAAAATTATATTTTAGGCGCAGCCACAACTTGTGTAGATATAGCGACAGAGTAGAATTATTTTTTTATGCACACTACTCATACACACACGGCTGCAGTGTATATAATTTTAATATAATTAATTTTAGACACATTACTAGTACAGATACAGCAGTAAAGTAAAATTAATTTTTAGGCCCACAAATGGAACAGACACAGTTATAGAGTAAAATTATTTTTTATTTTTAGGTCCACAAATGACACAGATACAGAGGCAGAGTAGAATTATTTTTAGGCACACTAGTTGCAAAGAACCAGCTGCAGAATATAATTATTTTTTAGGCATACTACTCCTACAGACACAATAGTAGAGTAAAATTATTTTTCAGGCCAAGACACAACTTGTACAGACACTGCTGGAGAGCAAAATTACTTTTTAGGCCCACAAATGGCACAGACACAAGGGCAGAGTATAACTATCTTTAGGCACACTGCTTGTACAAATGCACGTTCAAGATATAATTATTTTTAGGCACATTACTTGTATAGACAAAGTGATCGATTAAAATTATTTTTTAGGCCCGACCACAACTTGTACAGACAGATCGTAGAGTATAATTATATTTTTAGTCACAACACTCATACAGACACAGCTGCAGAGTGCACAGAGGCTTTTTGGCACAGTACTCCCACAGATATGGGTGCAGAGTACACACAGTGACTTTTTGACACAATACTTCCACTGAGACGTGTGCAGAGTACACACACAGATGCTTTTTTGCAGAATGCACAATACTATCCCTCACTTCAGCTGCGTCATGTCCCTACACGAATCAGAGCAGAATGGCGGCACCTGTGATCCAGCATCACGTGATGCACCGGTCAATCAATTGATTGACTGTGCTGCAGCCTTTCTACAAGCTTTATTCGGCATCCGAACCTACGGTATTAAAATGGACAATCGGTAAAAAGTCCATGTTCAGGGTTTGCTGACGGACCCTAGGTGTTTGGTACGAACCCTGAACTTGAGAGTTTGGGCTCGCTCATCCCTAATCACAAGTATGTGATTTGCATACTCTTGGCTACAAGATGGGCCCAGACTCACTGAATGCAAGTGCGGCTGGGGGTATGCAAATCACATACGGTACTTGTCATCACATGACCATCCGCTCCCGATGCCGCCACCAGCCTGGGGGGACTCCTATTCTTTGAATTGAATAATTAATTCTTTGAATTAATTATTGTATTGTTAAGGTTGTTACTTATGTTTGTTGTGTTTGATACTGTTAAACTGTAAAGCGCTGCGGAATATGTTGGCGCTATATAAATAAAGATTATTATTATTATTATTTGAATCCCACTTATCTTCACTTACATCACATTATGTACATAATTACAGAGAAATAAATTGATGAGATTTCTCAGCCCTACTACTAACAGGAAGCACAGGTTTTTTTTTTGCTTTTCTTTTACAAACGCAGCTCTACAATATGTGACAAGCTGTATCTGTATTACCAGCCCTGTCAATCTCATCAATGATACATAAAAGAGGACTAAATATGGGAGTCTACCGTACATAAATACAGGGTGTACACCATTTTCATATCTATATATAAATGCCTCATTCAATCTATATGACAAAGTACCGGAGATTGAGATCACTGCACACAGTATGGGCCCAATCCATGACAACTAGCATTGACGGGTAATGTGGGGGACATGTAACAACTTTATTAGCATTATAGATGTGATGTGGAGGTACTTGCTGCTCTGTCACTTGCAATGTGAGATGAATGACAGAGGTAAGTACTTGGGAAGATGCTAAAAGCCAATGAGTGTTCAGTGGGCGAAAAGAGGATAAAGAGGCAGGGGATGGGGCTAGCTCTGGCTGTGAGCTAAGATAAGAATGGGCAGGAAGCTGCCTATTCTATGCTAGAGTTATTACATGAATGTTTTTTAAGCCAAAAATTATGAATAAAAGTGTTTTTGTGAAGGAAACCTATGGCCTTACTCAGAAGGACACATGTTTCAGTAGTGTGCTGCTGTGTGCACAGTGGACAACACAGCGACCAATATTAAGTCTAGGTGTCAGTAGACCCAAGCAATTTTCCACCAGGTGGAAAAAAAGTGCAGCGTACACTTGTGTGGTCCATTTTATAAACCAGAATAATGACAAGCAAATAAGAACCAGTTCCTTGCTGACATGACTGGCCCAATTTCAAAGAACCAAGGTCTAATAGGAATATTTGTGGTCACAACATTACATCCAAGCTCCATAGTATTTGTATGTTTTTGATACTTTAGAGTGTCGTCTATTTATCTTGGCAAATACTGCAACCAGATTGTCTTATTTCCTTGCAATCTATTCATAGTGACCAAACATTAGTATGCCAGCATTTAACAAACAAAGTGATGGTCCAGGTTTTGGAAATAATACCATCTGCTTGTGTAATGTATTCCAAATCACAATGTATTATGATTGAATAATTCTGTTCTCTGAGAATAAAAACATCCAGTGATATTGTTTCATTCAGAAATGCATAACAACTTTACACATTTCCTTTTGTGATGGCATGTACTAAATATGTAAATTGAATTAACAAGACGTGCAGACAGTATAAGTGAAACCATGTGAGTGTCTTTCTTTAGAAGTCACAGAAGTAATGTGAATATATAAAGTAAAATCCTTTCTTTTAATGGCTGCAAATAAATATCTGAAGACAAAATCATCTTATTTTTCAAGGGGTAATCTTAGTAAAATAACCCATTGTCTATTTTCCCCATTCTCTCTATGAGACTCAATGTAGAACCACATCAAACACTGGTGTCACTGATTTTCCACGACAGAGCGGAGCCAGAAGACCACAGCGTCTGATTTCTCCTACTCCTGCACTGATTAGAAGCACTTTACCTTGATATTAAATGGTGTAAATTTCTTTGGGCAGTGCAGTGGTTAATCTGCTCTGCTGGGATCTCCTGCAGCGTTTAGTCTCTTGTTGTGAATTCTGTTGTCAAGCTCCCTCCTGTGGTCATGAATGGTACTTCGGCTGGTTCTGTCCATGGGCTTCCTCTGGTGGTTGTGAGTGGAGCTGCGGCTTCTGAGTTTCCTTCCACAGATGACGAGGTTAATTCGCTAGCTGGCTGCTCTATTTAACTCCACTTAGATCATTGCTCCATGCCACCTGTCAATGTTCCAGTATTGGTCTAGTTCTCTCCTGGATCGTTCTTGTGACCTGTCTTCCCAGCAGAAGCTAAGTTCCTGCTTGTTTTTCTCTGGTTTGCTATTTTTCTGTCCAGCTTGCTATTTTGATTTTTGTCTTGCTTGCTGGAAGCTCTGGGACGCAGAGGGAGCGCCTCCGCACCGTGAGTCGGTGCGGAGGGTCTTTTTGCGCCCTCTGCGTGGTCTTTTTGTAGTTTTTTGTGCTGACCGCAAAGTTACCTTTCCTATCCTCTGTCTGTTCAGTAAGTCGGGCCTCACTTTGCTAAATCTATTTCATCTCTGTGTTTGTAATTTTCATCTTTACTCACAGTCATTATATGTGGGGGGCTGCCTTTTCCTTTGGGGAATTTCTCTGAGGCAAGGTAGGCTTTATTTTTCTATCTCTAGGGCTAGCTAGTTTCTTAGGCTGTGTCGAGTTGCATAGGGAGTGTTAGGAGCAATCCACGGCTATTTCTAGTGTGTGTGATAGGATTAGGGATTGCGGTCAGCAGAGTTCCCACGTCTCAGAGCTCGTCCTATATTATTAGTAACTATCAGGTCATTCCGTGTGCTCTTAACCACCAGGTCCATTATTGTCCTTACCACCAGGTCATAACAGTACAGGTGGCCAAAAGTATTAATGCATCTCAATAGAGGGATAAGAGAAGTTCTGAGACCATTTTTATTTCTTTGCAGTGTGTTTTGTCTCTCTTTTCCCCTTTACCTCTGGGTGGTTCAGGATACAGGTGTAGATATGGACATTCAAGGTCTGTCCTCTTGTATGGATAATCTCACTGCAAGGGTACAAAACATTCAAGATTTTGTGGTTCAGAATCCGATGTCAGAGCCTAGGATTCCAATTCCTGATTTGTTTTTTGGGGATAGATCTAAGTTTCTGAATTTCAAAAATAATTGTAAATTGTTTTTTGCTTTGAAACCTCGCTCCTCAGATGACCCTGTTCAACAAGTGAAAATCATTATTTCTTTGTTACGTGGCCACCTGTACTGTTATGACCTGGTGGTAAGGACAATAATGGACCTGGTGGTTAAGAGCACACGGAATGACCTGATAGCTCTGAGACGTAGGAACTCTGCTGACCGCAATCCCTAATCCTATCACACACACTAGAAATAGCCGTGGATTGCTCCTAACGCTCCCTATGCATCTCGACACAGCCTAAGAAACTAGCAAGCCCTAGAGATAGAAAAATAAAGCCTACCTTGCCTCAGAGAAATTCCCCAAAGGAAAAGGCAGCCCCCAAATATAATGACTGAGAGTAAAGATGAAAATTACAAACACAGAGATGAAATAGATTTAGCAAAGTGAGGCCCGACTTACTGAACAGACAGAGGATAGGAAAGGTAACTTTGCGGTCAGCACAAAAAACTACAAAAAGACCATGCAGAGGGCGCAGAAAGACCCTCCGCACCGACTCACGGTGCGGAGGCGCTCCCTCTGCGTCCCAGAGCTTCCAGCAAGCAAGACAAAAATCAAAATAGCAAGCTGGACAGAAAAATAGCAAACCAGAGAAAAACAAGCAGGAACTTAGCTTCTGCTGGGAAGACAGGTCACAAGAACGATCCAGGAGAGAACTAGACCAATACTGGAACATTGACAGGTGGCATGGAGCAATGATCTAAGTGGAGTTAAATAGAGCAGCCAGCTAACGAATTAACCTCGTCACCTGTGGAAGGAAACTCAGAAGCCGCAGCTCCACTCACAACCACCAGAGGAAGCCCATGGACAGAACCAGCCGAAGTACCATTCATGACCACAGGAGGGAGCTTGACAACAGAATTCACAACAGTCTCTCTGCTGTGCACTGTTAGCCACTCCCATATATATTATCTGGGCCCTGGCTAGCACCCATTATCATGGGAGCATTTGCTGCATGGTTGGAGGTTGTTGTTGGTTATTATAGAAGAAGGAAGTTGGTATTTTTTATCTGTGACTTGCTAGGTTTTGAGTCATGATAATTGTTTTCTTCTCCCACTTTGATTTAACCCCATCCTCCACTCCCTGATGTTTTTCTCTGTTACATGTGTGTGTATATTTGTATGTTTGGTATTTTTTTAAACCCTGTTTGTTTTGCCTTGTTAGTCTGGTTGTTGTATTATGGTACACTGTTACTCCCCTCTTCACTGGTCAGGGGAAGAGTACAGGCTGAGAGCAGATTCAAGAGCTGAGGCAAAGTACCTGGCCCCAGCTTCTTCACCATCAGAAGTAATTCGGGGAACAGGGCAAGCTAGGGTGCCCCTAGTTTTAGGGACAGAGAAGGAGCCCCTGGTCCCAGGAGATCCAACAACAGAGTTAAGACAACGGGTTCTCTCTCTTTTAGACTAAAGCTTTCCATTAAATAAATGACCAGTCATTTATTTAATATTACATTTACCAAACAGAAGCGGTGATACATGGGCTATAAGAAGCCAGGCTACAGCAGCTGTCACCTGAAATGGGGTTATCTTTGTCAAATTAAATAGCATCTTTCTGTATAAATTCAAGGACATGCGAATTCCTTCAATAGGGTTAACATGGGTTGAACTAAGTTTCACAAATGCGTTCTGATAAATTATCTTAGTTCCATGACTCCAGAATACAGAATCTATACCCAGGCATTATGACAGCAAGATAATTTAAGCCAAAATGCATATAAGATGCACTTCATCTCCCCAAATTTGAGGAGCTGAGACCTCAATCTGCACATGTACAGCCTCTGGTAGCCATTTTCCCAAAGTCCACCACACTGAAAATGATAGGAGGTAGACTTTGTCGACTTCGCCAACATCGTCTTAAAGCTTGGGGCCCACCGCAGCCTCACACTGCCAAACACCCCATTCTCCCCACCCGGGGACCACAGCATTGCCCCATACCTGCCACCACAGCCAGCTTACTGCAGCAACGACCCAGCCTGCTGGGACCTTGATCCACTGCAGCCGCAGCTACAGAAAAATCAGACTATAAGACATACCACCATTTTATTAAAAAAATTTTTTATTTCTGCCTCAAAATTTGGTGTGGTGGGTTTCATAGTCTGCAAAATATCGTAGACATCACAAAATTCTACCCTGTGATCTAATTGAAAGCCCGTTATGAGCCTTAGTAAATTCTACTCCTCTTATTGAGAGACTATGGGGGCAATTCATCAAGATCGGTGATTCTCTCACCGGTATGGATGAGGGGGTGTTTTGGAGTGGATGCTCCTGAATCATTAAGAGGCTAATGTATTTTATTCAATCAGGCAAGGCGCATAGTCTTATGCGCCAATATGTGCACCTTGCCACAAATCTAACCCCCAGCTCCCGCTGGTTAAACTTTGAGGTATAGTAAATGCTGCCACTCATCATGAATGTGCCCCAGCCAAGTCCACTTTATCAGAGCTGGGACAAGAATGGCTTGAAAGGCAAGGAGTCACATTTTTTTGTGCAACCTCATATTATAAAAAAAACTGCTAGTTTTCAAAGCTATTTTTTTTACAGAAATCTGGCGGAAAAGCTTTGTTGTATCACCCCCAATATATGCTTCTGTACTTTGTAAATATGTTATTGACTGTGCTGTGCTTGATGTACCTTAGTTTGTGTGATAAGTAAAAGTTTTTGCTGTATCGCTTTCTGTGCCCACCTGCCAATATTCAGTGCTATTCCACACACCTACAAGTTACATTTGGCTGAAGTCCTAGAGAATGTTATCTGTTAGGTCCAACCCCAATCATAAGCATATATGAGTATGAATAGTGTTCTCTCGTATTCTGCTGATCTTACAGTTATGGTAAAATGAGTTTGATTCCTAACACTTTTCACTTCATTCTATTGTATGTTGAGATGTAGGTAGTTTTGATAAAAGTGCAATGAATCTATTCTATATGGCATTGCTATAGCTTTATAGTTGCTACATATAATAGAAATGTATATGATTTAAGATATCTCACCTTGTTTCACATTTTGCTATGTAGGTAATTGCCAACAGTTGTTTACAGTTGCAGTCATTCCAAGGCAGAAAGAGGCAGACTGCTGTGTTTTCAATGGAATTGCTCTACAGGAGGCCCGCTGTGTGTAGGACAGAATCACCCTCAACATATCTTTAATTCTGATGAGCTCTTGGAAAATGTACTTTTATTTCTTTCAGCAATAATATAAACTCATTTCCATAAACCAGCTTATCCTAGCCGTAGTCTGCAGGGAACACATGTATAGAAATCTTCTCTCCAAGCTTCCCTAGAGTGCAGTGCATATATTTTTACAAATATAAACAGTAGATTTGCTCAAATATGAGATTTCTTGATAGAAAATATTAAGAAGATGTGTCTGGTCATGGTGTCTCAGGAACAGGGGTGTTCAGTCCTCTGTTTCAATTTGCAAAATGGCTATATGTGGGCAATTTTTTTTCTATTATAATTAAAGATAAGTTAACTTGTTCAGAAAATGTTTGCCAATCTCAAATTCGGCACAAATGCAGCTCATTTGGCATTTGGATTTGTGATTGCCTTCCCAATCATTTTTCCTAAAAATCGGTAAAAGTCGGCCAAAGTTCAGTAAATGACCAAGTTTACTAAAGGCTGTTTCAGGCATCAGTGTTTCTGGTAGCAGCACAGGCCGCAAAATGTCCCGCACACGTGCACGCTGATGACTCAATGTGACGCATACTGTACAGTTATACTCCCCTAACGCCCATTCCATTGAAGCCCTCGTCTCCTGTAATAAAACAAAAACAGCCATATTCTTCACCTGTCCGTCGTTTTGTCCCATGCCATAATCCATATCTGGGGATAAACAGTTTTCAACCTGAACGGTGCCAAGATGTGATTGTCCAGGTTGAGAACCACTGATGTATGAGCTGCTGCGTGCGTAGAGTTAAAAAATCAAGCTCATCCCGTGGTAAAAAATCAAGAAAAACAATCTAGACAAGGATATAATCATATAAAATATAATTTTTATTAAATTCCACACATAAAATTATAAGGAAAAATATACCAATATATATGTAAACAAATTATTGCTACGTGCCCTAATTTCACTGGCTACTATAGTCTAGATCTCCGTGAAAAACCACTCACTCTTACTACCTCCTGCAAATGCCAAAATATATATGACAAAAAAGAACCACTAGGTTGAATAAAAAAGTGAAAAAAAGTGCAATGTGCCTAAAGTGCCAAAATGTACATATTAAGATGTAAATATAATTACAATGGCTTGTAAAGAGACTAAAGTGCTATATGCAAAGTGCAGATGCAGGGAAGGTAGGTAGATAGAAGTAGGAAGACACTTACTCTGACCAATATGTATATAGTCCACTATGGGTAGCCAGGACAATCAGGGGCACCCCGACGCGCGTTTCGGACGCACTTGCTGTTAAGGACTGGCGGAACGCACCAAGTATAGATGGTAAGAAACTAGGTGCGTTCGCAGTCCGAGGTCCACCGTGCAGGTAAAAGACCCTGCAGCTAGCAAGACGGACAATATGGCGGTACACTAAAGGATACACGCATGGGTTAAACCTCACCCAGCGTGAAGAAAGCGATCCTGTTAATTCACAGGACCGCAGTACCGCACTAGTGCGCGAGCAAGTGGTCAGCGGACTTAACCCCAGAAGGGATTGGAGCCCGATTAGACCCTTGCTGGCGTAACACCGCAACTGGGTGTGTAGAGAACCTTAAGAAATATAAGTGCACAAGAGTGCGAGCGATGCCGCACTAACGGACGCCACTAACCACCCAGACTCGGGTATGGAAAGCGCAAGGCAGGCGCACGGCGCCGTACTGGCAGGCACAGCTACAGGACGCTGAGATGTGTGTTTAGTGCTGTAGGCTAAGTCGGGCGCTAGATAGCAGCCATACACCTTCCGCGAACAGACATTCAATAGGGTAGGGGTTTCCAAGGACGACTTGCACTCACAACATACACACATTAGCAATTGTTTGACAATACTAGCGCATGGCCGTGCGGTCATGCGCAGTTTATATAGCAGCAGCACAGGAAGTGGCCACAGCACTTTTGCCCTTCTAGGACCTGCCAAGAGGACCAATGGAATGTGCTGCAGAGCCTGAACACATGACCCTCGATCTCCAACGGGAGACCTTACGCTGGGCATGCTCAGTACATGCAGACAAGGACTTAGTCCCAGAGAAGTCCGCTCGCTGCTGACCAGCACTGACTTTAATGGCAGAGACTGGAGAAGCAGCACTAACTCTCAGAACAGAGTGAGAATGAGCAAGACGCTGGGACCGACGTCCTTGCTGAGCAGGCTCCACTGCGGCTGGACAAGAATGGGAGACCGCAGCGGAAGTGGCTCGAGATTCCCCCCGTGCAGAAGCGGGAACTCGACCCCTAACATTACCCCCCCTCCTAGGGCCCCCCCCTCCTTGGGCCTCGCTACGTTCGAAGGCAGCAATGAGCTGCGGAGCCCGAATGTGCTCCACAGGCTCCCAGGTTCTATCCTCTGGACCATGACCCTTCCAATCCACCAAATAAAATTTTTTGCCACGTACCACCTTGCTTCCCACAATAGCATTCACCTCAAACTCATCCGTGGATGAACCCGATGTCCCAGCAGATAACTCAGAAAACCGAGACAAACGAACGGGCTTTAAGAGGGAAACGTGAAAGGTATCGGTGATACCAAGGCGTGGAGGAATGGCCAAACGGTAAACCACAGGGTTGACCTGTTCCAGAACCTTAAACGGGCCAATGTAGCGAGGAGCAAACTTAGTGGATTCAACTCGCAGCCTGATGTTACGGGCGGAGAGCCACACTAAGTCGCCGGGAGCAAAGACCGGAGCGGGACGCCGGTGTGTATCAGCCGAAACCCTCATTCTCTCCTTGGAGGCCCGAATGGCATCCTGTGTGCGGTCCCAGATGTCCCGTGCCTCCACCGCCCAGTCTGCCACCCTAGAATCGGTGGATGACACGGGCATGGGCACAGGAACACGCGGATGCTGGCCGTAATTAAGGAGAAAAGGAGTTTGGCCAGTGGAATCGGCTACGGCGTTGTTCAAGGCAAATTCCGCCCAAGGTAGCAAAGATGCCCAGTCATCCTGCCTAGCGGAGACGAAATGTCGCAAATATGTCACCAGAGTCTGGTTGGTTCTCTCCACCAACCCATTCGTCTCGGGATGATATGCAGAGGAGAGGTTTAACTCTATGCTGAGCAAACGGCAGAGCTCTCTCCAAAACCGAGACGCGAACTGGGGACCCCGATCGCTGACAATCTTATCAGGCATACCATGCAATCGGAAAACATGCTTCATGAACAACACCGCCAAGGCCCGTGCTGAGGGCAACCGAGGAAGCGGTACCAAATGTACCATCTTAGAGAAATGGTCGGTGACAACCCAAATAATGGAGCAGCCACGCGACTTGGGTAAGCCCACCACAAAGTCCATTCCGACCATCTCCCAGGGCCTGTCTGCCACCGGTAGAGGGTAAAGCAACCCAGCAGGCCGTTGCCGAGGAGACCGATTCTGGGCGCAAGAAACGCACGCCTGAATATAGTCCTTGACATCTCGGACCATATGCGGCCACCAATATGTTCTCGCCAAAAGCTCAGATGTCCTCTTGGTCCCAAAATGCCCACCCACTCTGGAGGAGTGAGCCCAAGAGAGAACCTCCGGTCGCAAGTTAGCTGGCACGAAAGTCTTGCCCGGGGCACAGACTCCAGCGAAACCGGAGCTACAGTTCTCAGGCTCTCAGGCGGGACAATAAGCCGAGGCTCCTCCTCCTCCTCCTCAGATGACACTACGGAGCGGGAGAGAGCGTCGGCACGAACGTTCTTCTCCCCGGAGAGAAAATGGAGGGTAAAATGGAACCGGGAGAAAAACAGGGACCATCTAGCCTGGCGAGAATTTAGCCGCTGGGCCGTCTGTATATACACCAAGTTCTTGTGGTCAGTGAAGACTTGGAAGGGAAAGCGAGCTCCCTCCAAGAGGTGTCTCCACTCTGAAAAAGCCAACTTCATGGCTAGCAACTCCCTGTCCCCGATGGAATAATTCCTCTCCGCTGGTGTGAAAGTTTTGGAGAAGAAGAAGCAAGGATGCTTCCGACCTTGAGCATCCTTTTGGAAAAGGACTGCTCCAGCACCAACGGATGAGGCATCCACCTCCAAGATGAATGGTTTATCTACATCGGGGCGATGTAGGATGGGAGCGCTAGCGAAGTGTGACTTAATCGAGAGAAAGGCCTTGGAGACCTCCTCTGACCACAACTTGGGATTTGCTCCCTTCTTGGTGAGGGCGACCAAGGGAGCTACCAAAGTTGAGAAGTGTGGAATGAACTGGCGATAGTAATTAATGAACCCCATAAAGCGCTGCACCGCTTTAAGAGAATGGGGTTCCTGCCAGTCCATTACCGCCTGTAGCTTGGCAGGATCCATAGCCAAACCCTGGGCAGAAATGATATAACCAAGGAAAGGCAAGGACTCCTGCTCAAACACACACTTCTCCAACTTAGCGTAGAGGGAGTTTGCCCGTAAGAGGTCGAAGACTTTGCGAACAGCTCTCCGATGGGAGTCTATATCTGGAGAGTAGATGAGAATGTCATCCAGATAGACTACGACCGAGGTGGTGAGCATATCCCGAAAGATGTCGTTCACAAAGTCTTGGAAAACGGCTGGGGCATTACAGAGCCCAAAGGGCATCACTAGATATTCATAGTGCCCATCCCTGGTGTTAAAAGCCGTCTTCCATTCATCCCCCTCACGGATGCGAATCAGGTTGTAAGCACCCCGCAGATCTAACTTTGTAAATACCTTTGCTCCCCGTAGCCTATCAAAGAGCTCAGATATCAGGGGTAATGGGTACTTGTTCTTAACGGTAATGGCGTTAAGACCCCTGTAGTCTATGCATGGACGTAAGTCTCCAGTCTTCTTCTGTACGAAGAAGAACCCAGCCCCTGCCGGTGACACTGACTTTCTAATGAATCCTCTTGCCAGATTCTCCTGAATATACTGGGACATTGCCTCCGTCTCCGGGAGAGATAACGTGTAGACTCGACCCCGGGGAGGCTCAGCACCAGGCAAGAGGTCAATAGGACAGTCATATGGGCGGTGAGGCGGAAGAGTCTCCGCAGCTCTTTTGGAGAACACGTCTGCATGGGACCAATAGTGCTTGGGGAGAGAGGAAAGATCTGCGGGTACCTGTGTAGTAGCAACCTGAACGCACTCCCTCTGACATCTACCCTCACAGGATTTACTCCATCCCAAAATTCTCCCAGAGGACCACTCAATATGAGGAGAATGGTAGCGAAGCCATGGCATCCCCAACAGGACCTCATCAATTCCCTCAGGAATGACTAATAGGGAGATTATCTCCTGATGTGATGGAGACACAGATTGCGTGAAAGGAATGGTTTGGTGGGTAATCTGTGAAGGTAGTGTTGACCCATTTACCACTCGAACGGTCACTGGCTGGGCGAGCATCACCAAGGGTATTGCGTGACACTGGGCAAAGGCGGAGGACATAAAGTTACCCTCTGCCCCAGAATCCAAGCATAGCTCGACCGTAAGAGTGGATGGGCCTATGGTAATTGTCCCCTTGAAGGACAACTTTGAGGCAAACGTCGCCGTGTCTAGTGTACCTCCTCCAACTGCCACTAGACGCTGACGTTTCCCCGACCGCTGAGGACTCTTGGAGGCAAGACGTCCTGACTGCTGGCCAACATGACGGACCTTATGTGCACGAGCGGACTGAGACTTGGATCCCGCTCGTGTCACCTCCAAGGTCTCATGTGACTCAGATGCCTGGACTGGAGATTCCAAAGGTTTGGCGAAGGTAGGAGCCAGCCGAAACCTCTGCCTACACTGGGCTCGTTCCAACCTCCGCTCGTTAAAACGGAGGTCTATACGAGTAGAAATAGATATTAACTCCTCCAGTGTGGCAGGAATCTCCCTAGTGGCCAGAGCGTCCTTAACATGGTCAGCCAGGCCCCTCCAGAATATGGGGATAAGGGCTTTATCCGACCACTCCAGCTCGGAAGCTAAAGTACGGAATCGGACGGAAAAATGGCTGACCAAGGACTCACCCTGAGTTAATGCCAGTAGTTGGAGCGCTGTATCATGGGTGAGTTGAGGTCCTAGAAAGACCTTTTTCAGCGTGCCCAGAAACAACGGAGCACTCTGCACCACATGATCATCACGCTCCCACAGCGGCGTAGCCCACTCCAACGCCCTGTCCGACAACAGCGAGACAATAAATCCCACCTTAGCCCGCTCTGTAGGAAAACGTGCAGCCAGGAGCTCGAGGTGGATAGAGCACTGACTCACGAATCCCCTACAAGTTTTGCAATCTCCAGAAAATTTTTCTGGCAACGGGAGGCGGGATAATGTCGGAACAGGGGTGGCAGTGGACAAGGTTGCTGCCGCCACGCCAGCAGCCTTTACAGCAACTGCGGTAACATCCACAGCTGAGGTTGAGTTCTCGAGAACCTTCAACCTACCCTCCAACTGCTGGATATACCGCAAAGATTGCTGAATGTCCGCCATACTAGCCAGACCTTGGCGCTAGTATTATGTTAAGGACTGGCGGAACGCACCAAGTATAGATGGTAAGAAACTAGGTGCGTTCGCAGTCCGAGGTCCACCGTGCAGGTAAAAGACCCTGCAGCTAGCAAGACGGACAATATGGCGGTACACTAAAGGATACACGCATGGGTTAAACCTCACCCAGCGTGAAGAAAGCGATCCTGTTAATTCACAGGACTGCAGTACCGCACTAGTGCGCGAGCAAGTGGTCAGCGGACTTAACCCCAGAAGGGATTGGAGCCCGATTAGACCCTTGCTGGCGTAACACCGCAACTGGGTGTGTAGAGAACCTTAAGAAATATAAGTGCACAAGAGTGCGAGCGATGCCGCACTAACGGACGCCACTAACCACCCAGACTCGGGTATGGAAAGCGCAAGGCAGGCGCACGGCGCCGTACTGGCAGGCACAGCTACAGGACGCTGAGATGTGTGTTTAGTGCTGTAGGCTAAGTCGGGCGCTAGATAGCAGCCATACACCTTCCGCGAACAGACATTCAATAGGGTAGGGGTTTCCAAGGACGACTTGCACTCACAACATACACACATTAGCAATTGTTTGACAATACTAGCGCATGGCCGTGCGGTCATGCGCAGTTTATATAGCAGCAGCACAGGAAGTGGCCACAGCACTTTTGCCCTTCTGGGACCTGCCAAGAGGACCAATGGAATGTGCTGCAGAGCCTGAACACATGACCCTCGATCTCCAACGGGAGACCTTACGCTGGGCATGCTCAGTAGAGTTGAGCGACCTTGACCTTTTTAGAGTCGAGCCGGGTTTTGCGAAACCCGACTATGTCCAAAGTCGGGTCGAGTGAAATCGGCCGATTATGACGTAAAGTCGGGATCGACCGAAACACGAAACCCAATGCAAGTCAATGGGGCAGCATAGTCGGCAGTGAGTGGGGGCCAGGAAAACACCTAGAGTGGCCATTTTAATGTCAAAACCATCCATTCTTCTTAATGAAGCTTGTCAAGCGTAATTTACCTTATAATAATTGGAAGGCATTTGAAATTGGGGGTCATTTGGCTAAAGTTGTGGGGGGTAGGGCTGGTTCAAGTAATTAGTGGGCCCAGGAAATCTGGACCACGTCACGGCAGTGGAGCAGGGAGAGGTAAGTATTTCAACTTTGCAAGTGCTGTGAACCTGAGCAAGCAGGGGGGGCCCACTCGTTGGCATTGGCACTGGCACAGGGCCCCTCAAAGTACAGCGGTGTGTTTGCACGGCGGGGGCGCCTCCCACCGGCAGCAACACTTTTGCGTACTATGAGAGGCCCTGTGCCAGTGACGTCGCCAACTAGTATTCCTCCCCCCACCTGATGAAGGAACCTGCACTTTCATCTGCACCTTCCTCTTTGTCCCCGTGTAAGGTGGTATGGTATGCGGGAAGAGCAACCTGACTTTCAGCAGGGTCACAATGTTGTTGTGTAGCGTGCACGGGGAATGTTGCGTTATGGGTCAATGTACCAGCAGACTCATCTATCACTGGCTGGGCAATGGGCACGATGAAGTGGAAACACAGATATAGGCCCAAAGAAGAAAGTGGGCTAAATGCAGTTCAAAATTGGTAACACAGGAATAACCAGGGGGCATTGCAGTGGAGGACAACTGGAATGAGAGGCTGACACAGAGAGTAGGGCCAAATCAGTAAGTAGTCGAAATGCAGTTCAAAATTGGCAACCGTAGTAAACAGGCGGCACAGCTTTGTTCAGTGGAGGAGAACAGCAAGGAGTGGCAGACACCGATAGTAGGCCCCAAACCAACTAGTACGCCAAATGCAGTTGTTCCATTTAACCACAATTTAATGAGAGCCTGAAGATAGAAGCTCAGGAAAGGCAACCTGGGGAACACCTTGGAGTGTAACACACCATCTCTCTCCACCCCATACCCATTTTGTATGGCCTAATGCAGTGTACTTTTCTACAACTACTAAACGAGAGTCGGAAGACCGAAGCAATGGCAAGGAAACCTGGGGAACACCTTAGAGTGTAACACACCCTCTCTCTACACCCCATACCCAATTTGAAGGCCTAATGCAGTGTAGTTTCCAAGAACTACTAAACGAGAGCCGGAAGATCGAAGCTCAGGAAAGGCAACCTGGGGAACACCTTGGAGTGTAACACACCCTCTCGCTACACCCCATACCCAATTTGAAGGCCTAATGCAGCGTAGTTTCCAACAACTACTAAACGAGAGCCGGAAGATCGAAGCTCAGGAAAGGCAACCTGGGGAACACCTTGGAGTGTAACAAACCCTCTCTCTACACCCCATACCCAATTTGTAGGCCTAATGCAGCGTAGTTTCCGACAACTACTAAACGAGAGCATGAAGATCGAAGCTCAGGAAAGGCAACCTGGGGAACACCTTGGAGTGTAACACACCCTCTCTCTACACCCCATACCCAATTTGTAGGCCTAATGCAGCGTAGTTTCCGACAACTACTAAACGAGAGCCGGAATATCGAAGCTCAGGAAAGGCAACCTGGGGAACACCTTGGAGTGTAACACACCCTCTCTCTACGCCCCATACCCAATTTGTAGGCCTAATGCAGCGTAGTTTCCGACAACTACTAAACGAGAGCCGGAATATCGAAGCTCAGGAAAGGCAACCTGGGGAACACCTTGGAGTGTAACACACCCTCTCTCTACACCCCATACCCAATTTGAAGGCCTAATGCAGTGTAGTTTCCAAGAACTACTAAACGAGAGCCGGAAGATCGAAGCTCAGGAAAGGCAACCTGGGGAACACCTTGGAGTGTAACACACCCTCTCGCTACACCCCATACCCAATTTGAAGGCCTAATGCAGCGTAGTTTCCAACAACTACTAAACGAGAGCCGGAAGATCGAAGCTCAGGAAAGGCAACCTGGGGAACACCTTGGAGTGGAACACACCATCTCTCTACACCCCATACCCAATTTGAAGGCCTAATGCAGAGTAGTTTCCAAGAACTACTAAACGAGAGCCGGAAGATCGAAGCTCAGGAAAGGCAACCTGGGGAACACCTTGGAGTGTAACACAACGTCTCTCTACACGACGGAAGGGCTGATTCTTAGGAAGGAAGGCTGTTGGAAATAAGCATTGCGCGTCCGAGGGTGATTATATTCTTATTAGGTATATACTCACCCTCGGACGCGCCCTGCTTCTTTATTTGGAATGAATGTTTATTTGCAATGTGGTGTTGACTTTCTCTATTATTTTGGTAATTAATGATTTTATTATTTTCATTATTTTGCATCTTCTCGGCAATAATATAAAGAAGACGCGACAGGACAACACTCGGTGGATGCCATATGTGTGTTTTCAATTTAAAAAAACTTTCAGTTAACTACTTGCAGGAGAAAGTAATTGTAGCTGGTGGCCATTTTTAGTACTGTACCAGATTAGAGTTGTGTGTTTGTTTTTAATGTTAAAATGTCTGCATTTGATATCTCACCAGTATTTTCTTTTTTATAAGCAAAATACTTATTTTTATATTTTCTGATGTTGGTTCCAGGGGTACACGGCCAGCAGTGCCCTGGTCAGTGTAGTAGTAGTTGAAAGAATGGACCGCAGACAGGCATCGAAGGCCTAAAATAATAACACATGGCTGTAGGCAATTTTAAATTGGTTCCAGGGGTACACGGACAGCAGTGGTGTGGTCAGTGGAGGCCTAGTGGAAGGAGTGACCGCAGACAGGCATCGAAGGCCTAAAATAATAACACATGGCTGTAGGCAATTTTAAATTGGTTCCAGGGGTACACGGGCAGCAGTGACCTGGTCAGTGTAGTAGTAGTTGAAAAAATGGACCGCAGACAGGCATCGAATGCCTAAAATAATAACACATGGCTGTAGGCAATTTTAAATTGGTTCCAGGGGTACACGGGCAGCAGTGACCTGGTCAGTGTAGTAGTAGTTGAAAGAATGGACCGCAGACAGGCATCGAAGGCCTAAAATAAAAAAATTGGGCTGGCTGTAGGCAATTTTAAATTGGTTCCAGGGGTACACGGACAGCAGTGGTGTGGTCAGTGGAGGCCTAGTGGAAGGAGTGACCGCAGACAGGCATCGAAGGCCTAAAATAATAACACATGGCTGTAGGCAATTTTAAATTGGTTCCAGGGGTACACGGACAGCAGTGGTGTGGTCAGTGGAGGCCTAGTGGAAGGAGTGACCGCAGACAGGCATCGAAGGCCTAAAATAATAACACATGGCTGTAGGCAATTTTAAATTGGTTCCAGGGGTACACGGACAGCAGTGGTGTGGTCAGTGGAGGCCTAGTGGAAGGAGTGACCGCAGACAGGCATCGAAGGCCTAAAATAATAACACATGGCTGTAGGCAATTTTAAATTGGTTCCAGGGGTACACGGGCAGCAGTGACCTGGTCAGTGTAGTAGTAGTTGAAAGAATGGACCGCAGACAGGCATCGAAGGCCTAAAATAAAAAAATTGGGCTGGCTGTAGGCAATTTTAAATTGGTTCCAGGGGTACACGGGCAGCAGTGGTGTGGTCAGTGGAGGCCTAGTGGAAGGAGTGACCGCAGACAGGCATCGAAGGCCTAAAATAATAACACATGGCTGTAGGCAATTTTAAATTGGTTCCAGGGGTACACGGGCAGCAGTGACCTGGTCAGTGTAGTAGTAGTTGAAAAAATGGACCGCAGACAGGCATCGAATGCCTAAAATAATAACACATGGCTGTAGGCAATTTTAAATTGGTTACAGGGGTACACGGACAGCAGTGACCTGGTCAGTGTAGTAGTAGTTGAAAGAATGGACCGCAGACAGGCATCGAAGGCCTAAAATAAAAAAATTGGGCTGGCTGTAGGCAATTTTAAATTGGTTCCAGGGGTACACGGACAGCAGTGGTGTGGTCAGTAGAGGCCTAGTGGAAGGAGTGACCGCAGACAGGCATCGAAGGCCTAAAATAATAACACATGGCTGTAGGCAATTTTAAATTGGTTCCAGGGGTACACGGACAGCAGTGACCTGGTCAGTGTAGTAGTAGTTGAAAGAATGGACCGCAGACAGGCATCGAAGGCCTAAAATAAAAAAATTGGGCTGGCTGTAGGCAATTTTAAATTGGTTCCAGGGGTACACGGGCAGCAGTGACCTGGTCAGTGTAGTAGTAGTTGAAAGAATGGACCGCAGACAGGCTTAGAAGGCCTAACATAACAAACTTGGGCTGGCTGTAGGCACTTTTAAATTGGTTCCAGGGGTACACGGGCAGCAGTGGTCTGGTCAGTGGAAGTCTAGTGGAAGGAGTGACCGCAGACAGGCTTCCAAGGCCTAACATAACAAACTTGGGCTGGCTGTAGGCACTTTTAAATTGGTTCCAGGGGTACACGGGCAGCAGTGGTCTGGTCAGTGGAAGTCTAGTGGAAGGAGTGACCGCAGACAGGCTTCCAAGGCCTAACATAACAAACTTGGGCTGGCTGTAGGCACTTTTAAATTGGTTCCAGGGGTACACGGGCAGCAGTGGTCTGGTCAGTGGAAGTCTAGTGGAAGGAGTGACCGCAGACAGGCTTCGAAGGCCTAACATAACAAAATTGGGCTGGCTGTAGGCACTTTAAATTGGTTCCAGGGGTACATGGGCAGCAGTGTATGGTCAGTGGAAGTCTAGTGGAAGGAGTGACGGCAGACAGTCTTCGAAGGCCTAACATAACAAAATTGGGCTGACTGTAGGCACTTTTAAATTGGTTCCAGGGTAACACGGCCAGCAGTGGCCTGGTCAGTGTAGTAGTTGTAGAAAGAAGGGACCGCAGACAGGCTTCGAAGGCCTAACATAACAAAAATGTCAAAACAATGGTATTGTCAGTGCCAGGCATTGAAGGATGTCAGCGGCTAGACTACACATTGGTGAAGCTGTGAGAGATAATTTTGCTAGTGGTAGAGCACTGTTTGAGCTGGGGGGGGGAACTGTCTTGTGGCCGGCGGTACAGGCACAGGGCCCCTCATATTACAACGGTGTGTCTGACGTTGGGTGCGCACCACCACCGCCAGAGACACTTTATTGTACTATGAGGGACCCAGTGGCAGTGCCGTCGACCAAAAGCGGCCACACCCACCTCTTCAGACAAACAGCACTCTCAAGGGTCCAAGCGCAAAGTGGCGATAGCACGGCCCCGTGTGGGGAGTTTGGCCATTTCGTGAGGTGGAAACATGTCGTATGCTGGACAATCAGGTGAAGAAAATTACGAGATTGGAAAAGTCATTCAGAATAGTCCACAGGCAAGACCTTTTCATAGGAAAGCTAGGTGTCAGCCGGGCAGGGTGGGGCAAAAGATTTTGAAATCCAGTTGTGGTTCATTTTAATGAAGGTTAGATCATCTACATTTTGGGTAGCCAGACGAGTCCTTTTTTCTGTTAGTATTGAACCTGCAGCACTGAATACTCTTTCTGATAGGACACTAGCTGCCGGGCAAGCAAGCTCCTGCAATGCATATTCTGCCAATTCTGGCCAGGTGTCTAATTTGGATGCCCAGTAATCAAATGGGAATGACGGTTGAGGGAGAACGTCGATAAGGGATGAAAAATAGTTTGTAACCATACTGGACAAATGTTGTCTCCTGTCACTTTGAATTGATGCTGCAGTACCTGTCCTGTCTGCGGTCATAGAAAAATCACTCCACAACCTGGTCAGAAAACCCCTCTGTCCAACGCCACTTCTGATTTCTGCCCCTCTAACACCTCTGGTCTGCTGGCCCCTGGAGCTCGTGTGAGAACGATCACGGGCGCTGTGTGCAGGGAATGCCAGAAGCAAACGGTCAACAAGAGTTGATTGTTTTGTTGCTAATATTAGTTCCAAGTTCTCATGTGGCATAATATTTTGCAATTTGCCTTTATAGCGAGGATCAAGGAGGCAGGCCAACCAGTAATCGTCATCGTTCATCATTTTTGTAATGCGTGTGTCCCTTTTGAGGATACGCAAGGCATAATCCGCCATGTGGGCCAAAGTTCCCGTTGTCAAATCTGCGGTTGTGCTTGGTTGAGGGGCAGTTGCAGGCAAATCTACGTCACTTGTGTCCCTCAAAAAACCAGAACCCGGCCTTGCCACGCCACCAATTTCCCGTGCCCCCGGGAAAGCTTCCTCATTAAAAATATACTCATCCCCATCATCCTCCTCATCCTCCACCTCCTCTTCGCCCGGTACCTCGTCATGTACACTGCCCTGACCAGACAATCGCTGACTGTCATCAAGGCTTTCCTCTTCCTCTGGTGCAGACGCCTGATCCTTTATGTGCGTCAAACTTTGCATCAGCAGACGCATTAGGGGGATGCTCATGCTTATTATGGCGTTGTCTGCACTAACCAGCCGTGTGCATTCCTCAAAACACTGAAGGACTTGACACATGTCTTGAATCTTCGACCACTGCACACCTGACAACTCCATGTCTGCCATCCTACTGCCTGCCCGTGTATGTGTATCCTCCCACAAAAACATAACAGCCCGCCTCTGTTCGCACAGTCTCTGAAGCATGTGCAGTGTTGAGTTCCACCTTGTTGCAACGTCTATGATTAGGCGATGCTGGGGAAGGTTCAAAGAACGCTGATAGGTCTGCATACGGCTGGAGTGTACAGGCGAACGGCGGATATGTGCGCAAAGTCCACGCACTTTGAGGAGCAGGTCGGATAACCCCGGATAACTTTTCAGGAAGCACTGCACCACCAGGTTTAAGGTGTGAGCCAGGCAAGGAATGTGTTTCAGTTGGGAAAGGGAGATGGCAGCCATGAAATTCCTTCCGTTATCACTCACTACCTTGCCTGCCTCAAGATCTACAGTGCCCAGCCACGACTGCGTTTCTTGCTGCAAGAACTCGGACAGAACTTCCGCGGTGTGTCTATTGTCGCCCAAACACTTCATAGCCAATACAGCCTGCTGACGTATGCCAGTAGCTGCCCCATAATGGGAGACCTGGTGTGCAACAGTGGCAGGTGCGGATGGAGTGTTTGTGCGACTGCGGTCTGTGGACGAGCTCTTGCTTCTGCAGGAGGACGAGGAGGAGGAGGAGGAGGGGGTGCGAACGGCTACAGACAACTGTTTACTAGACCGTGGGCTAGGCAGAACTGTCCCAAACTTGCTGTCCCCTGTGGACCCTGAATCCACCACATTTACCCAGTGTGCCGTGATGGACACGTAACGTCCCTGGCCATGCCTACTGGTCCATGCATCTGTTGTCAGGTGCACCTTTGTGCTCACAGATTGCCTGAGTGCATGGACGATGCGCTCTTTAACATGCTGGTGGAGGGCTGGGATGGCTTTTCTGGAAAAAAAGTGTCGACTGGGTAGCTCGTAGCGTGGTACAGCGTAGTCCATCAGGTCTTTGAAAGCTTCGCTTTCAACTAACCGGTAGGGCATCATCTCTAACGAGATTAGTCTAGCTATGTGGGCGTTCAAACCCTGTGTACGCGGATGCGAGGCTAAGTATTTCCTTTTTCTAACCATAGTCTCATGTAGGGTGAGCTGGACTGGAGAGCTGGAGATCGTGGAACTAGCGGGGGTGCCGGTGGACATGGCAGACTGAGAGACGGTGGGAGATGGTATTGTTGCCGCCGGTGCCCTAGATGCAGTGTTTCCTACTACGAAACTGGTGATTCCCTGACCCTGACTGCTTTGGCCTGGCAAAGATACCTGCACAGATACAGCAGGTGGTGCGCTAAATGGTGGTCCTACACTGCCGGAAGGGATGTTGCGTTGATGACTAGCTTCATTGGCCGAGGGTGCAACAACCTTAAGGGACGTTTGGTAGTTAGTCCAAGCTTTCAAATGCATGGTGGTTAAATGTCTATGCATGCAACTAGTATTGAGACTTTTCAGATTCTGACCTCTGCTTAAGGAAGTAGAACATTTTTGACAGATGACTTTGCGCTGATCAATTGGATGTTGTTTAAAAAAATGCCAGACTGCACTCTTTCTAGCATCGGATACCTTTTCAGGCATTGCAGACTGAGCTTTAACCGGATGGCCACGCTGTCCTCCACCAGGTTTTGGCTTTGCCACGCGTTTTGGGCAAGATACGGGCCCGGCAGATGGAACCTGTGGCGATGTTGATGCCTGCTGCGGCCCCTCCTCCTCCTCTGCTTCAGAACTGCTGCCGCCTGCACCC
Source organism: Ranitomeya imitator (assembly GCF_032444005.1). Lineage (NCBI taxonomy): Eukaryota > Metazoa > Chordata > Amphibia > Anura > Dendrobatidae > Ranitomeya > Ranitomeya imitator. Next base: position 329,305,351 of record NC_091285.1, on the reverse strand, counting down.
TGTTCCCCCAATGGCTGCCAATCGGGGTCAAGAACTGGGTCATCTAATAACTCTTCTTGTACCTCCTGCGCAACTTCGTCTGTGTCACCGTGTCGTTCGGTGGTATAGCGTTCGTGATGGGGCAACATAGTCTCATCAGGGTCTGATTCTTGATCAGCACCCTGCGAGGGCAATGTTGTGGTCTGAGTCAAAGGACCAGCATAGTAGTCTGGCTGTGGCTGTGCGTCAGTGCACTCCATGTCAGATTCAATTTGTAATGGGCATGGACTGTTAACTGCTTCACTTTCTAAGCCAGGGACGGTATGTGTAAAGAGCTCCATGGAGTAACCCGTTGTGTCGCCTGCTGCATTCTTCTCTGTTGTTGTTTTTGCTGAAGAGGACAAGGAAGTGACTTGTCCCTGACCGTGAACATCCACTAACGACGCGCTGCTTTTACTTTTACCAGTTTCACGAGATGAGGCAAAAGAGCTAGAGGCTGAGTCAGCAAGATAAGCCAAAACTTGCTCTTGCTGCTCCGGCTTTAAAAGCGGTTTTCCTAATCCCAGAAAAGGGAGCGTTCGAGGCCTTGTGTAGCCGGACGACGAACCTGGCTCCACAGCTCCAGACTTAGGTGCAATATTTTTTCCCCCACGACCACCTGATGCTCCACCACTACCACTACCCTCATTACCAGCTGACAATGAACGCCCCCGGCCACGACCTCTTCCACTAGACTTCCTCATTGTTTTAAAAACGTAACCAAACTAACGTTATTTGTTGCAGTCACACAACTTACACGGTGAGCTATAACTTCAGTATGATTTAGCTACCCCTTTACAGGTTGGTGAGACCACAGCGAAAATCAGGCCCAATGTTACACACTCTTTTTTTGGTGGCTGCAAATTAGAGAGATGCCCCACACGCAGGACTGTCACTGAAGCACAAATGTTAATATTAATGTCACACTATTATTTTTTTTTTATTTTTATTTTTTTCAGGAACACTTTAGAAACCCCCCAAAAAAAAAAAAATAGATTTTTGCAGGGAGAATTTAGAAAACAAATGTAACAAACTATATGCTTTCTATGGGCCACTGAGTGAGAGATGACGCACACAGGAATCAGGAGTGGCACACAAGCCCAGAGGCCAATATTTTTCTACCAATGATTGATGGAGTTATTTTCTCTGGTAGATTTTGGAACCCAAATCAAGGAAAAAAAATGTAGGCTTTCTATGGACCACAATTGGAGAGAGAGAGAGAGAGAGATGGCACACCCAGGAGTCAAGACTGGCACACAAGCAGAAAGGCCAATATTAATCTCCCACTGTTTTTTTTTTTTTTTTTTTTTTTCAGGGAGACTTTAGAAAAAAAAATAATAAAAAAAATATGATTTTATCAGGAAGAATTTAGAAACCAAATAAAATAAAATGATTTTTTCAGGGAGAATTTATAAAACAAATAAAAACAAAAATAGGCGTTCTATGGCCCACTGACTGAGAGATGACGCACACAGGAGTCAGGAGTGGCACACAAACCCAGAGGCCAATATTTTTCTACCAATGATTGATGTAGTTATTTTCTCTGGTAGATTTTAGAACCCAAATCAAGGAAAAAAAATATAGGCTTTCTATGGACCACAATTGGAGAGAGAGAGAGAGAGAGAGAGAGAGAGAGAGAGAGAGATGGCACACCCAGGAGTCAAGACTGGCACACAAGCAGAAAGGCCAATATTAATCTCCCACTGTTTTTTTTGGTTGTTTTTTTTTTTTTTTTTTTCAGGGAGACTTTAGAAAAAAAAATAATAAAAAAAATATGATTTTATCAGGAAGAATTTAGAAACCAAATAAAATAAAATGATTTTTTCAGGGAGAATTTATAAAACAAATAAAACCAAAAATAGGCGTTCTATGGCCCACTGACTGAGAGATGACGCACCCAGGAGTCAAGACTGGCACACAAGCAGAAAGGCCAATATTAATCTCCCACTGTTTTTTTTGGTTGTTTTTTTTTTTTTTTTTTCAGGGAGACTTTAGAAAAAAAAATAATAAAAAAAATATGATTTTATCAGGAAGAATTTAGAAACCAAATAAAATAAAATGATTTTTTCAGGGAGAATTTATAAAACAAATAAAACCAAAAATAGGCGTTCTATGGCCCACTGACTGAGAGATGACGCACCCAGGAGTCAAGACTGGCACACAAGCAGAAAGGCCAATATTAATCTCCCACTGTTTTTTTTTTTTTTTTTCAGGGAGACTTTAGAAAAAAAAATAATAAAAAAAATATGATTTTATCAGGAAGAATTTAGAAACCAAATAAAATAAAATGATTTTTTCAGGGAGAATTTAGAAAACAAATAAAACCAAAAATAGGCGTTCTATGGCCCACTGACTGAGAGATGACGCACACAGGAGTCAGGAGTGGCACACAAACCCAGAGGCCAATATTTTTCTACCAATGATTGATGTAGTTATTTTCTCTGGTAGATTTTAGAACCCAAATCAAGGAAAAAAAATATAGGCTTTCTATGGACCACAATTGGAGAGAGAGAGAGAGAGAGAGAGAGAGAGAGATGGCACACCCAGGAGTCAAGACTGGCACACAAGCAGAAAGGCCAATATTAATCTCCCACTGTTTTTTTGGTTGTTTTTTTTTTTTTTTTTTCAGGGAGACTTTAGAAATAAAAATAATAAAAAAAATATGATTTTATCAGGAAGAATTTAGAAACCAAATAAAATAAAATGATTTTTTCAGGGAGAATTTAGAAAACAAATAAAACCAAAAATATGCGTTCTATGGCCCACTGACTGAGAGAGAGAGAGAGATGGAACGCTTAGTACTGGCACACAAGCCCAAAGGGCAATATTAATCTCCCTTTTTTTTTCCAGGGAGAATTTCTGAAACCCAAAAAAAAAATAAAATAGGCTTTCTATGGCCCACTATTTGTGAGAGAGATGGGACGCTCAGGACTGGCACAGATGGCACGCTCAGGACTGGCACAGAAGCCCAGAGGCCAATATTAATCTCCCTTTTTTTCTGGGAGAATTTATAAAACCAAAAAAATATTTAAATAGGCTTTCTATGGCCCACTATTTGTGAGAGAGATGGCACGCTCAGGACTGGCACAGATGGCACGCTCACAACTGGCACACAAGCCCAGAGGCCAATATTAATCTCCCTTTTTTCAGGGAGAATTTCTAAAACCCAAAAAAAAAATAAAATAGGCTTTCTATGGCCCACTATTTGTGAGAGAGATGGGACGCTCAGGACTGGCACAGATGGCACGCTCAGGACTGGCACAGAAGCCCAGAGGCCAATATTAATCTCCCTTTTTTTCTGGGAGAATTTATAAAACCAAAAAAATATTTAAATAGGCTTTCTATGGCCCACTATTTGTGAGAGAGATGGCACGCTCAGGACTGGCACAGATGGCACGCTCACAACTGGCACACAAGCCCAGAGGCCAATATTAATCTCCCTTTTTTCAGGGAAAATTGATAAAACAAAAAAAAAAATTAAATAGGCTTTCTATGGCCCACTATTTGTGAGAGAGATGGCACGCTCAGGGCTGGCTGGCACAGATGGCACGCTCAGGACTGGCACACAAGCCCAGAGGCCAATATTAATCTCCCTTTTTTTCTGGGAGAATTTATAAAACCAAAAAAATATTTAAATAGGCTTTCTATGGCCCACTATTTGTGAGAGAGATGGCACGCTCAGGACTGGCACAGATGGCACGCTCACAACTGGCACACAAGCCCAGAGGCCAATATTAATCTCCCTTTTTTCAGGGAAAATTGATAAAACAAAAAAAAAAATTAAATAGGCTTTCTATGGCCCACTATTTGTGAGAGAGATGGCACGCTCAGGGCTGGCTGGCACAGATGGCACGCTCAGGACTGGCACACAAGCCCAGAGGCCAATATTAATCTCCCTTTTTTTCTGGGAGAATTTATAAAACCAAAAAAATATTTAAATAGGCTTTCTATGGCCCACTATTTGTGAGAGAGATGGCACGCTCAGGACTGGCACAGATGGCACGCTCACAACTGGCACACAAGCCCAGAGGCCAATATTAATCTCCCTTTTTTCAGGGAAAATTTATAAAACAAAAAAAAAAATTAAATAGGCTTTCTATGGCCCACTATTTGTGAGAGAGATGGCACGCTCAGGGCTGGCACAGATGGCACGCTCAGGACTGGCACACAAGCCCAGAGGCCAATATTAATCTCCCTTTTTTTCAGGGAGAATTTATAAAACCAAAAAAAAAAATAAATAGGCTTTCTATGGCCCACTATTTGTGAGAGAGATGGCACACTCAGGACTGGCACACAAGCCCAAAGGCCAATATTAATCTCCCACTGTATTTTTATCAGGGAGAATTTATACACCCCACAAAAAAAAATACAGAAAAATGAAAAGGCTTTCTATGGCCCACTATGTGAGAGAGATGGCACACACAGGGATGGCACTCTAGCAGAAATGCCAAATTGCCAATCTTAATCTCCCACCAAAAAAAAAAAAAAACAGGGAATGTCCTACAATTACTATCTCCCTGCCTGCAGTAATCTCAGCCAGGTATGGCAGGCAGCTACTATCTCCCTGCCTGCAGTAATCTCAGCCAGGTATGGCAGGCAGCAATAAGGAGTGGACTGATGCACAAATGAAATAAAAAGTGTGGACAAACAAAAAAGATAGCTGTGCAGAAAGGAAGGAACAAGAGGATTTGTGCTTTGAAAAAAGCAGTTGGTTTGCACAGCGGCGTACACACAGCAATGCAGCTATCAGGGAGCCTTCTAGGGCAGCCCAATGAGCTACAGCGCTGAGGGGAAAAAAAAAAAAAAAAAACTTCCACTGTCCCTGCACACCGAGGGTGGTGTTGGACAGTGCAAATCGCTGCAGCACAAGCGGTTTTGTGGTTAATGGACCCTGCCTAACGCTATCCCTGCTTCTGACAAAGCGGCAGCAACCTCTCCCTAAGCTCAGATCAGCAGCAGTAAGATGGCGGTCGGCGGGAACGCCTCTTTATAGCCCCTGTGACGTCGCAGACAGCAAGCCAATCACTGCAATGCCCTTCTCTAAGATGGTGGGGACCAGGACCTATGTCATCACGCTGCCCACACTCTGCGTTTACCTTCATTGGCTGAGAAATGGCGCTTTTCGCGTCATTGAAACGCGACTTTGGCGCGAAAGTCGCGTACCGCATGGCCGACCCCGCACAGGGGTCGGATCGGGTTTCATGAAACCCCGACTTAGCCAAAAGTCGGCGACTTTTGAAAATGTTCGACCCGTTTCGCTCAACCCTAATGCTCAGTACATGCAGACAAGGACTTAGTCCCAGAGAAGTCCGCTCGCTGCTGACCAGCACTGACTTTAATGGCAGAGACTGGAGAAGCAGCACTAACTCTCAGAACAGAGTGAGAATGAGCAAGACGCTGGGACCGACGTCCTTGCTGAGCAGGCTCCACTGCGGCTGGACAAGAATGGGAGACCGCAGCGGAAGTGGCTCGAGATTCCCCCCGTGCAGAAGCGGGAACTCGACCCCTAACACTTGCTCCTTCGTCACACACCCCCTGACGAAGGAGCAAGTGCGTCCGAAACGCGCGTCGGGGTGCCTGAAAAGGTGCGGGAGGGGAGGCCTGACATTTGGTGATGTTCGTCGAACAAGTCGGCTAATATTTAAATGTTTGCCGAACCGAATTGATCTTCAAAATGTTTGCTCATCTTTAATTATAATCAATAGGAAATACAGACAAAGCTATGTGCTTGCACCAAGAAATCTCTAACTCATTGGAGATATAATATAATGTTTTTTTTCCACCGTATGGTATGATCTTTAAAGAGGTGATATATTTTGTATAGTTTTTCCTATTACAGATATTAATGGCATATTAACAAAATACATCATAAATGTATGCTTTATAAGGTTCCAATCACTGATTCTGAGAATGGGAGACCAGCATATTGATCGTTGTAGCTTTTCTCTGGCAGCAGTGTACTAAATTATTGCCAACCTAATATTTCAGCTTATTTTCTCTTGTTTGCCATTCTGTTTTTAAAATGTAAATCTTTTTGCATAACAATTGCACATACATTTATATTATTTAAGGCTATGGATACACCTTATATAATTTGAGTTACTTTCAATGTATTTACCTTTAAAGATAAAATGTATTTGCAATAGATTTTGATAAAAAAAAAATATATAACCACTGCAACTCTAGAATGGTTGAGATCTTTGGATAATAACATTATAAATAAAAGCCGATAAAGAAGGAAACAATCATAATGTTCAAGATTATTATGTAACTGTTTGTCTTTGTTTTTTAGTTTACGACCAAAAATACTAATTACACTGGTCTACAAAAAAAAAAATTCTGGCATAGACTTTAAGAACAGTTTTAGACTAATTTGAGGGTGCTGAATAGTGTTGAGCATTCCGATACCGCAAGTATCGGGTATCGGCCGATATTTGCGGTATCGGAATTCCGATACCGAATTCCGATACTTCCCGCGTATCGGATACCGGAATCGGAAGTTCCCAGAATTCAAACAGAACGCAGCAGCCAATGAGGAATGATTGGAAGTGTGGGCACATCCTGTTTAGCATGGTGGGCATGTAAGTACTGGCAAGGCTGTGATTGGCTGCTGAAATGATGTCACTCTGCACTATAAAAAACGCTGCCGCCATTTTGCGCTCACTCTGCTGTGATTTCAGTTAGGGACAGGACGCTGTGTTCTAACTGAGGGCCAGTTGAGCTAGCTAATTGCTTTATTTTCCTTTCCAAAGGCTAATTTAGCAAAACGCTGTGTGTTCTTCACTGTTCACCTTGCTCTTGCCTTGCAGCGCTGTTTTAACAGCGTTCTGCAAGGTCTCTGTGTGTGTGTGTGTGTGCAGCTCACTCTGTAGTCTGTGTGCAGCCATATACCCGGTTGTATTCAGCTCAGGGGGGGTTCACACTGCCTCACACAGTTGTCCTTTTTTGCTCATAGTGCAGCCTGCTGCACATTTTTTCTCAATTTTCCTATTAGTGTTTTTCCACCCGTCTCCAGCTAAATTGTGGAAAAACACTACATAGAATAACCTAGAGGGGGGTTTTTGGGCCTTGCAGCGCCGTTTACGGCTGTCTGCACGGTCTCCGTGTGAGCCCAGCTCGCCCTGTAGTCTGTGTGCAGCCATAGCCGGTTGGATTCAGCTCAGGGTTCGTTACTGGCTCATACCTTGAGAAAAATTTTCCTTTCTTTCAAATAGTGCAGCCTGTTTAAAAATTAAAAAAAAATTCCCTATTAGTGTTTTTCCACCCGTCTCCAGCTAAATTGTGGAAAAACACTACATAGGATAACCTAGAGGGGGGTTTTTGGGCCTTGCAGCGCCGTTTACGGCTGTCTGCACGGTCTCCGTGTGAGCCCAGCTCGCCCTGTAGTCTGTGTGCAGCCATAGCCGGTTGGATTCAGCTCAGGGTTCGTTACTGGCTCATACCTTGAGAAAAATTTTCCTTTTTTTCAAATAGTGCAGCCTGTTTAAAAATTTTTTAAAAAAATCCCTATTAGTGTTTTTCCACCCGTCTCCAGCTAAATAGTGGAAAAACACTACATAGGAAAACCTAGAGGGGGTTTATTGGGCCTTGCAGCGCCGTTTACGGCTGTCTGCACGGTCTCTGTGTGAGCGCAGCTCGCCCTGTAGTCTGTGTGCAGCTATAGCCGGTTGGATTCAGCTCAGGGTGCGTTACTGCCTCATACCTTGAAAAACAATTTCCTTTTTTTGAAATAGTGCAGCCTGTTTAAAATTTAAAAAAAAAAATTCCTATTAGTGTCTTTCCACCCGTCTCCAGCTAAATAGTGGAAAAACACTACATAGGATAACCTAGAGGAGGGTTTTTTGGCCTTGCAGCGCCGTTTACGGCTGTCTGCACGGTCTCTGTGTGAGCGCAGCTCGCCCTGTAGTCTGTGTGCAGCTATAGCCGGTTGGATTCAGCTCAGGGTGCGTTACTGCCTCATACCTTGAAAAACAATTTCCTTTTTTTCAAATAGTGCAGCCTGTTTAAAATGTAAAAAAAAAAATTCCTATTAGTGTCTTTCCACCCGTCTCCAGCTAAATAGTGGAAAAACACTACATAGGATAACCTAGAGGAGGGTTTTTTGGCCTTGCAGCGCCGTTTACGGCTGTCTGCACGGTCTCCGTGTGATTTAAACTAGCTCTGTAGCCCGATCTGCACAAAAAAAAAAGTAAAGTTCACCAAACACAACTTAACACTTGTGTAGGCCACATTTGAAAAATAATAAAGTTTAGTCCACACTTTACAACATTAGTGTTTCTTACACCTGTTAGGAGGAGCATTTCAGGAATAAGCACGCTAAGGCCTTAGTACTTTTCTGCTTATCTTTATCTGTCAACCAAGATGAAGAGGGCAGGGAGTAAGGCACGTGGGCGTGGGCGCGGAGCAGGGAGAGGAGCAGGGAGAGGACGTGGTGATTCTGTGCCTGCTGCGGGCGCCGGTGACTCGTCGTCACTCAGTTTCAGCAGGGAACAGTCCTTCATGCGCAGCTTTGTCGGAGAGCGCCGTGCACCGCTGCTGCGTGAAGACCAAATTGAAGCCGTTGTCGGGTGGATGGCAGCTAACGCCTCGGCATCGACTTCAGTTAGTGCCACATCCTCTCAGGCACAGAGCACTGGAGAGCAGCCATCTGTCTCTTCACCACCTGCCAAATTGGCCAGGCAGTCAGAGAGCCCAGGACAGGAGCCGTCTCTACTTCTGTTCTCTGAATCTCTTGGCTTGGAAACAGGGGGCCAGCCAAGCAGCATTGGAGAAATGGAAGAAGAGGCAGTGTGCAGTGATGCCCAACAGCTTTTTCTCTCTGACTCTGAAGAGGCAGGTGGGCCAGTGCCTCCGGTGACCACAGCGCAGTACGCATCTGATGATGAAACTCAGGTGCCGCTTTCTGATGCGTACTGTGCTGCCGAGACTACCCAGGAGGAGCAGTTGGTGGCAGAGGGTAGTGGAGATGATGAGGTCCTTGACCCATCGTGGCGTGAGGAACAGGAAGGTGGTGGGAGCAGCTCTGAGGAAGAGCTTCCCCTTACGGGCCAAAGAGGGAGAGGGAGGGGGAAGACTGCGGAGCCTGTAGCCTCCACTTTGGCACCCGTTAGGAGCCTGTCTCTTTCCAAAGCCAAAAAGGGCGCTCCCAAGACTTGCAGTGCCTGGTCCTTTTTTGACACAGTTGCAGATGACATTTGTTTTGTCAAATGCAAGCTGTGTCATCAGAAAGTAAAAAGAGGTAAAAGTGTCAGCAACCTCAATACCACAAATATGTGGAAACATGTGCGGAACAGGCACACGGTGGAGTTACAGAAACACAGTGAAGACGTAGGCCAACCAACAGCGGCAGCTACCACCTCTTCATCTCGTGTTGCCTCTTCCTCCACTGTTGTCCAGAGACCTAGTGTAATTCCACCCACAGCACCACCTTCCCAGTCATCCTCACACTCCCAGTCTACTCTACAGCCATTGGTAGTACAGGCATGGGAGAAAAGGCGGGCATTCTCGGCCAACCACCCCCGAGCACAGGCTCTGAATGCAGGCATTGCCAAACTGTTGTCCCTGGAAATGCTCTCGTTCAGGCTGGTGGAGACTGACAGCTTCCGTGACTTGATGGCATTGGCAGTCCCACAGCACAAGGTGCCCAGCCGCTTTTACTTCAGCAGGCAGGCTGTCCCTGCCCTGCACAGGCATGTTGAGGCAAACATAAAACATGCGCTACTGAACGCCGTCAGTAGCAAGGTCCACCTCACCACCGATGCGTGGACCAGTCAGCATGGACAGGGGCGATATGTTTCCCTCACTGCCCATTGGGTTAATGTTGTTGAGCCAGGTACAGATCGTGCGAGTGGCGCAGGACGTGTCCTGCCCACTCCAAGGATTGCAGGAATCCAGTCTGTACGCATCGACTCCTCCTCTTACACCAGTTCCTCAGATTCCTCTCTGCAGGATCCGTCACAGTCCACCTCCACATGGACCCGTGAACGTTTACCTATGACCGACATGAGCACAGCCGTGGCAAAACGTCAGCAGGCCGTCTTGAAACTAGTTTCATTGGGGCATCGAAGCCACACAGCGCAGGAGCTCTGGAATGCCATCAAGCAGGAGAGCGATGTGTGGTTACTGCCAGCGAATCTCCAGCCAGGCATGGTAGTGTGTGACAATGGCCGAAATCTGGTGGCAGCTTTGGCCCTTGGCAACCTCACTCACATCCCATGTCTGGCACATGTGCTCAATTTGATTGTGCAGAGTTTTCTGAGGGACTATCCGGATCTTGATGCCCTGCTGCACAAGGTCCGCCTAGAGTGTGCTCACTTGCGGCTTTCCAGCTTGGCCAGATCCCGCATTGCTGCTCTGCAGCGCCGATTCCGCCTTCCGGAACACCGCATCATATGTGACCTACCTACCCGGTGGAATTCCACGTTACATATGTTGGAGCGGTTGTGTGAGCAGCAGCAAGCAGTTATGGAGTACCAGCTGCATCAGGCGCAAAGAAGTCGCAGTCAGCGCCGATCAGACTTCACAACCACAGAGTGGGCCACTATGAAAGACGTCTGCCAGGTTTTGCGTCCTTTTGATTATTCCACGCGGATGGCAAGTGCAGATGATGCACTAGTCAGCATGACTGTCCCCCTTATCTGCCTGCTTCAGCAAACTTTGCAAGGGTTAAGGGATGATGTTGTGGAAGAGGTGGAGGATGAGGAGTCACCTTTTCCATCAGCTTCTGGAGAGTCAGCGCCACGTGGTTCCTCACAAAGGGGTACGCTGGGGCCAATTTGTGAGGAGGATGAGGAGGAGTCAATGGAGGAGGAAGAGCTCCGTCCAGAGGAGGGAGCGACACAATTGTCCAGTAGTCAGTGTGTACAGCGAGGGTGGGGTGATGACGAGCGGGCAGAGATCATGTCTCAAGCAGGGGACAGCGTTTCTGGGCCAGTTGGCACTCTGCAGCACATGGTGGATTTCATGCTGCAGTGCCTGAGAAACGACCGCCGCATCGACCACATTCTCAACATGCCTGATTATTGGGTGTTCACCCTCCTCGATCCTCGCTACCGGGACAACGTCCAAAACCTCATCCCTGCGTTGACCCGGGAGCGTAAATTGCGGGAGTACCACGACACACTGGTGAATTCCATCATCTTCTCCTGTCCAACTGAGAGGAGTGCTGCTAGTGCTTTACAAAGCAGCTCAGTGCGTCGAGGCAGTGGGGGAGGCTCTGCCCAAAGAGGGAGCAGAAGCAGTGCCTCTGCCCAAGGCAAGCCCAGTATGGCACAACTCTGGCACACTTTTGTGTGCCCGCCCCAAATGTCTACACCATCACCGGCGGCTCCAGTCAGCAGGAGGCAACGGTTCCGTCAGATGGTGACAGACTACATGGCTTGCCCTCTTACTGTACTCCCAGACGGCTCTTCCCCGTTCAAGTTTTGGGTCTCTAAGCTGGATACATGGCCAGAGCTAAGCCAGTATGCATTGGAGGTGCTGGCTTGCCCTGCGGCTAGTGTCTTATCGGAACGTGTCTTTAGTGCCGCAGGTGGTGTACTAACAGACCGTCGCATGCGACTATCCTCCGATAACGTTGACCAGCTTACTTTTCTGAAAATGAACCAGGCCTGGATCTCGCAGGAATTTGCCACTCCTCTGCCTGATTAAGTAATTGGGTGTCATCCAGGTCTCCTGCTGTGTTCATCTTTCTACCACCTGAACTGCTATTCCTGGGCTCCAACACCGCCAGTTGCGGCTCAGAAGTGCAGGCTGCACAGTAAAAACATACGACCCAGTGTTATTGGGTTTCAGTAACGTCAGCTGATCCCCAGCTGTGTAGCCGGCAATGTGTCCTGCGACCGCCACGCTGGCACAACAACCTAAATGTAAGGGAACCTGCCCCCCCCCTGTCGTTTGTTACTGAAAGAGCCATCTTGTGCAGCAGTAATGCTGCACAAGGAAAAGGTAGCTCTTTTTTTTTAGCTCCTTGCACACGCAGAACTTAACACTTATAAAATGTGTTCACTGATACCGTTATACTGTCCCGGAGCTGGGACTTTCCTTCGCAATGTGACGCAGCACAGCCGTCATTCCTACCCCCTTGGTGCCATGCGCTGCCTCCTCAGCGTTGTTTTAAGCTGTCACGGAGCCTGCGCTGTTCTGTTATCCCTTGGGCATGCCCTATTTGCGCTGCCTGTCTTCTGACATAATTTGGTGTCAGGCTGGCTGCGCCTGTGCGGCCGCGCTGCCCGAGATCCCGCCTCGCTGTGTCTTCTGATTGAGTCACACTGCGGGCCTGGGATCCATGGGCATGCGCAGTGCATATCTTCCCCTCGGGCTCTCTCTCATTTCCCTCCGCCTTCTTTAGACTGTGCGCCGTCAGCTGATCCCTAATAGCATGCCACGGCCGTGACACCGCACAGTCCGAAGAAGAGGGAAGGAGGGGAGTGAGAGTCGAGGATATGCACTGTGCATGTCCATGGTTCCAAGGCCCGCAGTGGGATTACGTTGGACGAGACTGCGAGGTGGGATCTGGAGCAGCGTGGACGCACAGGCACTGACAGCCTGACACCAAATTATGTCAGAAGACAGGCAGCACTAATTGGGCATGGCCAAGGGCTAACAGAACAGCGCAGGCTCCGTGACAGCTTAAAACAACGCTGAGGAGGCAGCGCACGGCACCAAGGGGATAGGAATGACAGCTGTGCTGTGTCCCATTACGAAGAAAATTCGCACCTCCGGGACTTTTTAACGGTATAAGGGGACACATTTTTAGTGTTTACTTCGGTGTTTGCAAGGAGCATAATTAAAAGAACCACCTTTTCCTTTTGCATCGTTAGTGCTGCACAAGATGGCTCTTTCAGCTACAAACGTCTTGGGGGGGGTTAAAGGTTCCCTTTCAACTTGCTCCAATCAGGCTTCGGCCTAGACTCTGTTCCTCTGCTCCTCCTGCTGTCCCTGGGCTCTAACACCGCCAGTTGGTGCCTGGAAGTGCTGTGTGCACAGTCAACAGTCGCTCCTCTGTTATTGGGGTTCAGTAACGTCAGCTGATCCCCAGCTGTGTGTGCGGCAATACCTCCAATCTGCTCCTCCTGCTGTCCCTGGGCTCTAACACCGCCAGTTGGTGCCTGGAAGTGCTGTGTGCACAGTCAACAGTCGCTCCTCTGTTATTGGGGTTCAGTAACGTCAGCTGATCCCCAGCTGTGTGTGCGGCAATACCTCCAATCTGCTCCTCCTGCTGTCCCTGGGCTCTAACACCGCCAGTTGGTGCCTGGAAGTGCTGTGTGCACAGTCAACAGTCGCTCCTCTGTTATTGGGGTTCAGTAACGTCAGCTGATCCCCAGCTGTGTGTGCGGCAATACCTCCAATCTGCTCCTCCTGCTGTCCCTGGGCTCTAACAGCGCCAGTTGGTGCCTGGAAGTGCTGTGTGCACAGTCAACAGTCGCTCCTCTGTTATTGGGGTTCAGTAACGTCAGCTGATCCCCAGCTGTGTGTGCGGCAATACCTCCAATCTGCTCCTCCTGCTGTCCCTGGGCTCTAACACCGCCAGTTGGTGCCTGGAAGTGCTGTGTGCACAGTCAACAGTCGCTCCTCTGTTATTGGGGTTCAGTAACGTCAGCTGATCCCCAGCTGTGTGTCCGGCAACGTGTCATGCGACCGCCACGCTGGCACAACTAAAATGTAAGGGGACCTGTCCCCCCCCCTAGGCGTTTGTTACTGAAAGAGCCACCATGTGCAGCACTAATACTGCACAAGGGAAAGGTCGCTCTTGAAATTATGCTCCTTGCAAACGCTGAACTACACACTCATGTAATGTGTCCCCTCACACCGTCCAACCATCCCGGAGGTGGGACTTTCCTTTGTAATGTGACGCAGCACAGCCGTCATTGCTACCCCCTTGGCACCGTGCGCTGCCTCCTTAGCGTTGTTTGATTCCGTCATGGACCCTGCGCTGTTATGTTATCCTTTGGCCATGCACAGTTTGCGCTGCCCGTCCTCTGACATCATTTGTTGTCGTCCTGGCTGCGCCTGTGCGTCCACGCTGCCCGAAATCACACCTCGCAGTGTCGTCTAATGTGATCCCACAGTGGGCCTGGTATCCATGGCCATGCGCAGTGCATATACTAGCCTCTCACTCCTCTTCTTCACGCTTCTTCAGACTAGGCGGCGTCAGCTGATCCCTAATAGCATGCCACGGCCGTGACGCCGCACAGTCTGAAGAAGCAGGAAGGAGGTGAGTGAGAGGCGATGATATGCACTGCGCATGCCCATGGATCCCTGGCCCGCAGTGGGACTACATTAGATGACACTGCAAGGTTGGATCTCGGGCAGCTTGGACACACAGGCACTGCCAGCCTGACACCTACATGATGTCAGAAGACGGGCACCGCTAACTGTGCATGGCCAAGGGATAACATTACAGCGCGGGCTCCGTGACAGAACCAAACAACGTTGAGGAGGTGGCGCCCGGCACCAAGGGGGTTGGAATGACGGCTGTGCTGTGTCACATTACAAAGGAAAGTCCCACTTCCGGGATGGTTTGACGGTGTGAGGGGACACATTATATGAGTGTGTACTTCAGCGTTTGCAAGGAGCATAATTTTCGGAGCCACCATTTTCCATGTGCAGTATTACTGCTGTACAAGATGGCTCTTTCAGCAACAAATGCCTGGGGGGGGGGGGGTTAAAGGTTCCCTTTCAACTTGCTCCACTGCAGGCTTCGGCCTACACTCCGCTCCTCTTTGATTCCCTGGGTTTCAACACTGTCAGTTGCCACCTGGAAGTGTTGTCTACACAGAAAAAACACTAGCTGATGTGTCAGTGGGGTTCAGCACCGCCAGCTGTTCCCCTGCTGTGTAGTCGGCAACGTGTCCAGCACAAGCCACGCTGGCACAACAGAACAAAAGCTGCCACCAGTGCAGGCTTCGGCCTACACTCTGCTCCTCTCCTCCTCCTGCTGACCCTGGGCTCAAACACCGCTAGTTTTTGCCCGGAAGTGCTAGCTGCACAGAGAAAAACACCAGCCAATGTGTTAGTGGGGTTCAGCACCGCCAGCTGTTCCCCTGCTGTGTAGCCGGCAACGTGACCTGCAAACGCCACGCAGGCACATGAACTGAAATTAAAGGGAACCTGGCCCCACCCCCCCAGGTGTTTCTATGTATAACAGCCACCTAGTACAGCAGTACTGCTGCATTTGTACAAGGTGGCTGACTTTTTCTCCTTGCCCACGTGGAACTCAACACGTACAAAATGTGTCTCATTGAGACCATTCCACTGTCCCTGAGGTGTGACTTTCCTTTCTAATGATACGCAGCACCCCCCTTGGTAGCGTTTCCTGTCTTTTGTCATCATGGTTAGCTGGCTGCGCCTGTGCATCCGCCCTGCTAGAAACAACGCCCCTCGTTGTCATATTTATTTTGTCAGCGAGGGTGTGGTTTATGGGCACGAGCAGTGCATATGTTCGCCTGTCTTAACTCATCTCCTTCCGCCTTCTTCAGACTGTGCGGCCTCCTGGCCGTGGTAGGCAATAAGGGATCAGCTGAGGCCGCCCAGTCTGAAGCAGGTGTAAGGACATGTGTGAGCGGCAAACCTATTTACTGCACAAGGCCACGAATCCCAGCCACGCAGTGTGATTTTTTGAAAACACACTGTGGGTCTGGGATTCATGTCCATCGCTAACCGCAACGGCCGACATGAAATGAGGTCAGAAGACAGGAAGCGCTCACAGCGCATGGCCAAGGGATCACAATAGCGCAGACTCCTGTACAGCAAATAACAACGCTCAGGAATCTGCGCCCAGTACCTAGGTGCAAATTTTGATACCTGTGCTGCGTCTCCTTAAAAAGACAAGTCACGCCTCCACAACTGTTTGACAGTATAATGGGCTAAATAGTGTACGTGTTTTATTCAGCATGTGCAAGGAGCAAACTAAATAGAGCAACCTTTTACTTGTGCAGCATTAATGCTGCACAAGGTGTGGCTCTTGTACCTTGCAACACCTGAGGGGGGGTTAAAGGTAACCTTTGAAATTGGTTCAACTAGGCTTCGGCCTACACTCTGCTCCTCTCCTCCTCCTGCTGACCCTGGGCTCTAACACCGCCAGTTTTTGCCCGGACATGCGATCTGCACAGAGAAAAACACCAGTCAATGTGTCAGTGGGGTTCAGCAACGCCAGCTGTTCCCCTGCTGTGTAGCTTGCATCGTGTCCAGCACAAGCCACGCTGGCACAACCGACCAAAAGCTGCGACCAGTGCAGGCTTCGGCCTACACATTGCTCCTCTCCTCCTCCTGCTGACCCTGGGCTCTAACACCGCCAGTTTTTGCCCGGACATGCGAGCTGCACAGAGAAAAACACCAGTCAATGTGTCAGTGGGGTTCAGCAACGCCAGCTGTTCCCCTGCTGTGTAGCTTGCATCCTGTCCAGCACAAGCCACGCTGGCACAACCGACCAAAAGCTGCCACCAGTGCAGGCTTCGGCCTACACATTGCTCCTCTCCTCCTCCTGCTGACCCTGGGCTCTAACACCGCCAGTTTTTGCCCGGACATGCGAGCTGCACAGAGAAAAACACCAGTCAATGTGTCAGTGGGGTTCAGCAACGCCAGCTGTTCCCCTGCTGTGTAGCTTGCAACGTGACCTGCAAATGCCACGCAGGCACATGAACTGAAATTGAAGGGAGCCTGCCCCCCACCCCCAGGTGTTTCTATGTATAACAGCCACCTTGTACAGCAGTACTGCTGCATTTGTACAAGGTGGCTGACTTTTTCTCCTTGCCCACGTGGAACTCAACACGTACAAAATGTGTCTCATTGAGACCAATCCACTGTCCCTGAGGTGTGACTTTCCTTTCTAATGATACGCAGCACGACCCTTGTTAGCGCTGCCCGTCTTTTGACATCATTGGTTAGCTGGCTGCGCCTGTGCGTCTGCCCTGCTCGAAACAACGCCCCTCGGTGTCTTATTTTTTTGGACAGCGAGGGTGTGATTGATGGGCATGTGCAGTGCATATGTTTGCCTGTGTTCACTCATCTCCTTCCGCCTTCATCAGACTGGGTGTCCTCATGGCCGCGGCAGGCGATAAGGGATCAGATGAGGCCGCCCAGTCTGAAGCTGGTGTAAGGACATGTGTGAGTGTCAAACATATTTACTGCACAAGGCCACGAATCCCAGCCACGCAGTGTGATTTTTTGAAAACACACTGTGGGTCTGGAATTCATGTCCATCGCTAACCGCAACGGCCGACATGAAATGAGGTCAGAAGACAGGAAGCGCTCACAGCGCATGACCAAGGGATCACAATAGCGCAGACTCCTGTACAGCAAATAACAACGCTCAGGAATCTGCGCCCAGCAGCTAGGTGTAAATTTGTACACCTGTGCTGCATCTCCTTAAAAAGACAAGTCACGCCTCCACAACTGTTTGACAGTATAGTGGGCTAAATAGTGTACGTGTTTTATTCAGCGTGTGCAAGGAGCAAATTAAATAGAGCAACCTTTTACTTGTGCAGCATTAATGCTGCACAAGGTGTGGCTCTTGTACCTTGCAACACCTGAGGGGGGGTTAAAGGTAACCTTTGAAATTGGTTCAACTAGGCTTCGGCCTACACTCCTGCTGACCCTGGGCTCAAACACCGCTAGTTTTTGCCCGGAACTGCTAGCTGCACAGAGAAAAACACCAGTCAATGTGTTAGTGGGGTTCAGCACCGCCAGCTGTTCCCCTGCTGTGTAGTCGGCATCGTGTCCAGCACAAGCCACGCTGGCACAACTGACCAAAAGCTGCCACCAGTGCAGGCTTCGGCCTACACTCTGCTCCTCTCCTCCTCCTGCTGACCCTGGGCTCAAACACCTCCAGTTTCTGCCCGGAAGTGCTAGCTGCACAGAGAAAAACACCAGCCAATGTGTTAGTGGGATTCAGCACCGCCAGCTGGTCCCCTGCTGTGTAGCCGGCAACGTGACCTGCAAACGCCATGCAGGCACATGAACTGAAATTAAAGGGAACCTGGCCCCACCCCCCCAGGTGTTTCTATGTATAACAGCCACCTTGTACAGCAGTACTGCTGCATTTGTACAAGGTGGCTGACTTTTTCTCCTTGCCCACGTGGAACTCAACACGTACAAAATGTGTCTCATTAGAGACCATTCCACTATCCCTGAGGTATGACTTTCCTTTCTAATGACACGCAGCACCCCCATTGTTAGCGCTGCCCGTCTTCTGACATCATTGGTTGGCTGGCTGTGCCTGTGCGTCCGCCCTGCCCGACACAACGCCCCTCGTTGTCTCATATATTTTGACTGCGAGGGTGTGATTGATGGGCACGAGCAGTGCATATGTTCCCCTGTCTTCACTCCCCTCCTTCCGCCTTCTTCTGACTGTGCGGCCTCATGGCCGCGGCATGCGATAAGGGATCAGCTGAGGCCGCCCAGTCTGAAGCAGGTGTAAGGACATGTGTGAGCGGCGAACATATTTACTGCACAAGGCCACGAATCCCAGCACCGCAGTGTGACTTTAGGAAAAGGCACTGTGGGTCTGGGATTTATGGCCATCGTTAACCGCACCGGCCAACATGAAATGAGGTCATGAGACGGCCTGCACTAACAGGGTATTGCCAAGGGATAACACAAGAGCGCAGTTTCCTGTACTGCAAATAACAACGGTAAGGAATCTGCGCCCAGCACCTAGGTGTGAATTTGTACACCTGTGCTGCGTCTCCTTAAAAAGACAAGTCACGCCTCCACTACTGTTTGACAGTATAATGGGCTAAATAGTGTACGTGTTTTATTCAGCGTGTGCAAGGAGCAAAATTAAGAGAGCAACCATTGACTTGTGCATCATTAATGCAGTTCAAGGTGTGGCTCTTGTACCTTGCAACACCTGAGGGGGGGTTAAAGGTTACCTTTGAAATTGGTTCAACTAGGCTTCGGTCTACACTCTGCTCCTCTCCTCCTCCTGCTGACCCTGGGCTATAACACCGCCAGTTGTAGCCTGGAAGTGCTAGCTGCACAGAGAAAAACACCAGCCAATGTGTTAGTGGGGTTCAGCACCGCCAGCTGTTCCCCTGCTGTGTAGCCGGCATCGTGTCCAGCACAAGCCACGCTGGCACAACTGACCAAAAGCTGCCACCAGTGCAGGCTTCGGTCTACACTCTGCTCCTCTCCTCCTCCTGCTGACCCTGGGCTCAAACACCTCCAGTTTCTGCCCGGAAGTGCTAGCTGCACAGAGAAAAACACCAGCCAATGTGTTAGTGGGGTTCAGCACCGCCAGCTGGTCCCCTGCTGTGTAGCCGGCAACGTGACCTGCAAACGCCACGCAGGCACATGAACTGAAATTAAAGGGAACCTGGCCCCACCCCCCCAGGTGTTTCTATGTATAACAGTCACCTTGTACAGCAGTACTGCTGCATTTGTACAAGGTGGCTGACTTTTTCTCCTTGCCCACGTGGAACTCAACACGTACAAAATGTGTCTCATTAGAGACCATTCCACTGTCCCTGAGGTGTGACTTTCCTTTCTAATGATACGCAGCACCCCTCTTGTTAGCGCTGCCCGTCTTCTGACATCATTGGTTGGCTGGCTGTGCCTGTGCGTCCGCCCTGCCCGACACAACGCCCCTCGTTGTCTCATATATTTTGACTGCGAGGGTGTGATTGATGGGCACGAGCAGTGCATATGTTCCCCTGTCTTCACTCCCCTCCTTCCGCCTTCTTCTGACTGTGTGGCCTCATGGCCGCGGCATGCGATAAGGGATCAGCTGAGGCCGCCCAGTCTGAAGCAGGTGTAAGGACATGTGTGAGCGGCAAACATATTTACTGCACAAGGCCACGAATCCCAGCACCGCAGTGTGACTTTAGGAAAAGGCACTGTGGGTCTGGGATTTATGGCCATCGTTAACCGCACCGGCCAACATGAAATGAGGTCATGAGACGGCCTGCACTAACAGGGTATTGCCAAGGGATAACACAAGAGCGCAGTTTCCTGTACTGCAAATAACAACGGTAAGGAATCTGCGCCCAGCACCTAGGTGTGAATTTGTACACCTGTGCTGCGTCTCCTTAAAAAGACAAGTCACGCCTCCACTACTGTTTGACAGTATAATGGGCTAAATAGTGTACGTGTTTTATTCAGCGTGTGCAAGGAGCAAAATTAAGAGAGCAACCTTTGACTTGTGCATCATTAATGCAGTTCAAGGTGTGGCTCTTGTACCTTGCAACACCTGAGGGGGGGTTAAAGGTTACCTTTGAAATTGGTTCAACTAGGCTTCGGCCTACACTCTGCTCCTCTCCTCCTCCTGCTGACCCTGGGCTATAACACCGCCAGTTGTAGCCTGGAAGTGCTAGCTGCACAGAGAAAAACACCAGCCAATGTGTTAGTGGGGTTCAGCACCGCCAGCTGTTCCCCTGCTGTGTAGCCGGCATCGTGTCCAGCACAAGCCACGCTGGCACAACCGACCAAAAGCTGCCACCAGTGCAGGCTTCGGCCTACACTCTGCTCCTCTCCTCCTCCTGCTGACCCTGGGCTCAAACACCGCCAGTTTCTGCCCGGACATGCTAGCTGCACAGAGAAAAACACCCACCATTGTGTCAGTGGGGTTCAGCACCGCCAGCTGTTCCCCCGCTGTGTAGCCGGCATCGTGTCCAGCACAAGCCACGCTGGCACAACTGACCAAAAGCTGCCACCAGTGCAGGCTTCGGCCTACACTCTGCTCCTCTCCTCCTCCTGCTGACCCTGGGCTCAAACACCTCCAGTTTCTACCCGGAAGTGCTAGCTGCACAGAGAAAAACACCAGCCAATGTGTTAGTGGGGTTCAGCACCGCCAGCTGTTCCCCTGCTGTGTAGCCGGCAACGTGACCTGCAAATGCCACGCAGGCACATGAACTGAAATTAAAGGGAACCTGGCCCCACCCCCCCAGGTGTTTCTATGTATAACAGCCACCTTGTACAGCAGTACTGCTGCATTTGTACAAGGTGGCTGACTTTTTCTCCTTGCCCACGTGGAACTCAACACGTACAAAATGTGTCTCATTAGAGACCATTCCACTGTCCCTGAGGTGTGACTTTCCTTTCTAATGATACGCAGCACCCCCCTTGGTAGCGCTTCCCGTCTTCTGACATCATTGGTTGGCTTGTTGCGCCTGTGCGTCCGCCCTGCCTGAAACAATGCTCCTCGTTGTCTTACTTATTTTGACTGCGAGGGTGTGATTGATGGGCACGAGCAGTGCATATCTTCGCCTGTCTTAACTCATCTCCTTCCGCCTTCTTCAGACTGTGCAACCTCATGGCCGCGGCATGCGAGAAGGGATCAGCAGAGGCCGCCCAGTCTGAAGCAGGTGTAAGGACGTGTGTGAGCGGCCAAAATATTTACTGCTCAAGGCCACGAATCCCAGCACCGCAGTGTGACTTTATGAAAAGGCACTGTGGGTCTGGGATTTATGGCCATCGTTAACCGCACCGGCCAACATGAAATGAGGTCATAAGACGGGCAGCTCTAACAGGGCATTGCCAAGGGATAACACAAGAGTGCAGACTCCTGTACAGCAAATAACAACGCTCAGGAAGCTGCGCCAAGCACCAAGGCGTTATTTGGGACACCTGTGCTGCGTCTCCTTAAAAAGCCAAGTCACGCATCCACTACAGTTTGACTGTAGAATGGGCTAAATTGTGTACGTCTTTCATTCAGCGTGTGCAAGTAGACAAATTAATAGAGCAACCTTTCACTTGTGCAGCATTAATACTGCACAAGGTGTGTCTCTTGTACTTTGTAACACCTGAGGGGGGGTTAAAGGTTTCCTTTGAAATTGGTTCAACTAGGCTTCGGCCTACACTCTGCTCCTCTCCTCCTCCTCCTGCTTCACCACGGGCTCTAACATCGCTAGTTTTTGCCCGCAAGTGCTAGCTGCACAGAGAAAAACACCCGCCATTGTGTTAGTGGGGTTCAGCAATGCCAGCTGTTCCCACACTGTGTAGCCGGCAAAGTGTCCTGCAAACGCAACGCTGACACAAAGCTGCCTCCAGTGCAGGCTTCGGCCTACACTCTGCTCCCCCTGCTTACCCTTTGCTCCAGCACCGCTAGTTGGGGCTCTAGGAAGACAATCTTTAATAGGCAACGCATCTGGGTTCCAGCACCGCCAGCTGGTTCTCGGCAGTGTTTTTGTCACAGGTACTCCCTCGTGCCAAACCTGGTTTCAGCACCGTCAGCTGTTTCCGGGTTGTGTCAAACTCGCTGAGACGCCTATGCTTGCCCCGTCGTGTTGCGGTCGGGTTAGCCAACTCCAGGGTGCCTCCAGTTTAGGAGCTTCCTATGTGGGCTGCGTGAACTGGTAGTCAAGGCTGGTTCTGTAGTGCCAGTAGGCCCAGCTCCCCCTGTAGGACTGTTGGGGTTCGGTAACTGCGGCTGCCTCGCGGCCTAGCTGTTCTCTCCTCTCCTGTGGGCCTTGGGGTCCACCACCTGGTTCCAGCACCGTCAGCTGGTTCCAGGCCGAGCCTTTGGCTTAGGTGCCTCCTCCTGGGTATCCGAGTTCCGCCAACGTCAGGCGGTCCTTGGTAGTGCTTTTAAGCGCGGGCACCTACAGCTTAGTAACCGGGTTCCAGCACCGCCAGCTGGTCCTCGGTCGTGCCATTGGCTCTTGCACACTGGGGCAACGCATCTGGGTTCCAGCACCGCCAGCTGGTTCTCGGCAGTGTTCTTGACACAGGTACTCCCTCGTGCCAAGCCTGGTTTCAGCACCGTCAGCTGTTTCCGGGTTGTGTCAAGCTCACTGAGACGCCTATGCTTGCCCCGTCGTGGTGCGGTCGGGTTAGCCAACTCCAGGGTGCCTCCAGTTTAGGAGCTTCCTATGTGGGCTGCGTGAATTGGTAGTCAAGGCTGGTTCTGTAGTGCCAGTAGGCCCAGCTCCCCCTGTAGGACTGTTGGGGTTCGGTAACTGCGGCTGCCTCGCGGCCTAGCTGTTCTCTCCTCTCCTGTGGGCCTTCGGGTCCACCACCTGGTTCCAGCACCGTCAGCTGGTTCCAGGCCGAGCCTTTGGCTTAGGTGCCTCCTCCTGGGTATCCGAGTTCCGCCAACGTCAGGCGGTCCTTGGTAGTGCTTTTAAGCGCGGGCACCTACAGCTTAGTAACCGGGTTCCAGTAACGTCAGCTGGTCCTCGGTCGTGCCATTGGCTCTTGCACACTGGGGCAACGCATCTGGGTTCCAGCACCGCCAGCTGGTTCTCGGCAGTGTTTTTGTCACAGGTACTCCCTCGTGCCAAACCTGGTTTCAGCACCGTCAGCTGTTTCCGGGTTGTGTCAAACTCGCTGAGACGCCTATGCTTGCCCCGTCGTGTTGCGGTCGGGTTAGCCAACTCCAGGGTGCCTCCAGTTTAGGAGCTTCCTATGTGGGCTGCGTGAACTGGTAGTCAAGGCTGGTTCTGTAGTGCCAGTAGGCCCAGCTCCCCCTGTAAGACTGTTGGGGTTCGGTAACTGCGGCTGCCTCGCGGCCTAGCTTTTCTCTCCTCTCCTGTGGACCTTCAGGTCCACCACCTTGTTCCACCTGGTTCCACCTGGTTCCAGATGCAACGCATCTGGGTTCCAGCACCGTCAGCTGGTTCTCGGCAGTGTCTTTTGCTCTTGTACCTTCTGCTCCCCATCCTGGTTCCAGTACCGTCAGCTGGTTCCGGGCAGAGCCTTTGGCTTAGGTGCCTCCTTCTGGGTATCCGAGTTCCGCCAACGTCAGGCGGTCCTTGGTAGTGCTTTTTAGCACGGGTACCTCCTGCTTAGTAACCGGGTTCCAGTAACGTCAGCTGGTCCTCGGTAGTTCCATAGGCTCTTGAACCTTCGGGTAGCCATCCGAGTTCCAGTTCCATCAGCTGGTTCTTGGCATTTTCTCAGCCTTCTTGTACCTTCTGCTACATTTCCAAGTGGAAGACCCTAAAGTCGACGACCCGGAAGACCACCCCGATGACGACGTCGACGACCCGGAAGACCACCCCGACGACGACGGCGGAGACGACGACGGCGGAGACGACGACGGCTGAGACGACAACGGCGGAGATGACGACACTGGAGACGACGACCCTGGAGACGACGACATGGAAGACCGAGAAGCAGAAGAAAAAGAGGCTGCAGAACAAAGAGCAGAAGAACATTAAGCATAAGACTTAATATCAGAGCAAAAGATATTATCTAAATTATATGCAGAAGAAGACTAAGCAGTGTATGGGGGTGAGTCCGTTCCTCCTCGTGGTGCCCCTGGATAAAGCCTGATGCTGCAGGCCAAACTGAACGCGGACAAATGTAACTTTTGTGACTGGCAGAACGGAAGGTGTAATCTTCCAACTTTTATAGATAACAACTACGGGAATGCCTGTCACAAATGAGAATATGATGAAGAAGTAGAATAGGAAGAATAATAACAGTGGAATAAAAAGAATATGTAGAATAGGAAGAATAATAATAGTTGAATAAAATGAATATGAAGAATGTGATAAAAAAAAAAAAAAAAGGTAAAGGATGAAGAAGAAGATGAATAAGGTGAAGAAGAAGTTGATGTCAAAGATGCTGATGATGATGAAGATGAAAGTGTGGGAAAAGAAAAAAAAAAAAGAAAAAAAAGAAGGGGAAGGGGGTGGAATAGTGAAACATCAATATCTGACAAAATAAAAAAAAAATTTACATAGTCAATATCTTTGTCACTCCGAACGTCTTAAAAAAACCCAAAAAACATGCTATTCTATTTGATTGGGATAAACCTCTATGACTTTAATGTCTCCGCCACCTCCCCAAATACATCCGGCATTATTCTTAGTTGTTTTCCTTCATGTAGAATGAACCTACAAGGCAAGAAAGGGTTTATTTTAATTCCGATATTTTGGTCCCATTGACTTGCATTGGGATCGGGTATCGGTATCGGCGATATCCGATATTTTTTGAATATCGGCCGATCCTATCCGATACCGATACTTTCCGATATCGGAAGGTATCGCTCAACACTAGTGCTGAATTCAAATCTGATCTTATAATTTCTCTATCTCATCATGTTTTTGCGCTTTAGGTATATAGCCCATTTTCATGAATTCCATGATAAATATAAGTAGTGTATGAAAAGTGCCTCCCAATAAATATGAGCATATCTTTGTTTTCTTTGCATAATTCCCATTTGTTATGATAAGAAAGTAAACAGTTTTCAACGTACACAACAGTCGTGTGCAGATACTGTTTTATTTAATGAAATTTTCAATGACTTTTGATATTTATTGTTTTTATCCTGCTGTTTTTCTGTTTTTTTGTTTGTGAATCAATACCTAAGGTGTGTGGGGGACAGAAATTCAATGAACAACTCAGGTAGCTAACAACTTTTATCTTGTATTTCTCTGCAGGATGTTTTGCTGATCTAACAATGGCCTATACATCTCGCAGAAGACAGTGCTCAAATGATCCAAATATTTTTTGTTACATCTGTGGAAACTTTACTGTGAAGACTCAGAGGCGCAGCGTTACTGACTTTGTTACGAGGGTGTATTTTGCGTACTTCAAAGTAAAACTTGGAGACCAAGACAAGCATTGGGCGCCTCACAAAGTGTGCAAAACCTGTATTGAGAGCTTGAGATCATGGTCTCAAGGAAAGAATGCTAAACTTCAGTTTGGAGTTTCTATGGTTTGGAGAGAACCAAGCAATCATTTAGAAGACTGCTATTTCTGCCTTGTCGATGTAAAAGGTTTCAATAAGAAAAACGGTTTTAGGAAGTTTTACCCCCAGCAGTTCGCGCCCAGCATTTCGCCCCCAGGAGTTCGCCCCAAGGTACACTTTGCCCCCGAACATTTCGCCCCCAGCATTTCGCCCCCAGGATGTTTCGCCCCCGCATATTTCGCCCCCCAGCAGTTCGCCCCCGGATGTTTCGCCCCCGGATGTTTCGCCCCCAGCAGTTCGCCCCCGCACATTTCGCCCCCAGCAGTTCGCCCCCGGATGTTTCGCCCCCGGATGTTTCGCGCCCGGATGTTTCGCTCCCAGCAGTTCGCCCCCGCACATTTCGTCCCCAGCAGTTCGCCCCCGGATGTTTCACCCCCGGATGTTTTGCCCCCAGATGTTTCGCACCCGGATGTTTAGCCCCCCGCAGTTCGCCCCCGGATGTTTCGCCCCCAGCAGTTCGCCCCCAGATGTTTCGCCCCCGGATGTTTCACCCCCAGCAGTTCGCCCCCGGATGTGTCGCCCCCAGCAGTTCACCCCCGGATGTTTTGCCCCCGGATGTTTCGCCCCTGGATGTTTCGCGCCCAGCAGTTTGCCCCCGGATGTTTCACCCTCAGCTTTTTGCCCCTCAGATGTTTTGGCCCCAAATTAGGCAGGGAATTTTGGCCTTGTGTTTTAGCCCTAAGACCTCTTTCACAGTAGCCACTTTCCCAAGTGCTAAGCACTGGAAAATTGCTAAGAAGATTGCCAATTTTGAATATACTAGATGGTGGCCCGATTCTAAACGTATTGGGTATTCTAGAAGGCGCAGCCACGTGGTATGTTGCACAGGTTATATAGTATATTGGACAGTCCACGTAGTACATTGCACAGGCCATGTAGTATATTGGACAGCCGAAGTAGTATTTTGGACAGCGCATGTAAATTGCACAGTCCACGTAGTAAATTGCACAGCACATGTAGTATATTGGCCAGCCAACATAGTATATTGCACTTGTCACGTAGTATATTGCACTGCCCACGTAGTCTAGGAATGTGGGCACTATATTCGTGTTAAAAAAAAAAAATAATAAAGATATATTCACCTCAGCCACGGGCCCTGAAGTCCTCGCGCCTCTCTGCAGTGCTGGCAGTGGCTTCCGGTCTGAGCATAGGACCTGCGATGATGTTGCGGTCACATGACCATGACATCATCGCAGGTCCTGGACGCATAGCATCGTTCGGACCGGAAGGCACGGCGTGCACTGGAGAGAGGTGCGGAGGACAGCGTGACATCGGAGGGGGTGAGAATAACTTTAAAAATTTTTTTATTTTTAACATTACATCTTTTCACTATTGATGCTGCATAGGCACGATCAATAGTGAAAAGTTGGTCACACAGGGTTAATAGCAGCATTAACGGAGTGCGGTACACCGCGATCCATTAACGCTGGCATTAACCCTGTGTGAGCGGTCAGTGGTGCGTGCAGGGCAGTGAAGCAGCGGCCATTTTTCTGGCAGCCTGTGACAGTCGCTGATTGGTCGTGGCAATGATCGTGGGCGTTTTGCCATGACCAATCAGCGACTTGACAGACAGACGCCGCGACAAATGAATATACGAATAAAACGTTACAGACAGAAAGACGAAAGTGACCCTTAGACAGTTATATAGTAACTAAGTCAATGGCTGGAAAAGCGAGGTGTTGTTTCGGCCAGCTCTTTTTATTTTATTACAGGAGCTATTTTTGAGCACTTAGCATTCATCAATAGCCTGTATCTTATGGGTCATTACCGAGAGCGCTCACAAAAGCGCTCTGAAAAATGCCAGTAAAGCATGTGCTTTGGAGTTCTAAAACAGTGGCAGCATAAGGGTGCTTTTACACTTCCGCTACATATGCACTACAGGCCGCCCGTTCGCTTCTGTGATGCCGCATTCCGCTAACCTGCAGTGGAACGAAAAGAAGAAAAAGCTCTTCTTTTTATTCTGACACTGATAGCGGAATGCGGCATTATGAAAGCGAACGGGCGGCTGCAGATCGCGGAACCGAGCCGTTCACTTCTATGGGCATTGCGAGCGGAATGCCAGCATTCCGCCATCATTGCCCTGGGGTCAGCTGGATGTCAGATCCAGAGCGGATTGACCTCTGGCGGCCACAAACACAAGTGTGAAACCACTCTAAAATTACAGTGTGCAAGAGGCCTAAAATCTAAACAATTTTGAACTTTTACCTGACCCAGCACTGACCTGCTTTGTTACAAGTTTTGTTGCAGATGTAACAAGTAGCAGGTCACATGTCCTGTAAGTTACATTAGACTAGCTTTTATTCCACCTGTACATCAGAATATAGCAGTGTCTGAAATCTCCACAAAGAGAAAAGTGTACTGCCACAAAAAATCAGTCAGCTTCCACAGCAATTCACTTTCTACAACTATGAATTCAGTTCTGTCCAAACGTGGAAGGAGGAAGTTGGTCCATGAGAATCACATTTACTTATTTTCCAAACGAACCGCTGATGATGTCCATTCCATCTGGGTATGTGAAAAACGGTCGACTTGCAAGGGACGTGTTTGGACCAATGAAGAATCTGGCGAAGTTGTGAAAGTAGTCAATCTTCACAGTCACGCAGCACAAGCTGCAAGACCTGAAGCAATCCGACTTGTTAATGAGGCAGTCACGAGGGCAAGGACAACACAGGAGACACCACAACAGATTCTCACAGACGTAGTTTCAGGAGCCCATTCTAATGTTGAAGCACTTCTCCCAAGGAAAGCATCACTGAAGAGGACAATACGATTAGCAAGGCAACTTGGCAATATCCCAAGGTTACCTCAAACCCTTGATCAACTTGTTATCCCCCTGGAGTTCCAGGAGATCAGTATTGATGGTGTCCAGCAGCAGTTCCTTCTGCATGACTCTGGTAAGCTACTTAACCATTTAACATTGTATTAAAACAATTCCATTATGCATAATTATTGCAAAGTTTATTTTGCACAAATGTGAAAAATGCTAGACTGTAAGGTGCTGATATAAAATACTATGTGATTTTTGCCTTCAAGGGAAACTTTGAGGGTAATATAATGTAGTGAGGCCTACTGATTCCAACTAGTGTTGGCCGATCACTGGAAAGATAGGATCAGATCGGGCTGATCATACCAAAAGATTGGAATTAATTCTCCAGAGCTATATATATATATATATTTATATATATGCGCTCCTTGTAAGTAAAAAATGAGGGCACTCACCAGTCTTCGGTAAAGTTACTTCTTTATGAACAACGACAACTCCAGATAAAAGTCATGGCCGGGGGAGAGGGAGCCGAAGTTCGTGTGAGCAGGGGAGGACGACGGCCGTTTCGCGCTATGCCTGCGCTTCTACGGGTCGATTTGTGCTCAGGACAGACAGCGGATATAGTGCACCGGCCAGACACACCCCGCCACCAAATCCCTCCCACAAACCATAGAAATACAAAAAGCACATATTAAAAACTAAAGTTAAAAACAATACATGGCTTATGGAGTACATATATGACATGGAACACAAATCGCTACTGAAGAGATGTCAGCAAATGCTATACCAAATTATCGCTCTATGACCTGTCAATTGTGTTCACTATACGTGACACTGCGCTCATAAGACAACTACAGAAAAATGGACATATCGACTCTGTCATTGAAACCAAGCGGACCCATGGCATTACAGCGCAGGATCCACCTGGCTTCACATCTCAAGAGCAGATTGTCCAAATCACCACCTTGGGCAGGCAAATTCACCTTTTAGATGCCAGCAAAGGTAAGACATTCAGTCCTACCACCGTGTTTCTCCCTCACATGGGAAATGAATCGCGGGACACCTTTTCCTGATGCTACTGACCTGCAATGCTCTCGAAAACGGACATACATCGGGTGGATAGTTTTGCCGATATAATATCGCTTGCAAGGACAGAATACAATATACACTACATGATCAGTTTTACACATGATGAAATCATTAACCGTGTGTGACACTGCACCTATACGGAGAAACCGCTCTGTAAGGTGCTGCTGACAGCACGAGCAATGGCCGCACCTAAAATTGCCTTTAGGGGACATCCCATTTAGCCAATTAGTATTTGATTTAGTGACGCGGTTTCTTACCAATCTATCTCTTAACCTTGCACTTCTTCTATTGGCTATTAAGGGCCCTCTTGCTGCTACGTCGGCTAATTCCTTATCTCTCTCTAACAGGTGCCAGTTCTTTTTAATAGCTAACCTAATTTGCTGGTCCATGTTGCTATATTTAAAACAAAAATTAAATTTTTTCCCAATCTCCTGTCTCTGGGAGGGCGGTTTTTTAACAACCCCTTCTATCCTCTCATTTTTTACTCTGTCCAAAGACTCTACATGCCTGGTTCCCACCGTGAAGCATGGACGAGGAGGTGTGATGGTGTGGGGGTGCTTTGCTGGTGACACTGTTGGGGATTTATTCAAAATTGATGGCATACTGAACCAGGATGGCTACCACAGCATCTTGCAGCGGCATGCTATTCCATCCGGTTTGCGTTTAGATGGACCATCATTTATTTTTCAACAGGACAATGACCCCAAACACACCTCCAGGCTGTATAAGGGCTATTTGACCAAGAAGGAGAGTAATGGGGTGCTATGCCAGATGACCTGGCCTCCACAGTCGCTAGACCTGAACCCAATCGAGATGGTTTGAGGTTAGCTGGACCGCAGAGTGAAGGCAAAAGGGCCAACAAGTGCTGAGCATCTCTGGGAACTCCTTCAAGATTATTGGAAGGCCATTCCCGGTGACGATCTCTTGAAGCTCATCAAGAGAATGCCCAGAGTGTGCAAAGCAGTCATCAAAGCAAGAGGTGGCTACTTTGAAGAACCTAGAATATAAGACATGTTTTCAGTTGTTTCACACTTTTTTTTGTTAAGTATATAATTCCACATGTGTTAATTCATAGCTTTGATGCCTTCAGTGTGATTGTACAATTTTCATAGTCATGAAAATACAGAAAAATCTTTAAATGAGAAGGTGTGTCCAAACTTTTGGTCTGTACTGTATAATGGCTCCAAGCTGCGCTGTTAAAAAATAAATAAACCCAGTTATTCAACTCTCTCCGGTGTCCAGCGCTGTCTCCGGCAGTGCAGGGAATTCCGAAATCCCAACGCTATGCATTCTGGGTTGTGCATCACCACCTCTGCACATGTGCCGGGCTGTTCTGTGACGTGATGTGGTGCTTTCCTAGGACCGTCTAGTGAGCGGTCCTGGGATCACTCTCCATTGTAGTTATAGTATGGCAGGCACAGAGGCGGCGATGCGCCGCCCGGATTTCGGGATTCCCTGCACTGCTGGGCTAGGAGCCGGAGCCAGTACTGGACACTGGAGAAAGAGGTGAGTAACTGGGTTTGTTTATTTTTTAACAGCGCAGCCTGGTGCCAATTACTGAAGCTAAATATGCACACATGCTGTACGCCCGTACAGTGTGTGTATATATATATATATATATATATATATATATATATATATATATACGCACACTGTTCGGGCATGTATGCCCGGACAGTGTTTTCAGATTACGGAGGATTCCGATTTCTAATTCTGATCATCATCATGATCTGGCTACAAATCGGATCGTAATTTAAAATAACGATCAGCCTGAAAATCGTAATAAATTACGATCTTCAGTGATCGGATCGGCCAGCACTAATTCCAAATATGCAGCATTGTACTGGCCATACCTGTCCTGGATGCTGCCCCGGAGTTCAGCCTCGCCTGTCTGGGGCATGCACGGGCTGAACTGCCATCGCCGGCTGATTCCTCGGCTCTCGTAGTTCAGTCCTGCAGATCCGTGGACAGGTCGGGCTGAACTCTGGAGCTCAGGTGAGAGATACGCCATGATTTGCAGAGGCATTTTGCCTGCTGCTTGCAAGCACTTTTTAAGCGCTTTGGCAAAACGCTTCTGCAAATAGGGGACGTGGCCAAGCTCTGCTATGGGCGTGGCCATGCCTTGCTATTGCCTAAACCGAGTGTTTTTCCAGTGGTTTGCAGGCATTTTTCAGGAGGTATCCCTCTTGCCCATTCCCTTGAATGGGCAAGTTAAGAACGGGATCCACCGGAAAATAGCTTTAAAGCTATTTTCCGGTGGGGCGTTTTCTGGCCCCAGCCGGAATCTGCCCGTAACCCGCACCATAGACATGAAAGGGCGGGTTTCATTCAGGAAACACAGCACGGAATACGCCTGTAAATCCAGCTTGTCTGGATAAAGCCTGAGGCCTCGTGCCCACTGATGGAAGGGGATTGCGGAGCGGCATCTCCGCAGCGGCTGTAATTGCGGTAGCAACTGCAGATCCCACAGGAATCTATTTGTGCCTGCAATTGTGGCCACTATTGTGGTACCCTAATTCTGTATCAAAATCTTCACTTACCTCTATGGATTTAGGTGCAGGTTTTAGTGCAGGATTTCAGCCTCTTATCTAAATGGCTGGAATTTTCTTTGTATAATGGCAGCATACATTGACATGCTGCACCGCATGTTTTTTTTGTAAACAAAATTTTTTCATCAGCATGTGGATGAGATTTACACATTAATGCTGCATATGACCCCAGCCTAATGTACCATTCAGTTATGCCTTAGGCCAAAAGCACACTGGTGATTTTACTGGCGTTTTTTGCATCCTGCACAATCCTCTCAATGAGACAGCATAGTCACGAACGTCCGCCCTGCCCACCCGACGACTAGCGCACCCATCCGCTTGAATGGAACACCTCATTCAGGCGGGCGGCCCTCCCAGTCGTTCATTCAGACGTCTAGCCGCATGCCGCGTCTGGATGCGGCTGTCAACTAGACAGCTGTTCAGCATGGCGGCGATCGGCCGTGCTGAACGGCCGTCTAGTTGAAGGGTCTAAAGGTACCCTAAAAATGTGACCTATTTCAAGTTTGGAAGTAATTTTAATTTTAAACAAAAATATATAATTTTCCACTGGGACAATATATGTTGTAAAAAACTATTGGTTGGCCCCTTCACACTAGATTTTGCTTCAGTTTTTTTATTATGAAATCCGAAAATCTGGAGCAAAATGTGAGTTTTTAATGTGAGATATGAACAGAGGCTTCTGATTAGGATATTTTTTTTTGTGAATTTATCCCAAAATTCTCTGTCTGCTGCTTGTTACACTTTTTCTGTTATTTCCTCTACTAATACTTTCATTTTAAATTAGGAAATGGACACGGCCGTATGTTGATATTTGGAACAAGAGACAATCTCCATCTACTGGCACAAAGTAAAGAGTGGTTTGCTGATGGCATGTTTTTCACTACACCAGCCTTGTTTAAGCAACTTTACACAATCCATGTAGTCCACAGCGGCCTTGTTGTTCCGCTAGTGTACACCTTGCTGACAGACAAGAGCCGTTCTACATACCAGAGGTTGCTGCAAGAGCTGAAGAACTTGCAGCCTGGACTGCAGCCAGACAACCTGATGTTGGATTTTGAACTAGCTGCAATAAAGGCATTTGAAAGTGAGTTCCCCAACCTTGTGAAGACTGGTTGCTTTTTCCACTTATCACAGTCGGTTTGGTGTAAAGTTCAAAATGAAGGACTCAAGATGCAATACCAAGGTGACCATGAATTTGCCCGTTGGATACGCATGATACCTGCCCTGGCCTTTCTACCACCACAGAATGTTGTGCAATCATTTGAAGAGTTGGTGGAAGATCCTGACTTTCCACAAGAAGCAATACCTATTGCTAACTATTTTGAAGACAGCTATATCGGTCGAATGAATCGCAGAGGACGTCAAGCACCTTTGTTTCCAATTCAATTCTGGAATGTGTATGAGCGAACATTGAATGATCAACAGCGAACAAATAATGATGTCGAAGGATGGCACCGTAGCTTTCGAGAAACATGTGGTACTCTTTTCCAAAATATATACCGGTTCATTAACTGTCTGAAACATCAGCAAGAGCTCCATAGTTTTGAAATTATTCAGATAATAGCAGGAAATCCCATTGCTGCAAGAAACAAAAAGTATGCTGCAATTTCAGCAAGGGTTAAACGTATCATGCAAGATTTCAATAATAGAAGCTTGATGGATTATCTGAGAGGCATTGCCTACAGCTTTGAATTTTAGTTCATGGTCACATATTGTATGTTTTGAGAGCAGTGTTCTTAGCTGTAAAATAATTCAAGCATTATAACCTGTAATTTGTATTTTCTCTTTTTCTCTAATCCTTCCCCTCTATACCTTTTTATGTTTCTTGTTTAAACAGTTTTGATACATACAGTTAAAGCATAACTATACAACAAATATGTTATGTTATAGTACCTGTGCCCATGATATTCATTTCCAAAGGAGACCTTCCAGCAGCTTCACTTCTGTGTGAAAAGTCTCATCCAAGTTAAAGCTCCATGTGCTGCAGGATTTCAGTGGTTGCTAAGGAGGTTGTTTCTCCTTAGTAGCAGTACTTGTGGATGGATTCTAGAGGGTGTGGCTGCACAGGAGCATGTAACTAACAATATATTCCCTATGATGTATAAAGGGCTGCTGGTTTACAGCCCTCTGCAAAGCCCCCCTATGTGTTCCATCCTGTAATAGCTTTACACAGGCAGGGGGAGCCCTCCTCTTGTCCAGGAAAGAGCACATGAGCGGAGGGTGAAAGGGAGCTTTGCATAGGGCTGTGAACAAGCAGCCCTGAATGTATCATAGGGAGCCAGGATCCGTTCTGCTACCAAGGGGGCACGACCTCCTTAGTAACCAATGAAATCCTACTATTTTCCTGTCTGTTTGTAAAATGACTCATCTAGAAAACAAAGTTTTAAAATAAAAAAACTAATTTGATCATAATTATATATCTTAGACTCATATGGTGTATTATTAGTGATAAGCAAATCTGCCAATGTTCAGTTCAGGCAGGTCTTTCCCGGATGCGAAAGATCCAGGAGCAAATTGCTAGAGGCAAAACATCCAGGGATGAACTGCTGGGGGCAAAACATCTGGGTGTGAAACATCTGTGGGCGAACTGCTGGGGGCGAAACATCTGGGGGCGAACTGCTGGAGGCAAAACATCTGGGGGCGAACTGCTGGGGGGAAACATCCGGGGACGAACTGCTTGGGGACGAAGCATCTGGAGTTGAAACATCCAGGGGCGAACTACTGGGGGCGAAACATCCGGGGGCGAACTGCTGGGTGCGAAATATCCGGGGGCGAAACATCCGAGGGCGAACTGCTGGTGCGAAACATCCGGGGGCGAACTGCTGGGGGCGAAACATCCGGGGGCGAACTGCTGGGGGCGAAACATCCGGGGGCGAACTGCTGGGGGCGAAACATCCGGGGGCGAAACATCCGGGGGCGAAACATCCGGGGGCGAAACATCCAGGGGCGAACTGCTGGGGGCGAAACATCCGGGGGCGAACTGCTGGGAGCGAAACATCCGGGGGCGAACTGCTGGGGGCGAAACATCCGGGGGCGAACTGCTGGGGGCGAAACATCCGGGGGCGAAACATCCGGGGGTGAACTGCTGGGGGCGAAATGTGCGGGGGCGAACTGCTGGGGGCGAAACATCCGGGGGCGAAACATCCGGGGCGAACTGCTGGGGGCAAAATGTGCGGCGGCGAACTGCTGGGGGCGAAACATCCAGGTGCGAAACATCCGGGGGTGAAACATCCGGGGGCGGACTGCTGGGGGCGAAATGTGCGGGGGCGAAACATTCTGGGGGCGAAATGCTGGGGGCGAAATGCTGGGGGCGAACTGCTGGGGGCGAAACTTCCAACTTCCAAGAAAAACAAGCAATATTTGCAATACCCGAGTATCCCTTCAGCTATTCGACCAGTTGCCCATAGTGAAGACATACCTGTTCCAAAATTTACTGCGCTTCCAGAAAACGTTGACACTGAACTCTCCTCACATTTTTATACTGATGAAGAAGACAGTCCACATATTTTTCCGCCATGTGATGAAGATTGTGACAAACCAATTCTGTTTACTCAGTCTGCTTTGAATGATCTGGTTAGAGATCTTTATCTACCAAAAGAGTCTGCTGAACTATTGGCTTCAAGACTACAAGAGAGTCGAATGTTGAAACCCAGTACAAGTGTCTCATTTTATCGTAACAGGGAAGCAGAACTGCGTAAGTACTTCCATTCAGATGGCCAGCTTGTCTATTGCACTGATGTTGAAGGGCTACTTCTCTTTATGGGACTTCCAGCATATGATTCAATGGATTGGAGGCTTTTTATTGATAGTTCCAAAAGAAGATTAAAATGTGTACTGTTACACAATGGAAATAAGTATGGCTCTGTACCAATAGATCATTCTATAAAACTTAAAGAAGAATATAAAAACATCAAGATTGTTCTAGAGAGGTTACAACATAATGTTCATGGGTGGTTAATTTGTGTTGATTTGAAAATGGTTAATTTTTTTTTCAGTCTGCAAGGAGAGTACACAAAACACCCTTGTTTTCTGTGCTACTGGGACAGTAGAGCTACAGCAGAGCATTGGGTGAAAACTGAATGGCCTCAGCGACAGAGTTTGGCATCTGGCGATAAGAATGTCATCCACGATCCTCTAATGGATAGGAAGAACATTGTCTTTCCTCCCTAACACATAAAGCTTGGATTGATGAAGCAGTTCGTCAAAGCTCTCAATCACAGTGGAGAATGCTTTAACTATATATGTTCAACTTTTCCTGGTCTTAGTGAAGAGAAGAAAAAGGCTGGAATATTTGATGGACCTCAAATAAGAACACTTATGAGAGACCCAAATTTTATCACATCAATGAATGAGACAGAAGAAAGAGCTTGGAATGCATTTTGTAATGTGGTGGAGAATTTTCTAGGGAACAAGAAAGCAGACAACTATGAAGAGATTAAAACCAACACAAGAAATGAAGTATAACCACTCACAAAGACACTGTAAATATATTTATTAAACACTACAGAAACAAAATATGATCCAATAATATTCTAAAAATATCATACAGAGTTGTTTGAATATCAGAAAAAGGTGCACCAGAAAAATGCTGCATCAAGAAGAGAAAAAGGGCATAGGTTTAAACAAAGATGAATCCCAGATATAGTGTATGTTGGTAGAATGAGGGTTACATGATACATCCAGGGTCCTTGTGTCTTTTCCTAGTACAGCGTTACTGGTAGGCACATAGGAGATCGTTAGGCTGCTAGTGCGCATGTCTTTGACGCTGGCAATGGCTGCTACATCACTTCCAGTGCCTGTTAGTGACGATTGCCGGTCAGTGACATCATCCGGGAGTTCATGGTGACCCGCATTGCCATGTTGGCGCTCGGAGTGATGCAGCATGCGGCGTCCGTTCATTGTCATAGCCATGCGCCATTGATTAGCAGCACCAAGGACTATAAAGACGGGATGTTGGAAACAGTTACACCATGCGGGCCCCCCGAGGAAGCTGTGGGCGAAACGGGCGTAGGGGCGTGTGCCGGCATAAATGGAGAGGGAGAAGGGTAAGATTTTACTATGGGACTAATAGTCCCTACTGCATTGTGATATTTTGGGTCACTGGACCATGTGGATTATCCTTATCATATTTGGGCAGTATTGGATCCTGGTAACAGTTGAGGTAGCTATTTGAGCATCTGCATTATATGTTGGTACTATGAATGACTACTGGGATTCATCTTTGTTTAAACCTATGCCCTTTTTCTCTTCTTGATGGGGCATTTTTCTGGTGCACCTTTTTCTGATATTCAAACAACTCTGTATGATATTTTTAGAATATTATTGGATCATATTTGGTTTCTGTAGTGTTTAATAAATATATTTATAGTGTCTTTGTGAGTGGTTATACTTCATTTCTTGTGTTGGTTATATATTAGGAAGTATCTCACGGTACTATCCCAATTGGTCCTGGGTGATCCTGACGGGACCAATTTGTGATTATGGTCTCTGGACCTGAGGTTTTGTTTCTAACTATGAAGAGATTGTGGAAGAGCTACTTATAAGTCTGCGAAATTTTGAGTATCAAGATTCACTATTTACACAGCCATTTGGACTTTTTTCCAGAGAACCATGGGGATGTGAGCGAGGAACAAGGGGAGCATTTTCATCAGGACATTAAAACAATGGAAGAACGGTATCAAGGCCGGTGGGACTCACATATGATGGCTGACTATTGCTGGAGCTTGATGAGAGACAACCCAGAAGCTGTACATCATAGATCAGCCAAGAAAAGAAAGCTCAAATAACTGCCATTTGCCATTCATATGTGTGCCATATACAGTGGGGCAAAAAAGTATTTAGTCAGTCAGCAATAGTGCAAGTTCCACCACTTAAAAAGATGAGAGGCATCTGTAATTTACATCATAGGTAGACCTCAACTATGGGAGACAAACTGAGGAAAAAAAATCCAGAAAATCACATTGTCTGTTTTTTTTACATTTTATTTGCATATTATGGTGGAAAATAAGTATTTGGTCAGAAACAAAATTTCATCTCAATACTTTGTAATATATCCTTTGTTGGCAATGACAGAGAAACGTTTTCTGTAAGTCTTCACAAGGTTGCCACACACTGTTGTTGGTATGTTGGCGCATTTCTCCATGCAGATCTCCTCTAGAGTAGTGATGTTTTTGGCTTTTCGCTTGGCAACACGGACTTTCAACTCCCTCCAAAGGTTTTCTATAGGGTTGAGATCTGGAGACTGGCTAGGCCACTCCAGGACCTTGAAATGCTTCTTACGAAGCCACTCCTTCGTTGCCCTGGCGGTGTGCTTTGGATCATTGTCATGTTGAAAGACCCAGCCACGTTTCATCTTCAATGCCCTTGCTGATGGAAGGAGGTTTGCACTCAAAATCTCACGATACATGGCCCCATTCATTCTTTCATGTACCCGGATCAGTCGTCCTGGCCCCTTTGCAGAGAAACAGCCCCAAAGCATGATGTTTCCACCACCATGCTTTACAGTAGGTATGGTGTTTGATGGATGCAACTCAGTATTCTTTTTCCTCCAAACACGACAAGTTGTGTTTCTACCAAACAGTTCCAGTTTGGTTTCATCAGACCATAGGACATTCTCCCAAAACTCCTCTGGATCATCCAAATGCTCTCTAGCAAACTTCAGACGGGCCCGGACATGTACTGGCTTAAGCAGTGGGACACGTCTGGCACTGCAGGATCTGAGTCCATGGTGGCGTAGTGTGTTACTTATGGTAGGCCTTGTTACATTGGTCCCAGCTCTCTGCAGTTCATTCACT
The DNA here is from genome assembly GCF_032444005.1 of Ranitomeya imitator. Classification (NCBI taxonomy): domain Eukaryota; kingdom Metazoa; phylum Chordata; class Amphibia; order Anura; family Dendrobatidae; genus Ranitomeya; species Ranitomeya imitator. The sequence goes on along the minus strand of NC_091285.1, from coordinate 329,266,501 downwards.
AGGTCCCCCCGCGTGGTTCTGGGATTTTTGCTCACCGTTCTTGTGATCATTCTGACCCCACGGGGTGGGATTTTGCGTGGAGCCCCAGATCGAGGGAGATTATCAGTGGTCTTGTATGTCTTCCATTTTCTAATTATTGCTCCCACTGTTGATTTCTTCACTCCAAGCTGGTTGGCTATTGCAGATTCAGTCTTCGCAGCCTGGTGCAGGGCTACAATTTTGTTTCTGGTGTCCTTTGACAGCTCTTTGGTCTTCACCATAGTGGAGTTTGGAGTCAGACTGTTTGAGGGTGTGCACAGGTGTCTTTTTATACTGATAACAAGTTTAAACAGGCGCCATTACTACAGGTAATGAGTGGAGGAAAGAGGAGACTCTTAAAGAAGAAGTTACAGGTCTGTGAGAGCCAGAAATCTTGATTGTTTGTTTCTGACCAAATACTTATTTTCCACCATAATATGCAAAAAAAATGATAAAAAAACAGACAATGTGATTCTCTGGATTTTTTTTCTCAGTTTGTCTCCCATTGTTGAGGTCTACCTATGATGTAAATTACAGACGCCTCTCATCTTTTTAAGTGGTGGAACTTGCACTATTGCTGACTGACTAAATACTTTTTTGCCCCACTGTATATGTGTTTTTATATTTTGTAGTTTAATTCTGTAAGTATATTTGATTTGCTGTACATAGACTTTGTAATCTTAGTTATTACTTGATTAAAAATATACAAAATGTAGTACCGAAAATCGTGTTTTTATCATAAAACATTAGATAGGAGTAATTTTCATAAATAATTGAAAATATCTCGAAATCCTGATGTGATAGCCAAAAACGGAGTTCATATTCGTAATCAGCAGCCAAAATTGACTTAAAATATGTTTTAAAACCTTTTGCCAGAAAAATTGCGTTGACCAGTGTTATTAAAGGGGAACTCATCCTCTATTGATGTCAGATATTAGCGTCAAACTTGACTATTAAGAATTAATGTCCACCTAGTAATACCTTAATGTATATTATTATTATTATTATTTATTTATATAGCACCATTGATTCCATGGTGCTGTACATGAGAAGGGGTTACAAACAAGTTACAAATATCACATACAGAAAACAAACTAACAATGACGGACTGATACAGAGGGGCGAGGACCCTGCCCTTGCGGGCTTACATTCTACAGGATTATGGGGAAGGAGACAGTAGGTTGAGGGTTGCAGGAGCTCCGGTGTTGGTGAGGCGGTAGCTCCGGTGTTGGTGAGGCGGTAGCTTCGTTGGTGATGAGGCAGCAGCGGTGTCAGTGCAGGCTGTAGGCTTTCCTGAAGAGATGAGTTTTCAGGTTCCGTCTGAAGGATCCGACTGTGGTTGATAGTCGGACGTGTTGGGGCAGAGAGTTCCAGAGGATGGGGGATATTCGGGAGAAGTCTTGGAGGCGATTGGATGAGGAGCGAATAAGTGTGGAGGAGAGAAGGAGGTCTTGGGAGGACCGGAGGTCACGTGAGGGAAGATATCGAGAGATTAGTTCAGAGATATATGGAGGAGACAGGTTGTGGATGGCTTTGTAGGTCAGTATTAGCAATTTGAACTGGATACGCTGAGGGAATGGGAGCCAGTGAAGAGATTTGCAGAGGGGGGAAGCGGAGGAGTAGCGAGGAGAGAGATGGATTAGTCGGGCAGCAGAGTTAAGGATGGACTGGAGAGGTGCAAGGGTGTTAGCAGGGAGGCCACAGAAAAGGATGTTGCAGTAGTCAAGGCGGGAAATGATGAGGGCGTGCACAAGCATTTTAGTAGATTGGGGGTTGAGGAAAGGACGGATCCTGGAGATATTTTTGAGCTGGAGGCGACAGGAGGTGGAAAGAGCTTGGATATGTGGTTTGAAGGACAGGGCAGAGTCGAAGGTTACTCCGAGGCAGCGGACTTCGGGCACAGGGGAAAGCATGATGTCATTGACTGTGATAGATAGGTCAAGTAAGGAAGATTTGTGGGATGGAGGAAAGATGATAAGTTCAGATTTGTCCACATTGAGTTTGAGGAAGCGAGAGGAGAAGAAGGAGGATATGGCTGATAGGCACTCTGGGATTCTGGACAGCAGAGCGGTGACGTCTGGGCCAGAGAGGTAGATCTGAGTGTCGTCAGCATAGAGGTGGTACTGGAATCCATGGGACTTTATGAGTTGTCCCAAGCCAAGTGTATAGATTGAGAAGAGTAGGGGTCCTAGAATAGAGCCTTGGGGGACTCCAACAGAGAGAGGGTGGGATGAAGAGTAGTAGTATAGGAGTGGGAAACGCTGAATGTGCGGTTGGAAAGGTACGAGGTGATCCAGGATAGGGCGAGGTCTTTGATGCCAAAGGAGGAGAGGATCTGTAGTAGGAGGCAGTGGTCAACTGTGTCGAAAGCAGAGGACAGGTCTAGAAGGAGGAGTACAGAGTATTGTCCAGTAGCTTTGGCGGTAAGTAGGTCGTTAGTGATTTTGGTCAGGGCAGTCTCAGTTGAGTGATGGGGGCGGAAACCAGATTGTAGATTGTCGTACAGCAAGTTAGATGAGAGGTGGGAGGAGAGTTCAGCATGGACGTGCTGCTCCCGGAGTTTGGAAGCAAATGGGAGCAGCGATATTGGGTGATAGCTGGACATAGCAGTTGGATCGAGGGTTGGCTTTTTAAGGATAGGCGTGATTGTGGCATGTTTGAACGCAGAGGGGAAGGTGCCAGAAGTTAGTGATAGGTTGAAGAGGTGGGTTAGGGATGGGATAAGTGTGGTGGTGAGGTTGGGGAGGAGGTGGGATGGGATGGGGTCGAGCGCACAGGTGGTGAGGTGGGATTTGGAGAGGAGACAATTAAGTCCCCCTTCAGTGATGTTGGATAGGGAGGTTATGGGGTTTGGGCATTGGTCTGGTATACAAAGGGGTTGTGGTGGTTGAACAATAAAGTCTTGCCTTGTCTGGTCGATCTTATTTTTAAAGAGTGTGGCAAAGTCCTCAGCAGAGATGAGGGAGGTTGGAGGGGGCAGTGGGGGGCGAAGGAGGGAGTTAAATGTTTTGAATAACTGTTTGGGGTTGTGGGATAGGGAAGATACGAGGGTTGTGAAGTAGGCCTGTTTAGCAGAGGTGAGTGCAGATTTAAAAGCGATTGTTGCTTGTTTGAATACAGTGAAGTCGTCTTGCGAGTGTGTTCTCTTCCAACGCCGCTCCGCAACCCTGGACACTTGCCTTAGCTTTTTGGTGGTGTTATTATGCCAAGGTTGTCTATTGATACGTCGCCCTCTGCCATGGACGAGAGGGGCAACCGTGTCAATAGATGATGCGAGAGTGGCATTGTAGAAAGCAGCAGCACTGTCTGTGTCGTGGAGTGAGGATATGGATGCCAGTGGTAGGATGGAGTCAGAGAGTGTGTGGGTGTCTAGGTGTGCAAGGTTTCTGCGTGGGTGCGCATGTTGCTGGATATGGATGATTGGTGAGGAGGACAGGGATGAGAAGGTGAGCAGATGGTGGTCGGATAGAGGGAGAGGGGAGGTGGTGAAGTTAGATAGAGAGCAGAGACGGGTGAATACCAGGTCTAGTGTATGCCCATCCGTGTGGGTGGCTGCGGAGGACCACTGAGTAAGTCCAAAGGATGAGGTAAGGGACAGAAGTTTGGAGGCTGTTGACTGAAGGGTATCAATGGGGATGTTGAAGTCACCCATGATGATGGTGGGAGTGTCAGCAGAGAGAAAGTGAAGAAGCCAGGTGGAGAATTGGTCAATAAAGGCAGTGGCCGGGCCCGGAGGTCGGTATATGACGGCCACTTGGAGGTTGGAGGGAGAGTAGATGCGGACAGAATGGACTTCAAAAGAGGGGAGGATAAGGGAGGGAAGAGGTGGGATTGGCTTAGAGGTGCAGTTTGAAGAAAGGAGAAGACCCACTCCTCCACCATGTTTGTTGCCGGGTCGAGGGGTGTGGGTGAAGTGGAGGCCTCCGTAACACAGCGCAGCAGGGGAGGCGGTGTCAGAGGGTGTTAGCCATGTTTCTGTGAGGCCAAGGAAGGCAAGATTGCGGGAGAGAAAAAGGTCGTGAATCACATGAAGCTTATTGCAGATTGAGCGGGCATTCCAGAGTGCTCCAGAGAGAGGGACCAGGGGGGTGGGCGTCAGGGGCACGGGTTTTATGTTGGAAAGAGTGCGGAAGTTCATGTTGGATAGTGAGTGATAGGAGGGAGTAGTAATGGGAGGTATGAGATGTGGGGGTCCAGGGATGGGAGATATGTCTCCAGCAGTGAGGAGAGAGAGCAGGTGGGAGAAAGAGAGTGTCCGACTTGTTTTATGTGTTTGTTGGGCAGATTTGAGGTTGAGGAGCAGGTCAGCAGAGGAGGACAGGTGGGGAGGTAAGAGGGAAGGGGAGATGATTATTAGGTTAGGGAGTGCTGGGATTTGTGATAGCGAAGGAGAGAGAGGACTAGTGGAGCAAACAATGTAGGGGCATAGGTAAACATGGCAAAGAAGTAAGATGGGTTAATAGAAAGCTAGATTCAAGTAATAAGAAGTGCTTACTCGGAAGACACACCCAGAAGAAACAGAACATAGAGTGGGGTCCTGACTACTGCCGTGACTAACTGCCGTTGAAATAACTGCGGCGTCTGTATGCTTTGCTGCAGAGATGCGCGTGCCTGACCCCACACGCGTGCACCCCTTAAGATGCTACTAAATTTATAGGACTGACTAAAGGATCAGGTGAGAGGGATTGTGGGTCCTTATTTGGGATAAATTAGCAATTGGCCAACACCCCGGGGGAGGTTACAAGATCAAAGGCACTAGACCTGGCTGCAAACATTTGCTCTAACACCATGAACACAATAATGTCTCCTGTGACCCCAGCATGGATGGACAGCAGTAAGTAATACAATGCAACAAATGCATTTAGCATAAAGTCAACAGGCACATTAAAGGGAATGGTGAAGGATTAGGGGCGGCAGATAACAGCTAGTAGCAGAGATGTTCGTACCATTAAAGGGAAGGGTGCAGGATTAGGGGCGGCAGATAACAGCGAGTAGCAGAGATGTTCATACCTGTATGAAGAGAGGAGATGGATGTTAATTCTTGGCCATTGAAATAACTGCGGCGTCTGTATGCTTAGCTGCCGTGATGCTTTGCTGCAGAGATGCGCGTGCCTGACCCCACACGCGTGCACCCCTTAAGATGCTACTAAATTTATAGGACTGACTAAAGGATCAGGTGAGAGGGATTGTGGGTCCTTATTTGGGATAAATTAGCAATTGGCCAACACCCCGGGGGAGGTTACAAGATCAAAGGCACTAGACCTGGCTGCAAACATTTGCTCTAACACCATGAACACAATAATGTCTCCTGTGACCCCAGCATGGATGGACAGCAGTAAGTAATACAATGCAACAAATGCATTTAGCATAAAGTCAACAGGCACATTAAAGGGAAGGGTGAAGGATTAGGGGCGGCAGATAACAGCGAGTAGCAGAGATGTTCGTACCATTAAAGGGAAGGGTGCAGGATTAGGGGCGGCAGATAACAGCGAGTAGCAGAGATGTTCGTACCTGTATGAAGAGAGGAGATGGATGTTAATTCTTGGCCATTGAAATAACTGCGGCGTCTGTATGCTTAGCTGCCGTGATGCTTTGCTGCAGAGATGCGCGTGCCTGACCCCACACGCGTGCACCCCTTAAGATGCTACTAAATTTATAGGACTGACTAAAGGATCAGGTGAGAGGGATTGTGGGTCCTTATTTGGGATAAATTAGCAATTGGCCAACACCCCGGGGGAGGTTACAAGATCAAAGGCACTAGACCTGGCTGCAAACATTTGCTCTAACACCATGAACACAATAATGTCTCCTGTGACCCCAGCATGGATGGACAGCAGTAAGTAATACAATGCAACAAATGCATTTAGCATAAAGTCAACAGGCACATTAAAGGGAAGGGTGAAGGATTAGGGGCGGCAGATAACAGCGAGTAGCAGAGATGTTCGTACCATTAAAGGGAAGGGTGCAGGATTAGGGGCGGCAGATAACAGCGAGTAGCAGAGATGTTCGTACCTGTATGAAGAGAGGAGATGGATGTTAATTCTTGGCCATTGAAATAACTGCGGCGTCTGTATGCTTAGCTGCCGTGATGCTTTGCTGCAGAGATGCGCGTGCCTGATCCCACACGCGTGCACCCCTTAAGATGCTACTAAATTTATAGGACTGACTAAAGGATCAGGTGAGAGGGATTGTGGGTCCTTATTTGGGATAAATTAGCAATTGGCCAACACCCCGGGGGAGGTTACAAGATCAAAGGCACTAGACCTGGCTGCAAACATTTGCTCTAACACCATGAACACAATAATGTCTCCTGTGACCCCAGCATGGATGGACAGCAGTAAGTAATACAATGCAACAAATGCATTTAGCATAAAGTCAACAGGCACATTAAAGGGAATGGTGAAGGATTAGGGGCGGCAGATAACAGCTAGTAGCAGAGATGTTCGTACCATTAAAGGGAAGGGTGCAGGATTAGGGTCGGCAGATAACAGCGAGTAGCAGAGATGTTCGTACCTGTATGAAGAGAGGAGATGGATGTTAATTCTTGGCCATTGAAATAACTGCGGCGTCTGTATGCTTAGCTGCCGTGATGCTTTGCTGCAGAGATGCGCGTGCCTGATCCCACACGCGTGCACCCCTTAAGATGCTACTAAATTTATAGGACTGACTAAAGGATCAGGTGAGAGGGATTGTGGGTCCTTATTTGGGATAAATTAGCAATTGGCCAACACCCCGGGGGAGGTTACAAGATCAAAGGCACTAGACCTGGCTGCAAACATTTGCTCTAACACCATGAACACAATAATGTCTCCTGTGACCCCAGCATGGATGGACAGCAGTAAGTAATACAATGCAACAAATGCATTTAGCATAAAGTCAACAGGCACATTAAAGGGAAGGGTGAAGGATTAGGGGCGGCAGATAACAGCGAGTAGCAGAGATGTTCGTACCATTAAAGGGAAGGGTGCAGGATTAGGGGCGGCAGATAACAGCGAGTAGCAGAGATGTTCGTACCTGTATGAAGAGAGGAGATGGATGTTAATTCTTGGCCGTTGAAATAACTGCGGCGTCTGTATGCTTAGCTGCCGTGATGCTTTGCTGCAGAGATGCGCGTGCCTGACCCCACACGCGTGCACCCCTTAAGATGCTACTAAATTTATAGGACTGACTAAAGGATCAGGTGAGAGGGATTGTGGGTCCTTATTTGGGATAAATTAGCAATTGGCCAACACCCCGGGGGAGGTTACAAGATCAAAGGCACTAGACCTGGCTGCAAACATTTGCTCTAACACCATGAACACAATAATGTCTCCTGTGACCCCAGCATGGATGGACAGCAGTAAGTAATACAATGCAACAAATGCATTTAGCATACAGTCAACAGGCACATTAAAGGGAAGGGTGCAGGATTAGGGGCGGCAGATAACAGCGAGTAGCAGAGATGTTCGTACCATTAAAGGGAAGGGTGCAGGATTAGGGGCGGCAGATAACAGCGAGTAGCAGAGATGTTCGTACCATTAAAGGGAAGGGTGCAGGATTAGGGGCGGCAGATAACAGCGAGTAGCAGAGATGTTCGTACCATTAAAGGGAAGGGTGCAGGATTAAGGGCGGCAGATAACAGCGAGTAGCAGAGATGTTCGTACCTGTATGAAGAGAGGAGATGGATGTTAATTCTTGGCCGTTGAAATAACTGCGGCGTCTGTATGCTTAGCTGCCGTGATGCTTTGCTGCAGAGATGCGCGTGCCTGACCCCACAGTTTGTGACGGGGTGTACGGCAGAGCAAGAAGGGACAACAGGCCGAGGGATGATTCAACAGATTTATTATCAAGAACACTGGAACAACACATGCAGGTAGATCTACAGAGTCCACAATTAGTCCAATGGAACAGGTTCAGGGGCACCTCCCGATAATCCTTGTGCCAGGTATATATATTATATTGTATATATATAACTTATTTATTATACTACACAGTATACTAACTGAGACAAAACAGTGTATCAATAAAGAATACCGTATATAGTCGAGTATAAGCCGACCCCCCTAATTTTGCCACAAAAAACTGGGAAAACTTATTGACTCGAGTATAAGCCTAGGGTGAAAAATGGAGCAGCTACCGGTTAATGTCAAAAATAAAAATAGATACCAATAAAAGTAAAATTAATTGAGACATCAGTAGGTTAAGTGTTTTTGAATATCCATATTGAATCAGGAGCCCCATATAATGCTCCATACAGTTCTTTATTGCCCCATAGATGCTCCATATAAAGCTGTGCCCCATATACAATGCTCTGCACCGTTCATTATTGCCCCATAGCTGTGCCATATAGTGCTCTGCACCGTTCATTATTGCCCCATAGCTGTGCCATATAGTGCTCTGCACCGTTCATTATTGCCCCATAGCTGTGCCATATAGTGCTCTGCACCGTTCATTTTTGTCCCATAGCTGTGCCATATAGTGCTCTGCACTGTTCATTTTTGTCCCATAGCTGTGCCATATAGTGCTTTGCACCATTCATTATTGTCCCACAGCTGTGCCATATAGTGCTCTGCACCGTTCATTATTGCCCCATAGCTGTGCCATATAGTGCTCTGCACCGTTCATTATTGTCCCATAGCTGTGCCATATAGTGCTCTGCACCGTTCATTTTTGTCCCATAGCTGTGCCATATAGTGCTCTGCACTGTTCATTTTTGTCCCATAGCTGTGCCATATAGTGCTTTGCACCATTCATTATTGTCCCACAGCTGTGCCATATAGTGCTCTGCACCGTTCATTATTGCCCCATAGCTGTGCCATATAGTGCTCTGCACCGTTCATTATTGCCCCATAGCTGTGCCATATAGTGCTCTGCACCGTTCATTTTTGTCCCATAGCTGTGCCATATAGTGCTCTGCACCGTTCATTTCTGTCCCATAGCTGTGCCATATAGTGCTCTGCACCGTTCATTATTGTCCCATAGCTGTGCCATATAGTGCTTTGCACCGTTCATTATTGTCCCATAGCTGTGCCATATAGTGCTCTACACCGTTCATTATTGCCCCATAGCTGTGCCATATAGTGCTCTGCACCGTTCATTTTTGTCCCATAGCTGTGCCATATAGTGCTCTGCACCGTTCATTCTTGCCCCATAGCTGTGCCATATAGTGCTCTGCACCGTTCATTATTGCCCCATAGATGTGCCATATAGTGCTCTGCACCGTTCATTATTGCCCCATAGCTGTGCCATATAGTGCTCTGCACCATTCATTATTGCCCCATAGCTGTGCCATATAGTGCTCTGCACCGTTCATTATTGCCCCATAGCTGTGCCATATAGTGCTCTGCACCGTTCATTTTTGCCCCATAGCTGTGCCATATAGTGCTCTGCATCGTTCATTATTGCCCCATAGCTGTGCCATATAGTGCTCTGCACCGTTCATTATTGCCCCATAGCTGTGCCATATAGTGCTCTGCACCGTTCATTTTTGTCCCATAGCTGTGCCATATAGTGCTCTGCACTGTTCATTTTTGTCCCATAGCTGTGCCATATAGTGCTTTGCACCATTCATTATTGTCCCACAGCTGTGCCATATAGTGCTCTGCACCGTTCATTATTGCCCCATAGCTGTGCCATATAGTGCTCTGCACCGTTCATTATTGTCCCATAGCTGTGCCATATAGTGCTCTGCACCGTTCATTATTGCCCCATAGCTGTGCTATATAGTGCTCTGCACCGTTCATTATTGCCCCATAGCTGTGCCATATAGTGCTCTGCACCGTTCATTATTGCCCCATAGCTGTGCCATATAGTGCTCTGCACCGTTCATTTTTGCCCCATAGATGCTCCATATAAAGCTGTGCCATTGCTGCTGCTGCAATAAAAAAAAATGTCATACTCACCTTTCTTGCTTGCAGCTCCCGGCGTCTCGTCCCGGCGTCTCTCCACACTGACTGTTCAGGCAGAGGGCGGCGCGCACACTAGTACGTCATCGCGCCCTCTGACCTGCACAGTCAGAGCGGAGAGATGCCGGGAAGATGGAGCGATGCCCGGCGCGTGGAACGTGGACAGGTGAATATGAAATACTTACCTGCTCCTGGCGTCCCGATCCTTCCCCCGGACAGCTGGTCTTCGGTGCCTCAGCCTCTTCCTCTATCAGCGGTCACCGTTACCGCTGATTAGAGAAATGAATATGCGGCTCCACCCCTATGGGAGTGGAGTCCATATTCATTTTTCTAATGAGCGGTCCCACGTGACCGCTGAAGAGGGGAAGAGCTGCAGCACCCAAAGACCGTGGGACGGCAGGGGGAGCGCCAGGACCGCCGGGACTAGGTAAGTATGCCTCAGCGCCCTCTCCCCCTCACCCGCCGACCCTGCCACCGACCGTGACTCGAGTATAAGCCGAAAAGGGCACTTTCAGCCCAAAAATTTGGGCTGAAAATCTCGGCTTATACTCGAGTATAACAGAACACAAAAAAATTGAAAAAAATGGGCTTTTAATGCCTGAACAGCGTGGCAACGTTTCGGATATAGTATCCTTTTTCAAGCAGAAAAAGGATACTGTATCCGAAACGTTACCACGCCATTCAGGCATCAAAAGCCCACTTTTTTAAAAAATGTTGTGTGCTATTTTCCTTTTTTACTCTCATGATTGAAGCCATTGGACTATTGGTTGGAAAGCTTTGCATAATAACTGCGGTAATATTTGATGCTGTTCCTATCTTTCTCTCTCTCTCTCTCTATATATATATATATTGTAGTGTGGCGGTGTTCACACCGTGCAATAATAAGGGAGTGACCAAGGAAAGTTCAAAGCAAACATATTTAATGTTGAAAACTCACAAAATGAACAGCACACGGTATCGCCGGAACGCTGCCAGGGCATCACAACAGTCCGTATCTGAGACCGGTTGTCGAGGGCGACTGCACCACCGTGTCACACTGATGGGTGCCAGGTGTTCACTGCTCTTGGCTCTGTGTTAGCTCACACAAGCTGGCTGTTGCAGAACCACCTGCTCTGCCACTTTACAAACAAACACTAACACACCCAAACACCACCGTCTTATATATCCCCCTCTCTGTTCAAACTTGTGTGGTTGAACATTTGTCACTAAACAGGGTACCCGTGACAGGATATCTGCATTTCCCTGTGACTTCCCCGCCTGATGTTGCACTGAGAAACTACAATTTTGTAGGGACAGGAACAATCTGGTGACCCGTGCATTCCTCTTTTGCATTACTCATCCAGCTGAGGGGAGAATGATCGGTTACCAACCAAAACTGTCATCCAATCAAATAGTAGCATAGAGATTCCAAGGTCCACTTAATCTCCAAGCACTCCTTTTCCACTACGCTATAATTTTTCAGGGTCAGTTTCCTTCTCAAGTAGGAGACTGGATGTTCATCTCCGTTCACCTCTTGCGACAGTACCACACCTAGGCCCACCTCTGATGCATCGGTTTGTACTAGAAAAAAATTCCTGAAGTCAGGGCTGATGAGGACTGGCTGTCCACACAGCGCCGACTTCAGGGACTGGAACGCCTCCTCCGCTTGAGGGTTCCACCATACCATAACCGACTTCTTACCCTTTAACAGATCGGTTAAGGGTGCCGATCTCCCATCAAAATTAGGTATAAATCGGTGGTAGTACCCAGTGATGCTGAGGAAATCCCTCACCTGTTTCGTACTTAAAGGCTTAGGCCAGTTTTGGATGGCCTCAATCATATTTATTTGGTGTTTGATAACCCCGCAGCCAATCACGTACTGTGAGTACAAAGCTTCCGTGAGACCTATCGCACATTTTTTGGGGTTTGCTGTTAACCCCACGATTCTGAGTGAATCCAGCACTGCTTGTGTTAGGAGTCAAGTTCCCACCGCTGCACAGGGGGAATCTCGAGCCATGTCTGCTGCTGTGTCCCATTCTACATCGACTGCAGTGGAGCCTACTCAGCGGAGATCCCAGCGTCTCGCTCAGTCTGATACTGTGCAAAGGGTTACTGCTGCCTTTCCAGGCTCTGCTGTTGTAGTCTGCACTGTTCAGCAGCGAGCAGGCTTTTCTGGGACTAAGTCCTGCCTTGCACACATTGAGCATGCCCAAGGTAAGACCTCTCATTGAAAGTCAGGGGTCACATGTTCAGGTACTGCAGCAGCTATCATTGGTCCTCTAGGAAGGTCCTGAAGTTGCTCAGGTACTGTAGCATCTTCCATTGGTTCCCTAGGAAGGTCCTGAAGCTGCTGCAGCTATAAAAGGTTTGCATGGCTGCACGGCCATGCGCTAGTATCACCTCATGTCATGAGCTTGTTATTTGTGGTCGCGCCTGTAGGTGTGTATTCAGGGACCCGGATGAAATAAGCTCCAGAATACTGGCACCTCTGGTGAGGAGTTTGCATGTATGTGTTCAGGGACCTGGCTGAAATAAGCCCCTAGAATACCGGCACCTCCGGTGAGGAGTGTTTGTGTGCTTTTCTGGGTGTGTGACCACTGACTGCCATCTGCTCAGCAGTTAGCTGTGTTTCCCTGTGATGCTAATAGGGCACAGCATCTTATTTCTAGCGACTCAGTGGAGTTAACATAGTTTTCTTATGCCTCCGTAGAGTGCCGCCATTTGCCAGCAGCAGGTTCCTCTCCTGCACGGTGGACCCTGGGTTGTGAACGCACCTATTTATACATACATATATATATATACTAGGTGCGTTCTGCCAACCCTAACATAATACTAGAGCCAGGGTCTGGCTAGTAAATGGTGGACAAACAGCAATCCTTGCGGTACATCCAGCAGCTGGAGGGTAGGTTGCTGGCTCTCGAGTGCACAACCTCAGCTGTGGATGTTACCGCAGTTGCTGTTCAGGCTGCAAGTGTGCCTGCAGCAACCTTGTCCACGGCCACCCCTGTTCCGACCCTATCTCGCCTCCCGCTGCCAGAAAAATTTTTTGGTGATAGCAAAATCTTGTAGGGGTTTCGAGAGCCAGTGCTCTATACACCTTGAGCTCCTGGCCGCACGTTTCCCCACAGAGCGGGCAAAGGTGGGATTTATTGTCTCTCCTGTCGGACAGGGCGTTGGAGTGGGCTACTCCATTGTGGGAGCGTGGTGATCATGTGGTTCAAAGTGTTCCGCTGTTACTGAGCACTCTGAAACAAGTCTTTTTAGGGCCTCGAGTCACCCATGACACTGCGCTCCAACTGTTGGCATTGACTCAGGGCTCGTCTTTGGTCAGCCATTTTGCTGTCCACTTCGCACCTTAGCATCTGAGCTGGAGTGGTCGGATAAAGCCCTTATCCCTATACTTTGGAGGGGGCCGGCTGACCACGTGAAGGACGCTGTGGCATCAAGGGAGATTCCCGCCACACTGAAGGAGTTAATAGCTGTGTCTACCCGAATTGACCTCCGTTTTCACGAGTGGAGGTTAGAGCGGGCCCAGTGTAGGCAAAGGTTTCGACTGGCTCCCACCTTCACCAAACCTTTGGAATCTCCGGTCCAGGTTCCTGAGTCACATGAGGCCATGGAAGTGTCGTGAGCGGGATCTAAGTCACGGACATCTCATGCACTCAAGGTCTGCCATGTTTGCCAGCAGTCAGGACATCTTGCCACCAGATGTTCACAGTGGTCGAGGAAACATCAGCGTCTAGTGGTAGTAGGTGGAGGTACACTAGACACGGTGACGTTTGCCTCCAAATTGTACTTTAAGGGGACAATTACAATAGGCTTATTCACTCACTCGGTAGAGCTCTTCGTGGATTCTGGGGCGGAGGGCAATTTTATGTCTTCTGCCTTTGCCCAACGTCACGCAATACCCCTGGTAATGCTAGCTCAACCAGTAACTGTACGAGTGGTGAATCGGTCGACACTGCCTTCACATATAACACACCAGACCATCCCTTTCACTCTGTCCTTGTCGCCATCTCATCAGGAGATTATATCTCTGCTCGTCATTCCTGAGGGAATTGATGAGATCCTGTTAGGGATGCCTTGGCTACGGTATCACTCTCCTCATATCGAGTGGTCCACAGGCAGAATTTTAGGATGGGGTGAATCTTGTGGGGTAAATGTCAGAAGGAAAGCATTCAGGTTGTTACAACTGATTTACCCGCAGATATATCCTCTCTCCCCAAGCAATATTGGCCCTATGCGGACGTGTTCTCCAAAAGGGCTACGGAGACAATTCCGCCTCACCGCCCCTATGACTGCCCTATTGACCTCTTGCCTGGTGCTGAGCCTCCCCGGGGTCGAGTCTATCCATTGTCTCTCCCGGAGACAGAGGCAATGTCACAGTATATCTGAGAGAATCTGGCAAGAGGATTCATTAGGAAATCAGTGTCACCTGCAGGGGCTGGGTTCTTCTTCATGCAGAAGAAGAGTGGAGAACTGCGTCCATGCATAAACTACAGGGGTCTTAACGCCATTACCGTTAAGAATAAATACCCACTACCCCTGATATCTGAGCTTTTTGATAGGCTACGGAGAGCAAGGGTATTTACTAAATTAGATCTGCGGGGTGCTTACAACCTGATTCGCATCCATGAGGGGGACGAATGGAAGATGGCTTTTAACACCAGAGATGGGCACTATGAATATCTGGTGATGCCCTTCGGGCTCTGTAATGCCCCATCCATTTTCCAAGACTTTGTAAACGACATCTTCCGGGATATGCTTTCCACCTCGGTTGTAGTTTATCTGGATGATATTCTCATCTACTCTCCAGATATAGACTCCCACCGGAGAGATGTTTGCAAAAGCCTTCGACCTCCTACGGGCTAACTCCCTCTATGCCCAATTGGAGAAGTGTGTGTTTGAGCAGGAGTCCTTGCCTTTCCTTGGCTATATCATCTCTGCCTAGGGATTGGCTATGGATCCTGCCAAGGTACAGGCTGTGATGGACTGGCAGGAACCCCGTTCTCTCAAAGCGGTGCAGCACTTTATGGGGTTCATTAATTACTATCACCAGTTCATTCCCCACTTCTCAACTTTGGTAGCTCCCTTGGTTGCCCTCACCAAGAAGGGAGTAAATCCCAAGTTGTGGTCGGAGGAGGTCTCCAAGGCCTTTCTCTCGATTAAGTCACACTTCACTAGCGCTTCCATCTTACATTGCCCCGATGTAGATAAGCCATTTATTATGGAGGTGGATGCCTCATCCGTTGGTGCTGGAGCAGTCCTCTTCCAAAAGGATGCTCAAGGTCGGAAGCATCCTTGCTTCTTCTTCTCTAAGACCTTTTCACCAGCGGAGAGGAATTATTCTATTGGGGACAGGGAGGTGCTAGCAATGAAGTTGGCTTTCTCAGAGTGGAGACATCTTCTGGAGGGAGCTCGCTTTCCCTTCCAGGTGTTCACAGACCACAAGAACTTGGTGTATTTACAGACAGCCCATCGGCTAAATTCTTGTCAGGCTAGATGGTCCCTGTTCTTCTCCCGGTTCCATTTCATCCTCCATTTTCTTTCTTTCGTGCCGACGCTCTCTCTCGCTCTGTAGTGTCATCAGAGGAGGAGGAGGAGCCTCGGCTTACTGTCCCTTCAGAGAGCCTGAGAACTGTGGCTCCGATTTCGCTAGAGTCTGTGCCGCCAGGTAAGACTTTTGTTCCATCTAATTCGCGACCGGAGGTTCTCTTTTGGGCTCACTCGTCCAGGGTGGGTGGACATTTTGGGATCAAGAGGACATCTGAGCTCTTGACGAGGACGTACTGGTGGCCACATATGGCCCGTGACGTCAGGGACTATATTCGGGTGTGTGTCTCCTGCGCCAAGAATTGGTCCCCTCGGCAACAGCCTGCTGGGCAACTTTCCCCCCTGCCGGTGGCAGACAGGCCCTGGGAGATGGTCGGGATGGACTTCGTGGTAGGCTTACCCAAGTCTCATAGCTGTACAGTTATCTGGGAAGTCACCGACCATTTTTATAAGATGGTGCACTTAGTTCCGCTTCCACGGTTACCTTCTGCATGGGCTTTAGCGGCGTTGTTCGTCAAACATGTTTTCCTTCTACATGGCATGCCTGACAAAATTGTCAGTGATTGTGGTCCTCAGTTTGTGTCTCGGTTCTGGAGAGAACACTGTCGTTTACTCAGCATTGAGCTGAATCTCTCTTCTGCATACCATCCCGAGACGAATTGGGTTGGTAGAGAGGGCCAACCAGACTATGGTCACATACGTACTACATTTTGTCTCCGGCAGGCAGGATGACTGGGCATCTTTGCTACCCTGGGTGGAATTTGCTTTGAACAACACCGTAGCTGACTCTACCGAGCAGACTCCTTTTCTCCTTAATTACGGCCAGCATCTGCGTGTTCCTGTGCCCATGCCCGTGTCATCCACCAATTCTAGGGTGGCAGACTGGGCGGTGGAGGCACATGACATTTGGGACCGCACACAGGATGCCATCCGGGCCTCCAAGGAGAGAATGAGGGTTTCTGTTGATGCACACCGGCGCCCCACTCTGACCTTTGCTCCTGGCGACTTAGTGTGGCTCTCCGCCTGTAATATCAGGCTGCGAGTTGAGTCCACTAAGTTTGCGCCTCGCTACATAGGCCCTTTCAAGGTTCTGGAACAGGTCAACCCTGTGGTCTACCATTTGGCTATTCCTCCGCGCCTTAGTATCACCGACACCTTTCATGTTTCTCTCTTAAAGCCTGTCTATTTGTCCCGGTTTTCCGAGTCATCTGCCGGAAAATCGGGTTCATCCACGGATGAGTTTGAGGTAAAAGCTATCATGGGGTGCAAGGTGGTACATGGCAAGAAATATTATCTGGTGGATTGGAAGGGTCACGGCCCAGAGGACAGAACCTGGGAACCTGTGGTGCACATTCAGGCTCCACTCCTCATTGCAGCCTTTGAGCGTAGTGAGGGCCAAGGAGGTGAAGTCCTAGGGGGGGTAATGTTAGGAGTCGAGTTCCCGCTGCTGCACAGGGGGAATCTCGAGCCCTGTCTGCTGCAGTCTCCCATTCTACATCGACCACAGTGGAGCCTGCTCAGCGGAGACGTCGGTCCCAGCGTCTCGCTCAGTCTGATACTTTGCAAAGGGTTACTGCTGCCTTTCCATGCTCTGCTTTTGTAGCCTGCACTGGTCAGCGGAGAGCAGGCTTTTCTGAGACTAAGTCCTGCCTTGCACACACTGAGCATGCCCAAGCTAAGACTTCTTATTGGAAGTCAGGGGTCAAATGCTCAGGTACTGCAGCAGCTATCATTGGTCCATTAGAAAGGTCCCGAAGTTGCTCAGGTACTGTAGCATCTTCCATTGGTTCCTTAGGAAGGTCCTGAAGCTGCTGCAGCTATAAGAGGTTTGCATGGCTAGTATCACCTCATGTCATGAGCTTGTTATTTGTGGTCGCGCCTGTATGTGTGTATTCAGGGACCCGGCTGAAATAAGCCCCTAGAATACCGGCAGCTCCGGTGAGGAGTTTGCATGTATGTGTTCAGGGACCTGGCTGAAATAAGCCCCTAGAATACCGGCACCTCCGGTGAGGAGTGTTTGGGTGCTTTCCTGGGTGCGTGACCACTGACTGCCATCTGCTTAGCAGTTAGCTGTGTTCCCCTGTGATGCTAATAGAGCACAGCATCTTATTTCTAGCGACTCAGTGGAGTTAACAGAGTTCACTTATACCACCATATAGCGCCACCATTTGCCAGCAGCAGGTTCCTCTCCTGCCTGCATGACCAAACATTCCCAACCCTTCCAGGCTTTTAGCAGGTACACATGGTACAGCTGTTCTGGTTTTCTCTTTACGGGCTGGTACACTCTATAACTGACTTCTCTGACCTTCCCCTATATCTCATATGGCCCTTGCCACTTGGCCTTTAGTTTAATCTATGTGGTGGGCACTAGTACCAACACCCCATACCCTTCTTTAAAGGTCCTGACCGTGGTTCTTTTATTATTCGTGCAGCTCTGTGCGGTCTGGGCATCCATCAGATGCTCCTTTGCTATGGGCTTCACAGCCGCAATCTGGTCCTGCATGCTTGTCATGTGCTCTCTTACACTCCGATGCGAAGTTGGCTCCTGTTCCCACATCTCCTTGGCTACATCCAGCAACCCCCTCATATGCCTGCCATACAATAGCATAAAAGGGGAGAAACCCATGGAAGCCTGTGGTACCTTGTGGATAGCGAACATTAGATAGGGCAATAATATGTCCCAATCCCTCCCGTACTTGGAGACCACGTTTTTGAGCGAGGACTTGAGGGTCTTATTAAACCTTTCCACCAACCCGTTAGTTTGTGGGTGGTACACTGACGTGCATAGCTATTTAGTTTGGAGCAGCTTACATAACTTCTAGGTCACCTTGGACATAAAAGGAGTCTCTTGATCCGTATAGATCTCCTTTGGTAGCCCAATGTGACAAAATATTGCAAACAGCTTGTGGGAAATTAGTTTTGCTGAGGTGTGACGAAGGGGTATCGCCTCTGGGTACCGGGTGGCGTAGTCCACTATGACGAGAATATGTTGATGGCCACCGGCGGACTTCACTATAGGCCCCACCAGATCCATTGCTATCATCTCAATTGATACCTCTATAATCGGTAGGGGCACAAATGGACTCTGGAAATTCGCAGTGGGTGTGGTAATTGGCACTCAGGACAGCACTCAAAATACCTGTGGACCTCAGAATAAATCTCGCACCAAAAGAACCGCTGCAGTGTTCATTTTTGTGTTTAATTTACCCCTAAGTGTCCAGCATGTGTGTGTGCCATCTCTAGCACGGCCCGATGGTACGACTGGGGCACCACCAGCTGTTCTACCACTTCATCTCAGATTTTATCAACCCTATACAACAAGTCTTGGTTGACAGCCATGCTGGGAAAAAACATTTCTGTACTCGGGTGCTGAGTCACCCTGGTTATTTCCACCACCCTTTCTCGTGCCTGTGCACTGTCCCTAACGTATCATTGGAAATTTCCAGCTTGGAGATCGTCGTGGTCTCCTCGACCTCTCATGCCAATACCTCTAGGGTAAACCTATTGGGGTTACACTCTGTCACTAGGTTGGCGACCCCTATCCCTGACTCGGGATCTTTGGGTTCCACACCCCAAATGACATTTACAGTGGGAGGGTTACCCCTGTTCTCCCGCAGAAACCAGAACAGGGGCACGTCTCTTCCCAACACAGTCCCATATGGAAGGGGCTTCTCCACTCCCACCACATGTTTTACTTCTCCACACATGTTGGAAAACGTAACCTCCATGGTCAGGTACTCTTGGAGTATACACATCACGCCTACATTCTGACCATTGGGGTTGTCCCCGACAACTAGTGACCCATGAACCAAAGTCACTTTGCTCCCTTAGTCCAAAAGTGCTTCCATCTAGAACCAGTTGATGAGTACCTGGCACAGTTGGGGTTCGCTGCATGCAGTGTCTGAAGATGCGGTGCAGACTGACTGGGCATACATAGAGACCCGGCGCATAAACCTGTTATGACCTGGTGGTCAGGACAATAATGGACCTGGTGGTTAAGAGCACACGGAATGACCTGATCGTTACTGATAATAAGGACGAGCTCTGGGACGTGGGAACTCTGCTGACCGCAATCCCTAAACCTATCAAACACACTAGAAATAGCCGTGGATTGCGCCTAACGCTCCCTATGCAACTCGGCACAGCCTAAGGAACTAGCTAGCCCTGGAGATAGAAAAATAAAGCCTACCTTACCTCAGAGAAATTCCCCAAAGGAAAAGGTAGCCCCCCACATATAATGACTGTGAGTAAAGATGAAAATACAAACACAGAGATGAAATAGATTTAGCAAAGTGAGGCCCGACTTACTGAACAGACCGAGGATAGGAAAGGTTACTTTGCGGTCAGCACAAAAACCTACAAAAAGACCACGCAGAGGGTGCAAAAAGACCCTCCGCACCGACTCACGGTGCGGAGGCGCTCCCTCTGTGTCCCAGAGCTTCCAGCAAGCAAGACAACAAATTAAATAGCAAGCTGGACAGAAAAATAGCAAACCAAAGAAATACAAGCTGGAACTTAGCTTCTGATGGGAAGACAGGTCATAAGAACGATCCAGGAGTGAACAGACCAATACTGGAACATTGACAGGTGGCATGGAGCAAAGATCTAAGTGGAGTTAAATAGAGCAGCAGCGAACGAATTAACCTCGTCACCTGTGAAACTCAGAAACACCCACCAGAGGAAGTCCATGGACAGAACCAGCCGAAGTACCATTCATGACCACAGGAGGGAGCCCGTCAACAGAATTCACAACAGTACCCCCCCCCCCCATGAGGAGGGGTCACCGAACCCTCACCAGAGCCCCCAGGCCGACCAGGATGAGCCAAATGAAAGGCACAAACCAGATCGGCAGCATGAACATCAGAGGCAAAAACCCAGGAATTATCCTCCTGACCATAACCCTTCCACTTGACCAGGTACTGGAGTTTCCGTCTCGAAACACGAGAATCCAAAATCTTCTCCACCACATACTCCAACTCCCCCTCAACTAACACCGGGGCAGGAGGATCAACGGATGGAACCACAGGCGCCACGTATCTCCGCAATAACGACCTATGGAACACATTATGGATGGCAAAAGAAGCAGGAAGGGCCAAACGAAATGACACAGGATTGATAACCTCAGAAATCTTATACGGACCAATGAAACGAGGCTTAAACTTAGGAGAGGAAACCTTCATAGGAACATAACGAGACGACAACCAAACCAAATCCCCAACACGAAGTCGGGGACCCACACAGCGCCGGCGGTTAGCGAAACGTTGAGCCTTCTCCTGGGACAATGTCAAATTGTCCAACACATGAGTCCAAATCCGCTGCAACCCATCCACCACAGCATCCACACCAGGACAGTCCGAAGACTCAACCTGCCCTGAAGAGAAACGAGGATGGAAACCAGAATTGCAGAAAATCGGCGAAACCAAAGCTGGCCCGATTATTAAGGGCGAACTCAGCCAACGGCAAAAAGGACACCCAATCATCCTGATCAGCAGAAACAAAGCATCTCAGATATGTTTCCAAAGTTTGATTAGTTCGTTCGGTTTGGCCATTTGTCTGAGGATGGAAAGCCGAGGAAAAAGACAAATCAATGCCCATCCTAGCACAAAAGGATCGCCAAAACCTTGAAACAAACTGGGAACCCCTGTCAGAAACTATGTTCTCCGGGATACCATGCAAACGAACCACATGCTGGAAAAATAATGGCACCAAATCAGAGGAGGAAGGCAATTTAGACAAAGGTACCAAATGGACCATCTTAGAAAAGCGATCACAAACCACCCAAATGACCGACATCTTTTGAGAGACGGGGAGATCCGAAATAAAATCCATAGAAATATGCGTCCAGGGCCTCTTCGGGACCGGCAAGGGCAAAAGCAACCCACTGGCACGAGAACAGCAGGGCTTAGCCCGAGCACAAGTCCCACAGGACTGCACAAAAGAACGCACATCCCGCGACAAAGACGGCCACCAGAAGGATCTAGCCACCAAATCTCTGGTACCAAAGATTCCAGGATGCCCAGCCAACACTGAACAATGAATCTCAGAGATAACTCTACTAGTCCATCTATCAGGGACAAACAGTTTCTCTGCTGGGCAACGGTCAGGTCTATCAGCCTGAAATTTTTGCAGCACCCACCGCAAATCAGGGGAGATGGCAGACAAAATTACCCCCTCTTTGAGAATACCCGCTGGCTCAGGAACACCCGGAGAGTCAGGCACAAAACTCCTTGACAGGGCATCAGCCTTCACATTCTTAGAGCCCGGAAGATACGAAACCACAAAATCAAAACGGGAGAAAAATAATGACCATCGAGCCTGTCTCGGATTCAACCGTTTGGCAGACTCAAGATAAGTCAAATTCTTGTGATCTGTCAAGACCACCACGCGATGCTTGGCTCCTTCCAGCCAATGACGCCACTCCTCGAATGCCCACTTCATGGCCAACAATTCACGATTACCAACATCATAGTTACGCTCAGCAGGCGAAAACTTTCTAGAAAAGAAAGCACATGGCTTCATCACCGAGCCCTCAGAACTTCTTTGCGACAAAACAGCCCCTGCTCCAATCTCAGAAGCATCAACCTCAACCTGAAACGGAAGCGAAACATCTGGCTGGCACAACACAGGGGCAGAAGAAAAACGACGCTTCAACTCCTGAAAAGCCTCTACAGCCGCAGAAGACCAATTGACCACATCAGCACCCTTCTTGGTCAAATCAGTCAACGGTTTAGCAACAGTAGAAAAACTAGCGATGAAGCGCCGATAAAAATTAGCAAAGCCCAGGAACTTTTGCAGGCTCTTCACAGATGTCGGCTGAGTCCAATCGTAAATGGCCTGGACTTTAACAGTGTCCAACTCGATAGTAGAAGGGGAAAAAATGAACCCCAAAAATGAAACCTTCTGAACTCCAAAGAGACACTTTGACCCCTTCACAAACAAGGAATTCGCACGAAGGACCTGGAACACCATTCTGACCTGCTTCACATGAGACTCCCAATCATCCGAAAAGACCAAAATATCATCCAAATACACAATCAGGAATTTATCCAGGTACTCTCGGAAGATGTCATGCATAAAGGACTGAAATACTGATGGAGCATTGGAAAGCCCGAATGGCATAACCAGGTACTCAAAATGGCCCTCAGGCGTATTAAATGCTGTTTTCCATTCATCGCCTTGTTTAATACGCACAAGATTATACGCCCCTCGAAGATCTATCTTGGTGAACCAACTAGCCCTTTTAATACGAGCAAACAAATCAGACAGCAACGGCAAAGGATACTGAAATTTGACTGTAATTTTATTAAGAAGGCGGTAATCAATACAAGGTCTCAAAGAACCATCCTTCTTGGCCACAAAAAAGAACCCTGCTCCCAACGGTGATGACGATGGGCGAATATGGCCTTTCTCCAAGGATTCCTTCATATAACTCCGCATAGCGGCGTGTTCTGGCACAGATAAATTGAACAATCGGCCCTTAGGAAACTTACTACCAGGAATCAAATTAATTGCACAATCGCAATCCCTATGAGGAGGTAGGGCACTGGCTTTGGGCTCATCAAATACATCCCGATAATCCGACAAAAACTCTGGAACTTCAGAAGGAGTGGAAGACGAAATAGACAAAAATGGAACATCACCATGTACCCCCTGGCAACCCCAGCTGGACACAGACATAGATTTCCAGTCCAATACTGGATTATGAACCTGTAGCCATGGCAACCCCAAAACGACCACATCATGCAGATTATGCAACACCAGAAAGCGGATATCCTCCTGATGTGCAGGAGCCATGCACATGGTCAATTGGGTCCAATACTGAGGCTTATTCTTGGCCAAAGGCGTAGCATCAATTCCTCTCAATGGAATAGGATACTGCAAGGGCTCCAAGAAAAAAACAAAGCGCCTAGCATACTCCAAGTCCATCAAATTCAGGGCAGCGTCTGAATCCACAAATGCCATAACAGAATAGGATGACAAAGAGCAAATCAGAGTAACAGACAATAGAAATTTAGACTGTACCGTACCAATGGTGGCAGACCTAGCGAACTGCTTAGTGCGCTTAGGACAATTGGAGATAGCATGAGTGGAATCACCACAGTAAAAACATAGCCCATTCCGACGTCTGTGTTCTTGCCATTCAGCTCTGGTCAAAGTCCTATCACATTGCATAGGCTCAGGCCCATGCTCAGATAGTACCGCCAAATGGTGCACAGCTTTACGCTCACGCAAGCGTCGATCGATCTGAATGGCCAAGGACATAGACTCATTAAGACCAGCAGCCATGGGAAACCCCACCATGACATCCTTAAGGGCTTCAGAGAGACCCTTTCTGAAGATTGCTGCCAGGGCACATTCATTCCACTGAGTGAGCACAGACCACTTTCTAAACTTCTGACAATATATCTCCGCTTCATCCTGACCCTGACACAGAGCCAGCAAGATTTTCTCTGCCTGATCCACTGAATTAGGTTCGTCATAAAGCAATCCAAGCGCCAGGAAAAACGCATCAACATCACGCAATGCAGGAGCTCCTGGCGCAAGGGAAAATGCCCAGTCTTGAGGGTCACCACGTAACAAAGAAATAATGATCTTTACTTGTTGAACAGGGTCACCTGAGGAGCGAGGTTTCAAGGCAAGAAACAATTTACAATTATTTTTGAAATTCAAGAACTTAGATCTATCACCAAAAAACAAATCAGGAATTGGAATCCTAGGCTCTGACATCGGATTCTGAACCACAAAATCTTGAATGTTTTGTATCCTTGTAGTGAGATTATCCATCCAAGAGGACAGACCTTGAATGTCCATGTTTACACCAGTGTCCTGAACCACCCAGAGGTAAAGGGGAAAATAGAGACAAAACACACTGCAAAGAAAAAAAAAATGGTCTCAGAACTTCTCTTATCCCTCTATTGAGATGCATTAGTACTTTGGACCACCTGTACTGTTATGACCTGGTGGTCAGGACAATAATGGACCTGGTGGTTAAGAGCACACGGAATGACCTGATAGTTACTGATAATAAGGACGAGCTCTGGGACGTGGGAACTCTGCTGACCGCAATCCCTAAACCTATCAAACACACTAGAAATAGCCGTGGATTGCGCCTAATGCTCCCTATGCAACACGGCACAGCCTAAGGAACTAGCTAGCCTTGGAGATAGAAAAATAAAGCCTACCTTGCCTCAGAGAAATTCCCCAAAGGAAAAGGCAGCCCCCCACATATAATGACTGTGAGTAAAGATGAAAATACAAACACAGAGATGAAATAGATTTAGCAAAGTGAGGCCCGACTTACTGAACAGACCGAGGATAGGAAAGGTTACTTTGCGGTCAGCACAAAAACCAACAAAAAGACCACGCAGAGGGAGCAAAAAGACCCTCCGCACCGACTCACAGTGCGGAGGCGCTCCCTCTGCGTCCCAGAGCTTCCAGCAAGCAAGACAACAAATTAAATAGCAAGCTGGACAGAAAAATAGCAAACCAAAGAAATACAAGCTGGAACTTAGCTTCTGATGGGAAGACAGGTCACAAGAACGATCCAGGAGTGAACAGACCAATACTGGAACATTGACAGGTGGCATGGAGCAAAGATCTAAGTGGAGTTAAATAGAGCAGCAGCTAACGAATTAACCTCGTCACCTGTGAAACTCAGAAACACCCACCAGAGGAAGTCCATGGACAGAACCAGCCGAAGTACCATTCATGACCACAGGAGGGAGCCCGACAACAGAATTCACAACATAAACCCACAGTCCATAGGTTCAGCCGTCAAGGGGCAGTTGGCAGCCACATGTCCAGGCTATTGGCATCTCCTGCACCTGAGGCACCGTTAGTCTTTGAGACCGTTTTGGGGAACTGGTCTCCTGCCATTACCCTCAGTATGGACTCGGGGATGACTTTCCCCTCGAGGGAACCCGACCCTTTCCCTGGCTCCCGGGCTTGCAGGGTCCTCCATGACAGCTGCAATTGGGCAGAGTCCCGTATAAAGTCCTGAGTGGCTGTGTACTGCTCGATCAGTCCAACCACCTGGTTTAGAGTGCCTGGGTCACCTTGCCCCACCCAACGCTGTATGGCTGTTGGAAGAGCTCTCACCAGCCGGTCGACTACCACCCTCTCCACCATCTGGGCTGTAGACAAGATTTCAGGTTGGAGCCACCTTTTCACAAGCTGCAGTGAGTCATAAACCTGAGATTGGGCGGGCTGGGCATCCACAAAAATCCATGAAAACACCCATTGGGCTTTCACATAGGTATTAACCCCCAGTCAGGCAAGGATCTCACCTTTTAGATTGGCATAATTCTGGGTGTCCTCTCGACTGAGAACAAAGTAGTCCTTTAGGGCATCACCATCAGGAATGGAGCCACCATTTCAGCTCACTGGGAACTTGGCAGGACTTCTTCTATCTTGTTCGCAGGCCTGGGTTGCAGTGTGGCAGGCTTAATGACAGACATGCAGCTGGCATTGGAGTTTGCCTCAGTTCACACTGCCCGCATACTCCACCAAGTGTAGTGCAGTGGTGTTCACACCATGCAGTTGTGAGGCAGTGACCCAGGAAAGTTCAAAGTAAATGTATTTAATGTCCAAAATTCACAAAATGAACAGCACACAGTATCCTCCAGATAGCTGCCGGGGCGTCACAACAGTCGGTATCCGAGACCAGTTGCCGAGGGCGACTGCACCACCATGTCATGCTGAGGGGTGCCAGGCATTCGCTGTTCTTGGCTCTATGTTACCTCACACAAGCCGGCTGTTGCAGAGCGACCTGCTCTGCCGCTTGCACACAAACTGACACACCCAAACCCTTTACTGCAGGGTTTTTAAGTGGAATCTGTGGCCATGGGCCACTTGTAAGACCCGGCTGGAGAGAGTGAACTGCCCCACTACCATCCTGTAGTTCGTTCCAAAAATAAAAGCCCATGCTGGGCATTCTTAATTCTGCCTTGGGTAAATAGCTTGTCCAACACCAAACTACATTGCAACCACAGTTATACCTTTGGCTTCCTTCACACTTCCGTCGTTTAGGGGCCGTTGCAATGCGTTGTTCTGTAGAAAAAAGGCATTCTGCAAAGTTGCCCACAGGATGCATTTTTTTGCACATAGACTTGTATTACCGATGCATCGCGACGTATGGATACACGTTCCATACATCGTGCACTGGATGCGTTGGTATTTGATGGGCAAAGGAAAGTTTTTTCGTACGTTGTGTCCTGCATTTCCTATCGTGCATGCGCGGACAGAACTCCACCCCCTCCTCCCTGGGACTTTACAGTGGGCAGCAGACGCGTTGAAACACTGCATCCGCTGCCCTAGTTGTGCAGAATTTGCACAACGTCCGTCGAAAGTGTGAATGAAGCCTTTGACTGAAATGCACTTCAGTGGCTTTAAAACGCTTCGATGCGCATCCTGGGGGATACATAGCGTCACGTGCATACCTGCCACTGCCTCACAATATAAATATCCATAGATATCAGCAGCACAAAGTATGGAGCATCTACAGGGCTAATTATTCATATGTCCCGAGTGCTGCACATTATATCACAGTAACCCAACCAGGATATCAAGCCTGTAAGCACAAGATTAAGACTATTATGTAGCTAGTGAAATGTGTCATGAATACCATATACCATGTAATAACATTATATTATACTATACCTAAGCACAATGGACCACTGGAGCAGCTGGCCTGGACTGGATAGCAGTCCCCCCTCACCCCAGCGCACGTTTCACCCGTAGCTTCTTCCGGGGCGTTTCAGGGAGAGAACACTTTACTGTTTTTGTCTTTGAGCTTTTTTCCAATATGTATTTTAATTAGGTTTACAATAAAAATTTGTGTTTGATTATTTAATTATGTATGGTTCTCTTCTTTCGGCCATTTAATGTAAGCCCAAATTTGTTGGTATATTATCTAAAGTGCCAGACTGTGTTTGCGCCCAAAAATACATATCCGTTTTGAATCTTTGGATTTTCTGCATCTCATTCAAGTCTGTGAGGAAAATCTGCAAATGAAAAGCAGCAGAAAGATAACAAATATGAAAAACAAGTAAAATACTCACAGTGAGAACTTTTTTCAAAAGCTACCCCACTTTGTTTTTGCATGCAATATAGATTAGAGAAGAATGGATCGATTCATGAGGATTGAGGTTGTGTCGTTGTGTCGAATTTCCTAAAATTTGCAGTTGCATGCAAATTGAAATACCTTGTTATTCAATGTCAATCTATGTGACACCACCAGTCTCTCTCTAAATAAACGTTTTATGAAGACTATATGCTTCTTTTAAATGCATTAGTAGATCTGCTCAAAGATACATGGTGCAAACAAACTATCCAATATTAAAGGGCATCTGTCAGTTGGATCAATCCTCCTAAGCTATATAAATGGCATGTAGGTCATAGAGAGTTGATCAAAATGGTACCTTGATATCTGTGATTCAATATCTTTATTCCAGAAAAATCCATGTTTTTCTTATATGTACAGTGTTGCTCACCATTATTGGCACCCCTTCATTTTCTTCATAGACTGTATTATATCTTCAGAAATAAATGGAAATGTACTAAAATTATATCCTCAGGGTTTTTAATTAGTGGTCCAAAGTAATACAACAATAAAACATTGTTTTTCAACTTACATGTTGCAATTTCAGAGAAGAAGCAGAATAAATAGCATGTGCAGCAATAAAAGCACCCCAATCAATACTTGGTTGTGTAGGAAGATAGATCAGAATAGTCGTCTCTCTTGCTTGTCTGGACCAGAACTGTCGGGACTGTCACCATTGTTGCCGAAGGAAGCACTTTCTGACCGGAGTAGACCTTTGCACCTGACTGCTGAGGGCGGATGTGATATAAAAGAGACTGTGGCACGGAAACGGGGCTTTTGGCGGGGACCCAGCATGTGCTACAGGAGAAGGTTGACTCCCTCTCTGCTGACCGCTTTGCAGCGTACCATCCCTCGTACTTACAGACTGTTCCTCTCTTGAGTCTGACTCCCCAATATTCTCCGACCCTAACATCACTAACTGGTTGGTGCATCTAACTTCTGCAGTCTCTCTGGTAGTGCTGATGCGGCGTTGCATGCGTCTCGCAGCAGTGATACTGCGGCCTCCAGTCCGGGACTTTGTACATCCTTAGCCGTGCAACACACCTTTCACCATTCAGCATCCCGTTCCAGGATCACAAGGCCATGTGAATGAAGAGGATACTTTGTAGCTGTACAGAGACTGTGCTACACTTTTTTCCAGGATCGACTCAGGGACTTCTTGCGCCACCTACGGCGCCATCGTGGAATTTTCCAGCCACCATCGTCCAGGAACCAGAGACTGATAAGTTAACCCTTTATTTCACCCGTAGTAGTTACTTTATTGTTATATACACATTGTGGGCCTGTATATTTACAACCCCTCACTCCCTGGGTGGAGTATTTACTGTTGAGATAATTATATATGTAAAACCCGTTAAGTCTTGCTCTACCTCCTGCTCGTCACTGCATCCCGCATTCCTGCTAGCACCCTACATTTGCACACTTTTGACCTTGATGACAACCTCCAAACATTTCTTGTAGCCACCTAAAATCTTTTTGCACTTCTCAGCTGGTAATTTCTTCCACTTTTCCTTTGCAGTATGTTCAAGCTCTTGAATGTTTGCAGGGTTCTTTTCACCAATGACAGAATTCAGCTCACCGCAAAGATTTTCAATGGTATTGAGGTCAGGACTCATTGCTGTCCACTTTAAAACAGTCCATTTATTCTTTTTTAACCATTCCTGTGTACTTTTGAATGTGTGCTTTGGGTCATTGTTTTGCTGGAGTGCCCATGATCTTCGACTCAAACCAAGTTTTCTTACAGTGGGTAGGATATTTCGCTCGAACATCTCTTGATAATTCCCTGATTTCATGATTCCTGTGATTTTCTCCAGTACCAGATGCAGAAAAGCATCCCCACAGCATTATGAATCCTCCACCATGCTTAACTGTTGGTAGGGTGTTATTTTCCTTATAAGCTTCATTGCGCCTTCTGTAAACCAACTGTTGCTTTGCATTGCCAAAAAGCTCTATTTTTTTCATCTGTCCACAGAACATTTTTCCAGAAGGATTGTGGTTTGTCAAGTAATTCTTTGGCAAAGATCAGCAGTTCCTTTGTATGTCTTTTCTTCAGCAATGATTTCTTCCTTGGCCTTTGCCCATAAAGCTCTGCTTGGTTTACTGTGTGACATAGGGTACTTGTTGAAACTATAGCACCAGATTGTTCCAGGTTGGCTTTCATGTCTTTGAATATTTGATGTGGTGTTTTTTACACTATTCGCACCAACCTTCGAAGACAACTCTTTTCAATTTTCCTTTTTCCCCCCACATCCAGGGAGGTTCTTGACGGTTGTCAAACTTCTTAATAACATTGCCCACTATTGAAACTGGGATACTAATGTCTTTGTAGATGGCCTTATACCCTTTGGAACACTTGTTTTTGCTAATAATAGCAGTTTTGATGTTACATGGCCACCAACAATTAATCACAGGTGATTCTCATTTGTAATTTGCCACAGGCGATTCAAAATGTATTTCCATACTAATTTAATGGGTGCCAATACCAGTGTCACAGCAAGCTTTATGTTTATGTATTTTTCCCTCCCATTGTTTTTTTGTTTTAAGTTATTGTTTATCATTTGCTTTTTTTGTATTTAACACAAGTGCTCTATACAAAAAAACTGTTTTACTTGATTCATTTTCTTCAGGAGATTTACCACATTATGTATTTAAACTTCATGGGTGCCAATAATTATGAGCAGGACTGTAAATGACCCAGACACAGATCCCCCATATACTCTGCCTCCAGCGCTTACTTTAAATGAAATGGGGCATTACCAGCGTGAGTCATGTTGTTCAGGAGAGCAGACTGTCAGTTATTACATGTCTCACACTTGTGGCTTCCAATTTTATTTGAAGTAAGCTGTGGAGGCAGATTTTCAGGGAGATCTTTGTCTGGCCCATAGATTTAACAGCTCATTTACATATTATTAAAATCATGGATTTCTCGGGGATAAGACATCTGATCACAATTATCAAGGTATCATTTATTCAACTTTCTATTGCCTGCATGCCCATATAAATTGCTTAAAGGGTTTGTCCACTACTAGGACAACCCCTTCTCAATCTGAATGTTTCCCTCCATTAAAATTAAAACACCTATACTCACCTCCGGTGCTTGCGATGCTCCAGCTGTGTCAGCACTCGCTTTCCCAGGACTCATGTGAAGTTGATATGTCACTTGAGCTCTGTGCCCAATCATAGGTGTCACTGTCCCCACCTCTGGACGTATAAGTAATCAAGAGAAGGTGAGTTGCCAACCGCAGCTCTAACTTCCTCTTGATCACTTACATGTTCGAGGGTAGGGACAGTGATTCCAATGGTGATTGGGCGCAGGGCTCAAATTACATGACAACCTCACATGAGCCCCTGGAATGTGAGTGCCGACACTGCTGGAATGATGCCAGCACAGGAGGTGAGTATGGGTGCTTTTATAGTAACAGGAACAAATATTCAGATTGAGAAGGAGTTGTCTTAGTCGTGGACAGCCCCTTTAAAAGAAATTAATCCAACTGACAAATTCTATTTAAGGCTTCCTTAAAGGGGATTTCCACATTCTAGAAAGTGGACCTCAAACAATGTAAAGTACCCAAAATACCAAAATAAAATAGGTACTCATCCTCCCGAAGTCCTTCGATAGCATGCCTCACCACTGTAGTCAATCAATGAGTTCAGCGCCTCTTGTCACCTACCTCGCTACAGCTGCTGAACTGTGTGATTGGCTACAGCACTATCGACTTGATGTAACTGCTGCAGTCAAAATAAAAAGACTCAAGCAGCAGCAAGGAGCCAGCACTGGACACAGGGAGGATGAGTACCTGCTCTGTTTGTTGTTATTTTAGAGCATCTGGGGTCCACTTTCCTAAAAGTGGAAAACTACTTGAAAATTGTATACAACAGGGAATAGCTTCTTTACAAAGAAAATATCAACCACAAAGAAACAAGTACTTAATGCCTTATGCAGACAGATTTTGTCTTCTTCTTTTAGGCTCGGTCCGTGTGTTAAACAGCTTCCTTTAAGTACAAAAGACTGTTGGAGTTATCAGATTTGGGTTCTTGCCCACTTGGCATAATACCCTATAATTACTCTGCCAGCACAATTGTCCAGCTAGTACTCATTATAAACACTGTGTGACACAATCTATACATGTGGGTGGCAGATGTTGTCAGCTTCCTCCATGTTATTGGAGAGATAATTCAAGGCAATACTGCTGGAAAACAAAATGTACATTATTGAGACAAATCAGCATTTATTATGTTACTATATATACAATACATTAAACCTATTGCGTTTATAAATTAGTAAATGTATAAGGTCACATTGCTTCTTTGCTTCTCTGCATTTTCGCAGAGTGATGTACAGAATATGTTGTGTGAAATAATATCTTTTAGTTACCCTAAATGTTTCATATTTTAATCGACACCACTTTGTATATCAATCTTACTATATTAAAATGTAAAAAAAAGTTCAAAGCTTTAAGTCTCTTTACATTATAACCTTTTCAGCCTCTATATGACAAAAGTCCATGAAATATTCTTTAGGCTCCCATAATAAAAGTAGTACAATGTGCAGTACAGTATACATTTTATACTGTATAGACCAACTTTGCATACTATTCCATGCAAGACGGAAATATGAAGAGATCCCACAAATGCTATAAGAATTAAAATTTAACTTTTATTACAAAATAACATAAAAAAATTAAAAAAGCAACAATACTGTTAATGGACACCGAACAGTTAAACCCATAAACCAATACAGACAGGTAATCCAATAGCCCCAGCTATTAATACTGATTCTAAATCCGACATAAGCAATATCATGTAGAAAATATAATATACTGAGGCATGTAGGTGATATCATATATGGCCCCCAATCCTATATTATACGGGTAATTCCAACATCTAAAGGTTCATATCCACAGTGGGAAAAGGCCGCACTAACATTACCATTTCCTCATGTATAACAACAGTGATCACCAAGTAATTGTAATGGTGTACATATGCCAGAGAAATGTAAAATGTGCTTACCACATCACATACACGTGCACCTGTCCGGCATCCACTCACCCCAACGTACGTTTCGCCGCCAGCTTCTTCCGGGGGCGTCGTGAGTGTCCATTAACAGTATTGTTGCTTTTTTAATTTTGTTTTATGTTATTTTGTAATAAAAGTTAAATTTTAATTCTTATATCCTTTGTGGGATCTCTTCATATTTCCGTCTTGCATGGAATAGTATGGAAAGTTGGTCTATATTGTGATTTGAAGTGCCCATCGTGTTATATTGGACAGTTTTTTGTGTGTTCTATTTTATACTGTATGCCTGTCTGTAGAATAGCATAGTTCAATACACTATTATATACCTGAAGCATAGATATACTGGTAAATATTGGCCCAATAGAGGTAAAAAGGACGCCCTCTTGGCAGAGGCGTAGCTAGGGTTTTGGTCCAGGGGGGGGCGAAGCTTCTGAGTGGGCCCCTAACCAGGTAACCTTCATTACAATTCGGTGATGCGCCCTGATAGTGGAGGAGAACCTCAGTAGATGACCGTGCTGTTACAGAAGATAATCTCTATATAAAGACCAACACTGATATTACCGCCATATGATCAGTGGTAGATACCAGTCCTACAGAACATATAAGAGATCACAGCACAGTTACAGATAATGACTTACCGCTGACGTTCTTTCTGATAGAATTGTTCATTTTTCCCGTCTTTTCCATCTGGCCCAGACCGACATGACAACTTCTTCCAGCTACAACTCATCTGCAGAGAATACAACAAAGACACGTTTCACTTCTCACATTCCAGCCCAATCACCATCTATTCCCAACCTGCACAAACTCCTCATCCTGCTGATACCCAAATACTGAGCCGCTGCTGCAGTATGTGTCCTTATTACTGCCCCTGATACCCCAATACTGAGCAGCTGCTGCCGTATGTGTCCCTATTACTGCTGTGTGGTTCGCTGTGCCCTCTAAATTCTAAAGCATCGCTCTATAATATAGTAATGACGGGTGCAAGTGCCCTAGAAAACAGTGCCCACATTTTGTCCCCTAGAAAGTAATAATGCCCTGTGTGTGACCCTTTGATAGTCACAGTAAATTGAGTTCCTCTATAAGAATAAGTGCCCACTTTACATTTAATAAAGTCCCGAGTCTCCCCCCTGTACAGCTCCCCTATGCACAGTATGATGCCCCCTCACTGTATATACTGACCCCTTAATATCCCCCAAACTGGCTCCAACACTGTATGATGGCCCCGTCACTGTAATCTCCACACTGAATGATGGCTCTCTAGATAGCATCCATATAGCAAAATACACCAGATAGTCCTCAATATGGTATAATACATTCCCCATAGGCCTCCATATAGTATCATGCACTCCCCATAGGCAGACCCTATAGTATAATCCGCTTCACATAGGAAGACTATATAGTATAATGCAGCTCCCATAGGCAGCCTCTATAAGGAAGGCTGTAAATGTATCCACAATCCCCTCCGCAAGGCATAAAAATGACCTCTCATTATACTCACCAACGGCGCTCACCAAGGCATAGCTGGTCTTGACTTAAGATCGCCATTACTGCTTCATCTGGATGACACATCCTACGTCATCCACACAGTGTCACCCATCGCGCTCCTGTGCAGGCACACTTCTCTCTGGGCTGCTGAAAGCAGAGTCAAGTACTGTAGTGCATATGTGCTGGGAAAGGCCAAAGGGCGCTGATGACCTGGAAATAAAGCCGGCGCATGCGCACTACAATACTGTGCTCTGGCTTCAGCAGGGCAAAGAGAAGTGCGCCTGCACGGGAGTGCGATAGAGGACAATGAATGCATGATGTAGGACGCATGTTCCACGCAAAGCGGGACAGCGATCACAGGAAGAGGGACGGTGCTGGATCAAGACTAGTGACGCCCGGACTGCGCCATCCGTGAGTATAATAAAAGCTCTTTTTTGTGCCTTGCATAGAGGATTGGGGACATAGAGAGCATTCAAGAACACTATGTGAGGGTGTACAGATGCTGGCCGGACCTTATATGGTGACAGGCTTCCACATGTAAAAGCCGTCCTGCAAGATTCCAGCCGCTAGCAAACTTAAGAGTACGTGTCCACCTTCAGGATGGCCGCTGGCAAACCCACTCCGCCCTCTTCTGTGA
The DNA here is from genome assembly GCF_032444005.1 of Ranitomeya imitator. Taxonomy (NCBI): domain Eukaryota; kingdom Metazoa; phylum Chordata; class Amphibia; order Anura; family Dendrobatidae; genus Ranitomeya; species Ranitomeya imitator. The sequence goes on along the minus strand of NC_091285.1, from coordinate 329,231,826 downwards.
TGCAATGATGCCGGATGTGTTCATTGTATTACATCCGGCATCATCGCACCCCACACATAGGGCCCTGTGTTTTACCTTGTGGCGGCGCCGCAAGGTACACGGACATGCTGCGATCTTAAAAGACGCGCAGCATGTCCGGAATCGCAGGGCTGCCAGGTGCCTGTTACCACGCATAGTGGAAACGGGATTTGATAAAATCAACTCCACTATGCTGTAACATCTGGATGCTGCGTGTTTGACGCTGCGGCTCTGTGCAGCGTCAAACACGCAGCGTTTCCTGCATGTGGACACATACCCTAAGAAAATAATCATTCTCCTTCTCATAAGCTAATCAGCAGTAAATTAATTATGTGCCAAGACACTTATCGATCACATGCCAGTTTTCAGTGTCTGTCCAGATTGCAGGATAAACAAGACCTACAAGTTTAAGATCCTTCATTGCTTTATATACTGTGCCTGTATGTATGTATTCAAGGCAACAGATCAGACATATCAAAAAGCAAATGACAAGTGCCAAGATACTCATCATGCTGTGTGGAGAGTGTCCTCTGGTCCTGGGGGCTGCTCCTCCGGCTCCTGCCAGTCAGATGCAGACATCATGTGTAGGCAGTGAGCTCAGGTCACAGGCAGAGGCAGAGTCCCCCTGCGTCCCCGGCTGCTGCTGCTGGAGCTGATCACAGGAGCTTTGAAGCAGAGCGCGCTCAGCCAGGATTGGGTTGGGTGAGTGGTGAGTGACCTCCCTTCCCCCTATCCTCCACAGACTGCAGAAGAGCGGTCACATGACTCACTCCCTGCACTCTGATTGGAGGCCTTCTCTTCCTTCTCTCTGCTGACTCCCTGTGAGCGTTTGTACCATGCATGTTACTTAGTTTAGCTACATACACAGTACAAACGCAGGGGAAACTAAAGATAAACATTGACCGGAGGCAGGGGCCCCTAACGCTGGCCCGGACAGTAGTGTAGCTCTGGGTGGGCCCCCTCAGAGCACAGGGCCTGGGGCGTCCACCTCCCCTGCCCCCCTGGTAGCTACGCTACTGCCTCTTGGGGTGTGGAGATGTCATGTGATACAAAATGGGGAAACAATACTGCAGAATGGGTCTGAATAAAGAGGGGCTGAAAGTAGTGATGTACTCCAGGTTGGGTCTGTATAAAGAGGGGCTGAGAGGAAGGATATATGGATCTGTACGCCAAGGTGTTAAGAGGAGTGATATATTGCAGGATACAGAGAAGCAGAAGGGCCTGAGAAGAGTGATATACTGCCACATGGGGTTGTGTTTAGAGTGATATACTGCAGGATGGGATTGCACAGTATATACAGAGGACTGAAAGAAGTGATGCACTGATTAATGTAATTGTACCTAGAGGAGGCTGAGTGGAGTGATTGGACGTTGTATGGAGGGGCTGAGAGGGGTGATGTATTGTAGCTTGGCACTGTATATAGTGGGGCTGAGAGGGGTGATGTATTGCAGGATGGTACTGTATATAGTGGGGCTGAGAGGGGTGATGTATTGCAGGATGGTACTGTATATAGTGGGGCTGAGAGGGGTGATGTATTGCAGGATGGTACTGTATATAGTGGGGCTGAGAGGGGTGATGTATTGCAGGATGGCACTGTATGTATACAGCCAAAACAATTCCTCCAGCATTAAATACACTATGATCCTCACACTATGATCCTCACATCAAATACACTATGATCCTCACTACCGCCTCACCAACACCGGAGCTACCGCCTCACCAACACCGGAGCTAGTGCCTCACCAACACCGGAGCTCCTGCAACCCTCAACCTACTGTCTCCTTCCCCATAATCCTGTAGAATGTAAGCCCGCAAGGGCAGGGTCCTCGCCCCTCTGTATCAGTCCGTCATTGTTAGTTTGTTTACTGTATGTGATATTTGTAACTTGTATGTAACCCCTTCTCATGTACAGCACCATGGAATCAATGGTGCTATATAAATAAATAATAATAATAATAATAATCCTCTTCAAATCCAATAACTCACAACCAATAGAGCAAATGAAGAAGCAACGCGATCAAAATTATAAAAAATAAATATATTTTATTACAAATATATAGCAGAACATGGAATACATTTTTCACAAGAACAATATCGCATATAATAAATAACACGGAGTACCATTTCCCAATAATCATAGACAATCATAACAAGAGGCAAAACATATAGAGATCTATGTAAGAAAAAACCAACAAAAATCTGAGTGACATAATGTAGATCAAAAGGTGACTAATTAATAATATATCATATTGTCACTACCAGTAGGACACGTAGGTGGCCAATCGTCAAATATCAAACAAAACCCAAAAGAACAAAGGACGATCAGAAGGCCAAGAATTAGATATAAAAATATATAACTTTATTAGAACACATAATATATTATATAAAACCAGAGTGGATCAGTGGATAAGACCACAGTGCATATAAACAAAATGGATGGGATGGGTGATCCGCGGCTGAGAATAATACATATCATTCATAAGAGTCATGACATACATTGAATAGGGTAATGCATATCTTTCACAGTGGTCATGACATACTGTATATATATCTGCCACAAGCAGTAGCTGGAATAAAAGGTGCAGGCAGGATACTAGTACCCTAATAGCGCATACCTCAATCAGACCGGAGAGAGTCACCCGAAGTGGCAACAGAGGGGTGCAGGAGAGAGCCAGCGGTGACCAAATCACCCCGACGCGCGTTTCGGCGGAGCCTTCGTCAGACGCGCGTCGGGGTGATGTGGTGACCGCTGGCTCTCTCCTGCACCCCTCCGTTGCCACTTCGGGTGACTCTCTCCGATCTGATTGAGGTATGCGCTATTAGGGTACTAGTATCCTGCCTGCACCTTTTATTCCAGCTACTGCTTGTGGCAGATATATATACATTTTTTCCATCATATTATCCGTTGGGGTTACGGAATTATTTATATTCTTAGACTACCTATGTATGTCATGACCACTGTGAAAGATATGCATTACCCTATTCAATGTATGTCATGACTCTTATGAATGATATGTATTATTCTCAGCCGCGGATCACCCATCCCATCCATTTTGTTTATATGCACTGTGGTCTTATCCACTGATCCACTCTGGTTTTATATAATATATTATGTGTTCTAATAAAGTTATATATTTTTATATCTAATTCTTGGCCTTCTGATCGTCCTTTGTTCTTTTGGGTTTTATATAGAGATCTATGACCTATAGAACCTGCTAACGACACATATCATGGTAATAGTATGCATATCCATGCTGGTTATTTATAAAAGTATGTATAATTTAGTAACAGTCAGTACCAGCATACATATCCATATATATATATATATGTCTCTAGTGGATGCGCAGTGCATATAACAACTACCTATTATTCATTGCCCAAGAGGGCTATGGGGAAATAAAATAAAATAGCTCAATTAGTTGTCATGTTAAATATAGAAAAATACATCAATTACCTGTGGCCATATTTGTAACAGGGAGACGGTGGCTACCCCTCGACGCACGTTTCACCGCCTCTGCAGTTTCGTCAGGAGGACGAATACTGTATATAGTGGGGCTGAGAGGGGTAATATATTGCAGGATGGTACAGTATATAGTGGGACTGAAAGAAGCTATGTACTGTAGGATGGTCCTATATATAGTGGGGCTCAGAGCGGTGATGTACTGCAGGATGGTACTGTATATAGTGGGGCTGAGATGGGTGATGCATTGCAGAATGGTACTGTATATAGTGGGGCTCTGAGAAGCTATGTACTGCAGAGTTGGATTTTTAATATATGGGACTGAGAGGAGTAAACCATCTGCAGCGGTGTTACAATCTGTAAGATGTGGCCAGCTATGGTGGAGCAGGAGACACCATTGTCCATTGCTGGCTGTGACGACAGGTGAGATCTATCATTTGTACATTAATAGTCAAATTGTGGAGCTCTGCTGCCAACATGCCACTGGCAGGTGTAAGTCCCTTGCTGTCAAATGGCAGCAACGCTCAACTGGATGTATAATTGATGTGGCAAAGCAGTAGAGCTCTGGATCTTTTTGAAATGCCAGGTATGACAATTGATTTCAGTGAAATGTGTATATATATGGTGTGTGGGATGTTTTAATATGGGCCATCGTAGGGTGGTGACTAGTAATAATACTACAGTGAGTGTGTGATTATAATCCAGGGGATGAGGAATATGTTAAAACCTGGGTGAAGGGACTATTACACCATCTGTGATCACTGCAAGAAGATATGATTATAATTGAGGTGAATAATTTATTATTCTACTATGAGGGGGATTACTACTGCGAGAGGGTAATTTATCGTGATCTGGTAGTGTGATGGGGATTCAAACTCCAGCATTTTTTCACCATATAATTAGAAATTAAGTGAAAACTGCTTGCTTGTTAATGGTGGAATGGTTTTGCAGCCATTTACAATAAGTAATCAATTTGTGATTAATTTCTTATGATACAATAGAAAGAAGCCATGAGCTTTATGAAATTGTCAGTAGTAGTGCATCAGACACACAGTGAGTGCTTGATGAGACCCAAGCGTAAGGATACCTTTCCATGTGGTGTTCCGGCAGTGCTTTGAATGCAGTGGATCCCGACTTCGTCCAAAGCGCTGCTGACTGAGCGTCTCCGCAAGATAAATAGACATGCTGCGGTCTAGAAAGACGTGCCACTTGTATCAGGCTCAATGGTGTCCAATTTGGAGGCCAAAAGGGAAACAAATACAGTATAATACCCAAGATGGCAGAAGAATTAAGAAGTCTTTCTAGAGACTTAACATCTAAGAAATTTCTCAAGTGTCTGGTAGGAACATTCAGTCTAACCATTGGTCTCTGAGTGGTAATCATATAAAAAGGGAAATTTTACATTGATCTTTTTGCAGAAAGTCCTTTAGAAGAGGAGGAACAAATAATTGTTGGGTGGTCCACGTGGAGATGTGAGAACACCTTCCCTCTTAAGAGGGGCCTTCAGACCACTAGAACCAGATTTACCAGGGAAAAATAAATAACAAATCCTGGATTGGGATTTGTGAAACACATTATGTATTTTGAAAGACAGGGGAAGCATTAAATGAAAAGCTACAGCACAGATGCCTAACAATTTTGGTATGAGGGTCACAATGTCATAATGAACCAATCCTAAGGGAATTTTTTTTAAAGGGGTACTTACATGAATAATTTACCAGGACCACATATTGAGTTTTTGAGTACTATTTGGAGAGTTTCTTCTCAGTTGCTACATCACACCTTAACTTACACTAGATTATGGAGCAGATACCCTGCAGAAACTCTCCAAATCCTCCTCATGCTCTCAATACTTCAAATTTTGAGGAATTTGATGTTATAACATAGCCATGCAGCACGTCCTCTGACCAGTTATTGATTGTTACATGTGTAGAAGATTAGAACCACCATCAGTTCATGAATCCATAACCAGAAGCACCATGGGTACGTGAATGAAGAACAAAAACCACCATCACTACATGAACACAGCACCAGAATCATCATCAGTTCATGATTGCAGCACCAAGCTTAATACAGCGATCAATTGCAATGTCAGGTCATCCCCATATACTTTGCAATATTCTTTTTAGTGTACAGTCAAAGCGTGCTTCCTCACCAACTCTGATGACGCTTTGTTTCAGGGTGGGGACAGGGTGATGACATCCCATATTAGTATCCCAAAATGCACTGTGGATTCTCAAACGAAATGTCATCAAAATGGAAATAGGGAAAAATATAAAATAAAGCAGTTAGATTTGAGAGGCAAGGGCAGAGACTATGTAATTAAACCTTATCAGAAAAATTATTTTAAAAATAAAGAGACATTTAAGATGAAATTCAATACTAGTATTGAACCATCCCTTTAAGGAGAAGAACTGTATTAACATGTCTTTAATTTGGGCAGAAAGTCCAGAACAAAACCAATGGCTCAGGCCTGGTAATTCCATTGTGAGTGTATGACCAATCACCAGAACTCAGTACAATATTCTTCAGCAGTGCGTCTTCCTTGACATAAAGAGGCTAATTTACTCTGCCATGGGTACAAATAGGAGCCCAAGTGCCTAAAGAGAGTCAGCTGTGGAGAGTTCTGGAGGAGTGGACGTAAAGAGAAGGCCCAAGCCTAAGGGTTGCAGCACACACTGGCTCTCGCTGCCAGAAAAATATGGCTGGCACTTGTAGTTTTACCTCTGTAGCATCGTAGGAGCGCAGAGACATTGAAACTGGACAAATGCAGTGGCGGGAAACCTAGTCAAAAAGAAGTGTACAGTACAATTAAAATCACACTGTTCTTTAGAATTTCAGGAATGTTAATAAAAAGTCAATTGCAATGTTATAATTTTATCTATTGTAGAACTTGAAAAAACCATTTAAGAGGTTTGGAAATATTGTCGAAGTTTATTAAAACTACATCTGGGGGGTATATACCATTATTGCAACCTGTGCAGCCCAAGAGGTAAGAGGGCCACTGCCACCCCCAAAGCAGACGGAAATGTACATTATGATGAGCAATTGGACTGAAAAGGGCCCGTTTATTGTTCTTTCACAGGGGCCCTCTTCTGTCCATTCCTGAATTACATAATTACTCCCAAAGTTTCTGGATTTACAAAGCCTCGGACACAACGTGTGTTTTTAGAAGTATTGTTTTAACAGATACACAATTGTCTTGGGCATGTTAATGTCTCTCAAATCACAGAGAAAATAGAAAAAGCACAAAAATCACCAAACAAGGCAACCACCTTTACAACTATCACTATATTTTTTTGCTCAGCTGTTTCCGTCATTTTGACACAGCCAGTAAACTTGATCGAATACAGTCTAGACTGTGGTGGTGCCATTCCACTGGGGTTATATGTCTTTACACACTATTTTCAGAATGTCATAATTCCTTTTATTGTTGGTATGAAGTCTCTTGGGTTCCCTTCTGCACTTCAACAAAAATGGCATAAGGTATTATGGTTTTACGACAGTTATATATATTTCATTTCTCTATTCTTGTAGATAGTGTAGTTAAAATCATACTATCGAACATGTATAAAAATATCTCTTTTGCTTTACTTCCTTCATGACATTTTTCAAATATTATGACAATACAGAGTACCTAATCACCCACAAATATGCTTTATGTAAATGTTATTAGTTGTTATGTATACTTCTTTAATCATTTTTATGTAGGGAAGTTAGCCAGGCTACAAACACCTTATAACGATGTCACTGTTGGCATCACTGGTATTCTGCATTTATTTAATACCTTCCTAATGGTAAAACAGAAGTTGTTATGGATGCTAGGGTTTGCATATAAAAGAGGCAAACAATGCAGCTGTCATGGATCACATAAAGCAACTCCCACCCCACAAGTGAAATCGGATTATACATGACTAATATATAGCCACTATACCTTGCGCCATTTTTAGATGCTTGGTGCCCCTTTTCTTTTCCCCAAAATGCAATCACAGCCTCAAATGGAGCACTGTGGAAAGTCTAAGACAAGGGTTAACTGCCATCCACTATTCTTGGTAGGTCCAACACCAATGACATTGAGGCTGTGCCCATTCTGAGCTTTGCGCTGCATGTCTCTGCACAGTGTTTCCGGTTTCCAAATTTACATTGTTGATAGCGCCACAGGAGAAGAGAGGAGTTCAGCACTGAAATCCCAGGGCAATATAGGGACATAGGGGCATGCCGCAAACTTTTCACAGTGGGGTGGAATTTCACTTTAAAGAAATATCGTTTCTCCTTATGGAGAGTGACATACCATCTCTGGCTTGTCAAGGTAAGGAGGCTTATTCGCCGTGCAATGCTCCTCTGGGAAATATAATATGCAAATTGCCTCTTCTGAGAAAAAGAGGACTTAAACTCTATAGCGCCACCTGTTGGAAGTAGCGATCCTACAAGTCACAATCAACCCTTTAACGAGTCGTGCAATATGACTTAGGATAAAAGCCAAATCAATATCTCAATTCGCAGACACGGTGTTTCGGGCTGTTGGCTGTGAGAGGCACCTCATGCTTCGCACTGACGAGGGCCAACAGCCCGAAACACCGTGTCTGCGAATTGAAATATTGATTTGGCTTTTATCCTTAGTCATATTGCATGACTCGTTAAAGGGTTGATTGTGACTTGTAGGATCGCTACTTCCAACAGGTGGCGCTATAGAGTTTAAGTCCTCTTTTTCTCAGAAGAGGCAATTTGCACACTTTAAAGAAAGAAACCCAGCGCTTGTGGGACTGTGTGCAGTATTCCCTATTTAGGAGAACGGTGTAGTTAGCAAATAAGGGCTAGTGAAATTGATCCAAGGCTATTCTGTCACATAAAATCCTGGGCACTCTGTCCTGGGTTATAAAAAATGGTATAATGGTACACTTTTTCAATCTCTTCTATGGGTCCTTTCGTTTATATTTGCTATGAACTATACATGTTGATGAGTGTTAGACGAGCTATTGCATTCTAATCATCTATGTTTTACTCTGAAATGTTGCTATGCTACTGTTTTTCATAGAAAAACATAATTGAAATCATGGGCAATGACGAGATGACTAGTCCAAGAGGCACTTATCCACTGGCTTCTTTCCACGTACTTAGCAAGACTGAGAGGTTTCTCCTTATACACAAACATAATGATTGCCAGAACAATAAGGTTGGGGCTACATGGCGACACTGGCCACTACATCGAAGCACCGTATAAGTGAATGGGGTCACGTTATGACCCTGAGAGAACTGCAACCGTAATAAGCAAATCACAAGAAGTTCAGATTTTTTGCATTTTTGTTTCCGACTTGGGTGTGACAGCTGCACAATGGGGGGAGCCAGATTTACATGTATTGTGCTTTGATGTAGTGACTACACCTAACAAACTTTGCTCACATGATAGGTATCATGGCCAAAGTCTCTGTGTAGCCCAAGCCTTAACTATAATAGTGCACTATCGCTGTAGGAAAAAACATGAACCTCACTATCCAAACTTATACATTGATCTATTGCTGCTAAAATTTTTTTTACAAAACTGAACATGAGGTTCTAACTTTAGCATTCTGATCAGTCTGTATGAAGCCCACTTCCACATTCCAACAAACTTCTTCGTGGGTCACTTACTTGCCCTGACGCTATTTCACAAGCAATCAAGATTGTATTGCCTCCACTAATAGAGCGCTTATTTGTGCTGAAGATCATGAGTGCTGACAACAGTAAGGAAAACAGATTTTTTGGTCAGGGCCTGTATGCTGGTCCTACACGGGGAGATTTGGTCTCAGACATACGGGCCAGAATACTTTGTCTACATGATTGCTGGGACATTGTTGTGAGTGTGAGTTGTGCTGTATACTATGTGTTATTCACCTGTCAAGGCTCCAACACCGAGCCACAGGTCTCCTGTCTGCCTCACCTGGCTCTTTGCTTTTGTGCACATTGGGTTACTATGGTTACCTGGCACGCACCCCTTGATGCCTGCTTAAGCAGCCTCTCAGTGCTAGAGTTCTTCAGTAATGTGCCACTACCTTGTTTACCACCTGACAAAACCCATCTCTGCCACAACAATACACAGTGTACATCCTGGCAAACACTGCTCTCTTCCTGTCAGGTGATGTCCACACACTCAGCTCTGCTACTTTAAAGTTTCTGACTATTGACTCAGTTCTGCTGTTCAAAACGTTTGAGTTTCACTTTTTGCATTGAAGAACTGAAATAAATTAACTTTTTGATGATGTTCTAATTTTGTGAGAAGCACCTGTATGTCCGCACAGACTCAACTCTGCTAGTTCATGTTGCCCGACTTATGTGTCCCCTCTGTTGTTCCAATGTTTTTCATGTTCATAAATCATAAATCTTCTTTACCAAACTTCTGTTCGGACACTTGTCTTTTCTACAAATAGCTGCTTGCCTGCAGTCTCAGTTCTTCTGTTTTAAAGCGCTGATCGAACATTTGACAAGCCAGAACAAGGTGTCTGTTTGCCATTGTAGCTCTACTTTTCTAAGATGTTGCAGGAATTGTGGACTTTACTGTACCAAAGTGCCTGACTCTGCACATTGCCCTGCCGCTCCAAGGTGCCAACAGCATATTCAGCTCTACTGACCATAACTGCTCCACACGCTGTCTATTCACACTAGAGAAATACAAATCAACTTTTCAATCTGATTGTCATCTGTGTGCAGACGGATGTTTGCAATGGGGATAAAAATAGCTGACAATTATTTCGAAACATTCTGTAAAAATTCACAAGAAGCATCACTTTCGGATGTTCTTTAAAAAGTTCAGTATACGGTGAACATCTGTTTCCCAGACATATGTATGACCAACAGTGAGCACATCAAAGTACAAATCCCAGATTGCAAGAAGATATTTTTGACTGCTAGCAAAGCAGATAAAACTCATACAACTTGTTTAGCATGAAAATCCCGGCTGTAAATAGGGTTTGGAAGAAACACTTATTCTGAATTTGATTACTATGCTAGTGTCATATGATCATGAAAGTAGATAGAAAAGTGTACATAGGATGCCAAAAATAATCCATCATAAATGCAAGCTGGACATGCAGAGCATAATTTGGTCGACAAAGTGAGAATTTCCTGTTAAGGTATTGACAAATGGGAATTAAACCCCTTCTGACTTATCCAGAGTAAATACAGATTATTAGATGCTGAAAAGAGCTAATAAGACTGGAGAAAATAAAATCTGGGCTATGTCAGATCTTCATGAATGGTTACAGTGTGTGAATATGAGAAACATTAGAAGGCCTGACGGAGCCTGGAAATTCCTAACAATTAAGCCTGGTGGTATTCAAGTGCTGCCCAGCTCTCGGAGGAGAAAAACGGGAAGGATTATATTAAATGTCACTAGTCTGGGAACTGGTTTTCTGAAGGAACCAAATACCGACACATTCTTTCATGCGAACAAAGCCATTAAAGGTATCTGTCTACTAAGGGGTGGCTTTTGTAATGGAATATACTGAATATGGTCAGTAACTGAAAGTTAACAGGCTAATCCATAGTTTATTGGGAGAGAAAAGTAACACTATATGAAACAATATATTAAAAATGGAATTTGTCACTAGAAATTTGCCACCTAATATAAAAACAGCACAGAACCTGACCTCAGATGTGTCACCTACTGGGCCACTCACTAGTTTTGATAAAATTACTCTTTTTTTAGCAGATTATCACTAAAGTATAAAACCTAAGATGAAATAAAATGAGCAAATATCTTTCAGGAAATAAATAACAATAGTGCATGAAAATAGCATAGGGTACTTAGTTAATATAATTTTGATTAAAGAAAAATGTAAAAGCAATCCCACAGCATCAGGGCGACCCTATTCCGGATCAGTCAACCTCTAATATTTAAACATACTAATATGTCAGTCCATTCAGAGAAAGAAAGCAGGAAAAGGCAGCACTCACCGATCCATCACGAGAGGTAACTTATTGAATTACGTAAAAAACATCACGGCCAGGAGTACAAATGTGCAAAGTGCGGCAAGCCTGACGATGGCCGTTTCGCCCTCCTGGCGCTTCCACACGTCCTAAGTTGAATCTTACCCAACCCAGCGCATACACCCATAAAAAGAATCCTGGACTGGCAGGCACATCAGATAAGTGAGGCTGTGTGGGTGCCAAGACCCACGCGTATCGACGCTCGAGGCGTCTTTCTCAAGGTCAATGTAATGCTAGTCATGTTGTTCTCCGATATTTATAATCGTAAATAATCACAAAGGCACCTACCCGGTGTGTAGGGGCATGGTCTATTAGTGAGAGGATTTGTATCAGCTGTGTGAGGTGCTTATTTCTGTTAGCATTTATCTGATATTATGGTGGACCCATCATTTGATGTAGGTTTTTAGATGTTTTTAATGTCTTTGTGTATGTTGTTCTCTAAATAAAGATTTGTGTTATTCTTAAATTTTCTGTGGCGATCCCTATCCTTATGCATACACTTGCTCTTGTTTATCGCTAGAACTGGTAGATCTACAGCAGATAATATATTGATTTTATCAAAATGACAATATCCAGCACAGTAAGTGATATATCATTCAAATCAAGGTATCTTTTCCTACATCATGCTGCTCAGGTGTAGTAGAAAAAGCTCAGTGACAAATTCCTTTAAAAGTAATTCTTTAACCAGATTAAACAATTATGGATTTGGTGAATGTAATAAAATAATTATGTTTCATGTTAGCCTGATTGTCTTTTCTAATAGATTCCTTAAATTCAAAAAATGTTTTGGTGCATCTTTTTTTGCCTTTATAAACAAGAGTGTTTGGGCAATAAGAGACACATGGAATTCTACACAGTTGCTTTGCCTGACATTATCAGCATGATAGATTTTATCCAAGAAAGTAGCAGATGTGCTGTTGTAATAGCCATCATAATAGTCATCATAGGACCATGGTTAGAATCTGTTTAGTTTGTTTCTATCCACCATTTTCTTGTGGAGTTCTGGCTGCTGGTCTTTTTCCTCTGGTGCTGGGTTTTTCTTGGGTTTGGTGTTTGTATCACTCTTTATTAACCAGCACCTGCCTCCCAGTCCTTGCTGGACAACAGTGTTAATCTGCTTGAGCTCTAGCTTGGTGCTTTGCTTTGTCTTCTGTGTTATTTGTGCAGTGCTGGTACCTCTGGTTCTGCTAGCCTTAGTTTCTGTTTTCTATTGGTTTCTGCAGCCTTCTGTTTTCTATTAGGAGGTGACCCGTTTTTGAACCCTGTCCTTAGTTCTTTTAGGGAACCCCTTCCCCTTATCTATAGGTCTTCCCTTGAGACTAACCTAGGATCGTCGGTGGGTCTATTCGCAAGGAATGTGTCGCCCACTCCATTGTAGGGTTTCAGCCTAGTCATAGTGCAGGGTCAGTTTTCCCCTATCTACCTTAGTCCTGTGCTGTAGATCCGTAACAGTTTGTCCAGCCAGAAAGAAGTATAAAAAAACCCTCCTGGATTTCTGCAATATGAACAGTGTTCAAGATCTTGCTCAGCATCTGCAAGGGTTAACGTTGGAAGTTGCCAGTTTATGCTTTCCTGAACCGTGCGAGTATAGGCCTTCCCGGGACTGCCTTTAGTCCCACTTCCTTAACTTAAAATAAATCTCCGCCGTAAGCCGTGGAAAATACTCTTCTTTCTTTTCTTCTTCAGATATTCCACACTATAGCATGTGAATGAACCAAACTTTTTTGCCCACAAGGTCTGAGGGTCATCTGGAGACGACCCGGACATGATGGGCCTTCGTATACTATTATTTATCTTACTGGTTACATCATATAACTTCAGATTTCGATTTAAGCTAATTTGAACATAGCATAATTCATAACCACTATGTTTACTCCATGTCAAGCTAACTTACAGGCACTCAATGATTCTGTTATGACTGGACAGCATGTCCACAATGTTTCCCTTACCCTCTTCCCATTCCCACTTCCCTTACCTCCCTCCCTCTTTCCACCCTTACTTCCTTTTAAGATAAACATATTATTAAACAATGTTAAATTTAACTTTTGAAATGTTTAATAAAAACTATTTGAAAGGGAAGTTGCCAGTTTACAACAGCACATGAGTAATTGCCCTGGCATCTGCTCTGAAGAACCTAAGGTGGGTTTGCCTGAATGTTTTTCTGGTAAACGGCAAGAATTTTTTTAGTTTAAAAATGCATGTTTACTTTATTTATGGCTTAGACCCAGGTCTTCAGGCGCTGAATTACAGCGTGTGGGGATTATTATGTCGTTATTGCGAGGTAAGCCGCAAGTTTGGACATTTTCATTGCGTCCAGATGACCCTTGTTTGATGTCAGTAGAAGCGTTTTTTTCTACTATGGGGGTATTATATGATGATCCTGATCAGGTCACTACAGCCTGAGGCAGACCTCAGGCAGCTGAAACAGGGTTCTGGTGAAGCTGAGAGATATTGTACCCAGTTCAGACGATGGTCTGCAGAAGTCAGCTGGAATGATCCAGCACTCAAGAGTCAGTTTTTAGCAGGTTTGAATGACAGGGTTAAAGATTAGCTCATTGCATATCCTACACCTGCTACGCTTGCTGCAGGTCATATAAGATCCTCTAAGTCCCCTGTGGCTATGGGGTTCTTTTTTGTAAAAAAAAAAAAGATGGGGGTCTTAGGCCGTGTCTGGATTTTAGGGAGATTAATAAGATCACTGTGCGCAATCCTTAGCCCTTGCCGCTAATTCCGGATTTGTTTAACCAATTAATTGGAGCCAAGTGGTTCTCTAAGATCGATCTCCGTGGGGCATATAATTTGCTGTGGGCTAAAGAAGGCGATGAATGGAAGACAGCCTTTAATACTCGGAAGGTCATTTTGAGGGTCTAGTTATGACTTTTGCCCTTATAAATGCTCCGACGTTCTTTCAAAATTTCATTAACAACATCCTGAGGCCGTTGATCGGTAGGAGTGTGATTGTTTATTTGGATGATATTTTGATATATTCGCCTGATCTGGAGTCGCATTGGCAGAGAGTCCGTGAGGTTCTGCAGATTCTGAGCGAAAACTCACTCTTTGCTAAACTAGAGAAATGTGATTTTGCAGTACAGAAAATTAGTTTTTTTGGGTACTTTGTTTCAAGTGATGGTTTTGAGATGTACCCGGTAAAGGTTCAGGCGGTATTGGAGTGGCCTAGACCTGAATGCTTGAAGTCAATTCAGAGATTTTTACGGTTTGCTAATTATTATAGAAAATTCATAAATAATTTTTCTGTTATCGCAAAACCCCTTACTGATCTTACTAAGAAGGGTTCCAATACTGTCCAATGGTCCCCTGAGGCTGTTAAGGCTTTTGAGCATCTCAAGGAGAAGTTTAGGTCTACCCCTGTTTTGATCCAGACAAATGAGACTAAGCCCTTTCTGGTAGAGGTGGGCGCCTCATCGGTAGGAGTGGGGGCTGTTCTTGCTGGACAACAGTTTTAATCTGCTTGAGCTCTAGCTTGGTGCTTTGCTTTGTCTTCTGTTTGTGTTATTTGTGCAGTTCTGGTACCTCTGGTTCTGCTAGCCTTAGTTTCTGTTTTCTATTGGTTTCTGCAGACTTCTCTGTGTTTTCTATTAGGAGGTGCCCCGTTTTTGTTCCCAGTCCTAAGTTGTTTTAGGGAACCCCTTCCCCTTATCTATAGGTCTTCGCATGAGGTTAACCTAGGATCGTCGGTGGGTCTATTTGCAAGAAATGGGTTGCCCACTTCATCGTAGGGTTTAAACCTAGTCATAGTGCAGGGTCAGTTTTCCCCCTTCTACCTTAGTCCTGTGTTGCAGATCCGTAACAACCACAACCACTGGTATTGCAGTTTATAATCTGCTGATTTTGCTGAGGAACATAGTCTACGGTAATATGATTGCCTCATGGCAAATCTATTCAATATGTGGTAAATTCAGGTAATATATGAATTTTGGAAATTTGCTAAATAATTAAATTACATATCTATAATGAAGTTTCAACTGAATAAATTCTAGTTAAAAATCAGTCTTTTGCAAATACTCTTGGGCATCTAGGAGGTTCTGAAAAAATGAGGAGACCTCTTGGACTCCAAGAGCTGTTTTCCAATCTTCTTGGCACTCCAACAACCTTTGGGAAGGGAGAATTCCAAAAATCATACGGAATGACCCTTCCTTTTTCCTTCATAGACTTGCATTGGTACCTGTAATCTGTGATGCTGTGCATTTTTCACTGACTAATAGATAGGAAAAAAAGCTATTTTTTGCTCTCTGCAGGGATGACACTCTGATGAAAATCACTGATAATTCTCAGTGAATTTTGGTCTACCTAGATGTTGGCCAATCTCAATTTCCTCAGTCACCAGGTCCCACTTATCAAGGCAGGCAAACTGCCTTTCACTCTAAGGTTAACTCACATTCCAAGAGGTGACCCCCATATACTGCTCTTCATGGGTCATTCTCTCACATCTCCCCATCACTATCCAACCACCTTCACGTCAGCAATCTCCCAGTCTACCTCTATCTCACCACAGAGATACCAGATTGCGTCTCCAGTAGACCAAGATCTGGGCCTCTGGCTGCTCACACATGGAGCATTCTGGTCTAGCACCTCACTGAGTAAACTACACACTTGTTAAAACTCCTCCTTATATGGGCTGTACTAACCCCTACCTAGCAGTGTGGTGACACAGAGCACCAGCTAAGTTTTATTTTCCAGCTTGCACCAAACTGCTACTGGGCCTAATCAGTTTTCCATACCTCCTAAGTACCCTAGAAACCTCTCATTTGTTTTTATAGATACAGCATCACACATACACAACAGCATCACACAGCATGACGATTATCCTGTGGCATATAGAGTGCTCTAGAACGAATATACATGGCTATACACACCTGGTCAAAATTGTCGGTACTCCTCGTTTCATGACAGAAAAACCAACAATGGTCACAGAAAAAACTTCAATCTGACAAAAGTAACAATAAATAAAATATCTATAAATGAGATGCTGTGGTATGACCTTAAAAAGGCGATTCATGCTCGGAAAACTTCCAATGTGCATGAATTACAACAATTCTACAAAGATGAGTGGGACAAAATTCCTCCAAAGCATTGTAAAAGGCTCATTGCCAGATATAGCAAATGCTTGATTGCAGTTGTTGCTGCTAAGAGTGACCCAACCAGTTATTAGGAGGCAATCACTTTTTCACACAAGGCCCTATAGGTTTAGATTTATTTTTCCTCTAATAATATAGACCTTTATTTAAAAACTATTGTGCTTACTTGTGTTATCTTTGTCTAATATTTAAATTTGTTAGGTGATCTGAAGCATTTAACTGTTACAAACATGCAAATGAATAGGAAATCAGGAAAGGGGCAAACACTTTCACACAACTGTATATGGAAAAATAAATTAAGTCATACAAATCTATAAATTGTTTTGTGAGAAAACAAGCTCTCATATGGCTATATAGAAGTTTTAGGAAAAAAGTTAAGAAAAAATGAAACTGCAAAATGAAAACTGTCCACTGTGGAAAGAAGGTTAATGGGACATACAACAATAATTGGCAATCCATAATCTGCAACACATTTCAGATATTGTTTTTTTTATATATAAAAGATCATTTAAAAGTTTGTCAAGTAGGACAGTGTCTGTTCAAATGAACTCTTAGGACATACTGACACCATAGAGGTAGCTCCCACATTTGTAAATATCTGGCAAGTATCAGCTTTCCATAACAATAACAGTTTAGAGAAGCCAGATCTATGGATTAGCTAATCACTGGGAAAATATTAAAAAAGAGAACCTTCAAGGAAGGGGAGAAATAGTTGTGGCAGTGTTCACAGCATGATGGAAATGGAATTACTATTTTTGAGAGCTAATTTAAAATTGCAGAGAGACAGAAGACTCTGGGAGTACGAATTTACATATGACGACTTTTGAAACAGAGAAGTAATGAATGCGGATCATGGATTTATGCTTTTCCACATAAATTAAATTGGTCGTCTGGTCTAAATTGATAAGTCTGCAGTCTCTCTGTGAGACTGCAGACTTATGAATTCTCCCAGTGCACGTGTAACAAAGTGGCGCGGGGTAGTAGTCGTGGGCGAGTTCATTAAACAACAGTAAGTGAGCACCTCAGCACCTTGTACATGATAAGACAAATAATGTCCCTTGTACTACATGTGCAGCATGCACCACAGCACACAGGCTCTGTCAGATTCCACTCAGCTGCAGCCATGTCGGTTCCGCATTCATGAGCTCCACAGATCACTTCAGAGAAGAGGTCTTTTTCCAACAGGTGAACTTTACTAAACAGCAGAATCTCACAGGCAGCACAATTCAAACACAGAGGCATCTCCTTATCTTTCCATGCCGTCCAGGCATACTCTGTTCTTCCAGTGTTCTCTGTCTACATCCTTGCAACCCCTTTCTATATCCTTGCAGCCTCTGTCTGACTCTTGGTACATCTCTGACCCACTATTGGACAATCCCTGTTCCTCTTCTGGACAATCTCTGTCCCACTTCTGCTCCAGGCACACAAGCTTACTACCGTTTCCCTGGTCTGGCTGTGAGTTATAGGGTAATGGGTTCGCCAACTCAGTTGCCTCCTAATCCAAGCTGCTAGCTTTGGATCCTTCCTTGGAACGGTTCTGTATAAGCTGGTGACCACCTGCATGATTCTCAGCTCATGGCCCCTTACTGAAAAAAGCTTTATCCCCACAACCTGTAATACTCTTCTCACATATTCTGCCCTTGGGCAAGGTGCAGGGCATCTGACAGAATCAGGAAGTACCTGTCCTATACCCCCCTGTGACTCCTCCCATCTGCTTAACCCCTATGCTGCTTGTATCTAACACTCTTATCTGTCCTTTTCTCTATCTCTATTGTGCCCCCCTCTATTCTAATCTTCTTATGGTCCTGCACTACTTACTAATCTATCCCTAAAGGTACCTTCACACTGAACAACTTTCCAACGAGAACGACAGCGATCCGTGACATTGCAGCGTCCTGGATAGCGATCTCGTTGTGTTTGATACGCAGCAGCGATCAGGATCCCGCTGTGACATCGCTGGTCGTAGCTGAAAGTCCGGAACTTTATTTGGTCGTCAGGTCGGCGTGATTCGTCATGTTTGACAGCAAAAGCAACGATGCCTGCTATGTTTCTTCATAGAGCGAACAACCAGCGAGAGTGATAAGTATGTCACTGGATCGCTCCTGCATCGTTCTGCTGTTGCCGGTGTCTGACGTCTCCTAGTGACCTAAACAGCGACGCTGCAGCGATCGGCATCGTTGTCTATATCGCTGCAGCGTCGCTTAGTGTGACGGTACCTTTAGCTAAAGCACAATACATCACATTACAGTACATGACAAATACATTACAGTGCACCAATAGCAAAACATTAACCCCTTTACCCCCAGGGTGGTTTGCACGTTAATGACCAGGCCAATTTTTACAATTCTGACCACAGTCCCTTTATGAGGTTATAACTCTGGAACGCTTCAACAAATTCCCATGATTCTGACAATGTTTTCTTGTGACATATTGTACTTCATGATAGATTTCTTTGATATTACTTGCGTTTATTTGTTGAAAAAAAGGGAAATTTGGTGAAAATTTAGAAAATTTCGCAATTTTCCAACTTTGAATTTTCATGCCCTTAAATCAGAGATATGTCACACAAAATACTTAATAAGTAACATTTCCCACATGTCTACTTTACATCAGCACAATTTTGGAACCCAATTTTTTTTCCGTTAGGGAGTTATAAGGGTTAAAAGTTGACCAGCGAGTTTTCATTTTTACAACACCATTAATATTTAAAGCCACTTTGAGTGGTCTATATGACAGAAAATACGAAAAAGTTACACCATTCTAAAAATTACACCCCTCAAGTTGCTCAAAACCACATTTAAGAAGTTTATTAACCCTTCAGGTGCTTCACAGGACTTTATGGAATATTTAAAAAAATGAACATTTAACTTTTTTCACAAAAAATTACTTCAGATCTAATTTGTTTTATTTTACCAAGGGTAATAGGAGAAATTAGACACTAAAAGTTGTTGTACAATTTGTCCTGAGTACGCCAATACCTCATACAGTACAGATCAAAAGTTTGGACACACCTTCTCATTTAAAGATTTTTCTGTATTTTCATGACTATGAAAATTGTACATTCACACTGAAAGCTTCAAAACTATGAATTAACACATGTGGAATTATATACTTAACAAAAAAGTGTGAAACAACTGAAATTATGTCTTATATTCTTGGTTCTTCGAAGTAGCCACCTTTTGCTTTGATGACTGCTTTGCACACTCTGGGCATTCTCTTGATGAGCTTCAAGAGGTAGTCACAGGAAATGGTTTTCACTTCACAGGTGTGCCCTGTCAGGTTTAATAAGTGGGATTTCTGGCCTTATAAATGGGGTTGCGACCATCAGTTGTGTTGTGCAGAAGTCTGGTGGATACACAGCTGATAGTCCTACTGAATAGATTGTTAGAATTTGTATTATGGCAGGCAAAAAGCAGCTAAGTAAAGAAAAACAAGTGGCCATCACACTTTAAGAAATGAAGGTCAGTCAATCAGAAAAATTGGGAAAACTTTGAAAATGTCCCCAAGTGCAGTGGCAAAAATCATCAAGCGCTACAAAGAAACTGGCTCACATGAGGACCCAGGAAAAGAGAAAGGAATTCCAACTCAACTAAATACTTTATTCACTTCATATGAGAAGCATGTTATCATGATTAAGGATGCTGCGTCACCTGAAACGCGTAGATAGTGTTTTTTTTACCTATATTGTGCTGATGTTTTATCCTCTGCTTCTCATATGAAGTGAATAAAGTATTTAGTTTTTACTTTTCACTGCCTCGTTGAGCTGGAATTCCTTTCTCTTTTCCTGGTTCCTCACGCCTTGACACAGCGTTTCCGTGCTCCGAGCCTCCTGGGACTGCTACTGTGGTGAGCTGGATTTTTTTTTTTTTTTCCTTTCGTTCACATGAGGACCACCCACGGAAAGGAAGACCAAGAGTCACCTCTGCTTCTGAGGATAAGTTTATCTGAGTCACCAGCCTCAGATATCGCAGGCTAACAGCAGCTCAGAGTAGAAACCAGGTCAATGCCACACAGATTTCTAGCAGCAGACACATCTCTACAACAACTGTTAAGAGGAGACTTTGTGCAGCAGGCCTTCATGGTAAAATAGTTACTAGGAAACCACTGCTAAGGACAGGCAACAAACAGAAGGGACTTGTTTGGGCTAAAGAACACAAGGAATGGATATCAGACCAGTGTAAATCTGTGCTTTGGTCTGATGAGTCCAAATTTAAGATCTTTGGTTCCAACCACCGTGTCTTTGTGCGACGCAGAAAAGGTGAGCGGATGGACTCTACGTGCCTGGTTCCCACCGTGAAGCATGGAGGAGGAGGTGTGATGGTGTGGGGGTGCTTTGCTGGTGACACTATTGAGGATTTATTCAAAATTGAAGGCATACTGAACCAGCATGGCTACCACAGCATCTTGTAGCGGCATGCTATTCCATCCGGTTTGCGTTTAGTTGGACCATCATTTATTTTTCAACAGGACAATGACCCCAAACACACTTCCAAGCTGTGTAAGGGCTATTTGACCAAGAAGGAGAGTGATGGGGTGCTACGCCAGATGACCTGGCCTCCATTATCACCAGACCTGACCCAATCAAGATGTTTGGGGTTAGCTGGACTGCAGAGTGAAGGCAAAAGGGCCAACAAGTGCTAAGCATCTCTGAAAACTCCTTCAAGATTGTTGGAAGACCATTCCCGGTGACTACCTCTTGAAGCTCATCAAGAGAATACCAAAAGTGTGCAAAGCAGTCATCAAAGCAAAAGGTGGTTACTTTGAAGAACCTAGATTATAAGACATATTTTCAGTTGTTTCACACTTTTTTGTTAAGTATATAATTCCACATGTGTTAATTCATAGTTTTGGTGCCTTCAGTGTGAATGTACAATTTTCATAGTCATAAAAATCCCGAAAAATCTTTAAATGAGAAGGTGTGTCCAAACTTTTGGTCTGTACTGTATATGGGGGTAAACCACTGTTTGGGTGCATGGCAGAGCTTGGAAGCGAAGGAGCTCTGTTTGACTTTTCAATGCAAAATTGGCTGGAATTGTGATAGGACTTCATGTCGCATTTGGAGAGCCCCTGATGTGCCTAAACAGTAGAAACCCCCACAAGTGACACCGTTTTGGAAATACCCCCTAAGGAACTTATCTAGATGTGTGGTGAGCACTTTGAAGCCCCAAGTGCTTCACAGAAGTTTATAATGTAGAACCGTAAAAATAAAAAATATTTTTTTTCAAAAAATGATTTGTTGCCTCCAGTTTTTTATTTTCCTAAGGGTATCTGGAGAAATTGGACCCAAAAGTTGTTGTGCAATTTGTTCTGAGTACACTGATACCCCGTATGTGGAGATAAACCACTGTTTAGGCGCATGGCAGAGCTCAGAAGGCAAGGAGCACCGTTTGACTTTTTCAGTGCAGAATTGGCTGTGATTGAGATCAGACGCCATGTCGCGTTTGGAGAGCCCCTGATGTGCCTAAATAGTGGAAACCCCCACAAGTGACCCCATTTTGGAAACTAGATCACCTAAGGAACTTATCTAGATGTGTGGTGTGCACTTTGAACCTCAAGTTGTTTCACTAAAGTTTATAATATAGAGCTGTGAAAATTAAAAAATATTTTTTTTCCACAAAAATGATCTTTTCGCTCCAATTTCTTATTTTCCCAAGGGTATCTGGAGACATTGGACCCCAAAAGTTGTTGTGCAATTTGTCCTGAGTACGCTAATACCCCATATGTAGGGTGGAACCACCGTTTGGGTGTATGGCAGAGCTCGGAAGGGAAGGAGCACCTTTTTGGAATGCAGATTTGATGGAATGGTCTGCGGGCATCAAGTTGCGTTTGCAGAGCCCCTGGTGTACCTAAACAGTAGAAACCCCCCAAAAGTGACCCCATATTGGAAACTAGACTCCCCAAAGGAACTTATCTAGAAGTATTGTGAGAACTTTGAACCCCCAAGTGTTTCACTAAAGTTCATAATGCCGAGCCGTGAAAATAAAAATCATTTTTTCCCACAAAAATGATTTTTTAGCCCCCAAAGTTTTATTATTTCAAGGGTAACTGGAGAAATTGGACTGCAAAAGTTGTTATCCAATTTGTCCTGAGCACGTTGATTCCCCATAGGTGGGGATAAACCACTGTTTGGGTGCACGTCGGGGCTCGGAAGGGAAGAGTTGACGTTTTGGAATGCAGACTTTGATAGAATGGTCTGCGGGCATCACATTGCGTTTGCAGAGCCTATGATGTGCCTAAACAGTGGAAACCCCAATTCTAACTCCAACCCTAACTCCAACACACCCCTAACCCTAATCCCAACCCTAACCATAACCCTAACCACACCCCTTACCCGAACACACCCCTAACCCTAATCCCAACTCCAGCACACCACTAGCCCCAACACACTCCTAACCCTAACCATAACCTCAACCACACCCCTAACCTTGGCACACCCCTAACCTAACTGTGAACGTAATCCAAACCCTAACACCAACTCTAGCCCCAATCCTAACCCTAACTTTAGCCCCAACCCTAGCCCTAACTTTAGCCTCAACCCTAACCCTAACTTTAGCCCCAACCCTAATTTTATCCCCAACCCTAACCCTATTGGGAAAATGGAGATACTGTAAATACATTTTTTTAATTTTATTATTTTTCCCTAACTAAGGAGGTTATAAAGGGGGGTTTGATATAATATTTATAGTGGGTTTTTATAGCAGGTTTTTATGTTTGGCAGCTGTCACACACTAAAAGACGCTTTTCATTGCAAAAAATTGTTTTTGTGTCACCACATTTTGAGAGCTATAATTTTTCCATATTTTTGTCCACAGAGTTAAGTGAGGTCTTGTTTTTTGCGGGACGTGTTGACGTTTTTATTGCTACCATTTTTGGGCATATGCCGTACCATGTTTATTTATATCTGTCATTTTGATCACGTATTATTCCACTTTTTGTTCGGCGGTATGATGATAAAGCATTGTTTTGTGCCTCGTTTTTTATTTTTTTACTGTGTTAACTGAAGGGGTTAACTAGTGGGACAGTTTTATAGGTCGGGCGATACTAAATATGTGTACTTTTATTGTTTTTTTATTTACCTAAAGAAATGTATTTATTGGAACAATATTTAATTTTTCTTTATTTAGGAATTTTTTTGTTAAATATTTTTACACAGTGTAATTTTTTGGGACATCACTATATTGTCAGATCGCTATTCTAACACTTTGCAGAGCACTGTGCCAGATCAGCGATCTGACAGGCAGTGCGGGAGGCTTGCCGGCACCTGCTCTCAGCAGGCACTGACAAGCCGCCTCCCTGCAGGACCCGGAAGGACCCAGTGGCCATCTTGGATCCAGGGACCTGCAGGGAGGAGACAGGAAGAGACGCTCGGAACAACGCAATGCTTCCCTATGCCACCAGAATGCGGCGATCATGTTTGATCGCAGTGTTCCGGGGGTTAATGTGCCGGGAGCGGTCCGTGACCGCTCCTGGCACATAGTGTCAGATGTCAGCTGTGATAATCAGCTGACACCCGGTCGCGATCTGCCGTGCTCCCCCCGTGAGCGCGGCTGATCGCACATGACATACTATCCCGTCGATGGTCATACGGACCCAGGTCACCTTGACGGGATAGTACGTCAGATGTCAGGAAGGAGAAAATAAAACATCAGGGTGCCTCATGTGACATAGTTGAACAGCATTAAGGAGAGAGTAGGTACATGAGGGTCCCCGCCACTTCCTTATACACGCACTGTGGGCTGCAAGGATTTGCCGGTTTCTGAGCTGTAACTGACGGTTACATATGCGTTCTAAGCACTCTTGGACAGAGGCCGTCTAGTGGGCGTGGCCTCGCTCAATACACTTGTATGGAATGAGGCCACGCCCACTAGATGGGCTCTGGCCAGGAACATGCATAACGCATACTGTACATCACTGCCGTTTTTGGGTCAGGAACTGGGGAATCCTCACAGTGCACAACATCTGCAAAGAGTTTGTATGTTCTCTCCGCGTTTGCGCGGGTTTCCTCTGGGCACTCCGGTTTCCTCCCACATTCCAATGACATACTGATAGGGATTCTAGATTGTGTGCCCCATTGGGGACAGTGATGATAATGTGTGCAAAACTGTAAAGACCTGCGGAATATGTTAGCGCTATATAAAAATAAAGAATATTATTAAAGATTATTAAGTGCACAGTGAATGCACGGGGTGATTCAGAAGTCTGAAGTCACACAGAGTGACTGCAAACTTATCAATTTAAACTGGACAACCCCTTTAAGGAATGTGCTTCACAGATCTTTTGGGGGCATCACACCACCAGACCAGACCTTTATCAATTGTGAGGCAGCGACAGGCGTTATATGCGAGGATCTCTATGTGTCCCCCAGGATGCGCACAGAAGCAAATTGTGGCTGCTGGAGTGCTTTGCTGTCACAGGCATAGCTGTGATTTCAGTGTAAAATAAAATTAAGTTTGCATAAATCAAAAAAATAGACGGGAAGCTATATGTCATAAAATTACAAGAACATTTTTATTGATACAATATTAAAAGATTCAACGAAAAACCGGATGCACACTCCCTTGGAAAAAGCTTAAATGCAAAACGCGTACCAGGGAGGCCACAGTCATTAAAAGGTACAGTACTTACTATCTTTACTTCCATCCTTAAGGTTTCCTATCCCTGTTCCTTACTATCATACCCCCTTTTATGGATTTTTTTGCTGCATACATAATAATTAGGCACTAATTGAAAACTTTTTCATACTTTTTCTGTGGCTGAATCACGTGGAGGCAGTTACTACTATAGGGATTGATAATGGAATATATCTAAGGATATTACAAACACTGTCATGGGGCTTGTTATATTTTGACTACTTCACTATGTATGATATATAAAAAAATTTGGAAGCTTTATTGCTCCACAAATTTATACATATTTAATCTTCACTTTAATTCTAATAACAGCTCCATTCTTAAAGGTGATGATTCACCTGTAATTTGTGTACCTTTTTTTGGCTGTTTTTTTGCATATTGTTGTTCCCATACGAACTGGTTTTACATTGAATCTTTTAATATTGTATCAATAAAAATTTACATGTAATTTATGGCATATAGCTTCCCATCTATTTTTTTGATTTATGTAATGTTTGGTAGTGCCATGGATCTAGGCATGGTATATACTCTTTGAGGTTTAAAATTAAGTTTGGTCATGGGCTAGCTATTTGCCCAAGGCAGATTTAAGAAAACCCAGCATGGGCTTTGTCACGGTGCCGCTCCGCGCCACCGCACCTGCTGCCGCGCCTGTCGCTCTCTCCTCCGCCCGCCGGCATACTTACCTGTCACGGCGCGTTCCTGCTGCAGGAGCACATCCTCCTGTCTTGTCTCTACCTGAATCACCACCGGTTCCTGGATCTCGTCTTCTGCGTGTTCGCACCTCTCTCTCCAACTCCCTCTGCGCATGCGCACTTCATCGTTCTGGAATATAGATGCTCCCTTCCCCCTCTCTGTGACTCTGGATGATCCTGACCTGGAAGTCCTGCTGCATGTGGCATATTTAAGGTGATTCCTTCTTCTGCTCTGTGCCTGTTTGTCATTTATGCTTCTCATGACCCAGGTCCCATTTCTCTGTCCAGTCCACGTCTGCCCTGTGTCTCCGCCATATCTCTGTCCAGTCCATGCCTGCCCTGTGTCTCCACCATATCTCTGCCCAGTCCACGTCTGCTCTGTGTCTCTGCCATTTCTCTGTCCAGTCCACGTCTGCCCTGTCTCTCCGCCATTTCTCTGTCCAGTCCTAGTCTCTGTTCTGCTCAGCCTGTTCTGCGTCTTCCCATTTACGTTTGAATCTCCTACCACCTGTCCCCAGATATCAGCTTCTGTGGCAATAGTCTTCCTCAGGCCTGCTCCTAACGCTCCCTGTATTGGGGGTGGTCTACCAGGTCAGCTCACCCTTGGGAGGTTTGTTGTAGTGGATCTCTGGGTTCACTCTAGGAGTTCCTAAAACCTCACAGGCTTTTATTTTCGGAGCGGACTACAGGATGGTAGTAGAGCGGTCCACTTCCTCCAGACAAAGTCTTAAAAGTGGCCCATGGCCATAGATTTCATTTAAAAACCCTGCAGCATAGGGTTGTGTGTGTCAGTCTTGGTTTGCAAACTTGCAGAGCAGGTGGCTCTGCAAAGCTGAGCCTGTGTGAAGTAACACGGAGCCAAGTGAAGCCAAAAGGCCTGGGACACCTCAGCTTAGCATGGTGGTGGTCGCCCATGGCAACCAATCTCGAATACGGACTGTCTTGATTCCCGGCTGCAATCCGCAGAATGCCATATGCTGTTCATTCTGTGAGTTGTTTGGAGTCTGGACATTAAACACATTTGCTGTGAACTTTCCTGTGGTCCCTGCCTGTCTGTCACACTGCACCAACCCCGCTGCAATACCCAATGTACAATAAAACTTTCACACTCCTTATCTATGAACTGTTCCAATATTTACAGCAACTACTGTTTTCAACTCTTCCCATGTTGATAGTTCTGCTTCACATCACTTGTATTATTTAATGCATTATTCCTGTGCCCTGCTGCGTATAAATATCTGACTCTTCAGATTTTGTGTTATTCTATGCCTGATGGAGACCTGAGTAATCTGGAAAGCTTGCCATTTGTTGTCATATTTTCAGCTAACCAGGTATAAAGCAGCTACTGAGTACTAAGATTTGTAATATTTTTTTCTTTTACTGGCTAACATGCTACAGAGATATATTTTTCCTGATCATTGGTCACCTGAATTTGACTGGCTCTGTTAATGGTCAGATGGGCGGTGTTTTCTGTTCTTTCATGCACCCCTTCCTTTCCCGCTGGCCGCAATATTGTCTTGAATTTGATTAGGTTTCCTCCGTAGTACACACGTGCGCAGTGCAATCTCTCCTTGCGCACGCGCAGTATGCTTTGCCCAACTGCGGGCAAAGCCGAAAAGCATTAGTGCACATGTGCCGGTGCACTATGTCCCGGAAGTATTTTGCTGTGTTCCGGAAAGTGTTCAGCCTCTTGAATCAATGTTTCCATTCAGTGACAGTAAGCAAAGGAAGTTGGCTGGATCTCATATATATATATTCTTGGCATGAATTAACATTTCTGTCCTGCATCTGGTGTGATGGCATGTGTGTCTTTGTTCCTCTCTGCTGGGAGCATCTCTAGTACACAACCCTGCAGACAGGCCAGAAACTGAGCTTTTGGAACATTCTTGATACATATGGTTCTGTCAAGATAGCTATCATCTGGATGTGAGGAACTATCTTCAGGACTGTTGTTACCAGCTGGAGCGGGAGACCTGTGCTACGGTTGTGGTATGGAGCAAGGACTGTGACTACACACTATGCTGGTGGGAGATACAAAAGCTGTGGGTCAATCAAAAGTTGGGAGACAGTGGGTATCGCCTGGTACAGGGGCAGTGGAACTATCGGCCCCAGGATGGGATCTTGTGCTGGGGACAATGCATTGTGACCATCTACCCAAAATTGCTAGAAGACCATGGACTATAGAAATAAAAATAGTTGCATTGTTAACTTGCCTAGGTGATTATTATTATAACCCACAACATCAGATCTTCAAAAGTGGTGTCAAAGGTGGGATTACTTATCTCTAGACAGCATACCAGGGAAAGTTACTGAGTGGTGACTTGGCAGAAGATATGGCATACTCCATCTACAAAAGGCTCAAAAAGGAGGAGCTGAGATACCTTTGCTCTGGGAAAGAGCTAGAGTGGTTGCTGGAGGACAACAGGATGACCCTAATACAAAGCTTGGTCGAATGAGACAGTGAACATCCACAGAAGAAAGTCAGTTCAGATGTGTAAGAGGTCAGCTCCGTGGAGAGACCATAGCCCACCTGACCCAATGCTGATGACAGTAAATAATGGGAGAGAGGGGCCTGCATCTTCAAGATACTGGGACATACCACAGTAAAATGAAGATATGTCGTATATTGATGAACATCTCTGGTTATTTGAGAACCTCTGCCTACTGCATGAGGTGTCAGATGGTGACTGGCCAAGATTTTTGAGCATTGGCCTGACAGGAGAAGCAAGAGAAGCTTTTAATAATTTGTCTTCTGGGGATTAGAGATGTTACTATACTGTTTACAGTACATTACTAGAGAGGTATACCGTCATGCCTGAAACCTACTGAAGGAAGTTTCAAGAGACTGACAAGTCCAGTGCACACACGAACTGGGAATTTGCAAACACATTTTGAATGGCATGCACTTGGTGGATAGAAAGACTAGAGGCTTGGGAAGCAGAACATGTATTGGATAAACTCATAATGGAACAATTAATGTCCAAGCTCCACTTAAAAGAATGAGTGGCAGATAGAAAACCACTCAATCTGGATGAGGCTGCAAGGCTGGCTAATGATTGTTCTGTAAATCAACCAGGGCAATTTGAAACGACAGCTCCAGTGAGTCAGGAACAGGAAGGCCAGTGAGGCCATGGACTGGTGAGAAGACGAACTGTAGCAATTTCAGACTTTGCAACGAGGGGGAGGCTTCTCCAGCCTCCTAAGTAAGGCCCATGTAGGCTGTGGATACATGGGAAACTTTGCAGGGAATGCCGGGAACATTCTAGCCCACATCATCTGCATCCCCAACCGGTGAAGACTGTGCTGCAATAGGGCTGGAATACTGGGGGAGAAAGGGTCCCACTATCCCAACTGAAAGAGGAAGAGGCATTTGTGGTAGAAGGACAAGTTTCTTGGACTAGATAGGACACCTCAGCGACCATTAACCAGCATCTGCAGCCAATCTGGACAGAGGGTTTGGAGGCTAAGGGACTACATGACTCCGAAGCCTCAGTGACATTGATCAAAGAACATTTAGTACCGGACCAAGGTATTATTGCAGTCAACCTCATGTTATTCAACATAGCCTGAGGAAAATCTCTGAACATTCAGAGGGCCCAACTACATTTAGACTGGAGTTATAGTCATGGATTGGTGGATGTAGGAGTAGTGTGGCACCTACTGATAGATGTGTTGCTGGGAAACAACCTAGGAGCAGAGTTGTTGTGTCACTGGGCTAATGTTACATATATGCTAGCCACCTTAGGGAGAGACCCAATTTGGGTTAAATGTAGCGGGACGAAAGAGACCGAAAAGCCCTCTACTTAAAGGAAATACATAGTGGATGCTTTCCTGAAACGGAAAGTACTTGCAAGCAGCATAATACAAAGAATAGCAGGTTTACCCAGAATCCTTTGCAGTAGGCGGAGCTATGCAAATCATCTCTTTCCACCCCAGTCTAATCCACAGCGCTTGGAACCGCCAAGCGTCCAATGCTGCGGATTAGTTTCTAAATTTACACAGCCAACCAATTCCTACCTGTGGACACGTGTTTCGGGCTTTAGGCCCTCATCAGCACAGGGCTGGAATTGGTTGGCTGTATGGAGTGGGGCTCAGTGAGCAAGCGATACATATAAGCTAGCCACCTTAGGGAGAGACCCAAGTTGGGCTAAATGTAGCGGGACGAAAGAGACCGAAAAACCCTCTACTTCTACAGGTAGGAATTGGTTGGCTGTGTAAATTTAGAAACTAATCCGCAGCATTGCACGCTTGGCGGTTCCAAGCGCTGTGGATTAGACTGGGGTGGAAAGAGATGATTTGCATAGCTCCGCCTACTGCAAAGGATTCTGGGTAAACCTGCTATTCTTTGTATTATGCTGCTTGCAAGTACTTTCCGTTTCAGGAAAGCATCCACTATGTATTTCCTTTAAGTAGAGGGCTTTTCGGTCTCTTTCGTCCTGCTACATTTAGCCCAACTTGGGTCTCTCCCTAAGGTGGCTAGCATATATGTATCGCTTGCTCACCGAGCCCCACTCCATCCAGCCAACCAATTCCAGCCCTGTGCTGATGAGGGTCTAAAGCCCGAAACACGTGTCCACAGGTAGGAATTGGTTGGCTGTGTAAATTTAGAAACTAATCCGCAGCATTGCACGCTTGACAGTTCCAAGCGCTGTGGATTAGACTGGGGTGGAAAGAGATGATTTGCATAGCTCAGCCTACTGCAAAGGATTCTGGGTAAACCTGCTATTCTTTGTATTATGCTGCTTGCAAGTACTTTCCGTTTCAGGAAAGCATCCACCATGGGCTAATGTTGTAACCCAAAGACAAGGATTGGTTTCCACTGCATCAGTTGAGAGGGAACAGAGCAATCTTAACATGCCAACTAACGTCCCACCAGTGGTGCATAATGAACAAAATGGAACATTCTTTATTCTTTGAGCTAAAAGCAAAAGTTTAAGGGGGTGGGTGTGAACACTTCTGACCATTCAGAGGACTGATCCCTGTAGAGGAAGAACAATAAGCCACACGTTTAGTGAAGAAGTTGGTGCTGTGATGCCATAGGGTGGAGGATCTGTTGGTGAGGTCCTGGTGCCCCTGTATGGATGGACTGTGGAGACTGGAGATGGGTTGCCGTCTGGAGCTTGATACAAGTGGAACGGTAGAGATATCTATTGTCTGGTTGTGAAGATTTATCTTAAGGACTGTTGTTGCCTGCTGGAGCTTGATACAAGTGCTACAGTTGTGATATTTATTCTCTGGATGTGAGGAACTATTGTCAAGGTGAAAATATATATCTTTATACACTTTTGTACTTTTATATTCTCATGCTGTGAAACAATAAGTTTTTTTCCCTTTGCTTGCTAATGTAAATGTAACTGTATTTAACATGGCTGCCAGTATTCACCTTTGCCCTAGTTCTGCTTCTGCTAAAGAAGCAAGTTTTACATTCCAGAAACTAAGTATCATTTCTGTTGAAGTCGAAACTTAAAGTGACGTGGAGACAGGAGGATCCATCAGATAATAATAATAATAATTTTATTTATATAGCGCCAACATATTCCGCAGCGCTTTACAAATTATAGAGGGGACTTGTACAGACAATAGACATTACAGCATAACAGAAATACAGTTCAAAACAGATACCAGGAGGAGTGAGGGCCCTGCTCGCAAGCTTACAAACTATGGGGAAAAGGGGAGACACGAGAGGTGGATGGTAACAATTGCTTTAGTTATTCGGACCAGCTATAGTGTAAGGCTCAGGTGTTCATGTAAAGCTGCATGAACCAGTTACCTGCCTAAGTATGTAGCAGTACAGACACAGAGGGCTAATACTGCATAAAGTGTATGAGAACATGATGCGAGGAACCTTTTTTTTTTTTTTTTTTTTTTTTATTATAAATAGGCCACACAGGGATCGTTAGGTTAATGCATTGAGGCGGTAGGCCAGTCTGAACAAATGAGTTTTTAGGGCACGCTTAAAACTGTGGGTATTGGGGATTAATCGTATTAACCTAGGTAGTGCATTCCAAAGAATCGGCGCAGCACGTGTAAAGTCTTGGAGACGGGAGTGGGAGGTTCTGATTATTGAGGATGCTAACCTGAGGTCATTAGCGGAGCGGAGGGCACGGGTAGGGTGGTAGACTGATACCAGGGAGGAGATGTAGGGTGGTGCTGAGCCATGGAGTGCTTTGTGGATGAGGGTAGTAGTTTTGTACTGGATTCTGGAGTGGATGGGTAGCCAGTGTAATGACTGGCACAGGGTAGAGGCATCGGTGTAACGGTTGGTGAGGAATATGATCCTGGCTGCAGCATTCAGGACAGATTGGAGCGGGGAGAGTTTTGCAAGAGGGAGACCGATTAGTAGAGAGTTACAATAGTCCAGACGAGAATGAATAAGTGAAACAGTCAGAGTTTTTGCAGAGTCGAAATTAAGAAAAGGGCGAATTCTAGAAATGTTTTTGAGATGCAGGTAAGAAGAGCGAGCCAGTGATCGAATGTGGGGGGTGAATGAAAGGTCAGAATCAAGGATGACCCCAAGGCAGCGGGCATGTTGCTTTGGAGTAATGGTGGAACCGCACACGGAGATGGCAATGTCAGGCAAAGGTAGGTTAGTAGAGGGAGAGAACACGAGGAGTTCAGTTTTTGACAGGTTTAGTTTCAGATAGAGGGAGGACATGATGTTAGAGACAGCGGTAAGACAATCACTGGTGTTTTCTAAAAAGGTCGGTGTGATATCGGGAGCAGAAGTGTATATGACGTCAGGACCAACCAGAAAGACTGAATACTAGACATATTGCTTAACCCCGCCTAACCCCGCCCTCTGCACACCTTCCCCCAATAGACCATATAATGCTATGTAACAGGAAATAAAGTCAGTTGCTGTGACGTTGCTACACCTTGTAGACACACGAGCTTGCACTAAGTTTGAACCAGCCTTTGTCTGACTCATTCTTATCCGGTACCAATGCTCTTATTCTGATTTGGAATGACTGGTGAAGGAAGGATATTGTCGTGACAACCCCGACAACTTGGCACCCAAGAACGTGGGGCGTGGCCGGCGATCCGAGACTCCCTGGACCCATGCCTGGACGTCCGTGGACGTCACCCGTAGTGGCTGACCTCGAGGACTGATCACCCTCTAAACACGGTAAGTGGAGATCACATGCTATGTATGTGTCACACTTGCTAGTGTTTCAGCCATTATTGGTTTGTCTGTGGTCTCCTTGGGTCCGAGGGGTGACCGGTCGAGTGGTGAGACCGAGCGCGATCCCGTGCCACGCTTCGAACCAGCAACTGAGAGACGTCGCATTCTGCGTGTCCTCGTGTACACCACACCTCCTCCACCGGTCATTGTACTCCATTCAACCACCCTACCCGTGACTATTGCCTAGTAGTGATAGAGTGAAAGATCGAGAAAGTTGTAGATTGGGGCGGCTTAGAGAAAGAGATAGGAGACGCAGCCTCTGTGATATTGTACCAACTAGGTAATTAAGACGTCCCGAGAGGGGACCACCTGTATTTCTGTGGAGGGGCCTCACTAGGAGACCGCCTCCCGACTGTTTAGAATATCGTGACAGGGCAGACTGTAATCACTGGTGTTCAGGTTAGGGACAGGATATCGAGCGCGAGGCTCTTTATTTCTAATACGTTGAACGTGAGGGTCCGTATTTTAGGACCCAGTGTTGTTGTCGTTGTCAGCGATCCTGAGCTGCAGCAGGGCGTAGTATTCTGTGAGTCATGTTGCATCTCTTAAAGAAGAAGTCCGTGCCCCACAAGTTAAGTGAGGATGCTGTGGAAGTCAAGACAATAGTAGAGTCACGGGAGGGCAAGAAGGCAGTCAAGAATGTTGAGAGGTTGTACAAGCATGTAGGATTGCCCTCGTCAGGGAGATTGCAGCCGTCTACATGGCACAATCTCATAGAGAACAAAAAGGGCATGTTGAAAGATAAAGGATTGCTAAAACAAGCGCAAGCTCATCTGCGAGTTGCGCGAGGCTTAAAGAACGAGGGATGGAAAGAGGTTGATGGAGAGGGAGGATCAAAGGATGCAGAGCCCGTGTTTGGTTATAAAATGCTGCAATCATTGGTTCTTCTAAGGTGTTCTAGCATATGAATTGTGTGAAGGTTTTGTAGAAATCAATTGAGTCTGAGAACTGCTGTATTCCGTTACTCTGTGTGGATTTCCGAGACACCCGATGGGAGGAGGGAGTCAAACAGCTGCATTGTTGTTTTTCTTCTTTCTGTGTTGAGGAATGCTGTGATGTTCTTATCTGTTCTGTGTTTCTGGTATGGAGGGGGCACAATGCTGCGTCCTCTCTGAATTTTCTGTCCTTGAGTGGTGTGTGCTGGGAGATTGTGTTTTGTTTAAAGCAATAGTACAATATTGTATTGAATTAGAAAGAATTATTGTAAGTTTAAAGTAAAATATGGTGTCTTGTTTTAGAAGGAAATTTGTAAGAGATCATTTGTTTATCAGTGTAATTGAAAGATTGGTAAAAGATTCATCTGCTTCAAGTTGAGTGGTTGATATATAGCAAATTAAGGATTAACAGAGAAAGTGAATTCGGATCTGTTTTTGTTACGTTGAAAAAAGGAAAGTTGTCTATTACTATGAAAAAAAAACTGGATGTTTGTGGTGCAGGAAGGAACTGAGAAAGTGACTGAGATTAATGTGTTGGGAAAGCAAACAATAAGAAATTTGGTACAGGGGGGCTCCCTGTTAGGTAATATGGTCCCTCCCCAGGAAATTAAGCCTCTTCTCATGACTGTAAGCCCTATGCCCCTTAACACCAAGGCACCAATATATCCTAGACTGCCGAGAAGTTCTATGGGTGTCTTATGGTAGTGTTTCAAGATTTGGGGTTTTCACACCTTTTTGTGGTAGCTTTGATATCCAGCCTTAAATCTGAATTGAAAGAGGCAATAATGTCAGTTAGACCGGACATCGAGAATTCCAGTCCGGACGATGCATTGAAAAAAAAAAAAAAAAGTAGTATAAAGTTTCCAGAAGAACTTAACCCATTCTGTATCAGCAGCGAAATTAGAGGTTAAATCAGCAGCTGCAGCGATTCTTACTCGCTCTGTAGCCCCCGCAGCTTCAAGGACACAGCTCGTTCCTTATCAGTGGCCCAGGCTCCAGCTCCAGCCCCCCTCCCTTACACAAATCCAGTCTCATACTCCAATATCCTTTTTAACCCTATGTCTGGGAATCTCCCTCGCTATGCTAATTCTCAGACCAAGAGCTTGTTTTAATTAGAGTAGATGGCAGACCCAATAAATACACTCTCACAAAACCCATCCCTGTAGGACCCTTCCCTGAAGTTACTGCTCAGTTCGTAATCTCTCCTTCATGTCCGGTAAATTTACTGGGGGCAGATTTATTATCACAGTTCCGCTCCAGAGTATAATTCCAAGATGATGGTCGAATGGTATTTATGTTATATAACCCCTATGCAGATGAATATAATGAGATGTGTATCTTACACGCCCTTTCCCGATCAGTTTGCAAAAAAAAAATATGGGTGAGTGTCTTTTATCCTGGCAGTTAGAATATCCCTATGTCACGTTGCTTCAGTATGTGGGTAATCTTTTGTTGTGTGCACAGACAGAGCAGGAAGCCATTGTTGCCACTGTTAGCCTTCTCAAGTATCTGACAGATCTGAACTGTCGGGTTTCGGCCTCGAAACTTCGGTTCTGCCTTGGTCAAGTGATATTTTTGGGTCACTGTCTCCTTCAGGGTGCCAGACACCTCACAGAAGAAAGAAAAAAAAAATAGCA
Organism: Ranitomeya imitator; assembly: GCF_032444005.1. Classification (NCBI taxonomy): domain Eukaryota; kingdom Metazoa; phylum Chordata; class Amphibia; order Anura; family Dendrobatidae; genus Ranitomeya; species Ranitomeya imitator. The sequence goes on along the minus strand of NC_091285.1, from coordinate 329,196,213 downwards.
GTCAGCTCCCCTCCATTCCCAAAAGATGAGACTGAACTCCAGCGTTTTCTTGGACTATGTACTTATTGTTGTCAGTGAATACCGGACGCATCCCGCATAATGCTACCTCTCTACAAAGCCATGAAAGACGGTTCAAGATATGATGAGTTTGGCAGATTCCACACCGGATACGCTGTTACTACAGAAGACACTGTATTGCACGGAGCTGCACTCCCTCCCTCCCTGTCAGCACAAGAAGCAGAATTTCAGGCTTTGTCTACTGCATGTGTTCTGGCCAAGGACAGGCGGGCTAATATATACACGGACTCACAGTATGCATTTGGTATTGCTCATGATTTCGGAGCGCTATGGGCTAATCGATGATTTGTTACTACTGCCGGGACTCCAGTGAAGAATGCTGAAGCTGTTAAAACCCTCATGGACTCAATCAAATTACCTACTCAGGTGGCCATTACCAAAGTTAAGGAGCACGGTCCTAGGAATAGTCCACAGACTGTTGGTAACGCCTCTGCAGATATGCAAGCAAAAAGCTGCTGCTTTCCTACCCGTTGAACAGACCATACCAGCTATGGTGACCACACGCTCTCAGCGTAAACAGTTACAAGAAACACTGACTCTACAGGAACCTGATGATCCACGACAGACTGAAATTTTCTGCCGGACCCCGCGAGACCGCTTAATGACGATGCAGAGAATGTCTCCAAAGGAAGAAGTGAAGCAGTGGAAGGCTGATGGAGCACGTATGGACATGGTCTCTGGAAAAAGGACCAAATTGTGTGTTTCCCTAAGCGGATGTACCCTGCTATTGCCACGTGGGCACATGGGCTCACACATCGAGGGAAAAACAGGCCCTAGCCCTGGTACAAAAATTCTACTGGACTCCAGGTGTTTCTACAGTCCTGACAGCACTCAACCGTGCATGTAATATCTGTCAGACCTGCAATCCCGGTCAACTTCAACGTGTACCCCCGAAGCATCTTGCTAAGCCCGACTATCCTTTCCAAAGGCTCCAGGTGGACCACCTCACGTTGCCTAAGTCTGGTGGTTGTCGACATGTTCTCCAGTTGGCCAGAAGCATTCCCCGTTACCAACATGACTGCAAAGACCACAGCAAAGAAACTGGTGATGGAAGTTATATGCAGATATGTTGTTCCAGAAGTTGATGAAAGTGACCAAGGCCCGGCCTTTTCTTCTCATGTGTATCAGGAGGTTCTGACAATGCTTGGATCCACTGTAGCCCTCCATACTCTGTACCATCCACAATCTAGTGGGAAAGTTAAGAGGCTGAACGGCACACTGAAGGGACAATTGACCAAAATGATGCAGGAGACTTCGGCTCCATGGCCAGGGCTCTTATATATTCGTACTACCCCTATTGCAAAACATGGCCTGTCCCCTAATGAGATATTGTTTGGTGCTAGGTTCTCAGTTGCAAATTTCAGTCTCAGTAGTTGTCAGAAGAAACTGACCGTGCTGTTCAATATGTTATTCAGCTTAGTAGAAATGTTGCTAACAACCATGTTTTAGTTTCTTCTTCCTTTCCAGATTCAGCAGAAACCGACACTTGTCACAATTTGAAACCTGGTGGTCTTATGGTCGTGAAAAGCTATGTCAGAAAACACGGACTAGAACCCTTGTATGACGGTCCCTACCAGGTCCTCCTCATTATTCCTATGTCAGTAAAACTTGAAGGAAAGAGCACCTGGATCCACGCTTCACACTGTAAAAGAGACCGGACCAGCGCTTAGTCTCAGCAGTGATTAAAGAAAAATGTTGTTGTTGTTGTTTTTGGTCCTAGGGCCAGGGGCTATCCTCGCCCCTACCTTTTCGGCCCCTATTGTAAATAAGAATTCCAGTGCAACTATTCTCTGGGTAAACCTAACGGCCCCGGTAAATATCTGGCGATTTGATTTCTGCGATGTAGTCAAGTGCCTCGAGACTCAACAGATGGTAGAGGGAATCATCCAGTATTATATATGTGTTACCAGAGATAACAATTGTACTGGGAAGATATTTTCATAATGTGTTTAATGGTGGATACTATGGGAATTTAGGCCATATACAGCCCCAGGTTTCCTCTGGGCACTCCGGTTTCCTCCCACATTCCAATGACATACTGATAGGGATTCTAGATTGTGTGCCCCATTGGGGACAGTGATGATAATGTGTGCAAAACTGTAAAGACCTGCGGAATATGTTAGCGCTATATAAAAATAAAGAATATTATTAAAGATTATTAAGTGCACAGTGAATGCACGGGGTGATTCAGAAGTCTGAAGTCACACAGAGTGACTGCAAACTTATCAATTTAAACTGGACAACCCCTTTAAGGAATGTGCTTCACAGATCTTTTGGGGGCATCACACCACCAGACCAGACCTTTATCAATTGTGAGGCAGCGACAGGCGTTATATGCGAGGATCTCTATGTGTCCCCCAGGATGCGCACAGAAGCAAATTGTGGCTGCTGGAGTGCTTTGCTGTCACAGGCATAGCTGTGATTTCAGTGTAAAATAAAATTAAGTTTGCATAAATCAAAAAAATAGACGGGAAGCTATATGTCATAAAATTACAAGAACATTTTTATTGATACAATATTAAAAGATTCAACGAAAAACCGGATGCACACTCCCTTGGAAAAAGCTTAAATGCAAAACGCGTACCAGGGAGGCCACAGTCATTAAAAGGTACAGTACTTACTATCTTTACTTCCATCCTTAAGGTTTCCTATCCCTGTTCCTTACTATCATACCCCCTTTTATGGATTTTTTTGCTGCATACATAATAATTAGGCACTAATTGAAAACTTTTTCATACTTTTTCTGTGGCTGAATCACGTGGAGGCAGTTACTACTATAGGGATTGATAATGGAATATATCTAAGGATATTACAAACACTGTCATGGGGCTTGTTATATTTTGACTACTTCACTATGTATGATATATAAAAAAATTTGGAAGCTTTATTGCTCCACAAATTTATACATATTTAATCTTCACTTTAATTCTAATAACAGCTCCATTCTTAAAGGTGATGATTCACCTGTAATTTGTGTACCTTTTTTTGGCTGTTTTTTTGCATATTGTTGTTCCCATACGAACTGGTTTTACATTGAATCTTTTAATATTGTATCAATAAAAATTTACATGTAATTTATGGCATATAGCTTCCCATCTATTTTTTTGATTTATGTAATGTTTGGTAGTGCCATGGATCTAGGCATGGTATATACTCTTTGAGGTTTAAAATTAAGTTTGGTCATGGGCTAGCTATTTGCCCAAGGCAGATTTAAGAAAACCCAGCATGGGCTTTGTCACGGTGCCGCTCCGCGCCACCGCACCTGCTGCCGCGCCTGTCGCTCTCTCCTCCGCCCGCCGGCATACTTACCTGTCACGGCGCGTTCCTGCTGCAGGAGCACATCCTCCTGTCTTGTCTCTACCTGAATCACCACCGGTTCCTGGATCTCGTCTTCTGCGTGTTCGCACCTCTCTCTCCAACTCCCTCTGCGCATGCGCACTTCATCGTTCTGGAATATAGATGCTCCCTTCCCCCTCTCTGTGACTCTGGATGATCCTGACCTGGAAGTCCTGCTGCATGTGGCATATTTAAGGTGATTCCTTCTTCTGCTCTGTGCCTGTTTGTCATTTATGCTTCTCATGACCCAGGTCCCATTTCTCTGTCCAGTCCACGTCTGCCCTGTGTCTCCGCCATATCTCTGTCCAGTCCATGCCTGCCCTGTGTCTCCACCATATCTCTGCCCAGTCCACGTCTGCTCTGTGTCTCTGCCATTTCTCTGTCCAGTCCACGTCTGCCCTATCTCTCCGCCATTTCTCTGTCCAGTCCTAGTCTCTGTTCTGCTCAGCCTGTTCTGCGTCTTCCCATTTACGTTTGAATCTCCTACCACCTGTCCCCAGATATCAGCTTCTGTGGCAATAGTCTTCCTCAGGCCTGCTCCTAACGCTCCCTGTATTGGGGGTGGTCTACCAGGTCAGCTCACCCTTGGGAGGTTTGTTGTAGTGGATCTCTGGGTTCACTCTAGGAGTTCCTAAAACCTCACAGGCTTTTATTTTCGGAGCGGACTACAGGATGGTAGTAGAGCGGTCCACTTCCTCCAGACAAAGTCTTAAAAGTGGCCCATGGCCATAGATTTCATTTAAAAACCCTGCAGCATAGGGTTGTGTGTGTCAGTCTTGGTTTGCAAACTTGCAGAGCAGGTGGCTCTGCAAAGCTGAGCCTGTGTGAAGTAACACGGAGCCAAGTGAAGCCAAAAGGCCTGGGACACCTCAGCTTAGCATGGAGGTGGTCGCCCATGGCAACCAATCTCGAATACGGACTGTCTTGATTCCTGGCTGCAATCCGCAGAATGCCATATGCTGTTCATTCTGTGAGTTGTTTGGAGTCTGGACATTAAACACATTTGCTGTGAACTTTCCTGTGGTCCCTGCCTGTCTGTCACACTGCACCAACCCCGCTGCAATACCCAATGTACAATAAAACTTTCACACTCCTTATCTATGAACTGTTCCAATATTTACAGCAACTACTGTTTTCAACTCTTCCCATGTTGATAGTTCTGCTTCACATCACTTGTATTATTTAATGCATTATTCCTGTGCCCTGCTGCGTATAAATATCTGACTCTTCAGATTTTGTGTTATTCTATGCCTGATGGAGACCTGAGTAATCTGGAAAGCTTGCCATTTGTTGTCATATTTTCAGCTAACCAGGTATAAAGCAGCTACTGAGTACTAAGATTTGTAATATTTTTTTCTTTTACTGGCTAACATGCTACAGAGATATATTTTTCCTGATCATTGGTCACCTGAATTTGACTGGCTCTGTTAATGGTCAGATGGGCGGTGTTTTCTGTTCTTTCATGCACCCCTTCCTTTCCCGCTGGCCGCAATATTGTCTTGAATTTGATTAGGTTTCCTCCGTAGTACACACGTGCGCAGTGCAATCTCTCCTTGCGCACGCGCAGTATGCTTTGCCCAACTGCGGGCAAAGCCGAAAAGCATTAGTGCACATGTGCCGGTGCACTATGTCCCGGAAGTATTTTGCTGTGTTCCGGAAAGTGTTCAGCCTCTTGAATCAATGTTTCCATTCAGTGACAGTAAGCAAAGGAAGTTGGCTGGATCTCATATATATATATTCTTGGCATGAATTAACATTTCTGTCCTGCATCTGGTGTGATGGCATGTGTGTCTTTGTTCCTCTCTGCTGGGAGCATCTCTAGTACACAACCCTGCAGACAGGCCAGAAACTGAGCTTTTGGAACATTCTTGATACATATGGTTCTGTCAAGATAGCTATCATCTGGATGTGAGGAACTATCTTCAGGACTGTTGTTACCAGCTGGAGCGGGAGACCTGTGCTACGGTTGTGGTATGGAGCAAGGACTGTGACTACACACTATGCTGGTGGGAGATACAAAAGCTGTGGGTCAATCAAAAGTTGGGAGACAGTGGGTATCGCCTGGTACAGGGGCAGTGGAACTATCGGCCCCAGGATGGGATCTTGTGCTGGGGACAATGCATTGTGACCATCTACCCAAAATTGCTAGAAGACCATGGACTATAGAAATAAAAATAGTTGCATTGTTAACTTGCCTAGGTGATTATTATTATAACCCACAACATCAGATCTTCAAAAGTGGTGTCAAAGGTGGGATTACTTATCTCTAGACAGCATACCAGGGAAAGTTACTGAGTGGTGACTTGGCAGAAGATATGGCATACTCCATCTACAAAAGGCTCAAAAAGGAGGAGCTGAGATACCTTTGCTCTGGGAAAGAGCTAGAGTGGTTGCTGGAGGACAACAGGATGACCCTAATACAAAGCTTGGTCGAATGAGACAGTGAACATCCACAGAAGAAAGTCAGTTCAGATGTGTAAGAGGTCAGCTCCGTGGAGAGACCATAGCCCACCTGACCCAATGCTGATGACAGTAAATAATGGGAGAGAGGGGCCTGCATCTTCAAGATACTGGGACATACCACAGTAAAATGAAGATATGTCGTATATTGATGAACATCTCTGGTTATTTGAGAACCTCTGCCTACTGCATGAGGTGTCAGATGGTGACTGGCCAAGATTTTTGAGCATTGGCCTGACAGGAGAAGCAAGAGAAGCTTTTAATAATTTGTCTTCTGGGGATTAGAGATGTTACTATACTGTTTACAGTACATTACTAGAGAGGTATACCGTCATGCCTGAAACCTACTGAAGGAAGTTTCAAGAGACTGACAAGTCCAGTGCACACACGAACTGGGAATTTGCAAACACATTTTGAATGGCATGCACTTGGTGGATAGAAAGACTAGAGGCTTGGGAAGCAGAACATGTATTGGATAAACTCATAATGGAACAATTAATGTCCAAGCTCCACTTAAAAGAATGAGTGGCAGATAGAAAACCACTCAATCTGGATGAGGCTGCAAGGCTGGCTAATGATTGTTCTGTAAATCAACCAGGGCAATTTGAAACGACAGCTCCAGTGAGTCAGGAACAGGAAGGCCAGTGAGGCCATGGACTGGTGAGAAGACGAACTGTAGCAATTTCAGACTTTGCAACGAGGGGGAGGCTTCTCCAGCCTCCTAAGTAAGGCCCATGTAGGCTGTGGATACATGGGAAACTTTGCAGGGAATGCCGGGAACATTCTAGCCCACATCATCTGCATCCCCAACCGGTGAAGACTGTGCTGCAATAGGGCTGGAATACTGGGGGAGAAAGGGTCCCACTATCCCAACTGAAAGAGGAAGAGGCATTTGTGGTAGAAGGACAAGTTTCTTGGACTAGATAGGACACCTCAGCGACCATTAACCAGCATCTGCAGCCAATCTGGACAGAGGGTTTGGAGGCTAAGGGACTACATGACTCCGAAGCCTCAGTGACATTGATCAAAGAACATTTAGTACCGGACCAAGGTATTATTGCAGTCAACCTCATGTTATTCAACATAGCCTGAGGAAAATCTCTGAACATTCAGAGGGCCCAACTACATTTAGACTGGAGTTATAGTCATGGATTGGTGGATGTAGGAGTAGTGTGGCACCTACTGATAGATGTGTTGCTGGGAAACAACCTAGGAGCAGAGTTGTTGTGTCACTGGGCTAATGTTACATATATGCTAGCCACCTTAGGGAGAGACCCAATTTGGGTTAAATGTAGCGGGACGAAAGAGACCGAAAAGCCCTCTACTTAAAGGAAATACATAGTGGATGCTTTCCTGAAACGGAAAGTACTTGCAAGCAGCATAATACAAAGAATAGCAGGTTTACCCAGAATCCTTTGCAGTAGGCGGAGCTATGCAAATCATCTCTTTCCACCCCAGTCTAATCCACAGCGCTTGGAACCGCCAAGCGTCCAATGCTGCGGATTAGTTTCTAAATTTACACAGCCAACCAATTCCTACCTGTGGACACGTGTTTCGGGCTTTAGGCCCTCATCAGCACAGGGCTGGAATTGGTTGGCTGTATGGAGTGGGGCTCAGTGAGCAAGCGATACATATAAGCTAGCCACCTTAGGGAGAGACCCAAGTTGGGCTAAATGTAGCGGGACGAAAGAGACCGAAAAACCCTCTACTTCTACAGGTAGGAATTGGTTGGCTGTGTAAATTTAGAAACTAATCCGCAGCATTGCACGCTTGGCGGTTCAAAGCGCTGTGGATTAGACTGGGGTGGAAAGAGATGATTTGCATAGCTCCGCCTACTGCAAAGGATTCTGGGTAAACCTGCTATTCTTTGTATTATGCTGCTTGCAAGTACTTTCCGTTTCAGGAAAGCATCCACTATGTATTTCCTTTAAGTAGAGGGCTTTTCGGTCTCTTTCGTCCTGCTACATTTAGCCCAACTTGGGTCTCTCCCTAAGGTGGCTAGCATATATGTATCGCTTGCTCACCGAGCCCCACTCCATCCAGCCAACCAATTCCAGCCCTGTGCTGATGAGGGTCTAAAGCCCGAAACACGTGTCCACAGGTAGGAATTGGTTGGCTGTGTAAATTTAGAAACTAATCCGCAGCATTGCACGCTTGACAGTTCCAAGCGCTGTGGATTAGACTGGGGTGGAAAGAGATGATTTGCATAGCTCAGCCTACTGCAAAGGATTCTGGGTAAACCTGCTATTCTTTGTATTATGCTGCTTGCAAGTACTTTCCGTTTCAGGAAAGCATCCACCATGGGCTAATGTTGTAACCCAAAGACAAGGATTGGTTTCCACTGCATCAGTTGAGAGGGAACAGAGCAATCTTAACATGCCAACTAACGTCCCACCAGTGGTGCATAATGAACAAAATGGAACATTCTTTATTCTTTGAGCTAAAAGCAAAAGTTTAAGGGGGTGGGTGTGAACACTTCTGACCATTCAGAGGACTGATCCCTGTAGAGGAAGAACAATAAGCCACACGTTTAGTGAAGAAGTTGGTGCTGTGATGCCATAGGGTGGAGGATCTGTTGGTGAGGTCCTGGTGCCCCTGTATGGATGGACTGTGGAGACTGGAGATGGGTTGCCGTCTGGAGCTTGATACAAGTGGAACGGTAGAGATATCTATTGTCTGGTTGTGAAGATTTATCTTAAGGACTGTTGTTGCCTGCTGGAGCTTGATACAAGTGCTACAGTTGTGATATTTATTCTCTGGATGTGAGGAACTATTGTCAAGGTGAAAATATATATCTTTATACACTTTTGTACTTTTATATTCTCATGCTGTGAAACAATAAGTTTTTTTCCCTTTGCTTGCTAATGTAAATGTAACTGTATTTAACATGGCTGCCAGTATTCACCTTTGCCCTAGTTCTGCTTCTGCTAAAGAAGCAAGTTTTACATTCCAGAAACTAAGTATCATTTCTGTTGAAGTCGAAACTTAAAGTGACGTGGAGACAGGAGGATCCATCAGATAATAATAATAATAATTTTATTTATATAGCGCCAACATATTCCGCAGCGCTTTACAAATTATAGAGGGGACTTGTACAGACAATAGACATTACAGCATAACAGAAATACAGTTCAAAACAGATACCAGGAGGAGTGAGGGCCCTGCTCGCAAGCTTACAAACTATGGGGAAAAGGGGAGACACGAGAGGTGGATGGTAACAATTGCTTTAGTTATTCGGACCAGCTATAGTGTAAGGCTCAGGTGTTCATGTAAAGCTGCATGAACCAGTTACCTGCCTAAGTATGTAGCAGTACAGACACAGAGGGCTAATACTGCATAAAGTGTATGAGAACATGATGCGAGGAACCTTTTTTTTTTTTTTTTTTTTTTATTATAAATAGGCCACACAGGGATCGTTAGGGTTAATGCATTGAGGCGGTAGGCCAGTCTGAACAAATGAGTTTTTAGGGCACGCTTAAAACTGTGGGTATTGGGGATTAATCGTATTAACCTAGGTAGTGCATTCCAAAGAATCGGCGCAGCACGTGTAAAGTCTTGGAGACGGGAGTGGGAGGTTCTGATTATTGAGGATGCTAACCTGAGGTCATTAGCGGAGCGGAGGGCACGGGTAGGGTGGTAGACTGATACCAGGGAGGAGATGTAGGGTGGTGCTGAGCCATGGAGTGCTTTGTGGATGAGGGTAGTAGTTTTGTACTGGATTCTGGAGTGGATGGGTAGCCAGTGTAATGACTGGCACAGGGTAGAGGCATCGGTGTAACGGTTGGTGAGGAATATGATCCTGGCTGCAGCATTCAGGACAGATTGGAGCGGGGAGAGTTTTGCAAGAGGGAGACCGATTAGTAGAGAGTTACAATAGTCCAGACGAGAATGAATAAGTGAAACAGTCAGAGTTTTTGCAGAGTCGAAATTAAGAAAAGGGCGAATTCTAGAAATGTTTTTGAGATGCAGGTAAGAAGAGCGAGCCAGTGATCGAATGTGGGGGGTGAATGAAAGGTCAGAATCAAGGATGACCCCAAGGCAGCGGGCATGTTGCTTTGGAGTAATGGTGGAACCGCACACGGAGATGGCAATGTCAGGCAAAGGTAGGTTAGTAGAGGGAGAGAACACGAGGAGTTCAGTTTTTGACAGGTTTAGTTTCAGATAGAGGGAGGACATGATGTTAGAGACAGCGGTAAGACAATCACTGGTGTTTTCTAAAAAGGTCGGTGTGATATCGGGAGCAGAAGTGTATATGACGTCAGGACCAACCAGAAAGACTGAATACTAGACATATTGCTTAACCCCGCCTAACCCCGCCCTCTGCACACCTTCCCCCAATAGACCATATAATGCTATGTAACAGGAAATAAAGTCAGTTGCTGTGACGTTGCTACACCTTGTAGACACACGAGCATGCACTAAGTTTGAACCAGCCTTTGTCTGACTCATTCTTATCCGGTACCAATGCTCTTATTCTGATTTGGAATGACTGGTGAAGGAAGGATATTGTCGTGACAACCCCGACAACTTGGCGCCCAAGAACGTGGGGCGTGGCCGGCGATCCGAGACTCCCTGGACCCATGCCTGGACGTCCGTGGACGTCACCCGTAGTGGCTGACCTCGAGGACTGATCACCCTCTAAACACGGTAAGTGGAGATCACATGCTATGTATGTGTCACACTTGCTAGTGTTTCAGCCATTATTGGTTTGTCTGTGGTCTCCTTGGGTCCGAGGGGTGACCGGTCGAGTGGTGAGACCGAGCGCGATCCCGTGCCACGCTTCGAACCAGCAACTGAGAGACGTCGCATTCTGCGTGTCCTCGTGTACACCACACCTCCTCCACCGGTCATTGTACTCCATTCAACCACCCTACCCGTGACTATTGCCTAGTAGTGATAGAGTGAAAGATCGAGAAAGTTGTAGATTGGGGCGGCTTAGAGAAAGAGATAGGAGACGCAGCCTCTGTGATATTGTACCAACTAGGTAATTAAGACGTCCCGAGAGGGGACCACCTGTATTTCTGTGGAGGGGCCTCACTAGGAGACCGCCTCCCGACTGTTTAGAATATCGTGACAGGGCAGACTGTAATCACTGGTGTTCAGGTTAGGGACAGGATATCGAGCGCGAGGCTCTTTATTTCTAATACGTTGAACGTGAGGGTCCGTATTTTAGGACCCAGTGTTGTTGTCGTTGTCAGCGATCCTGAGCTGCAGCAGGGCGTAGTATTCTGTGAGTCATGTTGCATCTCTTAAAGAAGAAGTCCGTGCCCCACAAGTTAAGTGAGGATGCTGTGGAAGTCAAGACAATAGTAGAGTCACGGGAGGGCAAGAAGGCAGTCAAGAATGTTGAGAGGTTGTACAAGCATGTAGGATTGCCCTCGTCAGGGAGATTGCAGCCGTCTACATGGCACAATCTCATAGAGAACAAAAAGGGCATGTTGAAAGATAAAGGATTGCTAAAACAAGCGCAAGCTCATCTGCGAGTTGCGCGAGGCTTAAAGAACGAGGGATGGAAAGAGGTTGATGGAGAGGGAGGATCAAAGGATGCAGAGCCCGTGTTTGGTTATAAAATGCTGCAATCATTGGTTCTTCTAAGGTGTTCTAGCATATGAATTGTGTGAAGGTTTTGTAGAAATCAATTGAGTCTGAGAACTGCTGTATTCCGTTACTCTGTGTGGATTTCCGAGACACCCGATGGGAGGAGGGAGTCAAACAGCTGCATTGTTGTTTTTCTTCTTTCTGTGTTGAGGAATGCTGTGATGTTCTTATCTGTTCTGTGTTTCTGGTATGGAGGGGGCACAATGCTGCGTCCTCTCTGAATTTTCTGTCCTTGAGTGGTGTGTGCTGGGAGATTGTGTTTTGTTTAAAGCAATAGTACAATATTGTATTGAATTAGAAAGAATTATTGTAAGTTTAAAGTAAAATATGGTGTCTTGTTTTAGAAGGAAATTTGTAAGAGATCATTTGTTTATCAGTGTAATTGAAAGATTGGTAAAAGATTCATCTGCTTCAAGTTGAGTGGTTGATATATAGCAAATTAAGGATTAACAGAGAAAGTGAATTCGGATCTGTTTTTGTTACGTTGAAAAAAGGAAAGTTGTCTATTACTATGAAAAAAAAACTGGATGTTTGTGGTGCAGGAAGGAACTGAGAAAGTGACTGAGATTAATGTGTTGGGAAAGCAAACAATAAGAAATTTGGTACAGGGGGGCTCCCTGTTAGGTAATATGGTCCCTCCCCAGGAAATTAAGCCTCTTCTCATGACTGTAAGCCCTATGCCCCTTAACACCAAGGCACCAATATATCCTAGACTGCCGAGAAGTTCTATGGGTGTCTTATGGTAGTGTTTCAAGATTTGGGGTTTTCACACCTTTTTGTGGTAGCTTTGATATCCAGCCTTAAATCTGAATTGAAAGAGGCAATAATGTCAGTTAGACCGGACATCGAGAATTCCAGTCCGGACGATGCATTGAAAAAAAAAAAAAAAAGTAGTATAAAGTTTCCAGAAGAACTTAACCCATTCTGTATCAGCAGCGAAATTAGAGGTTAAATCAGCAGCTGCAGCGATTCTTACTCGCTCTGTAGCCCCCGCAGCTTCAAGGACACAGCTCGTTCCTTATCAGTGGCCCAGGCTCCAGCTCCAGCCCCCCTCCCTTACACAAATCCAGTCTCATACTCCAATATCCTTTTTAACCCTATGTCTGGGAATCTCCCTCGCTATGCTAATTCTCAGACCAAGAGCTTGTTTTAATTAGAGTAGATGGCAGACCCAATAAATATACTCTCACAAAACCCATCCCTGTAGGACCCTTCCCTGAAGTTACTGCTCAGTTCGTAATCTCTCCTTCATGTCCGGTAAATTTACTGGGGGCAGATTTATTATCACAGTTCCGCTCCAGAGTATAATTCCAAGATGATGATCGAATGGTATTTATGTTATATAACCCCTATGCAGATGAATATAATGAGATGTGTATCTTACACGCCCTTTCCCGATCAGTTTGCAAAAAAAAAATATGGGTGAGTGTCTTTTACCCTGGCAGTTAGAATATCCCTATGTCACGTTGCTTCAGTATGTGGGTAATCTTTTGTTGTGTGCACAGACAGAGCAGGAAGCCATTGTTGCCACTGTTAGCCTTCTCAAGTATCTGACAGATCTGAACTGTCGGGTTTCGGCCTCGAAACTTCGGTTCTGCCTTGGTCAAGTGATATTTTTGGGTCACTGTCTCCTTCAGGGTGCCAGACACCTCACAGAAGAAAGAAAAAAAAAATAGCAGTCAGCTCCCCTCCATTCCCAAAAGATGAGATTATTGTTGTCAGTGAATACCGGACGCATCCCGCATAATGCTACCTCTCTACAAAGCCATGAAAGACGGTTCAAGATATGATGAGTTTGGCAGATTCCACACCGGATACGCTGTTACTACAGAAGACACTGTATTGCACGGAGCTGCACTCCCTCCCTCCCTGTCAGCACAAGAAGCAGAATTTCAGGCTTTGTCTACTGCATGTGTTCTGGCCAAGGACAGGCGGGCTAATATATACACGGACTCACAGTATGCATTTGGTATTGCTCATGATTTCGGAGCGCTATGGGCTAATCGATGATTTGTTACTACTGCCGGGACTCCAGTGAAGAATTCTGAAGCTGTTAAAACCCTCATGGACTCAATCAAATTACCTACTCAGGTGGCCATTACCAAAGTTAAGGAGCACGGTCCTAGGAATAGTCCACAGACTGTTGGTAACGCCTCTGCAGATATGCAAGCAAAAAGCTGCTGCTTTCCTACCCGTTGAACAGACCATACCAGCTATGGTGACCACACGCTCTCAGCGTAAACAGTTACAAGAAACACTGACTCTACAGGAACCTGATGATCCACGACAGACTGAAATTTTCTGCCGGACCCCGCGAGACCGCTTAATGACGATGCAGAGAATGTCTCCAAAGGAAGAAGTGAAGCAGTGGAAGGCTGATGGAGCACGTATGGACATGGTCTCTGGAAAAAGGACCAAATTGTGTGTTTCCCTAAGCGGATGTACCCTGCTATTGCCACGTGGGCACATGGGCTCACACATCGAGGGAAAAACAGGCCCTAGCCCTGGTACAAAAATTCTACTGGACTCCAGGTGTTTCTACAGTCCTGACAGCACTCAACCGTGCATGTAATATCTGTCAGACCTGCAATCCCGGTCAACTTCAACGTGTACCCCCGAAGCATCTTGCTAAGCCCGACTATCCTTTCCAAAGGCTCCAGGTGGACCACCTCACGTTGCCTAAGTCTGGTGGTTGTCGACATGTTCTCCAGTTGGCCAGAAGCATTCCCCGTTACCAACATGACTGCAAAGACCACAGCAAAGAAACTGGTGATGGAAGTTATATGCAGATATGTTGTTCCAGAAGTTGATGAAAGTGACCAAGGCCCGGCCTTTTCTTCTCATGTGTATCAGGAGGTTCTGACAATGCTTGGATCCACTGTAGCCCTCCATACTCTGTACCATCCACAATCTAGTGGGAAAGTTAAGAGGCTGAACGGCACACTGAAGGGACAATTGACCAAAATGATGCAGGAGACTTCGGCTCCATGGCCAGGGCTCTTATATATTCGTACTACCCCTATTGCAAAACATGGCCTGTCCCCTAATGAGATATTGTTTGGTGCTAGGTTCTCAGTTGCAAATTTCAGTCTCAGTAGTTGTCAGAAGAAACTGACCGTGCTGTTCAATATGTTATTCAGCTTAGTAGAAATGTTGCTAACAACCATGTTTTAGTTTCTTCTTCCTTTCCAGATTCAGCAGAAACCGACACTTGTCACAATTTGAAACCTGGTGGTCTTATGGTCGTGAAAAGCTATGTCAGAAAACACGGACTAGAACCCTTGTATGACGGTCCCTACCAGGTCCTCCTCATTATTCCTATGTCAGTAAAACTTGAAGGAAAGAGCACCTGGATCCACGCTTCACACTGTAAAAGAGACCGGACCAGCGCTTAGTCTCAGCAGTGATTAAAGAAAAATGTTGTTGTTGTTGTTTTTGGTCCTAGGGCCAGGGGCTATCCTCGCCCCTACCTTTTCGGCCCCTATTGTAAATAAGAATTCCAGTGCAACTATTCTCTGGGTAAACCTAACGGCCCCGGTAAATATCTGGCGATTTGATTTCTGCGATGTAGTCAAGTGCCTCGAGACTCAACAGATGGTAGAGGGAATCATCCAGTATTATATATGTGTTACCAGAGATAACAATTGTACTGGGAAGATATTTTCATAATGTGTTTAATGGTGGATACTATGGGAATTTAGGCCATATACAGCTCCAGGATATTAGCCTCAGACCAACCAAGGCCCCCGTTACCAGTACAGTTAAGACAAGCCTAGGTGAGCATTTGCAAAATATAGTTAACGAAGTAACCCCCATTCCAGGTCTCAGTTGGCAAGAAGTCTTCTCCATAGAAACACAAACAGCCCCAAGGAAAAATTTATGGTTAGAATGGGTAAGATACAATGAAAGAGTCCAGAATATCTCTGTAGGATGTATTGCTTGTGCTGCAGCGAATACACATCTATACACACATGCATTGTCTTTTCCTGATGACAATACCACTGCCTGTGTTATGAATCTGTTGAAGGGTCTAAAGTCCACTGATTGCTCAGATTATGTCCCACTAATTCATGAAGAACCCAAACTAAAGGTCCCAGGGGGGATAACTATATTAGCTGATAATTATACCTGCTATAATTCCCACGACACTACAGGTACACCAGTAGGGGTCTTCGAGACAGGTTTCTGCAAAGAGAACAGTTCCCTAGATACTGACTTGCTAACTAATCATACACAGTACATGTACGATGTTTATTGGTTATGTGGAGATGGTAAGCTCCGTCCTAGGTTGCCTAATACCTGGACAGGTCAATGTACCCTTGTTAAATTAGCCATGCAGTTCAAGATTTTACCTTGGGATTCAGAGACACCTGATGAATATACCAGAAAGAGGAGAAGTCTCGATCAGCTCCATATGAGTTATGAAGAAGATTCATTAGTATATGTTGATGCTATTGGAGTGCCAAGGGGAGTGCCTGACCAATTTAAAGCCCAGAACCAGACCTATGCTGGCTTTGCTTCCATAATCCCACAGGTGCAGATTAACAAAAATGTTGATTGGATCAATTATATATATTTTACAGTGAACAAAGGTTTGTCAATTTTAGCTGTGAAGCCTTCCAGGGTATAGTTGAGGAATTGGGCCCTAACACTAGAATGACCCTCCAAAACCGACTAGCCCTTGATATGATCTTAGCTGAGAAAGGAGGAGTCTGTGGGATGGTGGGAGAGGAATGTTGTACCTATATCCCTTAGAACTCTGGGGTAAATGGAAAGACCATGATAGCCCTTAAAAAGATAAATGGGTTAGCAGCAGAATTAAAAACTAATGCTGGAGTAGACACATCTTTCTTTTCCGGTTGGTTGGGTGGGCTCAAAGGATTTCTTCAACAAGCTTGTCTGGTACTGATTGCCCTTCTTGTAGTTGGATCGATAATCCTCTGTTGTGTCATTCCCCTGTATAAAAAGGTTATCACTGAGGCAACTCCGACTGGCACCTTCCTCAACCAAGAAGTAGACCCACCAGAGTATGATGGCACTGATCCAGGGGAGATCCCTAAGTCCGTCCCCCTTAAGAAATTAGACAAAACCCCTTATTCTCAGATGTTGCTAAGAGATTTAGTCTAGGGATAATGGGAGAACTCCATGTGAAGCTAGTGAAGGGTTCAGCTGCCTGGAGGCCTCTCGCAAGGGGAGAGCTTCTGAGGTGTCTGGATGACGAAATCCACCTCCCTTTCCCCATCACATGGACAGTCTCGAAGGATCTTTCTTTTTAGGAAAAAACTTAGTGTTTAGGGGGGATTGTCAAGGTGAAAATATATATCTTTATACACTTTTGTACTTTTATATTCTCATGCTGTGAAACAATAAGTTTTTTTCCCTTTGCTTGCTAATGCAAATGCAACTGCATTTAACATGGCTGCCAGTATTCACCTTTGCCCTAGTTCTGCTTCTGCTAAAGAAGCAAGTTTCACATTCCAGAAACTAAGTATCATTTCTGTTGAAGTCGAAACTTAAAGTGACGTGGAGACAGGAGGAACCATCAGATGACGTCAGGACCAACCTGAAAGACTGAATACTAGACATATTGCTTAACCCCGCCTAACCCCACCCTCTGCACACCTTCCCCCAATAGACCATATAATGCTATGTAACAGGAAATAAAGTCAGTTGCTGTGACGTTGCTACACCTTGTAGACACACGAGCATGCACTGAGTTTGAACCAGCCTTTGTCTGACTCATTCTTATCCGGTACCAATGCTCTTATTCTGATTTGGAATGACTGGTGAAGGAAGGGTATTGCTGTGACGACCCCGACACTATCTTAAGGACTGTAGTTACCAGCTGGAGCTGGAGAAGTGCTACCGTCATGGCATGGAACATGGACTGTGACTACACACTATACTGTAAAACCAAAACCTCCCACCATAATGGACAGGCAACAGAACGTATTGTTTGAAAATATATATTTTATTTATATCACAAATTCAATATTTATAATTTTTTACAAAAAATTATTGTAATTAAGCTTTCTATCTAAAACAGATCAAGTGTGGTTACCACATGGCAAGTGACATACATTTTATAACAAATAGCAATTAAGCCTTAGATAATGTCCCTCATGCCACTACTGTTAGAATCATAGGTAATATTCAGGACGAAATATCCTCTAGAAAACCAAGGCAAAGTGCTCAAGTCTATGTAAACATTACCAACCATATAGGTATAATAAAGTGCTTATCCAGACATAATTACCTTGATGGGACCACACGAGACCTGCCTTCAACCATGACGTGCTTTTTGATAAGTTCTTCGCCCCCCCAGAATAATATGGTTCTACTTCCATTCTGAGCTTTGCACTGTGCCTCAAAAGTAGTTTTAAACATATGGGGTATCGGTGAACTCAGGAGTTGGGTTGAGCGACTTTTAGTTTTTTAGGGTCGAGTCGGGTTTCGCGAAACCCGACTATCTCAAAAGTCGAGTCGAGTGAAATCGACAGATTATCGCGAAAAGTCGGGGATCGACCGAAACACGAAACCCAATGCAAGTCAATGGGGAAGCATAGTCGGCAGTGAGTGGAGGCCAGGAAAACATGTACAGTGCCCATTTTAATGGCAAAAGCATCCATTCTTGTTACTGAAGCTTGTCAATCTTAATTTACCTTATAATAATAGTAAGGCATTGGAAATTGGGGGTCATTTGGCTAAAGTTGTGGGGGGTAGGGCTGGTTCAAGTATTTAGTGGGCCCAGGAAATCTGGACCACGTCACGGCAGTGGAGCAGGGAGAGGTAAGTATTTCAACTTTGCAAGTGCTGTGATTCTGAGCAAGCAGGGGGGGCCCACTTGTTGGCATTGGCACTGGCACAGGGCCCCTCAAAGTACGGCGGTGTGTTTGCACGGCGGGGGCGCCTCCCACCGGCAGCGACACTTTTCCGTACTATGAGGGGTCCTGTGCCAGTGACGTCGCCAACGAGTTCCCCCCTTTACCTGATGAAGGAACCTGCACTTTCATCTGCACCTTCCTCTTTGTCCCCGTGTAAGGTGGTATGGTATGCGGGAAGGGGAACCTGACTTTCATCAGGGTCACAATCTTGCTGTGTAGCGTGCACGGGGAATGTTGCGTTATGGGTCAATGTACCAGCAGACTCATCTATCACTGGCTGGGCAATGGGCAGGATGAGGAGGAAACACAGATATAGGCCCAAATAATAAAGTGGGCTAAATGCAGTTCAAAATTGGTAACAGGACTAACCAGGGGGCATTGCTTTGTTCAGTGGAGTACAACTGTAATGAGAGGCTGACACAGTGAGTAGGCCCAAATCAGTAAGTAGGCTAAATGCAGTTCAAAATTGGTAACAGAAGTAAACAGGCGGCACTGGTTTGTTCAGTGTAGGAGAACATCAAGGAGCGGCAGACACCATTAGTAGGGCCAACAAAACAAGTAGGCCAAATGCAGTGTTATATTAAAAACAATTTAACGAGAGCCTGAAGATAGAAGCTAGGGAAAGGCAACCTGGAGAACACCTTGGAGCGGCAGACACCGTTTGTAGAACCCAGACCCAACTTGTAGGCCTAATGCAGTGTTGTTTCAACAACTACTTAACGAGAGCTTGAAGATAGAAGCTAGGGAGAGGCAACCTGGAGAACATCTTGGAGCGGCAGACACCGTCTCTACAACCCAGACCCAACTTGTAGGCCTAATGCAGTGTTGTTTCAACAACTACTTAACGAGAGCTTCAAGATAGAAGCTGGGGAGAGGCAACCTGGAGAACACCTTGGAGCGGCAGACACCGTCTCTACAACCCAGACCCAACTTGTAGGCCTAATGCAGTGTTGTTTCAACAACTACTTAACGAGAGCTTCAAGATAGAAGCTAGGGAGAGGCAACCTGGAGAACATTTTGGAGCGGCAGACACCGTCTCTACAACCCAGACCCAACTTGTAGGCCTAATGCAGTGTTGTTTCAACAACTACTTAACGAGAGCCTGAAAATGGAATTTCAGGACAGAAAACCATGAGAACAGCATGGCACGGCATACACCGCTAGTAGGCCCCAACCACACTAGTAGGCCGAATTCAGTGTAATATTAACAACTACTTAACGAGAGCGTGAAAATGGAATTTCAGGACATGAAACCAGGAGAACAGCAAGGAGCGGCAGACACCGTTAGTAGGCCCCAACCAAACTAGTAGGCCAAATGCAGTTGTTCCATTTAACAACTATTTAACAAGAGCCTGAAGATAGAAGCTCAGGAAAGACTAGCATCATACATGCCAACAAATTGGTATTGTCAGTGCCAGGCATTGAAGGATGTCAGCGCATAGACTAAACATTGTTGGAGCTGTGAGAGATAATTTTGCAAGTGGTAGAGCACTGTTTGAACTGGGGGGGAAACTCTCTTGTGACCGGCAGTACAGGCCCAGGGCCTCTCATATTACAACGATGTGTCTGACGTTGGGTGCGCGCCACCACCGCCAAAGACACTTTATTGTACTATGAGAGACCCAGTGGCAGTGCCGTCGACCAAAAGCGGGCACACCCACCTCTTCAGACAAACGGCACTCTCACGGGTGCTTGCGCCAAGTGGCGAGACCACAACCCCGTGGGGGGAGTTAGCCCATTTAGGGAGGTGTAAACATGTCGTATGCTGGACAAACAGCTGCTGCAAATTAAGAGATTGGAACAGTCAGTAAGACCAGTCCACAAGCAAGACCTTTTTATAGGAAAGCTAGGTGTCAGCCGGGAAAGGTCGGGCAAAATAATTAGAAATCCATGAGTGGTTCGTTTTAATGAAGGTTAGATCATCAACATTTTGGGTACCCAGACGAGTCCTTTTTTCGGTCAATATTGAACCAGCAGCACTGAATACTCTTTCTGATAGCACACTAGCTGCTGGGCAAGCAAGCTCCTGCAATGCATATTCTGCCAATTCAGGCTAGGTGTCTATTTTGGATGCCCAGTAATCAAATGGGAATGACAGTTGAGGGAGAAAATCGATAAGGGATGAAAAATAGTTAGTAACCATACTGGACAAATGTTGTCTCCTGTCACTTTGAATTGATGCTGCAGTACCTGTCCTGTCTACGGTCATTGCGAAATCACTCCACAACCTGGTCAGAAAACCCCACTTCTGATTTGTGCACCTCTAACACCTCTGCCCTGTTGCCCCCTGCAGCTCGTGTGAGAATCATCACCGCTGCTGTGTGCTGGGAATGCCTGAATCAAATGGTCTACAAGAGTTGCTTGTTTGGTTGCTAATATTTGTTCGAGATTCTCATATGACATGATATTTTGCAATTTGCCTTTATAGCGAGGATCAAGGAGGCAGGCCAACCAGTAATCATCATCTGTCATCATTTTAATAATGCGTGGGTCTCTTTTGAGGATACGTAAGGCATAATCCGCCATGTGGGCCAAAGTTCTAGTTGTCAAATCTGCGGTTGTGCTGGGTTGAGGGGCAGTTTCAGGCAAATCTACGTCACTTGTCTCCCTCAAAAAACCTGAACCCGGCCTTGCAACACCACCAGTTGCTATTGGCCCCAGAGAAGCTTCCTCATTCAAAAAATACTCATTCCCATCATCCTCCTCGTCCTCCTCCTCTTCGCCCGCTACCTCGTCCTGTAGACTGCCCTGACCAGACAATGGCTGACTGTCATCAAGGCTTCCCTCTTCCTTGGCTGCAGACGCCTGCTCCTTTATGTGCGTCAAACTTTGCATTAGCAGACACATTAGGGGGATGCTCATGCTTCTTATGGCATTGTCTGCACTAACCAGCTGTGTGCATTTCTCAAAACACTGAAGGACTTGACACAGGTCTTGTACCTTCGACCACTGCACACCTGACAACTCCATGTCTGCCATCCAACTGCCTGCCCGTGTATGTGTATCCTCCCACAAATACATAACAGCACGCCTCTGTTCGCACAGTCTCTGAAGCATGTGCAGTGTGGAGTTCCACCTTGTTGCAACGTCGATGATTAGGCGATGCTGGGGAAGGTTCAAAGACCGCTGATGGTTCTGCATACGGCTGGAGTGTATGGGCGAACGGCGGATATGCGAGCAAAGTCTGCGCACTTTGAGGAGCAGGTCGGGTAACCCCGGATAACTTTTCAGGAAGCACTGCACCACTAGGTTAAAGGTGTGAGCCAGGCAAGGAATGTGTTTCAGTTGTGAAAGGGCTATGGCAGCCATAAAATTCCTTCCATTATCACTCACTACCTTGCCTGCTTCAAGATGTACACAGCCCAGCCATGACTGAGTTTCTTGCTGCAAGAACTTGGACAGAACTTCCACGGTGTGTCTGTTGTCGCCCAAACACTTCATTGCCAATACAGCCTACTGACGCTTGCCACTAGCTGTCCCATAATGGGACACCTTGTGTGCAACAGTGGCAGCTGCGGATGGAGTGGTCGTGCGACTGCGTTCTGTGGATGAGCTCTCGCTTCAGCAGGAGGACGAGGAGGAGGAGGGGGGGCGAACGCCTACAGCCAACTGTTTGCCTAGTGGCCTAGGCAGAACTGGACCCTGCATCCACCTCATTAACCCAGTGTGCCGTGATGGACACGTAACGTCCCTGGCCATGCCTACTGGTCCATGCATCTGTTGTCAGATGCACCTTTGTACTCAAAGATTGCCTGAGTGCATGGACGATGCGATCTTTTACATGCTGGTGGAGGGCTGGGATGGCTTTTCTCGAAAAGAAGTGTTGACTGGGTAGCTCGTAGCGTGGTACAGTGTAGTCCATCAGGGCATTAAAAGCTTCGCTTTCAACTAACCGGTAGGGCATCATCTCTAACGAGATTAGTCTAGCAATGTGGGCATTCAAACCCCGTGTACGCGGATGCGAGGATGAGTACTTCCTTTTCCTAATGAGAGTCTCATGTAGGGTGAGCTGGACTGGAGAGCTGCAGATGGTGGAAATAGCGGGGGTGCCGGTGGACATGGCAGACTGAGAGAGGGTTGGAGATGGTATTCTTGCTGGTGCCCTACATGCAGTGTTTCCTACCACGAACCTGGTGATTCCCTGACTGCTTTGGCCTGGTGACGAAACCTGCACATTTACCGCAGGTGGTGCGGGAAATGGTGAGCTTACAGTGAGGGAAGGGATGTAGCGTTGCTGACTAGCTTCATTGGCCGAGGGTGCTACAACGTTAAGGGACGTTTGGTAGTTAGTCCAGGCTTGCAAATGCATGGTGGTTAAATGTTTACGCATGCAACTTGTATTTAGACTTTTAAGATTCTGACCTCTGCTTAAGGTAGTTGAACATTTTTGACAGATGAATTTGCGCTGATCATTTGGATGTTGTTTAAAAAAATGCCAGACTGCACTCTTTCTACTATCGGATACCTTTTCAGGCATTGCAGACTGAGCTTCTTTAACCAGATGGCCACGCTGTCCTACAACTGGTTTTGGTTTTGCCATGTGTTTTTGGCCAGATACGGGCCTGGCAGATGGAACCTGTTGCGAGGTTGATGCCTGCTGCGGCTCCTCCTCTTCCGCTTCAGAGCTACTGCCGCCTGCACCCTGTTCCCCCAATGGCTGCCAATCGGGGTCAACAACTGGGTCATCTATGACCTCCTCTTCTATCTCGTGTGCAACTTCGTCTGTGTCACCGTGTAAGCCGGTGGTATAGCGTTCGTGATGGGGCACCATAGTCTCATCAGGGTCTGATTCTGGATCAGTACACTGCAAGGGCAATGTTCTGGTCTGAGTCAAAGGAACAGCATAGTAATCTGGCTGTGGCTGTGCATCTGTGCACTCCATGTCCGATTCAACTTGTAATGGGCATGGCCTGTTAACTATTTCACTTTCTAACCCAGGAACGGTATGTGTAAAGATCTCCATGGAATAACCCGTTGTGTCGCCTGACGCATCCTTCTCTGTTGTTCTTGGTGAAGAAGACAAGGAAGCGACTTGTCCCTGACCGTGAACATCCACTAATGACGCGCTGCTTTTACATTTAAATCAAAAGATAATCCCACAATTGGATAAAGATAATACTATAATGGTTAGTTTTATTATCCCACAACGTTGATACCAATCTCTAGTACGCCCCCGTTCTTACGCAAGATTAGATAGAATCATATAAAGACCAACGCGTATTTGGAACATCATATAACAATCTTTATTAGAATAAAATCAAGAACACACATATCTAAAAGTAGTACCCACAGGTGGATGAGCCAGAAAAACATAAGTGGCACCACTACTGAGCATCAAGTCCAGCAAGACCTAATGGACCATAATAATCTATTGTATTGCTGTATAGGACGGAACTCCTAGAATAGGGATCCCAGCGACCCACCACACATATACAACTAAACTCCACGTTATATAGCCATAATGGCGTATCAGAGTGGTTATATACAGAAGATACAATAGGTAGCAGGAAAACACACGCCTATACTAACAGCAACCATAATCAATCTATATAACAGGGTCTTACCGGAGCTCAGGAGATGGTGCCACAGCCCCTATGCGTGTTTCGGCGCTGTGCCTTCGTCAGGGGGAGTCTTATGTTTTTCTGGCTCATCCACCTGTGGGTACTACTTTTAGATATGTGTGTTCTTGATTTTATTCTAATAAAGATTGTTATATGATGTTCCAAATACGCGTTGGTCTTTATATGCTTTTACATTTAGCAGTTTCAGAAGAGGAGGCGAAAGAGCTAGAGGCTGAGTCAGCAAGGAAATCCAAAACTTGTTCTTGCTGCTCCGGCTTTAAAAGCGGTTTTCCTACTCCCAGAAAAGGGAGCGTTCGAGGCCTTGTGTAGCCAGACGACGAACCTGGCTCAACAACTCGAGACTTAGGTGCTATATTGCTTTTCCCGTGCAGGGCCGTATTTAGAGTTTCTGCTGCCCTAGGCACTTTTCGTGCTGCCTCCCCCATTGGTGAGTATGACTAATGCAGACACTATTGGCAGTGACTTAGGCTACTTTCACATCAGCGATTTTTGACATTTGCGGCAGATCCGGCAGTTTTTCCGCATCCGTAATGGATCACTTATGGCAACACTGTGTTTGGCCTCATTCATTCCCTATGGGACTTGCGGCACTTGCGGTTTTGCTGCGATCCGGCAAATGCGGTACTTGCAGCAACAGGAAAAAAAATGCTGCTAGCAGTGGTTTTTTTTTGTCTCACCTCAAGTGCTGCACATGTCCGCAAGTCCCATAGGGAATGAATGAGGCCGAACGCAGAGTTGCCGGCCTGTAAGTGATATGTTACACGACAGAGGTGGAAAAACTGCAGTATCTGCCGCGAACGGAGAAAATCGCTGATGTGAAAGGAGCCTTAGCAAACCTTTCCATTAGTTGTCATGTGAGAATCTGGTGGATCTCATACACAGTACATGGTCAGTTGATTCTGCCACGGTTGCAAGGTTTGGCTGACAGGTTTTTAAGGGGAACCTGTCAGTCGATTCATATTAACAAAACCACGGCCAGCATCACTCAGACTGCAAACAGGGAAGTTTATCTCTGCAATGCTGGGACATTTCAGAGAGAATAGTTTGAAGAGCTGGATGGGTAATTTAGTGAGAGAACGGGCTAATCTGTGGGCTTCTCACTCCATGTCTGTGGGCTTCTCACTCCATATCTCTAGATCAGGGGTGGGAAATTTATTTTCCCGAGGGGCCAGATGAAAGACCATGACTGTTGTGGAGGCCGAACCAATAGCATGAAAATAATTCTACTCAATATTAATTAATATTAATTGTATCACTTAATATTGAGCAGAATTAAGTATGCTGACACCCCCTATATATCTTTAAACCCCCCACAGCCCCTAAAATACAGCATGAGCCCCACACAGCCTCCCCATATACAGCATGAGACCAGCCTCTCATCTCCTCTCCTCAGCAGCCTCCCCTCTCCTCACCAGCCTCTCACATCCTCCCATCACCAGCCTCCCCTCTCCTCTCCTCAGCCGCCTCCCCTCACCCCTCACCAGCCTCTCATCTCCTCTCCTCAGCAGCCTCCCATGTCCTCTCCTCAGCAGCCTCCCCTCACTAGCCTCTCATGTTCTCTCCTCAGCAGCCTCCCCTCACCAGCCTCTCCTGTCCTCTCCTCAGCAGCCTCCCCTCACCAGCCTCTCATGTCCTCTCCTCACCAGCCTCTCATCTCCTCTCCTCAGCAAACTCCCCTCACCAGCCTCTCATCCCCTCTCCATTCTAGCCTCTCCTCTCCTTTCCAGCCTCTCCTCTCCTTTCCAGCCTCTCCTCTCCAGCCTCTCCTCTCCTTTCCAGCCTCTCCTCTCCAGCCTCTCCTCTCCAGCCTCTCCTCTCCTTTCCAGCCTCTCCTCTCCTTTCCAGCCTCTCCTCTCCAGCTTCTCCTCTCCAGCCTCTCCTCTCCTTTCCAGCTTCTCCTCTCCAGCCTCTCCTCTCCTTTCCAGCCTCTCCTCTCCTTTCCAGCTTCTCCTCTCCAGCCTCTCATCTCCTCTCCTTTCCAGCCTCTCCTCTCCTTACCAGCCTCTCATCTCCTCTCCTTACTAGCCTCTCATCTCTTCTCCATACCAGCCTCTCATCTCCTCTCCTTACCAGCCTCTCATCTCCTCTCCTTTCAGCCTCTCGTCTCCTTTCCAGCCTCTCCTCTCCTGCCTCTCATCTCCTTTCCAGCCTCTCCTCTCCTTACCAGCCTCTCATCTCCTCTCCTTTCCAGCCTCTCCTCTCCAGCCTCTCCTCTCCTTTCCAGCCTCTCCTCTCCTTTCCAGCTTCTCCTCTCCAGCCTCTCATCTCCTCTCCTTTCCAGCCTCTCCTCTCCTTACCAGCCTCTCATCTCCTCTCCTTACTAGCCTCTCATCTCTTCTCCTTACCAGCCTCTCATCTCCTCTCCTTACCAGCCTCTCATCTCCTCTCCTTTCAGCCTCTCGTCTCCTTTCCAGCCTCTCCTCTCCTGCCTCTCATCTCCTTTCCAGCCTCTCCTCTCCTTACCAGCCTCTCATCTCCTCTCCTTTCCAGCCTCTCCTCTCCTGCCTCTCATCTCCTTTCCAGCCTCTCCTCTCCTTACCAGCCTCTCATCTCCTCTCCTTTCCAGCCTCTCCTCTCCTTTCCAGCCTCTCCTCTCCTGCCTCTCATCTCCTTACCAGCCTCTCCTCTCCTTACCAGCCTCTCATCTCCTCTCCTTTCCAGCCTCTCCTCTCCTTTCCAGCCTCTCCTCTCCTGCCTCTCATCTCCTTTCCAGCCTCTCCTCTCCTTACCAGCCTCTCATCTCCTCTCCTTTCCAGCCTCTCCTCTTCTTTCCAGCCTCTCCTCTCCTGCCTCTCATCTCCTTTCCAGCCTCTCCTCTCCTTTCCAGCCTCTCCTCTCCTGCCTCTCATCTCCTTTCCAGCCTCTCCTCTTCTTACCAGCCTCTCATCTCCTCTCCAGCCTCTCCTCTCCTGCCTCTCATCTCCTTTCCAGCCTCTCCTCTCCTTACCAGCCTCTCATCTCCTCTCCAGCCTCTCCTCTCCTGCCTCTCATCTCCTTTCCAGCCTCTCCTCTCCTTTCCAGCCTCTCCTCTCCTGTCTCTCATCTCCTTTCCAGCCTCTCCTCTCCTGCCTCTCATCTCCTTTCCAGCCTCTCCTCTCCTTACCAGCCTCTCCTCTCCTTTCCAGCCTCTCCTCTCCAGCCTCTCATCTCCTTTCCAGCCTCTCCTCTCCTGCCTCTCATCTCCTTTCCAGCCTCTCCTCTACTTACCAGCCTCTCATCTCCTCTCCAGCCTCTCCTCTCCTGCCTCTCATCTCCTTTCCAGCCTCTCCTCTCCTTTCCAGCCTCTCCTCTCCTGCCTCTCATCTCCTTTCCAGCCTCTCCTCTCCTTACCAGCCTCTCATCTCCTCTCCTTTCCAGCCTCTCCTCTCCTTTCCAGCCTCTCCTCTCCTGCCTCTTCTCTCCTTTCCAGCCTCTCCTCTCCTTACCAGCCTCTCATCTCCTCTCCTTTCCAGCCTCTCCTCTCCAGCCTCTCCTCTCCTGCCTCTCATCTCCTTTCCAGCCTCTCCTCTCCTTACCAGCCTCTCCTCTCCTCTCCTTTCCAGCCTCTCCTCTCCTGCCTCTCATCTCCTTTCCAGCCTCTCCTCTCCTTACCAGCCTCTCATCTCCTCTCCTTTCCAGCCTCTCCTCTCCTGCCTCTCATCTCCTTTCCAGCCTCTCCTCTCCTTACCAGCCTCTCATCTCCTCTCCTTTCCAGCCTCTCCTCTCCTTTCCAGCCTCTCCTCTCCTGCCTCTCATCTCCTTTCCAGCCTCTCCTCTCCTGCCTCTCATCTCCTTTCCAGCCTCTCCTCTCCTTACCAGCCTCTCCTCTCCTTTCCAGCCTCTCCTCTCCTTTCCAGCCTCTCCTCTCCTGCCTCTCATCTCCTTTCCAGCCTCTCCTCTCCTGCCTCTCATCTCCTTTCCAGCCTCTCCTCTCCTTACCAGCCTCTCCTCTCCTTTCCAGCCTCTCCTCTCCTTTCCAGCCTCTCCTCTCCTGCCTCTCATCTCCTTTCCAGCCTCTCCTCTCCTGCCTCTTATCTCCTTTCCAGCCTCTCCTCTCCTTACCAGCCTCTCCTCTCCTTTCCAGCCTCTCCTCTACTTTCCAGCCTCTCCTCTCCTGCCTCATATCTCCTTTCCAGCCTCTCATCCCCTCCCCTTAGCAGCTTCCCCTCTCCTCACTCACTCACATCAGCAGACTCCCGTCTCATCTCTCACCTCACTCCTGTCTGCAGCTTCCTCTGAGTCCTCACACACTGCCCACCTCCTGTCCCTGCTCACCGCTGACTTCAGTATCTTCTCCCACAAACATTACCTGCTTCTCTGCAGTCTGCTCCAGTGCTCTTACAGTAAGAAGAGCGCGCAGCGTGTCACATGACCAGCGTCAGGAGGAACATGATGCACTTGGGCTGCTGCTGCTTAAAGGTACAGCACCCATTTCTGCCCCATACAGTAGTCAGGGCAGCAATGCCCTGATGGCGGCCTTGCGCCCGAGACCCCCTCCCCCCGTGTTAGGACTGGCGGAACGCACCAAGAAAGATGTAATAGATGCGTTCGCAGTCCGGGGTCCACCGTGCAGGTGAAAACCTGCTGCTAGTAAATGGCAGCGTAATATGGCGGTGGAAGCAAACCCGGTAAAGCCACAGGTCCGCAATACCGCACTAAAGAGTGCAAGCAAGTAGTCAGCGAATACAACCCCAAGACTCAGGATTGAAGTCCGATTAGACCACTTGCTGACACAACACCGCAACTGGGTGTGTTAGGTAACTATTATAATTAGAGCACCGAAGTGCGAACTGTGCCGTGCTGGCAGACACCACTAAGCACCCAGACGTGGGTCAGGAAGCGCACTACTGGCGCGTGGCACCGCACTGGCGGACACAGCAATAGACGCTGATACATGTGTGACACGTTGAGTGGTTAGTCGGGCGCTAGATAGCAGCCATACACCATACGCGAACAGTCATACAATAGGGTAGGGGTATTTAATGAACGACTTGCACTCACAACAAACACACGTATACAATTGTACACTAGCGCATGGCCGTGCGGTCATGCGAAGCTTATATAGCTGTAGTACTTTCAGGACCTTCCAATAAAGGACCAATGGGCAGCTGCCACAGAAGTTAGCCCTTTCAGGACCTGCCAGGAGGACCAATGGGAACCACTGCAGCATCTGAGCATGTGACCCTCGATCTCCAACAGGAGATCTCACCCTGGGCATGCTCAGAAGGGAAAAAGGAGGACTTAGTCCCAAAAGCGTCCGCTCGCTGCTGCCCAGCACTGGCTATAATGGCAAAAGCTGGAGAAGCAACAGCAAGCCTAAGCACTAGTGTTGAGCATTCCGATACCGCAAGTATCGGGTATCGGCCGATACTTGCGGTATCGGAATTCCGATACCGAGATCCGATACTTTTGTGGTATCGGGTATCGGTATCGGATACATAGAGATGTGTAAAATAAAGAATTAAAATAAAAAATATTGATATATTTACCTCTCCGGCGGCCCCTGGACTCAGCGCGGGTAACCGGCAGGCTTCGTTATTCAAAATCAGCGCTTTTAGGACCTGAGAATCACGTCCCGGCTTCTGATTGGTCGCGGACCGCCCATGTGACCGCCACGCGACCAATCACAAGCCGCGACGTCACCGCAAGCTATTAGCGCGCTCATTTTTGAAAAATGAGCGCGTTAATGACTTTCAAAGACGTAGCGGCTTGTGATTGGTCGCGGCCACGCGACCAATCACAAGCCGCGACGTCACCGCAAGCTATTAACGCGCTCATTTTTAAAAATGAGCGCGTTAATGGCTTTCAAAGACGTAGCGGCTTGTGATTGGTCGCGTGGCCGCGACCAATGACAAGCCGCTACGTCTTTGAAAGTCATTAACGCGCTCATTTTTAAAAATGAGCGCGTTAATAGCTTGCGGTGACGTCGCGGCTTGTGATTGGTCGCGTGGCCGCGACCAATCACAAGCCGCTACGTCTTTGAAAGTCATTAACGCGCTCATTTTTAAAAATGAGCGCGTTAATAGCTTGCGGTGACGTCGCGGCTTGTGATTGGTCGCGGCCACGCGACCAATCACAAGCCGCTACGTCTTTGAAAGCCATTAACGCGCTCATTTTTAAAAATGAGCGCGTTAATAGCTTGCGGTGACGTCGCGGCTTGTGATTGGTCGCGGCCACGCGACCAATCACAAGCCGCTACGTCTTTGAAAGCCATTAACGCGCTCATTTTTAAAAATGAGCGCGTTAATAGCTTGCGGTGACGTCGCGGCTTGTGATTGGTCGCATGGCCGCGACCAATCACAAGCCGCTACGTCTTTGAAAGCCATTAACGCGCTCATTTTTAAAAATGAGCGCGTTAATAGCTTGCGGTGACGTTGCGGCTTGTGATTGGTCGCGTGGCCGCGACCAATCACAAGCCGCTACGTCTTTGAAAGTCATTAACGCGCTCATTTTTCAAAAATGAGCGCGCTAATAGCTTGCGGTGACGTCGCGGTTTGTGATTGGTCGCGTGGCGGTCACATGGGCGGCCCGCGACCAATCAGAAGCCGGGACGTGATTCTCAGGTCCTAAAAGCGCTGATTTTGAACAAAGAAGCCTGCCGGTTACCCGCGCTGAGTTCAGGGGCCGCCGGAGAGGTAAATATATCAATATTTTTTATTTTAATTCTTTATTTTACACATCCCTATGGATCCCAGGGCCTGAAGGAGAGTTTCCTCTCCTTCAGACCCTGGGAACCATGAGAATACCTTCCGATACTTGATGTCCCATTGACTTGTATTGGTATCGGATATCGGTATCGGCGATATCCGATATTTTTCGGGTATCGGCCGATACTATCCGATACCGATACTTTCAAGTATCAGACGGTATCGCTCAACACTACTAAGCACAGAGTGAGACTGAGCCAGACGCAAGGACCGACGTCTCCGCTGAGCAGGTTTACCTGCGGCAGGAGAAGAATGGGAGACCGCAGCAGAAGCGGCCCGAGATTCCCCCTGTGCAGAAGCGGGGACTCGACCCCTAACACCCCGCAGCAGCTGGGACTGAGGTGGGTGGGCGGGGGGTCCCCCGGACTTAAAAAAAAAAAAAAAATTTTTTTTTTTAAACTTGCTCAGGTGCCGCCCCCCCTGCATTGTCCCCACCCTAGGCACGTGCCCTCAAGTGCCTAGTGGCAAATACGGCCCTGTTCCCACGACCACCTGATGCTCCACCACCACTACCATCATTACCAGCTGGCAATGACCGCCCACGGCCACGACCTCTTCCACCAGACTTCCTCATTGTTTGAAACACGTAACCAACCTCATGGTATTTGTTACTGTAAAACCAGTTACAAGGTGAACTCAAACTTCTGTTGGATTTATATATCCCTTTATAGGTGGGTGAGACTGCAGGGAAAATCAGGTCCAATGTATAACAGTACACAGCTTCTGTGGCAGACAGATATGCCACTAACAGGACTGACGCAGATGCAGACACTACCAATAAAAATCTCCCCCTTTTTATTTTTTCTGGGAGAATATTGAAGAAATGTGGCCCACTCTTATACAGCATATGTTCTGTGGCATAAATTGAAAGACACATGCCACACACACGACTGGCACTGAGGCAGAATTGCCAATCTTAATCTCCCACTATTTTTTATTTATTTATTGGAGAATTGGCAAGAAATCAGGCCCACGGTTAGACTGTATGTTTTCTGTGGCACAAAATGAGAGACAGATGCCACACACAGGACTGGCACTGGGGCAGAAATGCCAATCTTAATCTCCCACTATTTTTTTTTTCCAGGGAGTACTATAAAAAAATCAGGCCCAGTATTACACACTAGGTTTTTTGTGGCAAAAAATTAAAGACAGATGCCACACACACGACTTGCACTGAGGCAGAATTGCCAATCTTAATCTCCCACTATTTTTTTTTCCAGGGAGAATTATAAAAAAATCTGGCCCAGTATTACACACTAGGTTTTATGTGGCACAAAATTAGAGACAGATGCCACACACAGCACTGGCACTGAGGCAGAATTGCCAATCTTAATCTCCCACTATTTTTTTTTTATTTATGGGAGAATTGATAAGAAATCAGGCCCAGTATTACACACTAGGTTTTCTGTGGCACAAAATGAGAGACAGATGCCACACACAGGACTGGAACTGAGGCAGAAATGCCAATCTTAATCTCCCACTATTTTTTTCTCTGGGAGAATTATAAAAAAATCTGGCCCAGTATTACACACTAGGTTTTCTGTGGCACAAAATTAGAGACAGATGCCACACACAGGACTGGCACTGAGGCAGCATTGCCAATCTTAATCTCCCACTATTTTTTTTTTCTGGGAGAATTATAAAAAAATCTGGCCCAGTATTACACACTAGGTTTTCTGTGGCACAAAATTAGAGACAGATGCCACACACAGCACTGGCACTGAGGCAGAATTGCCAATCTTAATCTCCCACTATTTTTTGATTTATGGGAGACTTGGCAAGAAATCAGGCCCACTGTTACACCCTATGTTTTCTGTGGCACAAAATGAGAGACAGATGCCACACACAGGACTGGCACTGAGGCAGAAATGCCAATATTAATCTCCCACTATTTTTTTTCAGGGAGAATTTAAAAAAAATCTGGCCCAGTATTACACACTAGGTTTTCTGTGGCACAAAATTAGAGACAGATGCCACACACACGACTGGCACTGAGGCCGAAATGCCAATCTTAATCTCCCACTTTTTTTGTAACTTTATTGTGGGAGAATTGTCAAGAAATCAGGCCCAGTGTTACACACTAGGTTTTTTGTGGCACAAAATAAAAGACAGATGCCACACACACGACTGGCACTGAGGCAGAATTGGCAATCTTAATCTCCCACAATTTTTTTTTCCTGGGAGAATTGTAAAAAAATTTGGCCCAGTATTACACACTAGGTTTTCTGTGGCACAAAATTAGAGACAGATGTCACACACAGCACTGGCACTGAGGCAGAATTGCCAATCTTAATCTCCCACTTTTTTTTTCTGGGAGAATTGTCAAAAAATCTGGCCCAGTGTTACACACTAGGTTTAATGTGGCACAAAATTAGAGACATATGGCACACACTGGACTGGCACTGAGGCAGAAATGCCAATCTTAATCTCCCACTATTTTTTTTTCTGGGAGTATTTTAAAAAAATCTGGCCCAGTATTACACACTAGGTTTTCTGTGGCACAAAATTAGAGACAGATGTCACACACAGCACCGGCACTGAGGCAGAATTGCCAATCTTATTCTCCCACTTTTTTTTCTGGGAGAATTGTCAAAAAATCTGGCCCAGTGTTACACACTAGGTTTAATGTGGCACAAAATTAGAGACAGATGGCACACACTAGACTGGCACTGAGGCAGAAATGCCAATCTTAATCTCCCACTTTTTTTTTTCCTGGGAGAATTTAAAAAAAATCTGGCCCAGTATTACACACTAGGTTTTTTGTGGCACAAAATTAGAGACAGATGTCACACACAGCACTGGCACTGAGGCAGAATTGCCAATCTTAATCTCCCACTTTTTTTTCTGGGAGAATTGTCAAAAAATCTGTGCCCAGTATTACACACTTGGTTTAATGTGGCACAAAATTAGAGACAGATGGCACACACTGAACTGGTACTGAGGCAGAAATGCCAATCTTAATCTCCCACTATTTTTTTTTGGGGAGAATTTAAAAAAAATCTGGCCCAGTATTACACACTAGGTTTTCTGTGGCACAAAATTAAAGACAGATGCCACACACACGACTGGCACTGAGGCAGAATTGCCAATCTTAATCTCCCACTTTTTTTTCTGGGAGAATTGTCAAAAAATCTGGCCCAGTGTTACACACTAGGTTTAATGTGGCACAAAATTAAAGACAGATGCCACACACACGACTGGCACTGAGGCAGAATTGCCAATCTTAATCTCCCACTTTTTTTTCTGGGAGAATTGTCAAAAAATCTGGCCCAGTGTTACACACTAGGTTTAATGTGGCACAAAATTAGAGACATATGGCACACACTGGACTGGCACTGAGGCAGAAATGCCAATCTTAATCTCCCACTATTTTTTTTTCTGGGAGTATTTTAAAAAAATCTGGCCCAGTATTACACACTAGGTTTTCTGTGGCACAAAATTAGAGACAGATGTCACACACAGCACCGGCACTGAGGCAGAATTGCCAATCTTATTCTCCCACTTTTTTTTCTGGGAGAATTGTCAAAAAATCTGGCCCAGTGTTACACACTAGGTTTAATGTGGCACAAAATTAGAGACAGATGGCACACACTAGACTGGCACTGAGGCAGAAATGCCAATCTTAATCTCCCACTTTTTTTTTTCCTGGGAGAATTTAAAAAAAATCTGGCCCAGTATTACACACTAGGTTTTTTGTGGCACAAAATTAGAGACAGATGTCACACACAGCACTGGCACTGAGGCAGAATTGCCAATCTTAATCTCCCACTTTTTTTTCTGGGAGAATTGTCAAAAAATCTGTGCCCAGTATTACACACTTGGTTTAATGTGGCACAAAATTAGAGACAGATGGCACACACTGAACTGGTACTGAGGCAGAAATGCCAATCTTAATCTCCCACTATTTTTTTTTTGGGAGAATTTAAAAAAAATCTGGCCCAGTATTACACACTAGGTTTTCTGTGGCACAAAATTAAAGACAGATGCCACACACACGACTGGCACTGAGGCAGAATTGCCAATCTTAATCTCCCACTTTTTTTTCTGGGAGAATTGTCAAAAAATCTGGCCCAGTGTTACACACTAGGTTTAATGTGGCACAAAATTAGAGACAGATGGCACACACTAGACTGGCACTGAGGCAGAAATGCCAATCTTAATCTCCCACTTTTTTTTCCTGGGAGAATTTAAAAAAAATCTGGCCCAGTATTACACACTAGGTTTAATGTGGCACAAAATTAGAGACAGATGGCGCACACTGGACTGGTACTGAGGCAGAAATGCCAATCTTAATCTCCCACTATTTTTTTGGGGGGGAGAATTTAAAAAAATCTGGCCCAGTATTTGTTAGGAGTCGAGTTTCCTCTGCTGCACAGGGGGAATCTCGATCCGTCTCCGCTGCGGTCTCTGTCATGATCCCAATGGCAGGGGATCACAAAAGGACAAGCACAAAAAACAAAACAAGCTCTAGGGTGATGGAAACTGAGCTGACCGCGATCCTGAACCTAAACACACAACTAGCTGTAGCCGGGGAACGTGCCTACGATGATCCTAGACGTCTCGCTCCAGCCGAAGGACTAACTTCCCCTATTAGAAGAAACACAGACCTCTCTTGCCTCCAGAGAACACCCCACAGAAATAGCAGCCCCCCACATGTAATGACGGTGAAATGAGAGGAAAGCACATACGTAGTTATGAAAACAGATTCAGCAAAATGAGGCCCGCTAAAGCTAGATAGCAGAGGATACAAAAGTGAACTGCGCGGTCAGCGAAAAACCCTACAAAAAACCATCCTGAAATTACTTGAACTCATGTGCCAACTCATGGAACATGAGGAGTAATATCAGCCCACTAGAGCAACCAGCAAAAAGGAATCACATATCTGCAAGCTGGACTAAGACAAAAATTAAGCAAAACGTGGAACAGGAAAATCAAAAACTTAGCTTGTCCTGAAGATTTACAGAAGCGGGAAGCAGAGGTAACAAGACACACTGATTACATTGATAGCCGGCGAGGAAATGACAAGAAAGCCAGGTTAAATAGGAAACTCCTATATCCTGATAGAACAGGTGGACACCAGAGACCGCAGAAAACACAAGTCACCCAGTACCATCAGTAACC
Source organism: Ranitomeya imitator (assembly GCF_032444005.1). Classification (NCBI taxonomy): domain Eukaryota; kingdom Metazoa; phylum Chordata; class Amphibia; order Anura; family Dendrobatidae; genus Ranitomeya; species Ranitomeya imitator. The sequence continues at coordinate 329,160,468 of NC_091285.1, read as the reverse complement.
ACCAGAGGGAGCCCAAAAACAGAATCCACAACAGTACCCCCCCTTGAGGAGGGGTCACCGAACCCTCACGAGAACCACCAGGGCGACCAGGATGAGCCCTATGAAATGCACGAACCAAATCAGCAGCATGAACATCAGAGGCAACCACCAAGAATTATCCTCCTGACCATAACCCTTCCACTTGACCAAATATTGGAGTTTCCGTCTGGAAACACGAGAATCCAAGATCTTCTCCACAACATACTCCAATTCTCCCTCCACCAGCACCGGAGCAGGAGGTTCAAGCGAAGGAACAACAGGTACCTCATACCTCCGCAACAACGACCGATGGAACACATTATGAATAGCAAACGATGCCGGGAGATCCAAACGAAATGACACAGGGTTAAGAATTTCCAAGATCCTATAGGGACCGATGAACCGAGGCTTGAACTTAGGAGAAGAGACCTTCATAGGAACAAAACGAGAAGACAACCACACCAAGTCCCCAACACGAAGTCGAGTACCCACGCGGCGACGGCGATTAGCAAACTGCTGAGCCCTCTCCTGGGACAACTTCAAATTGTCCACCACATGACTCCAAATCTGATGCAACCTATCCACCACCATGTCCACTCCAGGACAATCAGAAGGCTCCACCTGACCAGAGGAAAAACGAGGATGAAACCCCGAATTACAAAAGAAAGGAGAAACCAAGGTAGCAGAACTAGCCCGATTATTAAGGGCAAATTCGGCAAGCGGCAAAAAGGTAACCCAGTCATCTTGATCAGCAGAAACAAAACACCTTAAATAAGTTTCCAAGGTCTGATTAGTTCGTTCCGTCTGGCCATTCGTCTGAGGATGGAATGCAGACGAAAAGGACAAATCAATGCCCATCTTAGCACAGAACGTACGCCAAAATCTAGACACAAACTGGGATCCCCTGTCAGAAACGATGTTCTCCGGAATCCCATGCAAACGAACCACGTTCTGAAAAAACAGAGGGACCAACTTAGAGGAGGAAGGCAACTTAGGCAAGGGTACCAGATGAACCATCTTAGAAAAGCGGTCACACACAACCCAGATGACGGACATTTTTTGAGAGACAGGGAGATCCGAAATAAAGTCCATGGAAATGTGCGTCCAAGGCCTCTTCGGGATAGGCAAAGGTGACAACAATCCACTGGCCCGAGAACAGCAAGGCTTAGCCCGAGCGCAAACTTCACAAGACTGCACAAAAGAACGCACATCCCTCGACAAGGAAGGCCACCAAAAAGACCTGGCCACCAAGTCTCTAGTACCAAATATTCCAGGATGACCTGCCAACGCAGAAGAATGGACCTCGGAGATGACTCTACTGGTCCAATTATCCGGAACAAACAGTCTTTCAGGCGGACAACGATCAGGTTTATCCGCCTGAAACTCCTGCAAAGCACGTCGCAAGTCTGGGGAGACAGCCGACAAAATCACCCCATCCCTAAGGATACCAGTGGGCTCAGAATTTCCAGGGGAGTCAGGCACAAAACTCCTAGAAAGAGCATCCGCCTTCACATTCTTTGAACCTGGCAGGTATGAAACCACAAAATCGAAACGGGAGAAAAACAGTGACCAACGAGCCTGTCTAGGATTCAGACGCTTGGCAGACTCAAGGTAAATCAGATTTTTGTGATCAGTCAAGACCACCACACGATGTCTAGCACCCTCAAGCCAATGACGCCACTCCTCAAATGCCCACTTCATGGCCAAAAGCTCCCGATTACCATTCCACCAACATAGAAGAGGATTCTTTACTGTTAGGGCAGTGAGAATCTGGAATTGCTTGCCTGAGGAGGTGGTGATGGCGAACTCAGTCGAGGGGTTCAAGAGAGGCCTGGATGTCTTCCTGGAGCAGAACAATATTGTATCATACAATTATTAGGTTCTGTAGAAGGACGTAGATCTGGGGATTTATTATGATGGAATATAGGCTGAACTGGATGGACAAATGTCTTTTTTCGGCCTTACTAACTATGTTACTATGTTACTATGTTACCAACATCATAATTCCGCTCAGTGGGCGAAAACTTTCTAGAAAAGAACGCACATGGCTTCATCACTGAGCAATCGGAGCTTCTCTGCGACAAAACCGCCCCCGCTCCAATCTCGGAAGCATCAACCTCAACCTGAAAAGGAAGCGAAACATCTGGCTGACGCAACACAGGAGCAGAAGAAAACCGGCGCTTAAGTTCCTGAAAGGCCTCCACAGCCGCAGGAGACCAATCAGCAACATCAGCACCCTTCTTAGTCAAATCCGTCAAAGGCTTAACAACACTAGAAAAATTAGTTATGAAACGACGATAAAAATTAGCAAAGCCCAAGAACTTCTGTAGACTCTTAAGAGATGTAGGCTGCGTCCAGTCACAAATAGCCTGAACCTTGACGTGATCCATCTCAATAGTAGAAGGGGAAAAAATATACCCCAAAAAAGAAATCTTCTGGACTCCAAAGAGACACTTTGAACCTTTTACAAACAAAGAATTGGCCCGCAGGACCTGAAACACCTTCCTGACCTGCTGAACATGGGACTCCCAGTCATCAGAAAAAACCAAAACATCATCCAAATACACAATCATAAATTTATCCAGATATTCACGGAAAATATCGTGCATAAAGGACTGGAAGACAGAAGGAGCATTAGAAAGTCCAAAAGGCATCACCAAATACTCAAAATGGCCCTCAGGCGTATTAAATGCGGTTTTCCACTCATCACCCTGCTTTATCCGCACAAGATTATACGCACCCCGAAGATCAATCTTAGTGAACCATTTAGCCCCCTTAATGCGAGCGAACAAATCAGTCAACAATGGCAAAGGATACTGATATTTGACTGTAATCTTATTCAAAAGACGGTAATCTATACAAGGCCTCATGGAACCATCTTTTTTGGCCACGAAAAAAAAACCTGCTCCCAAAGGGGACGAAGATGGACGGATATGTCCCTTTTCCAAGGACTCCTTAACATAATCCCGCATAGCAGTATGCTCTGGCACTGACAGATTGAACAAACGTCCTTTAGGAAATTTACTGCCAGGAATCAAATCTATAGCACAATCGCAATCCCTGTGAGGAGGAAGCGAATTGAGCTTAGACTCCTCAAAAACATCCCGATAATCAGACAAAAATACAGGAACCTCAGAAGGAGTAGATGAAGCGATAGAAATCGGAAGTGCATCATCATGAACCCCCTGACATCCCCAGCTTAACACAGACATCGTTTTCCAGTCCAAGACTGGGTTATGAGTTTGTAACCATGGCAGACCAAGCACTAAGACATCATGTAAATTATACAGTACCAGGAAGCGAATCACCTCCTGATGAACGGGAGTCATACGCATGGTCACTTGTGTCCAGTACTGAGGTTTGTTCATAGCCAAAGGTGTAGAGTCAATTCCTTTCAAAGGAATAGGGACTTCCAGAGGCTCCAGACTAAACCCACAGCGGTTGGCAAATGACCAATCCATAAGACTCAGGGCAGCGCCTGAATCCACATAGGCATCGACGGAAATGGCTGATAATGAACAAATCAGAGTCACAGACAGAATGAACTTAGACTGGAAAGTACTAATGGCAACAGACTTATCAACCTTTTTTGTGCGTTTAGAGCATGCTGATATAACATGAGCTGAATCACCACAATAAAAACACAACCCATTTTTCCGCCTATAGTTTTGCCGTTCACTTCTGGACTGAATTCTATCACATTGCATTGTCTCAGGTGCCTGTTCAGAAGACACCGCCAAATGGTGCACAGGTTTGCGCTCCCGTAAACGCCGATCAATCTGAATAGCCATAGTCATAGACTCATTCAGACCTGTAGGCGCAGGGAACCCCACCATAACATCTTTAATGGCCTCAGAAAGGCCATCTCTGAATCTTGCAGCCAGGGCGCACTCATTCCACTGAGTAAGCACCGACCATTTCCGAAATTTCTGACAATATATTTCTGCTTCATCTTGCCCCTGAGAGAGAGCCAATAAAGCTTTTTCAGCCTGAATCTCTAGGTTAGGTTCCTCATAGAGCAAACCCAATGCCAGAAAAAACGCATCCACATTGAGCAACGCAGGATCCCCTGGTGCCAATGCAAATGCCCAATTCTGAGGGTCACCCCGCAGGAAAGATATAACAATTTTGACTTGCTGAGCAGGGTCTCCAGAGGAGCAAGATTTCAAAGAAAGAAACAACTTGCAATTGTTCCTAAAATTCAGAAAACTAGATCTATCTCCAGAAAAAAACTCTGGGATAGGAATTCTAGGTTCAGACATAGGAGCATGTACAACAAAATCTTGTATATTTTGAACCTTAGTAGCAAGATTATTCAGGCTGGAAGCCAAACTCTGGACGTCCATGATAAACAGCTGAGGTCAGAGCCATTCAAGGATTAAGAGGAGGTAAGACGCAGCCAGGCTGCAATTAATGCTAGGCAGCAAACTCTGAGGGGGAAAAAAAAAAAAAAACTTCCTCAGACTACTTTTCCTCCTACTTCAGCCAATACGATACCACTTTTTCGCCGGCTATACTGTCATGATCCCAATGGCAGGGGATCACAAAAGGACAAGCACAAAAAACAAAACAAGCTCTAGGGTGATGGAAACTGAGCTGACCGCGATCCTGAACCTAAACACACAACTAGCTGTAGCCGGGGAACGTGCCTACGATGATCCTAGACGTCTCGCTCCAGCCGAAGGACTAACTTCCCCTATTAGAAGAAACACAGACCTCTCTTGCCTCCAGAGAACGCCCCACAGAAATAGCAGCCCCCCACATGTAATGACGGTGAAATGAGAGGAAAGCACATACGTAGTTATGAAAACAGATTCAGCAAAATGAGGCCCGCTAAAGCTAGATAGCAGAGGATACAAAAGTGAACTGCGCGGTCAGCGAAAAACCCTACAAAAAACCATCCTGAAATTACTTGAACTCATGTGCCAACTCATGGAACATGAGGAGCAATATCAGCCCACTAGAGCAACCAGCAAAAAGGAATCACATATCTGCAAGCTGGACTAAGACAAAAATTAAGCAAAACGTGGAACAGGAAAATCAAAAACTTAGCTTGTCCTGAAGATTTACAGAAGCGGGAAGCAGAGGTAACAAGACACACTGATTACATTGATAGCCGGTGAGGAAATGACAAGAAAGCCAGGTTAAATAGGAAACTCCCATATCCTGATAGAACAGGTGGACACCAGAGACCGCAGAAAACACAAGTCACCCAGTACCATCAGTAACCACCAGAGGGAGCCCAAAAACAGAATCCACAACAGGTCTCCCATTCTCCTCCAGCCGCAGTGGAGTCTGCTCAGCAGGGACTTCGATGCCAGCGTCTCACTCAGTCTGACTCTGCAATATCCCTCCCTAGAGTTGTTGTCTGCTCGCGGATGTTGGTAGCTATCTAGCGCCCGACTAATCATCTGCACAATACACACATTACAGCGTCCTCTTGCTGTGTCCGCCTGTACAGCGCCGTGCGCTTGCCTTGCGCTTTCCATACCCAAGCCAGTGTGGTTGGTGGCGTCCGTCAGTGCGGCATTGCTCGCACTCCTGTGCATTTATATATTTATTCTTAGTTTCCTTACACACCCAGTTGTGGTGTAGTGCCAGCGAGGGTCTAATCGGACTTCAATCCCAGTTGGGGTTAAGTACGCTGACTACTCGCTCGCGCTTTAGGTGCGGTACCGCGATCCTGTGACGCAACAGGATTGCTCCCTTCACGCTGGGTGAGGTTGAACCCACGTGTATATACTTTAGTGTACCGCCATATTGTCTGTATTTACTAGCAGCAGGTTTTCACCTGCACGGTGGACCCCGGACTGCGAACGCATCTATATCACCTTTCTGGGTGCGTTCCACCAGTCCTAACAGAATACTAGCGCCAGGGTCTGGCTAGTAAATGATGGACGATCAGCGTTCACAGCGGTACATCCAGCAGCTGGAGGGAAGGTTGGCGGCTCTTGAGCGTTCAACTTCAGCTGTGGATGTCACTGCTGTCGCTGTTCAGGCTGCTAGTGTTGCTGCAGCCACCTTGTCCACTGCCGCTCCTGTCCCGACTCTAACTCGCCTCCCGCTTCCAGAGAAATTCTCTGGTGACAGTAAGTCTTGTAGGGGTTTCGTGAGTCAGTGCTCTATCCATCTTGAGCTTCTGGCCTCTCGTTTCCCTACAGAGCGGGCTAAGGTGGGATTTATAGTGTCTCTTCTGTCGGACAGAGCGTTGCAATGGGCTACGCCGCTATGGGAGCGTAGCGATCATGTGGTGCAGAGTGCTCCGTTGTTTCTGAGCACTCTGAAACAGGTCTTTTTAGGACCTCGTGTCACCCATGATATGGCGCTCCAATTGTTGGCATTGACTCAGGGCTCGTCCTTGGTCAGTCATTTTGCCGTCCACTTCCGCACCTTAGCATCTGAGCTGGAGTGGTCGGATAAAGCCCTGATTCCAATATTTTGGAGGAGGCTGGCTGACCACGTTAAGGACGCCCTGGCCACTAGGGAGATTCCCGCCACACTGGAGGAATTAATTACTCTATCCACTCGTATTGATCTCCGTTTTCACGAGCGGAGGTTAGAGCGAGCCCAGTGTAGGCAGAGGTTTCGGCTGGCTCCCACCTTCGCCAAACCTTTGGAATCTCCAGACCAGGCTCCTGAGCCCCATGAACCTGTGGTAGAGTCTCGAGCAGGATCTAAGTCCCGGACCGCTCGTGCACTCCAGGTTTGTCATCTTTGCCAACAGTCTGGACATCTTGCCTCCAGATGTCTCCAGCGGTCGAGGAAACGTCAGCGTCTAGTGGTAGTTGGTGGAGGTGCACTAGACACGGCGACGTTTGCCTCCAAATTGTCCTTTAAGGGGACAATAACATTGGGCTCATCCTCTCACTCGGTGGAACTCTGCATGGATTCTGGGGCGGAGGGCAATTTTATGTCTTCAGCCTTCGCCCAACGTCACCCAATTCTTCTGGTCATGCTATCTCAACCAGTAACGGTACGAGTGGTGAATGGGTCGACACTGCCCACACAGATTACACATCAATCTATCCCTTTTACTCTGTCCATGTAACCATCTCATCAGGAGATTATATCTCTACTCGTCATTCCTGAGGGAATTGATGAGGTTCTCTTGGGGATACCTTGGTTACGGTACCACTCTCCTCACATCGAGTGGTCCTCAGGCAGAAGTCTGGGATGGGGTGAATCTTGTGGGAACAGGTGTCATCGAGAGTGCGTTCAGGTTACTACTACAGAGGTACCCGCAGATCTCTCCACTCTCCCCAAGCAATATTGGTCTTATGCAGACGTATTCTCCAAAAAGGCAGCGGAGACTCTTCCGCCCCATCGCCCCTATGACTGTCCTATTGATCTCTTGCCTGGTGCTGAGCCTCCCCGGGGTCGAGTCTATCCTTTATCTCTCCCGGAAACGGAGGCAATGTCTCAGTACATACAAGAGAATCTGGCAAGAGGGTTCATCAGGAAGTCAGTGTCACCTGCTGGGGCAGGGTTCTTTTTCGTGCAGAAGAAGAATGGAGAACTACGTCCATGCATAGACTACAGGGGTCTTAATGCTATCACAGTTAAGAACAAGTACCCTTTGCCATTGATATCTGAGCTTTTCGATAGGCTTCGGGGAGCTAGAGTGTTTACTAAACTAGATCTGCGGGGTGCTTATAACCTGATTCGCATCCGTGAGGGGGACGAGTGGAAAACGGCATTTAACACCAGAGATGGGCACTATGAGTATCTGGTGATGCCCTTCGGGCTCTGTAATGCATTTGCCGTTTTCCAAGACTTTGTCAACGACATCTTCCGGGATATGCTTTCCACCTCGGTTGTAGTCTATCTGGATGATATTCTCATCTTTTCTCCAGATATTGACTCCCACCGGAGAGATGTTGGCAGAGTCTTCGACCTCCTACGGGCAAACTCTCTTTACGCAAAGTTGGAGAAGTGTGTGTTTGAGCAGGAGTCCTTACCTTTCCTGGGCTATATCATCTCCGCCCAGGGATTGGCTATGGATCCTGCCAAACTACAGGCTGTGATGGACTGGCAAGAGCCCCATTCTCTTAAAGTGGTGCAGCGCTTTATGGGGTTCATAAACTATTACCGCCAGTTCATTCCCCACTTCTCAACTCTGGTAGCTCCCTTGGTAGCCCTCACCAAGAAGGGAGCGAATCCCAAATTGTGGTCGGAAGAGGTCTCCAAGGCCTTCACTTCTATTAAGTCCCACTTTGCTAGCGCTCCCATCTTACATCGTCCCGATGTGGATAAGCCATTCCTACTGGAGGTGGGTGCCTCGTCCGTTGGTGCTGGAGCAGTCCTCTACCAAAAGGATGCTCAAGGTCGGAAGCATCCATGCTTCTTCTTCTCCAAGACCTTCACGTCAGCGGAGAGGAACTACTCCATCGGGGACAGGGAGTTGCTAGCAATGAAGTTGGCCTTTTCGGAGTGGAGACACCTTCTGGAAGGTGCGCGGTTTCCCTTCCAAGTTTACACGGACCACAAAATTTTGGTCTATTTGCAGACAGCTCAGCGGTTAAATTCTCGCCAGGCCAGATGGTCCCTGTTCTTCTCCCGGTTCCACTTTTCCCTTCATTATCTCGCCGGGGAGAAGAATATCCGTGCTGATGCTCTCTCTCGCTCCCTTATGTCAACTGAGGAGGAGGAAGAGGAGCCTCGGCTTATTGTCCCCTCCGAGAGCCTGAGAACCGTGGCGCCAGTTTCGCTAGAGTCTGTGCCTCCGGGCAAGACTTTTGTGCCCATTAATTTGCGACCTGAGTTCTCTCTTGGGCTCATTCGTCCAGGGTGGGTGGACACTTTGGGACAAAGAGGACATCTGAGCTACTGGCGAGGACGTACTGGTGGCCGCATATGGTCCGGGATGTCAGGGATTATGTTTTGGTGTGTGTCTCCTGCGCCAAAAATAAATCTCCGCGTCAAAGGCCAGCTGGTTTGCTCTATCCCTTGCCGGTGGCAGATAGGCCCTGGGAGATGGTCGGGATGGACTTTGTTGTGGGTTTGCCCAAGTCTCGCGGCTGTACCATCATTTGGGTCATCACCGATCATTTCTCAAAAATGGTGCATTTGGTGCCGCTGCCGCGGTTACCTTCTGCACGGGCCTTGGCAGCGTTGTTCATTAGACATATCTTCCGCCTGCATGGTATGCCAGACAAAATTGTCAGTGACCGGGGTCCCCAGTTTGCGTCTCGGTTCTGGAGAGAGCTCTGTCGTCTTCTCAGTATTGAGTTGAATCTCTCTTCCGCTTATCATCCCGAGACGAATGGGTTGGTAGAGAGGGCCAACCAGACCTTGGTCACATACCTGCGACATTTTGTTTCAGCCAGGCAGGATGACTGGGCATCCTTGCTATCATGGGCTGAGATTGCACTGAACAACGCCGTAGCCGACTCCACTGGACAAACCCCATTCCTCCTCAACTATGGTCAGCATCCACGGGTACCTGTGCCTATGCCCGTGTCTTCCGCCGAATCCAGGGTGGCAGACTGGGCTGTGGAGGCACGGGATATTTGGGACTGCACTCAGGATGCCATTCGGGCCTCTAAGGAGAGAATGAGGTCCTCCGCCGATGCTCATCGGCGCCCCGCTCCGACCTTTGCTCCTGGCGATTTGGTGTGGCTCTCCGCCCGTAACATCAGGCTGCGAGTTGAGTCCACTAAATTTGCTCCTCGCTACTTGGGCCCATTCAAGGTTCTCGAGCAGGTTAATCCTGTGGTCTATCGTTTGGCCCTTCCGCCACGCCTGGGTATCACCGACACCTTTCATGTGTCCCTCTTGAAACCCGTGTATATGTCCCGGTTTTCCGAGTCATTTGCTGGGACATCGGGTTCGTCTACGGACGATTATGAGGTGAACGCTATTTTGGGGTGCAAGGTGGTGCGTGGTAAAAATTTTTATTTGGTAGACTGGAAGGGTTATGGCCCCGAGGACAGGTCCTGGGAGCCTGTTGAGCACATTCGGGCTCCGCAGCTCATTGCTGCCTTCGAACGTAGCGAGGCTCAAGGAGGGGGGGGGCCCTAGGAAGGGGGGTAATGTTAGGAGTCGAGTTTCCTCTGCTGCACAGGGGGAAGCTTGATCCGTCTCCGCTGCGGTCTCCCATTCTCCTCCAGCCGCAGTGGAGTCTGCTCAGCAGGGACGTCGATCCCAGCGTCTCGCTCAGTCTGACTCTGTGCGAAGAGTTGCTGCTGCTTCTCCAGTCTCTGCCATTAAAGTCAGTGCTGGTCAGCAGCGAGCGGACTTCTCTGGGACTAAGTCCTTGTCTGCACGTACTGAGCATGCCCAGGGTAAGATCTCCCGTTGGAGATCGAGGGTCATGTGCTCAGGCTCTGCAGCACATTCCATTGGTCCTCATGGCAAGTCTTGGAAGGGCAAAAGTGCTGTAGCCACTTCCTGTGCTGCAACTATATAAACTGCGCATGACCGCACGGCCATGCGCTAGTATTGTCTCATAATGTTATATGTGTGTGTGTAGATGAATGTATGTCGATGGATGAAAGCTCCTAAATATCCCTCCCTAGAGTTGTTGTCTGCTCGCGGATGTTGGTAGCTATCTAGCACCCGAATAATCATCTGCACGATACACACATTACAGCGTCCTCTTGCTGTGTCCGCCTGTACGGCGCCGTGCGCTTGCCTTGCGCTTTCCATACCCAAGCCAGTGTGGTTGGTGGCGTCCGTCAGTGCGGCATTGCTCGCACTCCTGTGCATTTATATATTTATTCTTAGTTTCCTTACACACCCAGTTGTGGTGTAGTGCCAGCGAGGGTCTAATCGGACTTCAATCCCAGTTGGGGTTAAGTACGCTGACTACTCGCTCGCGCTTTAGGTGCGGTACCGCGATCCTGTGACGCAACAGGATTGCTCCCTTCACGCTGGGTGAGGTTGAACCCACGTGTATATACTTTAGTGTACCGCCATATAGTCTGTATTTACTAGCAGCAGGTTTTCACCTGCACGGTGGACCCCGGACTGCGAACGCATCTATATCACCTTTCTGGGTGCGTTCCGCCAGTCCTAACAGTATTACACACTAGGTTTTCTGTGGCACAAAATTAAAGACAGATGCCACACACACGACTGGCACTGAGGCAGAAATGCCAATCTTAATCTCCCACTTTTTTTGTAACTTTATTGTGGGAGAATCGTCAAGAAATCAGTCCCAGTGTTACACACTAGGTTTTATGTGGCACAAAATAAAAGACAGATGCCACACACACGACTGGCACTGAGGCAGAATTGCCAATCTTAATCTCCCACTATTTTTTTTTCCTGGGAGAATTTAAAAAAAATCTGGCCCAGTATTACACACTAGGTTTTCTGTGGCACAAAATTAGAGAGACAGATGTCACACACAGCACTGGCACTGAGGCAGAATTGCCAATCTTAATCTCCCACTTTTTTTTTCTGGGAAAATTGCCAAAAGATCTGGCCCAGTGTTACACACTAGGTTTAATGTGGCACAAAATTAGAGACAGATGGCACACACAGGACTGGCACTGAGGCAGAAATGCCAATCTTAATCTCCCACTTTTTTTTTTCCTGGGAGAATTAAAAAAAAAATCTGGCCCAGTATTACACACTAGGTTTTCTGTGGCACAAAATTAAAGACAGATGCCACACACACGACTGGCACTGAGGCAGAATTGCCAATCTTAATCTCCCACTATTTTTTTTTCTGGGAGAATTTTAAAAAAATCTGGCCCAGTATTACACACTAGGTTTTCTGTGGCACAAAATTAAAGATAGATGCCACACACACGACTGGCACTGAGGCAGAAATGCCAATCTTAATCTCCCACTTTTTTTGTAACTTTATTGTGGGAGAATTGTCAAGAAATCACGCCCAGTGTTACACACTAGGTTTAATGTGGCACAAAATTAGAGACAGATGGCACACACTGGACTGGCACTGAGGCAGAATTGCCAATCTTAATCTCCCACTATTTTTTTTAAATTTATGTGAGAATTGGCAAGAAATCAGGCCCACTGTTAGACTGTATGTTTTCCATGCCAGAAAATGAGACACAGATGCCACACACAGGACCACCACTGATGCAGATTTGCCAATTTTAATCTGCACCTTTTTTTTTTTTTTCTTCAGGGAGACTAGTGAATAAATCTGGGCCACTGTATTAGAGTATATTTTCTGTGGCAGAAAGTGGCTTGAAGAGATATAATGAAAAAAAAAGGGACTGTCCTACAATTACTATCTCCCTGCAGTAATCTCAGCAAAGTATGGCATGCAGCAATAACATGGAGTGGACTGCTGCACAAAAAAGTCAAAAGTGTGGACAAACAAACAAGATATCTGTGCAGAGAGGAACGAGCAACAGGATTTGTGCTTTGAAAAAAGCAGTGGGTTTGCACAGCAGCGTACAAACAGCAATGCAGCTATCAGGGAGCCTTCTAGGGCAGCCCAATGAGCTACAGTGCTGAGGGAACAAAAATGTAGCCTCCACTGTCCCTGCAAACAAAAGGTGGTGTTGGACAGTGGAAATCGCTACAGCACAAGCGGTTTGGGGGTTAATGTACCCTGCCTAACGCTATCCCTGCTTCTGACGAAGCGGCAGCAACCTCTCCCTATGCTCAGATCAGCAGCAGTAAGATGGCGGTCGGCGGGAACGCCCATTTATAGCCCCTGTGACGCCACAGAAAGCAAGCCAATCACTGTAATGCCCTTCTCTAAGATGGTGGGGACTGAGACCTATGTCATCACGCTGCCCACACTCTGCGTCCACCTTCATTGGCTGAGAAATGGCGCTTTTCGCATCATTGAAACGCGACTTTGGCGCGAAAGTCGTGTACCGCATGGCCGACCCCACACAGGGATCGGGTCGGGTTTCATGAAACCCGACTTTGCCAAAAGTCGGCGACTTATGAAAATGACCGATCCGTTTCGCTCAACCCTACTGCTCACATTTCCACAAATTTGTGTTAACATCTGCAGCAGCAGCAAGAGCAAGCACAAAAGCCACACTAAAGATATCAGAGTGCAGTTATGCAAGATTAATGCAGCATACTAAAAAATGCAACATCGCCTAGTCTGTACAGTCTGCGATTGGGGTGCAAAATTCTGTGGAGATCCATCACTTGTTCATCTTGATGAAAGTTAGGTGGTTAACACTTTCAGGGGACTGCCTGCTGTGCTTATCTGTCAAGATACCACCAGCAGCACTGAAAACAAGTTCTGGCTGCCGGGCATGATAAAACCTCCAAGGCTTGTGAGGCAAGCTCAGGTCACTCATCTATTTTGGAAGACCAAAATGTGAAAGGGTCCAAACCCTCCCTGATGGTATTTATATTCAGTTCTAGATACTCCTGAACCATCCTCTCCATTCGTTCACCACATGTAAGACTTGTGCTGGTGCACGAGCTGGTCTAAAAAAGTGTCAAGGGACTCACAAAAATTGCTTCTTCCACTTACACTGCTGCTGTTTATATTTTGGCATTGAAGAATTGATGTGCCAGACATTGAAAGTCTGGAGCTGGGGGAACCCTCTGTTAAGGTTGTGTAAAACAGTGTTTCGATACTCCAGCATTCATGGGTCCCTTTCCAGGGTGAAAAGCATCTGGCAAAATTTGGTTTAACAATGTGGATCTAACAGAGTGGCAACCCAGTAGTCAGCACTATTTGTAATCATAACTATACAGGGATCATGTTGCTCATAGTGCAGCAAAAAGACACTCATATGTCAGGTTCTACCATGAGGTCCAAGCACATACTGTATGTGTTGGGGCTGGGTAACACTGATGCTTGTTTCCTTCATCCCCTCTTGCCAACCACGAACAACAGAGAGGGGATGATTATCCTCTTCATCTCCTGACAGTTGCTCACCCATCGTCTCTTCCTCCTCCATTTGTTCCCCGGATCTTGGACTTTAAGTAACAGTTTGTCTGTTATCATCAGCCCCCCTTGATTGCAATAATCCACGCTCCCTTGGCACCCACCTGTGTGACAACAGATTGGGATTTTGATACAGTGCTATCCCTTCCGCATGCAACTCTTCTTCCTCCTCTTCCTCTGGGACCGCCACTTCCTCCAACAGGTTGTTCATAGTCTACTCGAGCATGACCGGAATAGGGATTTTGATGATGACGTCGCCAATGCTAACCATTTTAGAAGTCATTTCTAACTGTGCAGAGGATCTTAATCTGTGTCTACTCCGTAAACGTGTATGCACAACGTCCATACTGCGTTGGCCCAGGCTATACAACATTACATATTGCATCAGGGCTAGTTGCTGCTGCCAGAGTCACTGCAGAGTGTAATTCCACCATATCGGCACATCGCATATCAACCTGTTAACTAGCATGGACAAAGACCTCTGTATCGAGGGGTGCGAACGGCGGAAGTGAGCACACAGCTTCCGTGCTTTCTGCAGCAGCTCACCCAGGCCAGGATACTGGCGGGGAAAACCACCAAGTTGAGGATGTGAGGCATGCAAAGCACATGTGTGAGCTTGCCTCACCATATGACCACCACTTGTTTAGCAATGTTATCGGACACGGCATTCCCTGGATGCAGGTTCAGCGTAAACAGCCATTGCTTAAACTTGGCCTGCAGAGCTGTCCACAACTCTTCAGCTTTATAACTGCGATTTCCAAGTCATATCAATTTTAACACTGCCTGATTGCAATGAGCCCTGGCTGTGCAGTACGGAGGTGGTGGGTATCCGCTCTGCATTGTTTGAATGCGTGTCTCATTAAGGCAGAGGTTGAGTGTGCAGATGGAGGCCCTAGAGGAGATGGAGAAGAAGGCAGAAGCAATAGAGGAAGTGTTAAATCTAGAGGTTTTTCCTGCATGTCTTGGGGATTCCAAGACTTGTGGAGCAGCACCTACCCTCTACAGCCACACCAGAGTCACCCAATGCCCAATTAGCAAGATGTAACGCCTTTAGCCATGCTTGCTCGCTTAAGTGCCTGTGGTGAAATGCACCCTAGCCGAAATAGGTTTTAGTCAAGGAATGGGTGATGTTGTCTGCGATATGCTGGTATAGCGCAGGCACAGCTTTCTTAGAAAAGTAATGGTGACTGGACAACTGGTATTGGGGGACTGCAACGGCCATCAGCTTTCGGAAACCATCTGTGTCTACCAGATGGAAAGGCAGCATTTCCATTGCCAACAGAGTAGAGATGGTGGTGTTCAACCTTTGTGTTTCCTTCAATGCATAACAAAGCTATCTTTTACATGACCACAACTGCAGTACCGTGGGCCGACTGCAGTGCTGAGAGAGGGCAGAGTACAGTGAACAGAACAAACTGCTGAACTGTGAGGGAGGTGCAGGTGGAGATATTACAGTGGATTGAGAAAGTTGTGGTGGCAGCAGGCATGTCGACTTCCGTTTCAGCTGATGGCAGGATCTCAGTCAGTGTGACTGGAGCGGGTAAAGAACCAGAGGTTCTGCAGTTGGAGACCTGCGCCTCAATAGTTGTCATGATAACAGAGGAGGAGGAAGCAGATGCGATTGATGGGGAGACTGATGGTTGTTGAGGTTCGCTGGTCCACATTTTAGCGAAGTGGGATTCCCAGAGTAGCGCATGTTGATTGTGCATGTGAAGGTTCATACATGTAGTAGTCAAATTATTGCACTTTTTACTTCTACTCAGTTTATTTTTGCAAAGTTGACAGGTTACTTGAGTTGGCTCATCCTTTGCAGTGTCAAAAAAAGGCCTAGGCTAGGCAACCGTTGCCACCTTTGCAAGCTGCAGACACGCGGACGCTGCTGGACACAGCCACAGTTGTGGCTGAGGATGTATTGCTCGTCGTGGCTGTATCACTACGTGTCTGCAACATACAGTGCAAAATAACCTCCTCGCCTTCCTCCTCAGATGACCTACTCAGCTGTGTGCTTCTGTGTTCATGCCAACTGGGATCTAACACTCCATCCTCATCATCCTCTGTGTTATCACATTCCTCGCCCTTGAAGTCACCCTCCTCCTCTTCCTGCCCTGACAGCACAGTACAGTTAGATATCTGAGTCTCATCAGGATCACCTACACCCCGGGGGTTAATGTCTGGGGATGAGATTCAGGATGCTGCTCAGACCCTACTTCATCCTGCCCCCAATCTAAGCTAAATAAATTTGGGGCATCTGTGCAGATTTCCTACTCTTGACTCTGTGAAGTTTTTGAGCACACTTCTGATAACCATGGTATAGAATTATTATTATTATTTATTATTATAGCGCCATTTATTCCATGGCGCTTTACATGTGAGGAGGGGTATACATAATAAAAAATAGGTACAATAAACTTAATCAATGCAAGTCACGACTGGTACAGAAGGAGAGAGGACCCTGCCCGGGAGGGCTCACAATCTACCGGGGATGGGTGAGGATAGAATAGGTGAGGGCAAAGCTGGTCGTGTAGCAGTTTAGTGGATCGGTGGTTACTGCAGGTTGTAGGCTTGTTAGAAGAGGTAGGTCTTCAGGTTCCCTTTGAAGGTTTCCACAGTAGGCCAGAGTATGATATATTGGGGTAGAGAGTTCCAGAGGAGGGGGATTTGCCAGAGAAATCTTGTATGCAATTGTGGGAAGAAGAGATAAGAGGGGCGTCGAGAAGGAGGTCTTTTGAGGATCGGAGGTTGCGTGCTGGTAGGTACCGGGAGACAAGGTCACAGATGTATGGAGGAGACAGGTTGTGGATGGCTTTGTATGCTATGGTTAGGGTTTTGAACTGGAGTCTCTGGGTCATGGGGAGCCAGTGAAAGAATTGACAGAGAGGAGAGGCCAGGGGATAGCGGGGGGATAAGTGGATTAGTCGGGCAGCAGAGTTTAAGATAGATTGGAGGGGTGCAAGAGTGTTAGAGGGGAGGCCACACAGCAAGAGGTTGCAGTATTCAAGATGGGAGATGATGAGGGCATGCACTAGAGTCTTTGTAGATTCTAGGTTGAGGAATGTACGGATCTGGGAGATGTTTTTGAGTTGAAGTTGGCAGGAGGTGGAAAGGGCCTGAATATGTGGTTTGAAGGAGAGATCATAGTCAAGGATTACACCGAGGAAGCAGGCTTGTGGGAATGGGGAGAGTGAGAAGCCATTTACTTTAATGGATAGGTTTGTTTGGAGAGTCAAGTGAGATGGGAAAGATGATGAATTCTGTTTTGTCCATGTTAAGTTTTAGAAATCTAGCAGAGAAGAAGGATGAAATAGCGGACAGACATTGTGGGATTTTGGTTAGTAGGGAGGTGATATCTGGTCCAGAGAGGTAGATTTGTGTGTCATCAGCATAGAGGTGATGCTGCAAGCCGTGAGATTCTATGAGCTGTCCCAATCCGAAGGTGTAAAT
Organism: Ranitomeya imitator; assembly: GCF_032444005.1. NCBI lineage: Eukaryota > Metazoa > Chordata > Amphibia > Anura > Dendrobatidae > Ranitomeya > Ranitomeya imitator. The sequence goes on along the minus strand of NC_091285.1, from coordinate 329,143,166 downwards.
GGAGAAGAGCAGGGGCCCTAGGACTGAACTTTGCGGGACAGATAGGAGGTGAATTGAGGAGGTGGTGTGTGAGTGGGAGACACTGAATGTGCAATCTTTTAGGTATGATGCGATCCAAGATAGGGCCAAGTCTGTGATGCCAATAGATGAGAGGGCCTGTAGTAATAGGGAGTAGTCCACTGTGTCAAATGCAGAGGACAGGTCCAGGAGAAGGAGGACAGAATAGTGTCGCTTGGCTTTGGCAGTCAGCAGGTCATTGGTGACTCTAGTTAGGGCAGTTTCAGTAGAGCGATGCAGCCAAAATCCAGATTGTAAGTGGTCAAAGAGGGAGCAGGAAGAGAGATGGGAGGACAGTTCGAAATGGACATATTGTTCCAGTGGTTTTGAGGCAAAGGGGAGAAGTGATACTGGGCGATAGCTAGATACAGAGGATGGGTCAAGAGAGGACTTTTTTAGGATAGGTGTGATTGAGGCATGTTTGAAGCATGAGGGGATAACACCAGTTGTTATTGATAGGTTGAAGAGATGGGTTAGAGTTGGGATAAAGACTGTGGTGAGGTTTGAGATGAAGTGGGATGGGATCGGGTCAAGTGCACAGGTGGTGAGATGCAATCTTGAGAATAGAGTGGAGAGTTGATCTTCTGTAAAGGTGGAGACGTTGGTTTTGGAGGTGGAGGGCTAGGAAGTTGGGAGGAAAGCCTCTGGGGGTTTTTGACCAAAACTGTCTCTGATGTTATCACTCTTCTGTTTGAAAAATAAAGCAGTCTTCTGCTGAAATGAGTGGAGAGGGAAGAGGTGCTGGGGATGGAGGAGAGAATTGAAGGTGTTGAAAAGCTGTTTAGGGCTGTGAGACAGGGGGATACGAGAGATGAGAAGTAAGTTTTCTGCAGCAAATGTGGTCTTGAAATTAGCGAAGGACTGTTTGAATGAGGTGAAGTCCTCGTTGGAGTGATCTTTTCCATCTCCACTCAGCAACCCTGGAAGCCCGCCTCAGTTCTTTGGTCAGGCTGGTGTGCCAGGGTTGTCTGTTGAATTTGGGAGCTTTGGTATGTGCAAGAGGGGCAATCGATTCAAGAGCTGCAGTTATTGTGGTGTTATACAAAACAGCAGCATCCACATTGTGTAAGGAACTTATGTCTGTAAGAGGGAGAAGAGATTCAGAGAGTGAGTGTAGATTGAGGTGTTTGAGTTTTCTACGAGGGTGTGCAAGAATGTGGGGTGGGGATTGTGGACCTGGAGAGGAGAGGGAAGAGAATGTACGCAGGTTGTGAGTTAGAGACGTTAGATAGGGAGCAGAGGCAGGTGACGTTGAGGTCCGGTGTGTGGCCATCTTTTGTGAGTGACTGCAGAAGACCATTGAGCGAGGCCAAAGGAGGAAGTGAGAGATCGAAGTTTAGTGGCAGCTGAGAGGGAAGCGTCAATGGGGATGTTGAAGTCACCCATCATGATAGTGGGGATGTCAGCGGACAGGAAATTAAGTAGCCATCTGTGATTTCGTACAGTCAGTTGTACGGTTGGAGAGTTGGGACGCGAGGGGAAGTGAGGGTAATTTGGTTGCCACCTCTGTGGACTGTATTGGGTGTGATGTTGAGGTGGAGGAAGTGGAGGAGAGGCCACTTGAAGCTGCGCTTGCCATCCACTTAAGCACATGCTTTTTCTGGGCCTCATCAACAAGGCGTACCACTGTGAATCTGCCAAAGAAAGTTAGTGGAGTAGCCCAACCAGTAACAGAAGTTGTCAGTTGTCTTTGCATAGGACGTGACGTTGTTGGTTCACTAGTGCTTTCACAAACATTACCACCTACCTTACGTACACCTTGAACGTCAAGCCCCTACTATACAATGTTAGTAGCAAAATATTTTTTTTGTGCCTGTGGATATAACAGACTAGATGCTACAAACAATTTGAAAGTGAGATGTCCCCTACTGTACGACATTAGTAACAGAATAATTTTTTTTAGTGTGGGTGATGCCTGTATAACCTAGAAAATATGCTCCAAACAGTTTCAAATTGGGCTTTAGCCTGCTGTTTAGTGTTGAGCATTCCGATACCGCAAGTATCGGGTATCGGCCGATACTTGCGGTATCGGAATTCCGATACCGAGATCCGATACTTTTGTGGTATCGGGTATCGGTATCGGATCCATAGGGATGTGTAAAATAAAGAATTAAAATAAAAAATATTCTAGGAATTTAGGACCTGCGAATGACGTCACGGCTTCTGATTGGTCGCGTGGCGGTCACATGAGCGGCACGCGACCAAACAGAAGCCGCGACGTCATTCGCAGGTCCTAAACGCGCTCATTTTAAACAAAGAAGCCTGCCGGTTACCAGCGTGATGTCCAGGGGCCGCCGGAGAGGTGAATATATCAATATTTTTTATTTTAATTCTTTATTTTACACATTAATATGGAGTTTCCTCTCCTTCAGACCCTGGGAACCATCAGTATACCTTCCAATACTTGGTGTCCCATTGACTTGTATTGGTATCGGATATCGGTATCGGCGATATCCGATATTTTTCGGGTATCGGCCGATACTATCCGATACCGATACTTTCAAGTATCGGACGGTATCGCTCAACACTACTGCTGTTTCATGTTTGTAAAACTCCAAAAATGTTGTTTTTTTCTATGTCTAACAGCTCTGCACACACAACAATTTCATCGCCACAAAATTACAACGTGGGATATGGCAGGTTGTATCACGTTTAGGAACAGAAACTTTTTTTTTGTTATTTGTGTGAGGTCTACAGACAGCTCCATAACACCGCCACAAAATTGCAAGGTGGAATACTGCAGGCTGTATCACAAATAGGATTTAGAATGCTATTGTAATGCTCTCTCCCTGACTGGTTGGCGCGAGCGTGGGGGATGTGGCCCCACTGTGCCACAAACCAGACTTCCCTGGAAGGGGCTTGACTAAGCAGCTTCCTTGGTGTTCACTGGAGCCTCTCATTGTGAGGTTAGGCTTGTGCGGCAGGTAGCTGCCAGGTACAGGGTGGAATCTGACTGTGGTTGCTGATCCCATTGAGGACGGTACACTGACAGGCAGGTAGGCACGGCTGAGACATTGGCAGGTAGGCAGGCATGGCTAGGACACTGGCAGGCAGGCGGGCACGGCTGACACACTGGCAGGCGGGCATGGCTGAGACAGTGGCAGGCATAAGTGGTATATGGGAACAGGTAGAGACCGGTACACACTGGGGGAGCAAGCACTCAGGAAGGACAGGAACACGGACAGGGGCGAGTGGATTATGGAAACAGGTAGGGACCTGTTCAGACTGGAGAACAGGGACCGATTCAGGGAAGATGGGAAGATGGACAGGTATGAGTGACATATGGGAACAGGTAGGGACCTGTTCCGACTGTAAGGACAAAGGCCCAGGAGGTGCGAAACCAGAGCAGAGCAGAACCATAAGGAGTGGAGCAGTGCAGAGCCGCAAGGAGCGGTGCAGAGCAGAATCGCAAGGAGCGGTGCGGGGCATAACCACAAGTAGCGGTGCAGGGCAGAACCACAAGGAGCTGAGCAGGGTGAGAACTGCAAGGAGAGGCACAAGGTAGAACAGCAGAGTGAGAGCAGAATGGAGACGCAGAGCGAGAGCAGAGCAGAGCAGAGCCGCAGAGCGAGAGCAGAACCACAGAGGAAGAGCAGAGCGGAATCACAGAGCAATAGCAGAGCAGAACCACAGAGCGAGAGCAGAGCAGAGTAGACTGAGAAGACACAAGGATACACTCAGCAGGGAAAGGAAGCCACATACAAGGAAACAAACAGATATAGGTTAGGACTGAGTTCAGACAAGGTCAGGTAAAGGGACAGGATCTAGTGTAGGATACAAGAATAGGGCACAGTACAGACAAGAACGGACACAGAAAGAGATCCTGGAAAAGGACACTGGCCTGAGTTAGCAGCCCTTAGGGAGACGGAAACATAGGACTTAAAAAGCAAGGTAACACGTCTGGGAATGCAGCCCCCAGAGAAGGTGGAAACAAGACAAGGCCTGGCACCTCAGCAGCAAGACACTGACTGAGGGATATAGTTGCTCAGGCATTCCCCTAAGGGTGGGAATGACTTAAGTACTAGAGGTCTCTAGGCAATTGGCTGACTCTATAAGAACCAGATAGTGCTGGGACCACCACCCTAAGCACACAGCCAGGAAGTATGCAAAGAGCAGGTGTGACGGTTCTAAGAGGGAAAATGGAAAGTGGACCCTCTAGACTGCGACAAACCGCCACGGACGAGCTGACCAGATAGACTGCCCCCTATACAGGGAGAGTTAGGGGCAGGCCCGTGAGGGACTATTGCCACGGAAGCTGGAGGACCGGGACAGAAGAAGACCAAGAAGAGGCGGAGACGGTAGGACCACAGGATAGGAGAGTACTGCAGGGACACAGAACTGGTGGGTATGACAGGGACAAAAGGATAGCGGGAACACTGCAGCAACACAGACACTGCCAAAGCACTGCGGAAGCACAGAAACTGACAGAGGTCCTGCAGCGGTATGAGGACTGATGGAGGTATTGCAGTGACACAGGGACTGATGGAGGTACTGCAGCGGTACGGGGACTGACAGAGGTATTGCAGTGACACAGGGACTGACAGAGGTAATGCAGTGCCACAGGGACTGACAGGAAACTGGAAAGACAGGATTAACCCAAGGTCAGAGGGAACGAACTCTCAGAGATCAAGGGCAGCCAGGAGCACTTGAAGGAACAAATGATCACCAGGCACAGAGGGACGGCAGGAAGCAGTTTAAATACCTTAAGGCAGCGCAGCACTTCCGGGTACCAGTCCTCAAAAACCATAGAGAGGATGATAAGGAGCACCGACTTCCAGGTACTAGTCCTCCAGGACCATAGAGAGGATGGAAAGGAGCGCCAACAGAAGATTAGAAGTGCGCGCGCGCAGCTCTGAACCTGGTATGTGCGCGCGCACTAGAAGCAGAGGCCGGAAGCGAACGCAGAGGGAAAGAAGCAGCAGAAGGAGAGGCGCGCCAGGATGCTGAAGACAGGTAAGTATGACAGGGCTGAGGAGGCGGTCACAGCGGTATGATAGCAGGCAGGAGACATGAGGTTCACAAAATGGAGCAGACAGAGAGCAGAACTCACAGCATGGCCTGGAGGGGTAAGTAAGATGGTGTATCTGCCTGATGGGAGATGGAAAGCCATGCAATGATGCTGGAAGTGTTGTTACAGCTATACTCGAGCACTGAGCACAGTAGAAGCAGTGCACAACACACTTGTATAATATGTGCCCTGCTGTTTTTGTCTGTGGACATCAGTAATGGCAAAAAAAAAAAATCCTGGAAGGTCGATTTCACAACAACACACGACACTACCTAGCTAAACTATCTGAGTAAGAAACAGCTGCCTAGCTAACTAGCTAAAATCTAGCTGCTAACACTGCCAGCATCAGGAGTAGCCTCTCTGCGCTGTTAGTGTCAAAATGGTGCGAAAACAAGGTCTCTGCTCTATATATGGAGAAGGACATAAGATGTCAGCAGCCAATGATGCAAGCCATTGTGTCAGGACATTGTGGACGTTTCCTGCACCCTGATTGGCTAGCAGCAATGTGCACACATAAAGCTATGAAAAAAAATTACTGTTTACAAGCACACTTCGCCACTAAACTGTGCAAACCCCTTCCCCTCATCAAACACGTGCCCAATGCTCATGATACACGACCATTATCATTGCTAAAGAGCTCAAAATACTTGTGTGCAACGCAAATATTTTCCAGCACTTTTTACCGAATTTTACTGATTTTTTCTGATTTTATAAAATTTTGCTCGTGTTTCCGATCACGAATCCGAATGTGCCATATTGGTGCTGAATTTATATTTAGCGTTAGCTTTCCGAACAAATTCATTGATCACTATTCTCAATGAGAAAACAGAGATCTGAAGGTGCTTCATAGTAGGGATTCTTTTGCAGGGATAATACCAGAATAGCACAGTGTTTAAGACAAAGGGGTGCGAGATTAACAATCGCGGGGTCACACAAATTCCACCTCTGTTACTACTACTTTGTGAGAGATGACACTGAGTAGATCATGCTGATCCCACTGCTGCCACCAATTTGTCAAGGATAACAGACTGGGGTGGAGGGAGAGCACACAGATCCACTCACTGTCAATAGTTTGTCAAGGAAACGCAACTCAGCTGCCTCCAATCGTCAGGACAATTAAGTAATTGACTGATGGAGGATGGATGAGAAGATGGCTGCTTCCACTGCTAGGCTGGTTAATAACTCACAGTGAATGTATGGTATATACAACTCTGATTCTAATGCATAAAAAATATATATATATACACTCTGGTATGGGCACTGCCAGCACCACAGTAGCAAAAAAAAACAATCACTACTAGCTTCCACCACCAATTGTTTATACAGTTTGAATGCTTGTATCCATGTGCGCTGCACCTGCCAGTGCTTATCTCAATGTCAGCCAGTACCGCTGCACCTGCCAGTGCTCATCTCAACATCAGCAAGTCACGTTGCACCTGGCATTGGTCATCTCAACGTCAGCTGGCCCCACTGCAACTACCAATGCTCATCTCAACATCAGCCGATCCCGCGGAACCTGCCAGGGCTCATCTCAACATCAGACGGTCCCACTGCACATGCCAGAGCTCATCTTTACGTCACCTGGTCCAGTTTCACATGCCAGCGCTTATCTCTCCGTCAGCCAGTCCTGTCTGCATCTGTGGGACCTGTCATCCTACTCCACCTGCCTGTATCGATTGGACATTCCCTATGGCTGCTCCAGCTACCCATTTCTAGAGGGTCAGCTTCCATCTATTCAAGGTTAGTCCTGAAGTAGCCCCTGAACCACCTCCCTTGTCTCTCCTCAGATCTTCGTGTTGCACACTTCTGCATATCTCTGGTCAGATTGAGTGAGGCTCCTAGTCACGCCCCTCCAGGTCTTCCTCAGGCTTCGGCACAGTGATTCCACCACCCAGTCCATTACAGTAGGTTTATACAAAGATGATACAAAATGGGAACTAAACAGTATGATATTCATTTTTATTTTATGGAATTGTATATAAGAAAATAGCAATATGTCAGAGATGAAAATAAAATATAAATTTTAATGGTAATAATAAAACATAGTGCCACCATTAAAAAGGAATGGCGGGACATTCAGTCCAGTATACAGTTTCCTTGTTCAGGGTCTGAAAGTCTGTGCTCCCTGTTGATAAAAGTTTTAAGTGTGAATGATGCAATTACCCCTACAGTGCGGGAATCACAATCAACGGACACAAGAAATATCCCTATATAATGAGTTTGTGGGATAGTGTGTAGTAAATCCTATTATTTTAAAGGTGGTGTGTCTACGAAAAAGGTTCTTTTCTAAATCAGTGAGATTATTTGTTACTGTTAGTGAGCAGTTACTCCTACTTTTGCTATGTAATTGTATTTAACAAAAGAGAATTCTTAAACCTGAATGTTGCAGGAATGGCTCTTATCTTTATGGAGGGAAGCACTCGATTGTGTAAATCGGCCACTCTCACAGTGAACTATATCTTCCAATACTAGAGATGAGTAGAGATGCGTGGACACCTGGATGTTCAGGTCCGGCAGGTTTGGCTGAACAGTTACAAAAAGTTTGCGTTCGTGTACGAGAACAGTACCCTGACCTGAACCCAGACCCCATTCACTTGAACACTGAACATCCAGTGTTTGCTGCTCTGTAATGTGTAAGACAGCACGGCAAACACCGCTTCTGATAGGCGGTGAAATCATCCCATCCGGTCAGAGAGCCGCGGTTCCCATGCTGTCAAAAGACAGTAGCTCAGCTGTGATCGGAGGTATAAAACCTATCTCTGGTCATTAGTGTCAGCTGATGGGACAACTTCTCACATCATCCAACACCTGCTGCCGCTAATGACAGTGAGAGCACGATCGGCAGATGGGAGTATTCATGTATCCATTTAAAAACTGCATCCTGATTTACTCAGAATGCATTTTGGGTTGCGCAATGAAGCTTTTCTCAAGCATTGCTTCATTGTGCAAGCCAAAACGTTGCATTTTGGTTGAATAAAGACTCACAGTTACTACCTTCTATCTTTTGAGTGCTGCCTTTTAAGACTCTACTCTCTTGCCTTCTATACTTGGAAGATTTTGCCTGGCTAATATCTTTGGAGGATTTCTTTTATCCTCTCTATGGACTGTGCTGCACTCGCTTTTTGTTAACTTTCTATGTACTTTATATATGTTTCTTTTTTATTTTAACTTCTAGAATTGACTAGACATTTTGTGTCCATTGTCTTTAAGAAGTTTACTTGCTGGTCACTATATAATCAATCACTTGTTAATCAAAGTTACATTTAGATCTCTAGTAAAATATGATAAAGCATGCTAAAAAATATGTGACAGTGATGAGTAGTAAGTCCGTTTTTAGTTTTCTGTGGCACAGAAAGTTGAATTTCCAGCCAAGTGCATACATATGATTTTGCAGAAAGTCTGTGGAGGCAATAATGTAACGTTTCCTGGATCAGAAATGTATGCATCTGCCAGGGACAGTTCCATAGATATAAACAGATGTGTGAGAAATGATGTGTAGGAAATTGCACTGATACTGAGCAGACATACTGTATGCAAAGCTTGATTTAATGTTTCTACCTGAGAGCACATAGAAATAACCTTTGGACTTGAGTCAGAAACTCACATAATTTTTCACTTTTTCACATTCCGTCCATCACAAGTGTATCATTTTTTTTCTCCTTTTTCCATTCTAACGTGCAAATGCATTAACATTTAATTCATATTACCTATTGTGACAAAGTCACTGGTAAAGTGCTGGTGGGGAGATATGATTCACTACACTTAATGGCCTCAGTGATATAAACCCCAGAGTTTTTCTTCCACTACACTAAGTGCTCGAGAGTTTATGCTAATTTGCTATAATGGGCTGGCTTTTATGTGGACATCCATAGAGCAGGTGGGAGGATGGTCTGGGGCTTAAAGGGAACCTGTCACCTGAATTTGGTGGGACCGGTTTTCGGTCATATGGGCAGAGTTTTCCGGTGTTTGATTCACCCTTTCCTTACCCGCTGGCTGCATGCTGGCCGCAATATTGGATTGAAGTTCATTCTCTGTCCTCCGTAGTACACGCCTGCACAAGGCAATCTTGCCTTGTGATATACTGTGAACTCTTGTAGTAGTCTCATCAACGCTACAAGCGATCCTAAATAAATGTTCTAGTTCCATCCAGTTTTTAGGGTTCATTAGCTTGCTTTTCATTTTGGTTGAATGTCATTATTTCAAAACAAGCAAACAAACAAATAAACCTTATCATTTTTCTGAATACCGCAAGGAATTTTTTTACATTTAAAGAGAGTTGCAAATTATATTTCATAAGTTGAACTTTCCATATCCAAGTTGACGGGGGCCTCTCAGGCTTGGGCCATATCCATATCTATTGGTGCCCTCAAACTCTCCTCTGACAACTCATTTTTGGAACCTTTGGTATTATGATGTTGACCCTAACTGTGTAGCATTCGCTGAAGGCAAGTTGCCGAAAATATGTGAGGGGCAATATGCTGCAGAGGAGTACTGTGCAGAGTTTCGGAGTTCAGCTTTTGGGCTCTCTCCAGTGGTTGTAGAGGGTAATGCAGTTGTGCCTGGACTGCAGGAGTGGACAGGTGTATCTACTAATTGCAAAACTGACTGGAGTATATAGCTTTGCTGGATCCTTTAGTCAGTGCCAGTTGTCCATTGTTCTTGAAGGATTCACTTCCCTGCTGGTCTCTCCAGTTTGCTGTGTTTTTCTACAAAGCTAAGTCCTGGCTTTGTTTTTGCTGTCCATCTGCTGTGGACCTTACAGTTCTGTGCATGTTCATGTTTTTGTCTTGTCCAGCTTGGTCTGTGAAGGATTTTTTGCAGCCTAGCTATTTCTCTGGAGATGCAGATATACCCCCATGTCTTTAGTCAGATGTGGTGATCCGTATTTTCTGCGGTGGATATTTTCTAGTGTTTTTATACTGACCGCATAGTACTCTGTTCTATTCTTTCTTTTTAGCTAGTATGGCCTCCTATGCTAAAATCTGATTTCATATCTGCGTATGTTATTTCCCTCTCCTCTCACAGTCAATATTTGTGGGGGGGCTATCTATCCTTTGGGGATTTTCTCTGAGGCAAGATAGGTTTCCTGTTTCTGTCTTTAGGGGTAGTTAGATCTTAGGCTGTGCCGAGGGGTCTAGGGAGTGTTAGGTACCCCCCACGGCTACTTCTAGTTGCGCTGCTAGGTTCAGGGTTTGCGGTCAGTACAGGGACCACCTTCTTCAGAGTCCGTCTCATGCTGCTCCTAGGCCACCAGATCATAACAATTACCTATTTTAGTCATTGATTCAGTCATGTTCCTGGCAATCTGATTAGATGGATTCATGTGGGAACACAGACAAGAACACCAGACCAAGGGCACACTGTGCACTTGTCTAAAATACAGAGCACACCTACATTATCTGAGGAGCCCATGCAGAATGGGTTTACTGAGTCTTAACCACGTCAGAGGGTCTGGCTGCAAGAGTTGGGCCTTTGTTTTTATTGTGATGAAGTAGGTCATCGGATAGGTGTCTAGATGACAGCTGGATAACTCAAGCACATAGGTTAGTATGGGAATGCCTGCTTGAGTGCACATGTAATTCTCTTTGATTCCACTACAGTATTGCTCCCTGTTTGTTTTAAATATCTTGACAAAACCATGTGGCTTAAAGCCTTTGTAGATTGTGGTTCCTCAGGCAATGTCTTTGATGCCAATGTGGCCAAAAAACTTGATATACCATTACCAAAATTTTGTTCCTATGAAAGTCACTGCCACTGATTATAGACCTCTCACCCAGGGTGTGGTAAGGTCTGTCACCAAGGAGGTGTCACTGCTTATTGATACCCTGCAAAGTGAATACATGTTATTTTTTTGTTTTGGAAAATGTATCCACAGCTGTGGTCTTGGGCATGCCTTGGTTACAGAATCATAGCCCTATTACTGACTGGTACTTTGGTAATATTGTACAGGGTGGGCCAGTTATATGGATACACCTAAATAAAATAGGAATGGTTGGTGATATCAACTTCCTGTTTGTGGCACATTAGTATATGGGAGGGGGAAAACTTTTCAAGATGGGTGGCGACCATGGGGGCCATTTTGAATTCGGCCATTTTGGATCCAACTTTATTTTTTTCAATGGCAAGAGGGTCATGTGACACATACTTATTGAGAATTTCACAAGAAAAACAATGGTGTGCTTGGTTTTAATGTAACTTTATTCTTTCATGAGTTTAACAAATTTATGACCACTTATAAAATGTGTTCAAGGTGTGCCCATTGTGTTAGATTGTCAATGTAACCCTCTTCTCCCACTCTTGACACACTGACAGCAACGCCACAGAAGAAATGCTAGCACAGGCTTCCAGTATCCATTGTTTCCGATGCTGCACATCTTGTATCTTCACAGCATAGAAATTTGCCTTCAGGTGACCCCAAAGATAAAAGTCTAAGGGGGTCAGATCTGGAAACCTTGATGGCCATTCAACAGGAAACTGTTAATGTAAGAATGCTTGGACCTGACACCCAAGATGGTGCACCACCACATTATGGGTGGAAACCTGAGAGGGGTTAAGGGTAGGTAAATTTTCTTTGCCAATAAGAGATTCAGCGTGGGGCTATGCTTTAATGTTGGGGACAAGGTATAGTTGTCAACTAAAAATATCAAAATTTCCTGCGTCCAGATTTATTGGTCTATATAAGATTATTGAGGTCTTTAACCCCTTAGTCTTTTAAGACTTCCACCTTCATTTAAGATACCTAACATACCTAAGTCCTTGCTTAAGGTATATTGCTGCTCTGGGTTCATCCTAAAGTCAGAGTCGGAGATAACATACCCCAGGAAGGGTAAGGATGTTTGTTCAAAAGCACACTTCTCGAACTTGGCATACAGACGACTCTCCCTCAATTGCTGCAATACTTGACGAACATTCCTTCTATGGGACGGTAGATCTGGAGAGAAGACGAGGATGTCGTCCAGATACACCACAACACAAGAATATAAGAGGTTCTGGAAAATGTCATTGACAAATTCCTGAAATACTGCGGGAGCATTCAGAGGCTGAATGGCATGACCAAATATTCGTAATGTCCATCTCGCGTGTTGAAGGTGGTCTTCCATTCATCCCCGTAGAGAATGCAGATCAGGATGTAAGCACCACAAAGATCTAATTTAGTGAAGATCCAGGCTCCCCCTAAACGATCAAAGAGCTCCGGGATAAGTGGTAGATGGTACTTGTTCTTGATAGTGATACAATTCAAGCCTCTGTAATCTATACAGGGATGAAGAGAGCCGTCCTTTTTGACAAAGAAAAACTCCGCACCTGCAGGGGAGGAAAATGTCTGAATAAACCCCTGGCCAGATTCTTCCTCTGAGGGATGTGGAACCAGGAATTAGCTCTATCGGACAGTCATATGTCCAATGAGGTGAAAGATTCTCTGCCTCCTTCTTGTTAAAGACATTCGCAAAAGACCAATAGGCAGATGGTAGCCCAGAGGGAGCAGAAGAAGGCTGTGGAGAACATGCAGGTCAGACCGCCTGAAGATACCGCTCATGACAGAGTTGTACCCATCAAAGCACGTCACCTGAGTGCCAATCGAGAATGGGTTCATGAGTTCTTAGCCAGGGCAGACCAAGAAGGAGGGTGTGTGAGAGGTTGGGCAGGACATAGAAGGCTATCCTATCCCGGTGCAAAGCTCCAACCTGCAGCTCCACCTCTTCAGTAACCATCGTGATGGTCTCCTGCAACGGTCTGCCATCCACCGATGCAATCAGACGTGGATTCTTCAGAGAGATGACAGGAATCCAATACCGATTAACCTCTTCAAGCCTGATGAAGTTTCCTGCCATGCCGAATCCACATAAGCCACCTCAGAGTAGCGTATCTGATGAAGGATCACCTGTACGGACAAGGTAAGGGGTAGAGAGAACTCAAACACACTTAGGGAGGCCTCTTTTACCTTTCCTAGATGGAGGAGTTTCCCAGCCTCTCTGGATAGTAGCGGAGCAGATGAGATGCACCTCCGCAATAAAAGCACAAGCCCTGTGCGAGTCTCTCTCTCCGGCACTGTTCTGCCAATTTAAGCTGATCTACTTGCATTGGGTCAGGTACAGTAGCAGAGGTAGGTACTGTAGGTCACGGGCTGAGCGGCCTGTGAAAGGAAGCGGAAGGTCGAATGGATCTCTTCTCCCGGGGTGACTCACGGAAGCGCTCCTGGAAACGCAGGTCAGTACGTGTGGCAAGGGAGATTAGTTCTTCAAGAGTAGTAGGAGTATCCCAACCAGCGACTTCATTTTTAATTCTGCCCCACAGGCCACGCCAGAAGGCCCCGACCCACGCCTCATTATTCCCTCCCAACTTAGAGGACAAGGTGCGGAAGTGTATAGCATATAGCCCAATCGTGAGAGTCCCTTGAAGGAGATTGAAGAGAGATTTGGTCATGGAGGCAACTCAGCCTGGCTCATCGAAAACCTTACGAAAAGTCTCCAGAAAGGTTGGCAGCTGAGAGACCATAGGATCATCGCACTCCCACAGAGGAAAACTCAAGCCAGAGCCTCTCCCTCCAAATGGGAGACCATGAAAGCCACTTTAGCCCGGTCAGTGGGATATTGCAAAGATGTTATGAACTGTAACCGCAGACGCGGCCCAGCCATCGCCTCCACGTCGCCAGACCATGACGATGTGGGTGAGCGTCCCAAGTGGGAGCGAAATGTGGACCCACTGGACCACATAGAGTAACCTGGACCTACCCAGACTAGCGTAGGGCAGCGAGTAGGGTCTGTGGCAGCTGAGCAGATGGCAATATGCAGAACTAGGTTACACCGCACAACTTCAGGTATGAAGAAACAAACGGTACTTAAATAAAATTGTAGTACATAAGCAAAACAATAATGCCAGGATCCCGATTCTGAACATAAAGGAAGGGTACATGTCTCAGGATAACAGACAAAGGCAGGAGGACATCACGGATTAATGCAGTCCAGGGTTATCTGGCACGGGCATACTAGGATGGCCTCTCTCTTAGGCCTCAGGCGTAGCACAGGCTCAGCAGGAGAACATCAGACACCGATCCCAGATAGACGTCATCACAAGGTGGACCCCAGGGAACCGGTGGAACATCGGATCACTGGTTGGACATCAGGACACAGGCAGAACATCAGGACACAGAAGAGATCAGGACATCAGGACACAGGCTCGTCATCAGGATATAAGAACAGAGGCTGGACATCAGGACACAGGCTGGACATCAGGACATCAGGACACAGGCAGGACATCAGGACACGGGCAGGACATCAGGACACAGGCTGGACATTGGAATATCAGGACACAGGATAGACATCTGGGACACTGGAGTGGCAGCCCAGGGCATCGGAAAGACATCTGGGACACAGGCATGGCAGCCCAGGGCATCGGTAACATCTGCACATCAGGGACACCAGAAAGACATCTGGGACACAGGCGTGGCAGCCCAGGGCATCGGAAAGACATCTTGGACACAGGCGTGGCAGCCCAGGGCATCGGTTACATCAGGACATCAGGGATACCGGATAGACATCTGAGACACTGGCATGGCAGCCGAGGTCATCGGCTGGAACATGTATGGCACAGGACAAGGCAGCGGAGGTCATAATGTTCCCAGATACGGCTGTCAGGCTCCGGGCATCAGACCTAGGAAGGAACTCAAGCAGGATGGTGCAAGATGCGGGACTGGACCAGGGCTGGACGGAGTTAGCACCGCATTGCAGGCTGAGCACAGCATGGTAAACACTCAGCAAAAACACCAGACTCCATCTTTAAAAGATGAGCCCAGGAAGTTCATAGTCACTGGGTACGGGGTGCCAGACACAAAAGGACTTCATGAACATAACACAGAGGACACAGTTCAGACAGGGTCAGGTACTGGATATGCAGCCCCAGGATAGTCAGATCTGAGTACTCTGCCCCCAGAACAGGCGGAAAAACAAGATACTAATGAATCTGGGTACTCTGCCCCCAGAACAGGTGGAAAACAGGTATCGGTTCTCCCAGAACTTACTCACAAGGCAAGACTCAGAAACACAATGAAATGCTCTGGTCATGCCCAACAGGAAAGAGAGAGTTTATATAGGAGCTGCCCCTCAGTGATAGGCTGAGGAAAGCAACATAGGTGCACACGCAAACCTAATAAAAGCAGGGTAGCTGTGGCCGCGCGCACCTGAATCACGAACAGAAGCCATTACAGCACAGACAGCATAGGAACTGTGACTTAGGGCACCGGTCAGCAACTGCTAGCCTGGACACATGTGGAAAGTCATGCACCAGCTGCAGAGGACCTTGCAACCCGCGGATAGCTTCCACAGCAGCAGCCAGGAACCGCATATGCGGGTGGTCACGCAGAAGAGCAAAGACATCACAGCACATGTACAGCTACGCAGCGGCAAAGGGAACTGAGCAGCATCCATACAGGTAACAGACTACAGTATCCCTGCAAGTTAGGGGGAGAGGAGCAAAGGGTTAAGGCAGAGACATGCAGAGTAATGCCGAAGAAACAAGGTATAAACCCACCGGCGTTACGTGAGGTAACAGTTCATAGTGAAGGCGAAACTTGGGATCACCACCATACCCAGGCGGTTTTCCAAGGCGAAGCTAGGGATTCGGTGCAGAGACAATATCTGGATCATGGGATATGGCCTGAGCTGAGCTTGTAGCAGCAGATTAAAGGTTATACAGACAATCATCTGGAATGCCCACCAGGGCTGTGGGGTACTCGATACTGGGTCCAGTACTTAAAGGGATGTGTCCCGGTCCGAGGCCCTGGGCACCCATGTTAAAGGGAAAGTCTTTAAAGGGGTTTGTGAAATAAAGTTTGTTCGTGACGCCACCTGTGGTATTCGGTCAGGGGTGACCGACGCTGCTTAAAGGGGTCCTATAGAGTGATGCTATGGCAGCAGGGATGGTGTGGCTTCCCACAGGTGAAGCTGGGGCCCCAGGGCTCCTGATGTAGTAGGGACAGGTGGTAGGTGGTGTAGAAAGAAATGGAGGACACAGGGTTGCAGTCTCTTTACCTCTTTACTGTAGGATTCAGGCAGCCACAGTCCAGGGTACCAGATCACAAGTGCTAGTGGTGGTCCGGCTGGCTTGGTAGCATCTCAGGAATCCCCCTAACCAGGTGGAGTTGTAAGCCTTCTAGCGCTGTGTTGTTGTAGTCCCTTGCAGCCTTAGGCCTCATACAAGGTCCTCACATTCTCTCTCTGTCCCCTTTTATCTAGGACACTAACCTATACGACAGGTAACTCGAGCCTTTTTACAGGATCTTTATCAGGACCCGGGCTCTTTCTGTCACTGTGTCCTCGGGTGTTAATGGTGGACAGGTAACTTGAAATCTAGCTGTCCACTGGTTTCTGCCGTGGGGCATGAAGTTACCCCCATAACCTTGGTCTTCAGGCTACCGGTATATTCGCTCAGTGTGGAGGAAGTTCAGTCACAACTTCTCTCTCCAGCTCTTCACTTCGCCTCTGCTCCTTCCTCCTTTCAGTCTCTTTACAATTTGTTCTGCTCTCTTTTTTCTTCCCAGGAGCTGCAGAATCACTTGTGTGCACGGCCCCAGCTTTCCTTGCTCGTAGAGCTCCCCCTTCTGGCTTTGGGTCAGAACAGTGTTGTATGTGCTGAATACCTGGCTTCCAAGCACGACATCACTCTCCCCTTGAGGAAAGCAATGCCACTGTAACAACAGGTTACCTGGGGTGTTACACATCCACCGAAGCCATGTAACTCAACATGTGGGACTGTGTATCTCGCTACTGGGTGAGTTCTTGCTGTAGACTTGCAAGCTGCGTTGCATTTACTGAATCAGCGGCCAGCAGCATAGTCATTCGAGATTCCATAGACTGCATGAAATTCATAATGCGGTTTTGGTTCTCGCGCAGGTAAGCCAGCTCTTTTTGAGCAGAGAACAAAGCACCGGCGGGGTCCATGGCCTGATTATTCTGTAATGCCTCTGGGAGGAGAGAGCCCTAGAGTGGACCCTCAGAGCCATGGTTCCAAACCTCCCCTAGGTGAGCTGAACCTACTGATCCAACCAGTATACAGGGATCATCAAGGGCAAGCTCAGGGGTCCCAATTACCAAAACTGCTGGTACCAAGAGGGTGTCTCGTAGGGGCAAGGACTTGGAAGGCACGGAGGATAGCAGCTCGCAGACTCGTAATGAGTCACTGGGTTCAGGCAAGCGTGGCATAGCTCCTGGGGATACTGGAGTGAAGCTGGGCATGCGGCGCAGGACCCGGGAGCCTCTGGAGATGCTTAGGCAGCAGGCAGTACTGAGGAACAGACAAAGACAAGACAGAGATTAGGGGTGACTTAAACTTAACGTACAGGGGAGTACACAGGGGACAGCACAGTGGCTCAGTGGTTAGCATTACAGTCTTGGAGCGCTGGAGTCCTGGGTTCAAATCCCATCAAGGACAACATCTGCAAGGAGTTTGTATGTTCTCCCCGTGTTTGCATGGTTTCCTCTGGGTACTCCGGTTTCCTCCCACATTCCAAAGACATACTGATAGGGAATTTAGATTGTGAGCCCCATCGGGGACAGCGATGATAATGTGTGCAAACTGTAAAGCGCTGCGGAATATGTTAGCGCTATATAAAAATAAAGATTATTATTTTTTTATTACCTGAGTATTTACAAAGCAAACTAACACAATAATGAAAGGCCAAGGGGCAGCAGCAGAGGACCTAACACACAGGTATGTCACTTGGCAATGGTTTCTCTCTTCCAGGCACGCCATCTTGCTCTTCTGGGCTCCACCCATTCATGGGCAGAGTCACTTCCAGCTGCTCCACCTGTTTCTTCTGATCAGGCTGGAAGGGTGGCAGCTTCTTCACCCGCACCCATTTAGGGTGGGCATTCTTCACAGGGTGATAGGTCCTTCTTTCCTTTGGCCCCAAATCTCTTTCATGATGCCCACAAAAGGCGGCATCCTCCTTTATTTTCGTGCCACTGACCTCTGTCTCCTTGTCAGTATTCGGCGTCATCTTTAAGTCACTGTCAGCCTCCATCTTTGACTCTTTCATGGCAGTCAACAATTCAGAAATCTCGAGTCTTCTCCATCAGTATCTCAAAGTCACTGTCAACTCCAGTCCGGTTCCAATTGGGAAAGGTGCCGGGAATGCCATCTCAGCTGCTCCAGCCCCGGTCATAGAACCCAGATCCTTCTATGGCAATCTTAGGGTTTCAGGGCTGCTGGGTTTGATCCTGCCGACTATGCCAAATGTAACAAGGTGGCACAGGGTGGTAATCATGGGCAAGTCTATTAAGCAACAGTCAGTGAGCACCCCGGCCCCTTGTATTAACCTCTTCATGACCCAGCCTATTTTGACCTTAAAGACCTTGCCGTTTTTTGCAATTCTGACCAGTGTCCCTTTATGAGGTAATAACTCAGGAACGCTTCAACGGCTCCTAGCGGTTCTGAGATTGTTTTTTCGTGACATATTGGGCTTCATGCTAGTGGTAAATTTAGGTCAATAAATTCTGCGTTTATTTGTGATAAAAATGGAAATTTGGCGAAAATTTTGAAAATTTCGCAATTTTCACATTTTGAATTTTTATTCTGTTAAACCAGAGAGATATGTGACACAAAATAGTTAATAAATAACATTTCCCACATGTTTACTTTACATCAGCACAATTTTGGAAACAAAATTTTTTTTTGTTAGGAAGTTATAAGGGTTAAAATTTGACCAGCGATTTGTCATTTTTACAACGAAATTTACAAAACCATTTTTTTTAGGGACCACCTCACATTTGAAGTCAGTTTGAGGGGTCTATATGGCTGAAAATACCCAAAAGTGACACCATTCTAAAAACTGCACCCCTCAAGGTACTCAAAACCACATTCAAGAAGTTTATTAACCCTTCAGGTGCTTCACAGCAGCAGAAGCAACATGGAAGGAAAAAATGAACATTTAACTTTTTAGTCACAAAAATTATCTTTTAGCAACAATTTTTTTATTTTCCCAATGGTAAAAGGAGAAACTGAACCACGAAAGTTGTTGAACAATTTGTCCTGAGTACGCTGATACTTCATATGTGGGGGTAAACCACTGTTTGGGCGCACGGCAGGGCTTGGAAGGGAAGGAGCGCCATTTGACTTTTTGAATCAAAAATTGGCTGCACTCTTTAGCGGACACCATGTCACGTTTGGAGAGCCCCCGTGTGCCTAAAAATTGGAGCTCCCCCACAAGTGACCCCATTTTGGAAACTAGACACCCCAAGGAACTTATCTAGATGCATAGTGAGCACTTTGAACCCCCAGGTGCTTCACAAATTGATCCGTAAAAATGAAAAAGTACTTTTTTTTCACAAAAAAATTCTTTTAGCCTCAATTTTTTCATTTTCACATGAGCAACAGGATAAAATGGATCCTAAAATGTGTTGGGCAATTTCTCCTGAGTACGCCGATACCTCATATGTGGGGGTAAACCACTGTTTGGGCACATGGTAAGGCTCGGAAGGGAAGGAGCGCCATTTGACTTTTTGAATGAAAAATTATTTCCATCGTTAGCGGACACCATGTCGCGTTTGGAGAGCTCCTGTGTGCCTAAACATTGGCGCTCCCCCACAAGTGACCCCATTTTGGAAACTAGATCCCCCAAGGAACTTATTTAGATGCCTAGTGAGCACTTTAAACCCTCAGGTGCTTCACAAATTGATCTGTAAAAATGAAAAAGTACTTTTTTTTCACAAAAAAATTCTTTTCGCCTCAATTTTTTCATTTTCACATGGGCAGTAGGATAAAATGGATCATAAAATTTGTTGGGCAATTTCTCCCGAGTACGCCGATACCTCATATGTTGGGGTAAACCACTGTTTGGGCACACGGCAGGGCTCGGAAGGGAAGGCGCGCCATTTGACTTTTTGAATGGAAAATTAGCTCCAATTGTTAGCGGACACCATGTCGCGTTTGGAGAGCCCCTGTGTGCCTATGCATTGGAGCTCCCCCACAAGTGACCCCATTTTGGAAACTAGACCCCCCAAGGAACTTATCTAGATGCATATTGAGCACTTTAAACCCCCAGGTGCTTCACAGAAGTTTATAACGCAGAGCCATGAAAATAAAAAATAATTTTTCTTTCCTCAAAAATGATTTTTTAGCCTGGAATTTCCTATTTTGCCAAGGATAATAGGAGAAATTGGACCCCAAGTATTGTTGACCAGTTTGTCCTGAGTACGCTGATACCCCATATGTGGGGGTAAACTACTGTTTGGGCGCACGGCAGGGCTCGGAAGGGATGGCACGCCATTTGGCTTTTTAAATGGAAAATTAGCTCCAATCATTAGCGGACTAGAAATAGGAAAAACCCAATGTGGCTAAACAAAGAAGTAAGACAGGCAATTAACAGTAAAAAGAAAGCATTTGCACTACTAAAGCAGGATGGCACCATTGAAGCTCTAAAAAACTATAGGGAGAAAAATACTTTATCTAAAAAACTAATTAAAGCTGCCAAAAAGGAAACAGAGAAGCACATTGCTAAGGAGAGTAAAACTAATCCCAAACTGTTCTTCAACTATATCAATAGTAAAAGAATAAAAACTGAAAATGTAGGCCCCTTAAAAAATAGTGAGGAAAGAATGGTTGTAGATGACGAGGAAAAAGCTAACATATTAAACACCTTCTTCTCCACGGTATTCACGGTGGAAAATGAAATGCTAGGTGAAATCCCAAGAAACAATGAAAACCCTATATTAAGGGTCACCAATCTAACCCAAGAAGAGGTGCGAAACCGGCTAAATAAGATTAAAATAGATAAATCTCCGGGTCCGGATGGCATACACCCACGAGTACTAAGAGAACTAAGTAATGTAATAGATAAACCATTATTTCTTATTTTTAGTGACTCTATAGCGACAGGGTCTGTTCCGCAGGACTGGCGCATAGCAAATGTGGTGCCAATATTCAAAAAGGGCTCTAAAAGTGAACCTGGAAATTATAGGCCAGTAAGTCTAACCTCTATTGTTGGTAAAATATTTGAAGGGTTTCTGAGGGATGTTATTCTGGATTATCTCAATGAGAATAACTGTTTAACTCCATATCAGCATGGGTTTATGAGAAATCGCTCCTGTCAAACCAATCTAATCAGTTTTTATGAAGAGGTAAGCTATAGACTGGACCACGGTGAGTCATTGGACGTGGTATATCTCGATTTTTCCAAAGCATTTGATACCGTGCCGCACAAGAGGTTGGTACACAAAATGAGAATGCTTGGTCTGGGGGAAAATGTGTGTAAATGGGTTAGTAACTGGCTTAGTGATAGAAAGCAGAGGGTGGTTATAAATGGTATAGTCTCTAACTGGGTCGCTGTGACCAGTGGGGTACCGCAGGGGTCGGTATTGGGCCCTGTTCTCTTCAACATATTCATTAATGATCTGGTAGAAGGTTTACACAGTAAAATATCGATATTTGCAGATGATACAAAACTATGTAAAGCAGTTAATACAAGAGAAGATAGTATTCTGCTACAGATGGATCTGGATAAGTTGGAAACTTGGGCTGAAAGGTGGCAGATGAGGTTTAACAATGATAAATGTAAGGTTATACACATGGGAAGAGGGAATCAATATCACCATTACACACTGAACGGGAAACCACTGGGTAAATCTGACAGGGAGAAGGACTTGGGGATCCTAGTTAATGATAAACTTACCTGGAGCAGCCAGTGCCAGGCAGCAGCTGCCAAGGCAAACAGGATCATGGGGTGCATTAAAAGAGGTCTGGATACACATGATGAGAGCATTATACTGCCTCTGTACAAATCCCTAGTTAGACCGCACATGGAGTACTGTGTCCAGTTTTGGGCACCGGTGCTCAGGAAGGATATAATGGAACTAGAGAGAGTACAAAGGAGGGCAACAAAATTAATAAAGGGGATGGGAGAACTACAATACCCAGATAGATTAGCGAAATTAGGATTATTTAGTCTAGAAAAAAGACGACTGAGGGGCGATCTAATAACCATGTATAAGTATATAAGGGGACAATACAAATATCTCGCTGAGGATCTGTTTATACCAAGGAAGGTGACGGGCACAAGGGGGCATTCTTTGCGTCTGGAAGAGAGAAGGTTTTTCCACCAACATAGAAGAGGATTCTTTACTGTTAGGGCAGTGAGAATCTGGAATTGCTTGCCTGAGGAGGTGGTGATGGCGAACTCAGTCGAGGGGTTCAAGAGAGGCCTGGATGTCTTCCTGGAGCAGAACAATATTGTATCATACAATTATTAGGTTCTGTAGAAGGACGTAGATCTGGGTATTTATTATGATGGAATATAGGCTGAACTGGATGGACAAATGTCTTTTTTCGGCCTTACTAACTATGTTACTATGTTACTATGTTACTATGACACCATGTCACGTTTGGAGAGCCCCTGTGTGCCTAAACATTGGAGATCCCCCAGAAATGACCCCATTTTGGAAACTAGACCCCCAAAGGAACTAATCTAGATGTGTGGTGAGGACTTTGAACCCCCAAGTGCTTCACAGAAGTTTATAACGCAGAGCCATGAAAAAAAAAAAAAATTATTTTCTCAAAAATTATCTTTTAGCCTGCAATTTTTTATTTTACAAAGGGTAACAGGAGAAATTTGACCCCAAAAGTTGTTGTCCAGTTTCTCCTGAGTACGCTGATACCCCATATTTGGGGGTAAACCACTGTTTGGGCACATGCCGGGGCTCGGAAGTGAAGTAGTGACATTTTGAAATGCAGACTTTGATGGAATGCTCTGTGGGCGTCACGTTGCGTTTGCAGAGCCCCTGATGTGGCTTAACAGTTAGAAACCCCCCACAAGTGACCCCATTTTGGAAACTAGACCCCAAAAGGAACTTATCTAGATGTGTGGTGAGCACTTTGAACCCACAAGTGCTTCATAGAAGTTTATAATGCAGAGCCGTGAAAATAATAAATACGTTTTCTTTCCTCAAAAATAATTATTTAGCCCAGAATTTTTTATTTTCCCAAGGGTTACAGGAGAAATTGGACGGCAAAAGTTGTTGTTCAGTTTCTCCTGAGTACGCTGATACCCCATGTGTGGGGGTAAACCACTGTTTGGGCACACGTCGGGGCTCAGAAGGGAAGTAGTGACTTTTGAAATGCAGACTTTGATGGAATGGTCTGCGGGCGTCACATTGCGTTTGCAGAGCCCCTGGTGTGCCTAAACAGTAGAAACCCCCCACAAGTGACCCCATTTTAGAAACTAGACCCCCCAAGGAACTTATCTAGATATGTGGTGAGCACTTTGAACCCCCAAGTGCTTCACAGACGTTTACAACGCAGAGCCGTGAATAATCATTTTTCTTTCCTCAAAAATGATGTTTTAGCAAGCATTTCTTTATTTTCACAAGGGTAACAGGAGAAATTGGACCCCAGTAATTGTTGCGCAGTTTGTCCTGAGTATGCTGGTACCCCATATGTGGGGGTAAACCACTGTTTGGGTGCACGTCGGGGCTCGGAAGTGAGGGAGCACCATTTGACTTTTTGAATACAAGATTGGCTGGAATCAATGGTGGCGCCATGTTGCGTTTGGAGACCCCCTGATGTGCCTAAACAGTGGAAACCCCTCAATTCTAACTCCAACACACCCCTAACCCTTATCCCAACTGTAGCCGTAACCCTAATCACAACCCTAACCCCAACACACCCGTAACCCCAACACACCCCTAACCCTAACCACAACCCTAATTCCAACCCAACCCTAGCCCTAAGGCTATGTGCCAACGTTGCGGATTCGTATGAGATTGTTCAGCACCGTTTTTGAAAAATCCGCGGGTAAAAGGCACTGCGTTTTACCTGCGGATTTACCGCGGATTTCCAGTGTTTTTTGTCCGGATTTCACCTGCGGATTCCTATTGAGGAACAGGTGTAAAACGCTGCGGAATCCGCACAAAGAATTGACATGCTGCGGAAAATACAACGCAGCGTTCCCGCGCGGTATTTTCCGCACCATGGGCACAGCGGATTTGGCTTTCCATATGTTTACATGGTACTGTAAACCTGATGGAACACTGCTGCGGATCCGCAGCCAAATCCGCACCGTGTGCACATAGCCTAATTCTAAAGGTATGTGCACACGCTGCGGAAAACGCTGCGGATCCGCAGCAGTTTCCCATGAGTTTACAGTTCAATGCAAACCTATGGAAAACAAAAATCGCTGTACACATGCTGTACACATGCTGCAGAAAAACTGCACGGAAACGCAGCGGTTTACATTCCGCAGCATGTCACTTCTTTCTGCGGATTCCGCAGCGGTTTTACAACTGCTCAAATAGAAAATCGCTGTTGTAAAACCGCATTAAAATGCGCAGAAAAAACATGGTAAATCCGCCATAAATCCGCAGCGGATTTATCAAATCCGCAGCGGAAAAATCCGCAGAGGACCAGAATATGTGTGCACATTCCTAACCCTACCCCTACCCCTAACCCTACCCCTAACCCTACACCTACCCCTAACCCTACCCCTAACCCTACCCCTAACCCTAACCCTACCCCTAACCCTAACCCTACCCCTAACCCTACCCCTAACCCTACCCCTAACCCTAACCCTAGTTCTTACCCCAACCTTAGTGGAAAAAATTTTTTTTTTATTTTTTTTATTGTCCCTACCTATGGGGGTGACAAAGGGGGGGGGTCATTTACTTTTTTTTTTTATTTTGATCACTGAGATATAACCTATCTCAGTGATCAAAATTCACTCTGGAACTGCACATGCGCCCGCCATTTTGGAAGATGGCGGCGCCCAGGAAAGAAGACGGACGGTCCCCGGGAGGCCAGGTAAGTATAAGGGGGGGGAGATCAGGGCACGGGGGGGGGCGTCGGAGCACGGGGGGGGGTGGATCGGAACACGGGGGGGTGGATTGGAGCACGGAGTGGGGGATCGCTGTGCGGGCGGGTGGATCGGAGCACGGGGGGGGATCGCTGTGCGGGGGGGATCGCTGTGCGGGGGGTGGGATCGGAGTGCGGGGGGGTTTGTTTGGAGCACGGGGGGTGTGATTGGAGCACGGGGGGAGCGGGCAGGAGGACGGGGGAGCGGAGCACAGGACCGAGGGGAGCGGACCACAGATCGGGGCGCTGGGGGGGCGATCGGAGGGGTGGGGTGGGTGCACATTAGTGTGTCCAGCCATGGCCGATGATATTGCTGCATCGGCCATGGCTGGATTGTAATATTTCACCATTTTTTTAGGTGAAATATTACAAATCGCTCTGATTGGCAGTTTCACTTTCAACAGCCAATCAGAGCGATCGTAGCCACGAGGGGGTGAAGCCACCCCCCCTGGGCTAAACTACCACTCCCCCTGTCCCTGCAGATCGGGTGAAATGGGAGTTAACCCTTTCACCCGGCCTGCAGGGACGCGATCTTTCCATGACGCATATGCTGCGTCATGGGTCGGAATGGCACCGACTTTCATGACGCACTGATTCCATTACCTCTGATTTAAAGGATCGGCCCGGGCTGCATAACCATTCCATTTCCGGTCCGCCTACGTCACATCTACCACCGCTAGGAGGCCTATTGCGCATATATCTGGGAGGGGACGGGCAGTAGCGGACATGCGCGGTAGCTGCGGTTGGTATCGCGAGATCTTCCTGCGTACCACAGCGATTCTGCGCAGGACGTCTCCCTTTGTATGCGTTTCATCATGATTCTGTGCAATAGGCCTCCAAGCAGTGGTGGATGTGACGTAGGCGGACCGGAAATGGAATGGTTATGCAGCCCGGGCTGATCCTTTAAATCAGAGGTAACGGAATCGGTGGTTTTACTTATCTGATATCATCGGGACACATGTTTCTTGATCAGGGCCTGCTGATGAGCCGAAGAGGCGAAACGCGTTGAGGCGGTACAGGGGAGAGGTGGACGGCATGCTGGGGCTGGATGAGTATTTAAATAGCCATAACCATAGCTAATCTGGAGGCATGCTCACCAGCATATCTATGTATATCATCTGATAGCATGCGTGCAGCATACTGATGGCATTATTGTTTGCTTAGTGGAGTAAAGTTGATTGCTCCAAGGCTGCTTATATCTAACCATGATCTTTTTCTCCCACATGTTCCTTATTGTTTTTATGGCACGGTGTAGGGTCTAGTGACCCTTAGACGTAGGAGTTTCTATGTCTAGTTGACATGGGTTCCTTTAGGTGTGCGATTGGGTAGTGGGACCCTGGACATACATTAAGGGTTCAATAGGGACCGCAGGGCCAGCTGCCTTGGAGTGGGGGCGCCACAACGTTTCCCCTAGGGCGCCAACCCCCGCAGGTAGGCAGGTACCAGTTTAGGTATCAGTGTAGGGATACTAGATCCTCCAACCAGTTTTTCCACGGTGTGTTTTTTGTGATTTTTGGGAGTACCACAGGTTGGTGGTATTTTAAATATTTTTTCTAATAAAAGTAAGTTTTATGGGGTTTTATATTATTTATTATAGATCAGCATGACAGAGAGAGCTGGCTTAGCTACAGAAATAAATCAATCAGTCAGCCAGCCCCCTTGGCACATAGCGCCAACCAATGGAGTGGTGCTATCAATACCTGTGACTGGTGAGGATGTCTTCGAATCAGGGCACATAGACAATCCTTCTTAAAATGGTTTTCCAGACTTGAACAAAAGTCTGCAGACTGTTGAATCATGACTGCATATGGTGTGCACAGTGTCACGATTCGCCCAGTATTACTCGTGCAAACTTTTGGACACTTGACCACATATATATATCATTTCCATGCTTGCGGTCACGTAACGATTTGCC
Organism: Ranitomeya imitator; assembly: GCF_032444005.1. Classification (NCBI taxonomy): domain Eukaryota; kingdom Metazoa; phylum Chordata; class Amphibia; order Anura; family Dendrobatidae; genus Ranitomeya; species Ranitomeya imitator. The sequence goes on along the minus strand of NC_091285.1, from coordinate 329,116,356 downwards.
GGATAAGTCTAGTCTACATGTGACTGCAAGTATGCAAATTGCAAACATGCAGCTACTGCCAGCTTGTGTCTGCAATACCAGGGAATTGGTGAGCAAACTGTGACGATTCAGTAGACTGCAGTCACATAAAGGGACTGCAGAATTTTGTCTCAAAACTGGACAAACACTTTAAGTATATTGGTAAGTTCTATATTTTTCAATTTTTAATACATTTCCAGATAATTTGCTTGAGCAAAATAACTGCAATATGCTATATTGGATAATATGAGAAATGTTTCTAAGTTTTCAGTGCACGGTCTTCAAAAGTATTCTTGCTAGAATTTGGTGTCTCATGGAATAGTATATTCTTTTGTGGGTTACCATCACTCAATTGCGCAGACCCACCACACAGAAATTTTTTCGAAGGGCAAAAATGTTGAGTGAAAATAATATGCCATTTGGATAAATCCATAGGGATCTGCTGTAAAAATAAAACCATAATTTCTGACAATTCTTTGAGCAGAGTATTTACATTAAATCCTTCTTAAGTGCATACTGCATGTTGCTTTTGTGATCTGAGAGCTGAATGGCTTTCTTTATGTCTGCCAGGATAGCATTAGTAATGATCCCCAATGGATATAAAAAGAAAATCTGTGATCATGATTTAGCAAATGTTGAAAAACAAGACTATCATTAATCTTTTACTTATGAATCAAATTTTCTTGGCAGGTTTTTTAAGCAAATGTTTTACCAACACGTGCTGCATTTGTCACAGATGTACGTTCTACACTCATTAATCAGCCAAAATATGATGGAATTTATTGGAAAATGTAAATATATCCCTGGCAACAGAAACAATTACTGTGGGAGAATTCCCAGATTCACAATCTGTGTTTTTCTTTTTGTAAAATGCGTGAACTCTTATTCCTTGCCAAATAGGTAGATGAGCCTCCAGTCAAAACAACTTTATGTACAACATATTACTGGAAAGTACAGAGATCTGTTTCTTATCTGGGCCTGTAGCCATGTCAAGGGGCATTTATAACCTCTAGAGCAAACAAGATTTCATCATCATCACCAGCATCATCAGCAGCAGGGAGTTCTTTTCGATAACAGCAGTTACACTATATAACAGAAGGGAGAAATGCTAATATCTGGGAATCCATAACACATCCAAGCTCTAGTTATAACACATTAAAAGAAGTGATCGTTCCAGATACAGTCCAACACCAACATTCCAAAGCTGATGTGGTTTTGGCCACTATGACCCTAGTTGTAGCAGGCCTGAAGCGTCTCAACGGTGGATCTTCGTGTTGGATTGTATCTGGAGCTATCACTACCTTTAAATGTGTTATACATAAAGCATGACTATTTGGCCGGGGTCACACTTGTGGGTGCCATGTGAGAAACTTGCACTAGTCTCTCACATCAATACCCGGCACAGACGCCGGCTCTCAGGAACGGAGCATTCAGCTGCGTAGAAATACATGCAGCTGCATGCTCTGGTCCTGAGTGCCGGCGGCAGTGCCGGGTATTGATGCGAAATACTCCTGTGAGTTTCTCGCATTGCACCCGCAAGTGTGACCCCGGCCATTGATACATTCTTGGGTGCATATGTTTCTTCCTTTTATGATACATTTAAGTTCAAAACTGAGTGTTGTGCAACCAGAGACTGTGTGGGTGAACTTATTTTCTTTGTTTGAACTAGCATTTAGACCATATAACTCTCTTTGTAAAGATATATTCATTATTCATGTCTTATTCATTATTCTTTTCAAAATCACAACATTTAGATCCCTAAACGTCCACTTCTAGGAGTCATCCAAGTTTTACAAAAATGGGCAAAAAAGTAAAGAATGTTACAAGATAAATAAACAACAATTGCCTACCCCTTGAATGCCCTACTGCTTAAGCACCAAAGCTCCTGTGGTCACAGCTACTGAAGTGACTGCTGAGGTCGGTAATTGGCTGCAGTGGTCATGTTAAAGGGAACCTGTCACCCCGTTTTTTGAGATTGAGATATAAATACTGTTAAATAGGGCCTGCGCTGTGCGTTACTATAGTGTATGTAGTGTACCCTGATTCCCCATGTATGCCGAGAAATACATTACCAAAGTCGGCGTTTTCGCCTGTCAATCAGGCTGGTCTGGTCAGGTGGGCGTGTTCACAGCGTTCTTTTCTTCCCCAGGTTTCCGTTGGTGGCGTAGTGGTGTGCGCATGTCCAAGGTCCGGATTCCCTGTGCCCACGTGAAGACACAGCGCGCGATCTGCGCTGTCATTCCTTTCATCGGTGCGGGCGGCCATCTTCCTGGGGCCGCGCGTGCGCAGATGTAGTGCTCTGCTGCACGGGGCTTCAGGAAAATGGCCGCGGGATGCCGCGCGTGCGCAGAAGAGATCGCGGCGGCCATTTTCCCAAAGCCGAGTTTGCATCTCGGCTTTGGGAAAATGGCCGCCGCGATCTCTTCTGCGCACGCGCGGCATCCCGCGGCCATTTTCCTGAAGCCCCGTGCAGCAGAGCACTACATCTGCGCACGCGCGGCCCCAGGAAGATGGCCGCCCGCACCGATGAAAGGAATGACAGCGCAGATCGCGCGCTGTGTCTTCACGTGGGCACAGGGAATCCGGACCTTGGACATGCGCACACCACTACGCCACCAACGGAAACCTGGGGAAGAAAAGAACGCTGTGAACACGCCCACCTGACCAGACCAGCCTGATTGACAGGCGAAAACGCCGACTTTGGTAATGTATTTCTCGGCATACATGGGGAATCAGGGTACACTACATACACTATAGTAACGCACAGCGCAGGCCCTATTTAACAGTATTTATATCTCAATCTCAAAAAACGGGGTGACAGGTTCCCTTTAATGCTCGATAGGAAATCATCACTGCCAATACTTGTGGAAACCGTTAGAATGTCACATCATCTGTAACCTGGTGCTACTGTTTTCAGTCTGCTGGCGCCGATGGTGATGGAGGAGTCATCATGATCAGTGTCTCTGGGCGCCACAGACATTGTGTGGCTGGAGATAACTGAAATGACTGGCATCTCTGGTTCTGCTGAGCCAGACTAATGGGTGTGTGCTGTTCAGCAGCCCATATGGTCTGATCCGCCTCCTGCTGCATCCAAGGGGCAGCACCACACCCTGCTTAACTCTCAGCATTCTGATGGCTACAGCTAGACATTGAGTATAGAAACTTTCTGAACTCTAGTATTTGTTTGTTCTTAGATTCGAAATAGACCCAGTTTATACCCAGACCTTGCCTGATTCTGATATCTCCTCTAGCCTTATGTAGGCCTGATTGACTACACTCTGACTGATTGCCTGCCATCCGGTCCCTGCTATCCTTCTGGCTACAGCTATTTATTTCCATTCCTGTCATTTGTCTTTTCACTACAGTTACTGACTTGGCTAGCAATGCTTCACTTGCCTCAGACTCGCTACACTGCTCAGCAGCCACTGCATGGAAGCAACTCAGGGGATGCCATTGTCCAGATTCGTGAATAAAAGTGCTAATTAATAGGGTAAGTAATGTTATTTTTGTTATTTCTATTTCCTTTGTCTCCTTTTAAAACATAAAAAAAATTACTAAGAAATTACCAAAGCACACACGTGCAATAATGATAATCGACCCATTTTCTTTTTTGTACTTTTTTTTGCCTAAAATATAAAGGAAATGCTTAACTTTAGGCCATTTGTAAATCATTTAATCTTCAACTTGCTTAACTGTTCACAATAACAGCAATTTTGACCGGGGGTGCCCAAACTTTTACATGCCACTGTATAAAGTCAGAATTAAATTACCTCAACCGTGACCTCCAGGGTAAAGACAAAACAATAATTGAAATTAATAGGTAAATGCTTTTACACAAAAGCTAAAATTGTGGTTGACTCAGAAAAGATGTATTTTATCACTTCCCCAGTTTGCAAAATTTGCTAAAGGAGCACACTCCATTTGAAAAAAAGATATCTATATTGGAAGCCATAAAAAGCTTACCAAAGAATTTGAGAAACGTTTTGTAGAGTTTCATGATGTTGAAGTCATAGCTTTATTTACGGCTAATTAGAGATGGGTGGACACCTGGATGTTCGGATCCGGCCGAACAGTTACAAAAAGTTCTGGTTCAGGTACCAGAGCAGTAGCTTGACCCAAACCCGAACCTGGACCCCATTCACTTGAATGAGGGATCCAAACATCCACTGTTTACTGCGCTGTAATGCGCATGACAGCGCGGCAAACACCGCTTCTTATCAGCAGTGATATCATCCCGTCAGTCAGAGAGCCATGGTTCCTACGCTGTCAGAAGACAGCGTGAACGCTCACTTGTGATCTGAGGTATAAAATTTACCTCTGGTCACTAGTGTCAGCTGATGGGACTACTGCTCCCATCATCCTACATCTGCTGCTGCTAATAACAGCGAGAGCAGGAGCGGCAGATGAGAATATTCATCAGCCGCTCCTGTGCTGTAAATAAATAATTTAAAAAAAAACGGGCGTGGGTTACCCTGCATTTTTGTTAACCAGCCAGGCAAAACTCACAGCTGTCAAAAATGGAGGGGACCCCACGCCGGTTATTTAAATTATTTATTCAGATAATTAAAAAATATGGCATGGGGACCCCTCTATTCTCGATAACTAGCCTTGCTGAAGCTGACAGCTGAGGGTTGCAGCCCCCAACTGAGTTTTGCCTGGCTGGTTATCAAAAATAGGGGGAATCCACGCCGGTTTAAAAAAAAATTATTTATTTACAGCGCAGGAGCGGCTGATGAATACTCCAATCCGCTGCTCCTTATTGCTTATTGCTGTTGTTAGCGGCATCAGGTTTCGGATGATGGGAGCAGTTGTCCCATCAGCTGATACCAGTGACTGGAGGTAAACTTTATACCTCCGATCACAGTTGAGCGCTCACGCTGTCTTTTGACAGCTTGGGAACCACAAATCTCTGACTGGCGGGGATGATTTCACCGCCGATCAGAAGCTGTGTTTGCCGAGCTGTCATGTGCATGACAGCACGACAAAAAGCCGGTGTTCCGACAGCCGAACCTGAACAGTAACACGGACTTCCTAGTGAAGTCTGTGTTCGGTGTCCATGCCAGAACAGCAGGTGTTCAGTACGGATGCTGAACTTTACTGGTCCGGGTTCGGCTATCTCTAAGTCTAATCCATTTATGACCACTGATATTTCTGTAATTCCAAAATCCACTTTTAATATGGACACTACTCAAATTGAAAATGATATTATAACATTGAACACTTATTTGCATCTCAAATCCAGGTGTCAGGAGGAAATCATTCAGAGATTAGTTGGTCGCTGCAAGTACCCTCTTTTGAAATGTGTTTCATAATGACAGAAGACCTGCTTTGGATTAACATACTGTATGTTTGTGAATCAGGTTTTTCTACTCTGAAAATTTTAAAATCTAAATACAGAACTCACTTTATAGATTAACACCTGGATGACTGCATGCATATGTGTGGCGCCCCTGAGGGTTCAGTCGCCACAGAGGTACTGCACTTCATCTGGAGGTGTGGTATCTCAATACCCAGGACTCTCTGTGGAATGTAAGCCCGCAAAGGCAGGGTCCTCTTCCCTCTGTATCAGTCTGTCATTGTTAGTTTGTTTACTGTAAGTGATATTTGTATTTTGATGTAACCCCTTTTAATGAACAGCACCATCAAATTAATGGTGCTAAGTAAATAAATAATAATAATAACACCAGCAACCAACACCTCACCACTCCAGACAGGGCACCTAGGCATACCCTATGGGAGGCCTCTTCCCAGTCTGGAGAGGGTTACTAGGTAGAGGGTGTGGGTGGAGCATGTAGTTAGGGGAGGAAAGAGTAAGGGAGTTATTCATTTGGAGCTGAGGACTTGAGCAGTGAGGAGCTCTTCTCAACACCAGAAGACAGAGAGAGAGTGAAGTTGCAGAAAGTGAGAGAGAGAAGGGTTCCTAGGGGCACGGGTAGTGAGCAATCCACCCGTGGGGACCGCATTCATGCTGACCGTCGCTAGGTGGAGGGACCAGGTTGCAGTGGGGAACCAACCCTCAAAGCTAGTGGAGAACTAAAAGGCTCAGCTAGCCAGCCGGAGGCTGTGGTATCTGTAAGTGCCACAGCCACATCCACACATATTCACTGAAAAGGCAGCCACATAGGACCCAGGGGACTACAGTGACGTCACCCAACAAGATCCGGGGCTGCTGGCTTAGGACACTGTGTGAAGGCGCAGGGCAGGAGAGGTGTGAATGTTAGAAAGTGTGAACCCATTCAGAAGAAACTAGCTGCTATAGACCTGGCAGCAGCCCCAGCCACTGAAAGCGCAACCAGGCCAGTCACCCAATGCACTCAAGCCACTCAGACACCGGTTGTAGAGTAAATTTTACTTGCACTCTGGTGCACCCGTTGAGCTATTTGATCCTGAACTTTCCCAGTCAGGGGGTTGCAGGCCTGATGACCTGCCCTGGAAGAAGTAAATTTCTATGACTCAAAAGCAAAAGAAAAAAAAAAAATCGGAATCTGTGGAAGCGCATGTAGCGCGAAACAGCTGTCATCCTTCAGACATCATGTTCTCCCTGTCCATATCCATGTACAAATAAAGACTTTTTACAGCATCGGGTTTGGTGAGTGCTAACCACTTTTTTCTTTTGCTTGTGAATTATATATCTTTTTGGTTGAGCACCCCTTATGCCCATGCATTGAGTAGGAGGTACAGGGGCTGGTACAGCATATTGTAGCACGCCAATAGGTGATCGCGAATGACAGCAGTGCGGGTATACTTTGTTTCTTTTTTTGGACAAAATTTCTATGACTGCTGTTACAAGTTAAAGTTACTGTCTAAAGTTACCGTTTGAAATTTTGAAAGATGATATGATCATGAATGGTGAGCGATTATATATATAGTTAGCACTAAGGTTGAGCGAAACGGGTCGTTCATTTTCAAAAGTCGCCGACTTTTGTCAAAGTCGGGTTTCATGAAACCCGATCCGACCCCTGTGCGGGGTCGGCCATGCGGTACGCGACTTTCGCGCCAAAGTCGCGTTTCAATGACGCGAAAAGCGCCATTTCTCAGCCAATAATAATAATAATAATAATAATAATTTTATTTATATAGCGCCAACATATTCCGCAGCGCTTTACAAATTATAGAGGGGACTTGTACAGACAATAAACATTACAGCATAACAGAAATACAGTTCAAAACAGATACCAGGAGGAGTGAGGGCCCTGCTCGCAAGCTTACAAACTATGGGGAAAAGGGGAGACACGAGAGGTGGATGGTAACAATTGCTTTAGTTATTCGGACCAGCTATAGTGTAAGGCTCAGGTGTTCATGTAAAGCTGCATGAACCAGTTACCTGCCTAAGTATGTAGCAGTACAGACACAGAGGGCTAATACTGCATAAAGTGTATGAGAACATGATGCGAGGAACCTTTTTTTTTTTTTTTTTTTTTTTTATTATAAATAGGCCACACAGGGATGAAGGTAAACGCAGAGTGTGGGCAGCGTGATGACATAGGTCCTGGTCCCCACCATCTTAGAGAAGGGCATTGCAGTGATTGGCTTGCTGTCTGCGGCGTCACAGGGGCTATAAAGGGGCGTTCCCGCCGACCGCCATGTTACTGCTGCTGATCTGAGCTTAGGGAGAGGTTGCTGCCGCTTCGTCAGAAGCAGGGATAGCGTTAGGCAGGGTCCATTAACCACCAAACCGCTTGTGCTGTAGCGATTTCCACTGCCCAACACCACCTTCGGTGTGCAGGGATAGTGGAAGCTACACTTTTTTTTTTCCTCAGCGCTGTAGCTCATTGGGCTGCCCTAGAAGGCTCCCTGATAGCTGCATTGCTGTGTGTACGCCGCTGTGCAAACCAACTGCTTTTTTCAAAGCACAAATCCTCTTGTTCCTTCCTTTCTGCACAGCTATCTTGTTTATTTGTCCACACTTTTTATTTAATTTGTGCATCAGTCCACTCCTTATTGCTGCCTGCCATACCTGGCTGAGATTACTGCAGGGAGATAGTAATTGAAGGACAGTTCCTTTTTTTTTTTTTGTGGGAGATTAAGATTGGCATTTCTGCTAGAGTGCCATCCCTGTCTGTGTCATCTCTCACTCAGTGGGCCATAGAAAGCCTATTTATTTTTTTGCTTGATTTGGGTTCTAAAATCTACCTGAAAAAATCACTACATCAATCAGTGGGAGAAAAATATTGGCCTCTGGGCTTGTGTGCCACTCTTGACTCCTGTGTGTGCCATCTCTCACTCAGTGGGCCATAGAAAGCCTATTTATTTTTTTGCTTGATTTGGGTTCCAAAATCTACCTGAAAAAATCACAACATCAATCAGTGGGAGAAAAATATTGGCCTCAGGGCTTGTGTGCCACTCCTGACTCCTGTGTGTGCCATCTCTCACTCAGTGGGCCATAGAAAGCCTATTAATTTTTTTGCTTGATTTGGGTTCTAAATTCTACCTGAAAAAAATCAATAAATCAATCAGTGGGAGATTAATATTGGCCTTTGGGCTTGTGTGCCAGTCCTAAGCGTGCCATCTCTCTCTCTCAGATAGTGGGCCATAGAAAGCCTATTTATTATTTTTTTTATTGGGTTTATAAATTTTCCCTGGAAAAAAAAAAAAAGTGGGAGATTAATATTGGCCTCTGGGCTTGCGTGCCAGTCCTGAGCGTGCCATCTCTCTCACAAATAGTGGGCCATAGAAAGCCTATTTATTTTTTGGGTTGATTTGGGTTCTAAATTCTACCTGAAAAAATCAATAAATCAATCAGTGGGAGATAAATATTGGCCTCTGGGCTTGTGTGCCACTCCTGACTCCTGTGTGCGTCATCTCTCACTCAGTGGGCCCTAGAAAGCCTATTTTTTGTTTTATTTGTTTTCTAAATTCTCCCTGAAAAAATCATTTTATTTTATTTGGTTTCTAAATTATTCCTGAAAAAATCATTTTTTTGTATTTTTTTTTCTAAAGTCTCCCTGAAAAAAAAAAAAAATCAAATCAGTGGGAGATTAATATTGCCCTTTCTGCTTGTGTGCCAGTCTTGACTCCTGGGTGTGCCATCTCTCTCTCTCCAATTGTGGGCCATAGAAAGCCTATTAATTTTTTTGCTTGATTTGGGTTCCAAAATCTACCTGAAAAAAATCACTAAATCAATCAGTGGGAGATAAATATTGGCCTCTGGGCTTGTGTGCCACTCCTGACTCCTGTGTGCGTCCTCTCTCACTCAGTGGGCCCTACAAAGCCTATTTTTTTTTTATTTGTTTTCTAAATTCTCCCTGAAACAATCATTTTATTTTATTTTGTTTCTAAATTCTTCCTGAAAAATTCATTTTTTTGTATTTTTTTTTTCTAAAGTCTCCCTGAAAACAAAAAAAAAAAAATCAAATCAGTGGGAGAGTAATATTGCCCTTTCTGCTTGTGTGCCAGTCTTGACTCCTGGGTGTGCCATCTCTCTCTCTCTCTCCAATTGTGGGCCATAGAAAGCCTATTTATTTTTTTGCTTGATTTGGGTTCCAAAATCTACCTGAAAAAATCACTAAATCAATCAGTGGGAGATAAATATTGGCCTCTGGGCTTGTGTGCCACTCCTGACTCCTGTGTGCGTCATCTCTCACTCAGTGGGCCCTAGAAAGCCTATTTTTGTTTTATTTGTTTTCTAAATTCTCCCTGAAAAAATCATTTTATTTTATTTGGTTTCTAAATTCTTCCTGAAAAAATCATTTTATTCTATTATTTTTTTTTCCTAAAGTCTCCCTGAAAAAACAAAACAAAAACAAATCAGTGGGAGATTAATATTGCCCTTTCTGCTTGTGTGCCAGTCTTGACTCCTGGGTGTGCCATCTCTCTCTCTCTCTCTCCAATTGTGGGCCATAGAAAGCCTATTTATTTTTTTGCTTGATTTGGGTTCCAAAATCTACCTGAAAAAAATCACTAAATCAATCAGTGGGAGATAAATATTGGCCTCTGGGCTTGTGTGCCACTCCTGACTCCTGTGTGCGTCATCTCTCACTCAGTGGGCCCTAGAAAGCCTATTTTTTGTTTTATTTGTTTTCTAAATTCTCCCTGAAAAAATCATTTTATTTTATTTGGTTTCTAAATTCTTCCTGAAAAAATCATTTTATTCTATTATTTTTTTTTCCTAAAGTCTCCCTGAAAAAAACAAAAACAAAAAACAAATCAGTGGGAGATTAATATTGCCCTTTCTGCTTGTGTGCCAGTCTTGACTCCTGGGTGTGCCATCTCTCTCTCTCCAATTGGGGGCCATAGAAAGCCTATTAATTTTTTTGCTTGATTTGGGTTCCAAAATCTACCTGAAAAAATCACTAAATCAATCAGTGGGAGATAAATATTGGCCTCTGGGCTTGTGTGCCACTCCTGACTCCTGTGTGCGTCCTCTCTCACTCAGTGGGCCCTACAAAGCCTATTTTTTTTTTATTTGTTTTCTAAATTCTCCCTGAAACAATCATTTTATTTTATTTTGTTTCTAAATTCTTCCTGAAAAATTCATTTTTTTGTATTTTTTTTTCTAAAGTCTCCCTGAAAAAAAAAAAAATCAAATCAGTGGGAGATTAATATTGCCCTTTCTGCTTGTGTGCCAGTCTTGACTCCTGGGTGTGCCATCTCTCTCTCTCTCTCTCTCCAATTGTGGGCCATAGAAAGCCTATTTATTTTTTTGCTTGATTTGGGTTCCAAAATCTACCTGAAAAAATCACTAAATCAATCAGTGGGAGATAAATATTGGCCTCTGGGCTTGTGTGCCACTCCTGACTCCTGTGTGCGTCCTCTCTCACTCAGTAGGCCATAGAAAGCCTATTTTTTTTTATTTGTTTTCTAAATTCTCCCTGAAACAATCATTTCATTTTATTTGGTTTATAAATTCTTCCTTAAAAAATCATTTTTTTTTATTATTTTTTTTTTTCTAAAGTCTCCCTTTTAAAAAAAAAAAAACAAATCAGTGGGAGATTAATATTTACATTTGCGCTTCAGTGACAGTCCTGCGTGTGTGGCATCTCTCTCATTTGTTGCCACCAACAACAGAGTGTGTAACATTGTGCCTGATTTTCGTTGTGGTCTCACCCACCTGTAAAGGGGTAGCTAAATCATACTGAAGTTATAGCTCACCGTGTAAGTTGTGTGACAGCAACAAATACCGTTAGTTTGGTAACGTTTTTAAAACAATGAGGAAGTCTGGTGGAAGAGGTCGTGGCCGGGGGCGTTCATTGTCAGCTGGTAATGAGGGTAGTGGTAGTGGTGGAGCATCAGGTGGTCGTGGGAAAAAAAATATTGCACCTAAGTCTGGAGCTGTGGAGCCAGGTTTGTCGTCTGGCTACACAAGGCCTCGAACGCTCCCTTTTCTGGGAGTAGGAAAACCTCTTTTAAAGCCCGAGCAGCAAGAGCAAGTTTTGGCTTATCTTGCTGACTCAGCCTCTAGCTCTTTTGCCTCCTCTCGTGAAACTGGTAAAAGTAAAAGCAGCGCGTCGTTAGTGGATGTTCACGGTCAGGGACAAGTCACTTCTTTGTCCTCTTCAGCAAAAACAACAACAGAGAAGAATGCAGCAGGCGACACAACGGGTTACTCCATGGAGCTCTTTACACATACCGTCCCTGGCTTAGAAAGTGAAGCAGTTAACAGTCCATGCCCATTACAAGTTGAATCTGACATGGAGTGCACTGATGCACAGCCACAGCCAGACTACTATGCTGGTCCTTTGACTCAGACCACAACATTGCCCTCGCAGGGTGCTGATCAAGAATCAGACCCTGATGAGACTATGTTGCCCCATCACGAACGCTATACCACCGACCGACACGGTGACACAGACGAAGTTGCACACGAGCTACAAGAAGAGGTAATAGATGACCCAGTTCTTGACCCCGATTGGCAGCCATTGGGGGAACAGGGTGCAGGCGGCAGCAGTTCTGAAGCGGAGGAGGAGGGGCCGCAGCAGGCATCAACATCGCAACAGGTTCCATCTGCCGGGCCCGTATCTTGCCCAAAACGCGTGGCAAAGTCAAAACCTGTTGGAGGACAGCGTGGCCATCCGGTTAAAGCTCAGTCTGCAATGCCTGAAAAGGTATCCGATGCTAGAAAGAGTGCAGTCTGGCATCTGGCATCCGCGTACACAGGGTTTGAACGCCCACATAGCTAGACTAATCTCGTTAGAGATGATGCCCTACCGGTTAGTTGAAAGCGAAGCTTTCAAAGCCCTGATGGACTACGCTGTACCACGCTACGAGCTACCCAGTCGACACTTTTTTTCCAGAAAAGCCATCCCAGCCCTCCACCAGCATGTTAAAGAGCGCATCGTCCATGCACTCAGTCAATCTGTGAGCACAAAGGTGCACCTGACAACAGATGCATGGACCAGTAGGCATGGCCAGGGACGTTACGTGTCCATCACGGCACACTGGGTAAATGTGGTGGATACAGGGTCCACAGGGGACAGCAAGTTTGGGACAGTTCTGCCTAGCCCACAGTTTAGGAAACAGTTGGCTGTAGCCGTTCGCACCCCCTCCTCCTCGTCCTCCTGCAGAAGCGAGACCTCGTCCACAGACCGCAGTCGCACAACCACTCCATCCGCAGCTGCCACTGTTGCACACCAGGTCTCCCATTATGGGGCAGCTACTGGCAAACGTCAGCAGGCTGTATTGGCTATGAAGTGTTTGGGCGACAACAGACACACCGCTGAAGTTGTCGGAGTTCTTGCAGAAAGAAACGCAGTCGTGGCTGGGCACTGTAGATCTTGAGGCAGGCAAGGTAGTGAGTGATAACGGAAGGAATTTCATGGCTGCCATCTCCCTTTCCCAACTGAAACACATTCCTTGCCTGGCTCACACCTTAAACCTGGTGGTGCAGTGCTTCCTGAAAAGTTATCCGGGGTTATCCGACCTGCTCCTCAAAGTGCGTGGACTTTGCTCACATATCCGCCGTTCGCCCGTACACTCCAGCCGTATGCAGACCTATCAGCGTTCTTTGAACCTTCCCCAGCATCGCCTAATCATAGACGTTGCAACAAGGTGGAACTCAACATTGCACATGCTTCAGAGACTGTGTGAACAGAGGCGGGCTGTTATGTTTTTGTGGGAGGATACACATACACGGGCAGGCAGTAGGATGGCAGACATGGAGTTGTCAGGTGTGCAGTGGTCAAAGATTCAAGACATGTGTCAAGTCCTTCAGTGTTTTGAGGAATGCACACAGCTGGTTAGTGCAGACAACGCCATAATAAGCATGAGCATCCCCCTAATGCGTCTGCTGATGCAAAGTTTGACGCACATAAAGGATCAGGCGTCTGCAGCTGAGGAAGAGGAAAGCCTTGATGACAGTCAGCCATTGTCTGGCCAGGGCAGTGTACAGGACGAGGTAGCGGGCGAACAGGAGGAGGAGGACGAGGAGGATGATGGGGATGATTATATTTTTAATGAGGAAGCTTTTCCGAGGCCAGTGGAAATTGTTGGCGCGGCAAGGCCGGGTTCTGGTTTTTGGAGGGACACAAGTGACGTGGATTTGCCTGAAACTGCCCCTCAACCAAGCACAACCACAGATTTGAGAACTGGAACTTTGGGCCACATGGCGGATTATGCCTTACGTATCCTCAAAAGGGACACACGCATAACAAAAATGATGAACGATGACGATTACTGGTTGGCCTGCCTCCTTGATCCTCGCTATAAAGGCAAATTGCAAAATATAATGCCACATGAGAACTTGGAACTAATATTAGCAACCAAACAATCAACTCTTGTTGACCGTTTGCTTCTGGGATTCCCTGCACACAGCGCCCGTGATCGTTCTAACACGAGCTGCAGGGGCCAGCAGACCAGAGGTGTTAGAGGGGCAGAAATCAGAAGTGGCGTTGGCCAGAGGGGTTTTCTGACCAGGTTGTGGAGTGATTTTGCTATGACCGCAGACAGGACAGGTACTGCAGCATCAATTCAAAGTGACAGGAGACAACATTTGTCCAGTATGGTTACTAACTATTTTTCATCCCTTATCGACGTTCTCCCTCAACCGTCATTCCCATTTGATTACTGGGCATCAAAATTAGACACCTGGCCAGAATTGGCAGAATATGCATTGCAGGAGCTTGCTTGCCCGGCAGCTAGTGTCCTATCAGAAAGAGTATTCAGTGCTGCAGGTTCAATACTAACAGAAAAAAGGACTCGTCTGGCTACCCAAAATGTAGATGATCTAACCTTCATTAAAATGAACCACAACTGGATTTCGAAATCTTTTGCCCCACCTTGCCCGGCTGACACCTAGCTTTCCTATGTAAAGGTCTTGCCTGTGGACTATTCTGAACGACTTTTCCAATCTCGTAATTTGCAGCACCTGATTGTCCAGCATCCGACATGTTAACACCTCCCTAAATGGCCAAAGTCCCCACACGGGGCCGTGGTATCGCCACTTGGCGCCAGCACCCGTGAGAGTACTGTTTGTCTGAAGAGGTGGGTGTGCCCGCTTTTGGTCGACGGCACTGCCACTAGGTCCCTCATAGTACAATAAAGTGTCTGGCGGTGGTGGTGCGCACCCAACGTCAGACACACCGTTGTAATATGAGGGGCCCTGGGCCTGTACCGCCGGCCACAAGACAGTCCCCCCCCCAGGTCAAACAGTGCTCTACGACTTGCAAAATTTTCTCTCACAGCTCCACCAATGTTTAGTCTATGCGCTGACATCCTTCAATGCCTGGCACTGTCAATACCATTGTATTGACATTTTTCTTATGTTAGGCCTTCGAAGCCTGTCTGCGGTCACTCCTTCCACTAGGCCTCCACTGACCTGTCTACTGCTGCCCGTGTTCCCCTGGAACCAATTTTAAATTGCCTACAGCCAGCCCAATTTATTATGTTAGGGCTTCGAAGCCTGTCTGCGGTCCCTCCTTCCACTAGGCCTCCACTGACCTGTCTACTGCTGCCCGTGTTCCCCTGGAACCAATTTTAAATTGCCTACAGCCAGCCAAATTTATTATGTTAGGGCTTCGAAGCCTTTCTGCGGTCCCTCCTTCCACTAGGCCTCCACTGACCTGTCTACTGCTGTCCGTGTTCCCCTGGAACCAATTGTAAATTGCCTACATCCCAATTTTTGTTATGTTAGGCCTTCGAAGCCTGTCTGCGGCCCGTTCTTTCCACTACTACTACACTGACCAGGCCACTGCTGCCCGTGTTCCCCTGGAACCAATTTTAAATTGCCTACAGCCAGCCCAATTTATTATGTTAGGCCTTCAAAGCCTGTCTGCGGTCCCTCCTTCCACTAGGCCTCCACTGACCTGTCTACTGCCGCCCGTGTTCCCCTGGAACCAATTTTAAATTGCCTACAGCCAGCCCAATTTATTATGTTAGGGCTTCGAAGCCTGTCTGCGGTCCCTCCTTCCACTAGGCCTCCACTGACCTGTCTACTGCTGCCCGTGTTCCCCTGGAACCAATTTTAAATTGCCTACAGCCAGCCCAATTTATTATGTTAGGGCTTCGAAGCCTGTCTGCGGTCCCTCCTTCCACTAGGCCTCCACTGACCTGTCTACTGCCGCCCGTGTTCCCCTGGAACCAATTTTAAATTGCCTACAGCCAGCCCAATTTATTATGTTAGGGCTTCGAAGCCTGTCTGCGGTCCCTCCTTCCACTAGGCCTCCACTGACCTGTCTACTGCTGCCCGTGTTCTCTGGAACCAATTTTAAATTGCCTACAGCCAGCCCAATTTATTATGTTAGGGCTTCGAAGCCTGTCTGCGGTCCCTCCTTCCACTAGGCCTCCACTGACCTGTCTACTGCTGTCCGTGTTCCCCTGGAACCAATTGTAAATTGCCTACATCCCAATTTTTGTTATGTTAGGCCTTCGAAGCCTGTCTGCGGCCCGTTCTTTCCACTACTACTACACTGACCAGGCCACTGCTGCCCGTGTTCCCCTGGAACCAATTTTAAATTGCCTACAGCCAGCCCAATTTATTATGTTAGGCCTTCAAAGCCTGTCTGCGGTCCCTCCTTCCACTAGGCCTCCACTGACCTGTCTACTGCTGCCCGTGTACCCCTTGAACCAACATCAGAAAATATAAAAATAAGTATTTTGCTTATAAAAAAGAAAATACTGGAGAGATATCAAATGCAGACATTTTAACATTAAAAACAAACACATACAACAAAAATCTGGTACAGTACTAAAAATGGCCACCAGCTACAATAACTTTCTCCTGCAAGTAGTTAACTGAAAGTTTTTTTCAATTTAAAACACAGATATGGCATCCACCGAGTGTTGTCCTGTCGCGTCTTCTTTATATTATTGCCAAGAAGATGCAAAACAATGAAAATAATAAAATCATTATTTACCAAAAAAATAGAGTAAGTCAAAACCACATTGCAAATAAACATTCATTACAAATAAAGAAGCAGGGCGCGTCCGAGGGTGAGTATATACCTAATAAGAATATAATCACCCTCGGACGCGCCCTGCTTCTTTCCGACAGCCTTCCTTCCTAAGAATCAGCCCTTCCGTGGTGTAGAGAGAGGGTGTGTTACACTCCAAGGTGTTCCCCAGGTTGCCTTTCCTGAGCTTCGATCTTCATGCTCTCGTTTAGTAGTTGTCGGAAAGTAGGCTGCATTAGGCCTACAAATTGGGTATGGGGTGGAGAGAGATGGTGTGTTACACTCCAAGGTGTTCCCCAGGTTTCCTTGCCATTGCTTCGGTCTTCCGACTCTCGTTTAGTAGTTGTAGAAAACTACACTGCATTAGGCCTACAAAATGGGTATCGGGTGGAGAGAGATGGTGTGTTACACTCCAAGGTGTTCCCCAGGTTTCCTTGCCATTGCTTCGGTCTTCAGACTCTCGTTTAGTAGTTGTAGAAAACTACACTGCATTAGGCCTACAAAATGGGTATCGGGTGGAGAGAGATGGTGTGTTACACTCCAAGGTGTTCCCCAGGTTTCCTTGCCATTGCTTCGGTCTTCCGAGTCTCGTTTAGTAGTTGTAGAAAACTACACTGCATTAGGCCTACAAAATGGGTATCGGGTGGAGAGAGATGGTGTGTTACACTCCAAGGTGTTCCCCAGGTTTCCTTGCCATTGCTTCGGTCTTCCGACTCTCGTTTAGTAGTTGTAGAAAACTACACTGCATTAGGCCTACAAAATGGGTATCGAGTGGAGAGAGATGGTGTGTTACACTCCAAGGTGTTCCCCAGGTTTCCTTGCCATTGCTTCGGTCTTCCGACTCTCGTTTAGTAGTTGTAGAAAACTACACTGCATTAGGCCTACAAATTGGGTATCGGGTGGAGAGAGATGGTGTGTTACACTCCAAGGTGTTCCCCAGGTTTCCTTGCCATTGCTTCGGTCTTCCGACTCTCGTTTAGTAGTTGTAGAAAACTACACTGCATTAGGCCTACAAAATGGGTATCGGGTGGAGAGAGATGGTGTGTTACACTCCAAGGTGTTCCCCAGGTTTCCTTGCCATTGCTTCGGTCTTCAGACTCTCGTTTAGTAGTTGTAGAAAACTACACTGCATTAGGCCTACAAAATGGGTATCGGGTGGAAAGAGATGGTGTGTTACACTCCAAGGTGTTCCCCAGGTTTCCTTGCCATTGCTTCGGTCTTCCGACTCTCGTTTAGTAGTTGTAGAAAACTACACTGCATTAGGCCTACAAAATGGGTATGGGGTGGAGAGAGATGGTGTGTTCCACTCCAAGGTGTTCTCCAGGTTGCCTTTCCTGAGCTTCTATCTTCAGGCTCTCGTTAAATTGTGGTTAAATGGAACAACTGCATTTGGCGTACTAGTTGGTTTGGGGCCTACTTACAGTGTCTGCCGCTCCTTGCTGTTCTCCTGGTTTCCTGTCCTGAAATTCCGTTTTCAGGCGTTCGTTAAGTAGTTGTTAATGTTAGACTGCATTTGGCCTACTAGTTGGGTTGGGGCCTACTATCTGTGTCTGCCACTACTTGCTGTTCTCCTCCACTGAACAAAGCTGTGCCGCCTGTTTACTACGGTTGCCAATTTTGAACTGCATTTCGACTACTTACTGATTTGGGCCTACTCTCTGTGTCAGCCTCTCATTCCAGTTGTCCTCCACTGCAATGCCCCCTGGTTATTCCTGTGTTACCAATTTTGAACTGCATTTAGCCAACTTTATTCTTTGGGCCTATATCTGTGTTTCCTCCTCATCCTGCCCATTGCCCAGCCAGTGATAGATGAGTCTGCTGGTACATTGACCCATAATGCAACATTCCCCGTGCACGCTACACAACAACATTGTGACCCTGCTGAAAGTCAGGTTGCTCTTCCCGCATACCATACCACCTTACACGGGGACAAAGAGGAAGGTGCAGATGAAAGTGCAGGTTCCTTCATCAGGTGGGGGGAGGAATACTAGTTGGCGACGTCACTGGCACAGGGCCTCTCATAGTACGCAAAAGTGTTGCTGCCGGTGGGAGGCGCCCCCGCCGTGCAAACACACCGCTGTACTTTGAGGGGCCCTGTGCCAGTGCCAATGCCAACGAGTGGGCCCCCCCTGCTTGCTCAGGTTCACAGCACTTGCAAAGTTGAAATACTTACCTCTCCCTGCTCCACTGCCGTGACGTGGTCCAGATTTCCTGGGCCCACTAATTACTTGAACCAGCCCTACCCACCACAACTTTAGCCAAATGACCCCCAATTTCAAATGCCTTCCAATTATTATAAGGTAAATTACGCTTGACAAGCTTCATTAAGAAGAATGGATGGTTTTGACATTAAAATGGGCACTCTAGGTGTTTTCCTGGCCCCCACTCACTGCCGACTATGCTGCCCCATTGACTTGCATTGGGTTTCGTGTTTCAGTCGATCCTGACTTTACGTCATAATCGGCCGATTTCACTCGACCCGACTTTTGAGATAGTCGGGTTTCGCGAAACCCGGCTCGACTCTAAAAAGGTCAAGGTCGCTCAACTCTAGTTAGCACATCTTATTGTGCTCCTTGTTGGTTTTACATCACCCCTTTTAGAGTGTGAGTAGGACACTCTACCCCTTTAATAAAAGACCAAAGAACAAAAACAGTCTGGCATGTCCGAAGAAGTGGTCCAACGTGGAGACAAGCTATGCCTTGTAGTCATGCCCAAGTACTACGTTGGGGGCTTGAGACGGGTTCCCCATACAGCACTAAAGAGAGGGATGCCCCGGTTTGGGATCCCATTGAAACCTACTGAACTTGATAGACAAAGTATTATAACATTTGATAGAAAATGTTTCATTGCACTTAATCGAGAATGTTCTGTTGTCCTTAACTGAGAATATCTTATTGAATGTGAAAGAGAATGTCTACTGAAAATAAATGCTAATGTATTGTAGAAAGTAATATTAATGTTTTATAGGAAGTAATGCTTTTATGGCATCTAATGCAACGTTTAACTACCAAATGCATCCCATAAAGGGAAGAGGAGTTTACCTGTTGACATGCATGTCCAAAAACATTTTGCATGTTTTTCTGTATTATGTTTTACTTTGTTCCAGCCCGAGGATGTGCCGTGTTTAACGGGGGGGGGGGGGGGTTTAATTGGGGTAGTTACGTGGCACCCCTGAGGGTTTAGTCACCACAGAGGTACGCACCTCATCCTGAGGTGTGGTATCCCGCTCTCTGGTAAAGAGGGTCCTCTTCCCTCTGTATCAGTCTGTCATTGTTAGTTTGTTTACTGTAAGTGATATTTGTATTTTGATGTAGACCCTTCTCATGTACAGCACCATCGATCCCCGAGCCAGGACTCACTCTTTCATGTAGCATGCCAGGGTGTCATAGGACAAGACCAGTGCCTCACCTACGGCTACCGCCTTGCGCCATTCTATATATCCGTGGTGTCATCAAACAGTCTCTGGTGTGGCCAAACAACACTTTTCTATCTAATTATTCTGCATTTATCTTCACCCTCCTCTTCGTTGATTGATAGATCTGACTTTACAGGAGCCTGTGAAATATGGAGATAAGTGGAAAAAAATAAGTGGGAGGGTGCACTTAACTGTTTGACCAAGCCAAGAGTGTCCGAACTCCTGTGCTTGGTTTGAACACTTATTTTGTGCTGAAAGTCTCCCATAAAGGGGTTGTCCAAAATGTAACTGAATTTAAAATTACCTAGGCAGTAAGAAAGGAAAAAGGGCCTAGTGTAAATATAAAAAATATGTGATATACTTTTCTTATAATGACCCTATATTTTGTACCTTCCTAGCCGCTTTTCATTCATCTTTGACAAACCTCAGCATCCCAAACAACAGCTCCACCAAAGACTGGATGACATTTCCAAGAGTGGTTGTGGCGTCCCTTATGCCAGAAATGTTACTCCAACCCTAGTTCATCCAGACTCTAATGCATTAAGAGTAGTGATGAGCGAATTTGTTCAGAAAACGATCGACAAACATAAATTTGGTACGAATATGTTACATTCGGATTCGTGATCAAAAATACGGGCAAAATGTTATAAAATCGGTAAAAATCGATAACATTTGGTAAAAAGTGCGGGAAAATATTTGCGCTGCCTCAAAAATATTTTCAGCACTTTTGCAATGATAATGGTGTTGTATCATGAGTGTTCTGCATGTGTTTGATGAGGGGAAGAGGTTTGCAGAGCTCAGAGGCGCGGCTTTCTTATCAACTTTTTTTTCCCTAACTTTATGTGTGCACATTACGGTTAGCCAATCAGGGCACAGGAAAGATCCACAACGTCCTGATATAGTGGCTTGTGTCATTGGCTGCTAAAATCACATGTCCCTCTCCATATAGAGAGCGGACATCTTGTTTTAGTGCCATTTTGACACTGTAAGGGACTTGCCCAGGAGATGTCTTATAGAAAAGAAGAAGAACAACAGTCCCACTCCTGTGGGTACCCCTCATGAAGTCTGAAGAAGGGCGGAGGGAGGAAAAAAAAGGAAGAAAAATTGTTAGAGCAGTGCCCCAGAGACCTGGTCGTTGCAGTATTGTCGTTCTTCCACCAGGGGGAGTGATGTTACGTCTGATGGCACCAAAGGAGTTCACCTTACCAGGTATCACAGCCACACACACACTTCACACGCCAGTCCACCAGGGGGAGCTAAGGGTTCTATCTACTAGGCCACTCCTCACTTTAGGGTAAAACTGGTGGGTTGGGGAGGAAGTTAGAGAGTTCCTGGCTGGAGACCGACGAGGAAAGGTCTCCAGGTTGAGCTGGCTGGAGTGATCTCCAGTCAGATCCAGACTGCGGTCTGAGGAGGACAGAAATTACACGGAGCTGCGCCTGCAACCCATGCGGCAGCATCCTAGGAAAGGACACGAAAGGAATTGTGTTGTAGGGAGTGAGCCACGAAGTCACAGAAAAAGGAGAACAAAAAACCAGAAGGATTCCTGTCCTGAGAGAGGCTGCCTCCTTCTGGAGCGCGGGCCGGTGGCCGGAACACCGAGGGAGTAATAGACTCTACGCTTTACTTCAGAGACCAGCAGGGCAGTCATTTCCAAGTTGGCTGTCCGACCTAGACACCTAAGCAGACGTGGTGGCAATTGTGGAGGAGGGGCATCTCTAGGGTCCCTATAAAATAGCCTCAGGCCATCACCATCATACGGGTTTGTCCTATCCATCTGGGGGACAGAGAGAGAGAGAAGTAACAACAGTGAGGACCTTATGGTAGCTTATGCAAGTAGGGACCTACTACATTAACCTTTAATAGGTATGTATTAAAATGGCCCTATCAGGCACATCAATTGAAAACAATGAAAAAGAAAAAAGGACAAAACGAACAAATTAGTAGTGCTCAGTGCCCTAATACCTACACAGAGGGAAAACTCAACAAAAACAAACAACAGATAACACAAACAGCACTGTAGTATGCTAAATCCCAGCCAAAACCTATTACAGTCTCTCCATGTGGACCAAGGAAATATCCATTGGGATCATACACAATATAAGCTAGCAATAATATAATCAGGTGAATATATCCAGAAGGGATCTCACTACAACACAGATCTAGTTCACGTTTTGTCGCTGCTTAATATTGTTAAGGGGGACTGAAAGGGTGGCTTATATCCAAAGGACTCTCGAAGTTACTTACTATGGTTACTACAAATGGGATAAGCAACAGTGCAGTGTACAAACATTCCTAGACATCAAAAAAGCCTTCTTTTATAAGTCACCAACATATTACGGGATAGCCATAACCCATTACCATATATGAGCATCCCTGCTGGGTTAAATAATGGCTTCTTAAAGGGTTAATGATTGTGCGTCTTTCAGAGACATGAACGCTGCGATGCAAACAATACAATGTGGATCTCACCGCTTGTAAATCACTGCCATCGCCCGCCGTTCTCTTCCCTTCGCACATATCATACTAGACCCTCATGTCGGAATGTTAGATTGTGAAGCGGCGTCTCCCGACGCGTTTCTTCATCCAAGATTCATCAGGGGAGAGGTGCTGCTGCCTTTGCGGGTTCCCCCTTCCGTGTAATTTCTAAACTACGCTCGGTGCCGCGCCACACTTAGCTCCGCCCATTGGCGTGTGACGCGCACCACGAGCTTGGCTCTGCCTTTCCGGTACAGTTGGAGGAATCCCCCTACCAGATGACGCACTGGGAATCCCGGCTCGAAGGCGCATGCGCCCCTCCATAGCCGGGCCAGTTACATCACTGGAAAACTATGTGGGTTCCTGCCGGATTAACAGCAAAAGAATGAATGGAATATAAATGCGTGCTTTCACGCTATTTAATACCCTCAGGATGCTCATTTATATTTCAAATTCAGGCTCATCTGTAACCCAGTTAAAGAACATCCATCAACAGGAGCTGCAAATAACTTCATTCCTCCTGTTCACCTATTGGCATGATCCAGGAATATCTCAGCATGTATTTTAATCGTCATCAAACTGTCACAAAAA
Organism: Ranitomeya imitator; assembly: GCF_032444005.1. Lineage (NCBI taxonomy): Eukaryota > Metazoa > Chordata > Amphibia > Anura > Dendrobatidae > Ranitomeya > Ranitomeya imitator. The sequence goes on along the minus strand of NC_091285.1, from coordinate 329,093,529 downwards.
ACCGGGTCAGTTAACCCTTCACTGAGACCAAAACTTGACTAACCCCCTAGAGAGCAAGACAAGGACGAGAGGGAAATTGGGTCTTTACAAGTTCAGTTTGGTGAGGCATTGTTTTAATAATAAAGGAGAAAATTGTCATATATGGGTCACCACTCCTTCACCTCCCCAGTAAACGTGGGAAACAGTGCCCCTACCAAAACCCTACCATGCATAACCTACACTCCTTTCCCTACCTACCGCGGAGGGGCACTGCGATGGGTAGCCCTTGTGCGCCTTCGTATGCAAATTTGGTCCTGGGCTGGTGGGAGGAAACGGTCGTTTTCGGTGACACCATGACCCATCCTGGGGAGAGGATAGTTCTGTGGCTGAGATATATTGATGATGTGTTTGTAATATGGAAAGGAGATGCCACTCAGTTTGTAAGCTTTGTGGAAAGTTTAAACATCAATGATCTGGGTCTCCGTTTCACCTATGAAGTCAGTACCACCAGGTTGGCATTTTTGGACACATGTGTAGAGAGATGTCCCAATGGTGAATTAATTACAAGAACACATAGAAAAGACACGGCCACGAACTCCCTCCTCAGGTGGGAAAGCAGTCACCCTGCCCCTCTGAAGAGAGGCAATTTTCTCCTTTATTATTAAAACAATGCCTCACCAAACTGAACTTGTAAAGACCCAATTTCCCTCTCGTCCTTGTCTTGCTCTCTAGGGGGTTAGTCAAGTTTTGGTCTCAGTGAAGGGTTAACTGACCCGGTTTTTTGTGACAGTTTGATGACGATTAAAATACATGCTGAGATATTCCTGGATCATGCCAATAGGTGAACAGGAGGAATGAAGTTATTTGCAGCTCCTGTTGATGGATGTTCTTTAACTGGGTTACAGATGAGCCTGAATTTGAAATAAAAATGAGCATCCTGAGGGTATTAAATAGCGTGAAAGCACGCATTTATATTCCATTCATTCTTTTGCTGTTAATCCGGCAGGAACCCACATAGTTTTCCAGTGATGTAACTGGCCCGGCTATGGAGGGGCGCATGCGCCTTCGAGCCGGGATTCCCAGTGCGTCATCTGGTAGGGGGATTCCTCCAACTGTACCGGAAAGGCAGAGCCAAGCTCGTGGTGCGCGTCACACGCCAATGGGCGGAGCTAAGTGTGGCGCGGCACCGAGCGTAGTTTAGAAATTACACGGAAGGGGGAACCCGCAAAGGCAGCAGCACCTCTCCCCTGATGAATCTTGGATGAAGAAACGCGTCGGGAGACGCCGCTTCACAATCTAACATTCCGACATGAGGGTCTAGTATGATATGTGCGAAGGGAAGAGAACGGCGGGCGATGGCAGTGATTTACAAGCGGTGAGATCCACCCATATATTGGGCTCTTTACACATTGCATTGTTTGCATCGCAGCGTTCATGTCTCTGAAAGACGCACAATCATTAACCCTTTAAGAAGCCATTATTTAACCCAGCAGGGATGCTCATATATGGTAATGGGTTATGGCTATCCCGTAATATGTTGGTGACTTATAAAAGAAGGCTTTTTTGATGTCTAGGAATGTTTGTACACTGCACTGTTGCTTATCCCATTTGTAGTAACCATAGTAAGTAACTTCGAGAGTCCTTTGGATATAAGCCACCCTTTCAGTCCCCCTTAACAATATTAAGCAGCGACAAAACGTGAACTAGATCTGTGTTGTAGTGAGATCCCTTCTGGATATATTCACCTGATTATATTATTGCTAGCTTATATTGTGTATGATCCCAATGGATATTTCCTTGGTCCACATGGAGAGACTGTAATAGGTTTTGGCTGGGATTTAGCATACTACAGTGCTGTTTGTGTTATCTGTTGTTTGTTTTTGTTGAGTTTTCCCTCTGTGTAGGTATTAGGGCACTGAGCACTACTAATTTCTTTTGTTCGTTTTGTCCTTTTTTCTTTTTATTTTTCATTGTTTTCAATTGATGTGCCTGATAGGGCCATTTTAATACATACCTATTAAAGGTTAATTTTTATCCATACGCTATATTGGTTATAATTCTATTTGGATAATACACCACGCTTATTATATATACCTACTACATTACTGTGCGCAAGGGGAAGGCTACTGATTTCCACCTGGATAAGGGGACTCTGGAATTGCCATCAGACCGGCCGGACCCTGCCTACCCTGTCATCCGGCACTCTGGACTGTGGATGCTGAAGCCTTCAGTAAAGGTAAAGAGACTGCATCCATTGTGTCCTCATTATTCGCCGCGCCTTACATCCTCCACCATCACCATCTACACTTCTGGGAAGCCCTGGGGATATACTTCACCTGTGGGAAGGTACACCATCTAGCTGCCATAACATCACCCAAGCGGACCCCTGAGCAGCGTCGGTCACTCTGACCGAATACCACAGGTGGCGTCACAAACGCTACCGTTATCTACGAACTCTGCCTTTTATTGGGCGCCCCTCATAGGGCCACGGTCCGGGTCGGGCCACAGTGACATCCTCGCTGAGGGAACTGAAGGACCCGGTACCGAGTACCCCATTGCCCTTACGTGGGGGCGATCCATTAGAATAACAGCATTGATCTAGATACCTGTAAGAGACAATTAATGTTTGGTCACACACCAATCATGTTTAACCGAACAGGTCCAGTTCCCTGTTAAGACCCTTAGGGGATAGGGTCTGTAGTGTACATATCCAGAAGGCCTCTCTTTCTTCCTTCAGGAGTTTTTCTACTTTCTCTATTATTTGAAATCGGAGTTGTGATACCGAATGGTTGGCTGTGACGAAATGATGGGGAAGGGGGAGCCAGGTTTTCTTTAACCCGGTGGTAGATTTATGGCTCGAAATTCTGTCCCTGACGTGTTGTGTGGTCTCACCTATGTACAGGAGGCCACAGGGACATTTAATAAGGTACACGGCAAAGTTGGTTTCACACATATAAAACCCCTTAATCATGAAATGCTTGCCTGTATGTGGATGTACGATGTCACTTGATTTAATCACATTGGCGCAACAGGCACATCCCAGGCAAGGGAATGTGCCCGTCCTCTGTGATCCCAAGAATTGTTGTTTAGGTTGTTTGGTGAAGCTGCCAATATCGGCCTTCACAAGGCAGTCCCTAATGTTTCTAGGTCTACGTTTACACATTAGTGTAGGCGATTGGAATGGTGTTATCTGTGGGTACGCCTCTGTGAGGAGGGGCCAATGTTTATTATTAATTTTGTAATCCATAGGCACGATGGGGTGGTATGTATAAACGGAACTCTTTCGCTTTTGGAAATTTGAGTTGCACGAGGGGAGTGTTCCAATGCTCTCTGTTTTTCCTTTTTGAGAATTTTAGCCGGATATTCTCTTTCCCTGAACTTTTGGGCCATGTCGTCAAGCCGAGTCTCTAGTAAATTGAAGTCTGAGACTATGTTAGTGACTCTATGAAATTGTGAACGTGGTAAACTGTCCCTAGTGGACTTAGGGTGGCAACTCGTGTATAAAAGTAAGTTATTGGAATCTGTCGGTTTCACAAAAATGTCTGTGCCCAGACCACCAAGTTCGTTTTTGATGACAAGAGTATCCAAAAAGGGGACCTTCTGGGTGTCCCAGTTGGGTACAAATTGCAATTCTGGCCTGACCTCATTGATTTGTGACATAAAAAGAAAAAAGTGTCAGCTGGTCCATCTCATAGGCAGAAGACATTGTCTATGTACCGGAGCCAGCGTTTTGTATGTGTCTGGAAAAGGGCCTTCATGACAGCCTAGCTTATCACCACAGTCCTGATCAGCAAGTCTCTCTACCTGCTCAATGGTTCTCAGTCCTATTTCTTGCACCACTGGTACCCTGGATCTACCACTGGGAACCCATCACTAGACCCATGAGCTCAGTCCTGTTTAGGTCCGCTACCTTCGGCATATTGCAAGCTCCGGGTTTCTCTTAACATGTTGTCTTATCCAATAAACCCTTTGAGGCGTAAAGCAACTCTGTCTCTGTGGTCACTTCAAGATCGCGCTACTCCCTTATCCATTAATAGAAACCCAGCTGCATATCAAATGCTAAGAGAATGGGGCACCTATGGTGGCCCACCCTAAAACAGTTACACCAACTCCAAAAAACATGGCAATTAGGAGAAAAAGGAGTACCAGGCGATAATTTTACTAAAAAACAGTAGAAATCTTTATTAAATATCAAAAAGCTGCAAGGAGTTTGTATGTTCTCCCCGTATTTGCGTGGGTTTCCTCCGGGTACTCCGGTTTCCTCCCACATTCTAAAGACATACTGGGGGTGCTTTGCTGGTGACACTGTTGGGGATTTATTCAAATTGAAGGCATACTGAACCAGCATGGCTACCATAGCATCTTACAGTGGCAAGCTATTCCATCCGGTTTGCGTTTTGTTGGACCATCATTTATTTTTCAACAGGACAATAACCCCAAACACACTTCCAGGCTGTGTAAGGGCTATTTGACCAAGAAGGAGAGTGATGGGGTGCTACGCCAGATGATCTGGCCTCCACAGTTACCAGACCTGAACCCAATCAAGATGGTTTGGGGTGAGCTGGACCACAGGGTGAAGGCAAAAGGGCCAACAAGTCCTAAGCATCTCTGGGAACTCTTTCAAGATTGTTGGAAGACCATTTCCGGTGACTACCTCTTGAAGCTTATTAAGAGAATGCAAAGAGTGTGCAAAGCAGTCATCAAAGCAAAAGGTGGCTACTTTGAAGAACCTAGAATATAAGACATATTTTCAGTTGTTTCACACTTTTTTTGTTAAGCATATAATTCCACATGTGTTAATTCATAGTTTTGATGCCTTCAGTAAGAATTTATAATTTTTATAGTCATGAAATTACAGAAAAATCTTTAAATGAGAAGGTGTGTCCAAACTTTTGGTCTGTACTGTATACAAAAGACAAATCACAAAATACACATTACAACGTGATTGGTGTCTTCACGGGCAGGAACTCAACAGTTCAGCCCACACCTCTTACAGCTGTGCTTGGTTTGAACAGTCTTTCAGAGCTTACAGACTCCCTTTAAAAATATATAGACTGGAATTTAAATTCTTGACAGGGTTCTGGCAGAGCAATAAAGAGTGTCATTGACATCTTGCAAATGTCCATATGTTTTTTTTTTTATAAAGAAATACTACAATAGGAATTTTTATTATTGCGCTACATAATTAATTCCAGAAATATTCATTTTGCTAAACCGTTACATTTCTACATATGTTAGCTTTTTCTTCCGGAGATCTGATGTCTGCAGATGTTCTGTTCTTTGACTTTTGATTTGTTCTGTGGCCAGCTGAATATATTACTGCTTCATTATTAGAGTATATTAATTTGTAATGCATATTTATTGCACCATTACTATGCTTTACATGACATTTAATACCATCTAATCAGGGTGACTGACAAGTTAATTATTGAAAATTCTTGAAAATTAAATATGTAAAGTTATCATACATTTAAGTAGAGATGATATTGCTGTGCTTAGAATCTTTGAACTTATAATGGAGCTTGGGAGTGGCATGACTTGTCAGTACAGCTTGTGATAATAATTATTAATCAGCTTGCATAAAGTTTGACATCGTCAATGTATGGTACTGGAATCCTTAAAGGGGTTGTGTGGTGAAAGCAAGTTATCACCTATCCATGAGATAGGATGGTAACTAGCTGATCCGTGGGTGCCTCCTTGCTAGGACCCGCACCGAGCGACAGAACGGGGAATGTATGCCATCCGTGTGCTGTTCATGATTTTTACAAACTCATAGACTTGTATGCATATCTTTGATCTATTACTTGGATGAAAAATAGACTTTTGGACATGTTTACATTGTAGACACATGGTCCTCAAAAATGACTCGGAGATATGAAGAGTGCCATAGAGTATAATGGCTACTTGTTTAATCAGTGGAAATCTCAGATAGAACACATACATGTTTCATGAATATCTGAAAGAGGTCATACTTTGTGTTTTAGAATTGTCAGTATCAGAGATAACAAATGTGTTCTACAATGTTCATAAATGTGATGTGGAGCGCCCCCAAGGGCTATGGGGTACTCGGTACCGGGTCCTTTGGTTCTCAAGGGGGATGTCACGGTGGCTGACCCGGTCCGTGGCCCTTGGGAGGTCCATTGTAAAAGGGGGAAAGGTCTTTAAAGGGGAAATGTTCGTGACGCCACCTGTGGTATTCGGTCAGGGTGACCGACGCTGCTTAGGGGTCTGCTTGGGTGATGTTATGGCAGCTAGATGGTATACCTTCCCACAGGTGAAGTGTGTCCCCAGGGCTTCCCAGTGTGTAAGATGGTGGCTGGTGAAAGGCGCAGTGAAGAATGAGGACACAAGGTTGCAGTCTCTTTACCTTTTTACTGAAGGCTTCAGCATCCACAGTCCAGAGCACCAGATCACAGGGCAGACATAGTCCATCCAGTTTGGAGGCAAATCCAGAGTCCCCTTATCCAGGTGAAAATGAGTAGCCTTCCTCTAGCGCCTGGGTGTTGTAGTACCTTACTGCTGAGCCTCTCATAAGGACCTCACAACTGTTGTCTCTCTGTCCCCCAGATGGATAGGACAAACCTGTATGACTGGTGGCGTGAGGCTTTTTACAGGGACTCTATCATGCCTCAGCCTCTCGTGGGTGCCACCTTGCCTCCTTGGTATAGGGCGGGCAGGTAACATAGAATTAGCTGTCCTGCCGGTCTCTGGAGCAAGGCATAGAGAACTGTTGCTCCCTCGGTGTTCCAGCTACCGGGATCCTGCACCTCAGAAGGAGGCAGCCTGTGTAGGGCAGAACTCCTTCTGGTTTCCTCTCTTTTTGCTATGACTTCTTCTCACTCTCTATAATACAGCTCTCCTTCAGTGTCTTTCTGGAAGCTGCCACACGTGGGACAGGCACAGCTCCGTGGCCTTCTGTCTAGGCCTCTGACAGGATCCCACCCCTGTCAGGGACCCACTCCCTGAGCGGAGCTCAGGCAGCAGCTAACTGGGAGAAGCCCAGCCAGCATCTGTCTCTCTTCCTTTCCAGACCACCAGTTTTACCTAATTGTGAAGAGTACCCTAATAAATAGGAGCATAGCTCCCCTGGTGGACTGGAGTATGAAATGTGTTGTGTGTTGGTGTTACCTGGTAACGAGATCTCTTTTATTGCCTCCAAACGTAACATTACTCCCCCCTAGAGGAGAATGACATTACTATAACGACCAGGACCCTGCGGCGCTGCACTTGCAGGGAATGCCCATAATTTTTCTGAAAGCTTTTTTGTGTCTTACAACACTTGGTTCCTAATATCTGAAAGATAAAGACTAAAGAAGAAACTAGGTTCCTACTTCTAGACACCAAATCAAAGACTATGGCCTGATTCATCATTTGCAATTTTTTACTCTTGTTGGACTTTTTTTCGACAAATACATCAAAATGGGCGCATAGTGTATAATTAATTGGCACAAATTGGGGTTCTTGCTTTTTTTGCACATTTCAAGAGTGGGGCTAAGCTTTAAAATGATGCATGTTAGTATTTACCTGAAACAGAAAAAAAACAGGTAAAGTGAACTAAAAAATTAATTCAGTATAATAAAAAAGTCAATATTAAAACCATTTTTACCACAGGAAAAAAGATGCAAAAGCAATGATGAATTGGCCCCTGTGAGCCCTGAGTAAAAATGGGTTAACATATAGAAGAAATTTCATAGAATAAATTACTTTTCTGAAGTCTTTGATCCTGATATTAACTTCAAGAAAATGATAATCTGACTGCCAACTTGTTGCGGGAAAAACAGCCTTCTTTCCCTTTTGATGAATTTTTGTTACTAAATTACCATGAATAAATGTCACTGTACATGAAATATAATTTTAGATTTAGTGTTCATTTAAACCCAACAATTTTCTTAGATCTATCTTAATTAGCAGCTTAATTTTCTATTGTTTTACACAAAATCTGTATAAAACGAAGATTAGAATATCACTGAAAATGTTTCCAAGTCTATCTACCTATCTATCTATCTATCTATCTATCTATCTATCTATCTATCTATCTATCTATCTATCTATCTATCTATCTATCTATCTATCTATCTATTTCAGAACAGGTGGTGAGGTGGTGCCAGCCTACAGCTTGTAACCACATGTAGAAAATTCAAAAAAATGTAAGCAGTGCTCCAGAAAATGTTCAAAACAAAAGTTTATTGACCCATATGAAAAAGACTCAAATAAGCAGAGCTTTTTTATATGCATAATTGAGCATAATGTTTCTTTTTCATGTTTGCCAATAAACCTTTGAACCTTTTTTGCATTGAACAATTTCTGGAGTGCAACGTTAAAGGGAATCTGTCACCCCCAAAATCGAGGGTGAGGTAAGCCCTACAGGAATCAGGGGCTTATCTAACCCAAAAGATACAGAGGTATCAAAACACACCACTCAAAGAAAATATTTAAAAAGGTAACAAATTTTATTGAGAGAATACACATCCTAAAAACGTAACAATAAACAAAAAAGTAATAAGAGGAAGGATAATACCCGAGTAAAGTGCACAAAAATCAGAGAGTAAGGTAGAAAGTAAAACAGGCTATGGGAGTGAGGTAGAGATCCACAGTCTCCTAATTACATACTGGCCGACATAAATGATTAACCATTGCTGGCCACCGTCAAAAGTGCAAGTGCATAGAGATCTAGTAGTTACCAACACATACCCATAAGGTCCACCTGTCCTTAAACTCGAGGGAAGCCCCGACACGCGTTTCGCGTTCTTGCTTTGTCAAGGGGAGGAAAATTGTGCGTGCTCTGTCTCTGATAAATCCCCAGTTTATAAAGAGCGCTAATTACCACCGCCGCCAATGCCGCATCGCGCATGGCACCGCCGCCCCCGGGTCTCAGCTGCAGTTGTTTCCGGCACTCACGATCGGTGTGCGGGGAGGAAATCCTCCATGACGTCATATCCGCAGAACCGATGTTATAGAGGCCTTCAACAAAATGGTGGCTCCCGGGCGCAGTGCGCATGTGCGTCGCCATGTTGTTAAGGTCAAATTTCAAAGTCCTTTATACACCGCTAAAATAATCAATCGGTAATGCTGACAGATGTAACTCCAAGCCCGCACGGTAAGGAACTCACTTTATAGGGAAAGGAGTAAAGTATAGGGTATACCGCCACCACAAATCAGAATATTTAAATATTTAAAGGTACAATTACATATATATTTTTCTCTTACATAGAGAGCATCACATACCGTTTAACAATAAAACAAAACATAAGAGATCAGGAGACAACATAATGAGAGGGTAATGCCCTCATCAAATACCCTCGGAGATGGTACATATAAGTTCTCAAAAAAGTTCTCAAAAAAGGAAAACCTTCTCTCCATGTCTCCATTTCTCCAATTCATGATCGGTATATAGTCCTCCAGTTTATTAATAAGGAAGGTGGTGTACTTGATATATCCTAATATGTAATATCAGGCCAATGAGGAGACCAGATGCTGCAAAACGGCAGGTACTTGAAGCCAGAGTATATATTTCTGGGGAAATTTGTCCAAATTATTACTATAACAAAACATACAAATATATAAATGAATAAAGACAAAAACACATAATTAAAAAGCAAAGATTTATAAAAAAGGAGCGAAACTAAGTTTCTCGTTAAGTCCCACAGGGGACATGGTACCAAGTTCTACAGTCCACCTAGTTTCGGTTTGAGCCAATAACTGTTTTAAGTTACCCCCTCTTACCCCCCCATGAATCCTATCAATGCCTCTAACCTTGAGGCCGCGAGGGTCAGAATTGTGATATTGTAAAAAATGTTTAGGTAGTGTTTATAAATAAATTAACATCTTCTACCTCTGTCGCAGCTGAAATGTCCCTCGCGTGCTCTCTCACCCTAATGCGCAGCTCCCTAGTTGTCAAACCAATATACATTTTGGAACAGGGACACTGCGCAAGGTATATGACATATGAGGTAGTGCAAGATATATAATGAACACTGTTGTATTCATGAGTCCCAGCAGCATTTTTGAAAGTCTTAGCTCTCACAATATTTGATAAGTTGCATGCCATACAATTCCCACATGGGAAACACCCCCAACTTTGTTTGGGATTTCCAAAAAGACTTCTATGTGGAGCCACATAGTGACTTCTCACCAATTGGTCCTTTAAATTTTTACTCCTTCGTGCAGTAATGAGAGGTCTTGTAGAAATTTCCTTGTTTAGTATAGGGTCAGTTTGGAGAACAGGCCAGTGCTTAGTTAGGATTTGACGCATGGCATCCCACTGACAGTTGAATGTAGATATAAATCTGGTTTGAGTCTCACCTTTGCCGATCTGAGCGCCAGAGTTACAAAGTAATTTCTGACACGGAGTATATTTGGCACGGTGATAGCCATGTTTAATGTTTCTCTGGCTATATCCTCTTTCCAGGAAACGTTTTCTCAGATCTTTGGCCTGCTCCTCAAACCTATCCACAGTGGAGCAATCCCGGAGGAATTGACCAATGGGGATGGCTATAATAGTTGAGTAAGCGTGTCCTGAGGAGGCATGAAGAAAAGAATTGACAGAAGTCTTCTTTCTGAAGATGTCAGTATGGACAGACCCTGAATCGTCAACCGACAATGCAATGTCCAAAAAATCGATCTTGCGTTCGTGCCATTTGTATGTCAGTCGAATATTATAAGGATTGGTGTTTAAAGCAAGCAAAAATCTCTCCAACTCAGGGACCGGACCCTGCCAAATAATTAAAAGATCGTCAATGTAACGAAACCAGCACTGCACATGGTCAGCGGCACATGCCCCATCCCCACGAAAAACCTCCCTCTCCCAATAACCAAGGAAGAGGTTAGCGTAGGCGGGCACACACGCCGCCCCCATGGCAGTGCCATGTTTCTGCAGGTAGAACCGGTCCCTGAAAGTGAAGAAATTATGATACAGTACATACTGCAATAATTCCAAAAGAAGATCGATAAAGGGTCTGCCCAGACTGCTCATCTCCAGAAAATAACGTACGGCCTCAATACCATGATGATGGTCAATGCAAGTGTATAGGGACTCGACGTCCGCGGTGACAAAGAGCATGTCAGGATCCAAACAAAGGCCATCGACCCTAACCAGGACGTCCACAGAGTCCCTAACATAGGAGGCCAGCGTTTCGACCAAAGGTTTAAGATAATAATCAATAAATTTACACACCGGGTCACACAGCACACAGCAGTACTATTATGTTTTTGGACATTTTTTGTTTATGTTACTATTTTTGTGTTTTTCACAGCTATTGATCCTAAACATATGGATTACCGAGCCCGTGATCAAACGTGGCTTCATAAATTAAATGAGGTATTTAAGGACGACCCGAGTCCGGTTTTAAATGGCAGAGATACGCAGGAGCAAACAGCCTGTCTTAAAGATCTCCTCCATAGGCGTACTAAGGTTTGGTGGAATCATGCGTTCTTAGAACGCTATATGTCTAAAAATCTAATTCCACTTGGTCTGCGAGTAGAGATATTTCCATCTTTTGTGGTTAACGATGAAACGTTGAAAGATAAATGGGAAAAAGTGGCTGATGGTTGTTCGAGAGGATTTATGGAGATCCTGATGCAGATAGATGATGCTAAGCTTACAGATATTGAAAAAGATATTGAAGAGGTTCAAAAAGACCTTAAAAAAGAACTATCAGGGGCAGCATTGGATGAGTTTAATAAAGATCTTGAAGCACGCTTTCAAAAATGGGAAAAAGAAATTGTTAATACAAAGTCTTGGAAGTTCCAACGTGACAATCTTGATTCCCAGAATAAGACGGTATATAGATGGAGGAGGAGTAACAAAATTGGAAGACCAAATAGGTCAAGATCTGGGTCGATGTCATCTTTTACGTCCATAGATGAACCAAGACCAAGCGCTAGTGCCCCATCTGTTGAAAATCTATCTGCTCCATCAAGCACCAGAAATCCCAGGAGAAATAATAAATTTAATAAAGGGAGAATTACCCCTCCACAACAATATTATAAGAAAACTCGCAGCGCCCATAATAACCTGGAGGTAATTAATCTTTCCTCACACATTTTATTTGTAGCGCAGCAGGAGGTCCTTAGTTATGGTTTATCTTTTTCCCCCACTAATAATTTTCATTATTTTACAGCAGTAAAAGATCTCAACCTCTTTTGTCGTAAGCTTGTCCTGAGGAGGCTACATCATCGGCCTGATGGGGATGTCGACGTCCGCGGTGACACCAAGCTGGAGGCTTTGGAGGTATTGGAGGGCCTACTTAGTGAGCAGGACTCTGACAATGCGGTCGGATTTCCGAGTGCTGTTGTGCCTAGATCTAAGACGTTTACCCCCTTGTCCGTTTGTCCACAGATTGACATTTTTGCACGTCTGGTGACTGAAGATCTTAAAAAAATTCCAACTAAAATAAGACGGGACAATCTTATTCCTGATCACAGACATGCTCTAAAGCAACTTAAATCCTTAGATGATGTGGTTATTAAATCAGCGGACAAGGGGGGAAATGTCGTGATCTGGCCAACAGACAAATATGAGAAGGAAGCATTCAAACAACTCAAAGACAAAAATTATTATGTGTTACTTCCTCAGAATCCGTTGACCGCATCCTCACAACTGCTTGACACCATTTTGATCCAGGCATGGGAAAAAGGACTTATCCCCAAAAAAATCCTGGATGGGTTAATGACAAAATTTCCCAAGGTCCCCACCTTCTACCTCCTTCCCAAAATTCATAAGGATTCAGTTGACCCACCTGGGCGTCCCATAGTCTCTGGCATTGGAGGGCTGTGTGACCCGGTGTGTAAATTTATTGATTATTATCTTAAACCTTTGGTCGAAACGCTGCCCTCCTATGTTAGGGACTCTGTGGACGTCCTGGTTAGGGTCGATGGCCTTTGTTTGGATCCTGACATGCTCTTTGTCACCGCGGACGTCAAGTCCCTATACACTTGCATTGACGATCATCATGGTATTGAGGCCGTACGGTATTTTCTGGAGATGAGCAGTCTGGGTAGACCCTTTATCGATCTTCTTTTGGAATTATTGCAGTATGTACTGTATCATAATTTCTTCACTTTCAGGGACCGGTTCTACCTGCAGAAACGTGGCACTGCCATGGGGGCGGCGTGTGCGCCCGCCTACGCTAACCTCTTCCTTGGTTATTGGGAGAGGGAGGTTTTTCGTGGGGATGGGGCATGCGCCGCTGACCATGTGCAGTGCTGGTTTCGTTACATTGATGATCTTTTAATTATTTGGCAGGTACCGGTCCCTGAGTTGGAGAGATTTATGCTAGCTTTAAACACCAATCCTTATAATATTCGACTGACATACAAATGGCACGAACGCAAGATCGATTTTTTGGACATTGCATTGTCGGTTGACGATTCGGGGTCTGTCCATACTGACATCTTCAGAAAGAAGACTTCTGTCAATTCTTTTCTTCATGCCTCCTCAGGACACGCTTACTCAACTATTAAAGCCATCCCCATTGGTCAATTCCTCCGGGTAAAACGTACTTGCTCCACTGTGGATAGGTTTGAGGAGCAGGCCAAAGATCTGAGAAATCGTTTCCTGGAAAGAGGATATAGCCAGAGAAACATTAAACATGGCTATCACCGTGCCAAATATACTCCGCGTCAGAAATTACTTTGTAACTCTGGCGCTCAGATCGGCAAAGGTGAGACTCAAACCAGATTTATATCTACATTCAACTGTCAGTGGGATGCCATGCGTCAAATCCTAACTAAGCACTGGACTGTTCTCCAAACTGACCCCATACTAAACAAGGAAATTTCTACAAGACCTCTCATTACTGCACGAAGGAGTAAAAATTTAAAGGACCAATTGGTGAGAAGTCACTATGTGGCTCCACATAGAAGTCTTTTTGGAAATCCCAAACAAAGATGGGGGTGTTTCCCATGTGGGAATTGTATGGCATGCAACTTATCAAATATTGTGAGAGCTAAGACTTTCAAAAATGCTGCTGGGACTCATGAATACAACATTGTTCATTATATATCTTGCACTACCTCATATGTCATATACCTTGCGCAGTGTCCCTGTTCCAAAATGTATATTGGTTTGACAACTAGGGAGCTGCGCATTAGGGTGAGAGAGCACGCGAGGGACATTTCAGCTGCGAAAGAGGTAGAAGATGTTGATTTATTAAAAACACTACCTAAACATTTTTTACAATATCACAATTCTGACCCTCGCGGCCTCAAGGTTAGAGGCATTGATAGGATTCATGGGGGGGTAAGAGGGGGTAATTTAAAACAGTTATTGGCTCAAACCGAAACTAGGTGGACTGTAGAACTTGGTACCATGTCCCCTGTGGGACTTAACGAGAAACTTAGTTTCGCTCCTTTTTTATAAATCTCTGCTTTTTAATTATGTGTTTTTGTCTTTATTCATTTATATATTTGTATGTTTTGTTATAGTAATAATTTGGACAAATTTCCCCAGAAATATATACTCTGGCTTCAAGTACCTGCCGTTTTGCAGCATCTGGTCTCCTCATTGGCCTGATATTACATATTAGGATATATCAAGTACACCACCTTCCTTATTAATAAACTGGAGGACTATATACCGATCATGAATTGGAGAAATGGAGACATGGAGAGAAGGTTTTCCTTTTTTGAGAACTTTTTTGAGAACTTATATGTACCATCTCCGAGGGTATTTGATGAGGGCATTACCCTCTCATTATGTTGTCTCCTGATCTCTTATGTTTTGTTTTATTGTTAAACGGTATGTGATGCTCTCTATGTAAGAGAAAAATATATATGTAATTGTACCTTTAAATATTTAAATATTCTGATTTGTGGTGGCGGTATACCCTATACATTACTCCTTTCCCTATAAAGTGAGTTCCTTACCGTGCAGGCTTGGAGTTACATCTGTCAGCATTACCGATTGATTATTTTAGCGGTGTGTAAAGGACTTTAATAATCTTTATTTTTTTAATAATCTTTATTTTTATATAGCGCTAAAATATTCCGCAGCGCTTTACAGTTTGCACACATTATCATCACTGTCCCCGATTGGGCTCACAATCTAAAATTCCTATAAGTATGTCTTTGGAATGTGGGAGGAAACCGGAGTGCCCGGAGGAAACCCACGCAAACACGGAGAGAACATACAAACTCTTTGCAGATGTTGTCCTGGGTGGGATTAGAACCCAGGACCCCAGCGCTGCAAGGCTGCTGTGCTAACCACTGCGCCACTGTGGTGCCCTGCCCGACCTTAACAACATGGCGACGCGCATGCGCACTGCGCCCGGGAACCACCATTTTGTTGAAGGCCTCTATACCATCGGTTGTGCGGATATGACGTCATGGAGGAGTTCCTCCCTGCACACCGATCATGAGTGCCGGAAACAACTGCAGCTGAGACCCGGGGGCGGCGGTGCCATGCGCAATGCGGCATTGGCGGCGGTGGTAATTAGCACTCTCTATAAACTGGGGATTTATCAGAGACAGAGCATGCACAATTTTCCTCCCCTTGACAAAGCAAAAATGCGAAACGCGTGTCGGGACTTCCCTCGAGTTTAAGGACAGGCGGACCTTATGGGTATGTGTTGGTAACTACTAGATCTCTATGCACTTGCGCTTTTGACGGTGGCCAGCAATGGTTAATCATTTATGTCAGCCAGTATGTAATTAGGAGACTGTGGATCTCTACCTCACTCCCATAGCCTGTTTTACTTTCTACCTTACTCTCTGATTTTTGTGCACTTTACTCGGGTATTATCCTTCCGCTTATTACTTTTTTGTTTATTGTTACGTTTTTAGGATGTGTATTCTCTCAATAAAATTTGTTACCTTTTTAAATATTTTCTTTGAGTGGTGTGCTTTGATACCTCTGTATCTTTTGGGTTAGTGTTAGCTTTCCACACCCCATATATGCTTTCTGTAGGATTTCCTATCCTGGTGGAGGAACCCTTTAAGCAGTACTATTATGTTTTTGGATATTTTTGTTTATGTTATTATTGTTGTGTTTTTCACAGCTATTGATCCTAAACATATGGATTACCGAGCCCGTGATCAAACGTGGCTTCATAAATTAAATGAGGTATTTAAGGACGACCCGAGTCCGGTTTTAAATGGCAGAGATACGCAGGAGCAAACAGCCTGTCTTAAAGATCTCCTCCATAGGCGTACTAAGGTTTGGTGGAATCGTGCGTTCTTAGAACGCTATATGTCTAAAAATCTAATTCCACGTGGTCTGCGAGTACAGATATTTCCATCTTTTGTGGTTAACGATGAAACGTTGAAAGATAAATGGGAAAAAGTGGCTGATGGTTGTTCGAGAGGATTTATGGAGATCCTGATGCAGATAGATGATGCTAAGCTTACAGATATTGAAAAAGATATTGAAGAGGTTCAAAAAGACCTTAAAAAAGAACTATCAGGGGCAGCATTGGATGAGTTTAATAAAGATCTTGAAGCACGCTTTCAAAAATGGGAAAAAGAAATTGTTAATACAAAGTCTCGGAAGTTCCAACGTGACAATCTTGATTCCCAGAATAAGACGGTATATAGATGGAGGAGGAGTAACAAAATTGGAAGACCAAATAGGTCAAGATCTGGGTCGATGTCATCTTTTACGTCCATAGATGAACCAAGACCAAGCGCTAGTGCCCCATCTGTTGAAAATCTATCTGCTCAGTCAAGCACCAGAAATCCCAGGAGAAATAATAAATTTAATAAAGGGAGAATTACCCCTCCACAACAATATTATAAGAAAACTCGCAGCGCCCATAATAACCTGGAGGTAATTAATCTTTCCTCACACATTTTATCTGTAGCGCAGCAGGAGGTCCTTAGTTATGGTTTATCTTTTTCCCCCACTAATAATTTTCATTATTTTACAGCAGTAAAAGATCTCAACCTCTTTTGTCGTAAGCTTGTCCTGAGGAGGCTACATCATCGGCCTGATGGGGATGTCGACGTCCGCGGTGACACCGAGCTGGAGGCTTTGGAGGTATTGGAGGGCCTACTTAGTGAGCAGGACTCTGACAATGCGGTCGGATTTCCGAGTGCTGTTGTGCCTAGATCTAAGACGTTTCCCCCCTTGTCCGTTTGTCCACAGATTGACATTTTTGCACGTCTGGTGACTGAAGATTTTAAAAAAATTCCAACTAAAATAAGACGGGACAATCTTAGTCC
Organism: Ranitomeya imitator; assembly: GCF_032444005.1. Taxonomy (NCBI): domain Eukaryota; kingdom Metazoa; phylum Chordata; class Amphibia; order Anura; family Dendrobatidae; genus Ranitomeya; species Ranitomeya imitator. The sequence goes on along the minus strand of NC_091285.1, from coordinate 329,076,393 downwards.
TGATCACAGACATGCTCTAAAGCAGCTTAAATCCTTAGATGATGTGGTTATTAAATCAGCGGACAAGGGGGGAAATGTCGTGATCTGGCCAACAGACAAATATGAGAAGGAAGCATTCAAACAACTCAAAGACAAAAATTATTATGTGTTACTTCCTCAGAATCCGTTGACCGCATTCTCACAACTGCTTGACACCATTTTGATCCAGGCATGGGAAAAAGGACTTATCCCCAAAAAAATCCTGGATGGGTTAATGACAAAATTTCCCAAGGTCCCCACCTTCTACCTCCTTCCCAAAATTCATAAGGATCCAGTTGACCCACCTGGGCGTCCCATAGTCTCTGGCATTGGAGGGCTGTGTGACCCAGTGTGTAAATTTATTGATTATTATCTTAAACCTTTGGTCGAAACGCTGCCCTCCTATGTTAGGGACTCTGTGGACGTCCTGGTTAGGGTCGATGGCATTTGTTTGGATCCTGACATGCTCTTTGTCACCGCGGACGTCGAGTCCCTATACACTTGCATTGACCATCATCATGGTATTGAGGCCGTACGGTATTTTCTGGAGATGAGCAGTCTGGGCAGACCCTTTATCGATCTTCTTTTGGAATTATTGCAGTATGTACTGTATCATAATTTCTTCACTTTCAGGGACCGGTTCTACCTGCAGAAACGTGGCACTGCCATGGGGGCGGCGTGTGCGCCCGCCTACGCTAACCTCTTCCTTGGATATTGGGAGAGGGAGGTTTTTCGTGGGGATGGGGCATGCGCCGCTGACCATGTGCAGTGCTGGTTTCGTTACATTGACGATCTTTTAATTATTTGGCAGGGACCGGTCCCTGAGTTGGAGAGATTAATGCTAGCTTTAAACACCAATCCTTATAATATTCGACTGACATACAAATGACACGAACGCAAGATCGATTTTTTGGACATTGCATTGTCGGTTGACGATTCAGGGTCTGTCCATACTGACATCTTCAGAAAGAAGACTTCTGTCAATTCTTTTCTTCATGCCTCCTCAGGACACGCTTACTCAACTATTAAAGCCATCCCCATTGGTCAATTCCTCCGGGTAAAACGTACTTGCTCCACTGTGGATAGGTTTGAGGAGCAGGCCAAAGATCTGAGAAAACGTTTCCTGGAAAGAGGATATAGCCAGAGAAACATTAAACATGGCTATCACCGTGCCAAATATACTCTGCGTCAGAAATTACTTTGTAACTCTGGCGCTCAGATCGGCAAGGGTGAGACTCAAACCAGATTTATAACTACATTTAACTGTCAGTGGGATGCCATGCGTCAAATCCTAACTAAGCACTGGCCTGTTCTCCAAACTGATCCCATACTAAACAAGGAAATTTCTACAAGACCTCTCATTACTGCACGAAGGAGTAAAAATTTAAAGGACCAATTGGTGAGAAGTCACTATGTGGCTCCACATAGAAGTCTTTTTGGAAATCCCAAACAAAGATGGGGGTGTTTCCCATGTGGGAATTGTATGGCATGCAACTTATCAAATATTGTGAGAGCTAAGACTTTCAAAAATGCTGCTGGGACTCATGAATACAACATTGTTCATTATATATCTTGCACTACCTCATATAGTAACATAGTAACATAGTTAGTAAGGCCGAAAAAAGACATTTGTCCATCCAGTTCAGCCTATATTCCATCATAATAAATCCCCAGATCTACGTCCTTCTACAGAACCTAATAATTGTATGATACAATATTGTTCTGCTCCAGGAAGACATCCAGGCCTCTCTTGAACCCCTCGACTGAGTTCGCCATCACCACCTCCTCAGGCAAGCAATCCCAGATTCTCACTGCCCTAACAGTAAAGAATCCTCTTCTATGTTGGTGGAAAAACCTTCTCTCCTCCAGACGCAAAGAATGCCCCCTTGTGCCCGTCACCTTCCTTGGTATAAACAGATCCTCAGCGAGATATTTGTATTGTCCCCTTATATACTTATACATGGTTATTAGATCGCCCCTCAGTCGTCTTTTTTCCAGACTAAATAATCCTAATTTCGCTAATCTATCTGGGTATTGTAGTTCTCCCATCCCCTTTATTAATTTTGTTGCCCTCCTTTGTACTCTCTCTAGTTCCATTATATCCTTCCTGAGCACCGGTGCCCAAAACTGGACACAGTACTCCATGTGCGGTCTAACTAGGGATTTGTACAGAGGCAGTATAATGCTCTCATCATGTGTATCCAGACCTCTTTTAATGCACCCCATGATCCTGTTTGCCTTGGCAGCTGCTGCCTGGCACTGGCTGCTCCAGGTAAGTTTATCATTAACTAGGATCCCCAAGGTATATGTCATATACCTTGCGCAGTGTCCCTGTTCCAAAATGTATATTGGTTTGACAACTAGGGAGCTGCGCATTAGGGTGAGAGAGCACGCGAGGGACATTTCAGCTGCGAAAGAGGTAAAAGATGTTAATTTATTAAAAACACTACCTAAACATTTTTTACAATATCACAATTCTGACCCTCGCGACCTCAAGGTTAGAGGCATTGATAGGATTCATGGGGGGGTAAGAGGGGGTAATTTAAAACAGTTATTGGCTCAAACCGAAACTAGGTGGACTGTAGAACTTGGTACCATGTCCCCTGTGGGACTTAACGAGAAACTTAGTTTCGCTCCTTTTTTATAAATCTCTGTTTTTTATTTGTGTGTTTTTGTCTTTATTCATTTATATATTTGTATGTTTTGTTATAGTAATAATTTGGACAAATTTCCCCAGAAATATATACTCTGGCTTCAAGTACCTGCCGTTTTGCAGCATCTGGTCTCCTCATTGGCCTGATATTACATATTAGGATATATCAAGTAAACCACCTTCCTTATTAATAAACTGGAGGACTATATACCGATCATGAATTGGAGAAATGGAGACATGGAGAGAAGGTTTTCCTTTTTTGAGAACTTTTTTGAGAACTTATATGTACCATCTCCGAGGGTATTTGATGAGGGCATTACCCTCACATTATGTTGTCTCCTGATCTCTTATGTTTTGTTATATTGTTAAACGGTATGTGATGCTCTCTATGTAAGAGAAAAATATTTATGTAATTGTACCTTTAAATATTTAAATATTCTGATTTGTGGTGGCGGTATACCCTATACTTTACTTCTTTCCCTATAAAGTGAGTTCCTTACCGTGCGGGCTTGGAGTTACATCTGTCAGCATTACTGATTGATTATTTTAGCGGTGTGTAAAGGACTTTGAAATTTGACCTTAACAACATGGCGACGCACATGCGCACTGCGCCCGGGAACCACCATTTTGTTGAAGGCCTCTATACCATCGGTTGTGCGGATATGACGTCATGGAGGATTTCCTCCCCGCACACCGATCGTGAGTGCCGGAAACAACTGCAGCTGAGACCCGGGGGCGGCGGTGCCATGCGCGATGCGGCATTGGCGGCGGTGGTAATTAGCGCTCTTTATAAACTGGGGATTTATCAGAGACAGAGCACGCACAATTTTCCTCCCCTTGACAAAGCAAGAACGCGAAACGCGTGTCGGGGCTTCCCTCGAGTTTAAGGACAGGCGGACCTTATGGGTATGTGTTGGTAACTACTAGATCTCTATGCACTTGCACTTTTGATGGTGGCCAGCAATGGTTAATCATTTATGTCGGCCAGTATGTAATTAGGAGACTGTGGATCTCTACCTCACTCCCATAGCCTGTTTTACTTTCTACCTTACTCTCTGATTTTTGTGCACTTTACTCGGGTATTATCCTTCCACTTATTACTTTTTTGTTTATTGTTACGTTTTTAGGATGTGTATTCTCTCAATAAAATTTGTTACCTTTTTAAATATTTTCTTTGAGTGGTGTGTTTTGATACCTCTGTATCTTTTGGGTTAGTGTTAGCTTTCCACACCCCATATATGCTTTCTGTGGGATTTCCTATCCTGGTGGAGGAACCCTTTAATCAGTACTATTATGTTTTTGGACATTTTTGTTTATCAGGGGCTTATCTGCAGCATTCTGGAATGCTGTAGATAAGCCCCTGATGTATCCTAAAAGATGACAAAAAGAGGTTATATTATACTCACCCAGGGGCGTTCCCGCTGCTGGTCCGGGTCCGGCGCCTCCTTTCTTCATCAGATGACATCCTCTTCTTGTCTTCAGGCTGCGGCTCTGGCGCAGGCGTACTTTGTCTGCCCTGTTGAGGGCAGAGCAAAGTACTGCATTGCTCAGGCGCCGGGCCTCTCTGACCTTTCCTGGTGCCTGCGCACTGCAGTACTTTCCTCTGCCCTCAACAGGGCAGATAAAGTACGCCTGCGCCAGGGCCGCAGCTGGAAGACCAGAAGAAGATGTCATCTGATGAAGATTGGAGGCCCCGGACCCGGACCGCGACGCCCATCGGATCGGACGGCCTGCCCAGGTGAGTATAATCTAACTGTTTTTTTCTCATCTTTTAGGATACATCGGGGTCTTATCTACAGCATTCCAGAATGCTGTAGATAAGCCCTTGATGCCAGTGGGCTTACCTCACCCTCGATTTTGGGGGTGACAGATTCCCTTTAAGCTGATGGATATCTATCCATCTATCTATCTACCCATCTACCATTAATAAATGTTTGTACAATAACCGAATATTCATGAATAGCGCTCTGCATGCTGCTATTTTTTATTTAAACTTAAACAACTGAGATGAAATTGAAGTGTAGACTTTCAGGTTCAACTTGAAGAGTTTGAACCAAAGTATCCTATGAATGGAATTGCAACCATTTTTCTGCAAAGCCTCCTCATTTCACAGGCTCAAAAGTAATTATACAAATTAAGTTTACCATAAATAAATGTTTATTTTTAATATTTTGTAGAGAATCCTTTGCAGGCAACGACTGCCTGAAGTCTGAAAACCATGGGCATGATCAAACGCTGGATTTCTGCCTTTGTGGCTGGGTTATTTAGATGTTTCTGGGACAATCTAATCTGGCCTTTCTATTTCTAAGGTTGATTAATGATGCGAATCTTGTGGTGAATGCTCTGTATTTACTCTCTTGAAGTATTTTCTTGATAGTAGACTGAGATACCAAAACGCCTACCTCCTGGAGAGTCTTCTTCACTTGGGTGGATGTTGTGAAGGGTTTTTTCTTCACAATGGAAAGGATTTTGTGATCATCCACCACTGTTGTCTTCTGTGGATGTTCAGGAATGTTGGAGTTCACAAGCTCACGAGTGTGCTCTTTTTTTGCCGAATGTACCAAAATATTGATTTGGTCACTCCTAACATTTCTGCTATCTGCTGGATTTTTTCTTTTTTACAGCCTAATTATGGTCTGCTTGTTGGGGTTTATTAAAATAAGAAAATGTGCATGTAACATATTGTAATGTAAATGGCATTCTGATGTTCTTCTTTATATTGTTAATAAAAATCTATTTAAATTAAAAAAAAAAATTATGGTCTGCTTCTCTTCCATTGAGAGCCGCATGTTTATGCTCCCAGGAACAGTTTCCAAATGCAAATGCCACACCTGAAATCAGCTCCAGAACCTGCTTAATTGATGTTGGATTCCTGAGAGATAGCCCAAGTAGCTCATTAAAGAGCTTTTGAGATAAAGTGCTCAACTATATTTGGTCCCTTTAAAAAAAGGCAGCTATATATTAAATGGCTGTAATTTGTCAACCCTTTCTCAAACTAGGATGTGAATACCCTCAAATTGACTATGCTCTGGTAAACAGCAAAAATGCCCAAACCTGTGTCACTGTCCAAATATTTCTGGACCTACTGTAACTGTATCTATCTAGATAAACTGAAATTGTTACATTTCTAGCATTGGCTACAGGTCTATCTTTCTCCTCATTGTGTACATGAAATTGTTTATTAAAATGTTTGCATACATTTTCCCCCTGTCCTGGCAGCCTTTGCTCACCTGGATCAGGCATGGTGTATTATAAAGAGAGACCCTGAAGGTGATTATTAGTGATGAGCGAATATACTCGTTCCTCGAGATTCCTCGAGCACGCTTGGGTGTCCTCCAAGTATTTTTTAGTGGGGGTTGCCTGGTTGCTAGGGAATCCCCACATGTACTTATGTTGGCTAACAGATGTAAACCATTCAGCTGCGGCAATAAAAACGAAATCTCCGAGCACTAAAAAATACTCGGAGAACACCCGAGTGTGCTCGAGAAATCTTGAGTAACGAGTCTGTTTGCTCATCACTAGTGAGTATGTTGCATTGCATCTTTGCTCTATCCTCAAAGTCAGTTGTCCGTTTCAGGGTCTTAGAATAAATTTATCATTTCTATTTTCTTAAGCTTGTTCAAATCTGTTTCAGATGACTTTTCTAGGTGGTGGAATGGCACCTTCACCTGGTTTGGAAAAAGTTCAATATTCAAAATTAACATTTTGCCAACTGTCAAGGATTTTATGTGTCATTCAAGCTCTTCCAATAAAAGTCCCCTTGGCTTTTTGCAAAACCTGTTCATATAGGCTAACAAACTCGTAATGGTCAAAAGGTCACTGCTGAATTGCCTCAAAAGACACAGTAGCTCATATAACTCTGCTTAATTTTTAAATTATGATATAGCTTCAATTTATATTATATTGCTTTCCACTTATCCAGACTCTTAGAGTGGTACAGACACTGTAAAGAATGTTCTAATGTTGAACAAAGCTTTACAAAAATATATTTCAGCTACACCATGGGTGCAGCTTGACTATTGACCTTTTTTACTTTGCAGGACGAGATGAATTTCTGAATGACACCATTCATTTCCACATAGTGTACTGGAAAATGGGAAAAAAAAATCCAAGTGCTGTAAAATTGTGAACCATACACTCCGCCCCCCCCCCCCCCCCCCGCAATTCTGCTTTACTTTTAAAGGGAACCTGTCACCCCGAAAATCGGCCTGTTGAGGGCAGACAAAGTACTGCAGTGCGCAGGCGCCGGGCCTCTGACCTTTCCGGCGCCTGCTCACTGCAGTACTATCCTCTGCCCTCAAGAGGGCAGAGCAAAGTACACCTGCGCCGGAGCCGTGGCTGAAGATCAGAAGAGGACGTCTTGTAATGAAGATGGGAGGCGCCGCAGCGGACCGGAGACACCCATCCGACCTGACCAGCAGCGGGACCGCCCCTGGGTGAGTATAATATAACGTCTTTTTCTCCTCTTTCAGGTAACATTGGGGGCTTATCTACAGCATTACAGAATGCTGTAGATAAGCCCCTGATGCCTGTGGGCTTACCTCACCCGCGATTTTCGGGGTGACAGGTTCCCTTTAAAGGCAGGTCTTGGCTTTAACACATAGCTATTACCTGCCAGCAATGGGTAAGGGATTAAGTGTTTGAAAACCCTTCTATGGTTCCACCAGTGTATGAGGTATGGAGCTAGTGGTATGCTCACAAATCATACTGTTACCTTTATCTCTTTATCTGATCATGGGGAACCCACAGTTTCTCCTTGTCTTGAATGATCCAATATTCTAGTTGTCCTGTGAGTGCTCTAGAGTGTCCCACTTTTGAAATAATCTGGCTGACCTATGGCAGATTCTTTTTCCGCTGGCAAAGACTAGAGATGGCTGAAGCCAAACAGTAAAGATTGGCATCCACACCAAACACGGACTTCACCAGGAAGTCTGTGTTACTGTTGAAGTTTGGGGCACCGAACATTGCTTCTGATTGGCGGTAAAATCATTACTGCTGCTCAGACATTCGGAGTTGCCACATTGACAGGGTGAGCCAGCAGCTGTGATTAGAGGTAAAAAGTTTATCGCCGGTCACTGTCGTCAGCTGATTGGACTACTGCTCCCATCAGCCTTCGCCAGCTGCCGATAATAACAGTGAGAGCAGGAGCAGCTGATAGGAGTATTCATTAGCCGGCGCCTGCGCTCTAACTAAATCACATAAAAAAGTGAGTTCCCCTGTATCTTTGGTAGCCAGCCAGGCAAGGCTGGCTGCTGTAACCCTCATCTGTCAGCATTAGCAAGGCTGTTTATCAAGAAAAGTTAAAGCAGACAGCTGGGGGCTGGTATTCTTAGGCTGGTAAGAGACTATGGATTTTGCCCTCCCCAGCTAAAAAATAGAAGCCTGCAGCTGTCCAGAAGAGGCACAACTATTAGATGCACCAATTCTGGCATTTTGCCCGGCTCTTCCCACTGCAATGGTGGCAAGTGGGGTTCATACTTAAGGGGTTTGTGTCACCTTTGTATTGTCTGGTGACTTCAAGCCCACGAGTTACTAATGGAGAGATGTCTATAAGATATCTATTCATTACTAGAGTTGAGCGACCTTGACCTTTTTAGAGTCGAGCCGGGTTTTGCGAAACCCGACTATGTCCAAAGTCGGGTCGAGTGAAATCGGCCGATTATGACGTAAAGTCGGGATCGACCGAAACACGAAACCCAATGCAAGTCAATGGGGCAGCATAGTCGGCAGTGAGTGGGGGCCAGGAAAACACCTAGAGTGGCCATTTTAATGTCAAAACCATCCATTCTTCTTAATGAAGCTTGTCAAGCGTAATTTACCTTATAATAATTGGAAGGCATTTGAAATTGGGGGTCATTTGGCTAAAGTTGTGGGGGGTAGGGCTGGTTCAAGTAATTAGTGGGCCCAGGAAATCTGGACCACGTCACGGCAGTGGAGCAGGGAGAGGTAAGTATTTCAACTTTGCAAGTGCTGTGAACCTGAGCAAGCAGGGGGGGCCCACTCGTTGGCATTGGCACTGGCACAGGGCCCCTCAAAGTACAGCGGTGTGTTTGCACGGCGGGGGCGCCTCCCACCGGCAGCAACACTTTTGCGTACTATGAGAGGCCCTGTGCCAGTGACGTCGCCAACTAGTATTCCTCCCCCCACCTGATGAAGGAACCTGCACTTTCATCTGCACCTTCCTCTTTGTCCCCGTGTAAGGTGGTATGGTATGCGGGAAGAGCAACCTGACTTTCAGCAGGGTCACAATGTTGTTGTGTAGCGTGCACGGGGAATGTTGCGTTATGGGTCAATGTACCAGCAGACTCATCTATCACTGGCTGGGCAATGGGCACGATGAAGTGGAAACACAGATATAGGCCCAAAGAAGAAAGTGGGCTAAATGCAGTTCAAAATTGGTAACACAGGAATAACCAGGGGGCATTGCAGTGGAGGACAACTGGAATGAGAGGCTGACACAGAGAGTAGGGCCAAATCAGTAAGTAGTCGAAATGCAGTTCAAAATTGGCAACCGTAGTAAACAGGCGGCACAGCTTTGTTCAGTGGAGGAGAACAGCAAGGAGTGGCAGACACCGATAGTAGGCCCCAAACCAACTAGTACGCCAAATGCAGTTGTTCCATTTAACCACAATTTAATGAGAGCCTGAAGATAGAAGCTCAGGAAAGGCAACCTGGGGAACACCTTGGAGTGTAACACACCATCTCTCTCCACCCCATACCCATTTTGTATGGCCTAATGCAGTGTACTTTTCTACAACTACTAAACGAGAGTCGGAAGACCGAAGCAATGGCAAGGAAACCTGGGGAACACCTTAGAGTGTAACACACCCTCTCTCTACACCCCATACCCAATTTGAAGGCCTAATGCAGTGTAGTTTCCAAGAACTACTAAACGAGAGCCGGAAGATCGAAGCTCAGGAAAGGCAACCTGGGGAACACCTTGGAGTGTAACACACCCTCTCGCTACACCCCATACCCAATTTGAAGGCCTAATGCAGCGTAGTTTCCAACAACTACTAAACGAGAGCCGGAAGATCGAAGCTCAGGAAAGGCAACCTGGGGAACACCTTGGAGTGGAACAAACCCTCTCTCTACACCCCATACCCAATTTGTAGGCCTAATGCAGCGTAGTTTCCGACAACTACTAAACGAGAGCATGAAGATCGAAGCTCAGGAAAGGCAACCTGGGGAACACCTTGGAGTGTAACACACCCTCTCTCTACACCCCATACCCAATTTGTAGGCCTAATGCAGCGTAGTTTCCGACAACTACTAAACGAGAGCCGGAATATCGAAGCTCAGGAAAGGCAACCTGGGGAACACCTTGGAGTGTAACACACCCTCTCTCTACGCCCCATACCCAATTTGTAGGCCTAATGCAGCATAGTTTCCGACAACTACTAAACGAGAGCCGGAATATCGAAGCTCAGGAAAGGCAACCTGGGGAACACCTTGGAGTGTAACACACCCTCTCTCTACACCCCATACCCAATTTGAAGGCCTAATGCAGTGTAGTTTCCAAGAACTACTAAACGAGAGCCGGAAGATCGAAGCTCAGGAAAGGCAACCTGGGGAACACCTTGGAGTGTAACACACCCTCTCGCTACACCCCATACCCAATTTGAAGGCCTAATGCAGCGTAGTTTCCAACAACTACTAAACGAGAGCCGGAAGATCGAAGCTCAGGAAAGGCAACCTGGGGAACACCTTGGAGTGGAACACACCATCTCTCTACACCCCATACCCAATTTGAAGGCCTAATGCAGAGTAGTTTCCAAGAACTACTAAACGAGAGCCGGAAGATCGAAGCTCAGGAAAGGCAACCTGGGGAACACCTTGGAGTGTAACACAACGTCTCTCTACACGACGGAAGGGCTGATTCTTAGGAAGGAAGGCTGTTGGAAATAAGCATTGCGCGTCCGAGGGTGATTATATTCTTATTAGGTATATACTCACCCTCGGACGCGCCCTGCTTCTTTATTTGGAATGAATGTTTATTTGCAATGTGGTGTTGACTTTCTCTATTATTTTGGTAATTAATGATTTTATTATTTTCATTATTTTGCATCTTCTCGGCAATAATATAAAGAAGACGCGACAGGACAACACTCGGTGGATGCCATATGTGTGTTTTCAATTTAAAAAAACTTTCAGTTAACTACCTGCAGGAGAAAGTAATTGTAGCTGGTGGCCATTTTTAGTACTGTACCAGATTAGAGTTGTGTGTTTGTTTTTAATGTTAAAATGTCTGCATTTGATATCTCACCAGTATTTTCTTTTTTATAAGCAAAATACTTATTTTTATATTTTCTGATGTTGGTTCCAGGGGTACACGGCCAGCAGTGCCCTGGTCAGTGTAGTAGTAGTTGAAAGAATGGACCGCAGACAGGCATCGAAGGCCTAAAATAATAACACATGGCTGTAGGCAATTTTAAATTGGTTCCAGGGGTACACGGACAGCAGTGGTGTGGTCAGTGGAGGCCTAGTGGAAGGAGTGACCGCAGACAGGCATCGAAGGCCTAAAATAATAACACATGGCTGTAGGCAATTTTAAATTGGTTCCAGGGGTACACGGACAGCAGTGGTGTGGTCAGTGGAGGCCTAGTGGAAGGAGTGACCGCAGACAGGCATCGAAGGCCTAAAATAATAACACATGGCTGTAGGCAATTTTAAATTGGTTCCAGGGGTACACGGACAGCAGTGGTGTGGTCAGTGGAGGCCTAGTGGAAGGAGTGACCGCAGACAGGCATCGAAGGCCTAAAATAATAACACATGGCTGTAGGCAATTTTAAATTGGTTCCAGGGGTACACGGACAGCAGTGACCTGGTCAGTGTAGTAGTAGTTGAAAGAATGGACCGCAGACAGGCATCGAAGGCCTAAAATAAAAAAATTGGGCTGGCTGTAGGCAATTTTAAATTGGTTCCAGGGGTACACGGGCAGCAGTGACCTGGTCAGTGTAGTAGTAGTTGAAAGAATGGACCGCAGACAGGCTTAGAAGGCCTAACATAACAAACTTGGGCTGGCTGTAGGCACTTTTAAATTGGTTCCAGGGGTACACGGGCAGCAGTGGTCTGGTCAGTGGAAGTCTAGTGGAAGGAGTGACCGCAGACAGGCTTCCAAGGCCTAACATAACAAACTTGGGCTGGCTGTAGGCACTTTTAAATTGGTTCCAGGGGTACACGGGCAGCAGTGGTCTGGTCAGTGGAAGTCTAGTGGAAGGAGTGACCGCAGACAGGCTTCCAAGGCCTAACATAACAAACTTGGGCTGGCTGTAGGCACTTTTAAATTGGTTCCAGGGGTACACGGGCAGCAGTGGTCTGGTCAGTGGAAGTCTAGTGGAAGGAGTGACCGCAGACAGGCTTCCAAGGCCTAACATAACAAACTTGGGCTGGCTGTAGGCACTTTTAAATTGGTTCCAGGGGTACACGGGCAGCAGTGGTCTGGTCAGTGGAAGTCTAGTGGAAGGAGTGACCGCAGACAGGCTTCGAAGGCCTAACATAACAAAATTGGGCTGGCTGTAGGCACTTTAAATTGGTTCCAGGGGTACATGGGCAGCAGTGTATGGTCAGTGGAAGTCTAGTGGAAGGAGTGACGGCAGACAGTCTTCGAAGGCCTAACATAACAAAATTGGGCTGACTGTAGGCACTTTTAAATTGGTTCCAGGGTAACACGGCCAGCAGTGGCCTGGTCAGTGTAGTAGTTGTAGAAAGAAGGGACCGCAGACAGGCTTCGAAGGCCTAACATAACAAAAATGTCAAAACAATGGTATTGTCAGTGCCAGGCATTGAAGGATGTCAGCGGCTAGACTACACATTGGTGAAGCTGTGAGAGATAATTTTGCTAGTGGTAGAGCACTGTTTGAGCTGGGGGGGGGAACTGTCTTGTGGCCGGCGGTACAGGCACAGGGCCCCTCATATTACAACGGTGTGTCTGACGTTGGGTGCGCACCACCACCGCCAGAGACACTTTATTGTACTATGAGGGACCCAGTGGCAGTGCCGTCGACCAAAAGCGGCCACACCCACCTCTTCAGACAAACAGCACTCTCAAGGGTCCAAGCGCAAAGTGGCGATAGCACGGCCCCGTGTGGGGAGTTTGGCCATTTCGTGAGGTGGAAACATGTCGTATGCTGGACAATCAGGTGAAGAAAATTACGAGATTGGAAAAGTCATTCAGAATAGTCCACAGGCAAGACCTTTTCATAGGAAAGCTAGGTGTCAGCCGGGCAGGGTGGGGCAAAAGATTTTGAAATCCAGTTGTGGTTCATTTTAATGAAGGTTAGATCATCTACATTTTGGGTAGCCAGACGAGTCCTTTTTTCTGTTAGTATTGAACCTGCAGCACTGAATACTCTTTCTGATAGGACACTAGCTGCCGGGCAAGCAAGCTCCTGCAATGCATATTCTGCCAATTCTGGCCAGGTGTCTAATTTGGATGCCCAGTAATCAAATGGGAATGACGGTTGAGGGAGAACGTCGATAAGGGATGAAAAATAGTTTGTAACCATACTGGACAAATGTTGTCTCCTGTCACTTTGAATTGATGCTGCAGTACCTGTCCTGTCTGCGGTCATAGAAAAATCACTCCACAACCTGGTCAGAAAACCCCTCTGTCCAACGCCACTTCTGATTTCTGCCCCTCTAACACCTCTGGTCTGCTGGCCCCTGGAGCTCGTGTGAGAACGATCACGGGCGCTGTGTGCAGGGAATGCCAGAAGCAAACGGTCAACAAGAGTTGATTGTTTTGTTGCTAATATTAGTTCCAAGTTCTCATGTGGCATAATATTTTGCAATTTGCCTTTATAGCGAGGATCAAGGAGGCAGGCCAACCAGTAATCGTCATCGTTCATCATTTTTGTAATGCGTGTGTCCCTTTTGAGGATACGCAAGGCATAATCCGCCATGTGGGCCAAAGTTCCCGTTGTCAAATCTGCGGTTGTGCTTGGTTGAGGGGCAGTTGCAGGCAAATCTACGTCACTTGTGTCCCTCAAAAAACCAGAACCCGGCCTTGCCACGCCACCAATTTCCCGTGCCCCCGGGAAAGCTTCCTCATTAAAAATATACTCATCCCCATCATCCTCCTCATCCTCCACCTCCTCTTCGCCCGGTACCTCGTCATGTACACTGCCCTGACCAGACAATCGCTGACTGTCATCAAGGCTTTCCTCTTCCTCTGGTGCAGACGCCTGATCCTTTATGTGCGTCAAACTTTGCATCAGCAGACGCATTAGGGGGATGCTCATGCTTATTATGGCGTTGTCTGCACTAACCAGCCGTGTGCATTCCTCAAAACACTGAAGGACTTGACACATGTCTTGAATCTTCGACCACTGCACACCTGACAACTCCATGTCTGCCATCCTACTGCCTGCCCGTGTATGTGTATCCTCCCACAAAAACATAACAGCCCGCCTCTGTTCGCACAGTCTCTGAAGCATGTGCAGTGTTGAGTTCCACCTTGTTGCAACGTCTATGATTAGGCGATGCTGGGGAAGGTTCAAAGAACGCTGATAGGTCTGCATACGGCTGGAGTGTACAGGCGAACGGCGGATATGTGCGCAAAGTCCACGCACTTTGAGGAGCAGGTCGGATAACCCCGGATAACTTTTCAGGAAGCACTGCACCACCAGGTTTAAGGTGTGAGCCAGGCAAGGAATGTGTTTCAGTTGGGAAAGGGAGATGGCAGCCATGAAATTCCTTCCGTTATCACTCACTACCTTGCCTGCCTCAAGATCTACAGTGCCCAGCCACGACTGCGTTTCTTGCTGCAAGAACTCGGACAGAACTTCCGCGGTGTGTCTATTGTCGCCCAAACACTTCATAGCCAATACAGCCTGCTGACGTATGCCAGTAGCTGCCCCATAATGGGAGACCTGGTGTGCAACAGTGGCAGGTGCGGATGGAGTGTTTGTGCGACTGCGGTCTGTGGACGAGCTCTTGCTTCTGCAGGAGGACGAGGAGGAGGAGGAGGAGGGGGTGCGAACGGCTACAGACAACTGTTTACTAGACCGTGGGCTAGGCAGAACTGTCCCAAACTTGCTGTCCCCTGTGGACCCTGAATCCACCACATTTACCCAGTGTGCCGTGATGGACACGTAACGTCCCTGGCCATGCCTACTGGTCCATGCATCTGTTGTCAGGTGCACCTTTGTGCTCACAGATTGCCTGAGTGCATGGACGATGCGCTCTTTAACATGCTGGTGGAGGGCTGGGATGGCTTTTCTGGAAAAAAAGTGTCGACTGGGTAGCTCGTAGCGTGGTACAGCGTAGTCCATCAGGTCTTTGAAAGCTTCGCTTTCAACTAACCGGTAGGGCATCATCTCTAACGAGATTAGTCTAGCTATGTGGGCGTTCAAACCCTGTGTACGCGGATGCGAGGCTAAGTATTTCCTTTTTCTAACCATAGTCTCATGTAGGGTGAGCTGGACTGGAGAGCTGGAGATCGTGGAACTAGCGGGGGTGCCGGTGGACATGGCAGACTGAGAGACGGTGGGAGATGGTATTGTTGCCGCCGGTGCCCTAGATGCAGTGTTTCCTACTACGAAACTGGTGATTCCCTGACCCTGACTGCTTTGGCCTGGCAAAGATACCTGCACAGATACAGCAGGTGGTGCGCTAAATGGTGGTCCTACACTGCCGGAAGGGATGTTGCGTTGATGACTAGCTTCATTGGCCGAGGGTGCAACAACCTTAAGGGACGTTTGGTAGTTAGTCCAAGCTTTCAAATGCATGGTGGTTAAATGTCTATGCATGCAACTAGTATTGAGACTTTTCAGATTCTGACCTCTGCTTAAGGAAGTAGAATATTTTTGACAGATGACTTTGCGCTGATCAATTGGATGTTGTTTAAAAAAATGCCAGACTGCACTCTTTCTAGCATCGGATACCTTTTCAGGCATTGCAGACTGAGCTTTAACCGGATGGCCACGCTGTCCTCCACCAGGTTTTGGCTTTGCCACGCGTTTTGGGCAAGATACGGGCCCGGCAGATGGAACCTGTGGCGATGTTGATGCCTGCTGCGGCCCCTCCTCCTCCTCTGCTTCAGAACTGCTGCCGCCTGCACCCTGTTCCCCCAATGGCTGCCAATCGGGGTCAAGAACTGGGTCATCTAATAACTCTTCTTGTACCTCCTGCGCAACTTCGTCTGTGTCACCGTGTCGTTCGGTGGTATAGCGTTCGTGATGGGGCAACATAGTCTCATCAGGGTCTGATTCTTGATCAGCACCCTGCGAGGGCAATGTTGTGGTCTGAGTCAAAGGACCAGCATAGTAGTCTGGCTGTGGCTGTGCGTCAGTGCACTCCATGTCAGATTCAATTTGTAATGGGCATGGACTGTTAACTGCTTCACTTTCTAAGCCAGGGACGGTATGTGTAAAGAGCTCCATGGAGTAACCCGTTGTGTCGCCTGCTGCATTCTTCTCTGTTGTTGTTTTTGCTGAAGAGGACAAGGAAGTGACTTGTCCCTGACCGTGAACATCCACTAACGACGCGCTGCTTTTACTTTTACCAGTTTCACGAGATGAGGCAAAAGAGCTAGAGGCTGAGTCAGCAAGATAAGCCAAAACTTGCTCTTGCTGCTCCGGCTTTAAAAGCGGTTTTCCTAATCCCAGAAAAGGGAGCGTTCGAGGCCTTGTGTAGCCGGACGACGAACCTGGCTCCACAGCTCCAGACTTAGGTGCAATATTTTTTCCCCCACGACCACCTGATGCTCCACCACTACCACTACCCTCATTACCAGCTGACAATGAACGCCCCCGGCCACGACCTCTTCCACTAGACTTCCTCATTGTTTTAAAAACGTAACCAAACTAACGTTATTTGTTGCAGTCACACAACTTACACGGTGAGCTATAACTTCAGTATGATTTAGCTACCCCTTTACAGGTTGGTGAGACCACAGCGAAAATCAGGCCCAATGTTACACACTCTTTTTTTGGTGGCTGCAAATTAGAGAGATGCCCCACACGCAGGACTGTCACTGAAGCACAAATGTTAATATTAATGTCACACTATTATTTTTTTTTTATTTTTATTTTTTTCAGGAACACTTTAGAAACCCCCCAAAAAAAAAAAAATAGATTTTTGCAGGGAGAATTTAGAAAACAAATGTAACAAACTATATGCTTTCTATGGGCCACTGAGTGAGAGATGACGCACACAGGAATCAGGAGTGGCACACAAGCCCAGAGGCCAATATTTTTCTACCAATGATTGATGGAGTTATTTTCTCTGGTAGATTTTGGAACCCAAATCAAGGAAAAAAAATGTAGGCTTTCTATGGACCACAATTGGAGAGAGAGAGAGAGAGAGATGGCACACCCAGGAGTCAAGACTGGCACACAAGCAGAAAGGCCAATATTAATCTCCCACTGTTTTTTTTTTTTTTTTTTTTTTTTTTTTTCAGGGAGACTTTAGAAAAAAAAATAATAAAAAAAATATGATTTTATCAGGAAGAATTTAGAAACCAAATAAAATAAAATGATTTTTTCAGGGAGAATTTATAAAACAAATAAAAACAAAAATAGGCGTTCTATGGCCCACTGACTGAGAGATGACGCACACAGGAGTCAGGAGTGGCACACAAACCCAGAGGCCAATATTTTTCTACCAATGATTGATGTAGTTATTTTCTCTGGTAGATTTTAGAACCCAAATCAAGGAAAAAAAATATAGGCTTTCTATGGACCACAATTGGAGAGAGAGAGAGAGAGAGAGAGAGAGAGAGAGAGAGAGAGAGAGAGAGATGGCACACCCAGGAGTCAAGACTGGCACACAAGCAGAAAGGCCAATATTAATCTCCCACTGTTTTTTTTGGTTGTTTTTTTTTTTTTTTTTTTCAGGGAGACTTTAGAAAAAAAAATAATAAAAAAAATATGATTTTATCAGGAAGAATTTAGAAACCAAATAAAATAAAATGATTTTTTCAGGGAGAATTTATAAAACAAATAAAACCAAAAATAGGCGTTCTATGGCCCACTGACTGAGAGATGACGCACCCAGGAGTCAAGACTGGCACACAAGCAGAAAGGCCAATATTAATCTCCCACTGTTTTTTTTGGTTGTTTTTTTTTTTTTTTTTTCAGGGAGACTTTAGAAAAAAAAATAATAAAAAAAATATGATTTTATCAGGAAGAATTTAGAAACCAAATAAAATAAAATGATTTTTTCAGGGAGAATTTATAAAACAAATAAAACCAAAAATAGGCGTTCTATGGCCCACTGACTGAGAGATGACGCACCCAGGAGTCAAGACTGGCACACAAGCAGAAAGGCCAATATTAATCTCCCACTGTTTTTTTTTTTTTTTTTCAGGGAGACTTTAGAAAAAAAAATAATAAAAAAAATATGATTTTATCAGGAAGAATTTAGAAACCAAATAAAATAAAATGATTTTTTCAGGGAGAATTTATAAAACAAATAAAACCAAAAATAGGCGTTCTATGGCCCACTGACTGAGAGATGACGCACACAGGAGTCAGGAGTGGCACACAAACCCAGAGGCCAATATTTTTCTACCAATGATTGATGTAGTTATTTTCTCTGGTAGATTTTAGAACCCAAATCAAGGAAAAAAAATATAGGCTTTCTATGGACCACAATTGGAGAGAGAGAGAGAGAGAGAGAGAGAGAGAGATGGCACACCCAGGAGTCAAGACTGGCACACAAGCAGAAAGGCCAATATTAATCTCCCACTGTTTTTTTGGTTGTTTTTTTTTTTTTTTTTTCAGGGAGACTTTAGAAATAAAAATAATAAAAAAAATATGATTTTATCAGGAAGAATTTAGAAACCAAATAAAATAAAATGATTTTTTCAGGGAGAATTTAGAAAACAAATAAAACCAAAAATATGCGTTCTATGGCCCACTGACTGAGAGAGAGAGAGAGATGGAACGCTTAGTACTGGCACACAAGCCCAAAGGGCAATATTAATCTCCCTTTTTTTTTCCAGGGAGAATTTCTGAAACCCAAAAAAAAAATAAAATAGGCTTTCTATGGCCCACTATTTGTGAGAGAGATGGGACGCTCAGGACTGGCACAGATGGCACGCTCAGGACTGGCACAGAAGCCCAGAGGCCAATATTAATCTCCCTTTTTTTCTGGGAGAATTTATAAAACCAAAAAAATATTTAAATAGGCTTTCTATGGCCCACTATTTGTGAGAGAGATGGCACGCTCAGGACTGGCACAGATGGCACGCTCACAACTGGCACACAAGCCCAGAGGCCAATATTAATCTCCCTTTTTTCAGGGAAAATTGATAAAACAAAAAAAAAAATTAAATAGGCTTTCTATGGCCCACTATTTGTGAGAGAGATGGCACGCTCAGGGCTGGCTGGCACAGATGGCACGCTCAGGACTGGCACACAAGCCCAGAGGCCAATATTAATCTCCCTTTTTTTCTGGGAGAATTTATAAAACCAAAAAAATATTTAAATAGGCTTTCTATGGCCCACTATTTGTGAGAGAGATGGCACGCTCAGGACTGGCACAGATGGCACGCTCACAACTGGCACACAAGCCCAGAGGCCAATATTAATCTCCCTTTTTTCAGGGAAAATTGATAAAACAAAAAAAAAAATTAAATAGGCTTTCTATGGCCCACTATTTGTGAGAGAGATGGCACGCTCAGGGCTGGCTGGCACAGATGGCACGCTCAGGACTGGCACACAAGCCCAGAGGCCAATATTAATCTCCCTTTTTTTCTGGGAGAATTTATAAAACCAAAAAAATATTTAAATAGGCTTTCTATGGCCCACTATTTGTGAGAGAGATGGCACGCTCAGGACTGGCACAGATGGCACGCTCACAACTGGCACACAAGCCCAGAGGCCAATATTAATCTCCCTTTTTTCAGGGAAAATTGATAAAACAAAAAAAAAAATTAAATAGGCTTTCTATGGCCCACTATTTGTGAGAGAGATGGCACGCTCAGGGCTGGCTGGCACAGATGGCACGCTCAGGACTGGCACACAAGCCCAGAGGCCAATATTAATCTCCCTTTTTTTCTGGGAGAATTTATAAAACCAAAAAAATATTTAAATAGGCTTTCTATGGCCCACTATTTGTGAGAGAGATGGCACGCTCAGGACTGGCACAGATGGCACGCTCACAACTGGCACACAAGCCCAGAGGCCAATATTAATCTCCCTTTTTTCAGGGAAAATTTATAAAACAAAAAAAAAAATTAAATAGGCTTTCTATGGCCCACTATTTGTGAGAGAGATGGCACGCTCAGGGCTGGCACAGATGGCACGCTCAGGACTGGCACACAAGCCCAGAGGCCAATATTAATCTCCCTTTTTTTCAGGGAGAATTTATAAAACCAAAAAAAAAAATAAATAGGCTTTCTATGGCCCACTATTTGTGAGAGAGATGGCACACTCAGGACTGGCACACAAGCCCAAAGGCCAATATTAATCTCCCACTGTATTTTTATCAGGGAGAATTTATACACCCCACAAAAAAAAATACAGAAAAATGAAAAGGCTTTCTATGGCCCACTATGTGAGAGAGATGGCACACACAGGGATGGCACTCTAGCAGAAATGCCAAATTGCCAATCTTAATCTCCCACCAAAAAAAAAAAAAACAGGGAATGTCCTACAATTACTATCTCCCTGCCTGCAGTAATCTCAGCCAGGTATGGCAGGCAGCTACTATCTCCCTGCCTGCAGTAATCTCAGCCAGGTATGGCAGGCAGCAATAAGGAGTGGACTGATGCACAAATGAAATAAAAAGTGTGGACAAACAAAAAAGATAGCTGTGCAGAAAGGAAGGAACAAGAGGATTTGTGCTTTGAAAAAAGCAGTTGGTTTGCACAGCGGCGTACACACAGCAATGCAGCTATCAGGGAGCCTTCTAGGGCAGCCCAATGAGCTACAGCGCTGAGGGGAAAAAAAAAAAAAAAAAAACTTCCACTGTCCCTGCACACCGAGGGTGGTGTTGGACAGTGCAAATCGCTGCAGCACAAGCGGTTTTGTGGTTAATGGACCCTGCCTAACGCTATCCCTGCTTCTGACAAAGCGGCAGCAACCTCTCCCTAAGCTCAGATCAGCAGCAGTAAGATGGCGGTCGGCGGGAACGCCTCTTTATAGCCCCTGTGACGTCGCAGACAGCAAGCCAATCACTGCAATGCCCTTCTCTAAGATGGTGGGGACCAGGACCTATGTCATCACGCTGCCCACACTCTGCGTTTACCTTCATTGGCTGAGAAATGGCGCTTTTCGCGTCATTGAAACGCGACTTTGGCGCGAAAGTCGCGTACCGCATGGCCGACCCCGCACAGGGGTCGGATCGGGTTTCATGAAACCCCGACTTAGCCAAAAGTCGGCGACTTTTGAAAATGTTCGACCCGTTTCGCTCAACCCTATTCATTACCAATCTTAAAGCAGCCAGAACTAAGTCTTTTTTTTTTAAATAAAAACAAAACAGACTTTTCCTAATTTTTATTTAAAAATAACAAACACAGTTATACTCACCTAATGCCCATTCAGTTGAATCCCCCATCTCCTGTAATAAAGCAAAAATAAAAAGCAACAGTATCCTTCACCTGTCTGTCGTTTTGTCCTATGCCGTAATCCATGTCTGGGGGATTACTAGTTTTCAACTTGGATGATGCCAAGATGCAACCGTTCAAGGTGAGAACCACTGATGAATGAGTTGCTGAGAACGTTGCATCAGTGAGCAGCCGTGATCTCATCTAGTTTACCTCCAGCCACTGAGGTTGCTTTGCCAGCTGGGCCAATGAACTGCGGTGACCCCCCTCCAATGAGATTACTGTCGGGAAACGCAGTGGCGACACATGCGTCATGCACCCCTATATTTAACATGGGGGATGCATGGACATGCGTTGTGCTGCATTGTGCGACGCATGCGTTTTTTTTGCCGCAAGCGTCGGGCAAAGAAAACGCAACAAGTTGCATTTTTTTTGCGTCGAAATTTCGGCAAAAAAGGACGCATGCATCGCAAAACGCAGGGTTTTAGCGTGCGTTTTGGTGCATTTTTATTTGCGTTGTGCGTTGCGTCGCCGACGCAGCGGCGCACAACGCAAATGTGAACATAGCCTAAGTTCATGGGAAGAATTTCACTGCAGTAAATCTGAACTGCGGTGACCTCGCCACTAGGGTTGAGCGAAACGGATCGGACAAATTCAAAAATCGCCGACTTTCGGCAAAGTTGGGTTTCATGAAACCCGACCTGATCCTAGTGTGGGATCGGCCATGAAGTCGGCGATCTGCGCACAAAAGTCGCATTTCGTATGACGCTTTCAGCGCCATTTTTCAGCCAATGAAGGAGGACGCAGAGTGTGGGCAGCGTGATGACATAGGTCTCGGTCCCCACCATCTTAGAAAAGGGCATGACATTGATTAGCTTGCTTTCTACAGCGTCACAGGGGCTATAAAGTGGCGTGCACGCCGGCTGCCATCTTACTTCTGCCGATCTTAGCATAGGGAGAGGTTGCTGCAGCTTCATCAGAAGAACGGATATAGTTAGGGAGGGAAGATTAACCCCCAAACTGCTTGTGCTGTAGCGATTTCCACTGTCCAAGACCACCATTCTTTTGGAGGGACAGTGGAGGCTATAGTTTTGTGCATCAGCTCTGTAGCTTATTAGGCTGCCTTATAAGGCTCCCTGATAGCTGCATTGCTGTTTGCATGCTGCTGTGCAAACCAACTGCTTTTTTAAAAGCAAAAATCCTGTTGCTCCTTTCTGCACAGTTATCTTGTTTATTTGTCGACACTTTTGTGTGCAGCAGTCCTTTTTATTGCTGCCATACTTTTCCTGAGATCATTGTAGGGAGATTGAAATTGTAGCACTTCAAACAAAGTAGACACTCCAGCTCCAGCAAGATGGATAAAAAGTTACAAATTTTATTAATCCAAAGTGGCAATAAAAGCAGAAAAATTCCTTACAAAAAGTGGACCAGACAGGGGATTGTAAGAATACGGCTACGCGTTTCGACCTACAGCGGTCTTACTTCATGCATGAGTAAGACCGCTATAGGTCGAAACGCGTAGCCGTATTCTTACAATCCCCTGTCTGGTCCACTTTTTGTAAGGAATTTTTCTGCTTTTATTGCCACTTTGGATTAATAAAATTTGCAACTTTTTATCCATCTTGCTGGAGCTGGAGTGTCTACTTTGTTGGAAGTGCTGCTGCTGGACGTCTGGATCAGGACGGGCTCCTGTGCTCCGCTTTCGATGGTCTGGTTGGTGAGCTGGCTGCGACTTTTTTAGTCGTTTTTTTTTTTTGTTTGTTTTTGTATCCACAGATTGAAATTGTACTGCAGTCCTGGTATTTTTTCATAAGTCTTCCAGCCACTTTCTGCCAATTACATTGTATTGTTTTATGCACTGGGCCTGAGTTTTAGTTCAGTCTCTTCCCAAAAAAGTGAGATTCAAATTCTCACAAAGTGGATATACTGCAGTCCTGTTAGTTTGTGGTATGTCAGTCAGCCACTTTCTGCCACTTAGATTGCATTGTTATATACACTGGGCCTGAGTTTTAGTTCAGTCTCCCCCCAAAAAAGTGAGATTCAAATTCTCACAAAGTGGATATACTACAGTCCTGTTAGTTTGTAGTATATCAGCCAGCCACTTTCTGCCAATTACATTGTATTGTTTTATGCACAGGGCCTAAGGTTTGGTTCAGTCTCCCAAAAAATAAGTGAGATTCAAATTCTCACAAAGTGGATATACTTCAGTCCTTTTAGTTTGTAGTATATCAGCCAGCCACTTTCTGCCACTTACGTTGTGTTGTTTTATGCACAGGGCCTGAGGTTTGGTTCAGTCTCCCCCCAAAAAAAGTGAGATTCAAATTCTCACAAAGTGGATACACTTCAGTCCTGTTAGTTTGTAGTATATCAGCCAGCCGCATTCTGCCACTTAGATTGCGTTGTTATATACACTAGGCCTGAGTTTTAGTTCAGTCTCCCCCCAAAAAAGTGAGATTAAATTCTCACAAAGTGGATATACTGCAGTCCAGTTAGTTTGTGGTATGTCAGCCAGCCACTTTCTGCCACTTAGATTGCGTTTTATATACACTGGGCCTTAGTTTTGGTTCAGTGTCCCCCCAAAAAAGTGAGATTCAAATTCTCACAAAGTGGATATACTGCAGTCCTGTTAGTTTGTAGTATATCAGCCAGCCACATTCTGCCACTTACGTTGTGTTGTTTTATGCACAGGGCCTGAGGATTGGTTCAGTCTCCCCAAAAAAAGTGAGATTCAAATTATCACAAAGTGGATATATTTCAGTCCTGTTAGTTTGTAGTATATCAGCCAGCCACTTTCTGGCACTTACATTGTGTTGTTTTATGCACTGGGCCTGAGTTTTGGTTCAGTCTCCCCCCAAAAAAGTGAGATTCAAATTCTCACAAAGTGGATATACTGCAGTCCTGTTAGTTTGTAGTATATCAGCAAGCCACTTTCTGCCACTTACATTGTGTTGTTTTATGCACAGGGCCTGAGGTTTGATTCAGTCTCCCCCCAAAAAAAGTGAGATTCAAATTATCGCAAAGTGGATATATTTCTGTCCTGTTAGTTTGTAGTATATCAGCCAGCCACTTTCTGCCACTTAGATTGTGTTGTTATATACACTGGGCCCGAGTTTTGGTTCAGTCTCCCAAAAAAATAAGTGAGATTCAAATTCTCACAAAGTGGATATACTTCAGTCCTGTTAGTTTGTAGTATATCAGCCAGCCACTTTCTGCCACTTACATTGTGTTGTTTTATGCACAAGGCCTGAGGTTTGGTTCAGTCTCCCCAAAAAATAAGTGAGATTCAAATTCTCACAAAGTGGATACACTTCAGTCCTGTTAGTTTGTAGTATATCAGCCAGCCACTTTCTGCCACTTACATTGTGTTGTTTTATGCACAGGGCCTGAGGTTTGGTTCAGTCTCCCAAAAAAATAAGTGAGATTCAAATTCTCACAAAATGGATATACTGCAGTCCTGTTAGTTTGTGGTATGTCAGTCAGCCACTGTCTGCCACTTAGATTGCGTTGTTATATACACTGGGCCTGAGGTTTGGTTCAGTCTCCCCCCCAAAAATTGAGATTCAAATTATCACAAAGTGGATATATTTCAGTCCTGTTAGTTTGCAGCCACTTTCTGCCACTTGCATTGTGTTGTTTTATGCACAGGGCCTGAGTTTTGATTCAGTCCCCCCCCCCCAAAAAAAAGAGAGATTTAAATTCTCAACAAGTTTATATTCACCTTCTACCTTGTTTTACAGTACCATATAACAGTTGCTATTTTGGTTAGATTTTCCAAAAAATGAGGAAGTCTGGTGGAAGAGCCCGTGGGCGGTGGTTGCCAGCTGGTACTGATGGTGGTGGTGGTGGTGCATCTGGTGGTAGTGGCAAAAGCACAATAGCACCTAAGGCTGGAGGTGTTGAGCCAGCGCCATCGTCTGGCTACACAAGGCCTCAAATGCTCCCTTATCTGGGAGTAGGAAAACAGCTTTTAAAGCCGGAGCAGCAGGAAAAAGTTTTGGCTTTCTTTGCTGACTCAGCCTCTAGCTCTTTCGCCTCCTCTTCAGAAAGTTCCAAATATAAAAGCAGTGAGTCGACAGTGGATGCTTCCGGTCAGGAACAAGACGTTTCCTTGTGTCCTTCACCCAAACCAGAAGTGAAGGATGCGTCAGGCGACACTACAGGTTACTCCATGGAGCTCTTTACAGATACCGTGCCTGGGTTAGAAATGGAAATTGTTAACTGCCCATTACAAGATGAATCGGACATGGAGTGCACTGATGCACAGCCACAGCTAGATTATTATGCTGTTCCATTGGCTCAGAATACTACATTGCCCTCGCAGTGTACTGAG
Organism: Ranitomeya imitator; assembly: GCF_032444005.1. Taxonomy (NCBI): domain Eukaryota; kingdom Metazoa; phylum Chordata; class Amphibia; order Anura; family Dendrobatidae; genus Ranitomeya; species Ranitomeya imitator. Next base: position 329,050,896 of record NC_091285.1, on the reverse strand, counting down.
CCAGAATCTGAACCTGATGAGACTATGGTGCCCCATCCCGAATGCTATAGCACCTTACATGGTGACACAGAAGAAGGTGCACATGACATTGAAGAGGAGGTGATAGATGACCCAGTTGTTGACCCAGATTGGCAGCCATTGGGGGAAGAGGGTGCCGCTGCCAGTAGCTCAGAAGCGGAGGAGTATGATCCGCAGCAGCCATCTACATCGCAACAGTTGTCACCTGGCAGGCCCGTATCAGGCCAAAAACGTGTGTCAAAAACAAAAACAGTTTTAGGACAGCGTGGCCATCTGGTGAAAGGAGCACAGCATGCAATGCCTGAAAAGGTATTCCATAGTAGGATCCGAATGATCAATCAAAAGTTATCTGTAAGAAATGCTCAAAGACTTTTAGCAGAGGGAAGAATCTTCAAAATTTAAATACAACGTGCATGCTTAGACATTTAACCAGCATGCACTTGCATGCCTGGACTAACTACCAAACGTCCCGTACCATTGGTGCACCTGCTCAGAATGAAGGTAGTCAGCAACGCAACATTGCTTCCCTCACTGTAAGGTCACCGGTTAGGACACCACCAGTAGCAAATGTGGAGGTATTGTCGCAAGGCCAAAGCAGTCAAGGAATCACAAGGTTATTGGTAGGAAACCCTATATGTAGGCCAACATCAAGAATACCATCACCAACCCTCTCTCAATCCGCCATGTCCACCATCACCACCACTAGTTCCACCATATGCAGCTCTCCAGTCCAGCTCACCGTACAAGAGACTCTCATTAGGAAAAGAAAGTACTCGTCCTCTCATCCACATACACAGGGTTTGAAAGCCCACATTGCTAGACTAATCTTGTTAGAGATGATGCCCTACCGGTTGGTTGAAAGCAAAGCTTTCAAAGACCTGATGGCCTACGCAGTACCACGCTATGACCTACCCAGTCGGCACTTCTTTGCGAGAAAAGCCATCCCAGCCCTCCACCAGCATGTCAAAGACTGCATTGTCCATGCACTGAGGCAATCAGTCAGTGGAAAAGTGCACCTCACAACAGATGCAAGGACCAGTAGGCATGGCCAGGGACATTACGTGTCCATCACGGCGCACTGGGTTAATGTGGTGGATGCAGGGTCCAGGCATAGTGGGACAGTTCTGCCTAGCCCACGGTCTAGGAAACAGTTGGCTGTAGGCGTTCGCCAGTCCTCCTTCTCCAGAAGCAAAAGCTCATCCACAGAGCACAGTCGCACGACCACTCCATCCGCAGCTGCCAGTGTTGCACATGAGGTGTCCCATTATCGGACAGCTAGTGGTAAACGTCAGCAGGCTGTGTTACAAATGAAGTGTTTGGGCAACAACAGACACACCGTGGAAGTACTGGCAGAGTACTTGCAGAAACAAACTCAGTCATGGCTAGGTAGTGTACATCTTGAGGCAGGCAAGGTAGTCAGTGATAAAGGAAGGAAATTTATGGCTGCCAAAGCCCTTTCAGAACTTAAACACATACCTTGCCTGGCTCACACCTTGAACCTGGTGGTGCAGTGCTTCCTCAAATATTATCCGGAGTTACCAGCCCTGCTCCTGGAGGTGCGAAGACTTTGCTTGCACATCCGCCGGTCGCCCGTACACTCCAGCCGTATGCTGAACCATCAGCGATGGTTGAATCTTCCCCAGCACCGCCTAATAATCGACGTTGCAACTAGGTGGAACTCCACACTGCATATGCTTCAGAGGCTGTGCGAACAGAGGCGTGCTGTAATTAATTTGTGGGAAGATACACATACACGGGCAGGCACTTGGATGGCAGACATGGAGTTGTCTGGTGTGCAGTGGTGGAAGCTACAAGACCTCAGTCAAGTCCTTCAGTGTTTTGAGGAATGCACACGGCTGGTAAGTGCAGATGACACCATCATAAGCGTGAGCATCCCACTAATGCGTCTGCTGATGCAAAGTTTGACACACATTAAGGAGCTGGCGTCTGCAGCCGAGGAGGAGGGAAGCCTTGATGACAGTCAGCCATTGTCTGCTCAGGGAACTCTCCTGGACGAGGTGGCGGACGAAGAGGAGGAGGATGATGGGGATGAATATTTATGGGAGGAGGATGCTTCTCAGGGGGCAATACAAACTCGTGCCTTTGCAAGGTCAGGTACAGGGTTTTTGCGGGACACAACTGATGTTGATTTGAAAGAAAGTGCTCCTCAACCCAGCACAAGCAGCGAATTGACACCTGGAACATTGGCCCACACGGCTGAGTATGCCTTGCATATCCTTCAAAGGGACCCCCACATTATCAAAATGATGACCGATGACAATTACTGGTTAACTTGCCTCCTGGATCCACGATATAAAGGAAAATTACAAAATATCATGCCACATAAGAACCTTGAGAAAATATTGGCTACCAAACAAGCAACTCTTGTAGACTGTTTGGTTCAGGCATTCCCAGCACACAGCGGCGGTGATGGTTCTCACACGAGCCATAGGGGGCAACATGGCAGAGGTGTTAGAGGCGCATAAATCCGAAGTGGCGTTGGACAGAGGGGTTTTATGACCAGGTTGTGGAGTGATTTCGCAATGACCGCTGACACGACAGGTACTGCTGCATCGATTCAAAGTGACAGGAGACAGCATTTGTCCAGTATGGTTATGAACTACTTTTCCTCCCTTATCGATGTTCTCCCTCACAGGTCATTCCCCTTTGATTAATGGGCATCTAAAATAGACACCTGGCCAGAATTGGCAGAATATGCATTACAGGAGCTCACTTGCCCTGTTGCTAGTGTGCTATCAGAAAGAGTCTTCAGTGCTGCTGGTTCAATACTGACTGAAAAAAGGACATGTCTGGCTACCCAGAATGTTGATGACCTAACCTTCATTAAAATGAACCAATCATGGATTTCAAATTATTTTGCCCCACCTTCCCCTGCTGACACGTAGCTTGCCGGAAAAATGTCTTGCTTTTGGCCTCCTCTTACTGACTTACTGACAATTCCTCCATTTGCAGCTGCTGAATGTCCACCATAGGCCATTTTTATACCTCCCTAAATGGGCTGACTCCCCCCACAGGGCCGTGGTCACCACCTGGTGCAAGCACCCGTGCGAGTGCCGTTTGCCTGGACAGGTGGGTGTGCCCACTCTTGGGCGACGGCACTGGCACAGGGTCCCTCATAGTGCAATGAAGTGTCTAAGACGGTGGTGGTGCACAACCATCGTCAGACACACCGTCATAATATGTGGGGCCCTGTGCCAGTACCGCCGTCCACGAGAGAGTGTTCCCCCCCAGCTCGAACAGTGCTCTACCACGTGCAATACTTACTTCTCCCTGCTCCACCACTGTGTAGTCTGTGCTGTTAAATCCTTCAATGGCACTGCCAATACAAATTTGTTGAAATGATAAGTGATAGTTAAAATATACAGGGGCCCTGGCCTCCATTTAAACCAGTTAATACTTTGCGCCTACTACCACTGTCTGCTACTCAGCAGAGGAGCCCACCCCTGTACCTAGCTATGCCACCTGTTTAGTTCTGTTACCAATTTTGAACTGCATTTAGTCTACTTTAAGATTTGGACCTACTAACTGTGTCTGCCACTGATTACAGTTGTCCGCCACTGAACAAAGCAATGCCGCCTGTTTATTCCTGTTACCAATTTTGAACTGCATTTAGCCTACTTTAATATTTGGGCCTTCTAACTGTGTCTGCCACTCATTACAAATGTCCTCCACTGAACAAAGCAATGCCGCCCTTTTAGGCCTGTCACCAATTTTGAACTGCATTTAGCCTACTTTAATATTTGGGCCTACTAACTGTGTCTGCCTCTCATTACAGTTATCCTCCACTGAACAAAGCAATGCCGCCTGTTGAGTCCTGTTACCAATTTTGAACTGCATTTAGCCTACTTTAATATTTAGGCCTACTAACTGTGTCTGCCACTCATTACAGTTGTCCTCCACTGAGCAAAGCAATGCTGCCTGTTTAGTCCTGTTAACAATTTTGGAGTTCATTTAGCCTACTTTAATATTTGGGCCTACTAACTGTGTCTGCCACTCATTACAGTTGTCCTCCACTGAACAAAGCAATGCCGCCTGTTTAGTCCTGTTACCAATTTTGAACTGCATTTAGCCTGTTAGGGCTAGCGGAACGCACCGAGTAAATAGAGATGTTTATTGATATTGGTGCGTTCGCAGCCCGGGGTCCACCGTGCAGGAGTACCTGCTGCTAGCAAACAGCGGCACAATATGGCGGTAGAAGCGAACTCTGTTGCTTCACAGAGTCGCTATAAGGAAAGGACTGTGTCCTGTTAAACTCCACAGGAATACACAGTAACTGCTGAGCAGATAGCAGCTTGTGGTCACGCAGTCCAGGAGGCAAACATACAATCTCCTCACCGGAGGAGCCGGTATTCTAGTGGCTTATTTCAGCCGGGGCCCTGTAACCAAACACACAATCTCCTCACCGGAGGTGCCGGTATTCTAGTGGCTTATTTCAGCCGGGTCCCTGAATACACACAAGCGTGACCACACTGGCGCAAAGCACATAACTTAAGACAATACTAGCGCATGGCCGTGCGGTCATGCGCAGTTTTTATAGTTGCAGCACAGGAAGCTGCTACTGACGTTTTTGCCCTTTCAGGACCTTCCAGAAGGACCAATGGAAAGTGCTGCAGTACCTGAGCATGTTTTGCCCTTCCAGGACCTTCCAGAAGGACCAATGGAATGTACTGCAGCACCTGAGCATGTGACCGAACATGTGGCCCTCGACCTCCAATGGGAGACCCTGCCCTGGGCATGCTCAGTGTAAGCAAACAAGGACTTAGTCCCAGAGAGGCTCGCTCGCCGCAGATCAGTGCAGGGTACCATAGGAAAGCCAGAAAAGGCAGTAGTGACCCTATGCACCGAATCAGCCCCAGCGAGGCGCTGGGAGCGACGTCTCCGCTGAGCAGAGCCCACTGCGGCCGATACCGAATGGGAGACCGCAGCAGATACGGATCGAGATTCCCCCTGTGCAGCAGAGGAAACTCGACTCCAAACATTACCCCCCCTCCTAGGGCCCCCCCCTCCTTGAGCCTCACTACGCTCAAAAGCTGCGATAAGCAGCGGAGCCCGAATGTGCTCCACAGGCTCCCAGGTTCTATCCTCTGGGCCGTGACCCTTCCAGTCCACCAGATAAAATTTCTTGCCACGTACCACCTTGCACCCCACAATAGCATTCACCTCAAACTCATCCGTGGATGAACCCGATGTCCCAGCAGATGACTCGGAAAACCGGGACAAATGAACGGGCTTTAAGAGGGAAACGTGGAAAGTATCGGTGATACCAAGGCGTGGAGGAATAGCCAAACGGTAGACCACAGGGTTGACCTGTTCCAGAACCTTAAACGGGCCAATGTAGCGAGGAGCAAACTTAGTGGACTCAACTCGCAGCCTGATGTTACGGGCGGAGAGCCACACTAAGTCGCCAGGAGCAAAAACCGGAGCGGGGCGCCGGTGTGTATCAGCCGAAACCCTCATTCTCTCCTTGGAGGCCCGGATGGCATCCTGTGTGCGGTCCCAAATGTCACGTGCCTCCACCGCCCAGTCTGCCACCCTAGAATCGGTGGATGACACGGGCATGGGCACAGGAACACGCGGATGCTGGCCGTAATTAAGGAGAAAAGGAGTTTGACCAGTGGAATCGGCTACGGCGTTGTTCAGGGCAAATTCCGCCCAAGGTAGCAAAGATGCCCAGTCATCCTGCCTAGCAGAGACGAAATGTCGCAAATATGTCACCAGAGTCTGGTTGGTTCTCTCCACCAAACCATTCGTCTCGGGATGGTATGCAGAGGAGAGGTTTAACTCTATGCTGAGTAAACGGCAGAGCTCTCTCCAAAACCGAGATGCGAACTGGGGACCCCGATCGCTGACAATCTTATCAGGCATACCATGCAAACGGAAAACGTGTTTAATGAACAACACCGCCAAGGCCCGTGCTGAGGGTAACCGAGGAAGCGCCACCAAATGCACCATCTTGGAGAAATGGTCGGTGACAACCCAAATAATGGAGCAGCCACGCGACTTGGGTAGACCCACCACAAAGTCCATCCCGACCATCTCCCAGGGCCTGTCTGCCACCGGTAGAGGGTAAAGCAACCCAGCAGGCCGTTGCCGAGGAGACCGATTCTGGGCGCAAGAAACGCACGCCTGAATATAGTCCTTGACATCTCGGGCCATATGCGACCACCAGTATGTTCTCGCCAGAAGCTCAGATGTCCTCTTGGTCCCAAAATGCCCACCCACTCTGGAGGAGTGAGCCCAAGAGAGAACCTCCGGTCGCAAGTTAGCTGGTACGAAAGTCTTGCCCGGGGGCACAGACTCCAGCGAAACCGGAGCTACAGTTCTCAGGCTCTCAGAAGGGACAATAAGCCGAGGCTCCTCCTCCTCCTCCTCCGATGACACCACAGAGCGGGAGAGAGCGTCGGCACGAACGTTCTTCTCCCCGGAGAGGAAATGGAGAGTAAAATGGAACCGGGAGAAGAACAGGGACCATCTAGCCTGGCGAGAATTCAGCCGCTGGGCCGTTTGCAGATACACTAAGTTCTTGTGGTCAGTGAAGACTTGGAAGGGAAAGCGAGCTCCCTCCAAGAGATGTCTCCACTCCGAAAAAGCCAACTTCATGGCCAGCAACTCCCTGTCCCCGATGGAATAATTCCTCTCCGCTGGTGTGAAGGTCTTGGAGAAGAAGAAGCAAGGATGCTTCCGACCTTGAGCATCCTTTTGGAAAAGGACTGCTCCAGCACCAACGGATGAGGCATCCACCTCCAAGATAAATGGCTTATCAACATCGGGGCGATGTAGGATGGGAGCGCTAGCGAAGTGTGACTTGATCGAGAGAAAGGCTTTGGAGACCTCCTCTGACCACAACTTGGGATTTGCTCCCTTCTTGGTGAGGGCAACCAAGGGAGCTACCAAAGTTGAGAAGTGTGGAATGAACTGGCGATAGTAATTAATGAACCCCATAAAGCGCTGCACCGCTTTAAGAGAATGGGGTTCCTGCCAGTCCATTACAGCCTGTAGCTTGGCAGGATCCATAGCCAAACCCTGGGCAGAGATGATATAACCAAGGAAAGGCAAGGACTCCTGCTCAAACACACACTTCTCCAACTTGGCGTAGAGGGAGTTTGCCCGTAAGAGGTCGAAGACTTTGCGAACATCTCTCCGATGGGAGTCAATATCTGGAGAGAAGATGAGAATATCATCCAGATAGACTACGACCGAGGTGGTGAGCATATCCCGGAAGATGTCGTTCACAAAGTCTTGGAAAACGGCTGGGGCATTACAGAGCCCGAAGGGCATCACCAGATATTCATAGTGTCCATCCCTGGTGTTAAAAGCCGTCTTCCATTCATCCCCCTCACGGATGCGAATCAGGTTGTAAGCACCCCGCAGATCTAACTTTGTAAATACCCTCGCTCCCCGTAGCCTATCAAACAGCTCAGATATCAGGGGTAGTGGATACTTGTTCTTAACGGTGATGGCGTTAAGACCCCTGTAGTCTATGCATGGACGTAAGTCTCCAGTCTTCTTCTGTACGAAGAAGAACCCTGCCCCTGCCGGTGACACTGACTTCCTAATGAATCCTCTTGCCAGATTCTCCTGGATGTACTGGGACATTGCCTCCGTCTCCGGGAGAGATAACGGATAGACTCGACCCCGGGGAGGCTCAGCACCAGGCAAGAGGTCAATAGGACAGTCATAGGGGCGGTGAGGCGGAAGGGTCTCCGCAGCTCTTTTGGAGAACACATCTGCATAGGGCCAATAGTGCTTGGGGAGAGAGGAAAGATCTGCGGGTACCTGTGTAGTAGCAACCTGAACGCACTCCCTCAGACATCTACCCTCGCAAGATTTACTCCATCCCAAAATTCTCCCAGAGGACCACTCAATATGAGGAGAATGGTAGCGAAGCCATGGTATCCCCAACAGGACCTCATCAATTCCCTCAGGAATGACTAATAGGGAGATTATCTCCTTATGTGATGGAGACACAGATAGCATGAAAGGAATGGTTTGGTGGGTAATCTGTGAAGGTAGTGTTGACCCATTTACCACTCGAACGGTTACCGGCTTGGCAAGCATCACCAAGGGTATTGCGTGACGCTGGGCAAAAGCGGAAGACATAAAGTTACCCTCTGCTCCAGAATCCACGCATAGCTCGACCATAAGAGTGGATGGGCCTATGGTAATTGTCCCCTTGAAGGACAACTTTGAGGCAAACGTCGCCGTGTCTAGTGTACCTCCTCCAACTGCCACTAGACGCTGACGTTTCCCCGACCGCTGAGGACCCTTGGAGGCAAGGTGTCCTGACTGCTGGCAAACATGACGAACCTTATGTGCACGGGCAGACTGAGACTTGGATCCCGCTCGTGTCACCTCTAAGGCCTCATGTGACTCGGATGCCTGGACTGGAGATTCCAAAGGTTTGGCGAAGGTGGGAGCCAGCCGAAACCTCTGCCTACACTGGGCTCTCTCCAACCTCCGCTCGTTAAAACGGAGGTCGATACGAGTAGAGACAGTTATTAACTCCTCCAGTGTGGCAGGAATCTCCCTAGTGGCCAGAGCGTCCTTAATGTGGTCAGCCAGGCCCCTCCAAAATATGGGGATAAGGGCTTTATCCGACCACTCCAGCTCGGAAGCTAAAGTACGGAAGTGGACGGAAAATTGGCTGACCAAGGACTCACCCTGAGTTAATGCCAGTAGTTGGAGCGCTGTGTCATGGGTGACTTGAGGTCCTAAAAAGACCTTTTTCAGAGTGCTCAGGAACAACGGAGCACTCTGCACCACATGATCACCACGCTCCCACAGCGGCGTAGCCCACTCCAACGCCCTGTCCGACAAAAGAGACACAATAAATCCCACCTTAGTCCGCTCTGTAGGAAAACGTGCAGCCAGGAGCTCGAGGTGAATAGAGCACTGACTCACGAATCCCCTACAAGTTTTGCTATTTCCAGAAAATTTTTCTGGCAGCGGGAGGCGAGATAACGTCGGAACAGGGGTGGCAGTGGACAAGGTTGCTGCAGCCACGCTAGCAGCCTGTACAGCAACTGCGGTAACATCCACAGCTGAGGTTGAGCTCTCGAGAGCCGCCAACCTACCCTCCAGCTGCTGGATATACCGCAAAGATTGCTGAATGTCCGCCATTTACTAGCCAGACCCTGGCGCTAGTATTCTGTTAGGGCTAGCGGAACGCACCGAGTAAATAGAGATGTTTATTGATATTGGTGCGTTCGCAGCCCGGGGTCCACCGTGCAGGAGTACCTGCTGCTAGCAAACAGCGGCACAATATGGCGGTAGAAGCGAACTCTGTTGCTTCACAGAGTCGCTATAAGGAAAGGACTGTGTCCTGTTAAACTCCACAGGAATACACAGTAACTGCTGAGCAGATAGCAGCTTGTGGTCACGCAGTCCAGGAGGCAAACATACAATCTCCTCACCGGAGGAGCCGGTATTCTAGTGGCTTATTTCAGCCGGGGCCCTGTAACCAAACACACAATCTCCTCACCGGAGGTGCCGGTATTCTAGTGGCTTATTTCAGCCGGGTCCCTGAATACACACAAGCGTGACCACACTGGCGCAAAGCACATAACTTAAGACAATACTAGCGCATGGCCGTGCGGTCATGCGCAGTTTTTATAGTTGCAGCACAGGAAGCTGCTACTGAAGTTTTTGCCCTTTCAGGACCTTCCAGAAGGACCAATGGAAAGTGCTGCAGTACCTGAGCATGTTTTGCCCTTCCAGGACCTTCCAGAAGGACCAATGGAATGTACTGCAGCACCTGAGCATGTGACCGAACATGTGGCCCTCGACCTCCAATGGGAGACCCTGCCCTGGGCATGCTCAGTGTAAGCAAACAAGGACTTAGTCCCAGAGAGGCTCGCTCGCCGCAGATCAGTGCAGGGTACCATAGGAAAGCCAGAAAAGGCAGTAGTGACCCTATGCACCGAATCAGCCCCAGCGAGGCGCTGGGAGCGACGTCTCCGCTGAGCAGAGCCCACTGCGGCCGATACCGATACGGATCGAGATTCCCCCTGTGCAGCAGAGGAAACTCGACTCCTAACATAGCCTACTTTAATATTTGGGCCTACTAACTGTGTCTGCCACTCATTACAAATGTACTCCACTGAACAAAGCAATGCCGCCTGTTTAGTCCTGTTACAAATTTTGAACTGCATTTAGCCTACTTTAATATTTGGGCCTACTAACTGTGTCTGCTACTCATTACAGTTGTCCTCCACTGAACAAAGCAATGCCGCCCGTTTAGTCCTATTAACAATTTTGAACTGCATTTAGCCTACTTTAGTATTTGGGCCTACTAACTGTGTCTGCCACTCATTACCGTTGTCCTCCACTGAACAAAGCAATGCCGCCCGTTTAGGCCTGTTAACAATTTTGAACTGCATTTAGCCCACTTTATTATTTGGGCCTATATCTGTGTTGCCTCCTCATCCTACCCATTGCCCAGCCACTGGTAGATGAGTCTGCTGGTACATTAACCCAGACCACTACATTCCCCTTGCACTCTACACAGCCAGAATCTGACCCTGCTGAAAGTCAGGTTCCCCTTCCCACAAACTATACCACCTTACACGGGGACAAAGAGGAAGGTGCAGATGAAAGTGCAGGTTCCTTCATCGGGTGGGGGGGCATACTCGTTGGCGACGTCACTGGCACAGGGCCCCTCATACTATGCAAAAGTGTCTCTGCCAGTGGGAGGTGCCACTTACCATCAAATACACCGCCGTACTATCAGGGGCCCTGTGCCAGTGTCAACGTGTGGGTCCCCCCTGCTTGCTCAGGATCACAGCACTTGCAAAGTTGAAATACTTACCTCTCCGTGCTCCACCGCCGTGACGTATTTCGCGTTTCCTGGGCCCACAAAAATCTTGAGCCAGCCCTACCCCCACAACTTTAGCCGAATGACCCTCAGTTTTCAATGCCTATCTATTATTATAAAGTAAATTAAGATTGACAAGCTTAAGTAATAAGAATTGATGTTTTTGGCATTAATATAGGCACTGTAGGTGTTTTCCTGTCCTCCACTCACTGCCGACTTTGATTCCTTATTGACTTGCATTGGGTTTCGTGTTTTAGTTGGCCCCCGACTTTTTGCAATAATCGGCCGATTTCACCCGACCCGACTTTTGACAAAGTCGGGTTTCGTGAAACGCGACTTGATCCGAAAAAAGTGAAAGTCGCTCAACTCTAATCCCCACATCATTAGTCTTTTGTGTTATTTTGTGGACAAAGAAGCTCCCTTCTCTCTGATTTCCTTGCCCTTAAAGTAACCCCGATCCCGAAATCTATGCCCAAGGTCAACAGTCTGTTTTTCGAATAATTCATCCGACGTACATATTCTCCAAGCCCGGAGAAATTGGCCCACCGGTATTGCTTTGATCGTCGAGTCCAGGTGTGCAGAAGATGCATGCAAAAGTGCATTTACCAATGTTTCTTTGCAAAAACTCGGGCATGAGTGACCTGTCCGAGGCCCTCTGCCGCTGCCGGGAGGAGCCCAAAAAAAAGGGGCAGAGGCAGAGGACTGGGAAAGGGGAACACCTGATGGACCAGCTTCCTGGTCTCCAGTTAGTGTGGCAGGCCCACTTGCTGCAGCGCTGCTGGATTGCTGGGACGGGTCCGTGGCTGTCTGATGAAGGACCGCTCCAGAACCAGGGTCAACAGTGCTGCTCCATGTGCTGTGAAAAAAGAAAAAAAAATTAATACCAAACATTTACTAAACACCAACTCCTGTGGAATAGAAACATACAGAATATGGCAATACAACACAACCTAATACTTCAAAAAATACTTACGTTCTCTGGGCAAGGACCAGTCTTAAAAATGCCAGAATGCGGTGGTATTTATTTTTTTGGATCCTTGCTCCAGAACCACTGGGAACACGGCTGTCTTGAAGATGTTCCTTGTTGAAGCGGTCCTTTATCAAACTCCAACGTGTTTTGACTTTGAGCACTGTTGAAAAAACGAAAAATAATGGTTAGACAATGTACTTTGCGCCTGAGAGTTTCTCTCATCACACACAGTTTTGTGAGCACAGCCAAAGTCTCTGCTGCATCACACTGCATTGCAATACTTACAAAATGCATTTCGGACCCGAGTCGGGGTGTTGTCCCAGCGATCCCACATCGCTTTGGCCACCTTATTCCATAGCCGCTGGATCGTCACGTTGTCCGAGTGCTGGTTAACCCGGGTGTCCCACAACAGGACTCGCTCATGGACCAGGGAGATGAGGATATCGTTGTCAATGAGGTACTCATTCCGTTCTGGAACCTAAAAAATAAATTAAGACATTAAGGTTGGAGACATTAACATAAGGAAAAGAAAGAAAACAGAGGCTGAAAAATGGCATGAATATTGAAATTCAAGAAAAAGAAGGAGTACAGAAGAAAAACGTAAAGAAAGAGGAAAGTAAAGAAATGAAGATTCAAGAATAGTAAAGTGAGGATACAATAAACAGTCAGCGACATATACGTACACGCTGCCACCTTGCCATCCGACCGTGACCCCGTTGCTTCTGCTCAGCCTCAGCTATTTTAGTAATTGCAAGTTGCAACATCATTTATAAATTTTTTTTTATGTTGTTATTAAGACTAGGCAAAAAAGGGCTGCAAATTTCAGTTCAGCTCCCCACGTGCTCCAGTACTGTTCCATAAGTATAATTCGATTCTATTGGTGTTACCTCATGATTTGTATGAGTCTCTGCCAGGTGGAAGCACTGTCTGCTGCAAATTACCCTAATGAAATATCCACCTGATTCCTTGTAGAAAAAACACCATCACGTACTATAAACAATTCATATATTTGTGAAATTGACAATGTTTGTTGAGCTGTACTTATATGATACATATGGGTTATGTTATCAATATTATTTATAAAGAAACCGCGATATACATATTTACTCAGCTGTATGAAGAACAGATAGCCCAGTAAAATGTATTGAGTCTTTAGCACAGAAATCATCTCCTGTGGTTTTACTTCTAGGTATTACGGCTATGTACTGCCACCTTGTGGAACTGACTGAAAAAAGTTATTTTCAAACAGTGTAACTATTTAAAGAATACCTATCACTAGTGTTGAGCGATACCGTCCGATACTTGAAAGTATCGGTATCGGATAGTATCGGCCGATACCCGAAAAATATCGGATATCGCCGATACCGATATCCGATACCAATACAAGTCAATGGGACATCAAGTATCGGAAGGTATTCTCATGGTTCCCAGGGTCTGAAGGAGAGGAAACTCTCCTTCAGGCCCTGGGATCCATAGGGATGTGTAAAATAAAGACTTAAAATAAAAAATATTGATATATTTACCTCTCCGGCGGCCCCTGAACTCAGCGCGGGTAACCGTCAGGCTTCTTTGTTCAAAATCAGCGCTTTTAGGACCTGAGAATCACGTCCCGGCTTCTGATTGGTCGCGGGCCGCCCATGTGACCGCCACGCGACCAATCACAAGCCGTGACGTCATTCGCAGGTCCTTAACGCGCTCATTTTTTAAAAATGAGCGCGGTAATGACTTTCAAAGACGTAGCGGCTTGTGATCGGTCGCGTGGCCGCGACCAATCACAAGCCGCTACGTCTTTGAAAGCCATTAACGCGCTCATTTTTAAAAATGAGCGCGTTAATAGCTTGCGGTGACGTCGCGGCTTGTGATTGGTCGCGTGGCCGCGACCAATGACAAGCCGCTACGTCTTTGAAAGTCATTAACGCGCTCATTTTTAAAAATGAGCGCGTTAATAGCTTGCGGTGACGTCGCGGCTTGTGATTGGTCGCGTGGCCGCGACCAATCACAAGCCGCTACGTCTTTGAAAGTCATTAACGCGCTCATTTTTAAAAATGAGCGCGTTAATAGCTTGCGGTGACGTCGCGGCTTGTGATTGGTCGCGTGGCGGTCACATGGGCGGCCCGCGACCAATCAGAAGCCGGGACGTGATTCTCAGGTCCTAAAAGCGCTGATTTTGAACAACGAAGCCTGCCGGTTACCCGCGCTGAGTCCAGGGGCCGCCGGAGAGGTAAATATATCAATATTTTTTATTTTAATTCTTTATTTTACACATCTCTATGTATCCGATACCGATACCCGATACCACAAAAGTATCGGATCTCGGTATCGGAATTCCGATACCGCAAGTATCGGCCGATACCCGATACTTGCGGTATCGGAATGCTCAACACTATCACCAATATGGTACTGCCCTTTTATTTAAGAATAGAGTACACAGCTTCAGACTGGTGATTTTTCTAAATAACACCTATTTATCAAAGAGGTCTCAAGTGTCCCTGATATCTCCCTTAGTCCAAGTTCACATGTTCAGTATTTAATTGTGAGAAGGTAGACCAGCTGCCATGTTCGCCCCTGAAGACATCAGTGCTACTGTTTTATAGATTATGTAGAATGTGAATAATGTTGTATTCCTGATATGTTTTTTTTTAGGTAATAACTGTAAATATATATGTGGGCAGCAGCACTAACCAACAGCCACAAGATCTTCTTTTTCACTCCTGTATAGAATGTAGTTGCAAGGTGAAATGTAGCCAGTAACACAGACAGCAGGCACAAAGACAATGTGATGGTTAACTTGAACTACAGCCCACAGTGGGAGGAATAGGGGACTCCACTTTAGGCCGGGGTCACACTAGACCGTAATACGGACGAGTGCAATGCGATAAAAAATCGCATAGCACTCGTCCCAATGTTAATCTATGGGGCAGCTCCCATCATCCGATATTTTCTCGGCCGTATTCAGGATCCGAGTGAAATCGCAGCATGCTGCGATTGTCAGCGTTTCTCGGCCGAGAATCTCCAATGAAAGTCTATGGGGGTGAGAAAAAATAGCACAGCACACGGACCATCAGTGTGACTTGCGAGAAATTCTCAGGCATTGGGCAGGTGACAGGAATGGCTCAGCCATTATTTGCTCATTTTGCAAGTGTGTGAGAAAATCTCACCATACGGATGCCATACGGATGTCACACGGATGTCACACGGATCATTTGATGCGAGAAAATCGCATCCTCGCACTGCACACGGATCACTGTTTTGGGAACATTTGTGCGATTCTCGTCCGTCAAAAACAGACCGTTTTTGTATACGTTCTGTGTGTCCCCGGCCTTAGTCAGACAAGAACAGGAAGAGAAAGAGACAAGGTAGGTTTTTCCTAGTGTGGAGCTATAAGGCTCATGAGCAAAACAATCAAGTTACAGAGGCAGCAGTCCCTGTTCCTCCTCCTCTTCTTCCTGTGCCACCACCTCATTTACCATCGCATGATGCTTTGTTTTTCTAGTTCTTCTAGCTCAAAGAAGTGGGATAGTAACCCTACTGATGGCGTCATCAGGGATGACCATGTTTGTAGAGTACTTGAAGTAGCACAACACAGGACACAACACACATCCTGCATGGAGGCCTACTCGTTGGTCATGAAGTGTTATTGAACAGCAGAGCTACTCACCTGTGCATGATGGAACTCAAACTCCAGTATCGCTGCTGGTGTTCCAACAGTCTCTTCTGCATGTGCAAGGTGGTGCTCCATCTTGTGGGTACATGACCTATGAGACGGTGAGCAGGAAGGCACAAGTGAAGCTGCTGTGCAAACAGGCAAGCAGCATCTGGGTGAGAACAAAGCGCACACGGACAACCCACAGTTTCAGTAGCAGTTCTGACATATCAGTGTAATTTTTAAGGAAGCTCTACACTATCAAATTCAGCAAATGCAAGGGATGTGCCTCAGTCCCAGAGCTGCTGCAAGATTTTGTCTGTTATTGCACACCACTAAGCCGGGCTTGAGGTTTATCGGCACCAACCACACATCTATTTTATTCTTTTATCCCCATCCACAGCTCATGCACAGTGTGGAACTTTCCTACAAACAGATGAGTTTCAGAACAGCCCTCTGCCTCTGGCTGTGCTGAAGATGATGGTGCAGGTGTTACACTGACCAGATGAGGAGGCATTGGAAGATGTGGAGTAGGAGGAGGTGGCAACATAGACAGAAAAACATCCTGCAATCCTTTGATAGATGCTACTGCACAGATGCCGCTGGCATCACCTTAGTGGAAACATTTTTTTTTCTCTAGCAAGACGGTGCCGGTGGCGCTTGCACAGTAGCATATATCGGCGCCATGTTAAGACAAATTTAAAAAAAACTGACTGACACATCCAAACATAAGCTAAGTGTGAACAGGTGCTAACCTAGATTCACCAACTCTTATACACTCAAACAAAAAAGCAGCACTCTGTAGCGCCATAGCATGCAAATATTAAATATGAAAATTGAATTACATTAGTGCATTACAAATATGAAAAATTGAGAAAGTTTGGCGCATAAATTGGCCAATTCATGTGTACCTGGAAGCCATGTTAAGGCTTATCTCATTTCCAGGACCTAAACAATGCCTTTCCTCTCTTAGAATAAAGTGTTCATCTGTATGGGAACTGTTATGGACCTGGTGGTTAGGAGCACCCGGAACGACCTGATGGTTAAACTCACACAGGACAAGCTCTGGGAAGTGGGAGCTCTGCCGACCGCAACCCCTAATCCTATCACACAACTAGAAATAGCCGTGGAGCGTACCTAACACGACCTAGACGCCTCTTCACAGCCTAAGAGCTAACTAGCCCTAAAGATAGAAAATAAAGCCTACCTTGCCTCAGAGAAATTCCCCAAAGAAAAAGGCAGCCCCCTACATATATTGACTGTGAGTTAAGATGAAAGTCACAAACACAGAAATGAAACAGGTTTCAGCAAAGGGAGGCCAGACTTACTAAACAGACTGAGGATAGGAAGGGTATCTTTGCGGTCAGCACAAAAAACTAAAAAAAAGACCACGCAGAGTGTGCAAAAAGACCTCCGCACCGACTCACGGTGCGGAGGTGCCACTCTGCATCCCAGAGCTTCCAGCTAGCAAGGCAAAATCATGATAGCCAACTGGACAAGGAAACAATGAACAAATAATAACTAGCAGGGACTTAGCTTCTGCCGGAGTAGACAGGTCACCAGAAAGATCCAAGAGCGAACTGAACCAGTACAAGAACATTGACAGCTGGCATGGAGTAACGATCTGAGTGGAGTTAAATAGAACAGCCAGCCAAAGAATAAACTACGTCACCTGTGGAAGGAACCTCAGAAGCAGCAGCTCCACTCACAGCCACCAGAGGGAGTCCATGGACAGAACTCGCCGAAGTACCATTCATGACCACAGGAGGGAGTTCGAAAACAGAATTCACAACAGTACCCCCCCTTGAGGAGGGGTCACCAAACCCTCACCAGAGCCCCCAGGTCGATCAGGATGAGCCAAATGAAAGGCACAAACTAGATCGGCAGCATGAACATCAGAGGCAAAAACCCAGGAATTATCTTCCTGACCATAACCCTTCCACTTGACCAGGTACTGGAGTTTTCGTCTCGAAATACGAGAATCCAAAATCTTCTCCACCACATACTCCAACTCCCCCTCGACCAACACCGGGGCAGGAGGATCAACGGAGGGAACCATAGGCGCCACGTATCTCCGCAATAACGACCTATGGAACACATTATTGATGGCAAAAGAAGCTGGAAGGACCAAACGAAATGACACAGGATTGAGAACCTCAGAAATCTTATACGGACCAATGAAACGAGGCTTAAACTTAGGAGAGGAAACCTTCATAGGAACATGACGAGATGACAACCAAACCAAATCCCCAACACGAAGTCGGGGACCAACACAGCGCCGGCGGTTAGCAAAACGTTGAGCCTTCTCCTGGGGCAATGTCAAATTGTCCACCACATGAGTCCAAATCTGCTGCAACCTGTCCACCACCGTATCCACACCAGGACAGTCCGAAGGCTCAACCTGCCCTGAAGAGAAACAAGGATGGAAACCAGAATTACAGAAAAAAGGCGAAACCAAAGTAGCCGAGCTGGCCCGATTACTAAGGGCGAACTCAGCCAAAGGCAAGAAGGACACCCAATCATCCTGATCAACAGAAACAAAGCATCTCAGATATGTCTCCAAAGTCTGATTAGTTCATTCGGTTTGGCCATTTGTCTGAGGATGGAAAGCCGAAGAAAAAGACAAATCAATGCCCATCTTAGCACAAAAGGACCGCCAAAACCTCGAAACAAACTGGGAACCTCTGTCCGAGACGAAGTTCTCCGGAATGCCATGCAAACGAACCACATGCTGGAAAAACAATGGCACCAAATCAGAGGAGGAAGGCAATTTAGACAAGGGTACCAAATGAACCATCTTAGAGAAGCGATCACAAACCACCCAAATGACCGACATCCTTTGAGAGACAGGGAGATCTGAAATAAAATCCATGGAAATATGCGTCCAGGGCCTCTTCGGGACCGGCAAGGGCAAAAGCAACCCACTGGCACGAGAACAGCAGGGCTTAGCCCGAGCACAAGTCCCACAGGACTGCACAAAAGAACGCACATTCCGTGACAAAGAAGGCCACCAAAAGGATCTAGCCACCAAATCTCTGGTACCAAAGATTCCAAGATGACCCGCCAACACCGAACAATGAACCTCAGAGATAACTCTACTAGTCCATCTATCAGGGACAAACAGTTTCTCCGCTGGACAACGGTCAGGTCTATCAGCCTGAAACTTCTGCAGCACACG
The DNA here is from genome assembly GCF_032444005.1 of Ranitomeya imitator. NCBI lineage: Eukaryota > Metazoa > Chordata > Amphibia > Anura > Dendrobatidae > Ranitomeya > Ranitomeya imitator. Next base: position 329,032,253 of record NC_091285.1, on the reverse strand, counting down.
TCGCAAATCAGGGGAGATGGCAGACAAAATTACCCCCTCTTTGAGAATACCCGCCGGCTCAGGAACACCCGGAGAGTCAGGCACAAAACTCCTTGACAGGGCATCAGCCTTCACATTCTTAGAGCCCAGAAGGTACGAAACCACAAAATCAAAACGGGAGAAAAACAGCGACCATCGAGCCTGTCTAGGATTCAACCGTTTGGCAGACTCGAGATAAGTCAAATTCTTGTGATCCGTCAAGACCACCACACGATGCTTGGCTCCTTCAAGCCAATGTCGCCACTCCTCGAATGCCCACTTCATGGCCAACAACTCTCGATTGCCAACATCATAATTGCGCTCAGCAGGCGAGAATTTTCTAGAAAAGAAGGCACATGGTTTCATCACCGAACCATCAGAACTTCTTTGCGACAAAACAGCCCCTGCTCCAATCTCAGAAGCATCAACCTCAACCTGAAACGGGAGCGAAACATCTGGCTGGCACAACACAGGGGCAGAAGAAAAACGACGCTTCAACTCCTGAAAAGCCTCTACAGCCGCCGAGGACCAATTGACCACATCAGCACCTTTCTTGGTCAAATCAGTCAACGGTTTAGCAACACTAGAAAAATTAGTGATGAAGCGACGGTAAAAATTAGCAAAGCCCAGGAACTTCTGCAGGCTCTTCAAAGATGTCGGCTGAGTCCAATCATAAATGGCCTGAACTTTAACAGGGTCCATCTCGATAGTAGAAGGGGAAAAAATGAAACCCAAAAATGAAACCTTCTGAACCCCAAAGAGACATTTCGACCCCTTCACAAACAAGGAATTCGCACGAAGGACCTGGAACACCATTCTGACCTGCTTCACATGAGACTCCCAATCATCCGAAAAGACCAAAATATCATCCAAATATACAATCATGAATCTATCCAGGTACTCTCGGAAGATGTCATGCATAAAGGACTGAAACACAGATGGAGCATTAGAAAGCCCGAATGGCATAACCAGGTACTCAAAATGGCCCTCAGGCGTTTTAAATGCTGTTTTCCATTCATCGCCCTGTTTAATTCGCACAAGATTATACGCCCCTCGAAGATCTATCTTGGTGAACCAACTAGCCCCCTTAACTCGAGCAAACAAATCAGACAGCAGCGGCAAAGGGTACTGAAATTTGACTGTGATCTTATTAAGAAGGCGGTAATCAATACAAGGTCTCAAAGAGCCATCCTTCTTGGCCACAAAAAAGAACCCTGCTCCCAACGGTGATGACGACGGGCGAATATGACCTTTCTCCAAGGATTCCTTTATATAACTCCGCATAGCGGCGTGCTCTGGCACAGATAAATTAAACAGTCGGCCCTTAGGAAACTTACTACCAGGAATCAAATTAATAGCACAATCGCAATCCCTATGAGGAGGTAAGGCACCGGATTTGGGCTCTTCAAATACATCCCGGAAATCTGACAAAAACTCAGGGACTTCAGAAGGAGTAGAAGGCGAAATTGACAGCAATGGAACATCACCATGTACCCCCTGACAACCCCAGCCGGACACAGACATAGATTTCCAATCCAATACTGGATTATGGACCTGTAGCCATGGCAAACCCAAAACGACCACATCATGCAGATTATGCAACACCAAAAAGCGAATATCCTCCTGATGTGCAGGAGCCATGCACATGGTCAATTGAGTCCAGTACTGAGGCTTATTCTTGGCCAAAGGCGTAGCATCAATTCCTCTCAATGGAATAGGATACTGCAAGGGCTCCAAGAAAAAACCACAGCGCCTGGCAAACTCCAAGTCCATCAAATTCAGGGCAGCGCCTGAATCCACAAATGCCATAACAGAATAGGACGACAGAGAGCAAATCAGAGTAACGGACAAAAGAAATTTAGACTGTACCGTACCAATGGTGGCAGACCTTACGAACCGCTTAGTGCGCTTAGGACAATCGGAGATAGCATGAGTGGAATCACCACAGTAAAAACACAGCCCATTCCGACGTCTGTGTTCTTGCCGTTCAGCTCTGGTCAAAGTCCTATCACATTGCATAGGCTCAGGCCCATGCTCAGATAGTACCGCCAAATGGTGCACATTTCAGACCCTTTCTGAAAATTGCCGCCAGGGCACACTCATTCCACTGAGTAAGCACAGACCACTTTCTAAACTTCTGACAGTACACCTCCGCTTCATCCTGACCCTGACACAAAGCCAGCAAGATTTTCTCTGCCTGATCCACTGAATTTGGTTCATCATAAAGCAATCCAAGTGCCAGAAAAAACGCATCTACATCACGCAATGCAGGATCTCCTGGCGCAAGGGAAAATGCCCAGTCTTGAGGGTCACCACGCAACAAAGAAATAATGATTTTTACTTGTTGAACAGGGTCACCAGAGGAGCGGGGTTTCAAAGCTAGAAACAGTTTACAATTATTTTTGAAATTCAGGAATTTAGATCTATCCCCAGAAAACAAATCAGGAATTGGAATTCTAGGCTCTAACATCGGATTCTGAACCACAAAATCTTGAATGTTTTGTACCCTTACAGTGAGATGATCCACACAAGAGGACAGACCTTGGATGTCCATATCTACACCTGTGTCCTGAACCACCCAGATGTTAAGGGGAAAAGAAAGACCAAAAAACACAGCAGAGAAAAAAAAATGGTCTCAGAACTTCTCTTATCCCTCTATTGAGATGCATTAATACTTTGGGCCAGCTGTACTGTTATGGACCTGGTGGTTAGGAGCACCCGGAACGACCTGATGGTTAAACTCACACAGGACAAGCTCTGGGAAGTGGGAGCTCTGCCGACCGCAACCCCTAATCCTATCACACAACTTGAAATAGCCGTGGAGCGTATCTAACACGACCTAGATGCCTCTTCACAGCCTAAGAGCTAACTAGCCCTAAAGATAGAAAATAAAGCCTACCTTGCCTCAGAGAAATTCCCCAAAGGAAAAGGCAGCCCCCCACATATATTGAGTGTGAGTTAAGATGAAAGTCACAAACACAGAAATGAAACAGGTTTCAGCAAAGGGAGGCCAGACTTACTAAACAGACTGAGGATAGGAAAGGTATCTTTGCGGTCAGCACAAAAAACTACAAAAGACCACGCAGAGTGTGCAAAAAGACCTCCGCACAGACTCACGGTGCGGAGGTGCCACTCTGCATCCCAGAGTTTCCAGCTAGCAAGGCAAAATCATGATAGCCAACTGGACAAGGAAACAATGAACAAATAATAACTAGCAGGGACTTAGCTTCTGCTGGAGTAGACAGGTCACCAGAAAGATCCAAGAGCGATCTGAACCATTACAAGAACATTGACAGCTGGCATGGAGTAACGATCTGAGTGGAGTTAAATAGAACAGCCAGCCAAAGAATAAACTACGTCACCTGTGGAAGGAACCTCAGAAGCAGCAGCTCCACTCACAGCCACCAGAGGGAGTCCATGGACAGAACTCGCCAAAGTACCATTCATGACCACAGGAGGGAGTTCGAAAACAGAATTCACAACAGGGAACATGAATAATCTCTTAGACTAAAATCTATCACCTTAGTGGAGACAATTTTTTTTTCTCTAGAAAGATGGTGCTGGCGGTGCCTGCGCAGTAGCACCTATCGGCGCCATTTTGAGACAGATTTTTTTTATTTTTTGAATAAATTTATACCAGCAAATAAAATAATTAAATGCATATTATACATATAATATTCAGTATGTAAAATAGTGGGCAGGTCACTGAGAGATCAGTGACCTGTCATAAGCCATCAGTATGAATGCCTAGGCAGAGCTCCACATAAAGACCCCCCCACAGGCCCGAAGCATGAGCATCTCATTAACTGAAAACTGAAAATAAAGATTAAACAACAACCACAAGACGTATTTCATCATCCAAGGTATCATTTTAATCAGTATAACGGTGCCAACCTGACACTTTCTGTAGGCTACTGAGTATAATTCTGCTGACAGTTTCGCTTTAATGATTCTAAATTAAACCATATCCTCGTCATCACCCAATCCACTGAAGCCATGGTCTCCTGTAATAAATCAAAAGTAAAATATCCCTCACCTGTCCGTCGTTCTGTCCCACGCTGTAAGGCTAGGTTCACATTGCGTTAGGGCAGTCCGTTTAGCGCATAGCGCTATGGACTGCGCTAACGCAATGTCCCAGAAGGGATCGCGTTTGCTGATCCCGCTAGCGCAGATGCCCAATCTGCGCTAGTGAGGAACGGACCGCGAACGCTGCAAGTAGCATTCGAGGTCCGTCACTCATATGACGGCACATCGCTAGCGATGCGTTCGCCATTACAAGCAATGGCGGCATTAACGGACTACGTTACACCGCGTTATGCCGCGGTGTAACGTAGTCCGTTAAACGGGTTCACACAACGCAGTGTGAATCTAGCCTTATCCATGTCTGCCCATTAATTACTAGCACTCCACACAGGGAGGACTCCCAGATACTGCATTACTGTGTTCCCTGCTGTAGACAATCCTGCCTATCAGTGGGGGTTGGCATCCTAATTGTCAGTGGAGATGGCACCCCTGCTCCACAGCGGACTGACCCCTCTAAGGACACCCATTCCTTTATCCTACACACAGGGCCTTTCTTACAAATCATCAAAGATTTGGGACAATTACCTAAAGACACCTTATTATTGACATTTGATGTCAACAGAACAATAGCACATTCTAAGGGCATCCGAGAAACCAGACTGTTACTAGAACAAACTTTCTTTTTGATGATACACATGTGCTCAAAATTGGTACCCCTCGTTTAATGACAGAAAAACCCACAATGGTCACAGATATAACATGAATCTGACAAAGGTAGTAATAAATAAAAAATCTATGAAAATTAACAAATGAAAGTCAGACATTGCTTTTCCATGCTTCCACAGAATTTAAAAAAAATAATAAAACTCATGAAATAGGGCTGGACAGAAATGATGGTACCCCTCAAAATAATGTGACAAAAGGGACATGTTAAATCAAGCTGTGTCCACTAATTAGCATCACAAGTGTCTCCAATCTTGGGATCAGTGAGTGGGCCTGTATATAGGGCTACAGAAACTCACTGTGCTGTTTGGTGACATGGTGTGTATGTAAGGAGGTTGCTTTCCCTGCTCCTTACCTGGAACCACTTAGTCAGACAGCTGAGTTGTCGGGGGGAAGACTTTCTGCCCTGGACAGAAGGGACCATGTAACGGCTGGGGCAGGGAGGAAGAGACAGGGGTGTGGTCAGAAAAGTGCTGGAGAGCAGAGCGCGCCAGACAGAGGGGACAGCATGCCAGAGAGAAAGCAGGCTGCAGCGCCGCGCTCCCCATGACAGAGTGCTCCCTGTGAGGGCAATAAGGCTGGAATGAGAGTGGGGACTTGGAAGCCTCCATAATCAGAGACTACGTATCCCCTTACAGTGACCTGAGCGCGCAGCCCCGGTTACTGCACTGACAAGCCAGGACCCCTGAGTGTGACTAAGGAAACTGCTCAGTGTGTGTGTGTTCATGCTGCAGAGAGAGAGACTGTCAGCCTAATATCCAGAGACTCGCAGCAGAGTGGCTGTGTGACTTCCTGCTTCAAGCTGAGCAGGGAGAATAGGCTGCAGAGGCTTAACCCCGGAGTTTCCAGGAGACAGTGCAGAGCCCCTGATTCCTGGTACAGAGACTTAATAGTGCAGAGCCCCTGATTCCTGGTACAGAGACTTAACAGTGCAGAGCCCCGGATTTCTGGCTGTGCTGTAAAAGCTAAAGACTCAGAGCCTGTGCTTACCACATTAACTCCCGAAACCCCAGGAAGCAGGCTCCTAGAGACTACTCAGCCCACGGACAACAGAGGGACGACAAGTGCCGCTGTTCCTCGGCGCCTACGTTGGAGAAGACGACCCTTCAAGCAAGTCCTCATCAGACTGATAAGTGTTCTTTTCTCAAGAAATCTTGCTTACTCCTGTTACATCGTTTGACTCCCATATTTTTGCACTGTTTTATTGCTAGTTATTTCCCACTGCTTCCTCCCTGCGAGGAAAACCTGATTCCTGTTAATAAACCCCTTAGCTGTTGGTCTGTCTGTTCCGTGGTGACATACTCAGTACCTGAATACTATTACATGTATCACACTCAACATGGACCAGAGGAAGCGAAGGAAAGAGTTGTCTCAGGAGATTAGCAATAAAATTATAGACAAACATGTTCAAAGGTAACCAAGCAGGTTAATGTCCCTGTGACTACAGTTGCACATATTCTGAAATTTAAGATCCATGGGACTGTAGCCAACCTCCCTGGACGTGGCCTCAGGAGGAAAATTGATGACAAATCAAAGAGACAGATAATACGAATAATAACAAAAGAGCCCCCCAAAATTTCTAAAACAGATTAGGGGTGAACTTCAATCTCAAGGAACATCAGTGTCAGATCGCACCATCCGTCTTTGTATGAGCCAAAGTGGACTTCATGGGAGACGACCAAGGAGGACATCATTGTTGAAAAAAAAATCATAAAAAAGTCAGGCTGGAATTTGCCACACTACATGTTGACAAGCCACAAAGCTTCTGGGAGAATGTCCTATAGACAGATAAGACAAATATGGAACTTTTTGGCAAGGCACATCAGCTCTATGTTCACAGACGGAAAAATGAAGCATATTAAGAAAAGAACACTGTCCCTACTGTGAAACATAGAGGAGGCTCTGTTATGTCCTGGGGCTGCTTTGCTGCATCTGGCACAGGGTGTCTAGAATATGTGCAGGGTACAATGAAATCTCAAGTCTATCAAGGGATTCTAGAGAGAAATGTGCTGCCCAGTGTAAGAAAGCTTGGTCTCAGTCGCAGGTCACGGGTCTTGTAACAGGATAATGACCCAAAACACACAGCTAAAATCACCCAAAAAATGGTAAAAGAGGAAAACGTTGGACTACCTTTGGAAAGAGCTGAAACATGCCATCTGGAAAAGGCTACCTTCAAACACGAGACAAATGTTGAGAGGTACAGAAGCCTCATTGAGGCTATGTGCACGCGTTCAGGTTTTTTCACGTTTTTTCAGGGGGGTTTTCGTGGTAAAAACGCTATAAAAACTCACTAAAAACGCATACATTATGCATCCTATCATTTAGAATGCATTCTGCACGTTTTGTACACATGATGCATTTTGTTTGCACGAAAAAAAACACATTGCGGTAAAAAAAAGCAGCATGTTCATTAATTTTGCAGATTTTCTGCGTTTTTCCCGCTATTCTATGCATTTGGGAAAAAACACACCAAAAACGCACCAAAAACGTGTCAAAAACACATGAAAAAACGCGAAAAAAACGCATGCGGATTTCTGGCAGAAATGTCCGGTTTTTGTCAGGAAAATTTCTGCAAGAAATCCTGACGTGTGCACATACCCTGACAGTTACAGGAATCGTTTAATTGCTGTGATTGCCTCAAAAGGTTGTGCAACAAAATATTAAGTTAAGGCTACCATCATTTCTGTCCAGGCCTATTTCCTGTGTTATATTTTTTTTATAAACTTTGTGGAAGCATGGTTGAAAAGCAATGTCTGACTTTCATTTGTTCATTTTCATAGATTTTTTATTTATCATTACTTTTGTCAGATTCAAGTTATTTCTGTGACCACTGTGGGTTTTTCTGTCATTAAACGAGGAGTGCCAACAATTTTGACCATGTGTGTACATTCTATCTACAAATTCAAGGTACAGACATGGGGTCAAATGTGGCCCCACTGTATTGAATAAATAGCTTCATGTTCTACTTTGAATCAAAATATGTCTATCCCAATCAGCTATACCGTTCTCACTGTTTATTATGGTGAAGATATATAGACAATATTTTCTGTTTAAGGAATGGGACCCCTGAGACCCTGGAATGTTTTTTAAATCAGATTAACAAAGTGTGGCCTGAACTCACCTTTACTAAGAACAGTGACTCTAAACAAGTCAATTTCCTTGACGCCATGATAATCACACACCAAAGGTATACTTTCTGTAGATCTCTGTCAAGAACACAGACTGTAACAATTTACTTTCATACCAAAGTTGCCACCCTATTGCTAGTAAAAAAAAATCAATTCACATTTTTTAATTTCAGAGGGTCAAAAGAATTGTCAGTAATCCAGAGGTATGCTTCCGATGTGTGGACGATATGGAAACAATTTTTAGAAAGTGGTTATCCTCAAAATTTACTACAAAAGTGTCGTACCACATCCAACCCTACAAAAAACAATAATGAGATTAATAGAATTCCATTTGTTCATACATTTCATCCTTTTTCTATAGATTATACCAAAAAATTCATAAACATCGGCCCCTATTACGAAAGTTATCCAGGGATTCCAGAATTCTGTTCACCTTTCTTGCCTTGTTTCAGAAGGCCTAGTAACCTTCGGAATATATTAGTTAGGGCAGACATCGGATCAGCTCAGAAAATATCTCAACAACATTCTTACAAACTAGGAAAAGGGGCACTTTCCCCTGTCTTAATCAGGGCCGTATTTAGAGTTTCTGCTGCCCTAGGCACTTTTAGTGCTGCCTCCCCCATTGGTGAGTATGACACTATCCGCAGTGACTTTGGCAAGAATCGCTGATGTGAAAGTCGCCTTTTGCAGAAGATCCGGCAGTTTTTCTGCATCTGCCACGTAACGGATCACTTATGGCAACACTGCATTTGGTTTCATTCATTCCCTATGGGATTTGCGGTACTTGCTGTGATCTGGGAAATGCGGTATCATACCCCCAACTTTTGAAGAAGGGAAAAAGGTGTAAAGGTTGCGGCGCACGTAGTGCGCCGCGGCAAATTTTGGGCCACGCCTCTGACCACACCCATTTCACAACTAATCACACCCATATCCAAGTCCCAACCACACCCATTCAGCACTGCTGATCACACTGTTTCATATACAATAAGTAAAACCAAAAAAATATGGCCACGCAGTGCTCCATATTGTATAATGGCTACGGAGTGCTCCACATACTGTATAATGGCCCTACATGATGCTCCATACTGTATAATGGCCACACAGTGCTCCATACTGTATAATGACCTCACATGATGCTCAATACTGTATAATGACCGCACATGATGCTCAATACTGTATAATGACCGCACATGATGCTCCATACTGTATAATGGCCGCACATGATGCTCAATATTGTATAATGACCGCACATGATGCTCCATACTGTATAATGGCCATACATGATGCTCCATACTGTATAATGGCCACACATGATGCTCCATACTGTATAATGGCCGCACATGATGCTCAATATTGTATAATGACCGCACATGATGCTCCATACTGTATAATGGCCATACATGATGCTCCATACTGTATAATGGCCACACATGATGCTCCATACTGTATAATGGCCACACATGATGCTCCATACTGTATAATGGCCACACATGATGCTCCATACTGTATAATGGCCATACATGATGCTCCATACTTTATAATGGCCCCACATGATGCTCAATACTGTATAATGGCCGCACATGATGCTCCATACTGTATAATGACCGCACATGATGCTCCATACTGTATAATGATCCCACATGATGCTCCATACTGTATAATGACCCCACATGATGCTCCATACTGTATAATGGCCGCACATGATGCTCCATACTTTATAATGGACCCACATGATGCTCAATACTGTATAATGGCCGCACATGATGCTCCATACTGTATAATGACCCCACATGATGCTCCATATTGTATAATGGCCATGGCTCATATCCCCCTCCCCTCCTCCTGTATGCATGGCTCATAATTCCCCCCCCTCCCTCCCTATGCATGGCTGATGGCGCTCATAATTCCCCCCCCCTCCCCATGCATGGCTGATGGCGCTCATAATTCCCCCCCCTCCCTATGCATGGCTGATGGCGCTCATAATTCCCCCCCCCTCCCTATGCATGGCTGATGGCGCTCATAATTCCCCCCCTCCCTATGCATGGCTGATGATGGCGCTCATAATTCCCCCCCCCTCCCTATGCATGGCTGATGATGGCGCTCATAATTCCCCCCCCTCCCTATGCATGGCTGATGGCGCTCATAATTCCCCCCCTCCCTATGCATGGCTGATGATGGCGCTCATAATTCCCCCCCCCCTCCCTATACATGGCTGATGATGGCGCTCATAATTCCCCCCCCCTCCCTATGCATGGCTGGTGATGGCGCTCATAATTCCCCCTCCCCCCCCTCCCTATGCATGGCTGATGATGGCGCTCACAATTCCCCCCCTCCCTATGCATGGCTGGTGATGGCGCTCATAATTCCCTCTCCCCCCCCCTCTCTATGCATGGCTCATCTCTCCACCCCCTCCCCGCTCCTTCTCCCGGGCCATCTTGCATGGCGCGGGTGGCTTCCAATCCTCCCCCCGCCCCCCGTCCCTCATACTCACCTGTCAGCTGCCTGTCTGTCCCACACGCCGCGCCGACATCCCTCCGGTTCCGGCTCTGTCCCGCGGCGCCGCAGCGCCTTCGTCCTGAGTGAGCGGTCATGTGGTACCGCTAATTAAGGTCATGAATATGCGCATATTCATGACCTTAATTAGCGGTGCCACGTGACCGCTCACTCAGGACGCGCTACAGACGCTGAGACCAGGCATCGCTGGAGCAGGTGAGTATCCTCTTCAGGGAGGGTGGGTGGGACTCGGAGACTTGGAGGTGGGGGGACTCGGAGGTGGGGGCCTGGGGGGACTCGGAGGCGGGGGGGCGGGTGTGTTTTTGACCCGGGCCGGGACTTATAAAAAAAAAAACACACACCTTGCTCAGGTGCCGCCCCCCGCAATGTCGCCGCCCTAGGCACGTGCCCTCGCGTGCCTAGTGGCAAATACGGCCCTGGTCTTAATTATATCCAGTGCGCCAATGTTCTTAAAGGCAGCAAAATCTTGCATCCCTACACAGGCACAGATATTCCTATGAAAGACTCCATTGGTTTTAACATATCGTGCACTGGAAAATGGGAACAAATTCCAAGTGCAGTGAAATTGCAAAAAAGTGCAATTCCACAGTTTTTTTTTATTTTATTTTATTTTTTTACTATGTTCACTAAATGCTGAAAGTGACCTTCCATTATGATTATCCAGCTCATTACGAGTTCATAGACATCAAACATGTTTAGGATCATTTTTATGGAAGTGGTGAAAAAAAAAATCCGAACTTTGTTAAAAAAAAAAAAGGGCCATTTTTTCAAGACTTGTAGTGTCTCCATTTTTATTAATGCCATTTTGGTGTAGATATGATCTTGTGATCACCCATTATTGCCTTTTATTGAAATGTAGTGGCGACCAAAAAAACTTAAATCTGACGTTTTGAATTTTCTTCTCGTTATGCAGTTTAGAGATCGGGTTGATTCTTTTTTTACATTGATTGGGCCATTCTGAATGTGGCAATAAAATTGTGTATATTTGATTTTTTTTTATCGTTTTTATTTTGAATAGGGTGAAAGGGGGGTGGTTTGAAATTTTATTTTAATATTTTTAAAATAATTTTTTTTGCATGCTTCAATAGTCTCCATGGGAGACTGGAAGCTACACTACTTTTATCGGCTCTCCGGGCTGTGCCGATAGCAATCTGGCTATGACAATCATAGTCTGCTGGAGTCCTCTGGTTGTCATGCCAACCAATCAATGACCCGCGATCAGGTGACGGGGTCACCGATGGGTGGGGTTTCTGGCACGATTTGGAAATTAAGTTAAATGCCACTGTCAGAGATTAACACGGCATTTAACGAGTTAACAGCCGTGGGTGGTGCGCGATTCCACCCACGACTGTTAGAGGCACATGTCAGCTGTTTAAAACAGCACCGCGACTGGGAAGAGAAGGGAAGGATTCCGATGTGGGCATACTATTACGCCCAATATCGGAAATGGGCTAAATGTGGCATGATCTATGTAGGGGAGATTACACAAGCAGTTAAAGACAGAATATCAGAGCACAAATCCGATATAAGATGTGGACGACACAATGTGTCCATTCCATATCATTTCCACACAGCTCAACATACTATTGCCCAATTAAAATTCCTAGTCCTGGAACAGATTCACGCCAATAGAAGAGGGGGAACCAAATCAGACATCTTAAATTTAGAAAACCGCCATCTACAGAGTATGGAACCCAAAGGTCTTAATAGGGAATATGACATTATGAGTTTATTCTAACGTTAATTACTGTATTCGTTTATATACTACTGAATTTCTTAATAGAAAAATAATTCATATGACCTTATTCTAAAATTAATTACTGTATTCGTCAACATATTACTGAATTTATTCCCATTTTCTTTTTGTTTATACCAGTTTTCTTGGTCACTCACATATGCGCCTCCTTGTAGTTCTTTATCCATGATCTGACTCCAATCTTTCACCAGGATGCATCTCAACCCTCCCTTTCATTCAACCTCCCGGCACGGTCTACGGTGATCTTCACTCAGGGACACACCTTCGATGCGTTCCATGCCTGCACTCCACTAGATTTACAGCTGGTACTTCCGATTTCTGGTCGCTCACCACAAAGACACACCTCCAATGCCTTCCACGCCTGCATTCCACCAGATTCCCAGCTGGCACTTTTGGATTCCGGACACTCACCACTGATGCGCGTCCGGAGCATTTTACCAATGCTTTCCACTGAAACGGACTACTTTATTTCTGGTTACATCTATGCGCACCCTGGGAAACTGATTAGTTTACGATCCAAGTGCTTCACATTACCCTGTAATACACATGTATGTAAACCTCACCAGTCCATTACTTACTAGCGCTCAACACAGGGTGGACTCCCAGATACTGCTCACATACCACTGCTAAACACTGAATTATGTACCACACAACAATCTGGTAAACTTTATTCTTTATAGCAGAGGTATCTATGCGATACATATGTTGTCTCTATTTTTCCATTCACATATGTATAGATTTTCCTTAATGACATATTCATAAATCTTTTCTGGATTTTTTCATATGCAAATCCTTGACTATTCCAACATGATATATTTTTCTGGATATATCTACTGTATACAACATGACATACTTTTCCCTTTGCCCCTTCAATGTATTTACTTATTTTCATCATCATTTACCTCCACACCATCCTTTTTTAAAGGTCCTGTTCACGTTCTACCTGGGAAAATATGTGTGCGGAATATAAGTGTACTTATCACCAGTTAATAGGTTTTTTCTTGATCTTATTATTATGATGTAGACTATTATTGCCTAGCTTATGTATTATTATAACCATATGTCTATATATAACAAACATAATGTTTTTCTTTGCCTTGTATGATAATTTTGAAATATTCTGTTTTTTTATTTTTATGTTCCAGTCTGATGAAGGTCTAAGTTATATGATCGAAAAGTTACAATTTTTTATGGGATTACTTTACTTGAATAAATACCTAGTCTATGCATGAAAAGAGTGCAAGATTTAGTTCTCATATGATAAGGAGTGGTATCCTATCTAGGCACCTATTTTTCAAGTGGAGTGACGTGCATCCTTGTCATTTACAAAAAACAAGTCCTTACACAGGAATGTGGAAGAAAACAAAAAGGGTCTCAGAAAATGACAATAAAAAACTTTTTTTTTTACAAAGATCTGATCATTTGAAAATGATAAATTATTGCCATATTCATATTGAGACAGGACATTCTTTCCAAACAATGATTGTCACATAAGCAAAACAAAAGAAACATTGAAAAATTGTTTGTTTTCCAGGACATTAAAAAATTGTATGGTCACTAAGGGGTTAACTGTCCATTAGATCATTGTTGCTAGTAATCTCTTTAGACAGACATGCAGAATAGTATTATGTTGCATTTTCGATCAGTAATGTCCATGAATCCATTTGATATCATTGATGTCATAGGGTTCCCCAATAACTATGAAGCGACTGAGAAGTAACTTTCTCAGTTCCATATAATTCGTACAGCATAAAATTGTGCGCAGGAACATATAGAGCCATCAAAGAAAAAATTAATGAACTTTTAGAGCAGATACCATGACTTTACCTTTGCAACTTAAGGGAGGTAAGGGTATAACACGAGTAAATAAATACTTTTAAACTGCCAATGAAAATCTAGCCTCAATGTATAACTGTACAGTTGTAACACTGCTGCTTCTATAGTACCTCTACAAACATTGAGAAAAAGATGTGTATAAATATCCACAGATTTTAGAAAAAGGCAAAAACATTAATTCTGAAGGGACAAAAGTAGCAAGGTATTACAGCTTTATCCTGAGCTGCTCCAACAATGTCAGCATCTATCTCCAGGTACTGCTGTATTCACCCTGATGGAGGTGCTGTTTATTACCAATATCAATGGGCAGTTTAGATTCTGTTTAGCCAGGTTGCCTCAGGCTTACTCTTCCAGCCAGCAACTACTCTGTTGAGACAACCCAGTGATCCTGCAGTAAATCCAGATCCCTTTATGATTGCTATGCCATGAAAGACTGGGTTCCTTTAGGATCTGCTAGAGAGAATGGCTTGAGCCAAATCTGTCTGTAGTAGCCTATTTGAGCTGATGGCTTCTGACAGATTGACAAAGAGTAAGTTGTAGTATTTTGTTCAAATTAGCCAATTGTACTGGAGTCTTCAGTTAACAAAGGGCAAAATAAATGCCATTAAAAAATTCACATTGTCGTGAGATTTTTCAGAGACAGTGCCACATATTATACCAACCTTAAACTGAGAACATGTACAATACATGGCTTTGTTCCTGTGCCCTTAGAGAACCATTTTGGATGGAACTGTACTTTAATTATATCATTCCCAGAACAGTATCTACAGTTGTGCTCAAAAGTTTACATAACCCGGCAGAATTTTTGTTTTCTTGGTCTTTTTTCAGATAATATGAATGATAACAACAAAACTTTTTCTCCTCTCATGGTTAGTGGTTGGGTGAAGCCATTTATTGTCAAACTACTGTGTTTTCACTTTATAAACCATAATAACAACCCAAAACATCTAAATGACCCTGATCAAAAACGTCCATTCCTTAGTACTGTCTATTGCCCCCTCTAACATCCACAGCAGCTTGAAGTCTTTTGTGGTAGTTGTGGATGAGGTTCTTTATTTTCTCAGATACCCACTCTTCTTGGCAAAAAGCCTCCAGTTCCTGTAAATTCCTGGGCTGTCTAGCATGAACTGTGCGCTTGAGATCTCTCCAGAGTGGCTCAATGATATTGGGGTCAGGTTGACTTGGCCATGTAACATAGTAACATAGTAACATAGTTAGTAAGGCCGAAAAAAGACATTTGTCCATCCAGTTCAGCCTATATTCCATCATAATAAATCCCCAGATCTACGTCCTTCTACAGAACCTAATTGTATGATACAATATTGTTCTGCTCCAGGAAGACATCCAGGCCTCTCTTGAACCCCTCGACTGAGTTCGCCATCACCACCTTCTCAGGCAAGCAATTCCAGATTCTCACTGCCCTAACAGTAAAGAATCCTCTTCTATGTTGGTGGAAAAACCTTCTCTCCTCCAGACGCAAAGAATGCCCCCTTGTGCCCGTCACCTTCCTTGGTATAAACAGATCCTCAGCGAGATATTTGTATTGTCCCCTTATATACTTATACATGGTTATTAGATCGCCCCTCAGTCGTCTTTTTTCTAGACTAAATAATCCTAATTTCGCTAATCTATCTGGGTATTGTAGTTCTCCCATCCCCTTTATTAATTTTGTTGCCCTCCTTTGTACTCTCTCTAGTTCCATTATATCCTTCCTGAGCACCGGTGACCAAAACTGGACACAGTACTCCATGTGCGGTCTAACTAGGGATTTGTACAGAGGCAGTATAATGCTCTCATCATGTGTATCCAGACCTCTTTTAATGCACCCCATGATCCTGTTTGCCTTGGCAGCTGCTGCCTGGCACTGGCTGCTCCAGGTAAGTTTATCATTAACCAGGATCCCCAAGTCCTTCTCCCTGTCAGATTTACCCAGTGGTTTCCCATTCAGTGTGTAATGGTGATATTGATTCCTTCTTCCCATGTGTATAACCTTACATTTATCATTGTTAAACCTCATCTGCCACCTTTCAGCCCAAGTTTCCAACTTATCCAGATCCATCTGTAGCAGAATACTATCTTCTCTTGTGTTTTGGATAGTTGTCATGTTGGAACGTCCAGGTACGTCCCATGTGCAGCTTCCGGGCTGATGATTGCAAATTTGCCTCCAGTATTTGCTGATAATGTACTGCATTCATCTTTCCTTCAACTTTCACCAAGTTTCCTGTGCCTTTTGTAGCTTGCATATCCCCAAAACATCAGTGATCCACCCCAAGCTTTACAGTAGGAATGGTGTTTCTTTCATCATAAGCCTTGTTGACCTCTCTCCAAATGTAACATTTATGGCTGTGGTCTCATTACTCCAAATTACCTTGTTCCAGAAGTATTGGAGTTTGTCTCTCTGCTGTTTTACCTATTGTAGGCAAGATACTTTGTGGCATTTGCGCAGTAATGGCTTTCTACTGGTGACTCGACCATGTAGCCCATTTTTCTTCAAGTACCTCCTTATTGTGCATCTTGAAACAGCCACACAGCTAGTTTTCAGAGAGTTCAGTATTTCAGCTGATGTTATTTGTGGTTTTTTCTTTGCATCCCAAACAATTTAACTGGCACTTGTGGATGAAATTTTTGTTGGTCTACCTGACCGTGGTTTTGTTTTTACAGAGCCCCTATTTTCCATTTGTTAATCACAGTTTGAACGCTGCTGACTGACATTATCAATTCCTTGAATATCTTTTTGTATCCCTTTCCTGTTTTATACAATTCATCTACCTTTTCCTGTGGATCCATTGGCAATTCTTTTGCTTTCCCCATGACTCACAATACAGAAACGTCAGTGGCTGGATGAAGGATGCAAGAGTCTGTCTGGATCCCAGAAACTCACTCAGTTTTTAAGCACACACGGATTACAAGCAAACAGGAGAGGATGTTACCTTTAGTAGCCATTCAAACCCATTTGTTTCAACTTCTGTGCATGTCATCAGGCCAAAATCACCAGGGTATGTGAACTTTTGAACAGGGCCATTTTGATGTTTTGGGTTGTCATTATGATTTAAAAAGAGAACACACAGTAGTTTGACAATAACTGGCTTCACCCAACCACTAACCATGAGTGGTGAGAAAGTTTTGGTGTTATCATTCATGTTCTCTGAAAAATGGCCAAGAAAGCAAAAATTCTGCTGGGGTATGTAAACTTTTGAGCACACCTGTACGTGCTGGAGTAATTTGTACCTGTAGTTTCCATCATTGGGTATCAAAGTAATGAAAGTATCACTTATGATAAAAAATAAAACCACACCAAAAAATGACTCGCTTACTAAAAAGTGTGTGAATCGGAAATTGGGTAGACTGGGATTCCATTAGGTTTGTGTATCTTCAGAAGTATGAAAATAGTATTAAAGTATGAGAAGAGTATTTCAGTTTTTTTTCTAAGCTTTTTCCCCTAGTTGACATTGGTTGTAATTATTATCGTCAAGTGTTTTGTGACATGCAGCGTAGTCCTTGTTTATCCAATTTATATTTGATTATAGTCTGAAAGTGACTGGTCATCTGTACTTTGATGGATATGAGCTGTTGGCATAATGGGGCTTCTTCTTATCATGCTGGCTTGCAGCCATCTGCAATAAATTTCAATTTGCTGCATTTTCTGAAATCAAATTAGGAGTGGCAAAGTAAAAGATGAATTGGTTAAAATTGAGTACAATGTGTTTAATTGGCACAGTATGCCTCTGATCTGTATATTAATGACATCTATTACATATTAACTAGATAAATGATTTTAGCTCTTGGCTGCCTTAGGAAATGGCAGCATGGGTTTAAGGCACTGTAAAAGAACATCAACTGAAACTATTTACGATGGATTTGCTGCACATTCCTGTTTTAGGTGTTGATAAAATATTTTTCTACATTATTAAGTGCGTTAAAAAATGAGCAGTAACTGACATTCATTTTTACAGAAAGGCCTGCACACATATAGGACAGGCATGAGGAAAAAAAAGATTGTGTTAATAATTCCAATAATACCAAAAAAACAACAGATATGTATACAGTTTACAAAGAAAATATCTGTATCTTGTTATATGCTGTAATGACAATGCAAATGAAGGACATAACTTGTATTAATAGAAACTAGATGTAAAAGGGCGAGTTCCCCCACTAAAAATATACTAGACTTATCGTTACCAAAGGAGAACTCTCTATTGAGGTCCGATATTAACTATTATTGCCAAACTTGACTATTAATAACTAATATCCACTTAATAATGCCTCAACATTACCTTTTCCATATACTATTTACCAACTGAGACAAAACAGTGTAACAATAAAGGATATTTATTACACACACACAAGTCTGCAGTCTATAACATACATATATATTTATACCCAAGCTGGCGACTATAAAAAAAAATAAAAATATATATATATCTATAATATAACGCTGGGAGCGTCACTCTGTCCGAAGCCTTTATAGACTGCGCAGGCGCAAGCGCCGGCGCAGTCTGGGCCTCACAGAGTGACGCTCCCGGGAGTATCGGCCATATTCACCTGTCCTGCGTTCCACCGCTGAGCGCCGCCATCTTCCCGGTCTTCGGCCTGTGACCTTCAGTTCAGAGGGTGCGATGACGCGCTTAATGCGCGCCGGCGCCGCCCTCTGACTGAACAGTCACAGCCAGGAGACCGGGAAGATGGCGGCGGGCAGCGCTGGAACGGGACAGACAGGTGAGTATAGTAAGTGCTGGGGGGCCTGAGCTGGCGGCGATACCGGCACCTGACCCCCACAGCGCGCCGGTGTCCCCGCCTGCTCAGGCCCCCGGATGGGTGCAGCACATGACAGGATGGGGACGCAGGATGGTTGCAGCACATACCAGGATGGGGACGCAGGATGGGGACGCAGGATGGTTGCAGCACATACCAGGATGGGGACGCAGGATGGTTGCAGCACATACTAGGATGGGGACGCAGGATGGGGACGCAGGATGGTTGCAGCACATACCAGGATGGGGACGCAGGATGGAGACGCAGGATGGTTGCAGCACATACCAGGATGGGGACGCAGGATGGGGACGCAGGATGGGTGCAGCACATACCAGGATGGGGACGCAGGATGGGTGCAGCACATGACAGGATGGGGACGCAGGATGGGTGCAGCACATACCAGGATGGGGACGCAGGATGGTTGCAGCACATACCAGGATGGGGACGCAGGATGGGGATGCAGGATGGTTGCAGCAAATACCAGGATGGGGACGCAGGATGGTTGCAGCACATACCAGGATGGGGACGCAGGATGGGGACGCAGGATGGTTGCAGCACATACCAGGATGGGGACGCAGGATGGGGACGCAGGATGGTTGCAGCACATACCAGGATGGGGACGCAGGATGGGGACGCAGGATGGGTGCAGCACATACCAGGATGGGGACGCAGGATGGGTGCAGCACATGACAGGATGGGGACGCAGGATGGGTGCAGCACATACCAGGATGGGGACGCAGGATGGGGACGCAGGATGGGTGCAGCACATACCAGGATAAGGACGCAGGATGGGTGCAGCACATGACAGGATGGGGATGCAGGATGGGTGCAGCACATACCAGGATGGGGACGCAGGATGGGGATGCAGGATGGGTGCAGCACATGACAGGATGGGGACGCAGGATGGGTGCAGCACATGACAGGATGGGGGCGCAGGATAGGTGCAGCACATGACAGGATGGGGATGCAGGATGGGTGCAGCACATGACAGGATGGGGACGCAGGATGGGTGCAGCACATGACAGGATGGGGAAGCAGGATGGAGCAGCACATGACAGGATGGGGATGCAGGATGGGTGCAGCACATGACAGGATGGGGACGCAGGATGGGTGCAGCACATGACATGATGGGGACGCAGGATGGAGCAGCACATACCAGGATGGAGACCATATACCAATATAAATGCTCGCCACCCGGGCGTAGAACGGGTTCAATAGCTAGTATATATATATACTGTATATATATATATATATACATATATATATATATATACAATACTGATACTACAGTGCTAATACAGTAATACCACTACAGTATACAGTAATATAAAAACTCACCCTGAAATACCCAAATTGCCCAAATCACACATTCAATATCAGCCCTCACATCTATAATTTACTATCCCTAATGAGGAGTACAGGGCCTAGTGAGAAAAAGGAATTACAGTGTACACTCAACCACCATGTGTGTCCATGTTTGCCCCAGCAAGCAAGAGAGGCAAAAAAGAGCATCCAAGCACATGCCTTGTTCCAGCCTCAGGTGTGGGGAATGATGTCACAAGTCTATTATTCACTGGCAAAGGTACATTCTCTCAATCCCGAATAAAACCTGATATACCAGCACATGGAGCAAGCTGGAGGAGGGGGCCTCATGTGGAACACATGGCAGATTACAGCAAGCTGGAGGAGGGGGCCTCATGTGGAACACATGGCAGATTACAGCAAGCTGGAGGAGGGACTACTGAGCACATGTGAGGGAATTATACATAGATATATACTAGACATAAGTGAAGACATCACTGCTGAGCACTGAACCATGATGGCTAAAGTCAGCAGCAGGGTATGACAGGGATCATTGTTAGGCACAATTCATTTTAATCTCTTTATTAAGGCTTTTTGCCCATAAACAAAGTACATTTTAATCAATAAATCTTAGAATAATAATAAATTTCCCAATTGGATGTGTTAAAAAAAATGTTCCTGTGCTGAGATAACCTTTATAAATGTGTCCCTATTGTGTACTGTGTAATGGCTGTGTCTGACCGTACAGGGACATGGTCTGATCATACCACATCTCCTGTGCAGGGGAAGGAGCAAAAGAGAATACACAGACCGGACAGCATGGGATCGCAGCTAATTCATTCTGTAAAGTAAATGATTTTGCTGCTTATTTTTAAATATGTTTTATCTCACAAAAATAATCAGCTGCGATACTATGTTGTCCTGTCTGTGTACTCTATTTTGCTTCCTCCCCTGCTCAGGAACTGTGGTATATTCATTTTCTTCCCCTTCAAAGAGCCATCTGACATTGTATGGTAAAAATAACTTGGTAATATGATTTTCTCAGTCAGTGTGATTACAGCGATATCAAATGTATTTACACTAGTGTTTAACCCCTTAACGACCGCCGATACGCTTTTTAAAGGCGGCAGTTAAGGGTACTTAAACTACAGCGCCGTTAATTAATGGCGCTGTGGAAAAAGTAAATAGCGCCCCCCAGAGTCCAATTTTCTCTGGGGTCTTGGTTGCCGGGGGTAGCCGAGACCCCAGAGAACATGACTTGAGGGTTTTTTTTACCGACCCCCGGGTTGCGATTGTTGGTAATTAACCGTTTACCGGCGGTCGCAAAAAACCCAAAAAAAAGCGATTTCCCATTTAATTTCTCTGTCCTCTGATGTGATCGCACATCAGAGGACAGAGAAATGGGGTCCCCGATAGACCCCGATACTCACCTGTCTCCCCCGGTGCCCGTGACTCTGTATGTAACCCCTATCTCATGTACAGCACCATGGAATTAATGGTGCTATATAAATAAATAAATAAATAATAATAATAATAATGAGCGCCGCCATCTTGTTCCGGCCAAAAAATGGCGGGCGCATGCGCAGTGCGCCTGCCGGCCGGCACCCTGACAGTCTTTGGGGTCTCGGCTGCCAGGGGTAGCCGAGACCCCAAAGAACATGATCTGGGTCATTTTTTACTGACCCCTGTTTTGCGATCGCTGGTAATTAACTGTTTACCGGCGGCCGCAAAAAAAAAAGCGATCTGTCATTCTCTGTCCTCTGATGTGATCGCACATCAGAGGACAGAGAAATAGGGGGATTCGGGGACCCTGCTATACTTACCGGTGTCCCTCCTGCGTCCCCTCCTGCCCGCCGGCTTCTTCATCCAGTAAGAAAATGGCGGGCTCATGCGCAGTGCGCCCTCCATGATCTGCCAGCCGGCAGTTGGAGGAGTTGGGGCTAAATTTAGGGTTAGGGTTGGGGCTAAATTTAGGGTTAGGGTTGGGGCTAAATTTAGGGTTAGGGTGGGGGCTACATTTAGGGTTAGGGTGGGGACTAAATTTAGGGTTAGGGTTAGGGTTGGGGCTAAATTTAAGGTTAGGGTTGGGGCTAAATTTAGGGTTAGGGTTGGGGCTAAATTTAGGGTTAGGGTTGGGGCTAAATTTAGGGTTAGGGCTGGGGCTAAATTTAGGGTAAGGGTTGGGGCTAAATTTAAGGTTGGGGCTAAATTTAGGGTTAGGGTTGGGGCTAAGTTTAGGGTTAGGGTTAGGGCTAGGGTTAGGCTTCTTTCACACTTGCGTTGGTAGGGGGTCTAGTTTCCATAATGGTGTCACTTGTGGGGGGTTTCCACTGTTTAGGCACATCAGGGGCTCTCCAAACGCGACATGGCGTCCAAACTCAATTCCAGCCAATTCTACATTGAAAAAGTAAAACGGCACTCTCTTCCAAGCTCTGCGGTGCGCCCAAACAGTGGTTTACCCCCACATATGGAGTATTGACTTACTCAGGAGAAATTGCACAACAACGTTTGTGGTCTAATTTCTCCTGCTACCCTTTTGAAAATAAGAATTTGTGGTCGAAAAGATCATTTTTGTGTAAACAAATGCGATTTTTTATTTTCACGGCTCTACGTTATAAACTTCTGTGAAGCACTTGGGGGTTCAAAGTGCTCAGCACACATCTAGATAAGTTCCTTAAGGGGTCTAGTTTCCAAAATGGTGTCACTTGTGGAGCATTTCCACTGTTAAGGCACATCAGGGCTCTCTAAACGTGACAGGGCATCAAATCTGAATTCCAGACAATTCTGCATTGAAAAAGTCAAACGGCGCTCCTTCACTTCCAAGCTCTGCGGTGCACCCAAACAGTGGTTTACCTCCACATATGCGGTATCGGCGTATTTAGGAGAAATTGCACAATAAAATTTATGGTTAAATTTCTGTTTTTACACTTGTGAAAATAAAAAAAAATGGTTCTGAATTAAAATGTTTGCAAAAAAAGTTAAATGTTCATTTTTTCCTTCCACATTGTTTCAGTTCCTGTGAAGCACGTAAAGGGTTAATAAACTTCTTGAATGTGGTTTTGAGCACCTTGAGGGGTGTAGTTTTTAGTATGGTGTCACACTTGGTTATTTCCTATCATATAGACCCCTCAAAATGACTTCAAATGTGATGTGGTCCCTAAAATAAATGGTGTTGTAAAAATGAGAAATTGCTGGTCAACTTTTAACCCTTATAACTCCCTAACAAAAAAAACTTGGTTCCAAAACTGTGCTGATGTAAAGTAGACAAGTGGAAAATGTTATTTATTAACTACTTTTTGTGACATATATCTCTCTGATTTAAGGGCATAAAAATACAAAGTTTGAAAATTGCAAAATTTTAAAAATTTTCGCCATATTTCTGTTTTTTTCATAAATAATCGCAAGTAATATCAAAGAAATGTTACCAATAACATGAAGTTCAATATGTCACGAAAAAACAGTCTCTGAATCTGCGAGATCTGTTGAAGCGTTCCAGAGTTATAACCTCATAAATTGACAGTGGTCAGAATTGTAAAAATTGGCTCTGCCATTAAAGGGACACTGTCACCTGAATTTGGAGGGAACAATCTTCAGCCATGGAGGCGGGGTTTTCGGATGTTTGATTCACCCTTTCCTTAACTGCTGGCTGATTGCTGGCTGCAATATTGGATTGAAGTTCATTCTCTGTCCTCCGTAGTACATGCCTGCACAAGGCAACGTTTCATTGAACGTTTTTTCCAGATGACGTGCTGTCGAATTGCGCATGATCCAGTGCACGACGGATGAAACGTGTGGCCATGCGTCGCGATACGTCGCTAATACAAGTCTATGGGAAAAAACACATCCTGCAGGCAAATTTGCAGTATGCATTTTTTTCACAAAATGACGCATTGTGACCGGGAATGCAGGACGGAAGTGTGAAAGAGGCCTTAGTGTGTAAAAGTGTGTGTGAGCAGAGATGCTGGCCCCGCGGAGGAGCTACAGAGCGATGATGATGCTAGAGAGTTGAGAGTGTGTTCAAGTTGGGTCAAACACCTGACTGGCCCAAGGCAGCCTGATTGGATTGCCCCCCTGAAATGGGGACAGTCCCGCAAAATTCGGGACAGTTGGCAACTATCTTTATGGGTATGGAGGAAGCTGAATAAAATGATACTTTGATATGTCGTGTCTTTTTCCAGAGAAAATCTTTTTTTTTTATATGTAAATGAGCTGTTCCCGACTATGGGCCGGACACTGATCTGCTTGAGAATCAGCCTCCAGGGATTATTTGAAATAAAAGGGGGAGTTACCAGTGTGATGTGTAATGGCCGCTCTCTGATCTCACTGCAGAACCGTGTGTGGTTATAACTGACACAATTTGCAGGTTTATTCTCAGTTCTTTAGCTTCCATCTCATAGAGATTGTTACCCTCTGATACAACTTTCGGTCAGCAGTTTTCTTGTGGTTTTGGCTTAAGTTATAACTTTTAGGAAAGCTACAAAGCAAAGAGAATGTTGTCCCTGTTTTACCTTGCTCAATTTATGCTTATTTTAAGAGCTTTTGTAGGCAGAAAGCGGAGATGGAAAGGCTGCTCTGCCCAATCCACCCACACAATCTTCTGTGTTCTTTAGTCAACATGTGGGGTAACATGTAATTATGGAGAGATACAAGTCGCCAAACAAGAATCATCATATCTGTTACACTTCTAATCAAAGGGTATGTGGAACCTTATCAGGAAACTGTCGCTAAACCAGGAGCATCTGTTTGAGATGAGATCCTGAAAAGTGTAATTAAAAATAAATGCAGGATGCTAGGAAAACTGTAATTAACAGTTGATGTCCAAATACCAGCATTTAGACTGCAAATGAGACCAATGAAAGACATATCTGTCTGTGCCGAACAGTAAGTAAATGAAGCCATCTTGTTTATTGTCAAGAATATTGTTATATTTGTGCATGCGCAGAATATTGTCACTATTTATATAAATGTGCAAAATAAGTTTCAGGTTTTTTTTGCTGTGTGAAAATTAGAATTTAATTAGACATGCAATCAAGAAATCACTATTTTTATTTTTGTCAAAACTGCCATTATAGAAAAGCAAGTCATTTTTCAGATGTTTCAACACTGTTGATCACCACCTCCTACTCTCTGTGCTCCAGTCAATAGGCATAAAGGACACTGTTCTCTCCTGGTTCTCTTCCTACCTTTCTGGACGCTCCTTCAGTGTATCGTTCGCTTGCTCCACTTTGTATCCTCTTTCTTTCACTATTGTGGTCCCTCAATGTTCAGTCCTTGGCCCTCTTCTCTTCTCTCTCTAGATGGCCCCAATTGAACAGACCTTCAGTAAATTTGTCTTTCAGTACCATCTTTATGTCGATGACATACACTTCATTCCCTGACCTTGCTACTGCTGTACTACAGAACGCCAGTGATTGTCTGTCAGCAGTTTCCAACATAATGTCAGCTCTCTATCTGAAACTCAACCTTTCCCAAACTGGACTTCCACTGCTCTTGTGTTGATCTCCCAATCACTCAACTTTCCCATCTTCAGTGATCCTTAATGCAACACCCAGGGTCATCTATCTGGCTAATTGGTAGAGTTGAGTGACTTTTACTTTTTTAGGAACGAGTCGGGTTTTGCGAAATGGGTCGGGTGAAAACGGCCGATTATTTCGAAAAGTTGGGGGCCGACCAAAACATGAAACCCAATGCAAGTCAATGGGGAATCAAAGTCAGCAGTGAGTGGCGGACAGGAAAACACCTACAGTGCCCATTTTAATGCCAAAAACATCAATTCTTATTACTTAAGCTTGTCAATCTTAATTTACTTTAGAATAATAGTTAGGCATTGAAAACAGGGGGTCATTTGGCTAAAGTTGTGGGGGGGTAGGGCTGGCTCAAGAATTTCGTGGGCCCAGGAAACACGGAATATGTCACGGCGGTGGAGCAGGGAGAGGTAAGTATTTCAACTTTGCAAGTGCTGTGATCCTGAGCAAGCAGGGGGGCCCACTCATTGGCACTTGGCACTGGCACAGGGCCCCTCATAGTATGGCGGTGTGTTTGACGACGGGTGGCGCCTCCCACTGCCAGAGACACTTTTGCGTACTATGAGGGGCCCTGTACCAGTGACGTCGCCAATGAGTATGCCCCCCCACCTGATGAAGGAACCTGCACTTTCATCTGCACCTTCCTCTTTGTCCCCGTGTAAGGTGGTATAGTATGCGAGAAGGGGAACCTGACTTTCAGCAGGGTCAGATTCAGGCTGTGTAGAGTGCAAGGGGAATGTAGTGGTCTGGGTCAATGTACCAGCAGTGGCTAGGCAATGGGCAGGATGAGGAGGAAACACAGATATAGGCCCAAATAATAAAGTAGGTGTCACGCTCATGCCCTGACTGGTGGGCGTGAGCTCGGGGGGTTTGTGGCCCCACTGTGCCACAAACCAGACTACCCTGGAAGGGGCGTGACTATGACAGCTGCCTGGGTTTTCACTGGAGCCTCTGATGGTGAGGACAGGCTTGTGCAGCAGGCAGCTGCCAGGTGCTACTCCAGGGTGGTGTCTGGCTGTGGCTGCTGATCCCACTTGGGAGACAGAAACACCTGGATTGGTGCGGGCATTAGGCAGGACTGGCAGAAGAGCACGGCTGGAACACAGACGAGTAGGCTGGTACGGCTGAGACAGGGCTGGCAGAGACACGGCAGAGAACTCAGGGCTGGCAGAGACACGGCAGGAAACAGGACTGGCTAGGACAGCAGGAACACAGGACTGGAAGGCAGGGCAGGAACGGCAGGACTGGCAGGAACACAGGATTGGGAGGCACTGCAGAGAACACAGGACTGGAAGGCAGGGCAGGAACGGCAGGACTGGCAGGAACACAGGATACACAGGACTGGTTGATGTGGTGTATGAATCAGGCTGCACTCTGTTGACACCCGAGTGCAGTCCTATTGTGAGTGTGATGAAGGAACAGGTAGGGACCTGTTCACACAGGAGGACCAAGTAACAAGTAGAAGGTGGAACTAAGAGAAGAGAAGGAGAAGGCAGAGCCAAGGACGGAGCCGCAAGAGGCGGAGCCAAGAGCGGAGACGCTGGAGGCGGAGCCAAGAGCGGAGATGCTGGAGGGGGAGCCAAGAGCGGAGACGCTAGAGGCGGAGCCAAGAGCGGAGACGCTGGAGGCGGAGCCAAGAGCGGAGATGCTGGAGGGGGAGCCAAGAGCGGAGACGCTAGAGGCGGAGCCAAGAGCGGAGACGCTGGAGGCGGAGCCAAGAGCGGAGACGCTGGAGGCGGAGCCAAGAGCGGAGACGCTGGAGGCGGAGCCAAGAGCGGAGACGCTGGAGGCGGAGCCAAGAGCGGAGACACTGGAGACGGAGCCAAGAGCGGAGACGCTGGAGGCGGAGCCAAGAGCAGAGACGGAGCCAAGTGCAGAAACACAGGAGGCGGAGCCAGATAGTGCCGCAAAGAGCGGAGCCAGATAGAACCGCAAAGAGCGGAGCCACAGAGCAAAGCCAGAGAGTGTGAAGCAAGGTCTGAGTGCAGAGCCGCAAGAGTGCGGAGTTAAGCAGACAGAAAACACAAGGAAAGAAAGCAGGGAAGGAAGCCACAGATAAGGAGACAGAGAAAAGACAAAGTACAGACAAGGCAATAGAACAAGACACAGGGACAAAGACACAAGGACCAGGATATTCTGCCTCCTGGAGGGCGGACTACAAGAACAAGGCAAAAAGCACAGAGAAAAGCTCAGAGGGAGTAACTCAGAGCAAGGCCAGGCAAACTCAGCAGCTAAACACTAACTGAGCTAACACATTGCACAGGCCCAGACCACAGGGTGGAGCTGCACTATATACAGGAGGCCTCTTGGTAATTGGTCAGGAACTGATTGGACAGGTGCACCTGATTCCTATAAGAACCAGAGAGTTCAGGCGCCGACCCCCTATACACATAGCCATGAGGCATGCAGAGAGCAAAGACACAGAACATGGAGCTGGCGTGAAACAGAAACCACATCATGACCTGGAGCAGTGGGTAAGATAGTGTGAGAGATGTGAGGCCATGCTGTGATGCCAGCAGAGTTGTTACAGTAGGCTAAATGCAGTTCAAAATTAGTAACAGGACTAAACAGGCGGCATAGCTTTGTTCAGTGGAGGACAACTGTAATGAGTGGCACAGACACAGTTAGTAGGCCCAAAATAAAAAAGTTGGCTAAATGCAGTTCAAAATTGGTAACAGGACTAAACAGGCGGCCTAGCTTTGTTCAGTGGAGGACAACTGTAATGAGTGGCGCAGACACGGTTAGTAGGCCCAAATACAAAAGTAGGCTAAAAGCAGTTCAAAATTGGTAACAGGACTAAACAGGCAGCATAGCTAGGTACTGGGGTGGGCTCTGCTGAGTAGCAGACAGTGGTAGTAGGCGCAAACTGGTCTAAATGGAGGCCAGGGCCCCTGTATATTTTAACTATCACCTATCATTTCAACAAATTTGTATTGGCAGTGCCATTAAAGGATTTAACAGCACAGACTACACGGTGGTGGAGCAGGGAGAGGTAAGTATTGCAAGTGGTAGAGCACTGTTCGAGCTGGGGGGAACACTCTCTCGTGGGCGGCGGTACTGGCACAGGGCCACTCATTTTACGACGGTGTGTCTGACGTTGGTTGTGCACCACCACGTCAGAGACACTTCATTGTACTATGAGGGACCCTGTGCCAGTGCCGTCGCCCAAGAGTGGGTGCACCCACCTGTCCAGGCAAACGGCACTCGAACGGGTGCTTGCGCCAGGTGGTGACCACGGCCCTGTGGGGGGAGTCAGCCCATTTAGGGAGGTATAAAAATGGCCCATGGTGGACATTCAGCAGCTGCAAATGGAGGAATTGGAGAAGTCAGTAAGAGGAGGCTAAAAGCAAGACATTTTTCAGGCAAGCTACGTGTCAGCAGGAGAAGGTGGGGCAGAATAATTTGAAATCCATGATTGGTTAATTTTAATGAAGGTTAGATCATCAACATTCTGGGTAGCCAGGCGTGTCCTTCTTTCAGTCAGTATTGAACCAGCAGCACTGAAGACTCTTTCTGATAGCACACTAGCAGCAGGGCAAGCGAGCGCCTGTAATGCAACACAATGAAAGTGGCAGAAAGTGGCTGGCTAACATACGACAAACTAACAGGACTGCAGTATATCCACTTTGTGAGAATTTGAATCTCACTTTTTTTTGGGGAGACTGAACCAAAACTCAGGCCCAGTGTATATAACAATGCAATCTAAGTGGCAGAAAGTGGCTGGCTGACATACGACAAACTAACAGGACTGCAGTATATCCACTTTGCGAGAACTTGAATCTCACTTTTTTGGGGGGACACTGAACCAAAACTCATGCCCAGTGCATAAAACAACACAATGTAAGTGGCAGAAAGTGGCTGGAAGATATATGAAAAAATACAAGGACTGTAGTACAATTTCAATCTCCCTACAATGATCTCAGGAAAAGTATGGCAGCAATAAAAAGGACTGCTGCACACAAAAGTGTGGACAAATAAACAAGATAACTGTGCAGAAAGGAGCAACAGGATTTTTGCTTTTAAAAAAGCAGTTGGTTTGCACAGCGGCGTGCAAACAGCAATGCAGCTATCAGGGAGCCTTATAAGGCAGCCTAATAAGCTACAGAGCTGATGCACAAAAATCTAGCCTCCACTGTCCTTGCAAACAAATGGTGGTGTTAGACAGTGGAAATCGCTACAGCACAAGCAGTTTGGGGCTTAATCTTCCCTCCCTAACTATATCCCTTCTTCTGATGAAGCTGCGGCAATCTCTCCCTATGCTACGATCGGCAGAAGTAAGATGGCGGTCGGCGTGCACGCCCCTTTATAGCCCCTGTGACGCCGCAGAAAGCAAGCCAATCACTGTCATGCCCTTCTCTAAGATGGTGGAGACCGAGACCTATGTCATCACGCTGCCCACACTCTGCGTCCTCCTTCATTGGCTGAAAAATAGTGCTAAAAGCGTCATTCGAAACGCGACTTTGGCGTGAAGATCGACGACCTCATGGCCGATTTCACACTAGGATCGGGTCGGGTTTCATGAAACCCGACTTTGCAGAAAGTCGGCGATTTTTGAATTTGTCCGATCCGTTTCGCTCAACCCTACTAATCGGTATTCAGATGCTTCTGCTCTATGCCAGTCATTGCACTGGCTGCCCATACATTATAGGATCCACTTTAAATTGTTTGTTCTCACCTACAAAGCTCTCCAGCTCTCTCACTAAGCTTTACAAGTGACTTTCAACTAACATTTGCACTAATTTGTACCTCCCACTTCCGACTCCAACACTTCTCCCGAGCTTTGGAATGCTCTACCCCAAGAAATTAGGACTAACCACAACTTACACAGTTTTAGGTGCTCCATACAAACACAACTGTTTGGGGCAGCCTATCATGTTCCCTAATTGAAGTCCTTTTAATTTATAGCCCATTTACTATTCCTCTGAACATAATTCTCCATTAAACTCCATCGCACCCAAGAGTACTACAATTATTGTCTGTGACTAGCTCATGCAGCCTTTATCTATTTCCCCATTCTCTCAAGATGGCTGGACCATCATTGTATATCAGCACCTGTACTTTGTGTCTCCCCCACCTCATTGTATATTGTAAGCTGTTACAAGCAGGGTCATCATTATCTTAGCTTTACTTATTGCATTATCTTTGACTTTGTTACTTATGACTGTTGTATATGAACTATTGAATTGTAAAGCACTGCAGAATATGTTGGCGCTATATAAATAAAGATTAATATTATTATAACAGGTTCTAGTGTAAACCTATATGGATCAAATATGAACATTGTAGGATCATATTCTGGAGTTGTTGGTTGGACTTTCTGAGACATTGTGCCTGTTTCAAATTAAATTGTAAAATCCAAATACGTACACAGAAGAGCCAGGCAGATACATTGAGCATCAAGGCCCATCTCTCGTTATTACATCATGAAATGATCATATATAGGCATTTCTTGGTCATTAATTATCTACTATATAATTGTCTAAGGGTCACTTCCGTCTTTCTGTCTGTCTTTCTGTCTGTCTGTAATGGAAATCCCAAGTCGCTGATTGGTCGCGGCAAAATAGCCATGACCAATCAGCGACGGGCACAGTCCAGTATAAAAATGGCTGCTCCTTACTCCCTGCAGTCAGTGCCCGCAGTCCATACTCCCCTCCAGTCAGCGCTCACACAGGGTTAATGGCAGCGTTAACGGACCGCGTTATGCCACAGTGTCACGCACTCCGTTAACGCTGTTATTAACCCTGTTTGACCAACTTTTTACTATTGATGCTGCCTATGCGGCATCAATAGTGAAAAGATCTAATGTTAAAAATAATTAAAAAAAAAATAATTAAAAAATAGTTATATACTCACCGTCCGTCGGCCCCTCGGATCCAGAACAGGCCTTTACCGCTCCTCGCGATGCTCTGGTGACCACTCCATGCATTGTGATCTCTCGAGATGATGATGTAGCGGTCTCACGGGACCGCTACGTCATCATCTCGCGAGACCACAATGCACTCTTGGGACCGGAGCGCGCGTGGAGCATCGGTAAACGCTTCGTCTGGATCCGGGGGCCAACATAAGGTGAGTATATAATTATTTTTTATTTTAATTCTTTTTTTAACAGGGATATGATGCCCAAATTGGTATATACTTTGTGGGCTGTGCAATATACTATGTGGGCTGTGTAATATTCTATGTGGGCTGTGCAATATACTATGTGGGCTGTGCAATATACTACGTGGCTGTGCAATATACTACGTGGGCTGTGCAATATACTACATGGCCTGTGTTATACACTACGTGGGCTGTTACATACTACATGGCCTGTGTTATATACTACGTGGGCTGTGTTATATACTGCATGCGTGGGCTGTTATTTACTACGTGAGCTGTGTTATATGCTATGTGGGCTGTTATACACTCCCTGGGGTGTGCTATATACTATGTGGCTGTGCTATATATCCCGTGGGCTGTGTTCTATACTATGTAGCTGTTCCGTATACTCCATGGGCTGTGCTGTATACTCCATGGGCTGTGCTATATACTATGTGGCTGTGCTATATACTCCGTCGGCTGTGTTATATACTACGTGGCTGTGCTATAAACTCCGTGGGCTGTGCTATATACTCCGTGGGCTGTGCTATATACTACGTGGCTGTGCTATGTACTACGTGGCTGTGCTATTTACTATGTGGGCTGTTATATACTACGTGGCTGTGCTATATACTACGTGGCCGGCCGCGAAAATCAGCAACAGGCGCAGTCCGGCCGCGAATTGGCGCGGGATTTGAACCATGCTTCGCTAATTGGTCGCAGCCGGACGAATCCTGTGTATTCAATGTATTATTCTAAAATCTTCATAAATAAACTACATACATATTCTAGAATACCCGATGCGTTAGAATCGGGCCACCATCTAGTAAGAATATAATTGGCTCAGCTTATCGCTAAATATCTGCTGGCATTTGCATACATACACCTCATTCACTAAATATAATACTATTGACATCGAGCTTTGGATCTAGGCTTCGCTCTACTCTTAGTTTTCTTAGTTTTGTTTCTTTCCTATGTTTTCTCTAAGTCCATTAGACAAAGAAATTCATAAGCGATACCTTATCTCAAAACACACATGCTTGCTTAAACTCCATTTTGGAAAACAGGATAGATAAATATAAATCTTGCTTTCATAATTCCTTTCTCTTGTGGCAGTGGGTATCTGTTCCAGCCGAAGTGCATTCCTACAGACTACACCAGATACATTCTGATCCCCTAATAGAGGAAGCCAGCCTTCCTACACGGCTTCACCAGATTCTTCAGTATTAACCTGTCCCACCATCAATTGGACACACACTCATACACACAAGCCACAACAAGCAAGAAAACTATACAGGTGCCACTTTCATGGGCTGGTCAGAGATAGTATCCAACAGTTGGTCATAATGGATATAATTTATCAAGTCCACAGTTTTAGTCACTGTAATGATGGGGGATAAGCTATTCAAATCCCACTGCGACTTGATCTCTGGCTTTGAACCCATCTGGTACTCCTATTGGGACTCAAATAACCTCAATGTACATGTAAGGGTTGAAAGAAGTTGGAATGCTGGTGTCATGGTTGTGTCTCTGGTTTTCCTGTGCATTTTCGTGGAGCATGTCTGTATTTGGAATCCCAATCTGGAGTGGTATCAGGAATTTAACAATAAAACCAATCCTCCCATCCCACTGGACTGGATAAAAGTCATTATTTCCACACATCTACCACAAGGCAGCCTTAGCTACCATCTGATTCAGGAGGGCATGGCCTCGTACCAAGTTAGTGGTGGTGGTGAGACTGCAGTACAGGGAGCCTAACTGCTAGGTCAATAGTACCCTGTTAAACTGTGGAAACACGTCTAATTCCCAGGATATTGGCTAACTTTACTGGCCTTTACATGTTCAGGGGTTATGGGGAAGGGCACCTGGAATGAGTCTTTGGAAGTATTAGGTTGCAAGGTCTTTATTTATAACAGGTTGGTCCCTGATATCGTTAAAATAAGTGTTCTAATTGGTCAGTGTCCCCCGGGATATTTATGCACCTCAAATATATAGTCCCGTATCTGTAACAGAGGGGTTCTCTATTGTCAAGTATAGGGGAACACAGTTGTTAGACTTACAAGTAAGACAGGACCTTACTGTAACACATTTGGACAGGTAATCTGATTATAAGAAAGTCATTCTAGTAAGGAGGCTTGTACCCTTGTTGTCTGTCTTTTTTCAGGCTACAGAAGGGTTGTAGGTCCAGTCTTCCCAAGAGTTCCACCCCCCCATACTACAGGACTCACAAGCAGACCCATTGCCAGTATTCGTGGTGGTGACACATATATACTTTTGGGTGAGTCTATAGGTGTCCCCATGATGGCACTCCATCCAAGGCCAGGAGACCATGTCACGCAGGTTAAATTTATAATTGACTACAGGGTCTGACATATTAAACCAGAAAGTGATAGCTAGTTCCCCATTCTTTCTGTCTTGGGACATAGTCCTCGATCAGCCCCATTTATCAAGGTAAAAAGGTTTAGCTACAGAGTGTGCATCCACATCATTCAATGGCTTTCCTGGGTCAGCTGTCTTCCTCCAGTGTGACACACAGATCCAGCTGGGCTTTCTCTCGTGCTTTGTGGCCATTTCAGTTGTCTCCAGAACTTGGAAGGGCACATTAAATTGAGGGGGCTTCTGATGTGTCTTTTGACCAGCCTCCAGGCTGCAGGGGGTGGCTCTCTTACATAGAATCAGAATCTGGAAGAGGATAGTAAACTCAAGAGTATATGTTAGACAGCCTATTACGTTACATCTGTAGCTTCTGTGGAAAATACAACCCTAGCCTAGGGGCTGACCCAAATAACACCTCATATGGACTGAGGCCTGTCTTTTTTTTAAAGTATATCTGATTGTGAAGAGTGCAAGGGTCATGCATTCTGTCCATTGTCTGCCCGTGTAAGCCATGGCTTTATGGATTTTCAGTCCAGGGTCCCACTCAATCTTTACTCTGCCGCTACTATGTGGATGGTACACAGCATGAAAGGCCTGTTCCACTCACAGGGCGAACATTCTTTCCTGCATCACTTCTCCGATAAAGTGAGTACCTCTGTCACTCTCTATGGTTTCTGGCACCCTGTAGCTGCAGATGACTTCTGAGATTAGTCTCTTCACTGCACCCTTGGCGGTGGCTTTGCACACGGTGTATGCTTCTGTCCATCCTGAGAAGAGGTCGACACACACAAGTACATCCTTGGGAAGTTGAATGTAGTCTTTCTGAAGGTGCTGGAATGGGTACAGGGGCCTTGTTGTGCATCTCATAGGTGTCTTGGTGGTGCGTCCCACATTGATGAGCGCACAGGTCAGACAGGCTTGAACGTGTTTGGCTGCAGTGACACTGAACTCAGGATCATACCAATGACTGCAGCAGGGTCTGTCATGGCATTCTTTGGTGGGTATTGCCATTGTGGCTTGAGCATCATGGAATATAAAACTCGGGGAAGGCAAACTTTGTCCCCCATGTGCCACAGTCCATCTGGTGACTGCACAGCTCCCTTCTCTTGCCATCTGGCAAATTCTTCAACTTTAGCTTGTTGTTGTAACTTCTGGAGAAGGTTGTAGGTCACAGGTGGGTCCACGGCGGAGGCCACCTGTGCAGCTGCCACCCCGGCAGGGTTGTCTCTTGATTGGGAACCTGCAGATTTTGCAGTCTGATCAGCCAAAAGGGATGTTCCTGGGTGGTGGGGCTAAAGAGCTTTGACATACCTCAGAGTCCAAGATGGACTGGCTAAGTACTGTATGCTAAGTACTGGCTGCATATTTTCTGATTCAAAAATGGAACAACACAAAAGTGCTGGCTGCATGCACTGCATTCACTTTTTCTGCTGGCCAACTGCTTTCAATGCGTTCAATTTTTATGCTGAATGGGGTTCACGGATTGTGCTGGCTGACTGTGTTCACGTCCTTAACGGTTTGTGCTGGATGAGTGTATTCCCTTTGTGTGCTGGCTGACTGCATTTCACTTTTTGTGCAGGATGCTTGCGTTCTCTTTTTTTGTTGATTGGTTGCGTTCTCTGCCTTTACTGTTTGTGTTGTCTGACTGCGTTCTCGTCCTTCACTTTTGTGCAGGCTGATTGCAATCACTGCATTTATAGTTTGTGCAAGCCGACTTCGATCACTGCCTTCACCGTTTGTGCTGGCTGACCATGATCACTGCATTCATTGTTTGTGCAGGCAGACTGTGATCACTGCGTTCATTGCTTGCGCTGGCTGACTGCGATCATTGCATTCTTCGTTTATGTAGGCTTACTGAGATAGCTGCGTCCACTGTTTGTGAAAGTTGACTGTGTTCACGGTGTGCACTGTTTACTGACAAAAATAGCATCTGCTCCTTGTGCTGGCATTGACTCCTCTACTGGCTGAGCTATTTGCTCAGATTTCAAGATCACATCAGCTCCCTGTGGTCGCTCTGCCCCCTCTGCTAAACACTGGCTGTGTGGATGTAGAATGCAGCCAGTACTTAGGAGAAGGGGTGGCGCCCGCACAGGGGGCAGCTGCCATCTTAGATTTTGAGCTCCAGCATACACTTCAACACTGCTCTGCCCGGCTCTCCAATTTCCCTGCATGGAGAGCTGTCAGCGTAGTGTTGAAGTGTGACCTAAATGTGTGGAATAAAATATTACAACAACCTGTGTGTTTATTTCATTAAAATACTTTGCAATATTGTGTGTGTTTTTTTTAACCATTTCATGCTATTGGATTAATAATGGATAGGTGTCATAATTGACACCTCCCCATTATTAATCTGACTTAATGTCACCTTACAATAGCAAGGTGACATTAACCCTTCATTACCCCATATCCCACGGCTACACGGGAATGAGAAGAAAGTGGCCAAGTGCCAGAATAGGCGCGTCTTGCATATGTGCCTTTTCTGGGGTGGCTGGGGGCAGATGTTTTTAGCCAGGGGGGGCCAATAACCATGGACCCTCTCCAGGCTATTAATATCTGCCCTCAGTCACTGGCTTTACCACTCTGGCGGAGAAAATTGCGCGGGAGCCCATGCCAATTTTTTCCGCCATTTAACCCTTTAATTTAATAGCTAGAGAGCCAAAATTTTGCACATACACACTACTAACATTAGTAGTGTGGAATATGCAAAAAAAATGGGGATATGAGATAGTTTACTGTATGTAAACCATGTCTCATATCATGTCGGGTTTGGGAAGAAGATAGCAAAAGCCGGCAATTGAATTACCGGCTTTTCTCGCTAACACCGCTGCGTATTTCTCGCAAGTCACATTGCTGGTCTGTGTGTAATCCATATTTTTCTCGCCCCCATAGACTTTCATTGGCGAATTTTTTGCGCAATACGGTGACAAACGCAGCATGCTGTGATTTTGTATGGCCGTAGAAAGCCATATAATATGGATGCGTAATATACGGCTGATAGGACCTGACCCATTGAGAATCATTGGGCCGTGTGTAATGCGTGTTTTACGGATGTATTTTATGCGCTCGTACGTCCGTAAAACTCGCAAGTGTGACGCCGGCCTTACACCTAGGATTATGGTGTCGGGTGGCATAATTTACAATATCTGGAACCCTCTAACCTTCATTACAGGTACAATAACAGCTCAGAGATAAATCTGGTTGAAGAGATGTATTAACACACTTTCACTGACTAATCCAATTGGAGTAATTGGAGTTAGGGGTCAAGTTCCCTCCTCTGCACAGGGGGAATCTCGGGCCGTCTCCGCTGCGGTCTCCCATTCTTCTCCTGCCGCAGTGGAGTCTGCTCAGTGGAGACGTCAGTCCCGGCATCTTGCTCAGTCCCACTCTGTACAAAGAGTTACTGCTGCTTTTCCTGCTTCTGCCATTGAAGTCACTGTTGGGCAGTGGCGAGCAGATGCTTTTGGGACTAAGTCCTGCTTTTCTCTTTCTGAGCATGCCCAGGGCAAGATCTCCCGTTGGAG
Source organism: Ranitomeya imitator (assembly GCF_032444005.1). Lineage (NCBI taxonomy): Eukaryota > Metazoa > Chordata > Amphibia > Anura > Dendrobatidae > Ranitomeya > Ranitomeya imitator. The sequence continues at coordinate 328,994,701 of NC_091285.1, read as the reverse complement.
ATCAAGGGTCACATGCTCAGGTATTGCAGCACATCCCATTGGTCCTCCAGGAAGGTCCTGCAACTGCAAAACTTCGGTAGCAGCTTCCTATTGGTCCTTTATTGGAAGGTCCTGAACGTGCTGCAACTATATAAGCTGCGCATGACCGCACGGCCATGCGCTAGTATTGACTTGATATAATGTGTGTGTGTAGATGGATGAAAGCTCCTAAATCATTCCCATTCCTAGTGTTGTTGACTGTTCGCGAATGATGGTAGCTATCTAGTGCCCGACTAACCCATCAGCACGAAACACACATTACAGCGTCTAGTTGCTGTGACCGCCAGTACAGCGCCGTGTGCTTTTGATATAGAAGGGTTAATAGTTTGCCTTTAAGTGCCTTTTGCCTTTAATTGTTAGAATTACTAGAATCTGTTTATGCAGTAGTCCGATGGTCTCCACTTCAAGGAGGCTACCCTTCTTATCATGTATGTTCTCAATAGTCAGTCACAACATGTTATTTGGTGTTAGGAGTCGAGTTTCCTCTGCTGCACAGGGGGAATCTTGATCCGTCTCCGCTGCGGTCTCCCATTCTCCTCCAGCCGCAGTGGAGTCTGCTCAGCAGGGACGTCGATCCCAGCGTTTCGCTCAGTCTGACTCTGTGCGAAGAGTTACTGCTGCTTTTCCTGCTTCCGCAATTGAAGCCAGTGCTGGGCAGCGGCGAGTGGACGTTTCTGGATCTAAGTCCTTATTTGCACACACTGAGCATGCCCAGGGCAAGATCTCCTGTTGGAGATCGAGGGTCACATGCTCAGGTACTGCAGCACATCCCATTGGTCCTTTTGGCAGGTCCTGAAAGGGCAAAACTTCTGTAGCTGTTTCCTGTGCTGCAGCTATATAAACTGCGCATGACCGCACGGCCATGCGCTAGTATTGTCTTGTAAATATGTGTGTGTGTTGTGAGTGAAAGTCGCTCTTTAAATACCCTTCCTATTGAATGTCTGTTCTCGGAAGGTGTATGTTTGCTATCTAGCGCCAGACTTATCCAACAGCACGTAACACACATTACAGCTACCAGTTGCTGTGTCCGCCTGTACGGCGCCGTGCGCTTGCTCTGCGCTTTCCTGACCCAAGCCTGGGTGGTTAGTGGCGTCCGTCTGTGCGGCACCGCACGCACTCTTGTGCCATTATATTATTATTTAGTTTCCTTACACACCCAGTTGCGGTGTTGTGCCAGCAAGTGTCTAATCGGACTTCAATCCTAGTTGGGGTTGAGTTCGCTGACTTATTGCTCGTGCTCTATGTGCGGTACCGCGGTCCTGTGACGCAACAGGATCGCTTCCTTCACGCAGGGTGCAGTTAACCCGTGCGTGTATACTTGTAGTACCGCCATATAGTCCGTCTTACTAGCAGCAGGGTTTTTACCTGCACGGTGGACCTCGGACTGCGAACGCACCTAGTTCCATTTCATCTTGTACTTGGTGCGTTCCGCCAGTCCTAACATAATACTAGCGCCAAGGTCTGGCTAGTAAATGGCGGACGATCAGCGTTTACAGCGGTACATCCAGCAGCTGGAGGGAAGGTTGGCGGCTCTAGAGCGTTCAATCTCAGCTGTGGATGTCACTGCTGTCACTGTTCAGGCTGCTAGCGTGACTGCAGCTATCTTGTCCATTGCCACCCCTGTTCCGACTCTATCTCACCTCCCGCTACCAGAGAAATTTTCTGGTGACAGTAAGTCTTGTAGGGGTTTCGTGAGTCAGTGCTCTATACATCTCGAGCTTCTGGCCTCTCGTTTCCCAACAGAGCAGGCAAAGGTGGGGTTTATCGTGTCTCTCCTGTCGGACAGGGCGTTGCAGTGGGCTACGCCGCTGTGGGAGCGTGGCGATCATGTGGTGCAGAGTGCTCCGTTATTCCTGAGCACTCTGAAACAGGTCTTTTTAGGACCTCGTGTCACCCATGATACGGCGCTCCAACTGTTGGCATTGACTCAGGGCTCGTCCTTGGTCAGCCATTTTACCGTACACTTCCGCACCCTAACATCTGAGCTGGAGTGGTCGGATAAAGCCCTTATTCCTATATTTTGGAGGGGGCTGGCTGACCACGTTAAGGACGCTCTGGCCACTAGGGAGATTCCCGCCACACTGGAGGAATTAATAACAGTATCCACTCGTATTGACCTCCGTTTTCACGAGCGGAGGTTAGAGCGAGCCCAGTGTAGGCAGAGGTTTCGGCTGGCTCCCACCTTCGCCAAACCTTTGGAATCTCCAGTCCAGGCCCCTGAGTCCCATGAGCCTATGGTAGTGTCACGAGCGGGATCTAAGTCCCGGACCGCTCGTGCACTCCAGGTTTGTCATGTGTGCCAGCAGTCAGGACATCTTGCCACCAGATGTTCCCAGCGGACGAGGAAACGTCAGCGTCTAGTGGTAGTAGGTGGAGGTACACTAGACACGGCGACGTTTGCGTCCAAATTGTCCTTTAAGGGGACAATAACATTAGGCTCATCCTCCCACTCGGTAGAGCTCTGCGTGGATTCTGGGGCGGAGGGCAATTTTATGTCTTCTGCCTTCGCCCAACGTCATGCAATACCCCTGGTTATGCTACCTCAACCAGTAACGGTACAAGTGGTGAATGGGTCGACACTGCCCTCACAGATAACACATCAGACCATCCCTTTTACTCTGTCCATGTCGCCATCCCATCAGGAGATTATATCTCTGCTCATCATTCCTGAGGGAATTGATGAGGTCCTGTTGGGGATACCTTGGCTATGGTACCACTCTCCTCACATCGAGTGGTCCTCAGGCAGAATTCTGGGATGGGGTGAATCTTGTGGGGGTAGGTGTCACCGAGAGTGTGTTCAGGTTGCTACTACAGAGGTACCCGCAGATCTATCCTCTCTCCCCAAGCAATATTGGTCTTATGCAGACGTGTTCTCCAAAAAGGCGGCGGAGACCCTTCCGCCCCATCGCCCCTATGACTGTCCTATTGATCTCTTGCCTGGTGCTGAGCCTCCCCGGGGTCAAGTATATCCATTATCTCTCCCGGAGACGGAGGCAATGTCTCAGTACATTCAAGAGAATCTGGCAAGGGGGTTCATCAGGAAGTCGGTGTCACCTACTGGGGCAGGGTTCTTTTTCGTGCAGAAGAAGAATGGGGAACTACGTCCATGCATAGACTACAGGGGTCTTAACGCTATCACCGTTAAGAGCAAGTATCCTTTGCCCTTGATATCTGAGCTTTTCGATATGCTTCGGGGAGCAAGGGTGTTTACTAAACTAGATCTGCGGGGTGCTTACAACCTGATTCGCAACTGTGAGGGGGACGAATGGAAAACGGCGTTTAACACCAGAGATGGGCACTATGAGTATCTGGTAATGCCCTTCGGGCTCTGTAATGCCCCAGCCGTTTTCCAAGACTTTGTCAACGACATCTTCCGGGATATGCTTTCCACCTCAGTTGTAGTCTATCTGGATGATATTCTCATCTTTTCTCCAGATATTGACTCCCACCGGAGAGATGTTGGCAGAGTCTTCGACCTCCTACGGGCAAACTCTCTTTATGCAAAGTTGGAGAAGTGTATGTTTGAGCAGGAGTCTTTACCTTTCCTGGGCTATATCATCTCCGCCCAGGGATTGGCTATGGATCCTGCCAAACTACAGGCTGTGATGGACTGGCAAGAGCCCCATTCTCTTAAAGTGGTGCAGCGCTTTATGAGGTTCATAAACTATTACCGCCAGTTCATTCCCCACTTCTCAACTCTGGTAGCTCCCTTGGTAGCCCTCACCAAGAAGGGAGCGAATCCCAAATTGTGGTCGGAAGAGGTCTCCAAGGCCTTCACTTCTATTAAGTCCCACTTTGCTAGCGCTCCCATCTTACATCGTCCCGATGTGGATAAGTGTTGTGAATTCTGTGGCTGAATTCACTCCTGTGGTCACAAGTGGTATTGCAGCCTCTGGGCTTCCTCCCTCAGGTGTTTTGGTGAGCTCGTTGGCTGCCTTGCTATTTAACTCCACCTGAGTCTGTCTTCCTTGCTCCTTGTCAATGTTCCAGTGTTGGATCTGAGCTACTGCATCTTTCCTGTGGCCTGCTGCTCTGCTAGATAAGTGTTACTTTGTTTTTGTTTCCGTTTTTTCTGTTCAGCTGTGCTATTCTCTTTTGCTGGAAGCTCTGAGACGCAAAGGGTGCACCGCCGTGCCGTTAGTTCGGCACGGTGGGTCTTTTTGCCCCCCTTTGCGTGGTTCTGCTTTAGGGTTTTTTGTAGACTGCATAGTTCTCTTTGCTATCCTCGCTCTGTCTAGAATATCGGGCCTCACTTTGCTGAATCTATTTCATTCCTACGTTTTGTCTTTTCATCTTGCTAACAGTCATTATATGTGGGGGGCTGCCTATTCCTTTGGGGTATTTCTCTGAGGCAAGTCAGGCTTGTATTTCTATCTTCAGGCTAGTCAGCTCCTCAGGCAGTGCCGAGTTGCATAGGTAGTGTTAGGCGCAATCCACTGCTGCTTTTAGTTGTGTGAGGATAGGTTCAGGTATTGCAGTCTGCAGAGATTCCACGTCTCAGAGCTTGTTCTATTGTTTTTGGGTTATTGCCATATCACTGTATGTGCGCTGATTACTGCACACTGTGTTGCCTGATAGCACAGCATAACAGTGGATAGGTTCAGGTATTGCAGTCTGCAGAGATTCCACGTCTCAGAGCTTGTTCTATTGTTTTTGGGTTATTGCCATATCACTGTATGTGCGCTGATTACTGCACACTGTGTTGCCTGATAGCACAGCATAACAGTACAAGGAGCCAGACCAATGATTCTCAATAGAGGGAAAAAAGAAGTCCTGACATCATTTTTTTTTCCTCAGCTCTGTCTTCAGTTTTTTTTTTTTTTTTTTTCCCTAGACATTAGAGTGCTTCAGGACACAGCTGTGGACATGGATATTCAGGCTCTGTGCTCCTCAATGGATAATCTCGTTATAAATGTACAAAAGATTCAAGATACAATTGATCAGAAATCTATGCTAGAACCAAGAATTCCTATTCCTGATTTGTTTTTTGGTGACAGAACTAAGTTCCTGAGCTTCAAAAATAATTGTAAGCTATTTCTGGCCTTGAAACCTCATTCTTCTGGTAATCCTATTCAACAGGTTTTGATTATTATTTCTTTTTTGCGCGGCGACCCACAGGACTGGGCGTTTTCTCTTGCGCCAGGAGACCCTGCATTGAGTAATGTTGATGCGTTTTTCCAGGCGCTTGGATTGCTTTACGATGAGCCTAATTCAGTGGATCAGGCTGAGAAAAATTTGCTGGCTTTATGCCAGGGTCAGGATGATGTAGAAGTATATTGTCAGAAATTTAGGAAGTGGTCAGTACTCACTCTGTGGAATGAATCTGCACTGGCGGCTTGGTTCAGAAAGGGTCTCTCTGAAGCTCTTAAGGATGTCATGGTGGGATTTCCTATGCCTGCTGGTTTGAATGAGTCTATGTCCTTGGCCATTCAGATCGGTCGTCGCTTGCGCGAGCGTAAATCTGTGCACCATCTGGCGGTATTGTCTGAGAGTAAACCTGAGCCTATGCAGTGCGACAGGACTATGACTAAAGTTGAACGGCAAGAACACAGACGTCTGAACAGGCTGTGTTTCTACTGTGGTGATTCCACTCATGCTATTTCTAATTGTCCTAAGCGCACTAGGCGGTTCGATAGCTCTGCCGTCATTGGTACTGTACAGTCCAAATTCCTTCTGTCCATTACCTTGATATGCTCTTTGTCATCGTATTCTGTCATGGCGTTTGTGGATTCAGGCGCTGCCCTGAATCTGATGGATTTGGATTATGCTAAACATTGTGGATTTTTCTTGGAGCCTTTGCGGTGTCCTATTCCGTTGAGAGGAATTGATGCTACACCTTTGGCCAAGAATAAGCCTCAGTACTGGGCCCAGCTGACCATGTGCATGGCTCCTGCACATCAGGAAGTTATTCGCTTTCTGGTACTGCATAATCTGCATGATGTGGTCGTGTTGGGGTTGCCATGGCTACAAACCCATAATCCAGTATTAGATTGGAACTCTATGTCGGTAACCAGCTGGGGTTGTCAGGGAGTACATGGTGATGTTCCATTTTTGTCTATTTCGTCATCCATTCCTTCTGACATCCCAGAGTTCTTGTCTGACTTTCAGGATGTATTTGAAGAGCCCAAGTCTGATGCCCTACCTCCGCATAGGAATTGTGATTGTGCTATCAATTTGATTCCTGGTAGTAAATTCCCTAAGGGTCGTTTATTTAATTTGTCCGTGCCTGAACACACCGCTATGCGCAGTTATGTGAAAGAATCCCTGGAGAAGGGACATATTCGCCCATCGTCATCACCATTGGGAGCAGGGTTCTTTTTTGTAGCCAAAAAGGATGGTTCGCTAAGACCGTGTATTGATTACCGCCTTCTTAATAAGATCACTGTTAAGTTTCAGTATCCCTTGCCATTGATATCTGACTTGTTTGCTCGGATTAAGGGGGCTAGTTGGTTTACTAAGATTGATCTTCGTGGTGCGTATAATCTGGTGAGAATCAGGCAGGGAGATGAATGGAAAACGGCATTTAATACGCCCGAGGGTCATTTTGAGTATCTGGTGATGCCATTCGGACTTGCCAATGCTCCATCTGTTTTTCAGTCTTTTATGCATGACATTTTCCGTGAGTATCTGGATAAATTCCTGATTGTTTACTTGGATGACATTTTGATCTTCTCTGATGATTGGGAGTCTCATGTGAAGCAAGTCAGAATGGTTTTCCAGGTACTGCGTGCTAATTCCTTGTTCGTGAAGGGATCAAAGTGTCTCTTCGGTGTGCAGAAAGTTTCATTTTTGGGGTTCATCTTTTCCCCTTCTACTATCGAGATGGATCCGGTTAAGGTCCAGGCCATCCAGGATTGGACTCAGCCGACATCTCTGAAAAGTCTGCAGAAATTCCTGGGCTTTGCTAATTTTTATCGTCGCTTCATCTGTAATTTTTCTAGCATTGCCAGACCATTGACCGATTTGACCAAGAAGGGTGCTGATTTGGTTAATTGGTCTTCTGCTGCCGTGGAAGCTTTTCAGGAGTTGAAGCGTCGTTTTTGCTGTGCCCCTGTGTTGTGTCAACCAGATGTTTCTCTTCCGTTCCAGGTCGAGGTTGATGCTTCTGAGATTGGAGCAGGGGCGGTTTTGTCACAGAGAGGTTCTGGTTGCTCAGTGTTGAAACCATGTGCTTTCTTTTCCAGGAAATTTTCTGCTGCTGAGCGTAATTATGATGTGGGCAACCGAGAGTTGCTGGCCATGAAGTGGGCATTCGAGGAGTGGCGTCATTGGCTTGAGGGAGCTAAGCATCGCGTGGTGGTATTGACTGATCATAAGAATCTTACTTATCTCGAGTCTGCCAAGCGCTTGAATCCTAGACAGGCCCGTTGGTCGTTATTTTTTGCTCGTTTTGATTTTGTGATTTCGTACCTTCCGGGCTCTAAAAATGTGAAGGCGGATGCTCTGTCTAGGAGTTTTGTGCCCGACTCTCCGGGGTTATCTGAGCCGGCGAGTATCCTCAAGGAAGGAGTCATTGTGTCTGCCATCTCTCCTGATTTGCGGAGAGTGTGGCAGAAATTTCAGGCTAATAAACCTGATCATTGTCCGGCCGAGAAACTGTTCGTCCCTGATAGGTGGACTAGTAAAGTTATCTCTGAACTTCATTGTTCGGTGCTGGCTGGTCATCCAGGAATCTTTGGTACCAGAGAGTTAGTGGCTAGATCCTTCTGGTGGCCATCTCTGTCACGGGATGTGCGTGCTTTTGTGCAGTCCTGTGGGATTTGTGCTAGGGCTAAGCCCTGCTGTTCACGTGCCAGTGGGTTGCTTTTGCCCTTGTCGGTCCCGAAGAGGCCTTGGACACATATTTCGATGGATTTCATTTCTGACCTTCCCGTTTCTCAAAAGATGTCGGTCATTTGGGTGGTCTGTGATCGCTTTTCTAAAATGGTCCATCTGGTGCCCTTGGTTAAATTGCCTTCCTCCTCTGATTTGGTGCCTTTGTTCTTCCAGCATGTGGTTCGTTTGCATGGCATTCCTGAGAATATTGTTTCTGACAGAGGTTCCCAGTTTATCTCGAGGTTCTGGCGAGCCTTTTGTGGTAGGATGGGCATTGACCTATCTTTTTCCTCGGCCTTCCATCCTCAGACTAATGGCCAGACTGAACGAACCAATCAGACCTTGGAAACATATCTGAGATGTTTTGTTTCTGCTGACCAGGATGATTGGATGTCATTTTTGCCGTTGGCTGAGTTCGCCCTTAATAATCGGGCCAGCTCGGCTACCTTGGTCTCTCCATTTTTCTGCAATTCTGGGTTCCATCCTCGTTTCTCTTCAGGACAGGTTGAGTCTTCGGACTGTCCTGGTGTGGATTCTGTCGTGGACAGGTTGCAGCAGATCTGGACTCAGGTAGTGGACAATTTGACCTTGTCCCAGGAGAACGCTCAGCTTTTCGCTAATCGTAGACGCCGTGTGGGTCCCCGACTTCGTGTTGGGGATCTGGTTTGGTTATCTTCTCGTCATATTCCTATGAAGGTTTCCTCTCCTAAATTTAAACCTCGTTTTATTGGTCCGTATAGGATTTCTGAGATTCTCAATCCGGTGTCTTTTCGTCTGACCCTCCCAGACTCCTTTTCCATACATAATGTATTCCATAGGTCGTTGTTGAGAAGATACGTGGCACCTATGGTTCCATCTGTGGAGCCTCCTGCCCTTGTTTTGGTGGAGGGGGAATTGGAGTATATTGTGGAGAAAATTTTGGATTCTCGTGTCTCTAGACGGAAACTCCAGTATCTGGTCAAATGGAAGGGTTATGCTCAGGAGGATAATTCCTGGGTTTTTGCCTCTGATGTCCATGCCCCAGATCTTGTTCGTGCCTTTCATGTGGCTCATCCTGGTCGGCCTGGGGGTTCTGGTGAGGGTTCAGTGACCCCTCCTCAAGGGGGGGGTACTGTTGTGAATTCTGTGGCTGAATTCACTCCTGTGGTCACAAGTGGTATTGCAGCCTCTGGGCTTCCTCCCTCAGGTGTTTTGGTGAGCTCGTTGGCTGCCTTGCTATTTAACTCCACCTGAGTCTGTCTTCCTTGCTCCTTGTCAATGTTCCAGTGTTGGATCTGAGCTACTGCATCTTTCCTGTGGCCTGCTGCTCTGCTAGATAAGTGTTACTTTGTTTTTGTTTCCGTTTTTTCTGTCCAGCTGTGCTATTCTCTTTTGCTGGAAGCTCTGAGACGCAAAGGGTGCACCGCCGTGCCGTTAGTTCGGCACGGTGGGTCTTTTTGCCCCCCTTTGCGTGGTTCTGCTTTAGGGTTTTTTGTAGACTGCATAGTTCTCTTTGCTATCCTCGCTCTGTCTAGAATATCGGGCCTCACTTTGCTGAATCTATTTCATTCCTACGTTTTGTCTTTTCATCTTGCTAACAGTCATTATATGTGGGGGGCTGCCTATTCCTTTGGGGTATTTCTCTGAGGCAAGTCAGGCTTGTATTTCTATCTTCAGGCTAGTCAGCTCCTCAGGCAGTGCCGAGTTGCATAGGTAGTGTTAGGCGCAATCCACTGCTGCTTTTAGTTGTGTGAGGATAGGTTCAGGTATTGCAGTCTGCAGAGATTCCACGTCTCAGAGCTTGTTCTATTGTTTTTGGGTTATTGCCATATCACTGTATGTGCGCTGATTACTGCACACTGTGTTGCCTGATAGCACAGCATAACAGATAAGCCATTCCTAATGGAGGTGGATGCCTCGTCCGTTGGTGCTGGAGCAGTCCTCTATCAATAGGATGCTCAAGGTCGGAAGCATCCATGCTTCTTCTCTAAGACCTTCATGCCAGCGGAGAGAAACTACTCCATCGGGGACAGGGAGTTGCTAGCAATGAAGTTGGCCTTTTCGGAGTGGAGACACCTTCTGGAAGGTGCGCGGTTTCCCTTCCAAGTTTACACGGACCACAAAAATTTGGTCTATTTGCAGACAGCCCAGCGGCTAAATTCTCGCCAGGCCAGATGGTCCCTGTTCTTCTCCCGCTTCCACTTTTCCCTTCATTTTCTCGCCGGGGAGAAGAATATCCGTGCTGACGCTCTCTCTCGCTCTCTCTCGCTCCCTTATGTCAACTGAGGAGGAGGAAGAGGAGCCTCGGCTTATTGTCCCTTCCGAGAGCCTGAGAACCGTAGCACCGGTTTCGCTAGAGTCTGTGCCTCCGGGCAAGACTTTTGTGCCCATTAATTTGCGACCGGAGGTTCTCTCTTGGGCTCATTCGTCCAGGGTGGGTGGACACTTTGGGACAAAGAGGACATCTGAGCTACTGGCGAGGACATACTGGTGGCCGCATATGGTCCGAGATGTCAGAGATTACGTTCTGGCGTGTGTCTCATGTGCCAAAAATAAGTCTCCTCGACAACGGCCATCTGGGTTACTCTATCCCTTGCCGGTGGCAGACAGGCCCTGGGAGATGGTCGGGATGGACTTTGTAGTGGGTTTGCCCAAGTCTCGCGGCTGTACCGTCATTTGGGTTATTGCCGATCAGTGGCGTAGGAAGGGGGGTGCGGGGGGGGCGGTCCGCCCCGGGCGGCACAATGCTGGGGGCGGCCGGCGCTGCAGGAGAAGAAGATAAAAAAAAAATAAAAAAAGACGCCCCTTTAAATCTTCGGGCGGCGCCGTCCGCCGCCACGACCAGGGCCAGCTCCCCCCACCCCCGGGTCCCGCCCCCGCCCCCGCCCCCCGCTCTAATACTCACCTCTCCTGGTTCCTGCGGCTTCAGCGTCCTCTGACTCTGCGACGTCTCAGAGCAGAGGGCGCGATGACGTCACTACTGTGCGCGCCGCTCTGCCTCTCTGTCCTGAGCGTCGCAGAGCCGGAGAGACGCTGACTGCACCGGACCTGCGCTGGGAACGGGAGAGGTGAGGATTTTACTTTTTTTTTTTTTTTCTTGATGTCTGACTGTCTGGGGCTGGGGCAATGCTGGAGACCATGGGGCAGATTGCTGGACACACTGGGGCAGTACTGGAGACCATGGGGCAGAATGCTGGACACACTGGGGCAATACAGGAGACCATGGGGCAGATTGCTGGACACACTGGGGCAATACAGGAGACTATGGGGCAGATTGCTGGACACACTGGGGCAATACAGGAGACCATGGGGCAGATTGCTGGACACACTGGGGCAATACAGGAGACCATGGGGCAGATTGCTGGACACACTGGGGCAATACAGGAGACTATGGGGCAGATTGCTGGACACACTGGGGCAATACTGGAGACCATGGGGCAGAATGCTGGACACACTGGGGCAATACTGGAGACCATGGGGCAGAATGCTGGACACACTGGGGCAATACTGGAGACCATGGGGCAGAATGCTGGACACACTGGGGCAATACTGGAGACCATGGGGCAGAATGCTGGACATACTGGGGCAATACTGGAGACCATGGGGCAGATTGCTGGACACACCGGGGCAATACTGGAGACGATGGGGCAGAATGCTGGACACACTGGGGCAATACAGGAGACCATGGGGCAGATTGCTGGACACACTGGGGCAATACTGGAGACCATGGGGCAGAATGCTGGACACACTGGGGCAGTACAGGAGACTATGGGGCAGAATGCTGGACACAATGAATACTGGAGACCATGGGGCAGATTTCAGGACACATTGAGGCAATGCTGGAGACCCTGGGGCAGACTTCTGGACATACTGGGGCAATACTGGAGACCATGGGGCAGATTGCTGGACACACAGGGGCAATACTGGAGACCATGGGGCAGAATGCTGGACACACTGGGGCAATACAGGAGACCATGGGGCAGATTGCTGGACACACTGGGGCAATACTGGAGACCCTGGGGCAGATTGCTGGACACACTGGGGCAATACTGGAGACTCTGGGGCAGATTTCTGTACACATTGAGGCAATGCTGGAGACCCTGGGGCAGACTTCTGGACACACTGGGGCAATGCTGGACACTGGGGCAGATTGCTGGACACACTGGGGGTAATATACTGGACACACTGGGGCAATGCTGGACACTGGGGGTAATATGCTGGACACACTGGGGCAGACTGCTGGACACACTGGGGAAAGGCTGGACACTGGGGCAGATTGCTGGACACACTGAGGGCAGATTGCTGGACACACTGGGGGTAATATGCTGGACATACTGGGGCAGATTGCTGGACACACTGGGGGTAATATGCTGGACACACTGGGGCAGATTGCTGGACAACATGGGGGTAATATGCTGGACACACTGGGGCAGATTGCTGGACAACATGGGGGTAATATGCTGGACACACTGGGGGCAGGACTTGAGGCATGGGCAGAATGTAGATACGGGGCATGATTGGAGACACGGGGCAGGATTGGATCATGGGGCAGGACGGATACGATGGAGGCTGGTGGGGCAGGATGGGGAGATCATATGGGGTAGAATGGATACTCATGAGGGCAGGATGCGACAACATATGGCTGGAGCCAGGAATGAGATAAACGGGGCCAGGGTGGGGAATATTATTACCATAGGGGATAATTAAGGGATATTGTTACTGCAGTGATGTATTTATTTTATTTTTTGAGTATACTGTTTTAAATGGGGGGGGCGGTCCTGTTACTGTGCAGAGTGACACTATATCACCTTTTTTTCTTCATGTGGTGTAATGTAGAAGTTGTGAAAAATTAAGTAATGTGTTCTGCAAGCGGAGCTCGAGATAACTGTGTAATTTCCTGCAGAAACGAGTCCTGGCTGGAAGGAATGATGGCGGTCTGTGCTGGATGAAAGATGAAGGACTTCACCTAGAGACGTCACTGGTGAGTCAGTGTTACCTATACACTGACACTATACACTGTATACTATATAGAGGTCCTGTGTATAATGTCACCAGTGATCTCTGTATTACCTCTACACAGACACTGCATACTAAGTACAGATCTCCTGTGAATACTGGCACTTATGGTGATAGTATTGTGGTTTTTTTTTTATTACTGATCAGTATTGTAGTATTCAGTCACTATGTGGTGGTAATATGTGGTCTGGAAATGGTTCGGTGGTATTTGTCCCTTGTATGTAGTATTATTCGGTCACTATGTGGCCTGGTCATGGTGTGGTGGTATTAAGTCACAGGTGTGGCATGTGGGGGTGACACCATTAGGCCCAGTTTAAGTTATACAAAACAGGAAAACCATTTTTGGTAACCTTTGTGTGTATTGAGCTGGGGGGGATGGGGGGGGGGGGGCGCCAAACTCGGGATCAGCCCCGGGCGGCAAAAGCTCTAGCTACGCCTCTGTTGCCGATCATTTCTTGAAAATGGTGCATTTGGTGCCACTCCCACGGTTACCTTCTGCACGGGCCTTGGCAGCGTTGATCATAAGACACATCTTCCACCTACACGGCATGCCAGACAAAATTGTCAGTGACCGGGGTCCCCAGTTTGCGTCTCGGTTCTGGAGAGAGCTTTGTCGTCTTCTCAGCATTGAGTTAAATCTCTCTTCCGCATATCATCCTGAGACGAATGGGTTGGTAGAGAGGGCCAACCAGACCTTGGTCACATACCTGCGACATTTTGTTTCAGCCAGGCAGGATGACTGGGCATCCTTGCTATCATGGGCAGAGTTTGCACTGAACAACGCCGTAGCCGACTCCACTGGACAAACCCCATTCCTCCTCAACTATGGTCAGCATCCACGGGTACCTGTGCCTATGCCCGTGTCTTCCGCAGACTCCAGAGTGGCAGACTGGGCTGTGCAGGCACGGGATATTTAGGACCGCACTCAGGATGCCATTCGGGCCTCTAAGGAGAGAATGAGGTCCTCCGCCGATGCTCATCGGCGCCCCGCTCCGACCTTTGCTCCTGGCGACTTGGTGTGGCTCTCCGCCCGTAACATCAGGATGCGAGTTGAGTCCACTAAATTTGCTCCTCGCTACTTGGGCCCATTCAAGGTCCTCGAGCAGGTTAATCCTGTGGTCTATCGTTTGGCCCTTCCGCCACGCCTGGGTATCACCGACACCTTTCATGTGTCCCTCTTGAAACCCGTGTATATGTCCCGGTTCTCCGAGTCATCTGCTGGGACATTGGGTTTGTCTACGGACGATTATGAGGTGAACGCTATTTTGGGGTGCAAGGTGGTACGTGGCAAAAAATTTTATTTGGTAGACTGGAAGGGTTATGGCCCCGAGGACAGGTCCTGGGAGCCTGTTGAGCACATTCGGGCCCCGCAGCTCATTGCTGCCTTCGAACGTAGCAAGGCCCAAGGAGGGGGGGGCCATGTTAGGAGTCGAGTTTCCTCTGCTGCACAGGGGGAATCTCGATCCGTCTCCGCTGCGGTCTCCCATTCTCCTCCAGCCGCAGTGGAGTCTGCTCAGCAGGGACGTCGATCCCAGCGTCTCGTTCAGTCTGACTCTGTGCGAAGAGTTACTGCTGCTTTTCCTGCTTCTGCCATTGAAGCCAGTGCTGGGCAGCGGCGAGTGGACGTTTCTGGATCTAAGTCCTTATTTGCACACACTGAGCATGCCCAGGGCAAGATCTCCTGTTGGAGATCGAGGGTCACATGCTCAGGTACTGCAGCACATCCCATTGGTCCTTTTGGCAGGTCCTGAAAGGGCAAAACTTCTGTAGCTGTTTCCTGTGCTGCAGCTATATAAACTGCGCATGACCGCACGGCCATGCGCTAGTATTGTCTTGTAAATATGTGTGTGTGTTGTGAGTGAAAGTCGCTCTTTAAATACCCTCCCTATTGAATGTCTGTTCGCGGAAGGTGTATGTTTGCTATCTAGCGCCCGACTTATCCAACAGCACGTAACACACATTACAGCTACCAGTTGCTGTGTCCGCCTGTACGCTTGCTCTGCGCTTTCCTGACCCAAGCCTGGGTGGTTAGTGGCGTCCATCTGTGCGGCACCGCACGCACTCTTGTGCCATTATATTATTATTTAGTTTCCTTACACACCCAGTTGCGGTGTTGTGCCAGCAAGTGTCTAATCGGACTTCAATCCTAGTTGGGGTTGAGTTCGCTGACTTATTGCTCGCGCCCTATGTGCGGTACCGCGGTCCTGTGACGCAACAGGATCGCTTCCTTCACGCAGGGTGCAGTTAACCCGTGCGTGTATACTTGTAGTACCGCCATATGGTCCGTCTTACTAGCAGCAGGGTTTTTACATGCACGGTGGACCTCGGACTGCGAACGCACCTAGTTCCATTTCATCTTGTACTTGGTGCGTTCCGCCAGTCCTAACATTTGGTACGTGAGAAAATACAGGTCAGTATGACCCTGGGTGATGGTGGGGGCTACATGAATTGCATTGAGGATTACATTTGTTGTAAATGGTATAAAATATTGCTTCTTGCTCTATTACTTCAGATAAAAGTGACTTGCTCACAGGATATGTGTGAGGTGTCTTTTTGTCTCCAAGCGCGCTTGTAAAATGACGGGCGTCATTCTACAATTTGGCCCTCACTGGTGATCTGTCAGCTGACATTGGTCAGAACAAAAACAGCTACGACACTTTCTCAGCGCTTTCCTGACCCAAGCCAGGGTGGTTAGTGGTGTCCGCCAGTGCGGCACTGCACGCACTCACGTGCATCTTTAATACATTTATTTCTGTCACTCTGACACCCCAGTAGCGGTGTCGAGCGTATGAGGTTTTTAAGAACTCTATTCCTGTGTCTTGGGATTGAGTTCTGAGACTCCTTGCTTGCACTCTTGGTGCGGTACTGTGGCCCTGTGACGCCACAGGGTTCGCTTCCTTCACACAGGGTGAAGTAAACCCGTGTGTATATTCTCGTTGTACCGCCATATCGTCCGTCATCACTAGCAGCAGGTTTTCACCTGCACAGTGGACCCCAGACTGTGAACGCACCTGATACTATTCCATCTTAAACTTGGTGCGTTCCGCCAATTCTAACAGAATACTAGCGCCAGGGTCTGGCTAGTAAATGGCGGACATTCAGCAATCTTTGCGGTATATCCAGCAGCTGGAGGGTAGGTTGGCGGCTCTCGAGAGCTCAACTTCAGCTGTGGATGTTACCGCAGTTGCTGTACATGCTGCTAGCGTGGCTGCAGCAACCTTGTCCACTGCCACCCCTGTTCTGACATTATCTCGCCTCCCACTGCCAGAAAAATTTTCTGGAGATAGCAAATCTTGTAGGGGATTCGTGAGTCAGTGCTCTATTCACCTCGAGCTCCTGGCTGCACGTTTTCCCACAGAGCGGGCTAAGGTGGGATTTATAGTGTCTCTCTTGTCGGACAGGGCGTTGGAGTGGGCTACGCCGCTGTGGGATCGTGGCGATCATGTGGTGCAGAGTGCTCCGCTGTTCCTGAGCACTCTGAAGCAGGTCTTTTTAGGACCTCAAGTCACCCATGACACGGCGCTCCAACTGCTGGCATTAACTCAGGGTGAGTCCTTGGTCAGCCATTTTTCCGTCCGCTTTCGCACTTTAGCATCAGAGTTGGAGTGGTCGGATAAAGCCTTTATCCCCATATTTTGGAGGGGCCTGGCTGATCACGTTAAGGACGCTCTGGCCACTAGGGAGATTCCTGCCACACTGGAGGAATTAATAACTGTCTCTACTCGATTCGACCTCCGTTTTTACGAGCGGAGGTTAGAGCGAGCCCGGTGTAGGCAGAAGTTTCGGCTGGCTCCCACCTTCGCCAAACCTCTGGAATCTCCGGTCCAGGTTCCTGAGTCACATGAGGCCATGGAAGTGTCACGAGCGGGATCTAAGTCCCGGACCGCTTGTGCACTCAAGGTCTGTCATGCTGACATACATACATACAAGGTTCACACAGCCTGCCTGTTTTGCACTTGCAATCTCTTATCTGGATCTCTCCATACCTCTGGGTAAAAGGCTGCGAACATGGTTCAAAGAATCCACATCACCAGTGAGTTTTGTGTTTGTTTTCTGTTTATGTCCGTATGAGAGTTGAATAATAGAGTTATAAGATGATAATTGTTATCTGTATTATTTGTCAGTATCCTAATTGGTTGTGTATTTGTTTAGTGTATGTGTGAAGTACAGAGCTGGGATAGACTCTGTGCAGTGTTGTTATTTTGGTCATTTTGGATTGGCAGTACATTATATGAAGCTGTATTTTGTATTAGGGCCGTGGTTTTTGTTGTTTGGCCTTAAAGTGCTTTCAGAGTGTCAGTGGACACTGCTGCAGTTTTTGTTATATAGAGTTGTGTTAATTCCAAAGTGCAAAATAGGCAGGCTGAGTGAACCTTGTATGTATGTATGTCTATGAGAACTCTGAATGAGATGACAGGTGAGTAAATGAGTATAAGGAATAAACATAAATCCCTGATTGATGAGGGGTTCCGTTAGGTGTGGTCCTCTGTATGTGACAGAAGACATTATTCAACGCAGTTTGAGCTGAATTAGGTGGAGTGATTGAGATAAGGGATTTTCTTCTTGTAAAAATCAACTGAAAAGTGACAGGAAAATAAACAACAATCCCTGAATGAGCATGTATGAATGAGTGATCGCATAAGTATAATTACTTATCATTACTTATCTAACTGTTGTTGATTGTCCAGGATGAATGAGTTGTGGATATTTTTAATGTACATTTAATTTGCATCTGAGATTCAGTGAAACCCATGTTATATATATGGTTTGACATTGGATAGGTTTCTATATGTGTTTTGGCCGGACGCGGTCAGAATCAGCTTATTCAAGTTGTGCAGTGATCTGCCTGTATAGAGAAACGGTTTTTAATTCCGAGAGGATGAATGTTTTGTAGAGATTAAGTCTGAAAACTGCTGCATTCTGTTTCTGTGTGTAAGACAAGCTCTTATCTGTGTTTATACCTGATGGGAGGGGCGAACCCTTGCGCGAATTGTTTTTGATTTCTCCTCTTTGTGCTGCGGGCCAGAGGAAGGGGGGCCATGCAGCTGTGCTGAAGAATATGGAGCTGTGCATATTCTGTCCTCGGCTCAGTACGCGCTGAGAGATTTGTGTTTAAAGCAATAGTACTGTATGTATTGAAGTAGAAAGAAATATCGTAAATTCAAGTTGGAATTTGAAAGTGAAAGAATTGTGCCTATTTTAGAGGAAACTTGTAAGTGATTGAAAGATTGGTAAAATATTCACCTGCTTCAAGTTGAGTAATTGATATGTATACATAGCAAATTGAGGATCAACAGAGGAGGTAGCCAACTGCACGGCTGATGTAGTAGGTGGTGTAACCTGCTACAGTCAGCCTACGGCACATAGGTGGTGTAACCTTGCCGTTCCATGGAGCTGTGCTAGCCAGCTGATCTACCGGGTGGTAGGTGGTTTAACCTGCCCGCTAGAATCCTTTAGGTCTACCGGGTGGTAGGTGGTGTAACCTGCCCGCTAAACCTTGACACTCGCTCTGACTTGTCACGTTTTGCAACCCTGGTTTAAGGCAAGGCACACTAAAAAAGGGCATTTTTAGAGGTGAGTTGTCTGAGCGGATAAGTTGAAGCCATGGGCAACTTATTCTGTGTGCAGTCAGGGCCCCCAATGGGATCCAAAAACCGCTGTACAGATTGGAAAAAGGAAGCAGTGAAAGATGTGAGACCAATATTGAAACAGGCAAACATGCCAGTGAGTGGATGGTGTTATGAAGGCAATCCAGTGACACAGTGTGCCAGCAATCAGAGCACATACAGTGATCTGACAATAACCCAAAAACAATAGAACGAGCTCTGAGACGTGGAATCTCTGTAGACCGCAATACCTGAACCTATCCTAAACACAACTAAAGGCAGCGGTGGATTGCGCCTGACACTACCTATGCAACTCGGCACAGCCTGAGGAGCTGACTAGCCTGAAGATAGAAAAACAAGCCTGACTTGCCTCAGAGAAATACCCCAAAGGAAAAGGCAGCCCCCCACATATAATGACTGTTAGCAAGATGAAAAGACAAACGTAGGGATGAAATAGATTCAGCAAAGTGAGGCCCGATATTCTAGATAGAGCGAGGATAGCAAAGAGAACTTTGCAGTCTACAAAAAAAACCCTAAAGCAAAAAACCACGCAAAGGGGGCAAAAAGACCCACCGTGCCGAACTAACGGCACGGCGGTACACCCTTTGCGTCTCAGAGCTTCCAGCAAAACGAATTGACAAGCTGGACAGAAAAAGTAGCAACAAAAGCAAAGAAGCATTTATCTAAGCAGAGCAGCAGGCCACAGGAAAGATCCAGAAGCTCAGATCCAACACTGGAACATTGACAAGGAGCAAGGAAGACAAAATCAGGTGGAGTTAAATAACAAAGCAGCCAACGAGCTCACCAGAACACCTGAGGGAGGAAGCTCAGAAGCTGCAGTACCACTTGTGACCACAGGAGTGAATTCAGCCACAGAATTCACAACAGTACCCCCCCTTGAGGAGGGGTCACCGAACCCTCACCAGAGCCCCCAGGCCGACCAGGATGAGCCACATGAAAGGCACGAACAAGATCTGGAGCATGGACATCAGAGGCAAAAACCCAGGAATTATCTTCCTGAGCATAACCCTTCCATTTAACCAGATACTGGAGTTTCCGTCTAGAAACACGAGAATCCAAAATTTTCTCCACAATATACTCCAATTCCCCCTCCACCAAAACCGGGGCAGGAGGCTCAACAGATGGAACCATAGGTGCCACGTATCTCCTCAACAACGACCTATGGAATACATTATGTATGGAAAAGGAGTCTGGGAGGGTCAGACGAAAAGACACAGGATTGAGAATCTCAGAAATCCTATACGGACCAATAAAACGAGGTTTAAATTTAGGAGAGGAAACCTTCATAGGAATATGACGAGAAGATAACCAAACCAGATCCCCAACACGAAGTCGGGGACCCACACGGCGTCTGCGATTAGCGAAAAGTTGAGCCTTCTCCTGGGACAAGGTCAAATTGTCCACTACCTGAGTCCAGATCTGCTGCAACCTGTCCACCACAGAATCCACACCAGGACAGTCCGAAGACTCAGTCTGTCCTGAAGAGAAACGAGGATGGAACCCAGAATTGCAGAAAAATGGAGAGACCAAGGTAGCCGAGCTGGCCCAATTATTAAGGGCGAACTCAGCCAACGGCAAAAAGGACACCCAATCATCCTGGTCTGCAGAAACAAAACATCTCAGATATGTTTCCAAGGTCTGATTGGTTCGTTCGGTCTGGCCATTAGTCTGAGGATGGAAAGCTGAGGAAAAAGATAGGTCAATGCCCATCCTACCACAAAAGGCTCGCCAAAACCTTGAAACAAACTGGGAACCTCTGTCAGAAACAATATTCTCAGGAATGCCATGCAAACGAACCACATGCTGGAAGAACAAAGGCACCAAATCAGAGGAGGAAGGCAATTTAACCAAGGGCACCAGATGGACCATTTTAGAAAAGCGATCACAGACCACCCAAATGACTGACATCTTTTGAGAAACGGGAAGGTCAGAAATGAAATCCATCGAAATATGTGTCCAAGGCCTCTTTGGGACCGGCAAGGGCAAAAGCAACCCACTGGCACGTGAACAGCAGGGCTTAGCCCTAGCACAAATCCCACAGGACTGCACAAAAGTACGTACATCCCTTGACAGAGATGGCCACCAGAAGGATCTAGCCACTAACTCTCTGGTACCAAAGATTCCAGGATGACCAGCCAACACCGAACAATGAAGTTCAGAGATAACTTTACTAGTCCACCTATCAGGGACGAACAGTTTCTCCGCCGGACAACGATCAGGTTTATTCGCCTGAAATCTTTGCAACACTTGCCGCAAATCAGGGGAGATGGCAGACACAATGACTCCTTCCTTGAGGATACTCGCCGGCTCAGATGAACCCGGAGAGTCGGGCACAAAACTCCTAGACAGAGCATCCGCCTTCACATTTTTAGAGCCCGGAAGGTACGAAATCACAAAATCGAAGCGGGCAAAAAATAACGACCAACGGGCCTGTCTAGGATTCAAGCGCTTCAAGCAGACTCGAGATAAGTAAGGTTCTTATGATCAGTCAATACCACCACGCGATGCTTAGCTCCTTCAAGCCAATGACGCCATTCCTCGAATGCCCACTTCATGGCCAGCAACTCTCGGTTGCCCACATCATAATTACGCTCAGCAGCCGAAAACTTCCTGGAAAAGAAAGCACATGGTTTCAACACTGAGCAACCAGAACCTCTCTGTGACAAAACCGCCCCTGCTCCAATCTCAGAAGCATCAACCTCGACCTGGAACGGAAGAGAAACATCTGGTTGACACAACACAGGGGCAGAACAAAAACGATGCTTCAACTCCTGAAAAGCTTCCACAGCAGCAGAAGACCAATTAACCAAATCAGCACCCTTCTTGGTCAAATCGGTCAATGGTTTGGCAATGCTAGAAAAATTACAGATGAAGCGACGATAAAAATTAGCAAAGCCCAGGAATTTTTGCAGACTTTTCAGAGATGTCGGCTGAGTCCAATCCTGGATGGCTTGGACCTTAACCGGATCCATCTCGATAGTAGAAGGGGAAAAGATGAACCCCAAAAATGAAACTTTCTGCACACCGAAGAGACACTTTGATCCCTTCACAAACAAAGAATTAGCACGCAGGACCTGGAAAACCATTCTGACCTGCTTCACATGAGAGTCCCAATCATCTGAGAAGATCAAAATGTCATCCAAGTAAACAATCAGGAATTTATCCAGATACTCACGGAAGATGTCATGCATAAAAGACTGAAACACAGATGGAGCATTGGCAAGTCCGAACGGCATCACTAGATACTCAAAATGACCCTCGGGCGTATTAAATGCAGTTTTCCATTCATCTCCTTGCCTGATTCTCACCAGATTATACGCACCACGAAGATCTATCTTAGTGAACCAACTAGCCCCCTTAATCCGAGCAAACAAGTCAGATAACAATGGCAAGGGATACTGAAATTTAACAGTGATCTTATTAAGAAGGCGGTAATCAATACACGGTCTCAGCGAACCATCCTTCTTGGCTACAAAAAAGAACCCTGCTCCTAGTGGTGATGATGATGGGCGAATATGTCCCTTCTCCAGGGATTCCTTCACATAATTGCGCATAGCGGCGTGTTCAGGCACGGATAAATTAAATAATCGACCTTTAGGGAATTTACTACCAGGAATCAAATTGATAGCACAATCACAATCCCTATGCGGAGGTAGGGCATCGGACTTGGGCTCTTCAAATACATCCTGATAATCAGACAAGAACTCTGGGACCTCAGAAGGAGTGGATGACGAAATAGACAAAAATGGAACATCACCATGTACCCCCTGACAACCCCAGCTGGATACCGACATAGAGTTCCAATCCAATACTGGATTATGGGTTTGCAGCCATGGCAACCCCAACACGACCACATCATGCAGATTATGTAGCACCAGAAAGCGAATAACTTCCTGATGTGCAGGAGCCATGCACATGGTCAGCTGGGTCCAGTACTGAGGTTTATTCTTGGCCAAAGGTGTAGCATCAATTCCTCTCAACGGAATAGGACACCGCAAAGGCTCCAAGAAAAACCCACAACGTTTAGCATAATCCAAATCCATCAGATTCAGGGCAGCGCCTGAATCCACAAACGCCATGACAGAATACGATGACAAAGAGCATATCAAGGTAATGGACAGAAGGAATTTGGATTGTACAGTACCAATGACGGCAGACCTATCGAACCGCTTAGTGCGCTTAGGACAATCAGAAATAGCATGAGTGGAATCACCACAGTAGAAACACAGACCATTCAGACGTCTGTGTTCTTGCCGTTCAACTCTGGTCATAGTCCTATCGCACTGCATAGGCTCAGGTTTAATCTTAGACAATACCGCCAAATGGTGTACAGATTTACGCTCGCGCAAGCGTCGACCGATCTGAATGGCCAAAGACATAGACTCATTCAAACCAGCAGCCATAGGAAAACCCACCATGACATCCTTAAGAGCCTCAGAGAGACCCTTTCTGAACAAAGCTGCCAGCGCAGATTCATTCCACAGAGTGAGTACTGACCACTTCCTAAATTTCTGACAATATACTTCTATATCATCCTGACCCTGGCACAAAGCCAGCAAATTTTTCTCAGCCTGATCCACTGAATTAGGCTCATCGTAAAGTAATCCGAGCGCCAGGAAAAACGCATTGACATTACTCAATGCAGGGTCTCCTGGCGCAAGAGAAAATGCCCAGTCCTGAGGGTCGCCGCGCAAAAAAGAAATAATAATCAAAACCTGTTGAATAGGATTACCAGAAGAATGAGGTTTCAAGGCCAGAAATAGCTTACAATTATTTTTGAAATTAAGAAACTTAGTTCTATCACCAAAAAACAAATCAGGAATAGGAATTCTTGGTTCTAACATAGATTTCTGATCAATAGTATCTTGAATCCTTTGTACATTTGTAACGAGATTATCCATTGAAGAGCACAGACCCTGAATATCCATGTCCACACCTGTGTCCTGAAACACCCAAATGTCTAGGGGGAAAAAAAGACTGAACACAGAGCTGAGAAAAAAAAATGATGTCAGAACTTCTTTTTTCCCTCTATTGAGAATCATTAGGTTGGCTCCTTGTACTGTTATGAAGGCAATCCAGTGACACAGTGTGCCAGCAATCAGAGCACATACAGTGATCTGACAATAACCCAAAAACAATAGAACGAGCTCTGAGACGTGGAATCTCTGTAGACCGCAATACCTGAACCTATCCTAAAACACAACTAAAGGCAGCTGTGGATTGCGCCTGACACTACCTATGCAACTCGGCACAGCCTGAGGAGCTGACTAGCCTGAAGATAGAAAAACAAGCCTGACTTGCCTCAGAGAAATACCCCAAAGGAAAAGGCAGCCCCCCACATATAATGACTGTTAGCAAGACGAAAAGACAAACGTAGGGATGAAATAGATTCAGCAAAGTGAGGCCCGATATTCTAGATAGAGCGAGGATAGCAAAGAGAACTTTGCAGTCTACAAAAAAAACCCTAAAGCAAAAAACCACGCAAAGGGGGCAAAAAGACCCACCGTGCCGAACTAACGGCACGGCGGTACACCCTTTGCGTCTCAGAGCTTCCAGCAAAACGAATTGACAAGCTGGACAGAAAAAGTAGCAACAAAAGCAAAGAAGCACTTATCTAAGCAGAGCAGCAGGCCACAGGAAAGATCCAGAAGCTCAGATCCAACACTGGAACATTGACAAGGAGCAAGGAAGACAGAATCAGGTGGAGTTAAATAACAAAGCAGCCAACGAGCTCACCAGAACACCTGAGGGAGGAAGCTCAGAAGCTGCAGTACCACTTGTGACCACAGGAGTGAATTCAGCCACAGAATTCACAACAGGATGGATGTTTGGATGTTCAAAAAGGAACAAACATAGGAGGAAAATAGCATGTGAATAAATGGCATCTGATACAGTGCAGCAGGACGGAAGTAAGGTGTATTATGAATGTTTTGATGCTCAAAAGTCCGACTATGACCGACACATTACTGCTACGGTCATACCTTTGTATAACCAGAGACCAAGACAAGAGAGATGGACTTGTAAACATTGCGGTCAGCCAAACCCAGACTGGAGAAATACTTGTATGATCTGTGCTGCAACCCAGCCTAAGTGACTTACACTGAATCCTGTCCAGACAAGATCACATGTAGTGACATAAGAAGCTGACACAGGATTGTGGTTAGTGGGTAGTGGGGACATTAACTTTTGGGAGTAAGCTGACAGTAATCCTTTTGGGAAGGAGCTGTAGACCAGCATGTCATGTCATCCCCAACCGGTCATCTAGTCACCCCCACCACCAGAGAACCAACCACATCAGGTAGTGTAAGACAGATACAGGAGTATTATCCCTGGAAGCCCTCTGACTAGCTAGCTACGCTAAAATAACCTCTGAGAACAAACCTTTCCCATTTTACAGACAAAGACAATATGATGGACGTATAAGTGCACCTGAGCAGACCTAGAGAGTTGGTGAGCACAAAAGCAGGTGACGTACTAGGATGCAAATTAAGACTTTTACAGATGTGGCAAAAGGAGAGAGTGTAGAGATGTACTCTGGACGGTTACAGCTGAAATGGGCAGACATGGGGTACAGTCCAGTAAACCCACTCGATGTTAAAATATTTGTAAATACATTCATTGACGGTATGACCAAAGGCTTACGAGACGCAGTGCAGGCAGCCAGACCTACATGGAGAAATGTAGATCCAAAGACCTCCTGAAGGTTGCTCAGGAGTTGAAGAAACTAGGACAATAAGACGACGTGTCATGTATGCTGGAGCACAAGGAAAACAGTAGAGACGTAGTAAGGGACCTAAGGACTTAGAAACAGTGAAGTGCTGGAATTGTGGAGAAAATGGACACTCAGACCAATCTTCCACCTCCTTCACCTTCAGACTAGGAAACGGGCAAAAGTGTGCCCTTTTCTTGTCCCCTCCGGACCTGGTCCTGCCTTGATGACCACCATACCAATGCTGGGAGGGAAATAGACAGAATTCTTGACCGACACTGGGGCAGCCGGGACTAGTACACAAAGACTTGAAACTGCCAGACACGATTACTGACAAGACTGTGGAATGCGTGAGGGTAGAGGGACAAGCGACTGAAGCCCCTATGACTAAACAAGAAAAGACTTGAATCACGAGACAGCCAAGAGGTGCTTACAAACTTATTGTTAGTGACAATACCCCTATGAATTTGCTGGGAGCAGAGTTGAGTGCTGTCTAGGCCACTATACAGTACTCTCCTGAGGGTATTACAGTCACAAGTCCCCTTTCATATAAACACTTGGAGCAGAGGGATGCCAGGGTCTTCCACGTGCACATTATACCACAGGTAAAACATGCCCTATTATAGTTACACTTAATTCCGTTCATTTGCCAGTTTAGTAGTTTCCTTACACAAGATGGTATAGTTACCGTGTATTTCTAGGTTGTCTTCATATGATATATAGTTTTTTAGCCATTCATTATATTGGCTCAAACCATAGTCACTGTTTATTTGTCTTTTCCACTTCCTATACCTTATCGCAAGCAACTGGCATTGATATTTGGTATTTTTCAAATCCCTTTTTGTATTTGGAACTGTTAGTTATGGATTTATATAGGGCTGTTACTTTCTTAGAATTGTACATTGCTGTGGCCTATGGCATTGTGCTCCCCCGTTTTATGACTCAGAATCTTTCGTAATTATATATATATATATATATATATATATATATATATATATATATATATATACAGTGGGGCAAAAAAGTATTTAGTCAGTCAGCAATAGTGCAAGTTCCACCACTTAAAAAGATGAGAGGCGTCTGTAATTTACATCATAGGTAGACCTCAACTATGGGAGACAAACTGAGAAAAAAAAATCCAGAAAATCACATTGTCTGTTTTTTTAACATTTTATTTGCATATTATGGTGGAAAATAAGTATTTGGTCAGAAACAAACAATCAAGATTTCTGGCTCTCACAGACCTGTAACTTCTTCTTTAAGAGTCTCCTCTTTCCTCCACTCATTACCTGTAGTAATGGCACCTATTTAAACTTGTTATCAGTATAAAAAGACACCTGTGCACACCCTCAAATAGTCTGACTCCAAACTCCACTATGGTGAAGACCAAAGAGCTGTCAAAGGACACCTGAAACAAAATTGTAGCCCTTCACCAGGCTGGGAAGACTGAATCTGCAATAGCCAACCAGCTTGGAGTGAAGAAATCAACAGTGGGAGCAATAATTAGAAAATGGAAGACATACAAGACCACTGATAATCTCCCTCGATCTGGGGCTCCACGCAAAATCCCACCCCGTGGGGTCAGAATGATCACAAGAACGGTGAGCAAAAATCCCAGAACCACGCGGGGGGACCTAGTGAATGAACTGCAGAGAGCTGGGACCAATGTAACAAGGCCTACCATAAGTAACACACTACGCCACCATGGACTCAGATCCTGCAGTGCCAGACGTGTCCCACTGCTTAAGCCAGTACATGTCCGGGTCCGTCTGAAGTTTGCTCGAGAGCATTTGGATGATCCAGAGGAGTTTTGGGAGAATGTCCTATGGTCTGATGAAACAAAACTGGAACTGTTTGGTAGAAACACAACTTGTCGTGTTTGGAGGAAAAAGAATACTGAGTTGCATCCATCAAACACCATACCTACTGTAAAGCATGGTGGTGGAAACATCATGCTTTGGGGCTGTTTCTCTGCAAAGGGTCCAGGACGACTGATCCGGGTACATGAAAGAATGAATGGGGCCATGTATCGTGAGATTTTGAGTGCAAACCTCCATCAGCAAGGGCATTGAAGATGAAATGTGGCTGGGCCTTTCAACATGACAATGATCCAAAGCACACCGCCAGGGCAACGAAGGAGTGGCTTCGTAAGAAGCATTTCAAGGTCCTGGAGTGGCCTAGCCAGTGTCCAGATCTCAACCCTATAGAAAACCTTTGGAGGGAGTTGAAAGTCCGTGTTGCCAAGCGAAAAGCCAAAAACATCACTGCTCTAGAGGAGATCTGCATGGAGGAATGGGCCAACATACCAACAACAGTGTGTGGCAACCTTGTGAAGACTTACAGAAAACGTTTGACCTCTGTCATTGCCAACAAAGGATATATTATAAAGTATTGAGATGAAATTTTGTTTCTGACCAAATACTTATTTTCCACCATAATATGCAAATAAAATGTTAAAAAAACAGACAATGTGATTTTCTGGATTTTTTTTTCTGAGTTTGTCTCCCATAGTTGAGGTCTACCTATGATGTAAATTACAGACGCCTCTCATATTTTTAAGTGGTGGAACTTGCACTATTGCTGACTGACTAAATACTTTTTTGCCCCACTGTATATATATATATATATATATTCATATATATAATTTTCTTTTGGGAACATATTTTGTGAATCAAATTTAGTTTTTTTTTTAAGGGGTACGCTACCCAATCAAATACGGGTATAAATAATATTTGGACATTAATGTGTGACTTATATAAACACTTGTGTAATATTGCAGAAATGGTGTATATGGCAAGAGTAGTGAAAGTAACACCTGACACCAGAATGTCTGAGGACAGGGAAAAGAGTCAGGTACCAGACACCGTTTGGGCAAGGGGAAAATCTGATATGGGTCGGCTGCCCATTCCCCCTGTCATGATAAATTAAAAAGAAGGAACCACTCCTCTTGGTTAAGGCAACACTCCTTTGTATCCCAGTAAGAAAAAAAGGACCCAAGGGTTCCCCTAGTGCTTACAGAATAGTTCATGATTTAAGGGCTATTAATGAGGTTACAGAGAGTATGACCTTAAAGGGACTCTGTCACCTGAATTTGGCGGGACTGGTTTTCGGTCATATGGGCGGAGTTTTCGGGTGTTTGATTCACCCTTTCCTTACCCGCTGGCTGCATGCTGGCTGCAATATTGGATTGAAGTTCATTCTCTGTCCTCCATAGTACACGCCTGCGCAAAGCAATCTTGCCTTGTGCAGGCATGTACTATAGAGGACAGAGAATGAACTTCAATCCAATATTGCAGCCAGCATGCAGCCAGCGGGTAAGGAAAGGGTGAATCAAACACCCGAAAACTCCGCCCATATGACCCAAAACCAGTCCCGCCAAATTCAGGTGACAGGTTCCCTTTAAGTGTCCCTAACCCACACACCTTACTGTCACAAATCCCAGCGACGTCAAAATGTTTCACAGTCATTGATTTGGCAAATGCATTCTTCTCTGTACCACTGCACTCTGACTGTCAGTATCTTTTTTTCTTTCACTCACGAAGGTAAACAATACTGTTGGACGGTCCTCCCACAAAGGGGGAAAGAACTCCCCAACCATCTATTCAACAGCGATGGCAGGGATTCTTGAACAGTGGCAACCACCTCATCCACAGATTGTACTATTACAGTACGTGGATGACCTCTTGCTCTGCTGCCCGGACCAGATGTCCTGCAAGGAAACTACAGTTTCCTTGCTGTGTTTTTTGGCAGAAAAGGGTTGCAGAGTCTCACGTGATTGCAAACAAAAGGTGACATTTTTAGGACATTGTATTGCTGAAGGTACAAGTAACCTGACTAAAGACAGAAAACAGGCAATGCAAATCTCCCTTTACCTAGGTCACACCAGCATCTACGCACTTTTCTAGGTTTGGTGTGGACATGCTACCGCAGTACTGACACTACAACATGGAAAGAAACAGAGACCGATAGCTTATTACTTAGCACAATTAGACCCCGTGATTAGAGGGTCTTCTACATGTGTACGTGCTGTAAGAGCTGCTGTATTACTGAAAGGCATGTGAAATCACACTGACTTTTTCTTTTTTTGACAATTTTGTTCCCCACGTGACATTAATGCCATACTCGTACAAGTTCAATCAAAACACCTGTCAATGGAGAGACAGATCAGACTTGAATTTGCTCTAATACTAATTCCTGAATACGTCACCCTCAAAAGACATAATGTTCTGAATCCAGCCACTCATTTGCCTGTGGATTCAGAAAAGGGGGAATTGGTGACAGCATTGGCAGGTGGGAAAGAGAACATGACATGACGTTGACATGACGCACGAACATGACTGCATAGGAACTGATGAGTCAGGAGACAGTGGGTTTTACATATGTTTGTGGGAAGAAAAAAAAAACCTGTTCCTAATGCATATTTTGAGTTTTTTTATTTTTGTAGATGGCTCCAGATACCACCAGAATGGGCGACTCTACATTGGATATGCAGTAGTATCCTCACATGAGGTAATCCGAGCTGAACCACTCCCTCCTCACATGTCGGTGCAGGAGGCAGAGTTGAAGGCACTCACTGAGGCGTGTAGAGCTGCTGCAGGTAATGTCGCTAACAGTTACACAGTTTCAAATTGTGCATGGGGAATATCCCATGATTATTGCCCTATCTGGAGAAGCAGAGCGTTTCTTACATCAGCCGGTAAGCCCATTAAAAATGCAGAGCTGGTGAAACAATTAGTGGAGGCATTGACATTATCAGTCCAGGTTGGCAAGGTAAAAGCACACACGAACGGTGACTCTGTGGAGGTAGAGGGCAACAAAAGGGCGGACGAGGCTGCTAAAGTAGCAGCAAGGTGGCCTAGGGAGCAGTGGATGGTGGCGGAGAGTCGGAGTATTCCAGCCACACTGAGCCTAGATGTCCTGAAATCCCTCCAGCTGCCCAAACAGAGAAGGAACACTGGGAGAGAATGGGAGCTGAGCTGAACTCAGAAAGAGTATGGGAGAATAAGGATAAATCGTATATACCAAGATCCCTGCTCCCAATCATGGCGCAAGCAACACAAGATGCCTTCTGGATCGCTCCTGGTTTCAGTTACGCAGCCGCAAAGCTCGTACAGTCATGCCTCATCTGTGCACAGCACAACCCAGGAAAAACAGTAAAAATCCCTAAGAAAGCGACACCCATGCCTCTCTACCCATTCCAGAGACTGCAGACTGGCTACATACAGCTACCCAAGGTAGGAGTGTGTGGAAAATGTCCTAGTATGTGTAGATCTCTTCTCTGGTTGGCTGGAAGCCTATTTGGTAAAATGTGCAAATACTAAAGCGACTGCAGACAAACTGATGAAAGAGCTGATCTGCAGGTATGGTGTCCTAGAAACCATAGAGAGCGACGATAGGGGTACACACTTCACGGGAGAAATAATGAGGGAAGTCATGCAGGTCCTGGGAGTACAGCAAGCATATCATGCACCATATAGACCACAAAGTAGTGGGAAAGTGGAGAGACCAAACGGGACACAAACTGAAAAATCAAAGGCCACGGCAGACACAGGAAAGAGCGGGTAGAGTGCTTGTCTCTTTCACTCTTGTCAGTCAGACATACTCCAAATAGAAAGACAGGCTTGTCTCCTTTTGAAGTCCTGTTTAGTAGTTTGCCAAGGGCTGGTCTGTACTTCCTACAGGTGCTGCAAATGCAACATGGTGCTATGACAGCCCATGTCCAGGCCTTACAGAAAAGACTTAATGTGGTGCATAAACATCTGTTTTCATCCATTCCAGATACTAATGCCAGTGCAGACGTATATCAGCTGAATCCAGGTGATTGGTGGTCATACACAGACACGTGAGAAGGAGCCTAGACCCACGGTTTGACGGCCCATTCTAAAGTCCAGCTGTCCACATTCACCTAAGGGAAACTTGAGGGAAAGCCCACCTGGATCCATGCCAGTCACTGCAAAAAGATCTTTTCACCAGCAGAATGACTGTTGTCCTAATCACCTTTCTGGCAGTGGTAGGATGTTTGCACCTTACAGAGACACTGGATAAACAAACTTATTCAACATCTTGCTTTTCTTTATAAAAGACGCGGAAGGACAAAAACTGCTGGACTGTTGGATCTGCATACACAGCCCAGTATCTGCAAGGACTATGCTGTGCTTAGCCTTACCCCTGGAGCCAAGGAAGGTATTAACACCATACCACATATTTGCATTGAGAATTACATTTGTTGTAAATGGTATAAAATATTGCTTCTTTCTCTATTACTTCAGATAAAAGTGACTTGCTCACAGGATATGTGTGAGGTGTCTTTTTGTCTCCAAGCGCGCTTGTAAAATGACGGGCGTAATTCTACAATTTGGCCCTCACTGGTGATCTGTCAGCTGACATTGGTCAGAACGAAAACAGCTACGACACTTTCTCAGCGCTTTCCTGACCCAAGCCTGGGTGGTTGGTGGTGTCCGCCAGTGCGGCACCGCACGCACTCACGTGCATCTTTAATACATTTATTTCTGTCACTCTGACACCCCAGTAGCGGTGTCGAGCGTATGAGGTTTTTATGAACTCTATTCCTGTGTCTTGGGATTGAGTTCTGAGACTCCTTGCTTGCGCTCTTGGTGCGGTATCGCGGCCCTGTGACGCCACAGGGTTCGCTTCCTTCACACAGGGTGAAGTAAACCCGTGTGTGTATTCACATTGTACCGCCATATTGTCCGTCATCACTAGCAGCAGGTTTTCACCTGCACAGTGGACCCCGGACTGTGAACGCACCTGATACTATTCCATCTTAAACTTGGTGCGTTCCGCCAATTCTAACAGAATACTAGCGCAATGGTCTGGCTAGTAAATGGCGGACATTCAGCAATCTTTGCGGTATATCCAGCAGCTGGAGAGTAGGTTGGCAGCTCTCGAGAGCTCAACTTCAGCTGTGGATGTTACCGCAGTTGCTGTACATGCTGCTAGCGTGGCTGCAGCAACCTTGTCCACTGCCACCCCTGTTCTGACATTATCTCGCCTCCCGCTGCCAGAAAATTTTTCTGGAGATAGCAAATCTTGTAGGGGATTCGTGAGTCAGTGCTCTATTCACCTCGAGCTCCTGGCTGCACGTTTTCCCACATAGCGAGCTAAGGTGGGATTTATAGTGTCTCTCTTGTCGGACAGGGCGTTGGAGTGGGCTACGCCACTGTGGGAGCGTGGCGATCATGTGGTGCAGAGAGTGCTCCGCTGTTCCTGAGCACTCTGAAGCAGGTCTTTTTAGGACCTCAAGTCACCCATGACACGGTGCTCCAACTGCTGGCATTAACTCAGGGTGAGTCCTTGGTCAGCCATTTTTCCGTCCGCTTTTGCACTTTAGCATCAGAGCTGGAGTGGTCGGATAAAGCCCGTATCCCCATATTTTGGAGGGGCCTGGCTGATCACGTTAAGGACGCTCTGGCCACTAGGGAGATTCCTGCCACACTGGAGGATTTAATAACTGTCTCTACTCGAATTGACCTCCGTTTTAACGAGCGGAGGTTAGAGCGAGCCCAGTGTAGGCAGAGGTTTCGGCTGGCTCCCACCTTCGCCAAACCTCTGGAATCTCCGGTCCAGGTTCCTGAGTCACATGAGGCCATGGAAGATTTACGAGCGGGATCTAAGTCCCGGACCGCTTGTGCACTCAA
This sequence comes from Ranitomeya imitator, assembly GCF_032444005.1. NCBI lineage: Eukaryota > Metazoa > Chordata > Amphibia > Anura > Dendrobatidae > Ranitomeya > Ranitomeya imitator. Next base: position 328,961,858 of record NC_091285.1, on the reverse strand, counting down.
GGTCTGTCATGCTTGCCAGCAGTCAGGACATCTTGCCACCAGATGTCCCCAGCGGTCGAGGAAACGTCAGTGTCTACTGGTAGTAGGTGGAGGTACACTTGACACGGCAACATTTGCCTCCAAATTGTCCTTTAAGGGGACAATTATTATAGGCTCATCCTCCCACTCGGTAGAGCTCTGCGTGGATTCTGGGGCGGAAGGCAATTTTATGTCTTCTGCCTTCGCCCAGCATCACGCAATACCCCTGGTTATGCTAGCTCAACCAGTAACGGTACGAGTGGTGAATGGGTCGACACTGCCCTAACAGATAACACACCAGACCATCCCTTTTACTCTGCCCATGTCGCCATCCCATCAGGAGATTATATCTCTGCTCGTGATTCCTGAGGGAATTGACGAGGTCCTGTTGGGGATACCTTGGCTACGGTACCACTCTCCTCACATCGAGTGGTCCTCAGGCAGGATTCTGGGATGGGGTGAATCTTGTGGGGGTAGGTGTCAGAGAGAGTGCGTTCAGGTTGCTACTACAGAGGTAACTGCAGATCTATCCTCTCTCCCCAAGCAATATTGGTCTTATGCAGACGTGTTCTCCAAAAAGGCGGCGGAGACCCTTCCACCCCATCGCCCCATGACTGTCCTATTGATATCTTGCCTGGTGCTGAGCCTCCCTGGGGTCGAGTCTATCCATTTTCTCTCCCGGAGACGGAGGCAATGACTCAGTACATTCAAGAGAATCTGGCAACAGGGTTCATCAGGAAGTCAGTGTCACCTGCTGGGGCAGGGTTCTTTTTTGTGCAGAAGAAGAATGGGGAACTACGTCCATGCATAGACTACAGGGGTCTTAACGCCATCACCGTTAAGAATAAGTATCCTTTGCCCTTGATATCTGAGCTCTTCGATAGGCTTCGGCGAGCAAGGGTGTTTACTAAACTAGATCTGCGGGGTGCTTACATCCTGAGTCGCATCCATGAGGGGGACAAATGGAAAACGGCGTTTAACACCAGAGATGGGCACTATGAGTATCTGGTGATGCCCTTCGGGCTCTGTAATGCCCCAGCCGTTTTCCAAGACTTTGTCAACGACATCTTCCGGGATATGCTTTCCACCTCGGTCGTAGTCTATCTGGGTGATATTCTCATCTTTTCTCCAGATATTGACTCCCACGGGAGAGATGTTGGCAGAGTCTTCAACCTCCTACGGGCAAACTCTCTTTATACAAAGTTGGAGAAGTGTATGTTTGAGCAGGAGTCTTTACCTTTCCTGGGCTATATCATCTCCGCCCAGGCATTGGCTATGGATCCTGCCAAACTACAGGCTGTGATGGACTGGCAAGAGCCCCATTCTCTTAAGGCGGTGCAGAGCTTTATGGGGTTCATTAATTATTACCGCCAGTTCATTCCCCACTTCTCAACTTTGGTAGCTCCCTTGGTGGACCTCACCAAGAAGGGAGAAAATTCCAAGTTGTGGTCTGAAGAGGTCTCCAGGGCCTTTTCTTCTATTAAGTCTCATTTTGCTAGCGCTCCCATTCTCCATCGTCCCGATGTGGATAAGCCGTTTATAGTAGAGGTGGATGCCTCTTCCGTTGGTGCAGGAGCAGTCCTCTTCCAAAAGGATGCTCAAGGTCGGAAGCATCCTTGCTTCTTCTTCTTCAAGACCTTCACACCAGCGGAGAGGAATTATTCCATCGGGGACAGGGAGTTGCTAGCAATGAAGTTGGCCTTTTTGGAGTGGAGACATCTCTTGGAGGGGGCTCATTTTCCCTTTCAAGTTTTCACTGACCACAAAAATTTGCTATATTTGCAAACAGCCCAGCGGCTAAATTCTCGCCAGGCCAGATGGTCCTTGTTCTTCTCTCGGTTCCACTTCACCGTCCATTTTCTCGCTGGGGAGAAGAACATTCGGGCTGATGCCCTTTCTTGCTCTGTTGTATCATCTGAGGTGGAGGAAGGAGAGCCTCGGCTTATTGTCTCCTCTGAGAGCCTGAGAACCGTAGCTCCGGTGTCGCTAGAGTCTGTGCCTCCGGGCAAGACTTTCGTGCCCATAAATTTTACAACCGGAAGTTCTCTCTTGGGCTCATTCGTCCAGGGTGGGTGGACACTTTGGGACAAAGAGGACATCTGAGCTGCTGGCGAGGACGTACTGGTGGCCGCATATGCTCCGAGATGTCAGAGATTATGTTCTGGCATGTGTCTCCTGCGCCAAAAATAAGTCTCCTCGACAACGGCCAGCTGGCTTGCTCCATCCCTTGCCGGTGGCAGATAGGCCCTGGGAGATGGTCGGGATGGACTTTGTGGTGGGTTTGCCCAAGTCTCATGCCTGTACCATCATTTGGGTTATTACCGATCATTTCTCGAAAATGGTGCATTTGGTGCCGCTTCCACAGTTACCTTCTGCACGGGCCTTGGCAGTGTTGTTCATTAAACACATCTTCCGCCTACACGGCATGCCGGACAAAATTGTCAGTGACCGGGGTCCCCAGTTTGCATCTCGGTTCTGGAGAGAGCTGTGTCGTCTTCTCAGCATTGAGTTAAATCTATCCTCCGCATATCATCCCGTATACATGTCCCGGTTTTCTGAGTCATCTGCCGGGACATCGGGTTCGTCTACGGACGATTTCGAGGTGAACGCTATTTTGGGGAGCAAGGTGGTACGTGGCAAAAAAATTTATTTGGTGGACTGGAAGGGTTACGGTCCTGAGGATAGGAGCCTGTTGAGCACATTCAGGCTCCGCAGCTCATTGCCGCCTTCGAGCTTAGCGAGGCCCAAGGGGGGGGGCCCTAGGAGGAGGGGTGATGTTAGGGGTCGAGTTCCCGCCTCTGCACAGGGGGAATCTCGGGCCGTCTCCGCTGCAGTCTCCCATTCTTCTCCTGCCGCAGTGGTGTCTGTTCAGCGGAGGCGTCGGTCCCAGCGTCTTGCTCAGCCCCACTCTGTACAAAGAGTTACTGCTGCTTTTCCTGCTTCTGCCATTGAAGTCAGTGTTGGGCAGCGGCGAGCAGATGCTTTTTGGGACTAAGTCCTACTTTTCTCTTTCTGAGCATGCCCAGGGCAAGATCTCCCGTTGGAGATCGAGGGTCACATGCTCAGGTACTGCAGCACATCCCATTGGTCCTCCAGGAAGGTCCTGAAAGTGCAAAACTTCAGTAGCAGCTTCCCATTGGTCCTTTATTGGAAGGTCCTGAACGTGCTGCAACTATATAAGCTGCGCATGACCGCACGGCAATGCGCTAGTATTGACTTGATATAATGTGTGTGTGTAGATGGATGTATGTCGATGAATGAAAGCTCCTAAATCATTCCCTTCCTAGTGTTGTTGACTGTTCGCGAATGATGGTAGCTATCTAGCGCCCGACTAAGCCATCAGCACGAAACACACATTACAGCGTCTAGTTGCTGTGACCTCCAGTGCGGCGCAGTGTGCTTTTTCAGCGCTTTCCTGACCCAAGCCTGGGTGGTTAGTGGCATCCGCCAGTGCGGCACCGCACGCACTCACGTGCATCTTTAATACATTTATTTCTGTCACTCTGACACCCCAGTAGCGGTGTCGAGCGCATGAGGTTTTTATGAACTCTATTCCTGTGTCTTGGGATTGAGTTCTGAGACTCCTTGCTTGCGCTCTTGGTGCGGAACTGCGGCCCTGTGACGCAACAGGGTTCGCTTCCTTCACACAGGGTGAAGTAAACCCGTGTGGGTATTCACATTGTACCGCCATATCGTCCGTCATCACTAGCAGCAGATTTTCACCTGCACGGTGGACCCTGGACTGCGAATGCACCTGATACTATTCCATCCTAAACTTGGTGCGTTCCGCCAGTCCTAACATATATAAAATTTAACTTTTAATAAACAGTCCTAAAATTAATACTTATTCACTATCTCTAAGGTTCTATTTACTTTTAAAATCAATCCAAATTAGTTACGATCAACTGTTTTTGTCTCTGGGAGTCTGGACCAATCTGGCTGTAGAGCAGTGTTATGTGTGTTTATTATGTGAATTATGACTTCTTTTAGAATGGGAAATATACAGTATAAAGGGTATAAAGGAGCCAGTTAAGTTTACGTGAATAAAAGACATAAAGTGAAAACTCTTTCAATCATTTTCAATGTATGTAATCCTAAGCATAAATGTGTGGCAGGATTTGCAGATAAGAACTTTGAAACCATGTAAATATGAGCAATTGAAATTCTTATTGATATATGGCTGAAAATAGAGGTCCTCTAATATATTGGCTTGCTTACATTTTCCGCACAAGTAATCTGTCTTCATTTCATTCGACCTTCAGTGAGGTCGGTGCTCCCCCTGGTGATGTGTTTTGTTATTGGAGCATAAATAGCCATCCTGCAATGTCTAAGCCATGTCTACATTTTCAGCACTCCAATAAGTGACATAGCTGTTACGTGGAAACATGACATGTATTGATGCTACTGGGCTGTATTGTTAATTAAATTACACGCAGAAATTGAAATGGAAGTCTGGATTGTAGCACATTTTATAGACAATTAAAAAGCGATTAGCAGCAGTCTTTTGTCTCCATCTGATCATAAACTAAAGGATTATAAGGGGAAATACATTAAAGGGGTTGTCCGATGAACACAAGTTATCACCTGTCAGATAGGTGATAATTTCCTGATTGTGGGGGCCCATATGCTGGACCCCACACTGATCAGCATAATGGAGAACTTTATTGTTAGAAAGGAGCAGCAGTACACATGATCAACATTCTGTATGGAGCTGCTGAGTACTGCACTCAGCCCAATAGAGAATGGCGGGGCAGTCTGGACACCGATCTGGCACTCCATTTTGTAACTGGGATAAATATGCATTCTCTGCGATATAAATTTTCTGTTCTGCTGATCCGTGCGGTTCCCAGCGGTCTGACCAACATCAATTATTAAGTCATCATCTAGTCTCCGCTTGGTGTTACTGAACATATAAGGCCAGTTTGATCAGCACTGATTGGCAGAATTGACTGAAATGTGTATGAAATGTCTGGGTAAATGATTGTTGAGCTTTTCCAAGAGAAGTACACATGCAGTGAAGCATTTTTTTTTTTTGGCAAAAAATCACTGTACCAGTAAAGAACACAGATCTTTTGTCTCATTAGCTTTTACCACATTCCTAACAGAGCCTCAAAATGAAAAAAAAAATTGTCACCTGATTTTTGCAAATAATCTGACAGCACTACAATGTAGAGACAGAGTGTTAGGGTTGGTGGATTGCACTAAATAAAATATAACAAAGTGCAATTCCAACCCAGGGTCCACCGTGCAGAGATGAACCTGCTGCTGGTGTGAATAATGACGGAACAAAACTGCAAGTGTTACCTCAAACACACTGTGGTAACTCCACACAGTGTGATCAGAACACCAAGTACCAAGCTCAGTTACTTCACCGCGAGGTACTGCACTTAGTGTGCTAAGAGCTAAACCCTGTTCATGTCAAAGGGACGTTAGCACGTGGATTAGGCTTGCTCTGCACCTAAATGGTGCTAACCGCACACACAAATGAAGCAGATGCTGAGCCAATAGAAAGAACTCTTAGATAGATACAATACCCTGTCGCTTACACCGAGAAGTATAGCGTACGGGTTGAGCTTGCTCGGTAACTGGACTGTGCTAACCGCACACAAGAATGAAACAGATGCTAAGCCAAGCGGCTAGTAACCCCAGTCATGACATTACTGGACCTTTGCCTGACCGGCACCCAAATCATGTAGCAGACTAGAGACTCAGACGGAGAGCCAAGGGTATGAAACCGCATAAGTGTGCGACCTGCCTGCCAATGTGTACAGTCTAAAAGCACAGGCAGACACACAAACGTGCAGAGTGGTAGAGTATCCACCTACACACACCAAACGTAAATGACACTAGCGCACCCGCGTGCGCCACTAAAAGCCTTTTATATGCTAGGCTCCACCCCAAACACTCATGCCCAGTTAGCCGAGATGTCGCCCGCGGGCCAATCCGGAGCTACCACATCATCAGAGCAGCTAACGTCCGACCACCAATGGGAAGACGCCACATCACGGACATGCTCAGTATGGTGATCTCTGGACTTAGACTCCAGAGTGCAAGGCTGCACCTACATATCACTGGTTACCATAGACTTGGCTGAAGATCCAGAAGTAACCAAACATATACCACGAGCCTGAGCAAAATGCTGGGACCGACGTCTGTGATGAGCAGCAATCGCAGCATCTGGGCCTGAATGGGAGACTGCAGAACCAGATAATGCCTGGGATCCATCCCGTGCAGCGGGAGAATCCCGACGCCTAACACAGAGACTCTAATTCCAGAGATGTGTCACTTACTCTTCTGCTTAGTGTAGTTCTTATAAACCCACTCCCATATCAACAGGAGATAATCACTAGGATTACAGTCAAACCACGCCCCCAACACTGATTGGCAGTTTTCTGCCTATGCACAGTTTACATAGAAATCAGCAGAGCAATGGTGTGGGTGGGGTTATACAGAGCTCAGCATTCAGAGAACTGGTATATCTGCTGCAGATAAAACCATTTTATCAAATGTACAGCAAGAAGCTCTGTAAGTGCTATATTGCTGAAATAAGGGTCGCTGGACCTATATCATGCTGTTCTCACATGGGATAACAAAAACTTGGTTAGAGATTCCCTTTAACCCCTTCCAGACATTGTCAATTTATGTTTTATGTTTTCGATTTGTTTTTCCTCCCCTTCTTCCAAGAGATATCATTTTTTATTCATCCATCCACATAGATGTGAGAGGGCTTGTTTTTTGCAGGACAATTGTATTTTTGAAAGACACCATTCATTTTACCTAATAGTCTACTGCAAAAAATGCAAAAACTTCCAAATGCGGTGAAACTGTGAAAAAGCAAACAATTTTTTTTATGGCATACATTGTGTGGCTAAAATGACCTGGCAGCATGATTGTCCTCATCAGTGCGATTACGACATTATCAAACTTGTCCTTTTTATTACAATTTTAGTAGCAAAAAATCTAAGTTTTTTTTTTTTTTTTAATGTTTTTTTACAGTTTTGCCATTTTCCAAGCCCCTCTGCCTTTGGATCGGAGACCCAGCGGAGTGACGACATCCGGGTCACCAGACCTAGAAAACTTGCTGATCATGCCCAGAGCATGATGAGCAAGTGTGTATGTGAGTGCAGAGCTGACAGTTTCTACAGCATGGGGATGCTGCTGCATCTCCATGCTGTAGAAGCGATCAGCCTGCAAAAAATGATTGTCCCATATTGCGACAAAGTGAAAATTTTAGAAAAAAGTTTAAATAATTGAAAAATTTTTTTTAAAAAAAATCAGAAATAATAAATAAATGAAAAAATGTAAACGATAAAAGTACACATATTTGGTATTGCCCCATCCACAATGATCCGACCTATAAAACTATCCCACTAGTTAACACCTTTAGTGAAGTCATAAAAAAACAAGCCAAAAAACAATTACTTTATCACAAATAAAAAGTGGAATAAAACGCGATCAAAAAGACAGATATTAATAAACATGGCACCGCTGAAAACATCATCTTGTCCTGCAAAATAAAAGCTCCATATAGCTCCATTAGCGGAAAAATAATAAAATTACAGCTTTCAGAATAAAGCAATTCAAAAATATTTATTTTTTAAAATAGTTTTTATTATATGTATAAAACATAAAAAAACTATATAAATGAGATATCGATGTAATCTTACTGACCTGAAGAATAAAGCTGCCTTATCAATTTTAAAACACACGGAACTGCTTAAACTACCCCCCAAAAGAAACTCCTGAATTGCTGTTTTTTGTTCATTCTGCCTCCTAAAAATCGGAATAGAATGCGATCAAAAAATGTCATGTGCCCCAAAATGGTACCAATTAAAACGTCAACTCGTCCCACAGAAACAAGCCATAACATCACTCTGTGGGCCCAAATGGAAAAATTATAGCTCTCAAAATGTGGTGATGCAAAAACTATTTTTTGCAATTAAAAGCATCTTTAGTGTGTGACAGCTGTCAAACATAAAAGCCCAATATAAATCTGGTATCGCTGTAATCACACCGACCCAAAGAATAAAGTTACCTAATCAGTTATACCGCACAAAGAACCATGTTAAAAAATAAAATAAAATCAATTCTTTACATGCTTTTGATTTTTTCATTCTGCTTCCCAAAGATTGCAGTAAGGCTTGGCGCATATATATCCTGCGCTCTGCTCTGAGTGCTTACAGCAGGGTTTCCGTGTAAATCTCTGAAATACTTGAATTAGACGGAACACCCGGCAGAAAATTTCCTATATGATGGAGCCACTGCGGACACTGTCTGACCTGTGATCTGGCAGTGTCCGTCTTCTTAGAATTGCATAAAAGTGCCGTCGGCTACAGTTTTGCGCACTTCTGAAAAGGACACCGCTGAACAGAGGCCAGATGGAGTCCAGAGTAACTCTGCTGCCTCATTACAGTGAATGGATCCCTCGGGGGTTTCATCTGAATCACATCACTCAGAGATTTAGATGGAAACCCCAAAACAAGTGCTCAACATAGAGTACCGGATAAATGTGATCCCAAACGTTAAATGTAAAATGTTCACATAACATGAAGGGTTTCTGAGGGATGTTATTCTGGATTATCTCAATGAGAATAACTGTTTAACTCCATATCAGCATGGGTTTATGAGAAATCGCTCCTGTCAAACCAATCTAATCAGTTTTTATGAAGAGGTAAGCTATAGGCTGGACCACGGTGAGTCATTGGACGTGGTATATCTCGAGTTTTCCAAAGCGTTTGATACCGTGCCGCACAAGAGGTTGGTACACAAAATGAGAATGCTTGGTCTGGGGGAAATTGTGTGTAAATGGGTTAGTAACTGGCTTAGTGATAGAAAGCAGAGGGTGGTTATAAATGGTATAGTCTCTAACTGGGTCGCTGTGACCAGTGGGGTACCGCAGGGGTCAGTATTGGGACCTGTTCTCTTCAACATATTCATTAATGATCTGGTAGAAGGTTTACACAGTAAAATATCGATATTTGCAGATGATACAAAACTATGTAAAGCAGTTAATACAAGAGAAGATAGTATTCTGCTACAGATGGATCTGGATAAGTTGGAAACTTGGGCTGAAAGGTGGCAGATGAGGTTTAACAATGATAAATGTAAGGTTATACACATGGGAAGAGGGAATCAATATCACCATTACACACTGAACGGGAAACCACTGGGTAAATCTGACAGGGAGAAGGACTTGGGGATCCTAGTTAATGATAAACTTACCTGGAGCAGCCAGTGCCAGGCAGCAGCTGCCAAGGCAAACAGGATCATGGGGTGCATTAAAAGAGGTCTGGATACACATGATGAGAGCATTATACTGCCTCTGTACAAATCCCTAGTTAGACCGCACATGGAGTACTGTGTCCAGTTTTGGGCACCGGTGCTCAGGAAGGATATAATGGAACTAGAGAGAGTACAAAGGAGGGCAACAAAATTAATAAAGGGGATGGGAGAACTACAATACCCAGATAGATTAGCGAAATTAGGATTATTTAGTCTAGAAAAAAGACGACTGAGGGGCGATCTAATAACCATGTATAAGTATATAAGGGGACAATACAAATATCTCGCTGAGGATCTGTTTATACCAAGGAAGGTGACGGGCACAAGGGGGCATTCTTTGCGTCTGGAGGAGAGAAGGTTTTTCCACCAACATAGAAGAGGATTCTTTACTGTTAGGGCAGTGAGAAACTGGAATTGCTTGCCTGAGGAGGTGGTGATGGCGAACTCAGTCGAGGGGTTCAAGAGAGGCCTGGATGTCTTCCTGGAGCAGAACAATATTGTATCATACAATTAGGTTCTGTAGAAGGACGTAGATCTGGGGATTTATTATGATGGAATATAGGCTGAACTGGATGGACAAATGTCTTTTTTCGGCCTTACTAACTATGTTACTATGTTACTATGTTACAATAAAAACTTCAACTCAATTCACAAAAAAATCAAGCTCTTACTCAGGTCTGTCATCTGTTAACAAAATATAGAGGGCACATTAGTGGTAGCACAAAAGCTTTGGAAAAGAGAAATGGCTCCTCACCCACCAAAAGAAATTCAGCAGATTTTGCACTCCCAAATCCAAATGTCACCTCTCTTCTGAGCACCCAGTGTACCTAAACCACATATTGCATCCACGTTTGGCATTTCTGAAGCGATGAGAGCCCACCTAACTTATGGGTGCATGCCTTTAGAAGCCCGGGCTGGGCATAACGTACTGGTGACTGCAACTTACTGGTGACTGCAACGTACTGGTCACTACAAGAGCAGTTTGCTATTTTTCACTTGGCAACATTCATTGATGCTTGCTTCTGGGAAAATACCCATGGCGTAAAAATCATCACTACACCTGTAGACAAATTCCCCAAGGGGTATAATTTCCAAAATCGGGTCATTTGAGAGGGGTTTCTGCTCTTCTAGCAATTAGGGGCTCTGTATATGGAGTCAACAAACTGTTCTAGGAAAATCTGCAGTCCAGGAGGCATATAGCGCTCTGTTCCTCCCGAGTCTCTCCGTATGGCTAAATGGCACTGTACAGCCAAATATGGGGTATTGCCACATTCAGTAGAAATTGTGGTGCCATTTTTACCCACTTCTTGTGTGAAAATCTAAAATCTGGGGGTAAAACAAAATTTTTGTGGTAAAAATGTAGTTATTCTGTCTTCAATGCCAATGGTATAAAATTGGTATAAAATTCTGTGACACACCTATGGTGTCAATATGATCATTGCACCCCTATATGAATCCATTGAGAGGTGTAGTTTGTAAAATTGGGTCACTTATGGGGGTCTGCTGTTCTGGCACCTCATTGGCTCTCGGAGTGGGTCATGGCACCTGCAAACCATAACAGTAATATCTGGTGCTCCTTGCTGTAATGTCCACACGGTGTAAGGAATTTAAGAGAGAGTAAGCTTTAGGCCGGGGTCACACTAGACCGTAATACGGACGAGTGCAATGCGATAAAAAATCACATAGCACTCGTCCCAATGTTAATCAATGGGGCAGCTCCCATCATCCGATATTTTCTCGGCCGTATTCAGGATCAGAGTGAAATCGCAGCATGCTGCGATTGTCAGCATTTCTCGGCCGAGAATCGCCAATGAAAGTCTATGGGGGTGAGAAAAAATAGAACAGCACACGGACCATCAGTGTGACTTGCGAGAAATTTTCAGGCATTGGGCAGGTGACAGGAAAGGCTCAGCCATTATTTGCTCATTTTGCAAGTGTGTGAGAAAATCTCACCATACGGATGCCATACGGATGTCACACGGATGTCACACGGATCATTTGATGCGAGAAAATCGCATCCTCGCACTGCACACGGATCACTGTTTTGGTAACATTTGTGCGATTCTCGTCCGTCAAAAACGGACCGTTTTTTTATACGTTGTGTGTGACCCCGGCCTTAACTGTATTTTATTCTCCTCTTCTTCCTCCAGCACACAACATAACAGCAGCATAAGATTTCCTCCTCAGGCCAGAACTGAAACTGAAACTCCTCTCAACTCCCGCCCTCGCTTTCTTAAAGAGACAGATCTAATTCTTATACATTACATCATCCCCCTTTTTTTTTTTTTTTTTTTTTTATATATATATATTAACCTAAAACAAATATTGACAATGTAACAATACGAAAATGTCCAAGAAAAACCATATGTCTGTATTGTCTTATTCCCCTTTTTTTTTTAAACTATATCTCTTCAATAAGTCTCGATGGAGCCCTTCTTTCCCGTGTAGGGTAATGTCTGGGTTCATTGGGGGTGTCCAGTGCTGACGGATCAGTCACCTCTTGTTGGTCCTCTCCACCGTCGGGTATCAAATCTTCCACTGGTGGGAGTTCATTATCATTGTTCTGCGGTATGATTTTAAAATGTGAGGAATTTCGAGTGATGGAGTGTCCGTCTCGCTCAGCCGTGACCATACTGCCTTTTCTCTCAGTAACATTATATTTTGCAGGACTATATACAGCTGAGGTTTTGTTGGTTGATTTTTGACGCACAACAACCATATCACCTCTTTTGATGACACATGGCTGTGCCCGTCGCCTTCTGTCTGCATAATGTTTCATGGCTTGCTTGTTAAAGAAATCCGTTGATCGCACTGAAGAGTCATTTGGTAAGGGATGACTGGTCACATCAGGGATCCGTGTATGAAGAGTTCTGCTGAACATTAGATGAGATGGCGCAGCATTAGTGGTGGAATGTGGCGTGTTGCGGTAATTGCGCAGGAATTTGTATAGTGACTGTTTCAGTGGGGTGTGCTCCAGGCTAGCTGCCTTGATTCGTTTCCCCATGGTGCGCATGAAACGTTCTACGATTCCATTAGCTTGCGGCCAGCAAGGTGTGATTTTTCTGTGGCTGAACCCCAAGTATTCAGAAAACTGTGCAAACACATGTCCATTGAATGGAGGTCCATTATCTGTTTTGACCACTCTTGGAATGCCATATGCAGAGAATATGTCGTCCAGTTCTGGTATGACACTATTAGCAGACGTTGAAGAGATGAATGAAATGACAGGGTATCTAGAATATTCATCAATTGTTACTAGAATGTATTGGCCATTTGGTAATGGTCCATATATGTCGACTGCCACTTCCTCCCATACAGCAGTGGGTAACGGAGACATTTGTAGTGGCTCTAGAGTTGATGATGGAGTAATTAATTGACAAGTGGAGCAATGTCCAATCTTCTCTTCCACCAATTTATCCATATTTGGGAACCACACTTTTTCTCTGAGTAACTTTTTTGTGCCAACAATTCCTAGATGACCTTCGTGTGCTATCTGTATGACTAGGTTGCGCAAGGCCTTAGGTACAACCAGTTTGGTACCACGAAGGATGAGTTGATCTTCAGTGACTGATAATTCCTCACGTACATTTGAAAATAGTTTTAACTCTTTCAGATCAATCCCATCTTCAGGAAATTTTTTCTTTTGAATTTCATGCCACCTTCTATTTTGGATAATTTGTATTAAGGCACAGAGTGTCTTGTCACTTGTTGTCGTATTCACAAACTGATCAACAGAAAGTGCTTTTGGCACGGCGTGAGCTGCAACAAAGTGGATGTATTCTTCAATGGAGGAATGCACAGGTAAATCATCATTCGTGGGATGTCTTGAGAGATAATCAGCCGGATTGCTGTATTTTCCAGGTTTGTGAACAATTTTGTAATTATAGTCCTGTAGACGTAGACCCCATCGTTCAATCCGTGCTGGCATTTTAGCTCGGGGATTTCCAAAAATTGTAAGGAGAGCTTGATGATCTGTGACAATAGTGAAGGGAGCACCATAGAGAAATAAGTGAAAGTGTTCACATCCCCAGACGAGGGTTGTGAATACTTTCTTTCAGTGCTTGTTAAGCTTTTACTTGCATAGGAAATGATGTGGGGACTTTGATTGTCATCCTTGTATTGTGCTAAAATTGCACCCAGTCCCACGGGACTAGCATCCACAATCAGTTCGGTTTGAAGAGCTGGATCAAAATAGGCCATGGTGGTTGTTGAGCAGAGTTCGTTTTTGATTGTTTCAAAAGAGGCCTGACAGTCTTGGGACCATTGAAAAACGCAATTTTGTTTCGTAAGTTCCCATAATGGAGTGCTGATTGTCGAAAAATTTGGAATATATCTAGCACAGTAACTTGCCATTCCAAGAAAAGAGCGCACTTCACTGGCTTCCTGTGGAATTGAAGCTGCTTTGATGGATTCCACTTTCTTGGGATCAGGTCGTACTCCTTCCGCCGAGAAAATGTGACCATAGAACTCCAATGAATTTTTATCGAATTCGCATTTTTCTTTGTTTAAAGTGAGTCCAGCAGAGAACAGACATTCAAAGATAGCATATAGAGCACGATTATGTTCAGCTTGAGTTTTCCCAAAAACCAGTATGTCATCACTGTAATTAAAGGCATTTGGAATATGTTGAATGACGCTCCTTATCGTATCTTGAAAAATTTCTGCTGCTGAGCAGACCCCAAACGTCAATCTTTTGTATCTTCTGAGACCCACATGGGTGGAAAATGTTGTTAAGTATCTGGATTCTGGACTCAATTCTAATTGATGATAGCCCTTATTGAGGTCGAGCTTTGAAAAAACAGTTGCTCCATTTAATAAATTAATAATGTCATCAATTGTGGGTGAGATGTGTCTTTCCCTTTGAATAGCAGTGTTGGGCAGGCGCATGTCAACACAAAGTCTTACCTGCTCTGGAGTCTTTGGTTTTGGAACTACCACAAGTGGAGAGACCCACGGAGTGGGACCAGAAACAGTTTCAATGACATCATCATCCATGAGTAATTGGAGTTCCTTTTCTACCTTCTTTCTCAGGTGAAATGGAATACGCCTGTGAACCTGGGCTACTGGACGGACACTGTCATCCACATGAAGATGCACTTGAGAGTCCTTTAATTTTCCTAATCCACTAAATAGGGAGGGAAAACCGTTCACCATAGCTTGTACATCCAGGTCCGCAGGGTCAGTTATGGTATGAACAATCTGGATGAGTCCTAGCTTCAAGGCAGTGTGATAGCTGAGAAGATAGCCTCCTGATCCTTGTAATGTGTGAAAAGTGGTTTTCTGCCTATTTTCTTTATAGCTAAGTTCAGTATCAAATTGTCCCATTGTAACTAGAGGTGTTTTAGATCCATATGGAAAGATTTTAGTCTGCACTTGCTGTAAGACTGGCTTTGTTTTCAACTGTTCATAAGTATTGCTGTCTATGATATCCACCGAAGCTCCTGTATCTATTGTAAAGGTGATATCCGTGTTGCAGATGGTGAGTGTAATACTTGGAGATTGCACTGAGCCAGTGACAGAAGTTGTGAACACATAGTTCTCAGCCACAGACATTTCTTCTATATCCTGATTTACCATTTTTATATTTGCAGGCTTTGTAATTGGCAGAGGAGACTTGTTGGGCGCTGATTTGCAGACAACTGCAAAATGGTTCCCTTTTCCACATTTACTGCAAGTTTGTCCTATAGCTGGACATTTGTTCATGTGGTGAGGGAAATCTTGTGCACATCTATAACATTTCTTCTGTTGCGGGGCCTGCTTGCCTTGTGCACGGTTATGTTTGAGATTATGCACATGTAAATTATCCCCACTCTCCATTGCAGTTGCCTGATGATCTGCTATCTCTATAGCACAGGCCATCTTGAGTAAATCATGCAGAGAGAGATCCTGCTGCAGAGCTTTACGCCTTATGGTATTAGATGAGCAGGTGACAATTACTTGAGTTAGGATTTCATCATCTACGTCAGTAAATGCACACCCATGTGCTAGTTCTTTTAGCCGGGTGACATAGGTGTCTATGGATTCTTCTGGAAGCTGCTTAGCAATCCTGAACTTGTATC
This sequence comes from Ranitomeya imitator, assembly GCF_032444005.1. NCBI lineage: Eukaryota > Metazoa > Chordata > Amphibia > Anura > Dendrobatidae > Ranitomeya > Ranitomeya imitator. Next base: position 328,946,499 of record NC_091285.1, on the reverse strand, counting down.
TTTCATATCTGATGTTTTGTTTAGGGTTGAAGTAGTCAGTGAGAGCTTTGGAGCATTTGCTGTACATGTCTGTCTCCGCTGCTGGTAATGTGCTGTATATGTCATAGACTCCTGTGCCCACACAATGCAGGAACACTGCTTTTTTTCTGTTCTCCTCTTTTATATCTATTGCTTCCAGGAAATTCTCAAATCGATTTAACCATTTTCTCCAGTTATGAGAGAGATTAGTGACATCAGTCATATCAAACTGTGGGAACATGTGCAAGTATTCAGCCATGATGGAGTCTCTCAGTGGCGCTGGCGTGTGAAGCAGTAAAGCAGGGGTCAGTACTCACAGTAGCAGGTGATTCAATCCCATCCTCGTCGCCAGTTGTAATGTCCACACGGTGTAAGGAATTTAAGAGAGAGTAAGCTTTAACTGTATTTTATTCTCCTCTTCTTCCTCCAGCACACAACATAACAGCAGCATAAGATTTCCTCCTCAGCCCAGAACTGAAACTGAAACTCCTCTCAACTCCCGCCCTCGCTTTCTTAAAGAGACAGATCTAATTCTTATACATTACACTTGCCTTCTGAGCTCTGCACTGTGCCTGAAAAATATTTCCCGATTACATGTAGGGAATTGGCGCACTCAGAAAAAAATAGACCCTGGATTGTTGTAAAAAAAAAAATTCTTATTGGCCCTTAGAAACATTAAAAACTGGAGGCTAAAACAAATGTTCGTGGTAAAAATTTAATTTATTCTTTCTTCAATCACTCAGTGGTATAAAACTCTGTGAGGTGCATGTGGAATCAATATGATCACTGCACCCCTAGATTAATTAATTGGGGAGTATAGTTTGTAAAATGAGTTCACATATAGGGGGTTTCTGTTGTTCTGGCACCTCAGGGGCTCTGCCAATGTGACATGGCACCCTCAAACCATTCCAGAAAAGCTGAACTCCAATATGTCGCCTCTTCCCCTCTGAGCTTTGCACTGTGCCTCAAAAGTAGTATTCCCCATATGTGGGATATCAGCATATACAGGAGAAATTGCACAACAAATTGTATGGTGCAATTTCTCCTGATACCCTATAGAAATACTAAATTTGGGGCTAAAATAACATTTTTGTGTAAAAATGTGATTTTATTATTTTCACGACTCAATTTTATAAACGTCTCTGAAGCACCTTTGGGTTCAAGGTGCTCACCATGCATCTAAATACATTCCTTGAGGGGGTCTAGTTTCCAAAATGGGATCACTTGTGGGGGGGGGGGGGGTTCCACTGTTTAGGCACATCAGGGGCTCTCCAAATGGGACATGACATATGCTAATGACTCCAGGAAATGTTACATTCAAAAAGTTAAATTACGCTCCTTCCCTTCTGAGCTCTGCCGTACGCCAAATCAGTGGTTTTCTCCCTCATATTGTTTTTTTTTTGCATTTTTACGGCGGTTTTACGCTGCAAAAATGCTTAGAAAACACTTCCATTAAGCATCCCATAATTTTGAATGCATTTTGCAATTTTTGTGCCCATGCTGCGTTTTTTCTGCGAAAAAAACGCATAGTGGAAAAAATAGCAGCATGTTCATTAATTATGCAGATTTTTTGTAGTTTTGCAGCTATATTATTGCACTGGGAAGCTCGGGAAAAAAACGCAAAAAATCCGCAACAAAAAACACACGAGAAAAACGTAAAAAAACGCGAAAAAAACAAGCGGATTTCCTGTGCAGGGAGTCCTGTTTTGCTCAGGAAAATTCTGCAGACATTCGTGAACGTGTGCACATAGCCTTATGAAAGTGCAATATATTGTGCTAAAAACATATTTGTGGGGAAATTTAGATTTTTTTTATTTTTACGGCTCAACGTTATAAACTTCTGTGAAGCACCTGAGGGTTCAAGGTGCTCAATACACATCTAGATAAGGTACCAAAGGGGTCTAGTTTCCAAAATGTTTTCACTTGTGGGGGATTGCCATCTCCGTGTGTGGTTCCACCATTACTCCCAAGCAACATGCCTGCTGCCTTGGGGTCATACTTGATTCCGAGCTTTCATTCACCCCCACATCCGATCACTGGTTCACTCTTCTTATCTTCACCTCAAAACATTTCTAGAATTCGCCCTTTTCTTACTTTCGACTCTGCAAAAACTCTTACTGTTTCACTCATTTATTCTCGTCTGGACTTTTGTAACTCTCTACTAATCAGCCTCCCTGTTACCAAACTCTCCCCGCTCCAATCTGTCCTGAATGCTGCAGCCAGAATCATATTCCTCACTAATCGTTATACTGATGCCTCTGCCTTGTGCCAGTCATTACACTGGTTACCAATCCACTCCAGAATCCAGTACAAAACTACTACCCTCATCCACAAAGCACTCCATGGCTCAGCACCACTCTACAGCTCCTCCCTGGTCTCAGTCTACCATCCTACCCATGCTCTTCATTCTGCTAATGACCTGAGGTTAACATCCTCAATAATCAGAACCTCCCACTCCCGTCTCCAAGACTTTTCACATGCTGCGCCAATTCTTTGGAATGCACTACCCAGGTTAATATGATTAATCCCCAATCCCCACAGTTTTAAGCGTGCCCTTAAATCGCATTTGTTCAGATTGGCCTACCGCCTCAATGCATTAACCTAACGATCCCTGTGTTGCCTATTCAAATAACGTAAACCATAATCTGGTTCCTGGCATCATTTTCTCATATGCTTTATGCAGTTAATAGCCCTCTGTGTCTGTACTGTTACTGTTGTGAATTCTGTGGATGAGTTCACTTCTGTGGTCACAAGTGGTATTGCAGTCTCTGGGCTTCCTCCCTCAGGTGTTTTGGTGAGCTCGTTGGCTGCCTTGCTATTTAGCTCCACCTGAGTCTGTCTTCCTTGCTCCTTGTCAATGTTCCAGTGTTGGATCTGAGCTACTGCATCTTTCCTTGGGCCTGCTGCTCTGCTAGATAAGTGCTTCTAGTTTGTTTTCTGTTTTTTTTGTCCAGCTTGCTATTAACTTTTGCTGGAAGCTCTGAGAAGCAAAGGGGTGCACCGCCGTGCTGTTAGTTCGGCACGGTGGGTCTTTTTGCCCCTTTGCGTGGTTTTCGTTTTAGGGTTTTTTGTAGACTGCATAGTTCTCTTTGCTATCCTCGCTCTGTCTAGAATATCGGGCCTCACTTTGCTGAATCTATTTCATTCCTACGTTTGTCTTTTCATCTTGCTAACAGTCATTATATGTGGGGGGCTGCCTATTCCTTTGGGGTATTTCTCTGAGGTAAGTCAGGCTTGTATTTCTATCTTCAGGCTAGTCAGCTCCTCAGGCAGTGCCGAGTTGCATAGGTAGTTGTTAGGCGCAATCCTCTGCTGCTTATAGTTGTGTGAGGATAGATTAGGTACTGCAGTCTACAGAGATTCCACGTCTCAGAGCTTGTCCTATTGTTTTTGGTTATTGCCAGATCTCTGTATGTGCGCTGATTACTGCACGCTGTGTTGCCTGATTGCCAGCCATAACAGTACAAGGAGCCACACCAATGATTCCCAATAGAGGGAAAAAAGAAATCCTGACATCATTTTTTTTTCTTAGCTCTGTCTTCAGTCTTTTTTTTCCCCTAGACATTAGAGTGCTTCAGGACACAGCTGTGGACATGGATATTCGGGCTCTGTGCTCCTCAATGGATAATCTCGTTGTAAATGTACAAAAGATTCAAGATACTATTGATCAGAAATCGATGCTAGAACCAAGAATTCCGATTCCTGATTTGTTTTTTGGTGACAGAACTAAGTTCCTGAGCTTCAGAAATAATTGTAAGCTATTTTTGGCCTTGAAACCTCATTCTTCTGGTAATCCTATTCAACAGGTTTTGATTATTATTTCTTTTTTGCGCGGCGACCCACAGGACTGGGCGTTTTCTCTTGCGCCAGGAGACCCTGCATTGAGTAGTGTCGATGCGTTTTTCCTGGCGCTCGGATTGCTTTACGATGAGCCTAATTCAGTGGATCAGGCTGAGAAAAATCTGCTGGCTTTATGCCAGGGTCAGGATGATATAGAAGTATATTGTCAGAAATTTAGAAAGTGGTCAGTACTCACTCTGTGGAATGAATCTGCACTCGCGGCTTTGTTCAGAAAGGGTCTCTCTGAAGCTCTTAAGGATGTAATGGTGGGATTTCCTATGCCTGCTGGTTTGAATGAGTCCATGTCCTTGGCCATTCAGATCGGTCGTCGCTTGCGCGAGCGTAAATCTGTGCACCATCTGGCGGTATTGTCTGAGAGTAAACCTGAGCCTATGCAGTGCGACAGGACTATGACTAAAGTAGAACGGCAAGAACACAGACGTCTGAACAGACTGTGTTTCTATTGTGGTGATTCTACTCATGCTATTTCTAATTGTCCTAAACGCACTAGGCGGTTCGATAGCTCTGCCGTTATTGGTACTGTACAGTCCAAATTCCTTTTGTCCATTACCTTAATGTGCTCTTTGTCATCGTATTCTGTCATGGCGTTTGTGGATTCAGGCGCTGCCCTGAATCTGATGGATTTGGATTATGCTAAACGTTGTGGATTTTTCTTGGAGCCTTTGCGGTGTCCTATTCCGTTGAGAGGAATTGATGCTACACCTTTGGCCAAGAATAAGCCTCAGTACTGGGCCCAGCTGACCATGTGCATGGCTCCTGCACATCAGGAAGTTATTCGCTTTCTGGTACTGCATAATTTGCATGATGTGGTCGTGTTGGGGTTGCCATGGCTACAAACCCATAATCCAGTATTGGATTGGAACTCTATGTCGGTAACCAGCTGGGGTTGTCAGGGAGTACATGGTGATGTTCCATTTTTGTCTATTTCGTCATCCATTCCTTCTGACATCCCAGAGTTCTCGTCGGACTTTCAGGATGTATTTGAAGAGTCCAAGTCTGATGCCCTACCTCCGCATAGGAATTGTGATTGTGCTATCGATTTGATTCCTGGTAGTAAATTCCCTAAGGGTCGTTTATTTAATTTGTCCGTACCTGAACACACCGCTATGCGCAGTTATGTGAAGGAGTCCCTGGAGAAGGGACATATTCGCCCATCGTCGTCACCATTGGGAGCAGGGTTCTTTTTTGTAGCCAAGAAGGATGGTTCGCTAAGACCGTGTATTGATTACCGCCTTCTTAATAAGATCACTGTTAAGTTTCAGTATCCCTTGCCATTGATTTCTGACTTGTTTGCTCGGATTAAGGGGGCTAGTTGGTTCACCAAGATAGATCTTCGTGGTGCGTATAATCTGGTGAGAATCAGGCAAGGAGATGAATGGAAAACGGCATTTAATACGCCCGAGGGTCATTTTGAGTATCTGGTGATGCCGTTTGGACTTGCCAATGCTCCATCTGTTTTTCAGTCTTTTATGCATGACATTTTCCGTGAGTATCTGGATAAATTCTTGATTGTTTACTTGGATGACATTTTGATCTTCTCTGATGATTGGGAGTCTCATGTGAAGCAAGTCAGAATGGTTTTCCAGGTACTGCGTGCTAATTCCTTGTTCGTGAAGGGATCAAAGTGTCTTTTCGGTGTGCAGAAAGTTTCATTTTTGGGGTTCATCTTTTCCCCTTCTACTATCGAGATGGATCCGGTTAAGGTTCAGGCCATCCAGGATTGGACTCAGCCGACATCTCTAAAAAGTCTGCAGAAATTCCTGGGCTTTGCTAATTTTTATCGTCGCTTCATCTGTAATTTTTTTAGCATTGCCAGACCATTGACCGATTTGACCAAGAAGGGTGCTGATTTGGTTAATTGGTCTTCTGCTGCCGTGGAAGCTTTTCAGGAGTTGAAGCGTCGTTTCTGCTGTGCCCCTGTGTTGTGTCAACCTGATGTTTCTCTTCCGTTCCAGGTCGAGGTTGATGCTTCTGAGATTGGTGCAGGGGCGGTTTTGTCACAGAGAGGTTCTGGTTGCTCAGTGTTCAAACCATGTGCTTTCTTTTCCAGGAAATTTTCTGCTGCTGAGCGTAATTATGATGTGGGCAACCGAGAGTTGCTGGCCATGAAGTGGGCATTCGAGGAGTGGCGTCATTGGCTTGAGGGTGCTAAACATCGCGTGGTGGTTTTGACTGATCATAAGAACCTTACTTATCTTGAGTCTGCCAAGCGCTTGAATCCTAGACAGGCCCGTTGGTCGTTATTTTTTGCTCGTTTTGATTTTGTGGTTTCATACCTTCCGGGCTCTAAAAATGTGAAGGCGGATGCTCTGTCTAGGAGTTTTGTGCCCGACTCTCCGGGGTTATCTGAGCCGGCGAGTATCCTCAAGGAAGGAGTCATTGTGTCTGCCATCTCCCCTGATTTGCGGAGAGTGTTGCAGAAATTTCAGGCTAATAAACCTGATCGTTGTCCGGCCGAGAAACTGTTCGTCCCTGATAGGTGGACTAGTAAAGTTATCTCTGAACTTCATTGTTCGGTGCTGGCCGGTCATCCAGGAATCTTTGGTACCAGGGAGTTGGTTGCTAGATCCTTCTGGTGGCCATCTCTGTCACGGGATGTGCGTGCTTTTGTGCAGTCCTGTGGAATTTGTGCTAGGGCTAAGCCCTGCTGTTCACGTGCCAGTGGGTTGCTTTTGCCCTTGCCGGTCCCGAAGAGGCCTTGGACACATATTTCGATGGATTTCATTTCTGACCTTCCCGTTTCTCAAAAAATGTCGGTCATTTGGGTGGTCTGTGATCACTTTTCTAAAATGGTCCATCTGGTGCCCTTGGTTAAATTGCCTTCCTCCTCTGATTTGGTGCCTTTGTTCTTCCAGCATGTGGTTCGTTTACATGGCATTCCTGAGAATATTGTTTCTGACAGAGGTTCCCAGTTTGTCTCGAGGTTCTGGCGAGCCTTTTGTGGTAGGATGGGCATTGACCTATCTTTCTCCTCGGCCTTCCATCCTCAGACTAATGGCCAGACTGAACGAACCAATCAGACCTTGGAAACATATCTGAGATGTTTTGTTTCCGCTGACCAGGATGATTGGGTGTCATTTTTGCCGTTGGCTGAGTTCGCCCTTAATAATCGGGCCAGCTCGGCTACCGTGGTCTCTCCATTTTTCTGCAATTCTGGGTTCCATCCTCGTTTCTCTTCAGGACAGGTTGAGTCTTCGGACTGTCCTGGTGTGGATTCTGTGGTGGACAGGTTGCAGCAGATCTGGACTCAGGTGGTGGACAATTTGACCTTGTCCCAGGAGAAGGCTCAGCTTTTCGCTAATCGCAGACGCCGTGTGGGACCCCGACTTCGTGTTGGGGATCTGGTTTGGTTATCTTCTCGTCATATTCCTATGAAGGTTTCCTCTCCTAAATTTAAACCTCGTTTTATTGGTCCGTATAGGATTTCTGAGATTCTCAATCCGGTGTCTTTTCGTCTGACCCTCCCAGACTCCTTTTCCATACATAATGTATTCCATAGGTCGTTGTTGAGGAGATACGTGGCACCTATGGTTCCATCTGTGGAGCCTCCTGCCCCTGTTTTGGTGGAGGGGGAATTGGAGTATATTGTGGAGAAGATTTTGGATTCTCGTGTCTCTAGACGGAAACTCCAGTATCTGGTCAAATGGAAGGGTTATGCTCAGGAAGATAATTCCTGGGTTTTGCCTCTGATGTCCATGCCCCAGATCTTGTTCGTGCCTTTCATGTGGCTCATCCTGGTCGGCCTGGGGGTTCTGGTGGGGGTTCGGTGACCCCTCCTCAAGGGGGGGGTACTGTTGTGAATTCTGTGGATGAGTTCACTTCTGTGGTCACAAGTGGTATTGCAGTCTCTGGGCTTCCTCCCTCAGGTGTTTTGGTGAGCTCGTTGGCTGCCTTGCTATTTAGCTCCACCTGAGTCTGTCTTCCTTGCTCCTTGTCAATGTTCCAGTGTTGGATCTGAGCTACTGCATCTTTCCTTGGGCCTGCTGCTCTGCTAGATAAGTGCTTCTAGTTTGTTTTCTGTTTTTTTTGTCCAGCTTGCTATTAACTTTTGCTGGAAGCTCTGAGAAGCAAAGGGGTGCACCGCCGTGCTGTTAGTTCGGCACGGTGGGTCTTTTTGCCCCTTTGCGTGGTTTTCGTTTTAGGGTTTTTTGTAGACTGCATAGTTCTCTTTGCTATCCTCGCTCTGTCTAGAATATCGGGCCTCACTTTGCTGAATCTATTTCATTCCTACGTTTGTCTTTTCATCTTGCTAACAGTCATTATATGTGGGGGGCTGCCTATTCCTTTGGGGTATTTCTCTGAGGTAAGTCAGGCTTGTATTTCTATCTTCAGGCTAGTCAGCTCCTCAGGCAGTGCCGAGTTGCATAGGTAGTTGTTAGGCGCAATCCTCTGCTGCTTATAGTTGTGTGAGGATAGATTAGGTACTGCAGTCTACAGAGATTCCACGTCTCAGAGCTTGTCCTATTGTTTTTGGTTATTGCCAGATCTCTGTATGTGCGCTGATTACTGCACGCTGTGTTGCCTGATTGCCAGCCATAACATGTTACATATTTAGGCTGTTTAACTGGTTCATGCAGCTTTACATGAACATCCGATCCTTACACTATGGCTGGTCCGAATAACAAAAGCAAATGTTACCATCTACCTCTCGTGTCTCCCCTTTTTCCTCATAGTTTGTAAGCTTGCGAGCAGGGCCCTCACTCCTCTTGGTATCTGTTTTGAACAGTGATTATTGTTATGCTGTAATGTCTATTCTCTGTACAAATCCCCTCTATAATTTGTAAAGCGCTGCGGAATATGTTGGCGCTATATAAATAAAATGATTATTTATTAATATTATTTTCACTGTTTAACCACATCAGAGGCTCTCCAAACATGACATTGCGTCCGCCAATTGTTCGGGCAAATTTTGCATTCAAAAGTCAAATGGCGCTCCTTCCCTTCTGAGCCCCGTCGTGCGCCCAAACATTGGTTTTCTTTCTCATATGGAGTTTCGGCTTGCTCAGGAGAAATTACACAACACATTTTGTCGTCCATTTTTCCTGTTACCCTTGTCAAAATAAAGAAATTTGGATCTGAAGTAAATAGCTTTTTAGAAAAAAAGTTAAATGTTCATTTTTTTCCACATTATAAAAATTCCTGTGAAGCACCTGAAGGGTTAATAAACTTCTTGAATATGGTTTTCAGCACCTTGAGGGGTGCAGTTTTTAGAATGGTGTCACTTTTGGGTATTTTCTATCATATAGACCCGTCAAAGTGGCTTCTAATGTGATGTGTTCCCTAAGAAAATGGTGTTGTAAAAATGAGAAATTGTTGGTCAACTTTTAACCCTTATAACTTTCTAACAAAAAAGAAATTGGTTCCAAAATTGTGCTGATGTAAAGTAGACATGTGGGAAATGTTACTTATTAAGTATTTTGTGTGACATATCTTTGTGATTTAAGGGCATGAAAATTTCAAAGTTGGAAAATTGCAAAATGTTTAAAATTTTCGCCAAATTTCAGTATTTAAAAAAAAAAATAAACGTAAATTATATCAAAGAAATTTTACCACTATCATGAAGTACAATATGTGACAAAAAACTGTCTCAGAATCACTGGGATCCAGTGAAGTGTTCCAGAGTTACAACCTCCTAAAGTGACAGTGGTCAGAATTGTAGAAATTGGCCCGGTCATTAACGTGCAAACCTTCCCCGGGGGTAAAGGGTTTAAAAGAGGGAAAAATGAGGGTGACTTGAATTTTAGGGAAATTAAACGTGTGATCGTCTGCTTCTACTATATACAACAATGCCACAGTTGTTGGTGCATATTGTAAAAATCACATAGTCTGCTCTGAAGGGAAGTCACAGTTTAGGTTTAAAAGGAGCTTCATAATAACAGACAAGGAGGTCCTCAACAAGCCCCAGGATGTTATAGCACCCCATCAGTGCCCCGCGATAATGCCATGGGGGCACCAATGGGCACATAGAATGACTCACTCCCATGCCAGTGTTCTCATAATGGCACTGCCAGAGTCTGACAGCATAATTTAACAAGCTAATGGCCATGGGAAGAGCGTCAATCCACCCCCGACTGTTAGAGGCAGATCCAGGCTGTATATCACAGACATTATCTGCCAGGTATGGGTAGGGTTCACCCCGTGAGCCCACTTCATACCCCTTCTAATGACTTGTGCCTTACATGTATGGTGGATGTTGGTAAGGGGTTAAATATGCAACTCCCATTAATATATCTTATCAAATAGAAATGGGTAACTCATCCTTTATGTTCTATGTAGCATTTTAACCTAAATTATATACTTTTTTTAGTTTAGCGTGCAGCAGAAACTTATTGCAGTCTGATCATTACTCCATTTTAGGTAATTACCTCAATGTCATACTGTTTCCTACTTAGGTTTAGTAGTTATTGATCTAAAAAAAATACACGGTGTAATGTAGTAGTTACCAATGAATTCATTCTTACAGAGCTGTGCAAAGAGAACTTTTAGGTAAGTGACAAAATGTGGGCCAGAATAGCAGAATAATTGACATCTGTTAGAGCAGATTGCTGGCTGAGACGATCTCTGTTAGATCTTCCTTCTCTTCCAGGACATTCCCTTTTCTGGTGTTAGCATTATATCATGCTCTTCTACTTTTGCCAACAAAGAAGACTCTTACAGTGGACAGACGGAATAGTCTGATTTACCTTTTACTCCGCTAACACATATCTAATGATGTCACTGATTTCTGGTTACTTTAAGGTTTTAGCCTTGTGAATTTAAGGAAAAGCAAAATTAGATCATGATAAAGTCTCATAGTGAATTGTTACCATTTTTTAGATCTTCTTTGCACAGGAAATAATGAACATGATTACAAAGATATTCCATTTCAGTATTGCTAGAAAATATAAATTAAAAGTAATGCGATAGGAAAGAATGATAAAGTTGTGTAAAAAATACTGCCTGACTCATTTCTGTCTGGTGCTAAATTAAAGGAAGAGGATGCAGATGGGCACACAAAATTTGATCAAAATATGCACTAGAAATCTCAAATCTCCACCTGCTTATGATAACCTTTGAAATTACATTTAGTTTCATTTATCAAAAAATTGCATAAATAGAAATGTCTACTCGCCTCACAAAAAACAAGCTCTCGCACAGCTCTAGCCACCAAAAATTCAAGTTTTACCATGTCTCGGAAAATGGCGAAACAAACAAATTGTTTTTAACAAATTACTGATCTTTTTTTCAACACCAAGGGCTGCCGTCACACATTCAGAATAGACATGTGTGGCCTTGTTCAATATAAGTTAATTGAGTGAGGCAATACATGTCTAGTCGGCAAATGATCGCATGTATTCAAATCACATACTTGTCACTTGACTGCCCGCTTTCGCCGCCAGCACAGACGAATCCCGATAGTGTGTGGTGCACATGTTGTGTGAATTCACCATCATGCCAAACCTGTACAACCCCTTTATTAAATAACACATAAGCATGATGCATATGCCACCTTGTGGCAGCTGAACACGGTTTTATCACTTCCTCTTCCATGTGAATGGAAGCAGATATCTGCACCTCTATAATTGAAAAAATACTCACCCTTTATTATTATTATTATTATTATTTATTTATTTATATAGCACCATTAATTCCATGGTGCTGTACATGAGAAGGGGTTACATCAAAATACAAGTATCACTTACAGTAAACAAAACTAACTATGACAGACTGGTACAGAGGGAAGAGGACCCTGCCCTTGCGGGCTTACATTCTACAGGATTATGGGGAAGGAGACAGTAGGTCGAGGGTTGCAGTAGCTCCAATGGTGTTGAGGTGGCCATGTGGTCGTTACAGGCTGTAAGCTTCCTTGAAGAGGTGGGTTTTTAGGTTTCTTTTGAAGGATCCAAAAGTAGTGGATAACCGGATGTGTTGGGGCACTGAATTCCAGAGGATGGGTGATATTCGGGAGAAGTCTTGGAGGCGATTGAGTGAGGAGCGAATAAGCGTGGAGGAGAGGAAGAGGTCTTGGGAGGACCGGAGATTACGTGAGGGAAGATATTGAGAGATTAGTGTGGAAATATACGGAGGAGAAAGGTTATGGATGGCTTTGTAGGTCAGTGTTAGTAATTTAAACTGAATATGCTGGGAAATTGGGAGCCAGTGAAGGGATTTGCAAAAAGGTGAAGCAGGAGTGTAGCGAGGAGATAGATTAATTAGTCAGGCAGCAGAGTTAAGGATGGACTGGAGGAGTGCGAGAGTGTTAGAAGGTAGGCCACAGTATGTTGCAGTAGTCGAGGCGGGAGATGATTAGGGCATGCACGAGCATTTTGGTAGAGTGTGGGTTGAGGAAAGGACAGATTCTGGAAATATTTTTGAGCTTGAGGCGACAGGAGGTGGCGAGAGCTTGGATGTGCGGTTTGAAGGACAGGGCAGAGTCAAGGGTTACTCCGAGGCAGCGAATTTTGGGGACAGGGGAAAGTGTGATTTCATTTATTTTGATAGATAGATCAGGTAGGGAGGATATGATTAATGGAGGAAAGATAATGAGTTCAGATTTGTTTACATTGAGCTTGAGGAAGCGAGAGGAGAAGAAGGAGGATATGGCTGATAGACACTCTGGGATTCTGGAGAGCAGAGAGGTGAAATCTGGGCCAGAGAAGTAGATCTGAGTGTCATCGGCATATAGATGGTACTGGAAGCCATAGGACATTATGAGTTTTCCCAGGCCAACTGTATAGATTGAGAAGAGTAAGGGTCCTAGGAGAGAGCCTTGGGGGACTCCAACAGAGAGGGGGCGAGATGAAGAGAACCTTTAGACTCTTTATGCACTTTTTTTTATAATTTAATGGGTACACTTCAAAGATTCACCCCTATATAATCTATATATGTAATTGTCTAAGGTCCATTTCCATTTGTTTGTCTGTCTGTCTGTTTCTTTGTCACGAAAATCCCGCATCGCTGATTGGTCGCGGCCAGCTGGGCGCGACAAATCATTGACAGGCACAGTCTGGCCGTGAACTGGCCCCTCCCTCTCCCTACTCCCCTCCAGTCAGTGCCCCCTCCATACTCCCCTCCAGTCAGTGCCCACATAGCGTTTTAGCAGTCCGTTAAATGGACTGCGTTACACTGTGGCATAACGCAGTGTAACGCAGTCTGTTAATGCTGCCATTAACCCTGTAAGTGTGACCAACTTTTTACTATTGATGCTGCCTATGCAGCATCAATAGTAAAAACATATAATGTTAAAAATAATAATAAAAAAATGATTATATTCTCACCTTCCAGCGTCCATGGCAGCCTTTCCCGCTCCTCATGACGCTCCAGTCCCAAGAATGCATTGCGGCAATGACCCCAGATGATGTAGCAATCTCGCGAGACCGGTACATCATCATGGGTTATTGCCGCAAGGCATTACAGGGAATGGAGTGTCGCGAGGAGCATCGCTAAACGCCTGGGCTGGATCCGGGGGCCGCCGAAAGGTGAGTATACAACTATTTTTTATTTTAATTCTTTTTCTAACAGGGCTATGGTACCCACATTGCTATGTACTACATGGGCTGTGTTATATACTGCGTAGGCTGTGTTATATACTGCATGGGCTGTGTTATATACTGCGTAGGCTGTGTTTTATACTGCGTGGGCTGTGTTATATACTACATTGCTGTGCTATATACTACATGGGCTGTGCTATATACTATGTGGCTGTGCAATATACTTCGTGGCTGTACTATATACTACATGGCTGTGCTATATACTACGTGGCTGTGCAATATACTATGTGGCTGTGCTATATACTATGTGGCTGTGCTATATACTACGTGGCTGTGTTATATACTGCATGGGCTGTGTTATATACTGTGTGGGCTGTGTTATATACTACGTCACTGTGCTATATATTACATGGGCTGTGATATATACTAAGTGGGCTGTGTTATATACTGCGTGGGCTGTGCTATATACTACGTGGCTGTGCAATATACTATGTGGCTGTGCTATATACTACGTGGCTGTGTTATATACTACGTAGCTGTGCTATGTACTACGTGGCTGTGCAATATACTACGTGGCTGTGCTATATACTACATGGGCTTTGTTATATACTACATGAGCTGTGAGAATCTTTTGCCCGGGGCCCTCAAAAACCTGAAGCTTGCCCTGGCTTCACTGATTGGTCGTGCCTGGCTGGCCACGAACAATCAGCGACAGATGCAATCCAGCCACGAAATGGCGCGGGATTTGAACCACGCTTCGCTAATTGGTCGCGCCCGGCCGGCCGAATCCTGTGTATTCATTGCATTATTCTGAAATCTTCATATATAAACTAGATACATATTCTAGAATACCCGATGCGTTAGAATTGGGCCACCATCTAGTGGTACATAAATGCCAGATAACCACATTATCAAAAAGACCATGCACTAAATTGTGCAATACAATGTCCTAAAAAGGAAAAAGGTAACCAACTCCACATACTTATAAAAGAATTGGAGAAAATAGGAGTATTCTGGTTTAAGAGAATATTTTATTATTGACATCTTATAATAAAAATTAATACAGCAACACTACATGATAGTAAGAAAGGATGATAACTATGATCACCGGTGCCAGGCACCCCATCATAGAATGCAAGTAAATTGTAAGGCGTTTACTACATAAAGTGCAAAGGTATTAAGGCCAAGTGGTCTCAAATAAATATATCTCACACAACGCTTACCAATAAATACTAGATGGGGTAGATGGCACCAAAGTGGATCAAACAGAGCCCCCAACGTACGTATCGCTTCTTGATTCCAATCCGCAGCATTTACTGACAGCGGAAACATACCTTAATACTAAAACCTTACCATGTGTCATAGTGACATCCTGTGTGAATAAAGACTGAGCAGAACCGGGTTCCAAACATGGGCACACCACAGCTAGTGGAGAGCATTTTAAATGTAAAATCTAGCTGAAAGGAAGGGAGGCTACACTCTTACCTGCACTAAATGCAGAAACCTAAAACTAAATTGAAAAAAATGAACTGGAGTACAAGTTTGTATGTATGCAAAATAGGAGCATGTTCACACTGACCATAAAACAGACAAAACCCAAGACAGAAACAAAGTGATAAAATACCCTGCTGTAAATAGACAAGTACAGGCAATAGTGCATATAAATATTATAGGTTAGGACCATCCCGAACTTGGGTACATCTTGACGTTGATGGGATAGCTTTTATGCTTTTTTTTAAATTAAAAACGGTGTTTACTAAGTATTCAATGTACAGTACTCAAACTATTTATATGCACTATTGCTTTTACTTATTTTCTTACAGCAGGGTATTTCTTCATTTTCTTTCTGTCTTAGGTTATGTTTACCAGTTATACATCACTAGATGGTGGCCCGATTCTAACGCATCGGGTATTCTAGAATATGTGCAGTATGTATGTATGTACATCGCGCTTAACACAGCCACGTAGTATATAGCCCAACCATGTAGTATATAACACAGCCACGTATTATATAAAACAGCCACGTACTATATAACACAGACAGCCATGTAGTATATAGCACAGTCACGTAGTATATAGCACAGCCACGTAGTATATTGCACAGCCACATAGTATATAGCACAGCCACGTAGTATATAGCACAGCCACGTAGTATATAGCAGCCACATAATATATAGCAGACACATAGTATATAGCCCAGCCCACGTAACACAGACAGCCATGTAGTATATAGCACAGCCACGTAGTATATAGCAGCCATGTAGTATATAGCAGCCACGTAGTATATACAGTAACACAGCACACATGATATATAGCACAGCCCACGTAACATATAGCACAGCCCACGCAGTATATAACACAGGTCACATAATATATGTATATGTAAATAAAAAATAGTTATATACTCACCGTCCGGCATCCACCGAAGCTGTCCCGATATGCGCGATGCGGCCAACAACTTCTTCTCCCAGTGATGAATTGCAAAATTACCCAGATGACTTAGCGGTCTCGAACGGAAGCTGACGGCAGTATCGCGGGCATTGGTGGATGGCGGAAGGTGAGAATAGCACAATTTTTTTATTTATTTATTATTTTTAACATATCTTTTTACTATTGATGCTGCATAGGCAGCATCAATAGTAAAAAGTTGGTCCGGGATGGGGCGACACACTGGCACTGACTGGAGGGGAGTAGGTAGGGGGCACTGACTTGAGGAGAGTAAGGAGGGGCCAATTCGCGTCCGGACTTTGCCTGTTGCTGTTTGGTCATGCCGGCCGGCTGTGACCAATCAGCGATGCGGGATTTCCGTTACAGACAAACAGACACACAGACAGACGTAAGTACCCCTTAGATGATTATATAGATAGATTTGGCTATTTTTCATTTTTGACTTCTGTTGTCTATCTATCTATAGAAATGAGAAGATATTCTGAGCAAATCCAAAGGCTATAAAACACAAAGATAATTTGATTGCCTTTATTTTTATTATTATTATTATTATTATTATACATTTTTATAGCGCCATTTATTCCATGGCGCTTTACATGTGAATACGGGGCAAATATAGACAAATACATTAAACATGAGCAGATAACAAGGCACACGAGTACGTAAGGAGGGAGGACCCTGCCCGCGAGGGCTCACAGTCTGCAGAGGATGGGTGATGAAACACTAGGAGAGGGTAGGGCAGGTTGTGCGGCGGTTCAGTAACTTCAGGATCGCTGCAGGCTTTAGACTTGTCGGAAGAGGTGAGTCTTCAGGTTCTTTTTGAAGGTTTCTATGGTAGGCGAGAGTCTGATATGTTGGGGTAGAGAGTTTCAGAGTATGGGGGAAGCACGGGAGAAGTCTTGGATGCGGTTGTGGGAAGAAGAGATGAGAAGGAAGTAGAGAAGGAGGTCTTGAGAGGATCGGAGGTTGCGTGTAGGTAGGTACTGGGAGACCATGTCACAGATGTATGGAGGAGACAGGTTGTGGATGGCTTTGTATGTCATTGTGAGGGTTTTGAACTGGAGTCTCTGGGCGATAGGAAGCCAGTGAAGGGCTGGACATAGGGGAGAGGCTGGGGAATAGCAGGGAGACAGGTAGATTAGTCAGGCAGCAGAGTGTAGGATGGATTGGAGTGGTGCCAGAGTGCTAGAGGGGAGTCCAGAGAATAGGAGGTTGCAATAGTCGAGGCGGGAGATGATAAGGGCATACACTAGCATTTTTGCGGTGTTGCGGTCAAGGAAAGCACGGATCCGGGAAATATTTTTGAGTTTGAGACGGCAGGAGGAGGCAAGGGCTTGGATATGTGGCTTGAAAGAGAGGGCAGAGTTGAGGATCACCCCGAGGCACCGGGCGTGTGGGACTGGGGAAAGTGAGCAGTCATTGACATTGATGGATAGGTCTGGTGGAGGGGTAGAGTGAGATGGGGGAAAGATGATGAATTCTGTTTTGTCCATGTTCAGTTGTAGAAAGCAAGCAGGAAAGAAGGCCGAAATAGCAGACAAACAGTGCTGGATTTTGGTAAGTAAGGAGGTGAGGTCAGGTCCGGATAGGTAGATCTGCGTGTCATCAGTGTAGAGATGGTACTGCATACCGTGGGATTCTATGAGCTGTCCCAGGCCGAAAGTGTAGATGGAAAAGAGTAGGGGTCCTAGAACAGAGCCTTGAGAAACACCGACTGACAAGGGGTGAAGAAGTGAGGAGGTGGTGTGGGGGAGGGAGACACTGAATGTTCGGTCTGTCAGATATGACGAGATCCAGGAAAGGGTCAAGTCTGTGATGCCAAGAGATGAGAGGATTTGTAGCAAAAGGGAGTGGTCCATAGTATCAAAGGCAGAAGATAGGTCCAGGAGAAGGAGGACAGAGTAGTGTTGCTTGCTCCTGGCAGTTACTAGGTCATTGGTGACTTTAGTTAGGGCACTTTCAGTTGAGTGATGGGAACGGAAGCCTGATTGTAACCGATCAAAGAGGGAGCAGAAGGAGAGGTGGGAGGACAGTTCAAGATGGACGTGTTGCTCCAGCAATTTGGAGGCATAAGGGAGAAGAGCTATCGGGCGATAGCTAGACACAGAGGATGGGTCGAGGGAGGGCTTTTTGAGGATGGGTGTGATCTTGACATGCTTGAAGGATGAGGGGAAGGCACCTGTTGGGAGTGAGAGGTTGAAGAGGTGCGTTAGGTTTGGGATGAAGACCGTGGAAAGGTTAAGGACGAGGTGGGACGGGAGCGGGTCAAGCGTGCAAGTGGTGAGATGTGATCTAGACAGGAGGGTGGAGAGCTGATCTTCTATCATGGTGGAGAAGCTGGTTTTGGAGGAGCAGGGTTGAGCAGCTAAGAGGGGCAGTGGGCGCTGTGGGCCAAAGCTTTCTCTGATTGTATCGATCTTCTGTTTAAAGAAAGAGGCAAAGTCTCAAGCAGAAATGAGGGGGGAGGGGGAAGTGCTGGGGGACGGAGTAGAGAATTGAAAGTGTTGAAAAGCTGTTTAGGGTTGTGAGACAGGGAGGATATGAGAGATGAGAAGTAAGTTTGTTTTGCGGCAGTGAGCGCAGACTTGAAGCTGGCGAGGGACTGCTTGTATGCAGTGAAGTGGTCGGCAGAGCGGGATTGCTTCCATCTCTGCTCAGCAATCCTGGAAGCCCGTCTCAATTCTTTGGTCAGGCTGGTCAGCCAGGGCTGCCTGTTAATTGTACGAGTTTTACTATGCATGTTATGAAGGCAATCCAGTAACACAGTGTGCCAGTAATCAGAGCACATACAGTGATCTGACAAAAACCCAAAAACAATAGAACGAGCTCTGAGACGTGGAATCTCTGTAGACCGCAATACCTGAACCTATCCTACACACAACTAAAGGCAGCTGTGGATTGCGCCTGACACTACCTATGCAACTCGGCACAGCCTGAGGAACTGACTAGCCTGAAGATAGAAATACAAGCCTGACTTGCCTCAGAGAAATACCCCAAAGGAAAAGGCAGCCCCCCACATATAATGACTGTTAGCAAGATGAAAAGACAAAACGTAGGGATGAAATAGATTCAGCAAAGTGAGGCCCGATATTCTAGATAGAGCGAGGATAGCAAAGAGAACTTTACAATCTACAAAAAACCCTAAAGCAAAAAACCACGCAAAGGGGGCAAAAAGACCCACCGTGCCGAACTAACGGCACGGCGGTACACCCTTTGCGTCTCAGAGCTTCCAGCAAAAACGAATAGACAAGCTGGACAGAAAAAACAGCAACAAAAGCAAAGAAGCACTTATCTAAGCAGAGCAGCAGGCCACAGGAAAGATCCAGAAGCTCAGATCCAACACTGGAACATTGACAAGGAGCAAGGAAGACAGAATCAGGTGGAGTTAAATAACAAGGCAGCCAACGAGCTCACCAGAACACCTGAGGGAGGAAGCCCAGAAGCTGCAGTACCACTTGTGACCACAGGAGTGAATTCAGCCACAGAATTCACAACAGTACCCCCCCCTTGAGGAGGGGTCACCGAACCCTCACCAGAGCCCCCAGGCCAACCAGGACGAGCCACATGAAAGGCACGAACAAGATCTGGAGCATGGACATCAGAGGCAAAAACCCAGGAATTATCTTCCTGAGCATAACCCTTCCATTTAACCAGATACTGGAGTTTCCATCTAGAGACACGAGAATCCAAAATTTTCTCCACAATATACTCCAATTCCCCCTCCACCAAAACAGGGGCAGGAGGCTCAACAGACGGAACCATAGGTGCCACGTATCTCCGCAACAACGACCTATGGAATACATTATGTATGGAAAAGGAGTCCGGGAGGGTCAGACGAAAGGACACAGGATTGAGAATCTCAGAAATCCTATACGGACCAATAAAACGAGGTTTAAATTTAGGAGAGGAAACCTTCATAGGAATATGACGAGAAGATAACCAAACCAAATCCCCAACACGAAGTCGGGGACCCACACGGCGTCTGCGATTAGCGAAAAGTTGAGCCTTCTCCTGGGACAAGGTCAAATTGTCCACTACCTGAGTCCAGATCTGCTGCAACCTGTCCACCACAGAATCCACACCAGGACAGGCCGAAGACTCAACCTGTCCTGAAGAGAAACGAGGATGGAACCCAGAATTGCAGAAAAATGGAGAGACCAAGGTAGCCGAGCTGGCCCGATTATTAAGGGCGAACTCAGCCAACGGCAAAAAGGACACCCAATCATCCTGGTCTGCAGAAACAAAACATCTCAGATATGTTTCCAAGGTCTGATTGGTTCGTTCGGTCTGGCCATTAGTCTGAGGATGGAAAGCCGAGGAAAAAGATAGGTCAATGCCCATCCTACCACAAAAGGCTCGCCAAAACCTTGAAACAAACTGGGAACCTCTGTCAGAAACAATATTCTCAGGAATGCCATGCAAACGAACCACATGCTGGAAGAACAAAGGCACCAAATCAGAGGAGGAAGGCAATTTAACCAAGGGCACCAGATGGACCATTTTAGAAAAGCGATCACAGACCACCCAAATGACTGACATCTTTTGAGAAACGGGAAGGTCAGAAATGAAATCCATCGAAATATGTGTCCAAGGCCTCTTCGGGACCGGCAAGGGCAAAAGCAACCCACTGGCACGTGAACAGCAGGGCTTAGCCCTAGCACAAATCCCACAGGACTGCACAAAAGTACGTACATCCCGTGACAGAGATGGCCACCAGAAGGATCTAGCCACTAACTCTCTGGTACCAAAGATTCCTGGATGACCAGACAACACCGAACAATGAAGTTCAGAGATAACTTTACTAGTCCACCTATCAGGGACGAACAGTTTCTCGGCCGGACAACGATCAGGTTTATTAGCCTGAAATTTTTGCAACACTCGCCGCAAATCAGGGGAGATGGCAGACACAATGACTCCTTCCTTGAGGATACTCGCCGGCTCAGATAAACCCGGAGAGTCGGGCACAAAACTCCTAGACAGAGCATCCGCCTTCACATTTTTAGAGCCCGGAAGGTACGAAATCACAAAATCGAAGCGAGCAAAAAATAACGACCAACGGGCCTGTCTAGGATTCAAGCGCTTGGCAGACTCGAGATAAGTAAGGTTCTTATGATCAGTCAATACCACCACGCGATGCTTAGCTCCCTCAAGCCAATGACGCCACTCCTCGAATGCCCACTTCATGGCCAGCAACTCTCGGTTGCCCACATCATAATTACGCTCAGCAGCAGAAAACTTCCTGGAAAAGAACACACATGGTTTCAACACTGAGCAACCAGAACCTCTCTGTGACAAAACCGCCCCTGCTCCAATCTCAGAAGCATCAACCTCGACCTGGAACGGAAGAGAAACATCTGGTTGACACAACACAGGGGCAGAACAAAAACGACGCTTCAATTCCTGAAAAGCTTCCACAGCAGCAGAAGACCAATTAACCAAATCAGCACCCTTCTTGGTCAAATCGGTCAATGGTTTGGCAATGCTAAAAAAATTACAGATGAAGCGACGATAAAAATTAGCAAAGCCCAGGAACTTTTGCAGACTTTTCAGAGATGTCGGCTGAGTCCAATCCTGGATGGCTTGGACCTTAACCGGATCCATCTCGATAGTAGAAGGGGAAAAGATGAACCCCAAAAATGAAACTTTCTGCACACCGAAGAGACACTTAGATCCCTTCACGAACAAAGAATTAGCACGCAGGACCTGGAAAACCATTCTGACCTGCTTCACATGAGACTCCCAATCATCTGAGAAGATCAAAATGTCATCCAAGTAAACAATCAGGAATTTATCCAGATACTCACGGAAGATGTCATGCATAAAAGACTGAAAAACAGATGGAGCATTGGCAAGTCCGAACGGCATCACTAGATACTCAAAATGACCCTCGGGCGTATTAAATGCTGTTTTCCATTCATCTCCTTGCCTGATTCTCACCAGATTATACGCACCACGAAGATCTATCTTAGTGAACCAACTAGCCCCCTTAATCCGAGCAAACAAGTCAGATAACAATGGCAAGGGATACTGAAACTTAACAGTGATCTTATTAAGAAGGCGGTAATCAATACACCGTCTCAGCGAACCATCCTTCTTGGCTACAAAAAAGAACCCTGCTCCCAGTGGTGATGACGATGGGCGAATATGTCCCTTCTCCAGGGATTCCTTCACATAACTGCGCATAGCGGTGTGTTCAGGCACGGATAAAATAAATAAACGACCTTTAGGGAATTTACTACCAGGAATTAAATTGATAGCACAATCACAATCTCTATGCGGAGGTAGGGCATCGGACTTGGGCTCTTCAAATACATCCTGATAATCAGACAAGAACTCTGGGACCTCAGAAGGAGTGGATGACGAAATAGACAAAAATGGAACATCACCATGTACCCCCTGACAACCCCAGCTGGATAGAGTTCCAATCCAATACTGGATTATGGGTTTGTAGCCATGGCAACCCCAACACGACCACATCATGCAGATTATGTAGCACCAGAAAGCGAATAACTTCCTGATGTGCAGGAGCCATGCACATGGTCAGCTGGGCCCAGTACTGAGGTTTATTCTTGGCCAAAGGTGTAGCATCAATTCCTCTCAACGGAATAGGACACCGCAAAGGCTCCAAGAAAAACCCACAACGTTTAGCATAATCCAAATCCATCAGATTCAGGGCAGCGCCTGAATCCACAAACGCCATGACAGAATACGATGACAAAGAGCATATCAAGGTAATGGACAGAAGGAATTTGGATTGTACAGTACCAATGACGGCAGACCTATCGAACCGCTTAGTGCGCTTAGGACAATCAGAAATAGCATGAGTGGAATCACCACAGTAGAAACACAGACCATTCAGACGTCTGTGTTCTTGCCGTTCAACTCTGGTCATAGTCCTATCGCACTGCATAGGCTCAGGTTTAATCTCAGACAATACCGCCAGATGGTGCACAGATTTACGCTCGCGCAAGCGACGACCGATCTGAATGGCCAAAGACATAGACTCATTCAAACCAGCAGTCATAGGAAAACCCACCATGACATCCTTAAGAGCCTCAGAGAGACCCTTTCTGAACAAAGCTGCCAGCGCAGATTCATTCCACAGAGTGAGTACTGACCACTTCCTAAATTTCTGACAATATACTTCTATATCATCCTGACCCTGGCACAAAGCCAGCAAATTTTTCTCAGCCTGATCCACTGAATTAGGCTCATCGTACAGCAATCCGAGCGCCAGAAAAAACGCATCGACACCACTCAATGCAGGGTCTCCTGGCGCAAGAGAAAATGCCCAGTCCTGAGGGTCACCGCGCAAAAAAGAAATAATAATCAAAACCTGTTGAACTGAATTACCAGAAGAATGAGGTTTCAAGGCCAGAAATAGCTTACAATTATTTTTGAAGCTCAGAAACTTAGTTCTATCACCAAAAAACAAATCAGGAATAGGAATTCTTGGTTCTAGCATAGATTTCTGATCAATTGTATCTTGAATCTTTTGTACATTTATAACGAGATTATCCATTGAAGAGCACAGAGCCTGAATATCCATGTCCACAGCTGTGTCCTGAAGCACCCTAATGTCTAGGGGGAAAAAAAGACTGAACACAGAGCTGAGAAAAAAAAATGATGTCAGAACTTCTTTTTTCCCTCTATTGAGAATCATTAGTTTAGGCTCCTTGTACTGTTATGAAGGCAATCCAGTAACACAGTGTGCCAGTAATCAGAGCACATACAGTGATCTGACAAAAACCCAAAAACAATAGAACGAGCTCTGAGACGTGGAATCTCTGTAGACCGCAATACCTGAACCTATCCTACACACAACTAAAGGCAGCTGTGGATTGCGCCTGACACTACCTATGCAACTCGGCACAGCCTGAGGAACTGACTAGCCTGAAGATAGAAATACAAGCCTGACTTGCCTCAGAGAAATACCCCAAAGGAAAAGGCAGCCCCCCACATATAATGACTGTTAGCAAGATGAAAAGACAAAACGTAGGGATGAAATAGATTCAGCAAAGTGAGGCCCGATATTCTAGATAGAGCGAGGATAGCAAAGAGAACTTTGCAGTCTACAAAAAACCCTAAAGCAAAAAACCACGCAAAGGGGGCAAAAAGACCCACCGTGCCGAACTAACGGCACGGCGGTACACCCTTTGCGTCTCAGAACTTCCAGCAAAAACGAATAGACAAGCTGGACAGAAAAAACAGCAACAAAAGCAAAGAAGCACTTATCTAAGCAGAGCAGCAGGCCACAGGAAAGATCCAGAAGCTCAGATCCAACACTGGAACATTGACAAGGAGCAAGGAAGACAGAATCAGGTGGAGTTAAATAACAAGGCAGCCAACGAGCTCACCAGAACACCTGAGGGAGGAAGCCCAGAAGCTGCAGTACCACTTGTGACCACAGGAGTGAATTCAGCCACAGAATTCACAACATATGCATGAGCGGGGCGGCCGAATTGAGTGTTGCTGTTATTGTGGTGTTTTAACCCCTTCATGACCCAGCCTATTTTGACCTTAAAGACCTTGCCGTTTTTTGCAATTCTGACCAGTGTCCCTTTATGAGGTAATAACTCAGGAACGCTTCAACGGATCCTAGCGGTTCTGAGATTGTTTTTTCGTGACATATTGGGCTTCATGTTAGTGGTAAATTTAGGTCAATAAATTCTGCGTTTATTTGTGATAAAAACTGAAATTTCGCAATTTTCACATTTTGAATTTTTATTCTGTTAAACCAGAGAGTTATGTGACACAAAATAGTTAATAAATAACATTTCCCACATGTATACTTTACATCAGCACAATTTTGGAAACAAAGTTTTTTTTTGCTAGGAAGTTATAAGGGTTAAAATTTGACCAGCGATTTCTCATTTTTACAACGAAATTTACAAAACCATATTTTTTAGGGACCACCTCACATTTGAAGTCAGTTTGAGGGGTCTATATGGCTGAAAATACCCAAAAGTGACACCATTCTAAAAACTGCACCCCTCAAGGTACTCAAAACCACATTCAAGAAGTTTATTAACCTTTCAGGTTCTTCACAGCAGCAGAAGCAACATGGAAGGAAAAAATGAACATTTAACTTTTTAGTCACAAAAATTATCTTTTGGCAACAATTTTTTTATTTTCCCAATAGTAAAAGGAGAAACTGAACCACGAAAGTTGTTGTCCAATTTGTCCTGAGTACGCTGATACCTCATATGTGGGGGTAAACCACTGTTTGGGCGCACGGCAGGGCTTGGAAGGGAAGGAGCGCCATTTGACTTTTTGAATGAAAAATTGGCTCCACTCTTTAGCGGACACCATGTCACGTTTGGAGAGCCCCCGTGTGCCTAAAAATTGGAGCTCCCCCACAAGTGACCCCATTTTGGAAACTAGACACCCCAAGGAACTTATCTAGATGCATAGTCAGCACTTTGAACCTCCAGGTGCTTCACAAATTGATCCGTAAAAATGAAAAAGTACTTTTTTTTCACAAAAAAATTATTTTAGCCTCAATTTTTTCATTTTCACATGGGCAACAGGATAAAATGGATCCTAAAATTTATTGGGCAATTTCTCCTGAGTACACCAATACCTCACATGTGGGGGTAAACCACTGTTTGGGCACAGGGTAAGGCTCGGAAGGGAAGGAGCGCCATTTGACTTTTTGAATGAAAAATTATCTCCATCGTTAGCGGACACCGTGTCGCGTTTGGAGAGACCCTGTGTGCCTAAACATTGGCGCTCCCTCACAAGTGACCCCATTTCGGAATCTAGACCCCCCAAGGAACTTATCTAGATGCCTAGTGAACACTTTAAACCCTCAGATGCTTCACAAATTGATCTGTAAAAATGAAAAAGTACTATTTTTTCACAAAAAAATTCTTTTCGCCTCAATTTTTTCATTTTCACATAGGCAATAGGATAAAATGGATCATAAAATTTGTTGGGCAATTTCTCCCGAGTACGACGATACCTCATATGTGGGGGTAAACCACTGTTTGGGCACTCGGCAGGGCTCGGAAGGGAAGGCGCGCCATTTGACTTTTTGAATGGAAAATTAGCTCCAATTGTTAGCGGACACCATGTAGCGTTTGGAGAGCCCCTGTGTGCTTAAACATTGGAGCTTCCCCACAAGTGACCCCATTTTGGAAACTAGACCCTCCAACGAACTTATCTAGATGCATATTGAGCACTTTAAACCCCCAGGTGCTTCACAGAAGTTTATAACGCAGAGCCATGAAAATAAAAAATAATTTTTCTTTCCTCAAAAATGATTTTTTAGCCTGGAATTTCCTATTTTGCCAAGGGTAATAGGAGAAATTGGACCCCAAATGTTGTTGTCCAGTTTGTCCTGAGTACGTTGATACCCAATGTGTGGGGGTAAACCACTGTTTTGGCGCACGGCAGGGCTCGGAAGGGAAGGCACGCCATTTGGCTTTTTAAATGGAAAATTAGCTCCAATCATTAGCGGACACCATGTCACGTTTGGAGAGCCCCTGTGTGCCTAAACATTGGAAATCCCCCAGAAATGAAACTACACCCCCAAAGGAACTAATCTAGATGTGTGGTGAGGACTTTGAACCCCCAAGTGCTTCACAGAAGTTTATAACGCAGAGCCATGAAAAAAAAAAAATTATTTTCTCAAAAATGATCTTTTAGCCTGCAATTTTTTATTTTCCCAAGGGTAATAGGAGAAATTGGACCCCAAAAGTTGTTGTCCAGTTTCTCCTGAGTACGCTGATACCCCATATGTGGGGGTAAACCACTGTTTGGGCACACGTCGGGGCTCAGAAAGGAAGTAGTGACTTTTGAAATGCAGACTTTGATGGAATGGTCTGCGGGCGTCACGTTGCGTTTGCAGAGCCCCTGGTGTGCCTAAACAGTAGAAACCCCCCACAAGTGACCCCATTTTAGAAACTAGACCCCCCAAGGAACTTATCTAGATGTGTGGTGAGCACTTTGAACCCCCAAGTGCTTCACAGACGTTTACAACGCAGAGCCGTGAAAATAAAAAATCATTTTTCTTTCCTCAAAAATGATGTTTTAGCAAGCATTTTTTTATTTTCACAAGGGTAACAGGAGAAATTGGACCACAGTAATTGTTGCGCAGTTTATCCTGAGTATGCTGGTACCCCATATGTGGGGGTAAACCACTGTTTGGGCACACGTCGGGGCTCAGAATTGAGGGAGCACCATTTGACTTTTTGAATACGAGATTGGCTGGAATCAATGGTGGCGCCATGTTGCGTTTGGAGACCCCTGATGTGCCTAAATAGTGGTAACCCCTCAATTCTACCTCCAACACTAACCCCAACACACCCCTAACTCTAACCCCAACTGTAGCCATAACCCTAATCACACCCCTGACCACAACCCTAATTCCAACCCTAACCCTAAGGCTATGTGCCCACGTTGCGGATTCGTGTGAGATTTTTCAGCATCATTTTTGAAAAATCTGCGGATTTTCCACGGATTTCCAGGGTTTTTTGTGCGGATTTCACCTGCGGATTCCTATTGAGGAACAGGTGTAAAACGCTGCGGAATCCGCAGAAAGAATTGACATGCTGCGGAAAATACAACGCAGCGTTTCCGCGCGGTATTTTCCGCACCATGGGCACAGCGGATTTGGTTTTCCATGGTACTGTAAACCTGATGGAACACTGCTGCGAATCCGCAGCGGCCAATCCGCTGCGGATCCGCAGCCAAATCCGCACAATGTGCACATAGCCTAATTCTAAAGGTATGTGCACACGCTGCGGAAAACGCTGCGGAAAACGCTGCGGATCCGCAGCAGTTTCCCATGAGTTTACAGTTCAATGTAAACCTATGGGAAACAAAAATCTCTGTACACATGCTGCAAAAAAACTGCACGGAAACGCAGCGGTTTACATTCCGCAGCATGTCACTTCTTTGTGCGGATTCCGCAGCGGTTTTACAACTGCTCAAATAGAAAATCGCAGTTGTAAAACCGCAGTGAAATGCGCAGAAAAAATGCGGTAAATCCACCATAAATCCGCAGCGGTTTAGCACTGCGGATTTATCAAATCCGCAGCGGAAAAATCCGCAGAGGACCAGAATACGTGTGCACATACCGAAACCCTAACCCTAACCCTAACCCTAACCCTACCCCTAACCCTACCCCTAACCCTAGCCCTAACCCTAGCCCTAACCTTAACCCTAGCCCTAACCCTAGCCCTAACCATAACCCTACCCCTAACACTAGCCCTAACCCTAGCCCTAACCCTAGCCCTAACCCTAACCCTAGCCCTAACCCTAGCCCTAACCCTAACCCTAGCCCTAACCCTAGCCCTAACCCTACCCCTAACCCTAACCCTAGCCCTAACCCTACCCCTAACCCTAACCCTAGCCCTAACCCTAACCCTATTCTAACATTAGTGGAAAAAAAATTCTTTATTTTTTTATTGTCCCTACCTATGGGGGTGACAAAGGGGGGGTCATTTATTATTTTTTTTATTTTGATCACTGAGATATAATCTATCTCAGTGATCAAAATGCACTTTGGAACGAATCTGCCGGCCGGCAGATTCGGCGGGCGCACTGCGCATGCGCCTGCCATTTTGGAAGATGGCGGCGCCCGGGGAGAAGACGGACGGACCCCGGCAGGATCGGTAAGTATGATGGGGTGGGGGGGGATCGGAGCATGGGGGGGTGGATCGGAGCGCGGGAGGGGTGGAACGGAGCACGGGGGGGTGGAACGGAGCACGGGGAAGGGGTGGAACGGAGCATGGGGGGGTGGAACGGAGCACGGGGGGTGGATTGGAGTGCAGGGGGGTGATTGGAGCACGGGGAGGGTGATTGGAGCACGGGGGGAGCGGACAAGAGCACGGGGGGAGCGGAGCACAGGACGGAGGGGAGCCGGAGCAGTGTACCGGACAGATCGGAGGGCTGGGGGGGCGATCGGTGGGGTGGGGTGGGGGCACATTAGTGTTTCCAGCCATGGCCGATGATATTGCAGCATCGGCCATGGCTGGATTGTAATATTTCACCAGTTATAATAGGTGAAATATTACAAATCGCTCTGATTGGCAGTTTCACTTTCAACAGCCAATCAGAGCGATCGTAGCCACGGGGGGGTGAAGCCACCCCCCCTGGGCTAAACTACCACTCCTCCTGTCCCTGCAGATCGGGTGAAATGGGAGTTAACCCTTTCACCCGATCTGCAGGGACGCGATCTTTCCATGACGCCACATAGGCGTCATGGGTCGGATTGGCACAGACTTTCATGACGCCTACGTGGCGTCATGGGTCGGGAAGGGGTTAAAAAGTGGCAGCAGCATCTGTGTCATGAAGGGAAGCTATGTCTGTGAGAGGGAGAAGGGACTCCGAGAGTGATTGTAAGTTGAGATGTTTGAGATTTCTGCGAGGGAGTTTGTGGAGTGGGGGTTGCACATTAGGAGAGGAGAGGGAAGAGAATGTCAGTAGGTTGTGGTCAGACAGGGGGAGGGGTGTGTTAATGAGATTAGTAAGGGAGCAGAGGCGGGTGAAGATGAGGTCCAGCGTGTGGCCATCTTTGTGAGTGGCCTCAGAGGACCATTGAGTGAGGCCAAAGGAGGCAGTCAGTGATAGAATTTAGAGGCAGCTGTGGTGGAAGTGTCAATGGGGATATTGAAATCACCCATGATGATAGTGAGGATGTCGACAGAGAGGAATTGAAGTAGCCAGGTGGTGAAGTGGTCGAGAAAGGTGGAGATGGCTAGTTCTGGGGGGTGGTAGATCACAGCCAGCTGGAGGTTGGTGGTGGAATAGATGCGGACAGAGTGCACCTCAAACGAGGGAAGATTAGCGGAGGGTGGTAGTGGGATTGGAGTGAAGGAGCAGGTGTCGGACAGGAGAAAGCCAACTCCTCCACCATGTTTGTTGCTAGGGTGCGGGGTGTGAGAGAGGTGGAATCCGCCATAGGAGAGCGCAGCTGGAGAGGCCGAGTCAGAGGGGGTGAGCCAGGTTTCAGTGAGGCCGAGGAAGGAGAGTTTGTTTGTGATGAAGAGGTCATGGATAAATGGCAGTTTGTTGCAGATGGAGCGTGCGTTCCATAGTGCTCCAAGTAGGGGGTGCGGGGGAGTGGGGGCTGGATGAATGGGTATGAGGTTGTCATGGTTGGGAAAATGTGCAGAGGATCGTGGCAGGGGGTTAGAAATGAGTGTGGGGATGTGTTGAGGAGGGCCGGGATTTGGGGATATGTCACCAGCAATGAGGAGTAGCAGACAGAGCATTAGAAGCTGGGAGCAGGATAGGACATGATGCGGCCGTGTGTGTCTGGAGAAAAAGGATTGTATGTGGAGGAACAGTTCTGAGGAGAAGGTGAGATGGCTGGGGAGGATGGAGGAAGAAATGACTAGTTCCTTACTAGGTGGAGGGATTGCAGGAGATTGTAAGAAGGAAAGTAGTATGGGGGTGAAAGAGAAAAGAAACCGAAACATTGTAGTGGTTGCTATTCTGTTACCTTCCAGTCAATTCCAGTCCAATTCAGTCTAATTCAAAATCATAATTAAAAAGATGTAATTGAAAAGATGGAAGTTTCACATAACATTATCCCAGCGCAGTGCAAATCAGTGGTAATAATATGATTTGGGCTCTTACTTTATGTGGACAATATATGAGCTGCTCTATAAACTATTTTTAATTGGTTTCATTTTACTATAACAATTAATGTTTTAAAATTGAAATTTCAAGGATAAAAATATATTATTTTTACTTGGAGCAGGAATGACTATCTGTTCCTAAGAACTAAACATTTGCATGTTTTACTCACATTGCTGAGATCAATGTGGTGATATCTTACAGTAATCATGCATTTACTATAGAGAATGCTAATCACTATCCTCATATTCTGAAGAGACAGTCATTTGGAAAAATTACCCAAATTACAGCAAGAAGACAACACAATCTAATTGATATGCAATTTTGTATTCATTTTAGCCTACATTAGAAGATACACATTTTTATACTCCCAGAAGTTCATGTGTAATGGCACAAAATGTTATTTTCTTGTAAGTGTAATATAAAAGTAATTAAACTTCAATCATAGTTACACAAAATAAACAAATGTCACACCAATAAAACCTCAATTTTCTCACATGGAAAAGAAAGGATGTCTGAATGAGGTCTTACTATGCAGCTTACTTGACAATATTTACCATAATTCTGACTTTGCATTCATGAACTAGGAGACTTAAAAGGGTTTTCTGGTTTCAGAAAACCCCTGTTCCCAGGCTGTTGTAAAAAAATAAAAAACTGTACTTATCCTCCCTGGGTGCAATGCTGAGCCCCTGCTACTGGTGTTATTAGCTATAATGCTGATATCATATCAACAATACTACAGAGCTGCAGCCAATCAGTAAGTTATTATTATTATTTATTTATATAACACCATTGATTCCATGGTGCTGTACATGAGAAGGGGTTACATACAAGTTACAGATATCACTTACAGTAAACAAATTAAAAATGACAGACTGATACAGAGCGGTGAGGACCCTGCCTTTGTGGGCTTACATTCTACAGGATTATGGGGAAGGAGACAGTAGGTTGAGGGTTGCAGGAGCTCCGGTGTTGGTGAGGCGGTAGCTTCGGTAGTGATGAGGAGGCAGCGGGGTCAGTGCAGGCTGTAGGCTTTCCTGAAGAGATAGGTTTTCAGATTCCGTCTTAACTATCCGAATGTGGTTGATAGTCGGACATGTTGGGGCAAAGAATTCCAGAGGATGGGGGATATTCGGGAGACATCTTGGAGGCGATTGGATGAGGAGCAAAGAAGTGTGGAGGAGAGAAGGAGGTCTTGGGAGGACTGGAGATTACGTGAGGGAAGATATCGGGAGATTAGTTCAGAGATTTATGGAGAAGACAGGCTATGGATGGCTTTGTAGGTCAGTATTAGTAATTTGAACTGGATATGCTGAGGGACTGGGAGCCAGTGAGGAGAGAGATGAATTAGTCGGACAGCAGAGTTAAGGATGGACTGGAGAGGTGCAAGGGTGTTAGCAGGGAGGCCGCAGAAAAGGATGTTGCAGTAGTCAACGAGTGAGATGATAAGGGCATGCACAAGCATTTTAGTAGATTGACGATTGAGGAAAGGATGGATTCTGGAGATATTTTTGAGCTGGAGGCGACAGGAGGTGGAGAGAGCTTGGATATGCGGTTTGAAGGACAGGGCAGAGTCGAAGGTTACTCCGAGGCAGCGAACTTCCGATACGGGGGAAAGCATGATGTTATTGATTGCGATAGATAGGTCAGGTAAGGACTATGGGATGGAGGAAAGATGATGAGTTCAGATTTGTCCACATTGAGTTTGAGGAAGCAAGAGGAGAAGAAGGAAGATATGGCTGATAGGCACTCTGGGATTCTGGACAGCAGAGCGGTGACGTCTGGGCCAGAGAGGTAGATCTGAGTGTCATCAGCATAGAGGTGGTACTGGAATCCATGGGACTTTATGAGTTGTCCCAAGCCAAGTGTATAGATTGAGAAGAGTAGGGGTCCTATAACAGAGCCTTGGGGGACTCCAACAGAGAGATGGTGGGATGAGGAGGTAGTGTGGGAGTGGGAGATGCTGAATGTGCAGTTGGAAAGGTACGAGGAGATCCAGGATAGGGCGAGGTCTTTGATGCCAAAGGAGGAGAGGATCTGTAGTAGGAGGCAGTGGTCAACTGTGTCGAAAGCAGAGGACAGGTCTAGAAGGAGGAGTACAGAGTATTGTCCATTAGCATTGGCGGTAAGTAGGTCATTGGTCAGGGCGGTCTCAGTTGAGTGATGGGGCGGAAACCAGATTGTAGATTGTCAAAGAGCAAGTTAGATGAGAGGTAAGAGGAAAGTTCAGAGTGGACATGCTGCTCCAGGAGTTTGGAAGCAAATGGGAGCAGTGATATTGGGCGATAGCTGGACATAGCAGTTGGATCGAGGGTTGGCTTTTTAAAGATAGGCGTGATTGTGGCATGTTTGAAAGCAGAAGGGAAGGTGCCAGAAGATAGTGATATGTTAAAGAGGTGGGTTAGAGATGGGATAAGTGTGGTGGTGAGGTTGGGGAGGAGGTGGGATGGGATGGGGTCGAGCGCACAGGTGGTGCGATTTGGAGAGGAGACAATTAAGCCCCCCTTCAGTGATGTTGGATAGGGAGGTTTTGGGCATTGGTCTTGTATACAAAGGGATTGTGGTGGTTGAACAATGAAGACTTGCCTTGTCTGGTCGATCTTATTTTTAAAGTGTGTGACAAAGTCCTCAGCAGAGATGAGGGAGATTAGAGGGGGCAGTGGGGGGCGGAGGAGGGAGTTAAAGGTTTTGAATAACTGTTTGGGGTTGTAGGATAGGGAAGATACGAGGGATTTGAAGTAGGCCTGTTTAGCATAGGTGAGAGCAGATTTAAAAGTGAGTGATGCATGTTTGAATGCAGTGAATTCGTCTTGATAGTGTGTTTTCTTCCAACGCCGCTCCGCAACCCTTGACACTTGCCGGAGCTTTTTAGTGGTGTTTTTGTGCCTGAGTTTTCTATTGATATGTCGCACTCTGCCATGGACGAGAGGGACGATTGTGACAATAGCTGATGCAAGAGTGGCATTGTAGAAAGCAGTGGCACTATCTGTGTCGTGGAGTGAGGATATGGATGCCAGTGGTAGGATAGAGTCAGAGAGTGTGTGGGCGTCTAGGTGTGCAAGGTTTCTGCAGGGGTGCGCATTTTGCATGACTGGTGAGGAGGACAGGGATGAGAAGGTGAGCAGATGGTGGTCGGATAGAGGGAGAAGTGAGGTGGTGAAGTTAGATAGAGAGCAGAGATGGGTGAATACCAGGTCTAATGTATGTCCATCTGTGTGGGTGGCTGCGGAGGACCACTGAGTAAGTCCAAAGGATGAGGTAAGGGACAGAAGTTTGGAGGCTGTTGACTGAAGGGAATCAGTGGGGATGTTGAAGTCACCCATGATGATGGTGGGAATGTCAGCAGAGAGAAAGTGAAGAAGCAAGGTGGAGAATTAGTCAATAGAGGCAATGGCCGGGCCTGGAGGTCGATATATGACGGCCACTTGCCGGTTGGAGGGAGAGTAGATGCAGACAGAATGGGCTTCATAAGAGGGGAGGATAAGGGAGGGTAGAGGTGGAATTGGGTTAAAGGTGCAGTTAGAAGAAAGGAGAAGACCCTCTCCTCCACCAAATTCAATCGCTCTGCTTGTTTACATGGCATAAGCTGCTAAGCTCACTAATTAGCTGCAGCGCTGTCAACATGACATCTGCACTGCCAACAACAACAGACTTGGGACAAAACTGTGGAAACTCTGCACTGGAGAAGGGTAAGTAACTATAAATTATAAAGAATCAGCTATCTGGTAAGAGCTGGTACGCACACAGGTATCTTGTTTCTTCATTTCAAGCAAAGAAGCTGCTTTAGGCCCCTTTCACACGTCAGTTTTTTGCCATCTGTCACAATCCATTGGTTCAACGGATCAATGGATCCGTTGCAGATTGGGAAAAACTGATGCGACGGATCCAACTAGTGCAGTGTTTCTCAACTCCAGGCCTCAAGACCCCACAACGGGTCATGTTTTCAGGATTTCCTTAGTATTGCATAGGCGATGGAATTAATGCTTGAGCAGGTGATGAAATTATCGCTTGTGCAATACTAAGGAAATCCTGAAAACATGACCTGTTGTGGGGTCTTGAGGACTGGAGTTGAGAAACACTGGACAAGTGGATCTGGCTAATTGGATCAGAGCATCCTCAAATTAAAAAAAATGGAATCCGTCGCCGAATTCCGTCATTTGATGGACCAGGCGCCGTAGGCTTCCATTCTAGCAAACGACAGAAGACGATAGATCCGTCGCTGTCCATTTTTTTACGTACAAAAAAACTTTACTTTGTCCGTTGTCTCCAGCCACCGGGCAAACAATTTTCAACGGATCCAGCCAGCGATGAATGAAACGTGAGGCCATTCATCGCAATCTGTTGCTAATACAAGTCTGTGAGAAAAAAAACGTATCCGGCGGCATCAGTTGTCAGATCCGGTTTTTTCAAAATTTTACGGATTGCTACTGATGGCAAAAAACTGATGTGTGAAAGGGGCCTTAGTGACCGGGTCATTTTTTTTAAAATTCTGACCCGTGTCACTTTATGTGGTAAAATTGGAACGCTTCAACATATCCCATTGATTTTAAGATTGTTTTTGGAGACAAATTGTATTTTTGATAATGGCAAATTTAGCTTGCTATGTTTTGCAATTATTTATAAAAATGTCAGAAATGTCATAAAAATGTTTAAAAATGTGCAATTTTCAAACTTTGAATGATTATCCATTAAATCCAGATAGTCATATCACAAAAAAAAATTTGTAATATTTCCCTCATGTCTGCTTTAAATTAGCACCATTTGTAAAATGTTGTTTTACTTTGTTAGCATTTTAGAAAGTTTAAAAATATAGCAGTTTATTTTTTCAAGAAAATTTCCAAAACCTATTTTTTTAGGGACCTGTTCAGTTTTGACGTGACTTTGGGGGTCCTGTATATTGTAAACCCCCAAAAAGTGATGCCATTTTAAAATCTACACCCCTCACCATACTCAAAATTGGTTTTGAGTGCTTCATTAACCCTTCAGATGCTTTTCAGGGATTAATGCAAAGTGACATGACAAGAATGAAAAAGTTTATTTTTACCACCTAAATGATGATAACTAGAGATGAGCGGTGTTCGAGTCAAACTGTTCGCCAATTTCAAATTCGAGCTGTTTTGGGCGGTGTTCGAGTCATTCGATGAACCCAAACAATTTGCTTAAAGTTCGGCTGTTCGAGTTTCTATTCGATAACTGTTCGTTCACCAAAAGCCTAGCTTGATTTGCACATCAATGAGACAGAGACAGAATTCATGAGACAGAAGAGCACCTTCAGCAACCGGCTAATACTTCTGAGGTGTAAGAGGGAAAAATATAGGAAATGGTTTGTGCCAACTGCCATGGGAATGTACAACAATAACATTAGGGTTAAGCCACCAAGGTGAATGTCTACTTATTTCTCTACATTTCAGTTCACTTGTTGTGTATGTCCTATTCCAATGTATAATTTTCTTCTGTCAACAAACTGTCATGTCAACTATGTAATTCCTTTATGATTTTTATGATTTAAGTCGTGCTGCTGTGATACCAAAATTTCCCACGGGATCAATAAAGTGTATCGTATCGTATCGTATCGTACATTAAAACTGTTCATCATTGTTAATAGACTGTTTCAGTGTATAGTAGGCGGGGGGCGGGGCATAGATCTGTGCTGAAATAACACCAATCTCCATTTTTTTTTCCTTTCCCGCATTTACTGTGGGGCGGTGCAGTCTCTCAGCCTATCAGAAGTGCACACACACAGCAATGTGCATGTGATGCACACAAGCAAGGGCATGTGTCATTGGCTGTGTATGTCACATGTCCTTGCCCTATAAGAACCAGCCATTTGCCCAATCGCCACCATTTCCTCACTGCTGCAGCATAGTGTTAGACGGCACCGCTGCTGCTGTGGGCGCTATACAGACTAAGAGTGTTTTTTGGAGCAAATTGTCAGAGATAGGTTTCGGGAGTTGGGACTAGTTGTAATATCAGCCCTTTTCAGGTTAGGTTACAGCAGTTCATAGCACTGTTTGCCAGGCATGTCTGTGCCAGTGCTGTGCAAGTGTTTGTCACAGCATTTGGTGTAATCTAGCTCAGCAAATCCTTTTGGGCTAGTAGCATTGTCTTATAGTCATCTGAGTAGCCCGCATGTGAAGCTAGCTACACCGCCTGTGTGTATCTCAATTTTTACTGCATCTAACCCAGTTAATAGTTTTGGGCCTAGGAGCAGTGTCTGCACGTCAGCAGAGTAGCCCGCCTGTGAAACAAACTATACCGTCTGTGTATCTCAATTTTCACTGCATCTAATCCAGTTAATAGTTTAGGGCCTAAGAGTAGGGTTGAGCGACTTTTGTTTTTATAGGATCAGGTCGGATTTCATGAAACCCGACTTTTTCAAAAGCTGGGTCGAGGGAAATCGGCCGATCCTATAGAAAAGTCGGGGTCGGGGTCGGCCGAAACACGAAACCCAATGCAGTGCACTGGGTTTCTAATGGTTCCCAGGGTCTGAAGGAGAGGAAACTCTCCTTCAGGCCCTGCGATCCATACTAATGTGTAAAATAAAGAATAAAAATAAAAAATATTGCTATACTCACCCTCGGACGCGCCCTGGTTGTAACCGGGAGCCTTCCTTCCTAAGAATCAGCGCTTGAAGGACTT
The DNA here is from genome assembly GCF_032444005.1 of Ranitomeya imitator. Taxonomy (NCBI): domain Eukaryota; kingdom Metazoa; phylum Chordata; class Amphibia; order Anura; family Dendrobatidae; genus Ranitomeya; species Ranitomeya imitator. The sequence goes on along the minus strand of NC_091285.1, from coordinate 328,909,474 downwards.
TTCGATGACGTCATGGCTTCTGATTGGTCGCGTAACGCCCATGTGACCGCTCATGCGACCAATCAGAAGCCGTGACGTCATCGAAAAGTCCTTCAAGCGCTGATTCTTAGGAAGGAAGGCTGCGGGTTACAATCAGGGCGCGTCCGAGGGTGAGTATATACCTATTAAGAATATACTCACCCTCGGACGCGCCCTGGTTGTAACCCGCAGCCTTCCTTCCTAAGAATCAGTGCTTGAAGGACCTTTCGATGACGTCACGGCTTCTGATTGGTCGCGTGAGCGGTCACATGGGCGTCACGCGACCAATCAGAAGCCGTGACGTCATCGAAAGGTCCTTCAAGCGCTGATTCTTAGGAAGGAAGGCTCCCAGTTACAACCAAGGCGCATCCGAGGGTGAGTATAGCAATATTTTTTATTTTTATTCTTTATTTTACACTTAAATTTGAATTCCGATACCAATTCCCGATATCTTAAACATATCGGGAATCGGTATCGGAATTCCGATTCCAGATTCAGAAGATCGCCGACTTCATGGCCGACCCCACACAGGGGTCGGGTCGGGTTTCATGAAACCCGACTTTGCCAAAAGTCGGCGACTTCTGAAAATGGCCGACCCGTTTCGCTCAACCCTACCTAGGAGCAGTGTCTGCACGTCAGCAGAGTAGCCCCCCTGTGAAACAAACAATACCGCCTGTGTGTCTCAATTTTCACTGCACCTAATCCAGTTATTAGTTTTGGGCCTAGGAGCAGTGTCTGCATGTCAGCAGAGTAGCCCGCCTGTGAAACTAACTACACCGTCTGTGTATTTCTATTTTCACTGCATCTAATCCAGTTAATAGTTTAGGGCCTAGGAGCAGTGTCTGCACGTCAGAGAGTAGCCCGCCTGTGAAACTAACTACATGGCCTGTGTATCTCTATTTTCACTGCATCGAATCCAGTTAATAGTTTAGGGCCTAGGAGCAGTGTCTGCACGTCAGCAGAGTAGCCCGCCTGTGAAACTAACTATACCGCCTATGTATCTCAATTTTCACTGCATCTAATCCAGTTAATAGTTTTGGGCCTAGGAGCAGTGTCTGCACGTCAGCAGAGTAGCCCACCTGTGAAACTAACTACACCGTCTGTGTATCTCTATTTTCAGTGCATCTAATCCAGTTAATAGTTTAGGGCCTAGGAGCAGTGTCTGCACGTCAGCAGAATAGCCCGCCTGTGAAACAAACTATGCCGCCTGTGTATCTCAATTTTCACTGCATCTAATCCAGATAATAGTTTAAGGCCTAGGAGCAGTGTCTGCACGTCAGCAAGGTAGCCCGCCTGTGAAACTTACTACACCGCCTGTGTATCTCAATTTTCACTGCATCTAATCCAGTTAATCGTTTTGGGCCTAGTACCACAGTTTGGCCACTCAGTTCTGCTCGGTTTTCATCCATCGGTTGTTGTGGCAATAACTACAGATACAGAGTTGCCAATTAGTTAAGCACTAAAACGAGTGGCAAAAGGCCTGCTGCTGGTGGAAAGGGGAATAGGCGTGTTGGAAAGGGAAAAAAAGGTTGTGTCCGTGGGGTAGGTGGTAAAGCAACAGTAACATCTGCAGAAGAAAGACTATCTTCCAGCCAAAGTAAGATGTCTACTTCTTTTCGTGGACAATCTGATATGATCCCTTTCTTACGACCATCGCTACAAGCATCGCCAAAAATTCCGGATGAGGCACAAAAACAGCAGGTGCTTGAATGGATATCAAGTGCTCGTTCAAGTGGGCTCTCCTCCATGTCAACTTCAACATCACAACTACTCCAGTCCTCAGAGTTGTCACCCCAATCGCACTTGCTTCCTCACAGCTCCCAAGTCTCCAGCTGCCCGTCTGAGCATGGTTGAGTCTGTAGAGCTGTTTACGCATATTTTGCCTGGGAATCAGAGGTCTGCTCCAGAGCTTCTGTGAATCCAGATGAGGACATGATCTGCACTGATGCCCAGAATCTTTGTGAGTTGGATACAGGCCCAGATGAAGAAGGTTCTGAGCATAATGTAGACCCTCATTCCCAAATTGTAACTTCTGTTGGTGGAGACAATGAGGAAGATGATGATGAGACTGAGATACTTGATTGGACCGAAAACTTGACTTTTCGGTCAGGGCAGGAAGAGGTTGGCTCTGAGGACGACGGGTGTGAGAACACACAGGATGATGATGACGAGGTTATAGACCCCACTTACTGTCAACCGCCAGTCCATGAGGTCAGCAGAGGCGGTGGAGGAGGATGCTAGTGACGAGTCTGACGACGAGGTAACGGTGCGCCATTGTGGACAGAGACGAAGAACTAGAAGCACGTCAACAACTGCATCCTCAACCCCAACTGTGCCTCAGACGAGAAGTAGTGGTGGCTCTTCAGGTCACACAGGCTCTAAGCTTTGCATAGCCTGAGCATTTTTTGACATTGCAAAGGATGACCCAACTCATGTTGTCTGTAAGATTTGTCAACAAAATCTCAGTAGAGGCCAAAAAATCACTAGCTTGAGTACTTCATGCATGAACCGTCACATGGATATGAGGCATAAGTTGCAGTGGGAAGCTCACTATGCTACAATGCAGCCTAGTGTGTCGGGTCAACCACCGTCTGCCCTATAAAGTGCATCTGCGTCCTCTTCATCCTTTGTGACTGTGGGGACAGCAGTCGCACATGGTTTTGGATGCAGATCTTCCATCTCTTTACCCGCAACAGCCAATGTGATTGGCAGGTCCTCAGGACATTTGCAAGTGTAAACATCTGCTGGTGTTGAGCGCTCTCCAACATCAACACCACATTTTGATCAAGGTAACATAGCATCTCCGCCTGCACCTTCCTCACAGACCAGCAGTTTGCCGAGGACACCCTACTCAACTCCGTCTAAGCACGGCAGCCAGCCCTCAGTCCCTCAGATGTGGACAAGTAAAAGACCATTTCCTCCTAACCATGACAAAGCTAAGAGGTTGAATTTCTCCATCTGCAAGCTGTTGGCTACAGAAATGCTGCCTTTGCGCCTGGTGGATGCAGAGGATTTTCGAGACCTTATGTCCGTTGCAGTGCCCCAGTACCAGATGCCCAGTCGCCACTACTTCTCAAAGAAAGCTGTGCCTGCGCTAAACCAGCATGTCGCACACAACATCACCGCTTCCTTGAGAAACTCTGTGTGTGACTGGGTGCATTTCATCACAGACACTTGGACGAGTAGACATTGACAGGGGCGTTACATGTCAGTGACTGGGCACTGGGTAATTACGGCGACATCAGGAGAAGGGGCTGCTGTCCAAGTCTTGCTGTCCCCACGAGTTGCTCGTCGGTCCTCTGTATCTAGAAGTTCCTCCACTGCTTCTGCCTCCTCAACCTTTTCTCGGTCCTCCACCTGCACCCAAAGCCTGTCTGGTAATGCCACCCGCGTTGTAACTGCGCAGAAGGAATCCTGCACACCTCCACACTATGCTGTCACCAGGGCTCAACGGCATCAGGCAGTGTTTACATTGAAATGTCTGGGAAATGTGAGTCACACAGCTGAGGAGTTGTGGTCAGCTCTGGAGACCAAGTTCTATCAATGGTTGTCTCCACTCAACCTGCAGTCTTGGAAGGCTGTGTGCAACAATGCTGCAAACCTGGGTGCTGCCCTTCGCTGGGGCAATGTCACACACGTGCCTTGTATGGCTCACGTTTTGAACCTGGTTGTCCAGCAATTTTTATCCCACTATCCCAGACTAGATGTGCTTCTGCAGAGGGCACGGTCGCTGCGTGCTCACTTCCGCCGTTCGCATCCTGCAGCTCGACGACTTGCATCTCTACAGAAGTCGTTGGGCCTGCCAGTTCACCGGCTGAAATGCGATGTGCCCACATGGTGGAATTCAACTCTGCACATGTTGCAGCAACTGTGGCAGCACCGACGAGCCCTGATGCAATATGTTATGATGTATAGCCTGGGCCAACAAAATCAAGAGGTGGAGCAAATCACGCTGCAGGAGTGGTCTCAGATCAGGGACCTATGCATCCTTCTGCACAGTTTTGAAATAGCAACAAAGATGTTTAGTGCTGAAGATGCCATTATCAGCATGACCATTCCGGTGATTTACATGCTGGAGCACACCTTACACAGTGTTCGGAGTCAGGTGGTGGAACAAGAGGAGGAGCAGGAGAAGGAAGAGGAACAGAAGGAGTCGTATGCGGAAGGGATCATATCTCCAAGGTCAAGACGGTTGGCAGCACCAAGGCGGCTGGCATTGGAGGCTGGGGGAGAGGGATTACTGAGGGCGCATGGTAGCAGCCAAACTGTTGAGGAAGGTGCAGGAGGCGAGGAAGAAGTGGAGGACAAACTGGCGCTGGGTATGGAAGACTCATCAGATGAGGGAGACCTTGATCAAATTTCTGTTGTGCGAGGTTGGGGGGAGAGGGCAGACGAAGAAAGCATGATTCTCACCTCACCACAACCAAGACAACAAGGACTTGGTCCTCCTGGATGCGCAAGACACATGAGTGCCTTCTTGCTGCACTACCTGCAACATGACCCTCGGATTGTCAGAATCCGAAGTAATGCCGACTACTGGGTTGCCATACTCTTAGATCCCCGGTACAAAAGCAAATTTGGCGAAATAATTCCTGCCATAGAAATGGATTTACGCATACAGGAGTATCAGCAGAGACTGTTACAGAATCTAACATCTGCATTTCCACAAAACACCAGTGGTGCACTTAGTGAATCTCTGAGTTCTAACTTGCCAACCATGGGACTATCAAGTCATCACTCAAACCGTAACAGTAACATCGTATCTGGTGTTAACAGCAAATTTTTCCAATCGTTTCAAGATTTTTTTTAGACCATCCTTTGCAAGGCCACAGGAGACAAGAAGTCTGACGCACAGCCAACGCCTAGAGAGAATGGTACAAGAGTATCTCCAAGTTAACATCGATGTCATGACTGTGGAACTGGACCCTTGCTCATTTTAGGCTTCCAATCTTGAAAAATGGCCTGAGCTCGCCACTGACACCTTGGAGATCTTGTCGTGCCCCGCAGCCAGCGTTCTCTCTGAACGTGTGTTCAGCACTGCTGGTGATGTGCTGACAGATAAGCGCACGCGGCTGTCCAGTGACAATGTAGACAGACTAACATTCATCAAGATGAACAAATCCTGGATCCGCAAGGACTTTTCTACCCCTGTGTCATCTTGGGGAGACTAAAAGCTTGATGATTTTTGAAAATCACCTCACCAACCGTTTTAAAAAACTCTTGCGAAATTGATGCCACTTAAGTGGTGTCTGTGGCCGAATTTTTGGAAAAAATGGAGACTGTTTTATTTAGTCCCCTTGCTGAGTTTTACATGATGTTGCCATCGTCAATTCCAGGTGGGTGGGGTCGTCTGCAGAGATGTTTCCTCATAGTATGGCCTGGGATTCAGAGGTCTGCTCCAAAGCTTCAGTGTCTGCTAGTCAGCAGAGTAGCCCAGCCACCCACCGCCTGTTTACCTAAGTACTATTTTTAACAGCATCTGGCCCAGGAAATCCTTTTGGGCTAGTAGAATTTAGTGCTACTCAGCAGCATACCCCACCCATGAAGCAAGCTACACCACCTGTTTACCTAAGTACTATTTTTTAACGGCATCTGGCCCAGGAAACCCTTTTGGGCCTAGTAGAATTTGGTGCTACTCAGCAGCGTACCCCAGCCATGAAGCAAACTACACTGCCTGTTTAGCTAAGTACTATTTTTTAATGGCATCTAGCCCAGGAAATCCTTTTGGGCCTAGTAGAATTTGGTGCAACTCAGCAGCGTACCCCACCCATGAAGCAAACTACACTGCCTGTTTACCTAACTACTATTTTATAATGGCATCTAGCCCAGGAAATCCTTTTGGGCCTAGTAGAATTTAGTGCTACTCAGCAGCGTACCCAACCCATGAAGCAAGTTACACCACCTGTTGATCTAATTACTAATTTTTAACTGCATCTAGCCCAGGAAATCGTTTTGTACCTAATAGCATTTTGTGCTACTCAGCACAGTACACCACCCATGAAGCAAGCTACACCGCGTGTTTTCCTAAGTACTATTTTTTAACAGCATCTGGCCCAGGAAATCCTTTTGGGCCTAGTAGAATTTGGTGCTACTCAGCAGCGTACCCCACCCATGAAGCAAGCTACACCGCCTGTTTACCTAAGTACTATTTTGTAATGGCATCTAGCCCAGGAAACCCTTTTGGGCTTAGTAGAATTTAGTGCTACTCAGCAGCGTACCGCACCCATGAAGCAAGCTACACCGTCTGTTTACCTAAGTACTATTTTTTAACGGCATCTGGCCCAGGAAATCCTTTTGGGCCTAGTAGCAATTTCTGGTACGCAGCAGAGTACCCCACCCATGAAGCAAGCTACATTGCCTTCTTTCTTTCTCAATCTAACCCCTCAGCTCTAGGGTATCCACTCTCCCTCCAGCTCTCTCCTTCTCACAGGTGGACTACCGCGTGTTTTCACACTGTGGCGAAACTTTTGGGCCCAGGCATAAGAAGTCGTCGAGGTAATGGATAATATGTGCCGCCTTACAAACGTCCATGACGACACATTCGAGGAAGCAACTAAACACCTCAAATAGTGAGCAGGATATGGAGCACCCCATGGGCAAACAGCGATCTATGTAGTATGTATAACAATCTAAACTAGAACTGAGAGTGGACCCTCTGGACCGTGGGTAGACCTACCCCTGGGCGAGCGGACCTAGAGATGAACCGACCCCTATACAGGGACCGTCAGGGGCAGGCCCAGAGGTCACTTACCCACAGTGGTAGTACCAAGAGGGACGGCTCCAGGGAGAAGAAACGGAAGGCACAGAAGGAACACCGGGAAGACTGGAAACACAGGAGGGAGGACTCCGGCACAAGCAAAGGACTGTGGGAACAAACAAAAGAAAGGAGTAAGAACACTAGGCAAAACAGAAACGGGAAGCAAAGGAACATGGGACGAAAACGGAGAGGAACCAAATCCGCCAAGGAATCAGAGGAACTGAGAACAAAGCTCAAGCACAGGAGAAGGGCCAGAAGCACAGACAATGCTATGACAAACAGGCAATGAGGCACAGAGGAGGACGCCTTATATAGGAAAGACAAAGGTAGGGATTGGTTGAGGCTGCACTGACCTTGAACCCTAGGGAATAGTATTGGGAACAATGCGCCTGCGCCTATTGTGGAAACCAGAGCGCCTGCGCAGGGTCAGCAAGCCTCCAGCGACAGAAGACCCTGGAAGTGAAGCGGAGACGGTGAGATGCCCAAACCCGGAAGTGGAACGCCGGGAGCGCGCCGCTGCTGGGGGGGGAGAGACAGAGTGACGAGAGCGCGCAGCAGCCCGAGCAGGCACCCCAGCAGGAGAGGAAGAACGGACGCGTCCGGACCCGAAACAAGGACCGCGGCGAGCAGCAGCAGCGGTAACAGTACCCCCCTCCTTACAACCCCCCTTATGTAAACGGGCAAAAAATTTGTTAAGAATACGAGGGGCATTAATGTTTTCAAAAGGCTCCCAAGATTTCTCCTCAGGACCAAAACCCTTCCAATCAACCAAGAAAAAATCCTTTCCACGAATTTTCTTAACCGCTAGGATATCCTTCACAACGAAAATATTATCTGCACTGACTGGTTGCGAGGAAGAACTAGACGGAGAATGGAAGCGGTTAAAGATAACAGGTTTGAGAAGAGAGACATGAAAAGTATTGGGAATATGGAGCGAAGCAGGTAACTTCAGCTTGTAGGCGACATCGTTGACTCGACGCAGAATCTCAAAAGGACCAATGTAGCGTGGACCAAGCTTATAGGAGGGAATCTTGAGTCTGATGTATTTAGAAGAAAGCCAGACTTTGTCACCGGGCACAAAAGGAGGAGAATCCAAGCGCTTCTTGTGTACTTGCCTCTTCATTTTTAAGGATGCTCTATCGAGCGACTTTTTAACTTCACCCCAGATCGTAGAAAAGTTGCGAGCTGCAGAGTCTGCTGCTGGAACTCCGGAGACAGAAGAGACTGGTAAGGGCAAACCAGGATGCTGACCAAACACTACAAAGAAAGGAGTCTTCGCAGAGGCTTCACTGGAATGGTTATTGAAAGCAAACTCCGCCCAAGGAAGCAGATCGACCCAATCACTATGATGAACATTGGTGAAGTGTCGCAGATAGGCGGCTAAAGTCTGGTTAGTCCGCTCAGCTTGACCGTTAGTTTGAGGGTGGTAGGCGGAAGAAAAGTCCAGAGATACTTTAAGGAGTTTGCAGAGAGCTCTCCAGAATCGAGAGGTAAATTGTTCTCCTCTGTCAGAGACGATATGAAGAGGAAAGCCATGGAGTCTGAAAATGTTCCGGATAAATATTTTTGCCAACTCAGGAGCAGAAGGTAAACCGGGAAGTGAAATGAAGTGAGCCATTTTAGAGAACCGGTCTACTACGACAAGGATGACGGTACAACCAGAGGAACTTGGTAGGTCTGTAATGAAATCCATGGCAATATGCTGCCAAGGTACAGACGGAACCGGTAGAGGAAGGAGATTGCCAAAAGGTAACTGTCTGGGTACTTTGTTCCTGGCACAGGAAGGGCAAGATGCGACGAATTCTTTGACATCTTGGCGTAGAGTAGGCCACCAATAATACCGCGAGATGAGGAGGAAAGTCTTCTTAGAACCCGCATGTCCAGCCAATTTGGAAGAATGACCCCAGGACAACACTCTCACCCTGTCGCAGTCTGAGACGAGGGTTTTACCAGGTGGCGGAGAAAACATCTGTAGCGGCGCCACAGTTATGATCTTGGAGGGGTCTATTATGTATGCTGGACGTTCCTCCATATCCGGCGGCTGAAAGGACCTGGACAATGCATCTGCTTTAAGATTCTTGTTGCCGGGCCAAAAGCGTAACTCAAATTCGAAATGGGCAAAAAATAGAGACCATCTGGCCTGTCGAGGATTTAGTCTTTGCGCAGTTTGCAGATACGCAAGGTTTTTATGATCGGAGTAGATTACGAATGGATGTACAGATCCTTCCAACAGATACCTCCACTCTTCCAAGGCCAATTTGATGGCTAATAACTCACGATCACCAATGGTATAGTTTCGTTCGGAAGTTGAAAAACTCTTAGAATAAAAACCACAGGGAACCACCCGCCCTTCAGAAGTCTTTTGCGAGAGCACAGCTCCAGCTCCCGTAGAGGAAGCGTCTACCTCCAGAATGAAGGGTTTATTAACTTCTGGATGATGCAAGACTGGAGCGGAGGAAAAAGACTTCTTAAGAGATTCAAAGGAATCTTCTGCTTCCGGGGTCCATACCTTCGAGCTGGAACTTTTACGGGTGAGAATGGAAAGGGGTTGGATTATAGACGAGAAGTGCGGAATGAATTGTCTATAATAATTGGCAAACTCAATAAATCGTTGGATGGCTTTTACTCCACAGGGTTGCGGCCAATTGAGTATGGCACTCACTTTCTCAGGATCCATCCTAAGACCAGAGTCCGAGATGATGTATCCTAGAAACGGCAAGGAGGTCTGTTCGAACAGACATTTCTCGTATTTGGCAAACAGGTGGTTCTCTCTTAGACACTGCAAGACTTTGCGAACACTTCTTCGATGAGACGGAATATCGGTGGAAAAAACAAGAATGTCATCCAGATTCACCACAACACACGAGTAAAGAAGATCTCTGAATATATTGTTGACGAACTCTTGAAAAACCGTGGGGGCGTTGCAAAGCCCGAATGGCATAACCAAATATTCGTAGTGGCCGTCTCGAGTGTTAAAAGCGGTCTTCCATTCGTCACCGGAGCGTATACGAACAAGGTTGTAAGCGCCCCAAAGATCAAGCTTGGTGAAGATACGAGCACCACGGAAACGGTCGAAGAGCTCGGGAATGAGAGGTAGAGGGTACCTGTTCTTGACCGTAATATTGTTCAACCCCCGATAGTCAATACAAGGGCGTAAAGAACCATCTTTTTTCTTCACAAAGAAAAAACCTGCTCCGGCAGGAGAGGAAGATTTTCGGATAAACCCTTTCGCCAGATTCTCCTTAATGTGCTCAGACATAGACTGGGTCTCAGCTGCCGAGAAAGGGTAGATTCTTCCTCTAGGTGGAGAACATCCGGGAAGGAGATCAATCGGGCAATCATAAGGCCGGTGTGGAGGAAGACTCTCAGCCTCTCTCTTGTCGAAGACGTCCGCGTAGGACCAGTAAGGAGTTGGTAAACCTTCGGGAACACAAGCAGATAGAGACGGCAGAACTGGGCGAACTGACCGTAGACATCGTGAATGACAAGTAGGCCCCCATCGTAGGACATCTCCAGTACGCCAATTAAGGGTAGGTTCATGTACTTGGAGCCACGGAAGTCCAAACAATAATGCATGAGAAAGATTTGGTAGAACATAGAGAGCAATTTTCTCGTGGTGAAGAGCCCCAATCTGGATTTCCACCTCCTCAGTAATCAACGAGATAGTCTCCCGTAAGGGTCTCCCATCCACCGAAGCAATTAAACGAGGAGAGTCCAAAGAGTAGACTGGAATGCGAAGCTTCCGAACCGCATCAAGACTGATAAAATTACCTGCCGCGCCCGAATCCACATACGCAGTCTCAGAAAAACGACCCTGATCGGAAATAAGTAAAACAGAAAGGGTTAAAGGTTGAGAGGAAGCTGGAACACCTAGGGAGGCCTCTCTTACCTGTCCTAGGCGGAGAAGTTTTCCGGTCTCTCCGGACAGCTACGTAGCAAGTGAGCGGCACTTCCACAATAAAAGCAGAGACCCTGGGTACGCCTCTCCCTGCGGCGTTGCTCCGCCATTCTTACTCGATCCACTTGCATGGGTTCAGGTGAAGAAGAGGAAGAAGAAGCTGCAGCGGGAACTCGAGGGCTACTGGACTGACAGGGAGGAGTAGAGACATTAGACCTCCTAGCACAAGCAGACTCTCGGGAACGCTCTTGAAAGCGAAGATCAATACTTGTAGAGAGGGAGATAAGATCCTCCAGAGTGGTTGGAGTATCTCGTCCAGCGAGCTCGTCCTTAATATGGCTGGACAAGCCCCGCCAAAAATCACCTACTAAAGCCTCATTATTCCATCCAAGTTCCGACGCAAGGGTACGGAAGCGGATGGCATACTGTCCAACTGATAGGGAACCCTGACGTAAATTAAAAAGAGACTCTGTAGTTGAAGCTAAACGTCCGGGCTCGTCAAAAACCTTAGGGAAGGTCTCAAGGAAATCTTCCAAATGGGAGACTATGGGATCATCCCGCTCCCACAAGGGATTAATCCAGGCTAAAGCCTCCCCCTCCAAATGAGACACTATAAACGCTACTCTGGCTCGTTCAGTAGGGTACTGCTGGGGCAGAAGCTCGAAATGGAGACGGCATTGATTCAAAAACCCTCTGCAGAGTTTAGGATCGCCACTATACCGGGGAGGTTTACCCAGACGAGGAGGAGGATGAGAGGTTAGGGTAGAGGCGGAATCCAGAGAAGACGCTAGAGCGGAGGCAACAGGAGCCAACTGTAAGCTGAATAGGCGATCGTCTATAGATGCCATATAACTCAACATGCGGGTCTGAGTATCCCGCTGTTGAGATAGTTCCTGCTGTAGGTTTGCCAGCTGGGAAGCATTCACTGGATCAGCAGTTTGCAGGGAAGTTAAGCATGACTCCATGGTCTTCATGAAGGCCATAATGCGTTGCTGGTTATCGCGCAAAATAGCCAGCTCCTTCTGGGCCGAAAAGGGTGTACTAGTGGGGTCCATGGCCTGTTTGTACTATAACGATCTAAACTAGAACTGAGAGTGGACCCTCTGGACCGTGGGTAGACCTACCCCTGGGCGAGCGGACCAAGAGATGAACCGACCCCTATACAGGGACCATCAGGGGCAGGCCCAGAGGTCACTTACCCACGGTGGTAGTACCAAGAGGGACGGCTCCAGGGAGAAGAAACGGAAGGCACAGAAGGAACACCGGGAAGACTGGAAACACAGGAGGGAGGACTCCGGCACAAGCAAAGGACTGTGGGAACAAACAAAAGAAAGGAGTAAGAACACTAGGCAAAACAGAAACGGGAAGCAAAGGAACAAGGGACGAAAACGGAGAGGAATCAAATCCGCCAAGGAATCAGAGGAACTGAGAACAAAGCTCAAGCACAGGAGAAGGGCCAGAAGCACAGACAATGCTATGACAAACAGGCAATGAGGCACAGAGGAGGACGCCTTATATAGCAAAGACAAAGGTAGGGATTGGTTGAGGCTGCACTGACCTTGAACCCTAGGGAATAGTATTGGGAACAATGCGCCTGCGCCTATTGTGGAAACCAGAGTGCCTGCGCAGGGTCAGCAAGCCTCCAGCGACAGAAGACCCCGGAAGTGAAGCGGAGACGGTGAGATGCCCAAACCCGGAAGTGGAACGCCGGGAGCGCACCGCTGCAGGGGGAGAGACAGAGCGATGAGAGCACGCAGCAGCCCGAGCAGGCACCCCAGCAGGAGAGGAAGAACGGACGCGCCCGGACCCGGAACAAGGACCGCGGCGAGCAGCAGCAGCGGTAACAGTATGCTCCTTCACAGAAGCAGCCCAATGGGAGGACACTATTTGGAGGCATAGGTAGTAACCGGAATGCCCCCTCAATGTCTGTTTTGGCCATTAGGGTGCCCCTTACCAACTTCTTGACCCGCCTGATTGCCTCGTTAAAGGAGGCACAGTACATAGTACTGTACTTGGTTCCGCGTCGATGTTGTCGTTTACTGACCTGCCCCTTGGATATGACAAATGGTGGATTAGTCTGAAAGTATTGGGTTCATTTTTTGGCACAACTCCCAACGGGGGTACCACTACGTGTTCTAAGGAAAGTGTTCTGAATGGACCCGCCGCCATTCTACCTAAAGATATTTATTTTTTTATTCTTTTTTGTCAAGACGTCTGGGTGTTGGTAGAGTGAGTTTAGATTTTTAATCCAGCCCTTCTTGATTTTAGAAGGGCATGACATGCCTATATCTGTGTCTCTTCCTCCTTTTACTCCTCCACCTCTTTTTTCTTTTCGCATGACTATATGGAGTTGTGACTTTTCCATGTGATTCTTGTGTCTTCTGAGCAGTTTGTCAGCTTTTGGACACCTTTTAAGGTGTTTTCTATGTGTTTTCCATGTGTTTGTATGTGTTTGTGTTTGCCTGCCATTGGTTTCAATGGGGTTCAATGGTGTTCGTCGAACGTTCGATGAACATTTCATCGAACACGTCCCTGTTTGACGAACCGAACCGAACCCGAACACTAGGGAGGTAGCTCAACACTAATGATAACTTGTGAACAGGCCACTATAGCTGGAAGACTTTAAGGCCGTTATTTGGCCACGAATTGCCATGGCAAACATCAGGACCACACAATCAATATTTCAGGGTGCCGATGAGGTTAAAGAGGGAGCCCCACACTCTGTTAACCATCTAGATGCTGTAGTCACTCTTGCCAGCAGCATTTAAGAGGTTAAACAACCATAATCGGTGTCAACACTGATAGTGGTTGAGGCAGCCATATTGTACAGCCAACAGCTGCTAGAATGTTCTCTGTATGGGGATGCTAGTCTCTTATATTGCAGGTTAGTAAAAAGATGTATTGGCGATCACAAAGGGCTTAAGTTTCCAGAAGAGTTGAGTAATACAATTAGAGTAATTAAAAAAACAGTCTTTTCTGGCACAAAGTAAATAGTCCATAAAGAAGAGTAGGTTTGCCCACTCAGGTTAGTGTTCAGCTCTTTAGTCCTTAGTAGAGATGAGCAAACTTGTTCAGAAAACATTTGCCGGAGGAATCAGAAGACCAAATCTCCACTTAAAAATCATTAGGCCTAATATTGGGGTGCAGCCAGGAGACTGAATTAGCTAATTCAAATAGTTTGTAATAAAACTGTGTTTCAGAAACAAATCAAGAGGCAAGATGTCCACTTAAAAATCATAAGGCCCCACATTGGGGTGCAGTGAGGAGGCCAATTACCGTATATACTCGAGTATAAGCTTAGATTTTTAGCCCAAATTTTTGGGCTAAAAGTGCCCCTCTTGGCTTATACTCGAGTCATGGTCATCAGCAGGGTCAGCGGGTGAGGGGGAGAGAGGACTTTCGCATACTCACCTGCTCCTGGCGCTCCTGGCGCTGTCCCCTGCCTGTCCCATGGTCTTCGGGTGCCGCAGCTCTTCCTCTGTTCAGCAGTTACGTAGTACTGCTCATTAAAGTAATGAATATGGACTCCACTCCCATAGGGGTGGAGCCGCATATTTATTCCTGTAATGAGCGGTACCACGTGACCGCTGACAGAGGAAGAAGCTGCAGTGCCTGGAGACCATCTGTCCGAGAGAAGGAGCCAGGGACCGCGCTGAAGCAGGTGAGTATTTCAAATTTACCTGTCCGTGTTCCACCCGCTGGATGCCGCTCCGTCTTCCCATCCTCTTGCTGTGACTGTACGCGATGACGTATTAGTGTGTGCGCTGCCCTCTGCCTGAACAGTCACTGCGGAGAGACGGGACGCTGAGGAGCAGCGGGCAGCGACAAGAGGTGAGTATGTCATTTTTTTTTTATTGCAGCAGCATTATATGTGGCACAGCTTTATATGGAGCATCTATGGGGCAATAATGAATGGTGTGGAGCATTATATGTGGCACAGCTTTATATGGAGCATCTATGGGGCAATAATGAACGGTATGGAGCATTATATGTGGCACAGTTTTATATGGAGCATCTATGGGGCAATAATGAACGGTATGGAACATTATATGTGGCACAGTTTTATATGGAGCATCTATGGGGCAATAATGAACGTTATGGAACATTATATGTGGCACAGTTTTAAATGGAGCATCTATAGGGCCATAATGAACTGTATGGAGCATTATATGGGGCCATAAAGAACTGCATGGAGCATTATATGGGGCATCTATGGGGCCATAAATAACTGCATGGAACATTATATGGGGCATGTATAGGGCCATAAAGAACTGTATGGAGCATTATATGGGGCATATTTTAATATGGAGCATCTTATGGGGCCATAATGAACTGTATGGAGCATTATATGGGGCTCCTGATTCAATATGGATATTCAAAAACACTTAACCTACTGATGTCTCAATTAATTTTACTCTTATTGGTATCTATTTTTATTTTTGGCATTTACCGGTAGCTGCTGCATTTTCCACCGTAGGCTTTTACTCGAGTCAATAAGTTTTCCCAGTTTTTTGTTGCAAAATTAAGGGGGTCGGCTTATACTCAGGTCGGCGTATACTCGAGTATATATGGTAGCTAATTCAAATAATTTGTGTTAAAACTATGTTTCAGTGACAAATCAGAAGGCCAGATTTCCACTTAAAAATCATCTATAATATAACGCTGGGAGCGTCACTCTGTCCGAAGCCTTTATAGACTGCGCAAGCGCAAGCGCCGGCGCAGTCTGGGCCTCACAGAGTGACGCTCCCGGGAGATCGCGGTGTGCGTTCACACTGAACGCACACCGCGATCTCCAACAGAGAAGCAGGGACCGCCAGGAGGGTGAGTATCGGCCATATTCACCTGTCCTGCGTTCCACCGCTGAGCGCCGCCATCTTCCTGGTCTTCGGCCCGTGACCTTCAGTTCAGAGGGCGCGATGACGCGCTTAATGCGCGCCGGCGCCGCCCTCTGACTGAACAGTCACAGCCAGGAGACCGGGAAGATGGCGGCGCGCAACGCTGGAACGGGACAGACAGGGGAGTAAAGTAAGTGCTGGGGGGCCTGAGCTGGCGGTGATACCGGCACCTGACCCCCACAGCGCGCTGGTGTCCCCGCCTGCTCAGGCCCCCCAGCACTCGGCGCCGAGCGGGTCAGAGGCAGCGGGGCCGAGCGGGTCAGAGGCAGTATGGGGACGCAGGATGGTTGCAGCACATGACAGGATGGGGACGCAGGATGGGGACGCAGGATGGTTGCAGCACATACCAGGATGCGGACGCAGGATGGGGACGCAGGATGGTTGCAGCATATTCCAGGATGGGGACGCAGGATGGGTGCAGCACATACCAGGATGGGGACGCAGGATGGGTGCAGCACATGACAAGATGGGGACGCAGGATGGGTGCAGCACATGACAGGATGGGGACGCAGGATGGGAGCAGCACATACCAGGATGGGGACGCAGGATGGGTGCAGCACATGACAGGATGGGGACGCAGGATGGGGACGCAGGATGGTTGCAGCACATACCAGGATGGGGACGCAGGATGGGGACGCAGGATGGTTGCAGCACATACCAGGATGGGGACGCAGGTTGGGGACGCAGGATGGTTGCAGCACATACCAGGATGGGGACGCAGAATGGGTGCAGCACATACCAGGATGGGGACGCAGGATGGGTGCAGCACATGACAGGATGGGGACGCAGGATGGGTGCAGCACATACCAGGATGGGGACGCAGGATGGGGACGCAGGATGGGTGCAGCACATACCAGGATGGGGACGCAGGATGGGTGCAGCACATGACAGGATGGGGACGCAGGATGGGTGCAGCACATGACAGGATGGGAACGCAGGATGGGTGCAGCACATACCAGGATGGGGACGCAGGATGGGGACGCAGGATGGGTGCAGCACATACCAGGATGGGGACGCAGGATGGGTGCAGCACATGACAGGATGGGGACGCAGGATGGGTGCAGCACATGACAGGATGGGGACGCAGGATGGGTGCAGCACATACCAGGATGGGTGCAGCACATACCAGGATGGGGACGCAGGATGGGTGTAGCACATGACAGGATGGGGACGCAGGATGGGTGCAGCACATGACAGGATGGGGACGCAGGATGGGTGCAGCACATACCAGGATGGGGACGCAGGATGGGTGCAGCACATGACAGGATGGGGACGCAGGATGGGGACGCAGGATGGGTGCAGCACATGACAGGATGGGGACACAGGATGGGTGCAGCACATGACAGGATGGGGGCGCAGGATGGGTGCAGCACATGACAGGATGGGGGCGCAGGATGGGTGCAGCACATGACAGGATGGGGACGCAGGAAGGGTGCAGCACATACCAGGATGGGGACGCAGGATGGGTGCAGCACATGACAGAATGGGGGCGCAGGATGGGTGCAGCACATGACAGGATGGGGACGCAGGATGGGTGCAGCACATGACAGGATGGGGACGCAGGATGGGTGCAGCACATGACAGGATGGGGGCGCAGGATGGGTGCAGCACATGACAGGATGGGGGCGCAGGATGGGTGCAGCACATGACAGGATGGGGACGCAGGATGGGTGCAGCACATGACAGGATGGGGATGCAGGATAGGGACGCAGGATGGGTGCAGCACATACCAGGATGGGGACGCAGGATGGGTGCAGCACATGACAGGATGGGGACGCAGGATGGGTGCAGCACATGACAGGATGGGGACGCAGGATGGGTGCAGCACATGACAGGATGGGGACGCAGGATGGGTGCAGCACATGACAGGATGGGGGAGCAGAATGGGTGCAGCACATGACAGGATGGGGACGCAGGATGGGTGCAGCACATGACAGGATGGGGACGCAGGATGGGTGCAGCACATGACAGGATGGGGACGCAGGATGGGTGCAGCACATGACAGGATGGGGACGCAGGATGGGTGCAGCACATACCAGGATGGGGATGCAGGATGGGTGCAGCACATGACAGGATGGGGATGCAGGATGGGTGCAGCACATGACAGGATGGGGACGCAGGATGGGTGCAGCACATGACAGGATGGGGGCGCAGGATGGGTGCAGCACATGACAGGATGGAGACGCAGGATGGGTGCAGCACATGACAGGATGGGGACGCAGGATGGGTGCAGCACATGACAGGATGGGGACGCAGGATGGGTACAGCACATACCAGGATGGGGACGCAGGATGGGTGCAGCACATGACAGGATGGGGGTGCAGGATGGGTGCAGCACATGACACAATGGGGACGCAGGATGGGTGCAGCACATGACAGGATGAGGACGCAGGATGGGTGCAGCACATGACAGGAAGGGGACGCAGGATGGGTGCAGCACATGACAGGATGGGGACGCAGGATGGGTACAGCACATACCAGGATGGGGACGCAGGATGGGTGCAGCACATGACAGGATGGGGGTGCAGGATGGGTGCAGCACATGACAGGATGGAGACGCAGGATGGGTGCAGCACATGACAGGATGGAGACGCAGGATGGGTGCAGCACATGGCAGGATGGGGACGCAGGATGGGTGCAGCACATGACAGGATGGGGACGCAGGATGGGTGCAGCACATGACAGGATGGGGACGCAGGATGGGTGCAGCACATGACAGGATGGGGACGCAGGATGGGTACAGCACATACCAGGATGGAGACCATATACCAATATAAATGCTCGGCACCCTGGCGTAGAACGGGTTCAATAGCTAGTTAGGTATAAGAATGTTTTTCAGAAACACTAACTATGAAAATAGTGATTGTTCATTTAATAACAGGTGACTTACAGCAGTGGGGTTAAGGTTGTGAAACAGCAGGTTACAAGAGGGGAAGGCTACATAGAACATGAGTGGGAAAAAGCAAAGTTGTGGTGAAAGGGTGTTCCACATGTACGAGGGTTAGTTGCTAATGTTAATGAAAGCTCAACAAAACAAACACCACCTCATCCTATCCAAGCACCACGGACAACATCTGTTGCTGGACAGGCTACTCATTTCATTTCTTTGGCAGCCGCACAGTGGTATGCCTTCTAGATAAGGGCCAGAAAGAAAATGTTCTTCAGTGGATGGCAAGCGCTGCATCAAGTGACTTCTCCTCCTCTTCCTTAACCTTCACATCACACACTGTGCAATCCTCAGAGGTGGCACCCCAATCACAATTCTTTCCCCCAGTGCCCAAAATTTACAAACTCCCAACTGACTGTGAGTAACCTCAGATGGGCCATTTTGAAGAGCTGTTCACACATTGTAATCCATAGGCATCAGAGGTCTGCTCTGAAGAATTACAAACATTTTTTCATGTTGGATCCAGGGCAGAAGTAGGGTCTGAGAAGAATCTAGACCCTCATCACCAGACGTTAACCACCAAGGGTGGAGGTGATCCTGATGAGGATGCCTGTTCATGTTGTCCTTCTCGTCCTCCTCCTCCCTCTACAACTAAGCAGCGAGAGTTTCAGTAGACAGAGAAGCAGGTTGGTGACTCTGATTATGATGTCATCACCGCTCACCATCTTGATCAAGTGCTCAAAGTTTGGGAGAGCCACACAGATGCCAGACATCTCTGCCCAGTCATCAGCTCTTCAGTGTGAAGGCTCAACGGAATGCAGACAGGCATGGTATAGCTGGTATTCAACTACTGCCCTCTGCTGCTCACAAAGTCTTGCCAACATAAGTAACATTGAGCTCTAATGCGTGAAGCAGTCCAGTCAGTGAGCTTGAAGTTGCAAACGCTGCTGCAGCACTGCCAGAGCAGCGGCAGCAGTAGCTGACTTACAGAAATAGGCACACATGCAGCATACTTTCACAAGTAGCTCAGGCAGCTCTGTGTAGGTTTTGAGAAGCCGCTGAACCACTAAGTTGAGCAAGACCAAAGAACAACAATGGAGAACTACAGGAAGATCCAGAATCAACAGGTATAATTACTTCAAAGAAAACTATAAGTAATGCACTCAATCTCTAAGACCTGTATACACACTCACTGCACAAGACTCCATTGCTAAACAAAAAGCATGTTTAGTATGCTTAAAGTTCGTGTAATAACTAGGGTTGAGCGAAACGGATCGTTCATTTTCAAAAGTCACCGACTTTTGGCACAGTCGGGTTTCACGAAACCCGACCCGACCCCTGTGTGGGGTCGGCCATGCGGTACGCGACTTTCGCGCCAAAGTCGCGTTTCAATGACGCTAAAAGCGCCATTTCTCAGCCAATGAAGGTGGACGCAGAGTGTGGGTAGCGTGATGACATAGGTCCTGGTCCCCACCATCTTAGAGAAGGGCATTGCAGTGATTGGCTTGCTGTCTGCGGCGTCACAGGGGCTATAAAGAGGCGTTCCTGCCGACCGCCATCTTACTGCTGCTGATCTGAGCATAGGGAGAGGTTGCTGCCGCTTCGTCAGAAGCAGGGATAGCGTTAGGCAGGGTCCATTAACCACAAAACCGCTTGTGCTGTAGCGATTTCCACTGTCCAACACCACCTTTTGTTTGCAGGGACAGTGGAAGCTACATTTTTTTTCCTCAGCGCTGTAGCTCATTGGGCTGCCCTAGAAGGCTCCCTGATAGCTGGGCAGCACGGTGGCGCAGTGGTTAGCACTACAGCCTTGCAGCGCTGGGGTCCTGGGTTCTAATCCCACCTAGGACAACATCTGCAAAGAGTTTGTATGTTCTCTCCGTGTTTGCGTGGGTTTCCTCCGGGCACTCCGGTTTCCTCCCACATTCCAAAGACATACTGATAGGGATTCTAGATTGTGAGCCCCATCAGGGACAGTGATGATAATGTGTGCAAAACTGTAAAGCGCTGCGGAATATGTTAGCGCTATATAAAAATAAAGATCAATCAAAAATAAAGATCAATAGCTGCATTTCTGTGTGTACGCCGCTGTGCAAACCAACTGCTTTTTTCAAAGCACAAATCCTGTTGTTCCTTCCTTTCTGCACAGCTATCTTTTTTGTGAGATTACTGCAGGGAGATAGTAATTGTAGGACAGTCCCTTTTTTTTTTCTCCCTAAAAAAATAAGTTGTGGAAGATTAAGATTGGCATTTCTGCTAGAGTGCCAGTCCTGTGTGTGCCATCTCTCTTAAATAGTGGGCCATAGAAAGCCTAGTGTTTTTTTTTTTTAAATTTGGTATCTAAATTCTCCCTGAAAAAAAAACCGTGGGAGATTAATATTGGCCTTTCTGCTTGTGTGCCAGTCCTGAGTGTGCCATCTCTCTTAAATAGTGGGCCATAGAAAGCCTATTTTTTTTTTTTTTAATTTGGTATCTAAATTCTCCCTGAAAAAAAAAACAGTGGGAGATTAATATTGGCCTTTCTGCTTGTCTGCCAGTCCTGAGTGTGCCATCTCTCTTAAATAGTGGGCCATAGAAAGCCTAGTGTTTTTTTTTTAATTTGGTATCTAAATTCTCCCTGAAAAAAAAAACCGTGGGAGATTAATATTGGCCTTTCTGCTTGTGTGCCAGTCCTGAGTGTGCCATCTCTCTTAAATAGTGGGCCATAGAAAGCCTTTTTTTTTTTTTTTTTAATTTGGTATCTAAATTCTCCCTGAAAAAAAAACAGTGGGAGATTAATATTGACCTTTCTGCTTGTCTGCCAGTCCTGAGTGTGCCATCTCTCTTAAATAGTGGGCCATAGAAAGCCTAGTGTTTTTTTTTTAATTTGGTATCTAAATTCTCCCTGAAAAAAAAAACAGTGGGAGATTAATATTGGCCTTTCTGCTTGTCTGCCAGTCCTGAGTGTGCCATCTCTCTTAAATAGTGGGCTGTTGTGAATTCTGTTTTCGAACTCCCTCCTGTGGTCATGAATGGTACTTCGGCAAGTTCTGTCCATGGACTCCCTCTGGTGGCTGTGAGTGGAGCTGCTGCTTCTGAGGTTACTTCCACAGGTGACGTAGTTTATTCTTTGGCTGGCTGTTCTATTTAACTCCACTCAGATCGTTACTCCATGCCAGCTGTCAATGTTCTTGTACTGGTTCAGTTTGCTCTTGGATCTTTCTGGTGACCTGTCTACTCCAGCAGAAGCTAAGTCCCTGCTAGCTAATTATTTGTTCATTGTTTCCTTGTCCAGTTGGCTATCATGATTTTGTCTTGCTAGCTGAAATCTCTGGGATGCAGAGTGGCACCTCCGCACCGTGAGTCGGTGCGGAGGTCTTTTTGCACACTCTGCGTGTTTTTTTTGTAGTTTTTTGTGCTGACCGCAAAGATACCTTTTCTATCCTCAGTCTGTTTAGTAAGTCTGGCCTCCCTTTGCTGAAACTTGTTTCATCTCTGTGTTTGTGACTTTCATCTTAACTCACAGTCAATATATGTGGGGGGCTGCCTTTTCCTTTGGGGAATTTCTCTGAGGCAAGGTAGGCTTTATTTTCTATCTTTAGGGCTAGTTAGCTCTTAGGCTGTGAAGAGGCGTCTAGGTCTTGTTAGGTATGCTCCACGGCTATTTCTAGTTGTGTGATAGGATTAGGGGTTGCGGTCAGCAGAGTTCCCACTTCCCAGAGCTTGTCCTGTGTGAGTTTAACCATCAGGTCGTTCCGGGTGCTCTTAACCACCAGGTCCTTAACAGTACAGCTGGCCCAAAGTATTAATGCATCTCAATAGAGGGATAAGAGAAGTTTTGAGACCATATTTTTTTCTCTGCAGTGTTTTTTGTCTTTCTTTTCCCCTTAACCTCTGGGTGGTTCAGAACACAGGTGTAGATATGGACATTCAGGGTCTGTCCTCTTGTGTGGATCATCTCACGGCAAGGGTACAAAACATTCAAGATTTTGTGGTTCAGAATCCGATGTTAGAGCCTAGAATTCCAGTTCCTGATTTGTTTTCTGGGGATAGATCTAAATTCCTGAATTTCAAAAATAATTGTAAACTGTTTCTAGCTTTGAAACCCCGTTCCTCTGGTGACCCCGTTCAACAAGTAAAAATCATTATTTCTTTGTTGCGTGGTGACCCTCAAGACTGGGCATTTTCCCTTGCGCCAGGAGATCCTGCATTGCGTGATGTTAATGCGTTTTTTCTGGCGCTTGGATTGCTTTATGATGAACCAAATTCAGTGGATCAGGCAGAGAAAATCTTACTGGCTTTGTGTCAGGGTCAGGATGAAGCGGAGGTGTACTGTCAGAAGTTTAGGAAGTGGTGTGTGCTTACTCAGTGGAATGAGTGTGCCCTGGCGGCAATTTTCAGAAAGCGTCTTTCTGAAGCCCTTAAGGATGTCATGGTGGGATTTCCCACGCCTGCTGGTCTGAATGAGTCTATGTCCTTGGCCATTCAGATCGATCGGCGCTTGCATGAGCGCAAAGCTGTGCACCATTTGGCGGTATTCTCTGAGCATAGGCCTGAGCCTATGCAATGTGATAGGACTTTGACCAGAGCTGAACGGCAAGAACACAGACGTCGGAATGGGCTGTGTTTTTACTGTGGTGATTCCACTCATGCTATCTCCGATTGTCCTAAGCGCACTAAGCGGTTCGCTAGATCTGCCACCATTGGTACGGTAGAGTCTAAATTTCTTTTGTCCGTTACTCTGATTTGCTCTCTGTCGTCCTATTCTGTTATGGCATTTGTGGATTCAGGCGCTGCCCTGAATTTGATGGACTTGGAGTTTGCCAGGCGCTGTGGTTTTTTCTTGGAGCCCTTGCAGTATCCTATTCCATTGAGAGGAATTGATGCTACGCCTTTGGCCAAGAATAAGCCTCAGTACTGGACTCAATTGACCATGTGCATGGCTCCTGCACATCAGGAGGATATTCGCTTTTTGGTGTTGCATAATCTGCATGATGTGGTCGTTTTGGGGTTGCCATGGCTACAGGTCCATAATCCAGTATTGGATTGGAAATCTATGTATGTGTCCGGCTGGGGTTGTCAGGGGGTACATGGTGATGTTCCATTGCTGTCAATTTCGCCTTCCACTCCTTCTGAAGTCCCTGAGTTTTTGTCAGATTACCGGGATGTATTTGCAGAGCCCAAATCCGGTGCCTTACCTCCTCATAGGGATTGCGATTGTGCTATTAATTTGATTCCTGGTAGTAAGATTCCTAAGGGTCGACTGTTTAATTTATCTGTGCCAGAGCACGCCGCTATGCGGAGTTATATAAATGAATCCTTGGAGAAAGGTCATATTTGCCCGTCGTCATCACCGTTGGGAGCAGGGTTCTTTTTTGTGGCCAAGAAGGATGGCTCTTTGAGACCTTGTATTGATTACCACCTTCTTAATAAGATCACAGTCAAATTTCAGTACCCTTTGCCGCTGCTGTCTGATTTGTTTGCTCGGATTAAGGGGGCTAGTTGGTTCACCAAGATAGATCTTCGAGGGGCGTATAATCTTGTGCGAATTAAACAGGGCGATGAATGGAAAACAGCATTTAATACGCCCGAGGGCCATTTTGAGTACCTGGTTATGCCATTCGGGCTTTCTAATGCTCCATCTGTGTTTCAGTCCTTTATGCATGACATCTTCCGAGAGTACCTGGATAGATTCATGATTGTATATTTGGATGATATTTTGGTCTTTTCGGATGATTGGGAGTCTCATGTGAAGCAGGTCAGAATGGTGTTCCAGGTCCTTCGTGCGAATTCCTTGTTTGTGAAGGGGTCGAAATGTCTCTTTGGGGTTCAGAAGGTTTCATTTTTGGGTTTCATTTTTTCCCCTTCTACTATCGAGATGGATCCTGTTAAAGTTCAGGCCATTTATGATTGGACTCAGCCTACATCTGTGAAGAGCCTGCAGAAGTTCCTGGGCTTTGCTAATTTTTACCATCGCTTCATCGCTAATTTTTCTAGTGTTGT
Source organism: Ranitomeya imitator (assembly GCF_032444005.1). Lineage (NCBI taxonomy): Eukaryota > Metazoa > Chordata > Amphibia > Anura > Dendrobatidae > Ranitomeya > Ranitomeya imitator. The sequence continues at coordinate 328,885,037 of NC_091285.1, read as the reverse complement.
TAAACCATTGACTGATTTGACCAAGAAAAGTGCTGATGTTGTCAATTGGTCCTCGGCGGCTGTAGAGGCTTTTCAGGAGTTGAAGCATCGTTTTTCTTCTGCCCCTGTGTTGTGCCAGCCAGATGTTTCGCTCCCGTTTCAGGTCGAGGTTGATGCTTCTGAGATTGGAGCAGGGGCTGCTTTGTCGCAAAGAAGTTCTGATGGCTCGATGATGAAACCATGTGCCTTCTTTTCTAGAAAATTCTCGCCTGCTGAGCGCAATTATGATGTTGGCAATCGAGAGTTGTTGGCCATGAAGTGGGCATTCGAGGAGTGGCGACATTGGCTTGAAGGAGCCAAGCATCACGTGGTGGTCTTGACGGATCACAAGAATTTGACTTATCTCGAGTCTGCCAAACGGTTGAATCCTAGACAGGCTCGATGGTCGCTATTTTTCTCCCGTTTTGATTTTGTGGTTTCATACCTTCCGGGCTCTAAGAATGTGAAGGCTGATGCCCTGTCAAGGAGTTTTGTGCCTGACTCTCCGGGTGTTTCTGAGCCGGCGGGTATTCTCAAAGAGGGGTAATTTTGTCTGCCATCTCCCCTGATTTGCGGCTCGTGCTGCAGAAGTTTCAGGCTGATAGACCTGACTGTTGTCCAGCGGAGAAACTGTTTGTCCCTGATAGATGGACTAGTAGAGTTATCTCTGAGGTTCATTGTTCGGTGTTGGTGGGTCATCCTGGAATCTTTGGTACCAGAGATTTGGTGGCTAGATCCTTTTGGTGGCCTTCTTTGTCACGGGATGTGCGTTCTTTTGTGCAGTCCTGTGGGGTTTGTGCTCGGGCTAAGCCCTGCTGTTCCTGTGCCAGTGGGTTGCTTTTGCCCTTGCCGGTCCCGAAGAGGCCCTGGACGCATATTTCCATGGATTTTATTTCAGATCTCCCTGTCTCTCAAAGGATGTCGGTCATTTGGGTGGTTTGGGATCGCTTCTCTAAGATGGTCCATTTGATACCCTTGTCTAAATTGCCTTGCTCCTCTGATTTGGTGCCATTGTTTTTCCAGCATGTGGTTTGTTTGCATGGCATTCCGGAGAACATAGTCTTCGACAGAGGTTCTCAGTTTGTTTCGAGGTTTTGGCGGTCCTTTTGTGCTAAGATGGGCATTGATTTGTCTTTTTCTTCGGCTTTCCATCCTCAGACAAATGGCCAAACCAAACTAACTAATCAGACTTTGGAGACATATCTGAGATGCTTTGTTTTTGCTGATCAGGATGATTGGGTGTCCTTCTTGCCTTTGGATGAGTTCGCCCTTTATAATCGGGCCAGCTCAGCTACTGTAGTTTCGCCTTTTTTCTGTAATTCTGGTTTCCATCCTCGTTTCTCTTCAGGGCAGGTTGAGCCTTCGGACTGTCCTGGTGTGGATACGGTGGTGGACAGGTTGCAGCAGATTTGGACTCATGTGGTTGACAATTTGACGTTGTCCCAGGAGAAGGCTCAACGTTTCGCTAACCGCCGGCGCTGTGTTGGTCCCCGACTTCGTGTTGGGGATTTGGTTTGGTTGTAATCTCGTCATGTTCCTATGAAGGTTTCCTCTCCTAAGTTTAAGCCTCGTTTCATTGGGCCATATAAGATTTCTGAAGTTCTTAATCCTGTGTCATTTCGTTTGGAACTTCCAGCTTCTTTTGCCATCCATAATGTCTTTCATAGGTCGTTATTGCGGAGATACGTGGCGCCTATGGTTCCTTCCGTTGATCCTTCTGCCACGGTGTTGGTCGAGGGGGAGTTGGAGTATGTGGTGGAGAAGATTTTGGATTCTCGTATTTCGAGACGGAAAATCCAGTACCTGGTCAAGTGGAAGGGTTATGGTCAGGAACATAATTCCTGGCTTTTTGCCTCTGATGTTCATGCTGCCGATCTAGTTCGTGCCTTTCATTTGGCTCGTCCTGATCGGCCTGGGGGCTCTGGTGAGGGTTCGGTGACCCCTCCTCAAGGGGGGGGGGTACTGTTGTGAATTCTGTTTTCGAACTCCCTCCTGTGGTCATGAATGGTACTTCGGCGAGTTCTGTCCATGGACTCCCTCTGGTGGCTGTGAGTGGAGCTGCTGCTTCTGAGGTTCCTTCCACAGGTGACGTAGTTTATTCTTTGGCTGGCTGTTCTATTTAACTCCACTCAGATCGTTACTCCATGCCAGCTGTCAATGTTCTTGTACTGGCTCAGTTCGCTCTTGGATCTTTCTGGTGACCTGTCTACTGCAGCAGAAGCTAAGTCCCTGCTAGCTAATTATTTGTTCATTGTTTCCTTCTCCAGTTGGCTATCATGATTTTGTCTTGCTAGCTGGAAGCTCCGGGATGCAGAGTGGCACCTCCGCACCGTGAGTCGGTGCGGAGGTCTTTTTGCACACTCTGCGTGTTTTTTTTGTAGTTTTTTGTGCTGACCGCAAAGATACCTTTTCTATCCTCAGTCTGTTTAGTAAGTCTGGCCTCCCTTTGCTGAAACTTGTTTCATCTCTGTGTTTGTGACTTTCATCTTAACTCACAGTCAATATAAGTGGGGGGCTGCCTTTTCCTTTGGGGAATTTCTCTGAGGCAAGGTAAGCTTTATTTTCTATCTTTAGGGCTAGTTAGCTCTTAGGCTGTGAAGAGGCGTCTAGGTCATGTTAGGTACGCTCCACGGCTATTTCTAGTTGTGTGATAGGATTAGGGGTTGTGGTAAGCAGAGTTCCCACTTCCCAGAGCTTGTTCTGTGTGAGTTTAACCATCAGGTCGTTCCGGGTGCTCTTAACCACCAGGTCCATAACAGTGGGCCATAGAAAGCCTAGTGTTTTTTTTTTAAATTTGGTATCTAAATTCTCCCTGGAAAAAAAACAAAACAGTGGGAGATTAATATTGGCCTTTCTGCTTGTGTGCCAGTCCTGAGTGTGCCATCTCTCTTAATTAGTGGGCCATAGAAAGCCTAGTGTTTTTTTTTTAAATTTGGTATCTAAATTCTCCCTGAAAAAAAAAACAGTGGGAGATTAATATTTGCCTTTCTGCTTTTCTGCCAGTCCTGAGTGTGCCATCTCTCTTAAATAGTGGGCCATAGAAAGCCTATTTTTTTTTTTAAATTTGGTATCTAAATTCTCCCTGAAAAAATAAAAAAAACGTGGGAGATTAAAATTGGCTTTTCTGCTTGTGTGCCAGTCCTGAGTGTGCCATCTCTCTTAAATAGTGGGCCATAGAAAGCCTAGTGTTTTTTTTTTAAATTTGGTATCTAAATTCTCCGTGAAAAAAAAAACAAAACAGTGGGAGATTAATATTGGCCTTTCTGCTTGTGTGCCAGTCCTGAGTGTGCCATCTCTCTTAATTAGTGGGCCATAGAAAGCCTAGTGTTTTTTTTTTTATTTGGTATCTAACTTCTCCGTGAAAAAATTAAAAAAAAACAGTGGGAGATAAATATTGGCCTTTCTGCTTGTGTGCCAATCCTGAGTGTGCCATCTCTCTTAAATAGTGGGCCATAGAAAGCCTAGTTTTTTTTTTTTAATTTGGTATCTAAATTCTCCCTGAAAAAAAAAACAGTGGGAGATTAATATTGGCCTTTCTGCTTGTCTGCCAGTCCTGAGTGTGCCATCTCTCTTAAATAGTGGGCCATAGAAAGCCTTTTTTTTTTAATTTGGTATCTAAATTCTCCCTGAAAAAAAAAACAGTGGGAGATTAATATTGGCCTTTCTGCTTGTGTGCCAGTCCTGAGTGTGCCATATCTCTTAAATAGTGGGCCATAGAAAGCCTAGTGTTTTTTTTTTTAAATTTGGTATCTAAATTCTCACTGAAAAAAAAAACAGTGGGAGATTAATATTGGCCTTTCTGCTTGTATGCCAGTCCTGAGTGTGCCATCTCTCTTAAATAGTAAGCCATAGAAAGCCTAGTGTTTATTTTTTTTAAAATTTGGTATCTAAATTCTCCCTGAAAAAAAAAACAGTGGGAGATTAATATTTGCCTTTCTGCTTTTCTGCCAGTCCTGAGTGTGCCATCTCTCTTAAATAGTGGGCCATAGAAAGCCTATTTTTTTTTTTAAATTTGGTATCTAAATTCTCCCTGAAAAAATAAAAAAATGTGGGAGATTAAAATTGGCTTTTCTGCTTGTGTGCCAGTCCTGAGTGTGCCATCTCTCTTAAATAGTGGGCCATAGAAAGCCTAGTGTTTTTTTTTAAATTTGGTATCTAAATTCTCCCTGAAAAAAAAAAACAGTGGGAGATTAATATTGGCCTTTCTGCTTGTCTGCCAGTCCTGAGTGTGCCATCTCTCTTAAATAGTGGGCCATAGAAAGCCTAGTGTTTATTTTTTAAATTTGGTATCTAAATTCTATATACTAATGAACCAAATGCGCTCATGAACCAAGTGGAATGCAGAGGCTTAGACGGAACCACTGGCGTACAGTTAAGTACAGTAAGTATAAGAGGCCAAAGAGTGAATAGTATACTGGAAGTCTCCTATTACGGTGACATGAGGATATGTCCACTATGGACCGACAGCAATGGAGTGCCTGCAATGAGTGTAACATCCACTTACTGGTATAGAAGGTCCGAGTGGCTGTGGAGAGCAGTGGGGGTCCCAGACTAACGTCGGCTGATGTGCTGGGCTGCCTACCCATAGGGGCAGGTCTGAACTAAAGGGGGGGCGGAGGCTATATTAGAACGGATCTTTCAGGGAACTCCAGCCCTGACGAAGAAGGAGTACCTCCTTCGAAACGCGTTGGATTGGTTCCCCCTGTTGCCAAGCCCGCCCTATCCGTGACGTCACGATCCTAGCCACGCCCCCTCCACACACCGCTATCGCTCCGGCGTTGCTTCCGGCTGGGACACGCCAGGAGTCGGCGGTTCTTACCTATCCAGACGCCCCAGCGTTCAGCGCCTGTTCTGGAAACAGCCGGTCCCAGGACTCTACGGCCATCTCATATTGCAGCCCAGCACATCAGCCGACGTTAGTCTGGGACCCCCACTGCTCTCCACAGCCACTCGGACCTTCTATACCAGTAAGTGGATGTTACACTCATTGCAGGCACTCCATTGCTGTCGGTCCATAGTGGACATATCCTCATGTCACCGTAATAGGAGACTTCCAGTATACTATTCACTCTTTGGCCTCTTATACTTACTGTACTTAACTGTACGCCAGTGGTTCCGTCTAAGCCTCTGCATTCCACTTGGTTCATGAGCGCAGGTGGTTCATTAGTATATAGTTTTTTCTTTCAGACAGGGTATAGCACACACCCTGCCACCCCACCAGCAGCTCTGTCCTCTTCTCTCTTCCCCCCCCTCCCTCGTTTTTTTCCCCTCATCCTCCTTTATTAGCCTATTCCCCTATTTCCTCCATCGTCCGTAGTGTACAGCGCCAGTGTTTATTACTTGGTATCTAAATTCTCCCTGAAAAAAAAAAAAACAGTGGGAGATTAATATTGGCCTTTGTGCTTGAGTGACAGTCCTGCGTGTGTGGCATCTCTCTCATTTGGTGCCACAGATAACAGAGTGTGTAACATCGTGCCTGATTTTCCTTGCGATCTCACCCACCTATAAAGGGATATCTAAATCATACAGAAGTTAGAGTTCACCTTGTAAGTTGTTTGACAGTAACAAATACCGTTAGTTTGGTGACGTTTTTGAAATAATGAGGAAGTCTGGTGGAAGAGGTCGTGGCCGTGGGCGTTCATTGCCAGCTGGTAATGATGGTAGTGGTAGTGGATAGTGTTGAGCGATACCGTCCGATACTTGAAAGTATCGGTATCGGATAGTATCGGCCGATACCCGAAAAGTATCGGATATCGCCGATACCGATATCCGATACCAATACAAGTCAATGGGACACCAAGTATCGGAAGGTATCCTGATGGTTCCCAGGGTCTGAAGGAGAGGAAACTCTCCTTCAGGCCCTGGGATCCATATTAACCCCTTCACCCCCGGAGCTTTTTCCGCTTTTTCATTTTCGTTTTTTGCTCCCCTCCTTCCCAGAGCCATAACTTTTTTATTTTTCCGTCAATATGGCCATGTGAGGGCTTATTTTTTGCGGGACGAGATGTACTTTTGAACGATACCATAGATTTTACCATGCCATGTAACAGAAAACGGGAAAAAAATTCCAAGTGTGATGAAATTGCAAAAAAAGTGCAATCTCACACTTGTTTTTTGTTTGGCTTTTTTGCTAGGTTCACTAAATGCTAAAACTAACCTGCCATTATGATTCTCCAGGTCATTATGAGTTCATAGACACCAAACATGTCTAGGTTATTTTATAGCTAAGTGGTGAAAAAAATTTCCAAATTTTGCTAAAAAAAAAAAAAAAATTGCGCAATTTTCCGATACCCGTAGCGTCTCCAATTTTCGTGATCTGGGGTCAGGTGAGGGCTTATTTTTTGCGTGCCGAGCTGGCGTTTTTAATGATACCATTTTGGTGTAGATACGTTCTTTTGATCGCCCGTTATTGCATTTTAATGCAATGTTGCGGCGACCAAAAAAACTTAATTTTGGCGTTTTGATTTTTTTTCTCGCTACGTCATTTAGCGGTCAGGTTAATCCTTTGTTTTTATTGATAGATCGGGCGATTCTGAACGCGGCGATACCAAATATGTGTATGTTTGATTTTTTTTTTATTGTTTTATTTTGATTGGGGCGAAAGGGGGGTGATTTGAACTTTTATATATTTTTAATTTTTTTTATATTTTTAATCACTTTTTTTTTTTAATTTTAACATGCTTCAATAGCCTCCATGGGAGGCTAGAAGCATGCATAACTCGATCGGCTCTGCTACATAGAGGTGAAGTACAGATCACCTCTATGTAGCAGAAATGCAGGGTTGCTTTGAACGCCGACCACAGGGTGGCGCTCAAAGCAATCGGCCATCAAGGAGACCTCTGGTTGTTATGGCGATGCACTGCTGACCCCCGATCATGTGACGGGAGCGCTAGTTAAATGCCGCTGTCAGCGCTTGACGGCGGCATTTAACTAGTTAATGAGCGCGGGCGGATCGCGATTCTGCTCGCGCTCATTGCGCGCACATGTCAGCTGTACAAAACAGCTGACATGTCGCAGCTTTGAGGTGGGCTCACCGCCGGAGCCCACCTCAAAGCAGGGGATCTGCCAGCTGACGTACTATTCCGTCAGCTGGCAGAAAGGGGTTAATGTGTAAAATAAAGAATTAAAATAAAAAATATTGATATATTCACCTCTCCGGTGGCCCCTGGACATCACCGCGGGTAACCGGCAGGCTTCTTTGTTTAAAATGAGCGCGTTTAGGACCTGAGAATGACGTCGCGGCTTCTGATTGGTCGCGTGCCGCTCATGTGACCGCCACGCGACCAATCAGAAGCCGCGACGTCATTCGCAGGTCCTAAATTTCTAGAATGAGGAGTTTAGCGCCTGAGAATGACGTCGCGGCTTGTGATTGGTCGCGTGGCGGTCACATGAGCGGCACGCGACCAATCAGAAGCCGCGACGTCATTCTCAGGTCCTAAACGCGCTCATTTTAAACAAAGAAGCCTGCCGGTTACCAGCAGTGATGTCCAGGGGCCGCCGGAGAGGTGAATATATCAATATTTTTTATTTTAATTCTTTATTTTACACATCACTATGGATCGGATACCGATTCCCGATACCACAAAAGTATCGGAACTCGGTATTGGAATTCCGATACCGCAAGTATCGGCCGATACCCGATACTTGCGGTATCGGAATGCTCAACACTAGTAGTGGAGCATCGGGTGGTCAAGGGAAAAACAATATAGCACCTAAGTCTCGAGCTGTGGAGCCAGGTTCGTCATCTGGCTACACAAGGCCTCGAACGCTCCCTTTTCTGGGAGTAGGAAAACCGCTTTTAAAGCCGGAGCAGCAAGAGCAAGTTTTGGCTTACCTTGCTGACTCAGCCTCTAGCTCTTTTGCCTCCTCTTCTGAAACTGGTAAATGTAAAAGCAGCGCGTCGTTAGTGGATGTTCACTGTCAGGGACAAGTCGCTTCCTTGTCCTGTTCAGCAAAATCATCAACAGAGAAGGATGCAGCAGGCGACACAATGGGTTACTCCATGGAGCTCTTTACACATACCATCCCTGGCTTAGAAAGTGAAACAGTTAACAGGCCATGCCCATTACAAGTTGAATCTGATATGGAGTGCACTGATGCACAGCCACAGCCAGACTACTATGCTGGTCCTTTGACTCAGACCACAGCATTGCCCTCGCAGGGTACTGATCCAGAATCAGACCCTGATGAGACTATGGTGCCCCGTCACGAACGCTATACCACCGACTTACACGGTGACACAGACGAAGTTGCACACGAGCTAGAAGAGGAGGTTATAGATGACCCAGTTGTTGACCCAGATTGGCAGCCATTGGGGGAACAGGGTGCAGGCGGCAGTAGTTCTGAAGCGGAGGAGGAGGGGCCGCAGCAGGCATCAACATCGCAACAGGTTCCATCTGCCGGGTCCGTATCTGGCCCAAAACGCGTGGCAAAGCCAAAACCTGTTGGAGGACAGCGTGGCCATCCGGTTAAAGCTCAGTCTGCAATGCCTGAAAAGGGATCCGATGCTAGAAAGAGTGCAGTCTGGCATTTTTTTAAACAACATCCAATTGATCAGCGCAAAGTCATCTGTCAAAAATGTTCAACTACCTTAAGCAGAGGTCAGAATCTGAAAAGTCTAAATACAAGTTGCATGCATAGACATTTAACCACCATGCATTTGCAAGCCTGGACTAACTACCAAACGTCCCTTAAGGTTGTAGCACCCTCGGCCAATGAAGCTAGTCAGCAACGCTACATCCCTTCCGTCAGTGTAAGGCCACCATTTTCCGCACCACCTGCAGTATCTGTGCAGGTTTCTTTGCCAGGCCAAAGCAGTCAGGGTCAGGGAATCACCAGTTTCGTAGTAGGAAACACTGCATCTAGGGCACTGGCGGCAACAATACCGTCTCCAACCGTCTCTCAGTCTGCCATGTCCACCGGCACCCCCGCTAGTTCCACGATCTCCAGCTCTCCAGTCCAGCTCACCCTACATGAGACTCTGGTTAGAAAAAGGAAGTACTTAGCCTCGCATCCGCGTACACAGGGTTTGAAAGCCCACATAGCTAGACTAATCTCGTTAGAGATGATGCCCTACCGGTTAGTTGAAAGCAAAGCTTTCAAAGCCCTGATGGACTACGCTGTACCACGCTACGAGCTACCAAGTCGACACTTCTTTTCGAGAAAAGCCATCCCAGCCCTCCACCAGCATGTTAAAGAGCGCATCGTCCATGCACTCAGGCAATCTGTGAGTACAAAGGTGCACCTGACAACAGATGCATGGACCAGTAGGCATGGCCAGGGACGTTACGTGTCCATCACGGCACACTGGGTGAATGTGGTGGATGCAGGGTCCACAGGGGACAGCAATTTTGGGACCGTTCTGCCTAGCCCACGGTCTAGGAAACAGTTGGCTGTAGCCGTTCGCACCCCCTCCTCCTCCTCGTCCTCTTGCAGAAGCGAGAGCTCGTCCACAGACCGCAGTCGCCCAACCACTCCATCCGCAGCTGCCACTGTTGCACACCAGTTGTCCCATTATGGGGCAGCTACTGGCAAGCGTCAGCAGGCTGTATTGGCTATGAAGTGTTTGGGCGACAACAGACACACCGCGGAAGTTCTGTCCGAGTTCTTGCAGAAAGAAACGCAGTCGTGGCTGGGCACTGTAGATCTTGAGGCAGGCAAGTGTTGTGAATTCTGTGGCAGAGCTCCCTCCTGTGGTCACAAGTGGTACTTCGGCTGATTCTCTCTATGAGCTTCCGTTGGTGGAGGAGAGTGGTACTGCGGCTTCTGAGTTTCCTTCCTCAGGTGATGTGGGGAAGTCGTTAGGTGCTGCTCTATTTAACTCCAACTAGTGCTTTGATCCTGGCCTCCAGTCAATGTTCTAGTATAGGACTTGCTTCCTCCTGGATCGTTCCTGTGGCCTGCTGCTCTGCATAGCTAAGTTCCGCTTTTGTTATTTTGTTTGCTGTTTTTTTCTGTCCAGCTTGCTTTTTTGGTTTTTCTTGCTCGCTGGAAGCTCTGGGACGCAGAGGGTGTACCTCCGTGCCGTTAGTCGGTACGGAGGGTCTTTTTGCCCCCTTTGCGTGGTTGTTTGTAGGGTTTTGTGTTGACCGCAAAGTTACCTTTCCTATCCTCGCTCTGTTCAGAAAGTCGGGCCTCACTTTGCTAAATCTATTTCATCTCTACGTTTGTCTTTTCATCTTAACTCACAGTCATTATATGTGGGGGCTGCCTTTTCCTTTGGGGTATTTCTCTGAGGCAAGGTAGGCTTATTTTCTATCTTCAGGCTAGCTAGTTTCTCAGGCTGTGCCGAGTTGCATAGGGAGCGTTAGGCGCAATCCACGGCTGCCTCTAGTGTGGTTGGAGAGGATTAGGGATTGCGGTCAGCAGAGTTCCCACGTCTCAGAGCTCGTTCTATGTTTTTGGGTTATTGTCAGGTCACTGTATGTGCTCTGACTTCTATGTCCATTGTGGTACTGAATTACCTTATCATAACAGGCAAGGTAGTGTGAGTGATAACGGAAGGAATTTCATGGCTGCCATCTCCCTTTCCCAACTGAAACACATTCCTTGACTGGCTCACACCTTAAGCCTGGTGGTGCAGTGCTTCCTGAAAAGTTATCCGGGGTTATCCGACCTGCTCCTCAAAGTGCGCGGACTTTGCTCGCATATCCGCCGTTCGCCCGTACACTCCAGCCGTATGCAGACCTATCAGCCGTCTTTGAACCTTCCCCAGCATCGCCTAATCATAGACGTTGCAACAAGGTGGAACTCAACACTGCACATGCTTCAGAGACTGTGCGAACAGAGGCGTGCTGTTATGTATTTGTGGGAGGATACACATACACAGGCAGGCAGTAGGATGGCAGACATGGAGTAGTCAGGTGTGCAGTGGTCGAAGATACAAGACATGTGTCAAGCCCTTCAGTGTTTTGAGGAATGCACACGGCTGGTTAGTGCAGACAACGCCATAATAAGCATGAGCATCCCCCTAATGCATCTGCTGATGCAAAGTTTGACACACATAAAGGAGCAGGCATCTGCAGCAGAGTAAGAGGAAAGCCTTGATGACAGTCAGCCATTGTCTGGTCAGGGCAGTGTACAGGATGAGGTAGCGGGCGAACAGGAGGAGGAGGACGAGGAGGATGATGGGGATGAGTATTTTTTTAATGAGGAAGCTTTTCCGGGGCCACTGGAAATTGGTGGCGTGGCAAGGCCGGGTTCTGTTTTTTTGAGGGACACAAGTGACGTAGATTTGCCTGAAACAGCCCCTCAACCCAGCACAACCGCAGATTTGACAACTGGAACTTTGGTCCACATGGCGGATTATGCCTTACGTATCCTCAAAAGGGACACACGCATTACTAAAATGATGAACGATGACGATTACTGGTTGGCCTGCCTCCTTGATCCTCGCTATAAAGGCAAATTGCAAAATATTATGCCACATGAGAACTTGGAACTAATATTAGCAACCAAACAATCAACTCTTGTTGACCGTTTGCTTCAGGCATTCCCAGCACACAGCGCCCGTGATCGTTCTCACACGAGCTGCAGGGGGTAGCAGACCAGAGGTGTTAGAGGTGCAGAAATCAGAAGTGGCGTTGGACAGAGGGGTTTTCTGACCAGGTTGTGGAGTGATTTTGCTATGACCGCAGACAGGACCAGGTACTGCAGCATCAATTCAAAGTGACAGGAGACAACATTTGTCCAGTATGGCTACTAACTATTTTTCATCCCTTATCGATGTTCTCCCTCAACCGTCATTCCCATTTGATTACTGGGCATCCAAATTAGACACCTGGCCAGAATTGGCAGAATATGCATTGCAGGAGCTTGATTGCCCGGCAGCTAGTGTCCTATCAGAAAGAGTATTCAGTGCTGCAGGTTCAATATTAACCGAAAAAAGGACTCGTCTGGCTACCCAAAATGTTGATGATCTAACCTTCATTAAAATGAACCACAACTGGATTTCAAATTCTTTTGCCCCACCTTGCCCGGCTGACACCTAGCTTTCCTATGAAAAGGTCTTGCTTGTGGACTAATCTGACTGACTTTTCCAATCGCGTAATTTGCAGCAGCTGATTGTCCAGCATACAACATGTTTGCACCTCCCAAAATGGCCAAACTCCCCCCACGGGGCCGTGGTCTCGCCACTTGGCGCAAGCACCTGTGAGAGTACCGTTTGTCTGAAGAGGTGGGTGTGCCCGCTTTTGGTCGACGGCACTGCCACTGGGTCCCTCATAGTACAATAAAGTGTCTCTGGCGGTGGTGGTGCGCACCCAACGTCAGACACACTGTTGTAACATGAGGGGCCCTGGGCCTGTACCGCCGGCCACAAGAGATTCCCCCCCCAGCTCAAACATTGCTCTACCACTTGCACAATTATCTATCACAGTTCCACCAATGTTTAGTCTATGCGCTGACATCATTCAATGCCTGGCACTGACAATACCATTGTGTTGACATGTATAATGGTACTCAACATAGTCAGGGGCAGTGTCCTATATTTACACCAGTAAATAATTAGCGCCAAATTATTAGGTCTAAAACTCAGTAGAGGAGCCCACCCCTGTACCTAAGTATTCCACCCTTTTGTGTTTTGGTTTTGTTGTAATGCGAGACATTAACATCTATTTATTTTTTTGGAGTACTAACTGGCAGATACTCATTACAATCGGCCTCCGCTGACAACACCAATGCTGCCTGCGTACCCCTGCAAGAGAATTGCAAGTGCCTACAGCCAAATTTTGTTATGTTAGGCCTACTACGCCTGTCTGCGGTCCCTCCTTCCACTAGTCCTCCACTGACCAGACCACTGCTGCCCGTGTACCCCTGGAATCAATTTTAAAGTGCCTACAGCCATATTTTGTTATGTTAGGCCTACTACGCCTGTCTGCGGTCCCTCCTTCCACTAGTCCTCCACTGACCAGACCACTGCTGCCCGTGTACCCCTGGAACCAATTTTAAAGTGCCTACAGCCAAATTTTGCTATGTTAGGCCTACTACGCCTGTCTGCGGTCCCTCCTTCCACTAGTCCTCCAGTGACCTGTCCACTGCTGCCCGTGTACCCCTGGAACCTATTTTAAATTGCATAGAGCATCCTTTTTTTAATAGTAGGCATACAAATTCTGTCTGTGGTCCATAATTGAAATTGTCCTCCACTGAACAGACCAATGCTGCCTGTGTACCCCTGTAACCTTTTTTAAACTGCATTGAGCCAAATGTTGTGTTTAAGGCCTACTACCTGTGTCTGTCTGTACCACTCAATACAGCTGTCCTCCTTTTAAAAAAGCTGAGCGTCAATAGTCTGGTTTTCAGCCTATAGGAATTTGAAAACTGCATTGGGGCTACTACTACTACTTCGGTAGGGCCTATTAACGGTGTCTGCCGCTCCAAGGTGTTCCCCAGGTTTCCTCTCCATAGCTTAGAGCTTCTAGCTCTCATTTAGTAGTTGTTTAAAACAACACTGCATTCGGCCTACAAGTTGGGTCTGGGGTGTAGAGACGGTGTCTTCCGCTCCAAGGAATTCCCCAGGTTGCCTCTCCATTGCTTCAATCTTAAAGCTCTTGTTTAGTAGTTGTTGAAAACAACACTGCATTCGGCCTACAAGTTGGGTCTGGGGTGTAGAGACGGTGTCTTCCGCTCCAAGGTGTTCTCCAGGTTTCCTCTCCATTGCTTCAATCTTAAAGCTCTCGTTTAGTAGTTGTTGAAAACAACACTGCATTCGGCCTACAAGTTGGGTCTGGGGTGTAGAGACGGTGTCTTCCACTCCAAGGTGTTCCCCAGGTTGCCTCTCCATTGCTTCGATCTTCTGGCTCTCGTCTAGTAGTTGTTTAAAAAAACACTGCATTTGGCCTACAAGTTGGGTCTGGGGTGTAGAGACGGTGTGTTCCACTCCAAGGTGTTTCCCAGGTTGCCTCTCCATTGCTTCGATCTTCTGGCTCTTCTTAAGTAGTTGTTGAAAACAACACTGCATTCGGCCTACAAGTTGGGTCTGGGTTGTAGAGACGGTGTCTTCCGCTCCAAGGTGTTCTCCAGGTTTCCTCTCCATTGCTTCAATCTTAAAGCTCTCATTTAGTAGTTGTTGAAAACAACACTGCATTCGGCCTACAAGTTGGGTCTGGGGTGTAGAGACGGTGTCTTCCGCTCCAAGGTGTTCGCCAGGTTGCCTCTCCATTGCTTCAATCTTAAAGCTCTTGTTTAGTAGTTGTTGAAAACAACACTGCATTCGGCCTACAAGTTGGGTCTGGGGTGTAGAGACGGTGTCTTCCACTCCAAGGTGTTCCCCAGGTTTCCTCTCCATTGCTTCGATCTTCTGGCTCTCGTTTAGTAGTTGTTGGAAACAACACTGCATTAGGCCTACTAGTTGGGTTGGGGCCTTCTATCTGTGTCTGCCGCTCCTTGCTGTTCTCTTACAGTGAACAAAGCTGTGCCGCCGGTTTACTACTGTTGCCAATTTTGAACTGCATTTAGAATACTTACTGATTTGGGCCTACTCTCTGTGTCAGCCTCTCATTCCAGTTGTCCTCCACTGAACAAAACAATGCCCCCTGGTTAGTCCTGTTACCAATTTTGAACTGCATTTAGCCCACTTTATTCTTTGGGCCCATATCTGTTTCCCCCTCATCCTGCCCATTGCCCAGCCAGTGATAGATGAGTCTGCTGGTACATTGACCCATAATGCAACATTCCCCGTGCACGCTACACTGCAAGATTGTGACCCTGCTGAAAGTCAGGTCCCCCTTCCCGCATACCATACCACCTTACACGGGGACAAAGAGGAAGGTGCAGATGAAGGTGCAGGTTCCTTCATCAGGTGGGGGGAGGAATACTCGTTGGCGACGTCACTGGCACAGGGCCCCTCATAGTACGCAAAAGTGCTGCTGCCGGTGGGAGGCGCCCCCGCCGTGCAAACACACCGCTGTACTTTGAGGGGCCCTGTGCCAGTGCCAATGCCAACGAGTGGGCCCCCCCTGCTTGCTCAGGATCACAGCACTTGCAAAGTTGAAATACTTACCTCTCCCTGCTCCACTGCCGTGACGTGGTCCAGATTTACTGGGCCCAATAATTACTTGAACCAGCCCTACCCCCCACAACTTTAGCGAAATGACCCCCAATTTCAAATGCCTTACAATTATTATAAGCTAAATTAAGATTGACAAGCTTCAGTAACAAGAATGGATGTTTTTGCCATTAAAATGGGCTCTGTACATGTTTTCCTGGCCTCTACTCACTGCCGACTATGCTCCCCTATTGACTTGCATTGGGTTTCATGTTTCGGTCGATCCCCGACTTTTCGCGATAATCGGCCGATTCCACTCGACTCGACTTTTGAGATAGTCGGTTTTCACGAAACCCGACTCGACTCTAAAAAGGTCAAGGTCGCTCAACCCGAGTAATAACATTTAGACAAGTCTTTGAAATACTGGGAGAAAAAAGTCTGATCATGTGAGACCAAAATTTAACTCTTGCCATAATACACACCATGGTTGGAGACCAAAGAGCACTGTATAACACCCCAAAAACACTATAACAGCAGTGATGTTTGGAGGTGGAAGCATCATGGTGAGGGGTTGTTTTTCAGCATACGAAAGTGGCAAATTTCATATAACTAAAGGAAGGATGAATGGAAAAATGTACAAAGACATTCTTGATAAAAATCTGCCGCCATCTACCAGGATAATGAAGATTAAACAAGGGTGAACATTTTAGCAAAACAATCATCTGAAAAACACAGCCAATGAAATTCTCAATTGGTTTCAGAAATAGAAAAGAAAGCTGCTAGAAGGGACCAGCCATTCACCTGACCTGAATTCAATTGAAAACTTATAGAAATAACTTAAGCTCAGAGTTTATAGAAGGAGCTCACAGAACCTACA
This sequence comes from Ranitomeya imitator, assembly GCF_032444005.1. Taxonomy (NCBI): domain Eukaryota; kingdom Metazoa; phylum Chordata; class Amphibia; order Anura; family Dendrobatidae; genus Ranitomeya; species Ranitomeya imitator. The sequence goes on along the minus strand of NC_091285.1, from coordinate 328,869,159 downwards.
GGATTTGGAGAGTGTTTGTGTGGAACACATTATGCCATCATGTAAATTGTACAGGGCACGCAGGTCTTTCTGCCCATGCCATCACATGTCCAGGCCCATTCGCCAATCACCATGTGGATAATCCAGAGAAGGAATGGAAGGTCATGTGGTCAGATGACACCAAAATAGAACTTTTCATATCAACTCCACTTGCTGTGTTTAGAGGAAGAAGGATGAGTACAATCCCGAAGAACACTGTCCCAATCGTGAAGCATCGTGATGAAAACATACTTTGACGGTGCTTCCCTGCAAAGTTGACAGAACAACTGCACCATATTGAAGGTAGAATGAATGGGGTCATGTATCGCAAGATTTTGTCCAACTGCCTCTTTCGTTCAATAAGAGCATTGGAGCTGGGTCGAGACTGGTTCTTCCAGCATGACAATGATCCGAAACACACGGCCAGGTCAATACAACTTAGGAGTGGTTCCATAAGAAGCATTTCAAGATCTTGGAGTGGCCTAGTTAGTTTTCAGATTTGAATCCATACTGGGAGGGAACTGAAACTCAATGTTGTCCAGCAGCAGCCACAAAACTTGAAAAATCTGGAGAAGATCTGTATGGATGAGTGGGCCCAAATCCCTGCTGTACTGTGTGCAAACTTGGTCAAGTACTATAGGAAACGTCTGACTTCTGTAACTGCCAACAAAGGTTTCTGTACAGAATATTAAGTTCAGATTTTCTATTGTATCAAATACTTAATGCAATAAAATGCAAATTAATTATGTAAAAATCATACAATGTGTTTTTCTGGATTTTTTTTTAAGATTCTGTAACTCACAGTTGAAGTGTACCTACCATAAAAATTACAGACCTCTCCATTCTTTGTAGATGGGAAAACTTGCAAAATCATCAGTGTATCAAATACTTATTTTCCCCACTGTATGTTCTGTATATATACTGTGTAAAGTTAATTATACCAATGCAAAAATAGATGAAACTATAAAACTATTTTTACTATTGGAGGTTTTTCCTAGGGGTTTATATTTTTTTGCTGTTTCAAATAAAAAAACCTGATGAACATTTTTTTCAGGTTACTGCAGTGATGTAGATTCCAAATTTGTGTAGGAAATGGGCTACATGTAATATACATGAGAAAATGTGTATTTTTTAGGGGGGGCAGAGAACTTTTTTGAATTACTATTTCCACATTAAAAGACAAATATTACAAAATATTACTATTTTTCAAACTGACTTACAAACTAGATTAGCAGGATTAGTAATAGGAGCACTCATCAAATTAAACTAAATCCTTAAAAAATACCTTGAATTGTTTTGGATCATGTGTATTTCCTTGAATTACGTAAAACTGCTCATCTATATGCAATATAGTCAAGGTTTGATTTATTTGTGATGTTTTATATCGTGATGATTGTTAGAGATGAACGAATATTTCAATGTTCGATTCAGATTACGTTTGCTGAAATTGCAATATTCGCCTATTAATTCATCGAAAATTCGTCAAACATAGCCGAATGCCATTCATGGCAATGGGAGGCAAAAACAAACGCATGCACAACACCTTAGAACGACCCCAAATGCTGCCAAAACACATCAAATGAGGGACAGACAGCAAGAAAGTGGTCTCAATTCACCCACAGTACAAATTTTAGCATGGAACTGCAGCAATCAGCCAGGCATGAGGTATCGGGGCCTGGGACAGCATTTAAAGCTTTTCTGGGAGCCCTGACACCACATGCAACACCTCTACCTGCTCTCATGCTGAGCCACACTAAGGTGGCACAAGTATCAGTTTTCTAGACTACCATTGTAAGAAAAATTTAAGAACAGTAACATGGGTAGTTGAGTAAAAGGAAGTGGAGGCCTGACGGTCTCGGAGGCCTACTGCTACAGGCAACACGCATGAAGGAGACCTAACCAGTAGGGTTGAGCGAAACGGGTCGGCCACTTTCAGAAGTCGCCGACTTTTGGCAAAGTCGGGTTTCATGAAACCCGACCCGACCCCTGTGTGGGGTCGGCCATGAAGTCGGCGATCTTCTGAATGTGGTATCGGAATTCCGATCCCGATTTCCGATATGTTTGCAATATCGGAAATCGGTATTGGAATCCATATTTAGTGTAAAATAAAGAATTAAAATAAAAAATATCGCTATACTTACCCTCTGACGCGCCCTGGTACTAACCGGGAACCTTCCTTCCTTCGAATCAGCGCTTGCAGGACCTTGCGGTGACGTCGCGGTGATGTCGCGGCTTGTGATTGGTCGCGCGGCCGCCCATGTGAAAGCTCGCGCGACCAATCACAAGCCGCGACGTCACCGCGACGTCACCACAAGGTCCTGCAAGCGCTGATTCTTAGGAAGGAAGGCTGCCGGAAAGAAGCAGGGCGCGTCCGAGGGTGAGTATATACCTAATAGTGCAGCAAGAAGACTCTCATATGTTGGCCTCTACTATGAGGTCCGAGCCCATGCTGTGTCGGTGGATGGGTTACAATGAGGCTCATTTCCTCCGTCCCCTCTCACCAACCCCGAACAAAAGAGAGGGGAGGATTATCCTCTTCATCCGACAGTTGCTGCTCACCCATCACCTCTTCCTCCTCCATTTGTTCCTCGGATCCTGCACCTTTGATAACAATTTGTCTGTTATCATCATCATCGCCCTTCAATCGCAGTAATCCACCCTCCCTTGGCACCTGCCTGTGTGATGACAGTCTTGAACTTCGAGACAATGTTATCCCTTCCACAGCCTCCTCTGCTTCCTCCTCTTCTTCTGGGACCACCATCTACTCCCACAGGCTATTCAAAGTCTGCTCCAGCATATAAATGACTGGAATAATGGCAGCATCAGCACTAACCATCTTAGTAGCCATTTCAAAACTGTGAAAAAGGGTGCAGAGGTCCTTAATCTGCGCCCATTCTGTAAACATGATATGCGCCACCTCCGTACTGTGTTAGCCCAGGCAACATGACATAGCACACTGCGTCAAGGCTCGTTGCTGCTGCCACAGTCGCTGCAACATATGCAGAGAGGAATTCCACTATGTCAGCACATTGCTTATCAACCTGTTAACTGGCATGGACAAAAACCTCTGTATTGATGCAAGTTGATGAGTAGAGTGGTGCAAACAGCGGAAATGAGCACACAGCTTATGTGCTTTCTGGAGCAGGTCACCCAGGCCAGGATAGTGGCTGCGAAAATGCTGTACCACCAGGTTGAGGATGTGAGCCTTGCAAGGTACATGTGTGAGCTTGCCTCACCGTATTGCCCCCCCTGGTTCCCACCGATATTGGAAACGGCCTTCCCTGGATGCAGGTTCAGTGGATACAGCCAATAATCAAATTCAGCCTGGACAGCTGTCCACAGCTCCTCAGCTATATGACTTTGATCTCTAAGGCATATCAATTTTAAGACTGCCTGATTGTGGTGAGCCCTGGCTGCGCAGTACGGAGGTGGTGGGGGTTTGCTATGCACTGTTGGAATGCGTGTCTCGTGAAGGTAGAGGTTGAGGGAGCAGGAGGAGGCCCTAGAGGAGATAGAGGAGGAGGCAGAAGCAGTGTAGGAAGTGTTAAATGTAGAGATTTGGTCTGCAAGCCTGGGAGATTCCAAGACTTGTGGAGCAGCACCTGTCCCCATAGCCACCAGTCACCCAGTGCCCAGTCAGCAAGATGTAACGCCCTTGGCCATGCTTACTCATCCAAGTGTCTGTGGTGAAATGCACCCTGGCAGACATAGATTTTGTCAAGGAATGGGTAATGTTGTCTGCTACATGCTGGTGTAGCGCAGGCACAGCTTTCTTAGAAAAGTAATGGCGACTGGGTAATTGGTACTGGGGGACTGCGACAGCCATCAGCTTTTGGAAACCATCGGTATCCACCAGGCGGAAAGGCAACATTTCCATTGCCAACAAATTGGAGATGGTGGAGTTCAACCTTTTAGCTTTGTCATGCGTAGGAGGAAACAATCTTTTCCATGATCACAACTGCAGAATCATAGACTGGCTGCAGTGCTGAGAGAGGGCTGAGTATGGTGAACCAGACAAACTTATGGACCGTGAGAGAGGTGCAGGTGGTGATGTTACTTTGGACTGAAAATCTTGTGGTGTGATCATTCTCTGAGAATGGTCAAAAACAGTAGGTACATCCCCTTCCGTTACAGCTGAAGGCAGCCTCTCAGTCAACGGGAATCGATCAGTTAAAGGTCGAGGTTCTACGGTCAGAGACTTGCATCTCAATAGTTGGCACGGTAACACAGGAGGAGAAAGAAACAGCAGATGTGATTGATGGGGCGCTGTATGGTGGTTGGTGTCCGCTGGTCCGCAATTTTCCACAGTGGGATTCCCACGCTAAAGCAAGTTGATTGCGCATGTGATGGTTCATACATGTAGTAGTCAATTTATTGCACTTTTTACCTCAACTCAGTTTTTTTTTTTGCAAAGTTGGCAGATTATGTGAGTTGGCTCATCCTTTGCAGGGTCAAAAAAAGGCCTGGCATAGGCAACCATTGCCACCCCTGCGAGCTGCAGACCTGCGGATGATGCTGGTCAGAGACACAGTTGTGGCTGAGGATGCATCGCTCGTCATGGCTGCATGTGTACATGTCTGTGACAGATGGGGCAACGTAACCTCCTTGCCTTCCTCCTCAGATGACCTACTCAGCTGTGTGCCTCTATGTTCACACCAACTGGGATCTAAGACGTCATCATCCTCTGTGTTATCACATTCCTTGCCGTTGGAGCCACTCTCCTCTTCTTGCCTTGACATCACAGTACAGCCTGCTTGAGCCTCAGATATCTGAGTCTCATCAGGATCACCTCCCACCCCAGGTGTTAACGTCTGATGACTAGGGTTGAGCGAAACGGGTCGTTCATTTTCAAAAGTCGTTTCATGAAACCCGATCCGACCCCTGTGCGGGGTCGGCCATGCGGTATGCGACTTTCGCGCCAAAGTCGCGTTTCAATGACGCGAAAAGCGCCATTTCTCAGCCAATGAAGGTAAACGCAGAGTGTGGGCAGCGTGATGACATAGGTCCTGGTCCCCACCATCTTAGAAAAGGGCATTGCAGTGATTGGCTTGCTGTCTGCGGCGTCACAGGGGCTATAAAGGGGAGTTCCCGCCGACCGCCATGTTACTGCTGCTGATCTGAGCTTAGGGAGAGGTTGCTGCCGCTTCGTCAGAAGCAGGGATAGCGTTAGGCAGGGTCCATTAACCACCAAACCGCTTGTGCTGTAGCGATTTCCACTGCCCAACACCACCTTCGGTGTGCAGGGACAGTGGAAGCTACATTTTTTTTTTTCCCCCTCAGCGCTGTAGCTCATTGGGCTGCCCTAGAAGGCTCCCTGATAGCTGCATTGCTGTGTGTACGCCGCTGTGCAAACCAACTGCTTTTTTCAAAGCACAAATCCTCTTGTTCCTTCCTTTCTGCACAGCTATCTTTTTGGTTTGTACACACTTTTTATTTAATTTGTGCATCAGTCCACTCCTTATTGCTGCCTGCCATACCTGGCTGAGATTACTGCAGGGAGATAGTAATTGAAGGACACTCCCTGTTTTTTTTTTTTTTTGTGGGAGATTAAGATTGACATTTCTGCTAGAGTGCCATCCCTGTCTGTGTCATCTCTCACTCAGTGGGCCATAGAAAGCCTATTTATTTTTTTGCTTGATTTGGGTTATAAAATCTACCTGAAAAAATCACTACATCAATCAGTGGGAGAAAAATATTGGCCTCAGGGCTTGTGTGCCACTCTTGACTCCTGTGTGCATCATCACTCACTCAGTGGGCCATAGAAAGCCTATTTATTTTTTTGCTTGATTTTGGTTCTAAAATCTACCTGAAAAAATCACTACATCAATCAGTGGGAGAAAAATATTGGCCTCAGGGCTTGTGTGCCACTCCTGACTCCTGTGTGCATCATCACTCACTCAGTGGGCCATAGAAAGCCCTTTTTTTTTTTTTTTTTGCTTTATTTGGGTTCTAAATTCTACCTGAAAAAATCAATAAATCAATCAGTGGGAGATTAATATTGGCCTTTGGGCTTGTGTGCCAGTCCTAAGCGTGCCATCTCTCTCTCTCAGATAGTGGGCCATAGAAAGCCTATTTATTTTTTTTTTTTTTATTGGGTTTATAAATTTTCCCTGGAAAAAAAAAAAAAAGTGGGAGATTAATATTGGCCTCTGGGCTTGTGTGCCAGTCCTGAGCGTGCCATCTCTCTCACAAATAGTGGGCCATAGAAAGCCTATTTATTTATTTTTTTTTGGTTTTATAAATTCTCCCTTACTAAAAAAAGGGAGATTAATATTGGCCTTTGGGCTTGTGTGCCAGTCCTAAGCGTGCCATCTCTCTCTGTCTCTCAGATAGTGGGCCATAGAAAGCCTATTTATTATTTTTTTTATTGGGTTTATAAATTTTCCCTGGAACAAAAAAAAAAAAGTGGGAGATAAATATTGGCCTCTGGGCTTGTGTGCCACTCCTGACTCCTGTGTGCGTCATCTCTCACTCAGTGGGCCATAGAAAGCCTTTTTTTGTTTTATTTGTTTTCTAAATTCTCCCTGAAAAAATCATTTTATTTTATTTGGTTTCTAAATTATTCCTGAAAAAATCATTTTATTCTATTTTTTTTTTCCTAAAGTCTCCCTGAAAAAAAAAACAAACAAACAAATCAGTGGGAGATTAATATTGCCCTTTCTGCTTGTGTGCCAGTCTTGACTCCTGGGTGTGCCATCTCTCTCTCTCTCTCTCCAATTGTGGGCCATAGAAAGCCTATTATTTTTTTAGCTTGATTTGGGTTCCAAAATCTACCTGAAAAAATCACTACATCAATCAGTGGGAGATAAATATTGGCCTCTGGGCTTGTGTGCCACTCCTGACTCCTGTGTGCGTCATCTCTCACTCAGTGGGCCATAGAAAGCCTTTTTTTGTTTTATTTGTTTTCTAAATTCTCCCTGAAAAAATCATTTTATTTTATTTGGTTTCTAAATTATTCCTGAAAAAATCATTTTATTCTATTTTTTTTTTCCTAAAGTCTCCCTGAAAAAAAAAACAAAAAAAAAACAAATCAGTGGGAGATTAATATTGCCCTTTCTGCTTGTGTGCCAGTCTTGACTCCTGGGTGTGCCATCTCTCTCTCTCTCTCCAATTGTGGGCCATAGAAAGCCTATTATTTTTTTTGCTTGATTTGGGTTCCAAAATCTACCTGAAAAAATCACAACATCAATCAGTGGGAGATAAATATTGGCCTCTGGGCTTGTGTGCCACTCCTGACTCCTGTGTGCGTCATCTCTCACTCAGTGGGCCATAGAAAGCCTTTTTTTGTTTTATTTGTTTTCTAAATTCTCCCTGAAAAAATCATTTTATTTTATTTGGTTTCTAAATTCTTCCTGAAAAAATCATTTTATTCTATTTTTTTTTTCCTAAAGTCTCCCTGAAAAAAAAACAAAAAAAAAACAAATCAGTGGGAGATTAATATTGCCCTTTCTGCTTGTGTGCCAGTCTTGACTCCTGGGTGTGCCATCTCTCTCTCTCTCTCTCCAATTGTGGGCCATAGAAAGCCTATTATTTTTTTTTAGCTTGATTTGGGTTCCAAAATCTACCTGAAAAAATCACTACATCAATCAGTGGGAGATAAATATTGGCCTCTGGGCTTGTGTGCCACTCCTGACTCCTGTGTGCGTCATCTCTCACTCAGTGGGCCATAGAAAGCCTTTTTTTGTTTTATTTGTATTCTAAATTCTCCCTGAAAAAAATCATTTTATTTTCTTTGGTTTCTAAATTCTTCCTGAAAAAATCATTTTATTCTATTTTTTTTTTTTCCTAAAGTCTCCCTGAAAAAAAAAAAAAAATCAAATCAGTGGGAGATTAATATTTACATTTGTGCTTCAGTGACAGTCCTGCGTGTGTGGCATCTCTCTCATTTGTTGCCACCAACAACAGAGTGTGTAACATTGTGCCTGATTTTCGTTGTGGTCTCACTCACCTGTAAAGGGGTAGCTAAATCATACTGAAGTTATAGCTCACCGTGTAATTTGTGTGACAGCAACAAATACCGTTAGTTTGTTTACATTTTTAAAACAATGAGGAAGTATGGTGGAAGAGGTCGTGGCCGGGGGCGTTCATTGTCAGCTGGTAATGAGGGTAGTGGTAGTGGTGGAGCATCAGCTGGTCGTGGGAAAAAAAATATTGCACCTAAGTCTGGAGCTGTGGAGCCAGGTTCGTCGTCTGGCTACACAAGGCCTCGAACGCTCCCTTTTCTGGGAGTAGGAAAACCGCTTTTAAAGCCGGAGCAGCAAGAGCAAGTTTTGGCTTATCTTGCTGACTCAGCCTCTAGCTCTTTTGCCTCCTCTCGTGAAACTGGTAAATGTCAAAGCAGCGCGTCGTTAGTGGATGTTCACGGTCAGGGACAAGTCGCTTCCTTGTCCTCTTCAGCAAAAACAACAACAGAGAAGAATGCAGCAGGCGACACAACGGGTTACTCCATGGAGCTCTTTACACATACCGTCCCTGGCTTAGAAAGTGAAGCAGTTAACAGTCCATGCCCATTACAAGTTGAATCTGACATGGAGTGCACTGATGCACAACCACAGCCAGACTACTATGCTGGTCCTTTGACTCAGACCACAACATTGCCCTCGCAGGGTGCTGATCAAGAATCAGACCCTGATGAGACTATGTTGCCCCATCACGAACGCTATACCTCCGACCGACACGGTGACACAGACGAAGTTGCACACGAGCTACAAGAAGAGGTAATAGATGACCCAGTTCTTGACCCCGATTGGCAGCCATTGGGGGAACAGGGTGCAGGCGGCAGCAGTTCTGAAGCGGAGGAGGAGGGGCCGCAGCAGGCATCAACATCGCAACAGGTTCCATCTGCCGGGCCCGTATCTTGCCCAAAACGCGTGGCAAAGCTAAAACCTGTTGGAGGACAGCGTGGCCATCCGGTTAAAGCTCAGTCTGCAATGCCTGAAAAGGTATCCGATGCTAGAAAGAGTGCAGTCTGGCATTTTTTTAAACAACATCCAATTGATCAGCGCAAAGTCATCTGTCAAAAATGTTCAACTACCTTAAGCAGAGGACAGAATCTGAAAAGTCTCAATACAAGTTGCATGCATAGACATTTAACCACCATGCATTTGCAAGCCTGGACTAACTACCAAACGTCCCTTAAGGTTGTAGCACCCTCGGCCAATGAAGCTAGTCAGCAACGCAACATCCCTTCCGGCAGTGTAGGGCAACCATTTTCCGCACCACCTGCAGTATCTGTGCAGGTTTCTTTGCCAGGCCAAAGCCGTCAGGGTCAGGGAATCACCAGTTTCGTAGTAGGAAACACTGCATCTAGGGCACCGGTGGCAACAATACCATCTCCCACCGTCTCTCAGTCTGCCATGTCCACCGGCACCCCCGCTAGTTCCACGATCTCCAGCTCTCCAGTCCAGCTCACCCTACATGAGACTATGGTTAGAAAAAGGAAGTACTTAGCCTCGCATCCGTGTACACAGGGTTTGAACGCACACATAGCTAGACTAATCTCGTTAGAGATGATGCCCTACCGGTTAGTTGAAAGCGAAGCTTTCAAAGCCCTGATGGACTACGCTGTACCACGCTGCGAGCTACCCAGTCGACACTTTTTTTCCAGAAAAGCCATCCCAGCCCTCCACCAGCATGTTAAAGAGCGCATCGTCCATGCACTCAGGCAATCTGTGAGCACAAAGGTGCACCTGACAACAGATGCATGGACCAGTAGGCATGGCCAGGGACGTTACGTGTCCATCACGGCACACTGGGTAAATGTGGTGGATGCAGGGTCCACAGGGGACAGCAAGTTTGGGACAGTTCTGCCTAGCCCACGGTCTAGGAAACAATTGGCTGTAGCCGTTCGCACCCCCTCCTCCTCCTCTTCGTCCTCCTGCAGAAGCGAGAGCTCGTCCACAGACCGCAGTCGCACAACCACTCCATCCGCAGCTGCCACTGTTGCACACCAGGTCTCCCATTATGGGGCAGCTACTGGCAAACGTCAGCAGGCTGTATTGGCTATGAAGTGTTTGGGCGACAACAGACACACCGCGGAAGTTCTGTCCGAGTTCTTGCAGAAAGAAACGCAGTCGTGGCTGGGCACTGTAGATCTTGAGGCAGGCAAGGTAGTGAGTGATAACGGAAGGAATTTCATGGCTGCCATCTCCCTTTCCCAACTGAAACACATTCCTTGCCTGGCTCACACCTTAAACCTGGTGGTGCAGTGCTTCCTGAAAAGTTATCCGGGGTTATCCGACCTGCTCCTCAAAGTGCGTGGACTTTGCTCACATATCCGCCATTCGCCCGTACACTCCAGCCGTATGCAGACCTATCAGCGTTCTTTGAACCTTCCCCAGCATCGCCTAATCATAGACGTTGCAACAAGGTGGAACTCAACACTGCACATGCTTCAGAGACTGTGTGAACAGAGGCGGGCTGTTATGTTTTTGTGGGAGGATACACATACACGGGCAGGCAGTAGGATGGCAGACATGGAGTTGTCAGGTGTGCAGTGGTCGAAGATTCAAGACATGTGTCAAGTCCTTCAGTGTTTTGAGGAATGCACACGGCTGGTTAGTGCAGACAACGCCATAATAAGCATGAGCATCCCCCTAATGCGTCTGCTGATGCAAAGTTTGACGCACATAAAGGATCAGGCGTCTGCAGCTGAGGAAGAGGAAAGCCTTGATGACAGTCAGCCATTGTCTGGCCAGGGCAGTGTACAGGACGAGGTAGCGGGCGAAGAGGAGGACGAGGAGGATGATGGGGATGATTATATTTTTAATGAGGAAGCTTTTCCGGGGCCACTGGAAATTGGTGGCGCGGCAAGGCCGGGTTCTGGTTTTTTGAGGGACACAAGTGACGTTGATTTGCCTAAAACTGCCCCTCAACCAAGCACAACCGCAGATTTGAGAACTGGAACTTTGGCCCACATGGCGGATTATGCCTTACGTATCCTCAAAAGGGACACACGCATAACTAAAATGATGAATGATGACGATTACTGGTTGGCCTGCCTCCTTGATCCTCGCTATAAAGGCAAATTGCAAAATATAATGCCACATGAGAACTTGGAACTAATATTAGCAACCAAACAATCAACTCTTGTTGACCGTTTGCTTCTGGCATTCCCTGCACACAGCGCCCGTGATCGTTCTCACACGAGCTGCAGGGGCCAGCAGACCAGAGGAGTTAGAGGGGCAGAAATCAGAAGTGGCGTTGGCCAGAGGGGTTTTCTGACCAGGTTGTGGAGTGATTTTGCTATGACCGCAGACAGGACAGGTACTGCAGCATCAATTCAAAGTGACAGGAGACAACATTTGTCCAGTATGGTTACAAACTATTTTTCATCCCTTATCGATGTTCTCCCTCAACCGTCATTCCCATTTGATTACTGGGCATCAAAATTAGACACCTGGCCAGAATTGGCAGAATATGCATTGCAGGAGCTTGCTTGCCCGGCAGCTAGTGTCCTATCAGAAAGAGTATTCAGTGCTGCAGGTTCAATACTAACAGAAAAAAGGACTCGTCTGGCTACCCAAAATGTAGATGATCTAACCTTCATTAAAATGAACCACAACTGGATTTCGAAATCTTTTGCCCCACCTTGCCCGGCTGACACCTAGCTTTCCTATGAAAAGGTCTTGCCTGTGGACTATTCTGAATGCCTTTTCCAATCTCGTAATTTTCTGCACCTGATTGTCCAGCATACGACATGTTTACACCTCACTAAATGGCCAAACTCCCCACACGGGGCCGTGGTATCGACACTTGGCGACAGCACCCGTGAGAGTGCAGTTTGTCTGAAGAGGTGGGTGAGCCCGCTTTTGGTCGACGGCACTGCCACTGGGTCCCTCCTAGTACAATAAAGTGTCTCTGGCGGTGGTGGTGCGCACCCAACGTCAGACACACCGTTGTAATATGAGGGGCCCTGGGCCTGTACCGCCGGCCACAAGACAGTTTCCCCCCACCCCAGCTCAAACAGTGCTCTACCACTTGCAAAATTATCTCACAGCTCCACCAATGTTTAGTCTATGCGCTGACATCCTTCAATGCCTGCCACTGACAATACCATTGTATTGACATTTTTGTTATGCTAGGCCTTCGATGCCTGTCTGTGGTCACTCCTTCCACTTGGCCTCCACTGACCACACCACTGCTGCCCGTGTACCCCTGGAACCAATTTAAAATTGCCTACAGCCATGTGTTATTATTTTAGGCCTTCGATGCCTGTCTGCGGTCACTCCTTCCACTAGGCCTCCACTGACCACACCACTGCTGCCCGTGTACCCCTGGAACCAATTTAAAATTGCCTACAGCCAGCCCAATTTTTTTATTTTAGGCCTTCGATGCCTGTCTGCGGTCCATTCTTTCAACTACTACTACACTGACCAGGGCACTGCTGCCCGTGTACCCCTGGAACCAATTTAAAATTGCCTACAGCCATGTGTTATTATTTTAGGCCTTCGATGCCTGTCTGTGGTCACTCCTTCCACTAGGCCTCCACTGACCACACCACTGCTGCCCGTGTACCCCTGGAACCAATTTAAAATTGCCTACAGCCATGTGTTATTATTTTAGGTCTTCGATGCCTGTCTGCGGTCACTCCTTCCACTAGGCCTCCACTGACCACACCACTGCTGCCCGTGTACCCCTGGAACCAATTTAAAATTGCCTACAGCCATGTGTTATTATTTTAGGCCTTCGATGCCTGTCTGCGGTCACTCCTTCCACTAGGCCTCCACTGACCACACCACTGCTGCCCGTGTACCCCTGGAACCAATTTAAAATTGCCTACAGCCATGTGTTATTATTTTAGGCCTTCGATGCCTGTCTGTGGTCACTCCTTCCACTAGGCCTCCACTGACCACACCACTGCTGCCCGTGTACCCCTGGAACCAATTTAAAATTGCCTACAGCCAGCCCAATTTTTTTATTTTAGGCCTTCGATGCCTGTCTGCGGTCCATTCTTTCAACTACTACTACACTGACCAGGGCACTGCTGCCCGTGTACCCCTGGAACCAATTTAAAATTGCCTACAGCCATGTGTTATTATTTTAGGCCTTCGATGCCTGTCTGCGGTCACTCCTTCCACTAGGCCTCCACTGACCACACCACTGCTGCCCGTGTACCCCTGGAACCAATTTAAAATTGCCTACAGCCAGCCCAATTTTTTTATTTTAGGCCTTCGATGCCTGTCTACCGTCCATTCTTTCAACTACTACTACACTGACCAGGGCACTGCTGCCCGTGTACCCCTGGAACCAATTTAAAATTGCCTACAGCCATGTGTTATTATTTTAGGCCTTCGATGCCTGTCTGTGGTCACTCCTTCCACTAGGCCTCCACTGACCACACCACTGCTGCCCGTGTACCCCTGGAACCAATTTAAAATTGCCTACAGCCATGTGTTATTATTTTAGGCCTTCGATGCCTGTCTGCGGTCCATTCTTTCAACTACTACTACACTGACCAGGGCACTGCTGCCCGTGTACCCCTGGAACCAATTTAAAATTGCCTACAGCCATGTGTTATTATTTTAGGCCTTCGATGCCTGTCTGCGGTCACTCCTTCCACTAGGCCTCCACTGACCACACCACTGCTGCCCGTGTACCCCTGTAACCAATTTAAAATTGCCTACAGCCATGTGTTATTATTTTAGGCCTTCGATGCCTGTCTGCGGTCACTCCTTCCACTAGGCCTCCACTGACCACACCACTGCTGCCCGTGTACCCCTGGAACCAATTTAAAATTGCCTACAGCCATGTGTTATTATTTTAGGCCTTCGATGCCTGTCTGCGGTCACTCCTTCCACTAGGCCTCCACTGACCACACCACTGCTGCCCGTGTACCCCTGGAACCAATTTAAAATTGCCTACAGCCATGTGTTATTATTTTAGGCCTTCGATGCCTGTCTGTGGTCACTCCTTCCACTAGGCCTCCACTGACCACACCACTGCTGCCCGTGTACCCCTGGAACCAATTTAAAATTGCCTACAGCCAGCCCAATTTTTTTATTTTAGGCCTTCGATGCCTGTCTGCGGTCCATTCTTTCAACTACTACTACACTGACCAGGGCACTGCTGCCCGTGTACCCCTGGAACCAATTTAAAATTGCCTACAGCCATGTGTTATTATTTTAGGCCTTCGATGCCTGTCTGCGGTCACTCCTTCCACTAGGCCTCCACTGACCACACCACTGCTGCCCGTGTACCCCTGGAACCAATTTAAAATTGCCTACAGCCAGCCCAATTTTTTTATTTTAGGCCTTCGATGCCTGTCTGCGGTCCATTCTTTCAACTACTACTACACTGACCAGGGCACTGCTGCCCGTGTACCCCTGGAACCAATTTAAAATTGCCTACAGCCATGTGTTATTATTTTAGGCCTTCGATGCCTGTCTGTGGTCACTCCTTCCACTAGGCCTCCACTGACCACACCACTGCTGCCCGTGTACCCCTGGAACCAATTTAAAATTGCCTACAGCCATGTGTTATTATTTTAGGCCTTCGATGCCTGTCTGCGGTCACTCCTTCCACTAGGCCACCACTGACCACACCACTGCTGCCCGTGTACCCCTGGAACCAACATCAGAAAATATAAAAATAAGTATTTTGCTTATAAAAAAGAAAATACTGGAGAGATATCAAATGCAGACATTTTAACATTAAAAACAAACACATACAACAAAAATCTGGTACAGTACTAAAAATGGCCACCAGCTACAATAACTTTCTCCTGCAAGTAGTTAACTGAAAGGTTTTTTCAATTTTAAACACAGATATGGTATCCACCGAGTGTTGTCCTGTCGCGTCTTCTTTATATTATTGCCAAGAAGATGCAAAACAATGAAAATAATAAAATCATTATTTACCAAAAAAATAGAGTAAGTCAAAACCACATTGCAAATAAACATTCATTACAAATAAAGAAGCAGGGCGCGTCCGAGGGTGAGTATATACCTAATAAGAATATAATCACCCTCGGACGCGCCCTGCTTCTTTCCGACAGCCTTCCTTCCTAAGAATCAGCCCTTCCGTGGTGTAGAGAGAGGGTTTGTTACACTCCAAGGTGTTCCCCAGGTTGCCTTTCCTGAGCTTCGATCTTCCGGCTCTCGTTTAGTAGTTGTTGGAAACTACGCTGCATTGGGCCTACAAATTGGGTATGGGGTGTAGAGAGATGGTGTGTTCCACTCCAAGGTGTTCCCCAGGTTGCCTTTCCTGAGCTTCGATCTTCCGGCTCTCGTTTAGTAGTTGTTGGAAACTAAGCTGCATTAGGCCTACAAATTGGGTATGGGGTGTAGAGAGATGGTGTGTTCCACTGTAGAGAGATGGTGTGTTCCACTCCAAGGTGTTCCCCAGGTTTCCTCGCCAATGCTTCGATCATCATGCTCTCGTTTAGTAGTTGTTGGAAACTACGCTGCATTAGGCCTACAAATTGGGTATGGGGTGTAGAGAGATGGTGTGTTCCACTCCAAGGTGTTTTCCAGGTTGCCTTTCCTGAGCTTCGATCTTCCGGCTCTCGTTTAGTAGTTCTTGGAAACTACACTGCATTAGGCCTACAAATTGGGTATGGGGTGTAGAGAGATGGTGTGTTCCACTCCAAGGTGTTCTCCAGGTTGCCTTTCCTGAGCTTCGATCTTCCGGCTCTCGTTTAGTAGTTCTTGGAAACTACACTGCATTTGGCCTACAAATTGGGTATGGGGTGTAGAGAGATGGTGTGTTCCACTCCAAGGTGTTCTCCAGGTTGCCTTTCCTGAACTTCTATCTTCAGGCTCTCATTAAATTGTGGTTAAACGGAACAACTGCATTTGGCGTACTAGTTGGTTTGGGGCCTACTATCGGTGTCTGCCACTCCTTGCTGTTCTCCTGGTTTCCTGTCCTGAAATTCCGTTTTCAGGCGCTCGTTAAGTAGTTGTTAATGTTAGACTGCATTTTGCCTACTAGTTGGGTTGGGGCCTACTATCGGTGTCTGCCACTCCTTGCTGTTCTCCTCCACTGAACAAAGCTGTGCCGCCTGTTTACTACGGTTGCCAATTTTGAACTGCATTTCGACTACTTACTGATTTGGGCCTACTCTCTGTGTCAGCCTCTCATTCCAGTTGTCCTACACTGCAATGCCCCCTGGTTATTCCTGTGTTACCAATTTTGAACTGCATTTAGCCAACTTTATTCTTTGGGCCTATATCTGTGTTTCCTCCTCATCCTGCCCATTGCCCAGCCAGTGATAGATGAGTCTGCTGGTACATTGACCCATAACGCAACATTCCCCGTGCACGCTACACAACAACATTGTGACCCTGCTGAAAGTCAGGTTGCTCTTCCCGCATACCATACCACCTTACACGGGGACAAAGAGGAAGGTGCAGATGAAAGTGCAGCTTCCTTCATCAGGTGGGGGGGAGGAATACTAGTTGGCGACGTCACTGGCACAGGGCCTCTCATAGTACGCAAAAGTGTTGCTGCCGGTGGGAGGCGCCCCCGCCGTGCAAACACACCGCTGTACTTTGAGGGGCCCTGTGCCAGTGCCAATGCCAACGAGTGGGCCCCCCCTGCTTGCTCAGGATCACAGCACTTGCAAAGTTGAAATACTTACCTCTCCCTGCTCCACTGCCGTGACGTGGTCCAGATTTCCTGGGCCCACTAATTACTTGAACCAGCCCTACCCACCACAACTTTAGCCAAATGACCCCCAATTTCAAATGCCTTCCAATTATTATAAGGTAAATTACGCTTGACAAGCTTCATTAAGAAGAATGGATGGTTTTGACATTAAAATGGGCACTCTAGGTGTTTTCCTGGCCCCCACTCACTGCCGACTATGCTGCCCCATTGACTTGCATTGGGATTCGTGTTTCGGTCGATCCCGACTTTACGTCATAATCGGCCGATTTCACTCGACCCGACTTTTGAGATAGTCGGGTTTCGCGAAACCCGGCTCGACTCTAAAAAGGTCAAGGTCGCTCAACTCTACTGATGACAAGTGTCAGGATGCTGTTTTGATTGTACTTCTTCCTGACCCAGATCCAAGCTAAAAGAATTTTGGGCATCAGTGCAGATTTTGAATACACTTCTGATGACCATGGAATAGAATGTGTGAACAGCTCTTCAGACTCACCCATCTGTGGTTCCTTACAGTCAGTTGAACGTTTGGATAGTTGGGACGTGGGGGGAAGCAAGGTTAATTTGGGTGCCACATCTGTGAACTGTACTGGATGTGATGTTAAGGTGGAGGAAGAGGAGGAGAGGGCACTTCAAGCTGCACTTGCAATCCACTGGAGTACATGCTCTTTCTGGTCATTATCAACAAGACATACCGCTGTGCACCTGCCAAAGAAAGGTAGGGGTGTAGCCTGTCCAGTAACATAAGTTACCAGTTGTCTTTGCATAGGACTTGACGTTGCTTCACTGGTGCTTTCACAAACATTACCACCTACCCTATGTACACCTTGAACACCAAGACTAATTCCCCTTCCACCACGGCCTCGCTTTTTCCCAGTCATGTTGCTCAAAGAGTGTGGTAGGAGCACAGTATTATCAACCAAAAATTAGATTTTAAACTTTGCACCACCTCTGCAAAAAGTTGAATATCAGCGACAGTAAAGTTGAAATGTGGCGTGCTGTATCATGATAGTCACAGATTTTTTTTTTTTTTACTAAGGATCAGGCCTTTTATGATACACTAGATGTTACAAACTATTTTTCAAGTCAGGTCCCTCTACAGCTTAATTTCAACTCAAACAAATGACAAAGTGCGAAACAGTGGGTTATCTAACTTTTTGCAACTGAAAAGTTATACATTTTTTTAATGTGCCTTAGGCCTGCAGACAAGTTCATATCACTTCCACAAAATGACTATGTGGGATACAACAAGCTGTTTCACATTTAGCAGCAAGAAAAAAATATAACTTTTTTTTTAAGTGCCTTAGGTCTGCAGACTGTTTTATTTCACCACAGCACTAAATTACAAGGTGGGATACGGCAGGCTGTTTAATATTTTTTCACTAGCTACAGAACATGTGAATTAGAATGCTATACTCATGCATTGATCACAATAGAAGCAGTGCACACGAGCTCTGCTGGATTTGCTTGTGCACCTCAGTATGGCCAAAAAAGAAAAAAAGTGCTGGAATGTAAATTTAACAGCCACACTGGACATTAGCTACCTACAGTATCTGACTGATATACAACTGAGTCGCCAGCCAGGGCCTAGGGGTACTCAGCACCAGGTCCGGTACTTAAGGGGATGTGTCACAGTGGCAGCAACCTGGTCCATGGCCCTGGGTGGCCCATGTTAAGGGAAAAGTCTTTAAAGGGGTTTTGAACAAAGCTTGTGTTCATGACGCCACCTGTGGTATTCGGTCAGTGGGGACCGATGCTTAACCCCTTTCTGCCATTAGACATACTATTGCGTCCATGTGGGGTGGGCTTTACTTCCCAAGGACGCAATAGTACGTCATATGCGATCGGCAGCGCTCACGGGGGAAGCGCCGCCGATCGCGGCCGGGTGTCAGCTGCCTATCGCAGCTGACATCCGGCACTATGTGCCAGGAGCGGTCAAAGACCGCCCCCGACACATTAACCCCCGGCACACCGCGATCAAAGATGATCGCGATGTGCCGGCGGTGCAGGGAAGCACCGCGCAGGGATCGCGTTGCTGCGAGGGTCTTACCTCCCTCCCTCCCTGCTCCAGGCCCGGATCCAAGATGGCCGCGGATCCGGGTCCTGCAGGGAGGGAGGTGGCTTCACAGAGCCTGCTCAGAGCAGGCACTGTGAAGCAGCCTGCACTCCTATCAGATCGGTGATCTGACAGAGTGCTGTGCAAACTGTCAGATCACCGATCTGTGATGTCCCCCCCTGGGACAAAGTAAAAAAGTAAAAAAAAAATTTTTCAAATGTGTAAAAAAAAAATTTAAAAAAATATTCCAAAATAATAATAATAAAAAAATAATATTATTCCCATAAATACATTTCTTTATCTAAATAAAAAAAAAAAAACAATAAAAGTACACATATTTAGTATCGCCGCGTCCGTAACGGCCCGACCTATAAAACTGGCCCACTAGTTAACCCCTTCAGTAAACACCGTAAGGAAAAAAAAAAAAAACGAGGCAAAAAACAACGCTTTATTATCATACCGCCGAACAAAAAGTGGAATAACACGCGATCAAAAAGATGGATATAAATAACCATGGTACCGCTGAAAGCGTCATCTTGTCCCGCAAAAAACGAGCCGCCATTCAGCATCATCAGCAAAAACATAAAAAAGTTATAGTCCTGAGAATAAAGTGATGCAAAAATAATTATTTTTTCCGTAAAATAGTTTTTATCGTATAAAAGCGCCAAAACATAAAAAAATGATATAAATGAGGTGTCGCTGTAATCGTACTGACCCGAAGAATAAAACTGCTTTATCAATTTTACCAAACGCGGAACGGTATAAACGCCTCCCCCAAAAGAAATTCATGAATAGCTGTTTTTTGGTCATTCTTCCTCACAAAAATCGGAATAAAAAGCGATCAAAAAATGTCACGTGCCTGAAAATGTTACCAATAAAATCGTCAACTCGTCCCGCAAAAAACAAGACCTCACATGACTCTGTGGACCAAAATATGGAAAAATTATAGCTCTCAAAATGTGGTAATGCAAAAAATATTTTTTGCAATAAAAAGCGTCTTTCAGTGTGTGACGGCTGCCAATCATAAAAATCCGCTAAAAAACCCGCTATAAAAGTAAATCAAACCCCCCATCATCACCCCCTTAGTTAGGGAAAAATTAAAAAAATTTATTTATATCCATTTTCCCGTTAGGGCTAGGGTTAGGGCTAGGGTTAGGGCTAGGGTTAGGGTTAGGGCTAGGGTTAGGGTTGGGGCTAGGGCTAGGGTTAGGGCTAGGGTTAGGGTTAGGGCTAGGGTTAGGGTTAGGGCTAGGGTTAGGGTTAGGGTTAGGGTTGGGGCTACAGTTAGGGTTGGGGCTACAGTTAGGGTTGGGGCTAAAGTTAGGGTTAGGGTTTAGATTACATTTACAGTTGGGAATAGGGTTGGGATTAGGGGTGTGTCAGGGTTAGGGGTGTGGTTAGGGTTACCGTTGGAATTAGGGTTAGGGGTGTGTTTGGATTAGGGCTTCAGTTATAATTGGAGGGTTTCCACTGTTTAGGCACATCAGGGGCTCTCCAAACACGACATGGCGTCCGATCTCAATTCCAGCCAATTCTGCATTGAAAAAGTAAAACAGTGCTGCTTCCCTTCCGAGCTCTCCCGTGTGCCCAAACAGGGGTTTGCCCCAACATATGGGGTATCAGCGTACTCAGGACAAATAGGACAACAACTTTTGGGGTCCAATTTCTCCTGTTACCCTTGGGAAAAAACAAACTAGGGGCTAAAAAATAATTTTTGTGGGGAAAAAAAAAAGATTTTTTATTTTCACGGCTCTGCGTTATAAACTGTAGTGAAACACTTGGGGGTTCAAAGTTCTCCCAACACATCTAGATGAGTTCCCTGGGGGGTCTAGTTTCCAATATGGGGTCACTTGTGGGGGGTTTCTACTGTTTAGGTACATTAGGGGCTCTGCAAACGCAATGTGACGCCTGCAGACTATTCCATCTAAGTCTGCATTCCAAATGGCACTCCTTCCCTTCCGAGCCCTCCCATGCGCCCAAACGGTGGTTCCCTCCACATATGGGGTATCAGCGTACTCAGGACAAATTGGACAACAAATTTTGGGGTCCAATTTCTCCTGTTACCCTCGGGAAAATACAAAACTGGGGGCTAAAAAATAATTTTTGTGGGAAAAAATGTTTGTTTTATTTTTACGGCTCTGCATTATAAACTTCTGTGAAGCCCTTGGTGGGTCAAAGCGCTCACCACACATCTAGATAAGTTCCTTAGGGGGTCTACTTTCCAAAATGGTGTCACTTGTGGGGGGGTTCAATGTTTAGGCACATCAGTGGCTCTCCAAACGCAACATGGCGTCCCATCTCAATTCCTGTCAATTTTGCATTGAAAAGTCAAACGGCGCTCCTTCCCTTCCGAGCTCTCCCATGCGCCCAAACAGTGGTTTACTGCCACATATGGGGTATCAACGTACTCAGGACAAATTGTACAACAACTTTTGGGGTCCAATTTCTTCTCTTACCCTTGGGAAAATAAAAAATTGGGGGCGAAAAGATAATTTTTGTGAAAAGATATGATTTTTTATTTTTACGGTTCTGCATTATAAAGTTCTGTGAAGCACTTGGTGGGTCAAAGTGCTCACCACACCTCTAGATAAGTTCCTTAGGGGGTCTACTTTCCAAAATGTTGTCACTTGTGGGGGGTTTCAATGTTTAGGCACATCAGGGGCTCTCCAAACGCAACATGGTGTCCCATCTCGATTCCAGTCAATTTTGCATTGAAAAGTCAAATGGCGCTCCTTCGCTTCCGAGCTCTGTCATGCGCCCAAACAGTGGTTTACCCCCACATATGGGGTATCGGTGTACTCAGGACAAATTGTACAACAACTTTTGCGGTCCATTTTCTCCTGTTACCCTTGGTAAAATAAAACAAATTGGAGCTGAATTAAATTTTTTGTGAAAAAAAGTTAAATGTTCATTTTTATTTAAACATTCCAAAAATTCCTGTGAAGCACCAGAAGGGTTAATAAACTTCTTGAATATGGTTTTGAGCACCATGAGGGGTGCAGTTTTTAAAATGGTGTCACACTTGGGTATTTTCTATCATATAGACCCCTCAAAATGACTTCAAATGAGATGTGGTCCCTAAAATAAAATGGTGTTGTAGAAATGAGAAATTGCTGGTCAACTTTTAACCCTTATAACTCCCTAACAAAAAAAAATGTTGGTTCCAAAATTGTGCTGATGTAAAGTAAACATGTGGAAAATGTTACTTATTAAGTATTTTGTGGGACATATATCTGTGATTTAATTGCATAAAAATTCAAAGTTGGAAAATTGTGAAATTTTCATAATTTTCGCCAAATTTCCATTTTTTTCACAAATAAACGCAAGTACTATCAAAGAATTTTACCATTGTCATGAAGTACAATATGTCACGAGAAAACAATGTCAGAATCACTGGAATCCATTGAAGCGTTCCAGAGTTATAACCTCATAAAGGGACAGTGGTCAGAATTGTAAAAATTGGCCCGGTCATTAACGTGCAAACCACCCTTGGGGGTAAAGGGGTTAAAGGGGTCCTCTGGGGCGATGTTATGGCAGCTAAGATGGTATAACTTCCCACAGGTGAAGTTGGGTCCCCAGGGCTCCCGGTGTGTAGATAATGATGGTGAGTGGGGCAATAAGAAACAGAGGACACAGGTTTGCAGTCTCTTTACCTGGTTTACTGAAGACATCAGGCAACCACAGTCCAGAGCACCAGATCAAAGGTACAGGCAGGGTCTGGTCGGCTTGGATGCGAGTTCAGAGTCACCTTTGAGCCAGTCCCACACATCCAGATAATTCCGGTACCGGAGAAATCGGTACCAGAGTTATCCATGTCCGTGTGCTCACGTGGCACATCAGTGTGGCACACGTGCGGCAGCCGTGTGCCGCCCATTTGCCGCCCGTGTGCCGCCTGAAGACCACACGGTCTGGGCAGGAGAGACAGTGCTGTCCCCTGCGTGTGGTGCTGAAGGTGGCATTCATCTCTTCTCCCCTGCAGCGCTTGCAGGAGAGAAGGGATGAAAGATCAAGTTTTTTTTTGCTTAAAATAAAGTTTGGGGTCATCACCCCTATGGAGGTGGAGCCGCATTTTCATGACTGCAATGAGCGGTACCACGTGACTGTTCACGCAGGACAAGCTGCCGTCGCTGAGAGGAGGCATCGCGGGAGCTGGGTGAGTATTTCTCTGCAAGCGGGCGGGTGCATGGGGGGTGGGAGGCGGGAGATGACCCCAAACTTTATTTTAAAAAAAACTTGATCTTTCATCCCTTCTCTCCTGCAAGCACTGCTTTCAGTCGAGCAGGACAGAAGGGATGAATGCCGGCTTCAGAACCACATGCAGGGGACAGCGCTTAACTGTAGCGCTGTTTCTCCTGTGGTGGTACGTGCACACGGAGGAGAGTGCACACAGTTCTCCGTGTGCATGTGTGCGGGACGCCTTGCAGACCGTGCTGCCGGAGAAAAGCGGACATGGCTCCGTGTTTTGCACACGGACACACGGTCCGTGAAAACACGCAGGCATGGGCATAGACCCATTCATTTGAATGGGTCTACGTGTGTCAGTGTCTCTGGTATGTGAGAAAACTGTCACTATACGTACCGGAGCCACTGACGTGTGAAACTGGCTTTACCCGGTGGAGTTAAAAGCCTTCCTACTAGTGTGGTGGTGTAGTACCTTGCTGCCTGTGGCTTCTGTCAAGGTCCTCACAGTTCTCTCTGTCCTCCATAAAGGTGGGACACTAACCCATATGACAGGTGGCTCAAGCCTTTTTACAGGGTCTCTATCATGATCCAGGCTCTATGTGCCACTGTGTCTCCTGGGAATTAGGGCAGACAGGTAACGTGAAGTCCAACTGTCCTGTCGGTTTTTGCTGTAAGTCTTGGATTCCCTCACAACCTTGGTCTTCCGGCTACCGGTATCTGCCCTTTGCAGGGAGGAAACCCAATTGCAGCTGTTCTCCCCAATTGTCACTCCCCTGTGCTTTGCTCTCCTGCACGCTCTGTACAATATGCTCTTCCTTCTACAGTACAGACCAAAAGTTTGGGCACACTTTCTCATTTATAGATTTTTCTGTATTTTCATGACTATGAAAATTGTACATTCACACTGAAGGCATCAAAACTATGAATTAACACATTTGGAAATATATACTTAGAAAAAAAGTGTGAAACAACTGAAATTATGTCTTATATTCTAGGTTCTTATATTCTAGGTTCTTCAAAGTAGCCACCTTTTGCTTTGATGACTGCTTTGCCCACTCTTGGCATTCTCTTGATGAGCTTCAAGAGGTAGTCACTGGGCATGATCTTCCAACAATCTTGAAGGAGTTCCCAGAGATGCTTAGCACTTGTTGTCTCTTTTGCCTTCACTCTCCGGTCCAGCTCACCCCAAACTATCTCGATTGGGTTCAGGTCTGGTGACTGTGGAGGCCAGGTCATCTGGCATAGCACCCCATCACTCTCCTTGTTGGTCAAATAGCCCTTACACAGCCTGGTTCAGTATGCCTTCAATTTTGAATAAATGCCCAACACTGTCATCAACAAAGCACCCTCACACCATCACACCTCCTCCTCCATGCTTCACGGTGGGAACCAGGCATGTAGGATCCATCCGTTCACCTTTTCTGCATCGCACAAAGACGCTGTGGTTGGAACCAAAGATCTAAAATTTGGACTCATCAGACCAAAGCATAGATTTCCACTGGTCTAATGTCCATTCCTTGTGTTCTTTAGCCTAAACAAGTCTCTTCTGCTTGTTGCCTGTCCTTTAGCAGTGGTTTCCTAGCAGCTATTTTTCCATGAAGGCCTGCTGCACAAAGTCTCCTCTTAACAGTTTTTGTAGAGATGTGTCTGCTGCTAGAACTCTGTGTGGCATTGACCTGGTCTCTAATCTGAGCTACTGTTAGCCTGCGATATCTGAGGCTGGTGACTCAGATAAACTTATCCTCAGAAGCAGAGGTGACTCTTGGTCTTCCTTTCCTGGGACAGTCCTCATGTGGGCCAATTTCTTTGTAGTGCTTGATGGTTTTTGCCACTGCACTTGGGGACACTTTCAAAGTTTTCCCAATTTTTCAGACTGACTGACCTTCATTTCTTAAAGTAATGATGGCCATTCGTTTTTCTTTACTCAGCTGCTTTTTTCTTGCCATAATACAAATTCTAACAGTCTATTCAGTAGGACTATCAGCTGCGTATCCACCAGACTTCTGCACAACACAACTGATGGTCCCAACCTCATTTATAAGGCAAGATATCCCACTTATTTAACCTGACAGGGCACACCTGTGAAGTGAAAACCATTCCCAGTGACTACCTCTTGAAGCTCATCAAGAGAATGCCAAGAGTGTGCAAAGCAGACATCAAAGCAAATGGTGGCTACTTTGAAGAACCTAGAATATAAGACATAATTTCAGTTGTTTCACACTTTTTTGTTAAGTATATAATTCCACATGTGTTAATTCATAGTTTTGATGCCTTCAGTGTGAATGTACAATTTTCATAGTCATGAAAATACAGAAAAATCTTTAAATGAGAAGGTGTGTCCAAACTTTTGGTCTGTACTGTATGTTCTCTCTGTCAATGAGCTGCAGCACCCTCTTGGCTGCACAGCCCCTTACACTGCTCTCTGCCTCAGACTGCTCCAGTCTGCTGACTGGCCCTAACTGCCTAACTTTCCCTCCTGACCAGAATGCATACTGTATATATAGGGGAGCCACCCATAAGCTGGATCAGAGCTCCTCCTTCTGGCCTGGAGTGTGAACATGTTCTGTGCTTGTGGTTACCTGATAAAGAAGATATCCACGCTTCCAAGCGTGACATCACTCTCCCCGTGAGAAAAGCAATGCTACTGTGACAACCAGGACCCTGGGGTGTCAAACAACCAGCTATCTAACTAGCTAAAATGTGGGATACAGCAGGCTTTTTCACATTTAGCTACTGAAATAATATCATTTAGAATGCTATACTCGTGCATGCAGCATTATAGAAGCAGTGCACAACACACTTGTAGGACATGTGCCCTGCCGACTTTTTCTGAAAATCTCGGTAATGCCCCTCCAAAAAAAGAATTCCAGAAGGTAAATTTTATAGCCACACTGGACACTAGCTATCTACACTATCTGACTGATATACATCCACCTAAGTAAAGAGCTGAAATCTTGCTAGTAACAGTGGCAGCAGCAGGAGCAGCCTCTCTACGCTTTTACAGTATCAAAATGGCGCAAAAAACAAGATATCTGCTATTTATCTGGAAAGGGACATTGTGGGTGTTTTCTGCGCCCTGATTGGCTAGCTGCAATGGGCACACATAAAGTTAGGAACCAAAATGACTGCTGTGCTGTGCTTCCAAGAAAGCCGCGCCTCTGAGCTCTGCAAACTCCTTCCCCTCATCAAACACATGCCAAATGCTCAGAAAACACCATCATCATCATTGCTAAACTGCTGAAAATATTTTTGTGGCAACGCAAATATTTTCCTGCACTTTTACCGAATGTTATCGATTGTTACCGATTTTATAAAATTTTGCTCAGGTTTCTGATCATTAATCTGAATGTGCCATATTTGTGCCGAATTTATGTTTGGCGATCATTTTCAGATCAAATTCACTCATCTCTAATGATTATCTGCTGGTGTTATGACAACATCAAGGAAGTGAAGGGTGGCTTTTATAACATTCTAGTTTTTAGCCGCCAGCCAGCTAAGATACTTTCCTTGTATGATTCTATGTTTCTTTACATGATCTTACCTGTGGTTGGATCAACTATCATCTTTGAATTGAGTTGCCTGGTAAGCTCCTCTTGAGTGTCCCACCTTCCCTGTTTTATTGGTTATAATCATCTTTGTATATTTCAACAAATCCATAAACCCCTCCCTATAAGCTCATTCATGCCTTTGTTATCTGGATGTATTCATAGGAGGGTGACCAATAAGGGAAAATGAAGGTGAGCCGTCGATGAGCAGGGGCACCGTTTTGCATACAATCTAGGGTGCCAACTTCCGTGGCAAGGTAAGGACACTCTTTAGGGATACTTGAGGTTAAGTCACACATCAGGTCAAATTTCTATTATTCCCCCTACATATTGATGGTATCTAATATTCTTTATCTCTGCTCATCTGGCTGTCTCGGATACTTTGGTTATTGTGATTGATTAAACTGTATGCTCCTAATTGGTTTGCATCCAGGTCTTTATACTCTTGAGGACCACACCTTATAGTCCCCCCATAACCCTTTACTCAGACACTTTATGCTATATGAATAGTTTTGTCAGATTGTCACTCATTGTTTAGAGGTTTATTTTCTGTTTTTTTTTATTTTATCGGATGTCATCTCCTAGTTTTGGTAACGGTGGAGAATAGGGCATTATAGGGGACATTCAGAGTAAGCCACTTATCCTTATTCAGTGACAATCTTGATTTTTGCTCGGTGGACATTATATGCTGTCTAGTGGTTTGTGATTTTATAATAACGTTTCAGGAAAAGGAATTTTTTAATCATGTAGTTTAATTTGATGAGCATTATCACTATTTTTCCCCCACAACAAAAGACTACTATTGCTATTTTTTTCCTACAATAAAAAACTATGTTGTAATACTATTTTGGTGAAAAAAAGTAGTAGCTCTGTTTTCATTGCATTGTACAGTCCATGCTTGTATAGTAGCCGAAAAAGTATTCTATGAAGACAAAAAAGCAAAAAGAGAAGCAACACCAAAGAGGTCCAAATTAAAAAGATGTGGAGTTTTATTCACCTTGATAGGTGCACCTAGACGAGTCAATAAATCTACACATCTTTCTCACGCGGACCTCATAATTGCTGCCTCCATTTTTTATTTGTACCATATACCATGTTACAATGTACAGTAATGGAAGAAAGTGTTGGCATCCTTGAAAATGTTCCAGAAAATTATTGCATTTACATATTTTGTTATACTGCACACGTTTATTTCCTTTGGATGTATGGGAACAACACAAAAAAAACTGCGAAAAAAGGCAAATTGAACAAAATCTAATATATAAAGCTGAATGTGTTTGTAAACAGTATGTGTGTATGTGTGTATGTCCGGGATTGGCATCTGCACCGTCACAGCTACAGCCACAAAATTTTGCACAGTCACACGTCTGGACCCCGAGAGCATCATAGGCTATGTTGTGAGGCGAAATTTTAACCCCGCGCGTTCCAATTCACCAAACAATTTTGCCCCTACCTACATAATGGGGAAAAAGTGAAAGGAAAAGTGTTGGAGGCAAATTGACAGCTGCAAGATGTGAACAAGGGGGACTTAAAGAATGAGAGCGACGGCGCCAAAGAGTATATACCGTACAGTTGCTAAGGTGGGGCCCTGACATGGGATACTCACCACACACGGAGATATGAACACACACACAAAATGCGCCACACACTACCACGTGCTTGAACACATATACCACCCTCAGCACACATTTCACCACACATACACCAACCTCGCCACATAAAAGTCGAAACACAAAAGTCGCCGCTCAAAACTCGCCACGCGCAAAAGTTGCCACATGCAAAACTCGCCACATGCAAAACTAGGCTCACGCAAAACTCGCCACACGTGCAAAACTCACCTCATGGAAAACTCGCCACACGCAAAACTTGCACACGCGGTAAAATTGCCACATGCACAAAAGTTGCAACACATGCAAAAGTTGCCTCACACAAAACTTGCACATACTCAAAACGCACCACACATAAAACTTGCCACGCGCAAAACTTGCCATGTGCAAAACTTGCTGCACAGAACTTGCTACACTAACCTGTCACATGCAACTCGACACACAAAAAGTTGCTACACGCATGTCGCCACACAAAACTCATCTCACAAAAGTCGCTACATGCATGTTGCCACATGCAACTCAACACACACAACTTGACACATGAAACTCGCACTAAAACACACACAAGTCTGGTATTATCCTTCAAAAATAAAAATCTGATTAATAAGCAGACAAACTACAAGAGCAACAAATATACCATATAGGAAATACGGCAGCTGTCAGTCACATGACCTGTCTATTATGTGTATGTGTGAGCTAATATATACTGCCAGGGGGGAGGGCTTCCTGTTGGCTGGAGATTTATCAGGCTGCCAATTTAGCTTACAAATACTGAGGTAAAAATACTGACCAAATAACACGTCAACGAGGTCTAATACAGGAGGAGACGACACACAGGTATATACTATATACAGGAGGAGATGACACACAGGTATATACTATATACAGGAGGAGATAACTTACAGGTATATACTATATACAGGAGGAGATGACACACACATATACAGTTAGGTCCATATATATTTGGACAGAGACAACATTTTTCTAATTACCACAATGAATTTTAAACAAAACAATTCAGATGCAGTTGAAGTTGAGACTTTTAGCTTTCATTTAAGGGTATCCACATTAAAATTGGATGAAGGGTTTAGGAGTTTCAGCTCCTTAACATGTGCCAACCTGTTTTTAAAGGGACCAAAAGAAATTGGACAATTGGCTCCAAGGCTATTTCATGGACAAGTGTGGGCAATCCCTTCGTTATGTCATTCTCAATTAAGCAGATAAAACGCCTAGAGTTGATTTGAGGTGTGGTGCTTGTATCTGGAAGGTTTTGCTGTGAAGTAAACATGAGGTCAAAGGAGCTCTCCATGCAGGTGAAACAAGCCTTCCTTAAGCTGCGAAAACAGAAAAAACCCATCTGAGAAATTGCTACAGTATTAGGAGTGGCAAAATCTACAATTTGGTACATCCTGAGAAAGAAAGAAAGCACTGGTAAACTCATCAATGCAAAAAGACCTGGGTGCCCACGGAAGACAACAGTGGTTGATGATTGCAGAATAATCTCCATGGTGAAGAGAAACCCCTTCACAACAGCCAACCAAGTGAACAACACTCTCCAGGAGGTCGGCGTATCAAAATCCAAATCTACCATAAAGAGAAGACTGCATGAAAGTAAATACAGAGGGTTCACTGCATGGTGCAAGCCACTCATAAGCATCAAGAATAAAAAGGTTAGACTGGACTTTGCTAAAAAACATCTAAAAAAGCCAGAACAGTTCTGGAAGAACATTCTTTGGACAGATGAAACCAAGATCAACCTCTACCAGAATGGTGGAAAGAGAAAAGTATGGTGAAGGCGAGGTACAGCTCATGCTCCGAAGCATATCACATCATCTCTAAAACCTGGCGGAGGCAGTGTGATAGCTTGGGCATGCATGGCTGCCAGTGGCACTGGGTCACTAGTGTTTATTGATGATGTGACACAGGACAGAAGCAGTCGAATGAATTCTGAGGTATTCAGAGCCTTACTGTGTGCTCAGATCCAGCCAAATGCAGCCAAACTGATTGGTCGTCGTTTCATACTACAGATGGACAATGACCCAAAACATAAAGCCAAAGCAACCCAGTAGTTTATTAAAGCAAAGAAGTGGAATATTCTTGAATGGCCAAATCAGTCACCTGATCTCAACCAAATTGAACATGCATTTCACTTGTTAAAGATTAAACTTCACACAGAAAGGCCCACAAACAAACAGCAACTGAAAATCACTGTAGTGTAGGCCGGGCAGAGCATCAAAAAGGAGGAAACACAGCATCAGGTGATGTCCATGAGTTCAAGACTTCAGGCAGTCATTACCAACAAAGGGTTTTCAACCAAGTACTAAAAATGAACATTTTATTTATAATTATTGAATCTGTCCAATTACTTTTGGTCCCTTTAAAAATAGGGGTGGCACATGTTAAGGAGCTGAAACTCCTAAACCCTTCATCCAATTTTAATGTGGATACCCTCAAATGAAAGCTGAAAGTCTGTACTTCAACTGCATCTGAATTGTTTTGTTTAAAATTTATTGTGGTAATGTCTATAACCAAAATTAGAAAAATGTTGTCTCTGTCCAAATATATATGGACCTAACTGTATACTATATACAGGAGGAGATGACACACACATATATACTATATACAGGAGGAGATGGCACACAGGTATATACTATATACAGGAGGAGATGACACACATATATACTATATACAGGGGAGATGACACACAGGTATATACTATATACAGGAGGAGATGACACACTGGTATATACTATATACAGGGGAGATGACTTACAGGTACATACTATATACAGGGGAGATGACACACAGGTATATACTATATCCAGGGGAGATGACACACAGGTATATACTATATAGAGGAGGAGATGACACACAGGCATATACTATATACAGGAGGAGATGACACATAGGTATATACTATATACAGGGGAGATGACACACACATATATACTATATACAGGGGAGATGACACACATGTATATAATATATACAGGAGGAGATGACACAGATATATACTATATACAAGAGGAGATGACACACATATATATACTATATACAGGAGGAGATGACACACAGGTATATACTATATAGAGGAGGAGATGACATACAGGTACATACTATATACAGGAGGAGATGACACACAGGTATATACTATATACAGGAGCAGATGACACACAGGTATATATATATACAGGAGGAGATGACTTACAGGTATATGCTATATACATGAGGAGATGACACGTGTACAGTGGGGCAAAAAAGTATTTAGTCAGTCAGCAATAGTGCAAGTTCCACCACTTAAAAAGATGAGAGGCTTCTGTAATTTACATCATAGGTAGACCTCAACTATGGGAGACAAACTGAGAAAAAAAAATCCAGAAAATCACATTGTCTGTTTTTTTAACATTTTATTTGCATATTATGGTGGAAAATAAGTATTTGGTCAGAAACAAAATTTCATCTCAATACTTTGTAATATATCCTTTGTTGGCAATGACAGAGGTCAAATGTTTTCTGTAAGTCTTCACAAGGTTGCCACACACTGTTGTTGGTATGTTGGCCCATTCCTCCATGCAGATCTCCTCTAGAGCAGTGATGTTTTTGGCTTTTCGCTTGGCAACACGGACTTTCAACTCCCTCCAAAGGTTTTCTATAGGGTTGAGATCTGGAGACTGGCTAGGCCACTCCAGGACCTTTCAATGCTTCTTACGAAGCCACTCCTTCGTTGCCCTGGCGGTGTGCTTTGGATCATTGTCATGTTGAAAGACCCAGCCACGTTTCATCTTCAATGCCCTTGCTGATGGAAGGAGGTTTGCACTGTTATGAACTGGTGGTTTAGAAACACAATGGACCTGGTGGTTAAGAGAACACAAAGTGACCTGATAGTTACTAATAACATAGGACAAGCTCTGAGACGTGGGAACTCTGCTGACCGCAATCCCTAATCCTATCACACCACACTAGAAGTAGCCATGGAGCGCTCCTGACCAGACCTAGGCGCCTCGGCACAGCCTAAGAAACTAGCTAGCCCTGAAGAAAGAAAAATAAGCCTACCTTGCCTCAGAGAAATTCCCCAAAGGAAAAGGCAGCCCCCCACATATAATGACTGTGAGTAAAGATGAAAATACAAACACAGAGATGAAATAGATTTTAGCAAAGTGAGGCCCGACTTACTGAATAGACCGCGGATAGGAAAGATAGCTTTGCGGTCAGCACAAAAACCTACAAACAACCACGCAGAGGGCGCAAAAAGACCCTCCGCACCGACTAACGGTACGGAGGTGCTCCCTCTGCGTCCCAGAGCTTCCAGCAAGCAAGACAAACCAAAATAGCAAGCTGGACAGAAAAAATAGCAAACAAAAGAAACACAAGCAGAACTTAGCTTATGCAGGGAAGACCGGCCACAAGAATGATCCAGGAGAGAGCAAGACCAATACTGGAACATTGACTGGAGGCAAGGAGCAAAGAACTAGGTGGAGTTAAATAGAGCAGCACCTAACGACTTAACCTCGTCACCTGAGGAAGGAAACTCAGAAGCCGCAGCCCCACTCACATCCACCAGAGGAAGCCCATGGACAGAACCAGCCGAAGTACCACTCATGACCACAGGAGGGAGCTTGACCACAGAATTCACACCATTGCACTCAAAATCTCACGATTCATTCTTTCATGTACCCGGATCAGTCGTCCTGGCCCCTTTGCAGAGAAACAGCCCCAAAGCATGATGTTTCCATCACCATGCTTTACAGTAGGTATGGTGTTTGATGGATGCAACTCAGTATTCTTTTTCCTCCAAACACGACAAATTGTGTTTCTACCAAACAGTTCCAGTTTGGTTTCATCAGACCATAGGACATTCTCCCAAAACTCCTCTGGATCATCCAAATGCTCTCTAGCAAACTTCAGATGGGCCCGGACATGTACTGGCTTAAGCAGTGGGACACGTCTGGCACTGCAGGATCTGAGTCCATGGTGGCGTAGTGTGTTACTTATGGTAGGCCTTGTTACATTGGTCCCAGCTCTCTGCAGTTCATTCACTAGGTCCCCCCGCGTGGTTCTGGGATTTTTGCTCACCGTTCTTGTGATCATTCTGACCCCACGGGTGTTGTGAATTCTGTGGCAGAGCTCCCTCCTGTGGTCACAAGTGGTACTTCGGCTGGTTCTCTCTGTGAGCTTCCGTTGGTGGAGGAAAGTGGTACTGCGGCTTCTGAGTTTCCTTCCTCAGGTGATGGGGTGAAGTCGTTAGGTGCTGCTCTATTTAACTCCACCTAGTGCTTTGATCCTGGCCTCCAGTCAATGTTCTAGTATTGGACCTGTTTCCTCCTGGATCGTTCCTGTGGCCTGCTGCTCTGCATAGCTAAGTTCTTCTTTGCTATTTGTTTGCTGTTTTTTTTCTGTCCAGCTTGTCAATTTGTTTTTTACTGCTTGCTGGAAGCTCTGGGACGCAGAGGGTGTACCTCCGTGCCGTTAGTTCGGTACGGAGGGTCTTTTTGCCCCCTTTGCGTGGTTTTTGTAGGGCTTTGTGTTGACCGCAAAGTTACCTTTCCTATCCTCGCTCTGTTCAGAAAGTTGGGCCTCACTTTGCTAAATCTATTTCATCTCTACGTTTGTCTTTTCATCTTAACTCACAGTCATTATATGTGGGGGCTGCCTTTTCCTTTGGGGTATTTCTCTGAGGCAAGGTAGGCTTATTTTCTATCTTCAGGCTAGCTAGTTTCTCAGGCCGTGCTGAGTTGCATAGGGAGCTTTAGGCGCAATCCACGGCTGCCTTTAGTGTGGTTGGAGAGGATTTGGGATTGCGGTCAACAGAGTTCCCACGTCTCAGAGCTCGCTCTTGTTTTTTGGGTTATTGCCAGGTCACTGTATGTGCGCTGACCTCTATGTCCATTGTGGTACTGAATTACCTTTCATAACACACGGGGTGGGATTTTGCGTGGAGCCCCAGATCGAGGGAGATTATCAGTGGTCTTGTATGTCTTCCATTTTCTAATTATTGCTCCCACTGTTGATTTCTTCACTCCAAGCTGGTTGGCTATTGCAGATTCAGTCTTCCCAGCCTGGTGCAGGGCTACAATTTTGTTTCTGGTGTCCTTTGACAGCTCTTTGGTCTTCACCATAGTGGAGTTTGGAGTCAGACTGTTTGAGGGTGTGCACAGGTGTCTTTTTATACTGATAACAAGTTTAAACAGGTGCCATTACTACAGGTAATGAGTGGAGGAAAGAGGAGACTCTTAAAGAAGAAGTTACAGGTCTGTGAGAGCCAGAAATCTTGATTGTTTGTTTCTGACCAAATACTTATTTTCCACCATAATATGCAAAAAAAATGATAAAAAAACAGACAATGTGATTTTCTGAATTTTTTTTTCTCAGTTTGTCTCCCATAGTTGAGGTCTACCTATGATGTAAATTACAGACGCCTCTCATCTTTTTAAGTGGTGGAACTTGCACTATTGCTGACTGACTAAATACTTTTTTGCCCCACTGTATACTATATACAGGAGGAGATGACATACAGGTATATACTATATAAAAGAGGAGATGACACATAGGTATATAGAGGAGGAGATGACATACAGCAGGTATATACTATATACAGGGGAGATGACATACAGGTATATACTATATACAGGAGATGACATACAGGTATATACTATATATAGGAGGAGATGACATACAGGTATATAGTATATACAGAAGAGATGACATACAGGTATATACTATATACAGGAGGAGATGACACATAGGTATATACAATATACAGGAGGAGTTGACATTCAGCAGGTATATACTATTTACAGGGGAGATGACATACAGGTATATACTATATACAGGAGATGACATACAGGTGTATACTATATATAAGGGAGATGACAAACATGTATATACTGAGGGGAAAATGAGAGGTGTGAGGTGAAAATGAGGGGTGTGAGGTGAAAATGAAAAAGGTGTGAGTGCAAAATGAGAGGAGTGAGGGAAAATAGTGGAGTGATCGGAAAATGACAGATGTGAGGTCGAAATGACAAGTGTTAGGGGAAAATGAGAGGAGTGCTGGGGAAAATAAGAGGCGTGATGGGAAAATAAGAGAAGTGAGGTGCTATAACTAACCACAGATATTTACTATGCCCAGGCAACGCCGGGCTCTTCAGCTAGTTTCATATAAAAAAGTAGCAAAGCCACAAAAGAGAACTGAAAATCATTCAAAAATTCGAAAATACAGCAGAAAAGGGGGCAGCACCGCTTAGCTGCCCAGGTCTCTGAACAAATGCACTACAGGATGCAGCCAGCCCATGTAGCAAACATGTTGGCAACTCAGGTGGGAAATACTAAATAGACAGCCACTTACAGCCTACCAACTAATGGAGAAGGTGACTGCTTAGTATACGTTTGCATAATAATCTTTGCTATCGTTTGTTCCTGTATACAGGGGTGTTCACATTGGGTTGCATTGAGAGAATGCTGGCCAGCCCGCCTAATCGAATAGTATGAGTGTGACTAATAATAGCATGTGAACCAGACACTGTGCATTGCCTGCATGTGAACAGAGCCTTATACAGGCCTTTATTGTGCAAACGTATATTAAGCAGTCAACCTCTCCATTACCACACTATACATGAAGAACAGACAGAGAGAAGAGAACCAAAATTGTTGAAAAATATCAACAATTTCAAGGTTACAATTCCATCTCCAGAAATCTTGATGTTCCTTTGTCCACCCTGTGCAATATAATCAAGACGTTTACAGCTCATGGTACTGTAGCTAATCTCCCTGTACATGTACGGAACAGAAAAAAAGATGAAAGATTACAATGTGGGATAGTCTGGATGGTGGATAAGCTGCCCCAATCAAGTTCAAAAAAAAATTTCAAATGATCCTGCAGGGTCACAGTGCATCAGCGTGAATTATACATCAACAGTGAATTGAAATGATATGGCAGGAGACCCATGAGGAACCCACTGCTGTGAAACAGACATAAAACAGCCAGACTGCAGTTTGCCAAAATGTAAGTGAATAAGCCAAAATCCTTCTGGGAAAACATCTTGTGGATAGATGGGACCAAGATAGGGCTTTTTGGTAAAGTACATCATTACACTG
The DNA here is from genome assembly GCF_032444005.1 of Ranitomeya imitator. Classification (NCBI taxonomy): domain Eukaryota; kingdom Metazoa; phylum Chordata; class Amphibia; order Anura; family Dendrobatidae; genus Ranitomeya; species Ranitomeya imitator. The sequence continues at coordinate 328,833,055 of NC_091285.1, read as the reverse complement.
TATACCAAAAACTGAATGAGGCCTACAAAAAAAAGAACAGAGTACCTATAGTCAATATGTTTAGAAATTGAAAGATGTTTTGGGGTGGTGTTACTGCGTTTGGCACTGGGTGCCTTGACTGTGTGCAAGGCATCGTGAAATCTGAAAATTGGTAAATGATTTTGAGTTGCAATGTAGTGCCCAGTGTCAGACAGCTGTGTTTGCATCCTAGGTCATGGGTCTTCCAGTAGGAAAATGACCCCAAATATGCTTCAAGAAGCATCCAGAAAAGGATGGAAATAAAGCGCTGGAGAGTTTTCAAGTGGCCAGCAATGGGTCAGGATCTAAATCCAATTAAACAACCGTGGTGAGATCTTAAAATTGCTATTAGTAGAAAATATCCTTCAAATTTGAGAGACTTGGAGATGTTTGCAAGAGAAGAGTGGTCCCAAATTTTTGTTGAGAGGTGTAAGATGCTTATTGATGGTTACAGGAAGTGATTGATTGCAGTTATTTTTTCCAAAGGGTGCACAACCAAATAATAACCATTTCACCCCGAAGCCTGTTTTTACCTTACTGACCAGGCCAATTTTTTCAATTCTGGCCACTGTCAATATATGAGGTACACACGTGGTCAAAATTGTTGGTACACCTCGTTTAATGACAGAAAAACCCACGATGGTCACAAAAATAACTTGAATCTGACAAAAGTAATAATAAATAGAAGATCTATGAAAATGAACAAATGAAAGAGACATTGCTTTTCAACCATGCTTCCACAGAATTTAAAAAATAGAAATAAAACTCATGAAATAGGCCTGGACAGAAATGATGGTACCCTTGAAAATAATGTAACAAAAGGGACATGTTACATCAAGGTTTGTCCACTAACTAGCATCACATGTGTTTACAATCTTAGAATCAGTGAGTGGGCCTATATATAGGGCTACAGATACTCACTGTGCTGTGCTCTGGTGAGCGAAGGAAAGAGTTGTCTCAGGAGGTTAGAAAGAAAATTATAGACAAACATATTAAAGGTAAAAATTAAAATGATGTTCCTGTGACTAGAGTTACACGTTATTCAGTAATTTAAGATCCATGGGACTGTAGCCAACCTCCCTGGACGTGACCGCTGGAGGAAAATTGATGACAAATCAAAGAGACGGATAATACGAATGGTAACAAAAGAGCCCAGAAAAACTTTTAAACACATTAAAGGTGAACTTCAAGCTCAAGGATCATCAGTGTCAGAGTGCACCATCTGTTGTTGTATGAGCCAAAGTGGACTTCATGGGAGATGACCAAGGAGGACACCATTGTTGGAAAAAAAATCATAAGAAAGCCTGACTGGAATTTTCCAAACTACATGTTGACAAGCCACAAAGCTTCAGGAAGAATGTCCTATGAACATATGAGACAAAAATGGAACTTTTTGGAAAGGCACATCAGCTCTATGGAATGTGGAAGGAAAAAGTAAACATTTAACTTTTTTTCCCAAAAAATTTCCTTTACACCGATTTTTTTTACTCTCACTGGGGTAAGAAAAGAAAACTCTCTTACTGCTAGCCAGAATCTCACCTAGGTCACCGCAGTTCAGCCCGGCTGGGAACAGAGCCTCAGTGACCGGACGCAACCTCAATGACATCTCCACTGGTCACTGAGGCCGCGCTCGCAGCAGTTCAGTCACCAGTGGTTCTCAGCCTGGACGGTCACATCTTGGCACCGTCCAGGTTGAAAACTGTTTATCCCCCAGACATGGATTACGACTTGGGACAGAACGGCAGACAGGTATGGTATCTTATTGGTTTTTTTATTTTAGTTTTATTACAGTAGATCAAGTGCTTCGGTGGAATTAGGCGAGGGAGGTCATAAGTATGGTTTAATTAAGATTATTAAAGGAGTCTGTGTCTTTCTTTCAATTCAAGGACTTTATTCTGGCTGTGTGTCTATTTACCATATAACTATAGGATTTGTAATGGATAGGTGTCTTATAGACACGTCTCCATTACTACGCTGTGGGCTTGATGTCACCTGACAATACAAAGGTGTCATCAATCCCACAAATATTAGGCCCACTTGCCACCGCTACAAGGCAAGTGGGAAGAGTCGGGCAAAGCACCAGAATTGGTGCATCTAACAGATGATCCTTTTCTGTGCAGCTGCGGGCTGCTATTTTTAGGTTGGGGGGCCAATATCCATGGCCCCATACCAGCCTGAGAATACCAGCCCCCAGCTGTCTGCTTTAGCAAGATTGGTTGTCAAAAATGGGGGGACTCCACAACGTTTTTAAAAATTATTTATTTAAATAATTAAAAAATACGGCGTGGGGACCCCTTTATTCTTGATAACTAGCCTTGCTGAAGCTGACAGCTAAGAGTTTTGCCTGGCTGGTTAGCAAAAATACAGGGGAACCCACGCCGGTTTATTTTTAATTATTTATTCAAAACACAGGAGTGGCTGACGAATACTCCCATCTGCCGCTGCGGCTCTCTCTGATATTAGCAGCAACAGGTGTCGGATGATGGGATCAGTAGTCCCATCAGCTGACACCAGTGACCGGTGGTAAACTTTATACCTCCAATCACAGCTGAACGCTCACACTGTCTTTTGACAGCATGGGAACCGTGGCTCTCTGACCGGCGGGGATGATTTCACTGCCGATCAGAAGCGGTGTTTGCCAAGCTGCCAGGCACATCACAGTGCAACAAACATCCAGTGTTCAGGCAGCTGAACCCAAACAGTAACACTGGCTTCCTGGTGAAATCCGTGTTCGGTGTCCATGCCTGAACAGTAGGTGTTAGGTACGGACGCCAAACTTTATTCTTCTGGTTCGCCCATCTCTAGAGATTAATTTAACCCCTTAGTGACAGAGCCAATTTGGTACTTAATGACCAGGCCAATTTTTGCAATTCTGACCACTGTCACTTTATGAGGTTATAACTCTGGAACGCTTCAACGGATCCCGCTGATTCTGAGATTGTTTTTTCGTGACATATTGTACTTCATGTTAGTGGTAACATTTCTTCGATATTACTTGCGATTATTTATGAAAAAAACGGAAATATGGCGAAAATTTTTAAAATTTTGCAATTTTCAAACTTTGTATTTTTATGCCCTTAAATCAGAGAGATATGTCATAAAAAATAGTTAATAAATAACATTTCCCACATGTCTACTTTACATCAGCACAATTTTGGAAACAAAATTTGTTTTTGTTAGGGAGTTATAAGGGTTAAAAGTTGACCAGCAATTTCTCATTTTTACAACACCATTTTTTTTAGGGACCACATCACATTTGAAGTCATTTTGAGGGGTCTATATGATAGAAAATAATGAAGTGTGACACCATTCTAAAAACTACACCCCTCAAGGTTCTCAAAACCACATTCAAGAAGTTTATTAACCCTTTACGTGCTTCACAGGAACTGAAACAATGTGGAAGGAAAAAATGAACATTTAACTTTTTTTTGCAAACATCTTAATTCAGAACCATTTTTTTTATTTTCACAAGTGTAAAAACAGAAATGTAACCATAAATTTTGTTATGCAATTTCTTCTGAATACGCCAATACCCCATATGTGGGGGTAAACCACTGTTAGGGCGCACCGCAGAACTTAGAAGTGAAGGAGCGCCGTTTGACTTTTTCAATGCAGAATTGGCTGGAATTGAGATCGGACACCATGTCACATTTAGAGAGCCCCTGATGTACCTAAACAGTGGAAACTCCCCACAAGTGACACCATTTTGGAAACTAGACCCCTTAAGGAACTTATCTAGATGTGTGGTGAGCACTTTGAACCCCCAAGTGCTTCAGAGAAGTTTATAACGTAGAGCCGTGAAAATAAAAAATCGCTTTTGTTTACACAAAAATGATCTTTTTGCCCACAAATTCTTATTTTCACAAGGGTAACAGGAGAAATTAGACCACAAAAGTTGTTGTGCAATTTCTCCTGAGTACGCTGATACCCAATATATGGGGGTAAACAACTGTTAGGGCGCACCGCAGAGCTTGGAAGAGAAGGAGTGCCGTTTTACTTTTTCAATGTAGAATTGGCTGGAATTGAGATTGGACGCCATGTCGCGTTTGGAGAGCCCCTGATGTGCCTAAACAGTGGAAACCCCCCACAAGTGACACCATTTTGGAAACTAGACCCCTTAAGGAACTTATCTAGATGTGTGGCGAGCACTTTGAACCCCCATGTGCTTCACAGAAGTTTATAACGTAGAGCCGTTAAAAAAAAAAATTGCATTTTTTCTACAAAAATGATCTTTTTGCCCACAAATTTTTATTTTCACAAGGGTATCAGGAGAAATTAGACCACAAAAGTTGTTGTGCAATTTCTCCTGAGTACGTCGATACCCAATATGTGGGGGTAAACCACTGTTTGGGCGCACCGCAGAGCTTGGAAGAGAAAGAGTGCCGTTTTACTTTTTCAATGTAGAATTGGCTGGAATTGAGATCGGACGCCATGTCGCGTTTGGAGAGCCCCTGATGTGCCTAAACAGTAGAAATCCCCCACAAGTGACCCCATTTTGGAAACTAGACCCCCCATGGAACTTATCTAGATGTGTGGTGAGAACCTTGAATGCCCAAGTGCTTCACAGAAGTTTATAATGCAGAGCCGTGAAAATAAAAAAAAATTTTTTTTTCCACAAAAAAGATATTTTAGCCACCAAATTTTTATTTTCACAAGGGTAACAAGAGAAACTGGACCACAAAAGTTGTTGTCCAATTTGTCCTGAGTATGCTGGTACCCCATATGTGGGCGTAAACCACTGTTTGGGCGCACGGCAGAGCTCGGAAGGAAGGAGCGCCGTTTTGGAATGCAGACTTTGATAGAATGGTCTGCGGGTATTATGTTGCGTTTGCAGAGCCCCTGATGTACCTAACCAGTAGAAACCCTCCACAAGTGACCCCATTTTGGAAACTAGACCCCCCAAGGAACTTATCTAGATGTGTGGTGAGAACTTTGAATGCCCAAGTGCTTCACAGAAGTTTAGAATGCAGAGTCGTGAAAATAAAAAATATTTTTTTTTCCACAAAAAAGATATTGTAGCCCCCAAGTTTTTATTTTCACAAGGGTAACAGGAGAAATTGGACTGCAATAGTTGTTGTCCAATTTATCCCGAGTACGCTGATGCGCCATATGTGGTGGTAAACCACTGTTTGGGCGCACGGCAGAGCTCAGAAGGGAGGGAGCACCATTTGACTTTTTGAGCGCAAAATTGGCTGTCGTGTTTGGAGACCCCCTGATGTACCTAAACAGTGGAAACCCCCCAATTCTAGCTCCAACCCTAACCCCAACACACCCCTAACCCTAATCCCAACCTCATCCATAATCCTAATCACTAACCCTAACCATAATCACAACCCTTACCCCAAAACAACCCTAATGTCAACCCTAACCATAACCCTAATCAAAACCCTAAATCCAACACACCCCTAATCCTAATCTCAACCCTAACCTCAAACCTAACCCTAATCCCAATACACCCCTAATCACAACCCTAACCTTAACCCTAATCCCAAACCTAACCCTAATCCCAAGCGTAACCCTAATGCCAACCCTAACCCTAATACGAACCCTAATCCAAACCCTAACCCTAATCCCAGCTCTAACCCTAACTGTAGCCCCAACCCTAGCCCTAACTTTAGCCCCAACCCTAACCCTAGCCCTAGGGCTACTTTCACACTTGCGTCGTTTGGCATTCCGTCGCAATCCGTCGTTTTGGACAAGAAACGGATCCTGCAAATGTGCCCGCAGGATGCGTTTTTTGCCCATAGACTTGTATTGCCGACGGATCGTGACGGATGGCCACACGTCGCGTCCGTCGTGCACTGGATCAGTTGTGTTTTGGCGGAGCGTCGGCACAAAAAAACGTTCAATGAAACGTTTTTTTGTACGTCGCATCCGCCATTTCTGACCGCGCATGCGTGGCCGTAACTCCGCCCCCTCCTCCCCAGGACATAGATTGGGCAGCGGATGTGTTGAAAAACTACAGCTGCTGCCCACGTTGTGCACAATTTTCACAACGTGCGTCGGTATGTCGGGCCGACGCATTGCGACGGCCCCGTACCGACGCAAGTGTGAAAGAAGCCTAACCCTAAGTTTAACCCTAACCCTAAATTTAGCCCCAACCCTAACCCTAAATTTAGCCCCAACCCTAGCCCTACCCCAAACCTAACCCTACCCCTACCCCTAACCCTAACCTAACCCTACCCCTAACCCTACCCCTAACCCTACCCCTAACCTAACCCTAACCAAACCCTAACCCTACCCCTAACCCTACCCCTAACCCTACCCCTAACCCTACCCATAACCCTAACCTAACCCTACCCCTAACCCTAACCCTAACCTAACCCTACCCCTAACCCTACCCCTAACCTAACCCTAACCTAACCCTAACCCTAACCCTAACCCTAACCCTACCCCTAACCTAACCCTACCCCTACCCCTAACCCTAACCTAACCCTACCCCTAACCCTACCCCTAACCTAACCCTAACCCTAACCCTACCCCTAACCCTAACCCTAACCCTAACCCTAACCCTACCCCTAATTTTAGCCCCAACTGCTGTTCTCCTGCCGGCCGGCAGATGGAGACAGATGGCGGGCGCACTGGGCATGCGTCCGCCATGTTCTGCTGCCGGCGGCCAGGAGGAGCAGCAAGAGGATCCAGGGACCTAGGTGAGTATGCTAGGGTCCCCGAATCCCCCTATTTCTCTGTCCTCTGATGTGCGATCACATCAGAGGACAGAGAATTACACTTTACTTTTTTTTTTTTTTGCGGTCGCCGGTAAACAGTTAATTACCGGCGATCGCAAAACAGGGGTCGGTAATACCGACCCCGATCGTGCTCTTTGGGGTCTCGGCTACCCCCGGCAGCCGAGACCCCAAAGATTCTCCCGGTGCCGGCCGGCGGGCGCACTGCGCATGCGCCCGCCATTTTGAAGATGGCGGCGCCCACCGGGAGACACGAGGAGCATCGGGGGAGCTAGGTGAGTATTGGGGGGCCACCTGGGACCCCTTTTCTCTGTCCTCCGATGTGCGATCACATCGGAGGACAGAGAAATTAAAAAGAGATCGCTTTTTTTTTTCTTTTTTTGCGATCGCCGGCTAACGGTTAATTACCGGCGATCGCAAATGCGGGGTGGGTTAAAACCCCCCCGAATCATGTTCTCTGGGGTCTCGGCTACCCTCGGCAGCCGAGACCCCGGAGAAAATCGGCCTCTGGGGGGCGCTATGGACTTTTTCCACAGCGCCGTTAATTAACGGTGCTGTGGTTTAAGTACCCTTAGCGGCCGCCGTTAAAAGGCGTATCGGCGGTCGCTAAAGGGTTAATATGTCATAAATGTTAGATTGGTTGAAATGTAAACACTAGAATTAAACATAGAATTTCATGATCTTTACCATTTTTTGCCAATCATTTTACTGCAGTTTTTACCATTTTAACATTTTGAAAACTCTTGCAAAGGTTCTGTAGTCCAGAAGTGTATACTGCTGATCAACTTAATAGTTTAGTTGCACTCTTCTGTATTGCAGAGGACAAAGTGAAGAGCAGTTTTTTTTCTGTATCCATATTATTAGAGGCATGCAAGTTGTGCTATGGCACAGATCATAATATATGAACATAAAACTACAGTACTGAAATGGGTGCTATCAGGGTCAGACTGACTATCTAGCAGCTCTGCTTAATGCCAGGTGAAAAAGTGAAATGTTGAACAGTTGCCGTCTGCCAACACAATCATATTTCGATAGTGGTCATGGTCACTTTAGACACCAACATCTGAGCATCTTGCTGCCCCTGGTTTTCAAAAGTACATTTTGACAGAAGATGCTTGCTCTTACTCTATTATTCTCCAATGATATAAGGGAGCAGTATAGAAAGAAAGTCAAACAGTGGTTGGTCTAGCTATGGCCAGTCCACACTAGACTTGTTTTCTGCATGACTTCCCAGCTTACCATAACACAGAAGAAGATCTAGACCCTGCCATATGTGTAAAAACTAATCATAGCAGTGGTTCCTTAGGCCTCAGTCAGTCAGTGCTGGGCATTATATTGCAGTTCTCCAGGTGCCTACTGTTGTCTGCATGCTGGAGGTGATGGAGACCAATCTGTCAACCTTTGCCAGTTATAATTCTGAAGGCTGAAACATCAATAGAAATCTTTTAAACTAGATGGCTTTGTAATTTATGTGGTTTGGATTATTTTGAGGTCGCCTCTAGTGATGGGTGAGCACTAAAATGCTCGGGGGCTCGTTGCTCAGGTCAAGCATATTGGAATACTCAGCTACTCGACCCGAGCAACGAGCCCAATGAAAGTCTAGGGGAAATCCGAGTATTTTTAACGTGATAATAATAATAATTTTATTTATATAGCGCCAACATATTCCGCAGCGCTTTACAAATTATAGAGGGGACTTGTACAGACAATAAACATTACAGCATAACAGAAATACAGTTCAAAACAGATACCAGGAGGAGTGAGGGCCCTGCTCGCAAGCTTACAAACTATGGGGAAAAGGGGAGACACGAGAGGTGGATGGTAACAATTGCTTTAGTTATTCGGACCAGCTATAGTGTAAGGCTCAGGTGTTCATGTAAAGCTGCATGAACCAGTTACCTGCCTAAGTATGTAGCAGTACAGACACAGAGGGCTAATACTGCATAAAGTGTATGAGAACATGATGCGAGGAACCTTTTTTTTTTTTTTTTTTTTTTTTTTTTTATTATAAATAGGCCACACAGGGATCGTTAGGTTAATGCATTGAGGCGGTAGGCCAGTCTGAACAAATGAGTTTTTAGGGCACGCTTAAAACTGTGGGGATTGGGGATTAATCGTATTAACCTAGGTAGTGCATTCCAAAGAATCGGCGCAGCACGTGTAAAGTCTTGGAGACGGGAGTGGGAGGTTCTGATTATTGAGGATGCTAACCTGAGGTCATTAGCGGAGCGGAGGGCACGGGTAGGGTGGTAGACTGATACCAGGGAGGAGATGTAGGGTGGTGCTGAGCCATGGAGTGCTTTGTGGATGAGGGTAGTAGTTTTGTACTGGATTCTGGAGTGGATGGGTAGCCAGTGTAATGACTGGCACAGGGTAGAGGCATCGGTGAAACGGTTGGTGAGGAATATGATCCTGGCTGCAGCATTCAGGACGTGATCCCCCCAGGGGTCCTGTTAAGGTCTAAAAACATCTAAAAATGATGGAAGCACTGCTCAGATGACACAGGAACATCATGGGGATCGCCCCTGCAAGCATTTCTGACTCCTAGGTCACAGCTGTAAGCAATGTTGTCAAAGTTTCACGCCATTTTTACAGGTGCACCAAAAAACATACAGAAACTAAGCCAAAATGGGTTTTGCTGGGAAATATGTTAAGGTACATCCTTTCCAGGGTAATGACTTGCATGTAAGGCAAAATAATTAACCCTAGACCAAAATGTTCCTACACCACTTGGGCTATGTTCACATGCAGTGTTTTTGATGCTTTTTTTTTCAACTTTAAAATTCCAATGAAAGAAGAAAACTGAGAGCACTCACCGTCCTAAAAATCAGTCCTTTATTGCAACGGAAGAATCTTCAGCAGGGGAGAATGTGAATTGCGACAGATGACAGCCATTTCGTGCTACTTCGCTTCCACGGGTTCTACACTGTAGGACCCGTGGATGCGCAGTAGCGTGAAACGGCCGTCGTCTCTCACAATTCACATTCTCACCTTCTGAAGATTCTTACGTTGCAATAAAGGACTGATTTTTAGGACGGTGAGTGCTCTCAGTTTTCTTCTTTCATTGGAATTTTCCTGCATACTTTTTTCAGATTGAGCACCTGATCCTTTTGGGGCGTTTATGGCACGTGGCTGTGGTGAGTGTGAGGCGCAGTGAACCCTTGTTGCAGTGGTGCGGATTCTATTCTCTTTTTTTATTATGGTTGGACTTTTTCAACTTTAACATTGCTTTCAACCAATACAAATGCATTCACTTGAAATGTCAATGTAACATTTAACAACCCTAGCTGGCCATGTGGTGTGTGACACATAAGGAGACACATCTTGTTTCATTTATGAAGGAGGGACTCCTATTTTTAAAGGGGCATCAGGCGGCATTAATATTTTTAAAGGGCCATTAAACAGTGAGTCTCCTATGCGGTTTTTGCCTATGCAGTGAGTGACTAGGCTACCAAGAATTATGACGCACCCCAATACCCCTTTCACGAGAGGTACAGAAGGGTTTCCTGAAAAAATGTTGCATTGAATGCAAGGCCTGCCCTGCTATCAAGTCATATGCACCCCACGGATCCTTTGAACCCAGGTGCTGGATGGCCACAGGAAAGTCCACTTCACATTATTAATTTTGTACTCCCATGCTGTTTTCTTATATACTGACTGCAAGGCTTGCCCTACTACCATGTCAAGTGCACCCCAATAAGCCTTTGAACCCAGGTACTGGATGGCCACATGAAAACCAACTTTACATTCCTCAGTTGGTCCTCTCATACTGTTTCCTTATGCATTGAATGCAAGGGCCGCTTTGACCCAAATTTGCACGCACCTTAATCCCCCCTTGGAAGAAACATGGAGGAGGGCCTCATTAAAAAACTGTCCCATTACAAAGGAGCGGGTCTCCTAGACTCGTAATGCCCATACACTAAGTGCATGGGCAGACAAGCATTTCCCCATGGGGGGTACATTTAGAAAAAAATTTTTATACGGATCATAGACACCCTTGCCAAAAAATTTACTGGCTGTAGTAGCACGGAACACATTAACTCTGGTGATTTAGTGGCGGTGAATGATGAGACGTAGAGGAAGGCATCATTAAAAAATAGTCCCAATTTAAAGGAGCAGGTCTCCTAGACTCGTAATGCCCATACACTAAGGTGTATTGGCTGACAAACATTTCCCAATGGGGGGTACATTTTTTTTAAAATACTTTATGGGGATTATAGGCACCCTTGCCAAAAAATTGTCTAGCTTTAGCAGCACGGAATACGTTCACCCTGGTGTTCTAGTGGCGGTGGATGATGGGACGTGGGGGAAGGTCTCATTAAAAAATAGTCCCAATTTAAAGGAGCAGGTCTCCTAGACTCGTAATGCCCATACACTAAGTGCATGGGCTGACAAACATTTCCCCATAAGGGGTACATTTTTAAAAAATATTTTATGGGGATCATAGACACCCTTGCCAAAAAATTGACTGGCTGTAGCACAACAGAGCACGTTAACCCTGGTGACATAATGGCGGAGAATGATGAGATGTGGAGGAAGGCCTCATTAAAAACTATTCCCAATTTAACCCCTTCACGACATGCGCTGTACTATTACTGCGCATGTCGTGTCTCCCCTTTGATGTGGGCTCCGGCAGTGAGCTCACATCAAAGTCGCGACAAGTTAGCTGTTTTGTACAGCTGACATGTGCACGCAATAGCGGTGGGTGAAATTGCTATTCACTTGCTGCTATTAACCTGTTAAATGCCGCTGTCAAACGCTGACAGCTGCATTTAACTACCTCTTCCGGCCACGCGACCGGAAATAAGCGCATCGCCGACCCCCGTCACATGATCGGTGGTAGGCGATGTGTCAGGATAGTAACCATAGAGGTCCTTGAGACCTCTATGGTTACTGATGCCGGTCTGCTGTGAGCGCCCCCTGTGGTCAGCGCTCATAGCAAGCCTGTATTTCAGCTACATAGCAGCGCAGCGATCTAATGATCGCTGCTATGTAGCTGAGCCGATCGAGTTGTGCTAGCTTCTAGCCTCCCATGGAGGCTATTGAAGCATGGCACAAGTTAAAAAAATGTTTTAAAAAATCTGAAAAAAATCTAAAAGTTTAAATCACCCCACTTTTGCCCCATCCTAAATAAAACAATAAAAAAATCAAACCTACACATATTTGGTATCGCCGCATTCAGAATCGCCCGATCTATCAATTAAAAAAGCATTAATCTGATTGCTAAACAGCGTAGTGAAAAAAAAATTAGAAACGCCAGAATTACGTTTCTTTTAGTCGCTGCGACATTGAATTAAAATGCAATAATGGGCAATCAAAAGAACGTATCTGCACAAATGTAGTATTATTAAAAACATCAGCTCGGCACACAAAAAATAAGCCCTCACCCAACCCCAGATCACGAAAAATGGAGGCGCTATAGGTATCGGAAAATGGCGCATTTTTTTTTTAGCAAAGTTTTGCATTTTTTTTCACCACTTAGATAAAAAATAACCTAGACATGTTTGGTGTCTATGAACTCATAATTACCTGGAGAAATCATAATATCAGGTCAGTTTGAGCATTTAGTGAAGCTAGAAAAAAAGCCAAACAAAAAACAAGTGTGGGATTGCACTTTTTTTGCAATTTCCCTTGCCAAAAAAATTGACTGGCTGTAGCACAACAGAACACGTTAACCCTGGTGATATAGTGGCAGAGAATGATGACACATGGAGGAAGGCCTCATTAAAAACTAGGCCCAATTTAAAGGAGCGTGTCTCCTTGACTCGTAATACCCATACACAAAGTGTATGGGCTGACAAACATTTCCTCCTGGGGGAGTAAAAATTTTTTGTGGTTCAAATTAGTAACGGGCATCATAAAAACACCCTTGCACAAAAATTTTGTGACTTTTGCATCACGGAATACGGTCATCATGGTGTTCTAGTGGTTGTGCATGATGAGGATGAGGACAAGGAGGAGGATAACACCAAATAGACCAAATCAGGAAGCGTATACCCATGTGTGGTCGTGAAGAGGTGCATGAGAATACACCTCCACAAAAAAGACAATGTATTTGAGGTTATGTTTTGCTTTTTTCATTCAGTGGTGTACAGAAGCCTTGCCCAATCCAGCCTTGTTCATTTTTTTAAGAGTCTGCCTTTCAGCATTTTCAGTTGACAGGAGAATGCGCTTATCAGTCGTAATTCCACCAGTGGTGCCAAAAACCCTCTCTGACAGAATGCTAGCAGCAGGGCAGGCCAGGTCCATGGCGTAGAGAGCCAGTTCATGCCACGTGTCCAGCTTGGATACCCAATAATCAAAAGTCCCGGAGGACATTTGAACGATCAGCAAGGTACTCCCTCAGCATCTTCCCAAACATTGCACTTCTTGTGACAGCATATCTGCCGACGCGATGGGAGGGTCTGAGAAAACTGTCCCAGAACTTTGCAATTGCTCCCCTGCCTGTGCTGGATTGTAATAATAATCTTTATTTTTTATATAGCACTAACATATTCCGCAGCGCTTTACAGTTTGCACACATTATCATAACTGTCCCCGATGGGGCTCACAATCTAAATTCCCTATCAGTATGTCTTTTTTTTTTAATGTGGGAGGAAACCGGAGTACCCGGAGGAAACCCACGCAAACACGGAGAGAACATACAAACTCTTTGCAGATGTTGTCCTTGGTGGGGTTTGAACCCAGGACTCCAGCGCTGCAAGGCTGCTGTGCTATCCACTGCGCCACCGTGCTTCCCCTGCTTGTACTCCTTGGTTGTACAACAAACTCTGATGTCTGCTGCCAGCGTTCTCAGATGGGAATTGTTTTAATAATTCCGCTACAAGGGCCCTCTGGTACTGCACCATTTTAGTACCCCTGTCTGCCTCTGTGAGAAGAGATTGAAAGTTCTCCGTGTAGCATGGGTCTAGAAGTGTCACCAACCAGTAATGAGTGTCACCGAAAAGTTTAGTAATGCAAGGGTCACGGGAAATGCAGCACAACATAAAGTCAGCCATGCATGATGCATGCAAGACTGCTAACAAGCAAGACTTCAGTGTCCTCACCAACAGGATGACTGACCATGCTGTCCTCCTCCTCCTCTCTGTCCTCAGGCCATCCATGCTGAAAACGTGGTATGACAGCTGTGCTTGTAGTACCGTTTGTAGCGCATGAAAGTAACTCCTGTTCTTCCTCCTCCTCCTCTTCCTCATTGTCTACCAATCCACGTTGGGACAACATGAGGCTGGGCTCAGTGTAATCACCCTGTATGGTTCCTTGCTCCATGTCCTCGTGCTCCGCCTGCAATGCATCCTCTTTAATTGTGAGCAGAGAGGTTTTCAGAATACAGAGAAGCGGGATGGTGATGCTAATTATGGTGTCATCGCCGCTCACCATCTTGGTGCAGTCCTCAAAGTTTTGGAGGATGGTACATATGTCTGACATCCATGTCCACTCCTGAGGTTTTATGTGTGGTGTCTGAACTGAATAACGACAGCCTTGTCGATGCTGGTAGTCAACAACTGCCCTCTTCTGCTGACAAATCCTTTCCAACATATGCAGTGTAGAGTTCCAACGGTGGGGATATCACACACCAGTCGGTGAGCCGGAAGCTGCAAATGCTGCTGAAGCACAGCAAGGGCGGCTGAAGCAGTAGCTGACTATCTAAAATGGGCAGACAGGTGGCGTACTTTCACTAGCAGAGCCGGCTGCTCCAGGTAGCATTTCAGAAAACGTTGAACAACGAGGTTAATCACATGGGCCAGGCAAGGTAAGTGTCTGAGCTCACCTTGCCTCAGAGCCAACACCAGTTTACGGCCATTGTGACACATGACCATGCCTGGCTGTAGGTTCAGCGGTGTCAGCCAAAAATCTGACTGTTGTTTTAGCTCTGTCCATAACTCTTCAGCATTGTTTGGATTGTCACCTAAGCAGATTAGCTTCAGAACAGCCTGCTGCTGCTTGGCTGAGGCAGTACTGCAGTGCTTCCAAATTTTGATTGATGTGCTCATTTCAGAGATGGAGGCTGAAGAGGAGGAGGAGGTGCAGGAGCTGTCAACCCTGATTGACTTCTGGCCTGCAATCCTCGGCTTCGGGAGGATGTGTTCCATTCCAAGGTCCGACTGGGTCCCGGCTTCCACAATGTTAACCCAGTGTGCTGTCAGTGAGATGTACCGTCCATGCCCACAAGCACTTGGCCACGTGTCCATGGTTAGGTGGGCTTCCCAGTAACAGCATTAATGTTGTGAGATACATGCTGTGTAATGCCGGTACGGCACACCAGGAGAAATAGTGGCAACTGGGGACTGAGTACTTTGGGATGGTCACCGCCATCAGGTTCTAGAAAGCTTCAGTCTCAATGAGCCTAAAAGGCAACATTTCGAGTGCAAGCAGATGAGAAATGTGAGAATTTAGTACTGTGGCCTGTGGAGCGTTGGCTGCGTATTTCCACTTGCGTTCCAAAGATTGGGATATAGAAAACTGAAGCCTGCGCTGGGACAAAGACGTGGACGGGCTTGATGATGGTGCTGGTTGACTGTGGGCAACAACAGGTGCAGAGTACAAGGCATCTTCACATGCACAGTGAACTGGGGATTGGCTTCTGCACCAAACAGTGGAAGAAGCAGTGGTGTCACCTGCAGACAGTGTTCCTGGAGCCTGGTGCCCACGAAGTCAGGTGCTTTGCTGCCATGTGCCTGATCATGGTGGTGGTGGTCAGGCTGGTAGTTTTGCTACCCCTGCTGATGCGGGCATGGCAGGTGCTGCAAATGGCCTGTTTAGGGTTATTGGCAGAGTCTTTAAAAAATAACCAGACTCGGGAAGATCTAACAGTTGGAATGTCAACTTCCATCATGTTGGTGTTACGGGGAACGGATGCACGCCTTCTGTCTGCGGCCACCACACTGCTTCTTCCTGCCTGTTGGGGTGCTATGCCTCCTTAACCATGTGTACTGCTGTCCTCGCTCTATATGTCCTCCTGCCAGGTTGGGTCAGTTACTATGTCATCCACCACCTCGTCTTCACATCCCCACCCTGCTCCTCCTCCTGACTTTCTGGCAATTGTGTATCATCATCATCCACCTCTTGTGACACTTTCCCACCATCGCCTTCATGTGACCGTGGCTGCTCAAATCCTTGGGCATCGCTACATGCGATTTCATCTTGCTCCATTTCAAGTTGACCGGCTGAGAGTTCCAAATCTTTAAATGGAAACTGAACAGCTCTTTGGAGAGTTCAAGTGTGGGATCAGTTGTCTCAGGGCACTCGGAATGGTGGGAGGAAGAGGGATCGGGGTGAGGAATATGTGGTCCATACTCAAGGCTTCTCAGACTTGACCATGTGGAAGATGTGGTGGTGGTGGTGGCTAAGTGACTAGAAGCATTATCCGCTATCCAACCAACAACCGTTTCACACTGCTCTGGCTTCAATAGTGGTGTGCTGCGGTCCCCTAGAAACTGGGACAGGAAGGTCAAGCAAGAAGATGTGGGTCTTTGTTGTGGCCCACTTTCAGCTTGGCCAGGGCCTCGTCCTCTGCATGCACCATCAGCATGACGTCCACTTCCCCGTCCTTTGCCCCTTGCCTTGCCCATTTCAAATGGATTACTGAAATATTTTAAAAGTTCAATACAAATGGATTAATTTTGAGAAAACTTATTTGTGATCAGTGTGCCGAAAAAACACACTTTTATTTCAGTGGAATGTTGGTAATTTTTCAATTTTGTTTTTAACAAATTTTATTAATAACTAGGGTAAGACACACCAAAACCAGTTCAAAGGAGCACTCAAATGCAACAATTTTTAAAACACTGATAGAGGAGGCATCTGACAGAAAAAAACACAATGTTCAATGTGTGGCCTTTTTTTCTTTTTTGAAAAGACAATTACTGTCACAAAATAGGCTAACACAACACCAAAAAATAGAACAAGGGTAGCAGACAGACAAAAAACTGGAATATATGCCTGAAAAGCAAGGATTTGGATACCACAGATAGACCAGGCGTCGGATGGAGATAACAGACTGATCAAAATGTGGCCTTGATTTTTTGGGGCCCACCAAAATTGTGTCAATAAGTAGGCTATGACACTAAAAAAAATTGGAGTACTAAAATTGTAAAATATTTAACGCAATCATATGTGATCTGTGTGGCGTGCAAATCACAGTGATAAATATAAGAACTGTAGCTAAATATTTTTGGCCCAGCTACAGAATTTTTGGTCAGCAAAATGGTGTTCAAAAATGTTGTAAGACACTCTAAAAACTACTATAAAAACTCAAAACGACCAAAAAAAAGGCCCGAATTTTCTGCGCACTCACATCTGATGCCTGGAACAAATAATTTTTTTTTAAATTGTTAGATTTTCACACTCTTGTATTGAAATGACCTGGCTGTAGTCTGCAGTGTGACCAAGCAAATAAATGTAGAAAAAAGGGGGTTATGGATTGCTTTGTAATAAAATTAGCAGGCATAAGGAGCAAAAAATATAACATCCTAGCCACGGACACCTGCAGCTACCAATATATAAAATATGCAGCAGCAGACAGTAATGGAGCCTTTTGATGTAATAATATAATATAATAATAATAATCTTTATTTATATAGCGCCAACATATTCTGCAGCGCTTTACAGTTTAACAGCTTCAAACACAACAGTCATAAGTAACAATGTTAACAATACAATAATTAAAGCAACACAAGACGACCCTGCTCGTGAGAGCTTACAATCTACAATCAGGTGGGGAAATACAAAGCACAGGTGTGTATTTACAATGATGTATTTACAATGATGGTCCAGCCATCTTCAGGGAGTGGGGATAGATGGGGATAGTTAGTGGGCTACACACAAACAAAATAACTGATTAGGGAACATGATAGGCCGCTCCTCTGAACAAATGTGTTTTGAAGGAGCGCCTAAAACTATGCAAATTGTGGATGGTCCTAATTTCTTGGGGTAGAGCATTCCAGAGGATTGGCGCAGCACGGGAGAAGTCTTGTAGTCGGGAGTGGGAGGTACGGATTAGTGCAGAGGTTAGTCGAAAGTCATTTGCAGAGCACAGCAGTCGGTTAGGCCGATAGACAGAAATGAGGGAGGAGATGTAAGGGGGTGCTGCACTGTGAAGAGCTTTGTGGGTGAGAACAAGTACTTTGAATTGTATCCTGTAATGAATGGGCAGCCAGTGTAATGACTGGTGAAGAGCGGAAGCATCTGAGTAATGATGAGCTAGATAGACGACCCTGGCTGCTGCATTAAGGATTGATTGGAGAGGGGAAAGTCGAGTGAGGGGGAGGCCAATTAATAGAGCGTTGCAGTAGTCCAGGCGGGAGTGGATCAGGGCGACAGTGAGGGTTTTTGTTGTTTCTATGCTGAGAAAAGGGCGGATTCTAGAGATGTTCTTTAGGTGTAGGCATTTCAAAAACCTGACCTGCACATCCAAACATAGACTCAGTGTGAACAGGTACTGAACTTAGAGTCGCCAACTCGTATATAGTTAAGTAAATAAGGCAGCACACTGCAGCGCTAAAACATGCAAACTTGAAAACACGAAATTTGAACTGCATTACTGCACTAGAAATATGAAAAATGAGAGCTTTTAGCGCATAAAAATGGCCAATTTTATGTGTACCTGGTAGCCCCTTTACGGCATCTCTCTTATACCAGGTCCTACGCTTGCCTTACCTCACTGAGAATAAACGTCTCCATCTGAATGGGTACATGTGAAACCTCTTCTTAGACTAAAATTCTCTCTCTCTCTGTGGAGGGGTATTGGACCTGCTGTAATTAAAACACCTGAAGCTAGGAGGCGGAGTGCACGATCAGAAGGCTAGAGAATACATTTCAAAAACCTGACCTGCACATCCAAACATAGACTCAGTGTGAACAGGTGCTGAACCTAGAGTCGCCAACTCGTATATAGTTAAGTAAATAAGGCAGCATACTGCAGCGCTAAAACATGCAAACTTGAAAACACGAAATTTGAACTGCATTACTGCACTAGAAATATGAAAAATGAGAGCTTTTAGCGCATTAAAATGGCCAATTTTATGTGTACCTGGTAGCCCCTTTACGGCATCTCTCTTATGCCAGGTCCAACGCTTGCCTTACCTCGCTGAGAATAAACGTCTCCAATTGAATGGGTACTTGTGAAACCTCTTCTTAGACTAAGATTCTCTCTCTCTGTGGAGGGGTATTGGACCTGTTGTAATTAAAACACCTGAAGCTAGGAGGCGGAGTGCACGATCAGAAGGCTAGAGAATACATTTCAAAAACCTGACCTGCACATCCAAACATAGACTCAGTGTGAACAGGTGCTGAACCTAGAGTCGCCAACTTGTATATAGTTAAGTAAATAAGGCAGCATACTGCAGCGCTAAAACATGCAAACTTGAAAACACGAAATTTGAACTGCATTACTGCACTAGAAATATGAAAAATGAGAGCTTTTAGCGCATAAAAATGGCCAATTTTATGTGTACCTGGTAGCCCCTTTACGGCATCTCTCTTATACCAGGTCCTACGCTTGCCTTACCTCACTGAGAATAAACGTCTCCATCTGAATGGGTACATGTGAAACCTCTTCTTAGACTAAAATTCTCTCTCTCTGTGGAGGGGTATTGGACCTGCTGTAATTAAAACACCTGAAGCTAGGAGGCGGAGTGCACGATCAGAAGGCTAGAGAATACATTTCAAAAACCTGACTTGCACATCCAAACATAGACTCAGTGTTAACAGGTGCTGAACTTAGAGTCGCCAACTCGTATATAGTTAAGTAAATAAGGCAGCACACTGCAGCGCTAAAACATGCAAACTTGAAAACACGAAATTTGAACTGCATTACTGCACTAGAAATATGAAAAATGAGAGCTTTTAGCGCATAAAAATGGCCAATTTTATGTGTACCTGGTAGCTCCTTTACGGCATCTCTCTTATACCAGGTCCTACGCTTGCCTTACCTCACTGAGAATAAACGTCTCCATCTGAATGGGTACTTGTGAAACCTCTTCTTAGACTAAAATTCTCTCTCTCTGTGGAGGGGTATTGGACCTGCTGTAATTAAAACACCTGAAGCTAGGAGGCGGAGTGCACGATCAGAAGGCTAGAGAATACATTTCAAAAACCTGACCTGCACATCCAAACATAGACTCAGTGTGAACAGGTACTGAATCTAGAGTCGCCAACTCGTATATAGTTAAGTAAATAAGGCAGCACACTGCAGCGCTAAAACATGCAAACTTGAAAACACGAAATTTGAACTGCATTACTGCACTAGAAATATGAAAAATGAGAGCTTTTAGCGCATGAAAATGGCCAATGTTATGTGTACCTGGTAGCCCCTTTACGGCATCTCTCTTATACCAGGTCCAACGCTTGCCTTACCTCGCTGAGAATAAACGTCTCCATCTGAATGGGTACATGTGAAACCTCTTCTTAGACTAAAATTCTCTCTCTCTGTGGAGGGGTATTGGATGTGTTGTAATTAAAACACCTGAAGCTAGGAGGCGGAGTGCACGATCAGAAGGCTAGAGAATACATTTCAAAAACCTGACCTGCACATCCAAACATAGACTCAGTGTGAACAGGTGCTGAACCTAGAGTCGCCAACTCGTATATAGTTAAGTAAATAAGGCAGCACACTGCAGCGCTAAAACATGCAAACTTGAAAACACGAAATTTGAACTGCATTACTGGACTAGAAATATGAAAAATGAGAGCTTTTAGCGCATAAAAATGGCCAGTTTTATGTGTACCTGGTAGCCCCTTTACGGCATCTCTCTTATACCAGGTCCTACGCTTGCCTTACCTCACTGAGAATAAACGTCTCCATCTGAATGGGTACATATGAAACCTCTTCTTAGACTAAAATTCTCTCTCTCTGTGGAGGGGTATTGGACCTGCTGTAATTAAAACACCTGAAGCTAGGAGGCGGAGTGCACGATCAGAAGGCTAGAGAATACATTTCAAAAACCTGACCTGCACATCCAAACATAGACTCAGTGTGAACAGGTGCTGAACCTAGAGTCGCCAACTCGTATATAGTTAAGTAAATAAGGCAGCACACTGCAGCGCTAAAACATGCAAACTTGAAAACACGAAATTTGAACTGCATTACTGCACTAGAAATATGAAAAATGAGAGCTTTTAGTGCATAAAAATGGCCAATTTTATGTGTACCTGGTAGCCCCTTTACGGCATCTCTCTTATGCCAGGTCCAACACTTGCCTTACCTCGCTGAGAATAAGCGTCTCCAGTTGAATGGGTACATGTAAGACCTCTTCTTAGACTAAGATTCTCTCTCTCTGTGGAGGGGTATTGGACCTGTTGTAACTAAAACACCTGAAGCTAGGAGGCGGAGTGCACGATCAGAAGGCTAGAGAATACATTTCAAAAACCTGACCTGCACATCCAAACATAGACTCAGTGTGAACAGGTGCTGAACTTAGAGTCGCCAACTCATATATAGTTAAGTAAATAAGGCAGCATACTGCAGCGCTAAAACATGCAAACTTGAAAACACGAAATTTGAACTGCATTACTGCACTAGAAATATGAAAAATGAGAGCTTTTAGCGCATAAAAATGGCCAATTTTATGTGTACCTGGTAGCCCCTTTACGGCATCTCTCTTATACCAGGTCCTACGCTTGCCTTACCTCACTGAGAATAAACGTCTCCATCTGAATGGGTACATGTGAAACCTCTTCTTAGACTAAAATTCTCTCTCTCTCTGTGGAGGGGTATTGGACCTGCTGTAATTAAAACACCTGAAGCTAGGAGGCGGAGTGCACGATCAGAAGGCTAGAGAATACATTTCAAAAACCTGACCTGCACATCCAAACATAGACTCAGTGTGAACAGGTGCTGAACCTAGAGTCGCCAACTCGTATATAGTTAAGTAAATAAGGCAGCACACTGCAGCGCTAAAACATGCAAACTTGAAAACACGAAATTTGAACTGCATTACTGCACTAGAAATATGAAAAATGAGAGCTTTTAATGCATAAAAATGGCCAATTTTATGTGTACCTGGTAGCCCCTTTACGGCATCTCTCTTATACCAGGTCCTACGCTTGCCTTACCTCACTGAGAATAAACGTCTCCATCTGAATGGGTACATGTGAAACCTCTTCTTAGACTAAAATTCTCTCTCTCTGTGGAGGGGTATTGGACCTGCTGTAATTAAAACACCTGAAGCTAGGAGGCGGAGTGCACGATCAGAAGGCTAGAGAATACATTTCAAAAACCTGACCTGCACATCCAAACATAGACTCAGTGTGAACAGGTGCTGAACCTAGAGTCGCCAACTCGTATATAGTTAAGTAAATAAGGCAGCACACTGCAGCGCTTAAACATGCAAACTTGAAAACACGAAATTTGAACTGCATTACTGCACTAGAAATATGAAAAATGAGAGCTTTTAGTGCATAAAAATGGCCAATTTTATGTGTACCTGGTAGCCCCTTTACGGCATCTCTCTTATGCCAGGTCCAACACTTGCCTTACCTCGCTGAGAATAAGCGTCTCCAATTGAATGGGTACATGTAAAACCTCTTCTTAGACTAAGATTCTCTCTCTCTGTGGAGGGGTATTGGACCTGTTGTAATTAAAACACCTGAAGCTAGGAGGCGGAGTGCACGATCAGAAGGCTAGAGAATACATTTCAAAAACCTGACCTGCACATCCAAACATAGACTCAGTGTGAACAGGTGCTGAACTTAGAGTCGCCAACTCATATATAGTTAAGTAAATAAGGCAGCATACTGCAGCGCTAAAACATGCAAACTTGAAAACACGAAATTTGAACTGCATTACTGCACTAGAAATATGAAAAATGAGAGCTTTTAGCGCATAAAAATGGCCAATTTTATGTGTCCCTGGTAGCCCCTTTACGGCATCTCTCTGATACCAGGTCCTACGCTTGCCTTACCTCACTGAGAATAAACGTCTCCATCTGAATGGGTACATGTGAAACCTCTTCTTAGACTAAAATTCTCTCTCTCTGTGGAGGGGTATTGGACCTGCTGTAATTAAAACACCTGAAGCGAGGAGGCGGAGTGCACGATCAAAAGGCTAGAGAATACATTTCAAAAACCTGACCTGCACATCCAAACATAGACTCAGTGTGAACAGGTGCTGAACTTAGAGTCGC
Source organism: Ranitomeya imitator (assembly GCF_032444005.1). NCBI lineage: Eukaryota > Metazoa > Chordata > Amphibia > Anura > Dendrobatidae > Ranitomeya > Ranitomeya imitator. The sequence continues at coordinate 328,810,230 of NC_091285.1, read as the reverse complement.
CAACTCGTATATAGTTAAGAAAATAAGGCAGCACACTGCAGCGCTAAAACATGCAAACTTGAAAACACGAAATTTGAACTGCATTACTGCACTAGAAATATGAAAAATGAGAGCTTTTAGCGCATAAAAATGGCAAATTTTATGTGTACCTGGTAGCCCCTTTACGGCATCTCTCTTATACCAGGTCCTACGCTTGCCTTACCTCACTGAGAATAAACGTCTCCATCTGAATGGGTACATGTGAAACCTCTTCTTAGACTAAAATTCTCTCTCTCTCTCTCTGTGGAGGGGTATTGGACCTGCTGTAATTAAAACACCTGAAGCTAGGAGGCGGAGAGCACGATCAGAAGGCTAGAGAATACATTTCAAAAACCTGACCTGCACATCCAAACATAGACTCAGTGTGAACAGGTGCTGAATCTAGAGTCGCCAACTCGTATATAGTTAAGTAAATAAGGCAGCACACTGCAGCGCTAAAACATGCAAACTTGAAAACATGAAATTTGAACTGCATTACTGCACTAGAAATATGAAAAATGAGAGCTTTTAGCGCATAAAAATGGCCAGTTTTATGTGTACCTGGTAGCCCCTTTACGGCATCTCTCTTATACCAGGTCCTACACTTGCCTTACCTCACTGAGAATAAACGTCTCCATCTGAATGGGTACATGTGAAACCTCTTCTTAGACTAAAATTCTCTCTCTCTGTGGAGGGGTATTGGACCTGCTGTAATTAAAACACCTGAAGCTAGGAGGCGGAGTGCACGATCAGAAGGCTAGAGAATACATTTCAAAAACCTGACCTGCACATCCAAACATAGACTCAGTGTGAACAGGTGCTGAACCTAGAGTCGCCAACTCGTATATAGTTAAGTAAATAAGGCAGCACACTGCAGCGCTAAAACATGCAAACTTGAAAACACGAAATATGAACTGCATTACTGCACAAGAAATATGAAAAATGAGAGCTTTTAGCGCATAAAAATGGCCAATTTTATGTGTACCTGGTAGCCCCTTTACGGCATCTCTCTTATACCAGGTCCTACGCTTGCCTTACCTCACTGAGAATAAACGTCTCCATCTGAATGGGTACATGTGAAACCTCTTCTTAGACTAAAATTCTCTCTCTCTCTCTCTGTGGAGGGGTATTGGACCTGCTGTAATTAAAACACCTGAAGCTAGGAGGCGGAGTGCACGATCAGAAGGCTAGAGAATACATTTCAAAAACCTGACCTGCACATCCAAACATAGACTCAGTGTGAACAGGTGCTGAATCTAGAGTCGCCAACTCGTATATAGTTAAGTAAATAAGGCAGCACACTGCAGCGCTAAAACATGCAAACTTGAAAACACGAAATTTGAACTGCATTACTGCACTAGAAATATGAAAAATGAGAGCTTTTAGCGCATGAAAATGGCCAATGTTATGTGTACCTGGTAGCCCCTTTACGGCATCTCTCTTATACCAGGTCCAACGCTTGCCTTACCTCGCTGAGAATAAACGTCTCCATCTGAATGGGTACATGTGAAACCTCTTCTTAGACTAAGATTCTCTCTCTCTGTGGAGGGGTATTGGACCTGTTGTAATTAAAACACCTGAAGCTAGGAGGCGGAGTGCACGATCAGAAGGCTAGAGAATACATTTCAAAAACCTGACCTGCACATCCAAACATAGACTCAGTGTGAACAGGTGCTGAACTTAGAGTCGCCAACTCGTATATAGTTAAGTAAATAAGGCAGCACACTGCAGCGCTAAAACATGCAAACTTGAAAACACGAAATTTGAACTGCATTACTGGACTAGAAATATGAAAAATGAGAGCTTTTAGCGCATAAAAATGGCCAGTTTTATGTGTACCTGGTAGCCCCTTTACGGCATCTCTCTTATACCAGGTCCTATGCTTGCCTTACCTCACTGAGAATAAACGTCTCCATCTGAATGGGTACATATGAAACCTCTTCTTAGACTAAACTTCTCTCTCTCTGTGGAGGGGTATTGGACCTGCTGTAATTAAAACACCTGAAGCTAGGAGGCGGAGTGCACGATCAGAAGGCTAGAGAATACATTTCAAAAACCTGACCTGCACATCCAAACATAGACTCAGTGTGAACAGGTGCTGAACCTAGAGTCGCCAACTCGTATATAGTTAAGTAAATAAGGCAGCACACTGCAGCGCTAAAACATGCAAACTTGAAAACACGAAATTTGAACTGCATTACTGCACTAGAAATATGAAAAATGAGAGCTTTTAGCGCATAAAAATGGCCAATTTTATGTGTACCTGGTAGCCCCTTTACGGCATCTCTCTTATACCAGGTCCTACGCTTGTCTTACCTCACTGAGAATAAACGTCTCCATCTGAATGGGTACATGTGAAACCTCTTCTTAGACTAAAATTCTCTCTCTCTCTGTGGAGGGGTATTGGACCTGCTGTAATTAAAACACCTGAAGCTAGGAGGCGGAGTGCACGATCAGAAGGCTAGAGAATACATTTCAAAAACCTGACCTGCACATCCAAACATAGACTCAGTGTGAACAGGTGCTGAACCTAGAGTCGCCAACTCGTATATAGTTAAGTAAATAAGGCAGCACACTGCAGCGCTAAAACATGCAAACTTGAAAACACGAAATTTGAACTGCATTACTGCACTAGAAATATGAAAAATGAGAGCTTTTAGTGCATAAAAATGGCCAATTTTATGTGTACCTGGTAGCCCCTTTACGGCATCTCTCTTATGCCAGGTCCAACACTTGCCTTACCTCGCTGAGAATAAGCATCTCCAATTGAATGGGTACATGTAAAACCTCTTCTTAGACTAAGATTCTCTCTCTCTGTGGAGGGGTATTGGACCTCTTGTAATTAAAACACCTGAAGCTAGGAGGCGGAGTGCACGAGCAGAAGGCTAGAGAATACATTTCAAAATCCTGACCTGCACATCCAAACATAGACTCAGTGTGAACAGGTGCTGAACTTAGAGTCGCCAACTCATATATAGTTAAGTAAATAAGGCAGCATACTGCAGCGCTAAAACATGCAAACTTGAAAACACGAAATTTGAACTGCATTACTGCACTAGAAATATGAAAAATGAGAGCTTTTAGCGCATAAAAATGGCCAATTTTATGTGTACCTGGTAGCCCCTTTACGGCATCTCTCTTATACCAGGTCCTACGCTTGCCTTACCTCACTGAGAATAAACGTCTCCATCTGAATGGGTACATGTGAAACCTCTTCTTAGACTAAAATTCTCTCTCTCTGTGGAGGGGTATTGGACCTGCTGTAATTAAAACACCTGAAGCTAGGAGGCGGAGTGCACGATCAGAAGGCTAGAGAATACATTTCAAAAACCTGACCTGCACATCCAAACATAGACTCAGTGTGAACAGGTGCTGAACCTAGAGTCGCCAACTCGTATATAGTTAAGTAAATAAGGCAGCACACTGCAGCGCTAAAACATGCAAACTTGAAAACACGAAATTTGAACTGCATTACTGCACTAGAAATATGAAAAATGAGAGCTTTTAGTGCATAAAAATGGCCAATTTTATGTGTACCTGGTAGCCCCTTTACGGCATCTCTCTTATGCCAGGTCCAACACTTGCCTTACCTCGCTGAGAATAAGCGTCTCCAATTGAATGGGTACATATAAAACCTCTTCTTAGACTAAGATTCTCTCTCTCTGTGGAGGGGTATTGGACCTGTTGTAATTAAAACACCTGAAGCTAGGAGGCGGAGTGCACGATCAGAAGGCTAGAGAATACATTTCAAAAACCTGACCTGCACATCCAAACATAAACTCAGTGTGAACAGGTGCTGAACTTAGAGTCGCCAACTCATATATAGTTAAGTAAATAAGGCAGCATACTGCAGCGCTAAAACATGCAAACTTGAAAACACGAAATTTGAACTGCATTACTGCACTAGAAATATGAAAAATGAGAGCTTTTAGCGCATAAAAATGGCCAATTTTATGTGTACCTGGTAGCCCCTTTACGGCATCTCTCTTATACCAGGTCCTACGCTTGCCTTACCTCACTGAGAATAAACGTCTCCATCTGAATGGGTACATGTGAAACCTCTTCTTAGACTAAAATTCTCTCTCTCTGTGGAGGGGTATTGGACCTGCTGTAATTAAAACACCTGAAGCGAGGAGGCGGAGTGCACGATCAGAAGGCTAGAGAATACATTTCAAAAACCTGACCTGCACATCCAAACATAGACTCAGTGTGAACAGGTGCTGAACTTAGAGTCGCCAACTCGTATATAGTTAAGAAAATAAGGCAGCACACTGCAGCGCTAAAACATGCAAACTTGAAAACACGAAATTTGAACTGCATTACTGCACTAGAAATATGAAAAATGAGAGCTTTTAGCGCATAAAAATGGCCAATTTTATGTGTACCTGGTAGCCCCTTTACGGCATCTCTCTTATACCAGGTCCTACGCTTGCCTTACCTCACTGAGAATAAACGTCTCCATCTGAATGGGTACATGTGAAACCTCTTCTTAGACTAAAATTCTCTCTCTCTCTCTCTGTGGAGGGGTATTGGACCTGCTGTAATTAAAACACCTGAAGCTAGGAGGCGGAGAGCACGATCAGAAGGCTAGAGAATACATTTCAAAAACCTGACCTGCACATCCAAACATAGACTCAGTGTGAACAGGTGCTGAATCTAGAGTCGCCAACTCGTATATAGTTAAGTAAATAAGGCAGCACACTGCAGCGCTAAAACATGCAAACTTGAAAACACGAAATTTGAACTGCATTACTGCACTAGAAATATGAAAAATGAGAGCTTTTAGCGCATAAAAATGGCCAGTTTTATGGGTACCTTGTAGCCCCTTTACGGCATCTCTCTTATACCAGGTCCTACACTTGCCTTACCTCACTGAGAATAAACGTCTCCATCTGAATGGGTACATGTGAAACCTCTTCTTAGACTAAAATTCTCTCTCTCTGTGGAGGGGTATTGGACCTGCTGTAATTAAAACACCTGAAGCTAGGAGGCGGAGTGCACGATCAGAAGGCTAGAGAATACATTTCAAAAACCTGACCTGCACATCCAAACATAGACTCAGTGTGAACAGGTGCTGAACCTAGAGTCGCCAACTCATATATAGTTAAGTAAATAAGGCAGCACACGTTTATTCTCAGTGAGGTAAGGCAAGCGTAGGACCTGGTATAAGAGAGATGCCGTAAAGGTACTACCAGGTACACATAAAATTGGCCATTTTTATGCACTAAAAGCTCTCATTTTTCATATTTCTAGTGCAGTAATGCAGTTCAAATTTCATGTTTTCAAGTTTGCATGTTTTAGCGCTGCAGTGTGCTGCCTTATTTACTTAACTATATACGAGTTGGCGACTCTAGGTTCAGCACCTGTTCACACTGAGTCTATGTTTGGATGTGCAGGTCAGGTTTTTGAAATGTATTCTCTAGCCTTCTGATCGTGCACTCCGCCTCCTAGCTTCAGGTGTTTTAATTACAGCAGGTCCAATACCCCTCCACAGAGAGAGAGAATTTTAGTCTAAGAAGAGGTTTCACATGTACCCATTCAGATGGAGACGTTTATTCTCAGCAAGGTAAAGCAAGCGTAGGACCTGGTATAAGAGAGATGCCGTAAAGGGGCTACCAGGTACACATAAAATTGGCCATTTTTATGCGCTAAAAGCTCTCATTTTTCATATTTCTAGTGCAGTAATGCAGTTCAAATTTCGTGTTTTCAAGTTTGCGTGTTTTAGCGCTGCAGTGTGCTGCCTTATTTACTTAGCTATATACGAGTTGGTGACTCTAGGTTCAGCACCTGTTCACACTGAGTCTATGTTTGGATGTGCAGGTCAGGTTTTTGAAATGTATTCTCTAGCCTTCTGCTCGTGCACTCCGCCTCCTAGCTTCAGGTGTTTTAATTACAGCAGGTCCAATATCCCTCCACAGAGAGAGAGAATTTTAGTCTAAGAAGAGGTTTCACATGTACCCATTCAGATGGAGACGTTTATTCTCAGCGAGGTAAGGCAAGCGTAGGACCTGGTATAAGAGAGATGCCGTAAAGGGGCTACCAGGTACACATAAAATTGGCCATTTTTATGCGCTAAAAGCTCTCACTTTTCATATTTCTAGTGCAGTAATGCAGTTCAAATTTCGTGTTTTCAAGTTTGCATGTTTTAGCGCTGCAGTGTGCTGCCTTATTTACTTAACTATATACGAGTTGGCGACTCTAGGTTCAGCACCTGTTCACACTGAGTCTTTGTTTGGATGTGCAGGTCAGGTTTTTGAAATGTATTCTCTAGCCTTCTGATCGTGCATTCCGCCTCCTAGCTTCAGGTGTTTTAATTACAGCAGGTCCAATACCCCTCCACAGAGAGAGAGAATTTTAGTCTAAGAAGAGGTTTCACATGTACCCATTCAGATGGAGACGTTTATTCTCAGTGAGGTAAGGCAAGCGTAGGACCTGGTATAAGAGAGATGCATTAAAGGGGCTACCAGGTACACATAAAATTGGCCATTTTTATGCGCTAAAAGCTCTCACTTTTCATATTTCTAGTGTAGTAATGCAGTTCAAATTTCGTGTTTTCAAGTTTGCATGTTTTAGCGCTGCAGTGTGCTGCCTTATTTACTTAACTATATACGAGTTGGCGACTCTAGGTTCAGCACCTGTTCACACTGAGTCTATGTTTGGATGTGCAGGTCAGGTTTTTGAAATGTATTCTCTAGCCTTCTGATCGTGCACTCCGCCTCCTAGCTTCAGGTGTTTTAATTACAGCAGGTCCAATACCCCTCCACAGAGAGAGAGAATTTTAGTCTAAGAAGAGGTTTCACATGTACCCATTCAGATGGAGATGTTTATTCTCAGCGAGGTAAGGCAAGCGTAGGACCTGGTATAAGAGAGATGCCGTAAAGGGGCTACCAGGTACACATAAAATTGGCCATTTTTATGCGCTAAAAGCTCTCATTTTTCATATTTCTAGTGCAGTAATGCAGTTCAAATTTCGTGTTTTCAAGTTTGCATGTTTTAGCGCTGCAGTGTGCTGCCTTATTTACTTAACTATATACGAGTTGGCGACTGTAGGTTCAGCACCTGTTCACACTGAGTCTATGTTTGGATGTGCAGGTCAGGTTTTTGAAATGTATTCTCTAGCCTTCTGATCGTGCACTCCGCCTCCTAGCTTCAGGTGTTTTAATTACAGCAGGTCCATTACCCCTCCACAGAGAGAGAGAATTTTAGTCTAAGAAGAGGTTTCACATGTACCCATTCAGATGGAGACGTTTATTCTCAGCGAGGTAAGGCAAGCGTAGGACCTGGTATAAGAGAGATGCCGTAAAGGGTACACATAAAATTGGCCATGAGGTGTAGGCGGCATGAGCGGGTAAGAGATTGTATATGGGATGTGAAGGAGAGATCGGAGTCAAACATAACACCCAGACAGCGCGCCTGCTGCCGGGGTGTTATTATGGTGCCACCCACGGAGAGGGAAACGTCAGGTTTAGGGAGGTTAGTAGATGGTGGGAGCAGAAGAAGTTCAGTTTAGGAGAGGTTGAGTTTCAGATAGAGAGCGGACATGATGTCAGAGACTGCGGACAGACAGTCAGTGGTGTACTGTAGTGCAGCAGGAGTAATGCCAGGGGATGACGTATATAGTTGTGTGTCGTCAGCATAAAGATGGTACTGAAATCCAAATCTGCTGATGGTCTGTCCAATTGGGGCTGTGTAGAGGGAGAAGAGAAGGGGGCCAAGGACTGAGCCCTGAGGTACCCCGACAGTGAGAGGAAGAGAAGATTAAGTGGAGCCAGAGAACAGAACACTGAACTAATGGTCAGAAAGATTGGAGGAGAACCAGGAGAGAGCAGTGTCCTTAATGCCAAGTGACTGGAGCCTAGAGAGTAAGAGAGGGTGGTCAATAGTGTCGAAAGCTGCAGAAAGATCGAGAAGAATGAGCAGAGAGTGGTCACCGTTACATTTTGCTGTCAGGAGGTCGTTGGTCACTTTGATGAGTGCAGTTTCTGTTGAGTGTAGGGGGCGGAAGCCGTACTGTGAAGGGTCTAGGAGGGAGTGAATGGAGAGGTAACGGGTAAGGCGGGAGTAGACTAGGTGCTCCAAGAGTTTAGAGATGAAGGGGAGATTGGAGACCGGTCTGTAGTTGTTTGTGCAGGATGGGTCGAGGTTGGGTTTCTTTAGTGATGGAGTAATGATAGAGTGTTTGAAGGAGGACGGGAAAATGCCAGAGGAGAGTGAGAGATTAAAGATTGTAGTTAGGTGAGTAGTGACGACTGGAGAGAGAGACTGTAGGAGATGAGAGGGAATGGGGTCAGTAGAGCATGTGGTCGGACGAGAAGAAGAGAGGAGCCTGGAGACTTCTTCTTCTGTGATGGGATCAAATGCGGAGAGTGAGCCAGGGGAGATGCAGGGAGGGATGGGAGTCACTGAACTTGGTGATTGGGAGCAGATTTCCTGAAGGATATTGTCTATTTTCTCTATAAAGTGGGAGGCCAAGTCATCAGCACAAATGTCTGTGATAGGGGCTTGAGCTTGGCCTGAGGAGGGAGTGGAAGGTGTCAAAAGGTTTCTTGGGGTTTTTGGATAGTGAGGAGATCAGAGTGGTGAAGTAGTTCTGTTTGGCAATGTGAAGGGCAGAGTTATAGGTTTTTAACATAAATTTGAAGTGTATGAAGTCTTCTGGTATGCGAGTTTTCCTCCATAAGCGTTCAGCAACCCTAGAGCATCGCCTGCCTGCGGCAGCCAGGCAGAGAAATGGTCCAGGAAGTGGGTGGGTGAGCTTGGGGGCCGGTATATGACTGCTATTCTGAGGGAGAGGGGACGGAAGAGCCTGATGGTGTGGACCTCAAAAGAAGGGAATGAGAGTGATGGAGTTGGTGGGATGACCTGGAAGGTGCATTGTGGGGAGAGGAGTATGCCGACTCCACCACCAGGTCTGTTTGTGGGTCTCGGGGAATGGGAGAATTGAAGGCCACCATTGGAAAGGGCCGCAGGGGAGACCGTGTCAGAATCCTGGATCCAGGTTTCAGTGAGGGCCAACAGATTAAGAGATTTGCTCACAAAGTAGTTGTGCAGGAAGGGAAGCTTGTTACATACAGACCGTGGATTCCAAAGGGCACAATTAAAAGAAGGAGATGAGGGAGTGCTAGTAATATTAATAAGGTTAGAATGGTTTTGATGTGAGGTAGGGTAGGGGTTGAGGTTGGTGGATGGTGGACCGGGGTTGGGGGAAATGTCCCCTGAGATCAGTAGGAGTAGGAAGATAAAAAGCAAGAAGTTTTTGGAATTGTAAGAAGTTTTTTGTGCAGTATATTTTGGCAAGATGGACTGAGGTTTTTCAGGAAGGTGAGAAGTGCATGGGAGCTGTACATGGGAGAGTGAAGTATATAGGGGCTGATGTATATGAGTCGTGATGGAGGGGGGATTGGGCGGTGAAAGTGGATTGCAAGGGAGCATAGGAGGATAGGAATAAAGCACATGGATATAAGGGAGAGCAGAGTGTGGGTTACCTGACTCCTGCCCTGACTAACTGCCATGGAATAACGGCATTAACTTGATGCTTAACTAATGCGATGCTTTGCTGAAGGCGTGCCACCCCACACTGGCGTGCATCCCTAAGAATGAAGCAAAATTTATAGGCCACAGTGCAGGGAGAGGACAGCGGGATTCTGAGAGCTGGTTAGTTATAAATTAGGAACAGCTGCTCAACACATCCTGATGTGGATAGATGATCAAAGATGCAGTCCTGATAACATCTCTATACTAACACTTCTTTGTGATAAGCATCTACAGAGACAACCCCCCCCCCCCCCAGAGCTACAACAGTGAGTACAGATAATCATGTAGCTGATGAATTCTAGCACAGTGGTTGAATGACATGAAATTACCATTCAGGGTGCAAGCGGACACAAAATCATTGCAAGATATATAGCATTCAGGATCCACGGAGAGGTGGGGATAATCACTGCATACCTGTGTGAAGAGAGGAGAGGAGATGGATATTAGTTTTTTGCCATGGAATAACTGCATTAACTTGATGCTTAGCTAATGCGATGTATGCAGTAAGATCTATATACTCACATACAGTGCCTGCATGCTTTGCACTGATGTGTATATGTGCACATAGACTCCCCTGTCTACCAGGCGCTGCAATCTATGTACCCCCGAATTAGCCCTAAAAAGGACTGTTGGTTTATCAGGATTTATGGACTGAACACTAGCAGATCCACACTAACTATTAAAAGAACGATTCTGACCCTATCTCAGCAGCAGCTCTCCCTACACTAGCTGAGCTTAATGCGGCGAGCAGGGCGGCGCTAGGTCTCTTATAGACCTGATGACGCTGTGTGGCCAGCTAATCACTGTAATACCACAACAAAGATGGCTACAGTATTACAGTGCATTTCAGACAATCTCTGCATGTTGATTGGCGCTCTAAAAAGCACCAAAATTAAAAGGAGGATACCGGAGCTCCCGCCGAATAATCTCGGAAATGCTCAGTGCTAGCCGAGTACACCGAGCACAGTGATACTCGGGCAAGTACCGAATAGCGGCAAGCACCTTCGCTCATCAGTAGTCGCCTCTTATTGAAATTAATTGCATGCAGTTAGTACAACTTGGTGGCTCAGTGATTAGTGTACAGTACACTATAAAGATTATGATAAAGTTTAGTAATAACTCCCATGTCTTAGAGACCATTTGCCTAATCTTCTCATGGAAGATCTAGTGTTGAGCATTCCGATACTGCAAATATCGGGTATCGGCCGATATTTGCTGTATCAGAATTCCAATACCGAGTTCCGATATTTTTGCGATATCGGAAATCTGAATCGGAAGTGTTCCCAGTCATCTTCGGCGTGTGCGGTGCGTATGGTTCCCAGGGTCTGAAGGAGACAGCCAGGGTCCTTCGGAGGGGTGAGTATATCCATATTTTTTATTTTTATTCTTTATTTTTTACATGAATATGGATCCCAGGGCCTGAAGGAGAGTTTCCTCTCCTTCAGACCCTGGGAACCATCCAGGATACCTTCCGATATTTGTGTCTCATTGACTTGCATTGGTATCGGGTATCGGTATGGGCGATATCCGATATTTTTTGGATATCGGCCGATACCATCCGATACCGATACCTTTGAATATTGGAAGGTATCGCTCAACACTAGAAGATACACTGATTTTGCTTTGCAAACGTGACATGGGGTCTGCTATCTATTCCAGGAAATTTTACATTTCAAAAGTCAATTGGTGCTCCTTCCCTTCTGAGCCCTGGTGTACACCCAAACTGTAGTGTTCCACAACATAGTGGGTACCAGCCTACTCAGGAGAAATTGCATAACAAAATGTCTGATCTATTTTCTCCTGTTACCCTTGTGAAAGGCAAAAGGAGCTAAAGTAACATTTTTTGGGGAAAAAGATTTCCTTTTTAATCTTCTACATTGCTTTAATTCCTGTGAAGCACCTGAAGGAATTTTAAACATCTTGAATGTGGTTTTGAGCCCTTTGAGAGGTGCAGTATTTAATATGGTATAATTTTTAGATATTTTTGTCACATAGGTCCCTCAAAGTCGAGTAATATGTGATGTAGTCCCTAAAATTTTCTATGGTATGGATTTTCTATGGCATGCATTGACTTTCCCCAGCTCTCCCTGGCTCCTGAATGTCTCTGTATATTGCATTGATTTTCTATGGTATGCACTGATGTTCCCAAGCTCTCCCTGGCTCCTGAATGTCTCTGTATATTGCATTGAGTTTCTATGGTATGCACTGACTTTCCCCAGCTCTCCCTGGCTCTTGAATGTCTCTGTATATTGCATTGATTTTCTATGGTATGCACTGACTTTCCCCAGCTCTTCTTTTCTTACCTATCATCTTGTTGCCATGACCTGTTTCATGTCTCTCATTATGTTATTCTGGCATCTCTTTGAGTGGTCAGTCCAACCCCTCCCTCTCTATGACCTCTGCCTAACTCTGTACATCTGGTCTCCCATACCCAGCCACTTCCTCATTCATACCTGATTGCCCTTAACTGGGGATTCACATGCAGGCTTCTGCTACAGACACAGTCTGCTGCATTCATCTTTGAACTTCCATCTTTTAAATTACATCTTTTTAATTACATTGAATTAGACTGAATTGAACTGGAATTGACTGGGAGGTAACAGAATACCAAACCACTACAATGTTTCTGTTTCTTTTCTCTTTTACTCCCATACTACTTTCCTTCTTGCAATCTCCTACAATCCCTCAACCTAGTAAAGAACTAGTCATTTCTTCCTCCATCCTCCCCAGCCATCTCACCTTCTCCTCAGAACTGTTCCTCCACATACAATCCTTTTTCTCCAGACACACACGGCCGCATCATGTCCTACCCTGCTCCCACCTTCTAACGCTCTGTCTGCTACTCCTCATTGCTGGTGACGTATCCCCAAATCCCGACCCTCCCCAACACATCCCCACACTCATTTCTAACCCCCTGCCATGATCCACTGCACATTTTCCCAACCATGACAACCTCATACCCATTCATCCAGCTCCCACTTCCCCGGTCCCCTTACATGGAACACAATGGAACACATGCTCTATCTGCAACAAACTGCCATTTATCCATGACCTCTTCATCACCAACATACTCTCCTTCCTCGGCATCACTGAAACCTGGCTCACCCCCTCTGACTCAGCCTCTCCAGCTGCGCTTTCCTATGGCGGATTCCACCTCTCTCACACCCCTCGCTCCACCAACAAACGTGGTGGAGGGATTGGCTTGCTCCTGTCCGACACCTGCTCCTTCACTCCAATCCCACTACCACCCTCCGCAACTCTTCCCTCATTTGAGGTGCACTCCGTCTGCATCTATTGCCCCTCCAACCTCCAGCTGGCTGTCATCTACCACCCCCCAGAACTAGCCATCTCCACCTTTCTCGACCACTTCACCACCTGGCTACTTCATTGCCTCTCTGTTGACATCCCCATTATCATCATAGATAATTTCAATATCCTCATTGACACTTCCACCTCAGCTGCCTCTAAACTTTTATCACTGACTGCCTCCTTTGGCCTCACTCAATGGTGCTCTGAGGCCACTCACAAAGATGGCCACATGCTGGACCTCATCTTCACCTGCCTCTGCTCCCTTACAAAGATGTTGCTGCCACTTTTTATAATGCCACATTAACAGCAACACTCAATTCGGCCACCCCCCTCATGCATAGCAAAACTCGTACACTCAACAGGCAGCCCTGGCTGATGAGTCTGACCAAAGAACTGAGACGGGCTTCCAGGATCACTTCATTGCTTGCAAGCAGTCCTTTGCCAGCTTCAAGTCTGCACTCACTGCCGCAAAACAAACTTACTTCTCATCTTTCATATCCTCCCTGTTTCACAACTCTAAACAGCTTTTCAACACTTTCAATTCTCTACTCCGCCCCCTTGCACCTTTCCCTCTCCTCTCATTTCTGCTAAAGACTTTGCCTCTTTCTTTAAACAGAAGATCAATACGATCAGAGAAAGCTTTGGCCCACAGTGCCCACTGCCCCTCTTAGCTGCTCAACTCTGCTCCTCCAAAACCAGCTTCTTCTCCATAACAGAATATCAGCTTTCTACCCTTCTGTCAAGATTACACCTCACCACCTGCACGCTCGACCCGCTCCCATCCCACCTCATCCCTAACCTTTCCACGGTCTTCATCCCAACCCTATCGCACCTCTTCAACCTCTCACTCCCAACAGGTGTCTTCCTCTCATCCTTCAAGCATGCCAAGATCACACCCATCCTCAAAAAGCCCTCCCTCGACCCATCCTCTGTGCCTAGCTATCGCCCGATATCTCTTCTCCCTTATGCCTCAAAATTACTGGAGCAACATGTCCATCTTGAACTGTCCTCCCACCTCTCCTCCTGCTCCCTCTTTGATCGATTACAATCTGGCTTCCATCCCCATCACTCAACTGAAACTGCCCTAACTAAAGTCACCAATGACCTACTAACTGCCAGGAGCAAGTGACACTACTCTGTCCTCCTTCTCCTGGACCTGTCTTCTGCCTTCAACACTGTGGACCACTCCCTTCTGCTACAGATCCTCTCATCTCTTGGCATCACAGACTTGGCCATTTCCTGGACCTCGTCATATCTGACAGACCGAACATTCAGTGTCTCCCTCCCCCACACCACCTCCTCACTTCGCCCCTTGTCAGTCAGTGTTCCTCAAGGCTCTGTTCTAGGACCCCTACTCTTCTCCATCTACACCTTTGGCCTGGGAGAGCTCATAGAATCCCACTGTATGCAGTACCATCTCTACGCCGATGACACTCAGATCTACCTATCCAGACCTGATTTCACCTCCTTACCAAAATCCCGCACTGTCTCTCTGCTATTTCAGCCTTCTTTTCTGCTCGCTTTCTACAACTGAACATGGACAAAACAGAATTCATCATCTTTCCCCATCTCACTCTACCCCTCCACCAGACCTATCCATCAATGTCAATGGCTGCTCACTTTCCCCAGTCCCACACGCCCAGTGCCTCGGGGTGATCCTCGACTCTGCCCTCTCTTTCAAGCCACATATCCAAGCCCTTGCCTCCTCCTGCCATCTAAAACTCAAAAATATGTCATTCCATGACCGCGACACCGCAAAAACACTAGTGCATGCCCTTATCATCTCTCGCCTTGACTACTGCAACCTCCTATTCTCTGGACTCCCCTCTAGCACTCTGACACCACTACAATCCATCCTACACTCTGCTGCCTGACTAATCTACCTGTTTCCCTGCTATTCCCTAGCCTCTCCCCTATGCCAAACCCTTCACTGGCTTCCTATCACCCAGAGACTCCAGTTCAAAACGCTTACTATGACATACAAAGCCATACACAACCTATCTCCTCCATACATCTGTGACATGGTCTCCTGGTACCTACCTACACACAACCTCCGATCCTCTCAAGACCTCCTTCTCTACTTCCTTCTCATCTCTTCTTCCCACAAGCGCATGCAAGACTTCTCCCGTGCTTCCCCCATACTATGGAACTCTCTAACCCAACACATCAGACTCTCGCCTACCATAGAAGCCTTCAAAAAGAATCTGAAGACTCACCTCTTCCGACAAGCCTACAGCCTGCAGTGATCCTCAATCTACTGAACTGCCGCACAACCTGCCCTACCCTCTCCTAGTGTATCCTCACCCATCCCCTACAGACTGGGTCCTCCCTCCTTGTGTACCTGTGTGCCTAGTTTTTTGTTCATGTTTAATGTATTTGTCTATATGTGCCCCATATTCACATGTAAAGCGCCATGGAATAAATGGCGCTATAAAAATGTATAATAATAATATAATAATAATAAAAAAATAGGTTTGTGAATTTTGTTGAAAAATAACTTTTAACCCTTCATACTTCTTAACAATTAAAATGATGTTTCAAAAATGATGTTGATGTAAAGTGGACATGTGGTAAATGTTATTTATCATCTATTTTGTGTGGTAGAACTATTTGGTTTAAGGAAATAAAAATGAAAATTTGAAAATTGCTAAATTTTTTTATTTTTTTGCCAATTTTCAATATTTTCCCAAATAATGCAAATGATGTTGACTAAAATTTATCACTAACATGAAGTACAAGATGTCTCAAAAAATAATCTCAGAATTACTTGTGTATTTTGAAGCGCTCTAGAGTTGTTACCTCATAAATTTATAAATTGAGATGCTGGTCAGAATTATAAAATCTGGTCTTGGCAGGAAGGTGAAATCAGGCCAGCATTTTTAAATGCAGGTTAAAGTTGCCAGCATTTTTACGTTAATATATTTCTTTGTATTGAAGATTTAAATAGTGCCTAAAAGTGTTAACATCTAGTTGTATTGCATACTCATTCACAAGCTTTAGGCTGCCGTCACACCAGCAGTATTTGGTCAGTATTTTACATCAGTATTTGCAAGCCAAAACCAGGAGTGGAACAAATAGAGGAAAAGTATAATAGAAACATATGCACCACTTCTGCATTTATCACCCATGGTTTTGGCTTACAAATACTCAGTGGCGTATCTGGGGGGAGGGAGGGGCTGCCCGGGCATGTGCCCCGGGCGCAGCCAACAAGGGGGCGCCAGCAGGCCACCTGATGCGGTGGTCCAAGGAGGAGGCTCCCCGTCGGCGGAATTCTGCCGGGGTCTCAAACATGCAGCCCCTGAGGCAAGCATCTGTGGCCCGAGGTGCACGCTAAAAGAGGAGGCGGCACGGAGCTCTGGGACTTTCGCAGCTGCTGGAGAGCTGCCCACAATGCATCGCCATGGATACGCAGAGTGACTTTCGACCGTCCAGTGCCCGGAGAATGAGCCGTGCGTCGCCAAACAGGAAGTGTGCAGCACCTGCCACCTAGAGCAAAGGATTGCGGGGGCCGGGGGGATGCAGAGCCTGGCTGGGAGGACAAGGTATGGGCTCTAATATACTGCGTGGGCTGCTATTTACTACATGGGCTCTGCTATTTACTACGTGGGCTGCTATTTACTACATGGGCTGCTATATACTACATGGGCTGTTATTTATTACGTGGGCTCTGCTATATACTACGTGGGCTGCTGTTTACTACATGGGCTCTGCTATATACTTCGTGGGCTGCTATTTACTACATGGGCTCTGCTATATACTTCGTGGGCTGCTATTTACTACATGGGCTCTTGCTATATACTACGTGGGCTGCTATTTACTACGTGGGCTCTGGTATTTACTACGTGGGCTGTTATATACTACATGGGCTGCTATTTATTACGTGGGCTCTGCTATATACTACGTGGGCTGCTATTTACTACATGGGCTGCTATATACTACATGGGCTGCTATTTACTACATGGGCTGCTATTTATTACGTGGGCTCTGCTATATACTACGTGGGCTGCTATTTACTACATGGGCTCTGCTATATACTACGTGGACTGCTATTTACTACGTGGGCTGCTATATACTATGTGGGCTGCTATTTACTACATGGGCTCTGCTATATACTACGTGGGCTGCTATTTATTACGTGGGCTCTGCTATATACTATGTGGGCTGCTATTTACTACATGTGCTCTGCTATATACTACGTGGGCTGCTATTTACTACATGGGCTCTGCTATATACTACGTGGGCTGCTATTTAATACGTGGGCTCTGCTATATACTACGTGCGCTGCTATTTACTACATGGGCTCTGCTATATACTACGTGGGCTGCTATTTACTACATGGGCTCTGCTATATACTACGTGGGCTGCTATTTACTACGTGGGCTCTGCTATATACTACGTGGACTGCTATTTACTATGTGAGCTGCTATTTATTACGTGGGCTCTGCTATATACTACGTGTGCTGCTATTTATTACATGGGCTCTGCTATATACTACGTGGGCTGCTATTTACTACGTGGGCTGCTATATACTATGTGGGCTGCTATATACTACATGAGCTGCTATATACTACGTGGGCTGCTATTTACTACGTGGGCTCTGCTATATACTACATGGGCTGCTATATACTACGTGGGCTGCTATTTACTACACGGGCTCTGCTATATACTACATGGGCTGCTATTTACAACGTGGGCTGCTATATACTACATGGGCTGCTATTTACTACGTGGGCTCTGCTATATACTACTGTGTGAGCTGTGCTATATACTACTGTGTGGGCAGTGCTGTATATTACTGTGTGGGCTGTGCTGTATACTACTATGTGGGCAGTGCTGGATACTGCTGTGTGGGCTGTGCTACATACTACTGTGTGGGCTGTGCTGTATACTACTGTGTGGGCTGTGCTGTATACTACTGTCTGGGCTGTGCTGTATATACTACTGTGTGGGCTGTGCTGTATACTACTGTGTGGGCTCTGCTGTATACTACTGTCTGGGCTGTGCTATATACTACCGTGTGGATTGTGCTGAATACTACTGTGTGGGCTGTCCTATATACTACTATGTGGGCTGTGCAATATACTACTATGTGAGGACTGAAGCAAGGCCAGGGGGCTGGATGGGTGCAATGTCCTGATTTCTGCCCCCATAATGTGCTCAGATTTCTTCTGCCCCCCTAATGTCCTGATTTCTGCCCCCATCCCCCCCATATGTTCCTCAGATTTCTCCACCACATGCAACTGCACCCGGGAAGGGAGGGGATGGGGGCAGAAGAAATCTGAGGAGATTATAGGGGGCAGAAATCTGAGGGGGGGCGCCAAACTGATCTTTTGCCCCTGGTGCAGGAGAAGCTAGATACACCTCTGCAAATACTGATGTAAAATACTGACCAAAGACTGCTAGTGTGACGGCAGCCATATAAACACACCACAGCTGACTCATCAAGACTATCATTTTGTATACTAATCTAGATCTAGAGTCCATGAGCAGCATCCACCTCTTATTAAATATGCCTTAATTTTCATCTGCCATGCGCCACTGGTAGAAATGTACTTTGTTAAAGGGCCACTGTCACCCCCCTCCAGCCATTATAAACTAAAAGAGCCACCTTTTGCAGCAGTAATGCTGCAGTCTAACAAGGTGGCCCATTTAGTTTTTGTTTCTGTTATTCCCACAATAAATGTATTTATAATTTCGCTGAAATACCTGTCTTTGTCCATGGAGGTTGTTATGATACGGTGGTCTAGGAGCAACATGGAACGAGCTCTGAAGGAAGTGGTAACTGTACTGACCGCAGTCCCTAAGCTCAACACAACACTAGAAGTAGCCGTGGAATGCTCCTAACTCTCCCTAGGCATCTCGTCACAGCCTAAGAGCTAACTACCCCTAAAGAAAGAAGCAAGAAAGCTATCTTGCCTCAGAGAAAATCCCCAAAGGATAGATTAGCCCCCCACAAATAATGACTGTGAGTGGAGAGGGAAAAGACATACACAGAATGAAACCAGGATGAGCACAGGAGGCCAGTCTAGCTAAATAGATAGGACAGGATGGAATACTGTGCAGTCAGTATAAAACACTACAAAAATCCACGCAGAGTTTACAAAAAATCTCCACACCTGACTAAAGGTGTGGAGGGCAAATCTGCCTCCCAGAGCTTCCAGCAAGACAGAAATAATTCACACTGATAAGCTGGACAAACATAGAAAGCACAGAATGGATAAGTCCACAATCTATGGACAGAAAAGAGCAAGCAAAAACTTAGCTTTGCTGAACTGGTCAGGATAACAGGGAACTCCAAAGAGATGTGAATCCAACCAGGAACCATTTACAAGTGGCACTGGCTGAAGAAAGAGCCAGATCTAAATAGCCGAGCAGAAGAGACGATAAGTGGAGGCAGCTGATGACAGCTAACTCCAAGGAGCAGCCATACCACAAGAAACCACAAGAGGGAGCCCAAGAGCAGAACTCACAAAAGTGCCACTTACAACCACCGGAGGGAGCCCAAGAGCGGAATTCACAACAGTACCCCCCTTGAGGAGGGGTCACCGAACCCTCACCAGAGCCCCCAGGCTGATCAGGTCGAACCAAGTGAAAAGCACGAACCAAATCGGTGGCATGGACATCGGAGGCAACAACCCAAGAATTATCCTCCTGGCCATAACCCTTCCACTTGACAGGATACTCCGCCTCGAAAAATGAGAATCCAAAATCTTCTCAACCTCATATTCCAACTCTCCCTCAACCAACCCCGGGGCAGGAGGGTCAACCGAGTGAACAACGGGCACCACATATCTCCGCAACAAAGATCTATGGAAAACATTATGAATGGCAAAAGAGGCTGGAAGAGCCAAACGAAAAGACACCGGATTAGTAATTTCAGAAATTTTATAAGGACCAATAAACCGAGGCTTAAACTTAGGAGAAGAAACCTTCATAGGAACATGACGAGAAGACAACCAAACCCAATCTCCCACACGAAGCCGGGGACCAACACACCGACGGCGGTTAGCAAAACGTTGAGCCCTTTCTTGAGACAACGTCAAATTGTCCACCACATGAGTCCAAATCTGCTGCAGCTTGTCCACCACAGAATCAACACCAGGACAATCAGAAGGCTCAACCTGCCCAGAAGAAAAACGAGGATGAAAACCAAAATTACAAAAGAAAGGTGAAACCAAAGTAGCCGAACTAGCCTGATTATTAAGGGCAAACTCGGCCAACGGAAAGAAAGACACCCAATCATCCTGATCAGCAGACACAAAGCATCTCAAATAGGTCTCCAAGGTCTGATTAGTTCGCTCAGTTTGGCCATTAGTCTGAGGATGAAACGCCGAAGAAAAAGACAAATCAATGCCCATCCTAGCACAAAAGGCCCGCCAAAATCTAGAGACAAACTGAGAACCTCTGTCAGACACAATATTCTCCGGAATGCCATGCAAACGAACCACATGCTGAAAAAATAATGGAACCAGATCTGAGGAGGAAGGCAACTTAGGCAAAGGTACCAGATGGACCATTTTAGAGAACCGGTCACAAACAACCCAGATAACAGACATCTTCTGGGAAACAGGAAGATCCGAAATAAAATCCATGGAAATATGCGTCCAGGGCCTCTCAGGGACCAGCAAAGGCAAAAGCAACCCACTAGCGCGGGAACAGCAAGGCTTGGCCCGAGCGCAAGTCCCACAGGACTGCACAAAAGCATGCACATCGCGCAACAAGGAAGGCCACCAAAGGGACCTAGCAACCAAATCTCTGGTACCAAAAATCCCAGGATGACCAGCCAACACTGAACAATGAACCTCAGAAATTACCTTACTTGTCCATCTATCAGGAACAAACAGCTTCCCCACTGGACAGCGGTCAGGCCTATCAGCCTGAAATTCCTGAAGCACCCGCCGCAAATCAGGGGAGATAGCAAAAAGAATCACCCCCTCCTTAAGAATGCCAACCGGCTCAAGGACTCCAGGAGAATCAGGCGACAAACTCCTATAGAGGGCATCAGCCTTAACATTCTTAGATCCCGAAAGATACGAGACCACAAAATCAAAACGGGAGAAAAACAGGGACCATCGAGCCTGTCTAGGATTTAGCCGCTTGGCCGACTCGAGGTAAATCAGATTCTTATGATCGGTCAGGACCACAACACGGTGTTTAGCTCCCTCAAGCCAATGTCGCCACTCCTCAAACGCCCACTTCATTGCCAACAACTCCCGATTGCCGACATCATAATTGCATTCCGCAGGCGAAAACTTTCTGGAAAAAAAAGCGCACGGTTTCATCAAAGAGCCATCAGACTCCCTCTGAGACAAAACGGCCCCTGCCCCAATCTCAGAAGCGTCGACCTCAATCTGAAAAGGAAGAGAAACATCCGGCTGACGCAACACAGGGGCAGAAGTAAATCGGCGTTTAAGCTCCTGAAAGGCCTCAAAAGCCTCAGAGGACCAATTCGTCACATCAGCGCCTTTCTTCGTCAAATCAGTATGGGGCTTAACCACACTGGAAAAGTTGGCAATGAAACGGCGATAGAAATTAGCAAAGCCCAAAAATTTTTGAAGACCCTTCACAGATGTGAGTTGGATCCAGTCATGAATAGCTTGGACCTTAACAGGATCCATTTCTATAGACGAGGGAGAAAAAATAAAACCCAAAAAAGAGACCTTCTGAACTCTGAATAGGCACTTAGACCCCTTCACAAATAAAGCATTATCACGAAGGATCTGGAACACCATCCTGACCTGCTTCACATGAGACTCCCAATCATCGGAAAAAATCAAAATATCATCCAAATATACGACCATGAATTTATCAAGATAATTGCGGAAAATATCATGCATGAAAGACTGAAACACAGATGGAGCATTAGAGAGTCCAAATGGCATCACAAGGTACTCAAAATGGCCTTCGGGCGTATTAAATGCAGTTTTCCATTCGTCACCCTGTTTAATACGAACAAGATTATATGCCCCTCGGAGGTCAATCTTAGTAAACCAACTAGCCCCCTTAATTTGAGCAAACAAATCAGTAAGCAAAGGCAAGGGGTATTGGAATTTGACCGTGATCTTATTAAGAAGACGATAATCAATACAGGGTCTCAAGGAGCCATCCTTCTTAGCAACAAAAAAGAAACCCGCTCCCAATGGTGACGAAGAGGGCCGAATATGCCCCTTCTCCAAAGACTCCTTAACAAAACTCCGCATGGCGGCATACTCTGGTACAGACAGATTGAAAAGTCGGCCCTTAGGGAACTTGCAACCAGGAATCAAGTTAATAGCACAATCACAGTCCCTGTGCGGAGGAAGGGAACTGGACTTGGGCTCATCAAATACATCCTGGAAATCCGACAAAAACTCAGGGACCTCAGAAGAGGGGGAAGAGGAAATTGACATCAAAGGAGCATCACTATGTACTCCTCGACAACCCCAACTAGTCACCAACATAGTTTTCCAATCCAGCACCGGATTATGTTCCTGTAACCATGGAAATCCCAGTACAACAACATCATGCAGGTTATGCAACACCAGAAAACGGCAATCTTCCTGATGTGCAGGAGCCATGTACATAGTCATCTGTGTCCAGTACTGAGGTTTATCCTTGGCCAAGGGTGTAGCATCAATACCCCTCAAAGGAATAGGGCTCTGCAAAGGCTGCAAGGAAAAACCACAACGCCTGGCGAATTCTAAGTCCATTAAGTTCAGGGCAGCGCCCGAATCCACAAACGCCATGACAGAAAAGGACGACAATGAGCAAATCAGGGTCACAGATAAGAGAAATTTAGGCTGTATAGTACTAATGGTAACAGACCTAGCGACTCTCTTAGTACGCTTAGGGCAATCAGAGATAACATGAGCCGAATCACCACAGTAAAAACACAGCCTATTCTGACGTCTGAATTCCTGCCGTTCTATTCTAGTCAAAATCCTATCACACTGCATAGGTTCAGGACTTTGCACAGAGGACACTGCCATATGGTGCACAGCTTTGCGCTCGCGCAGACGCCGATCAATCTGAATGGCTAGAGACATAGTTTCACTCAAACCGGCAGGCGTAGGA
Organism: Ranitomeya imitator; assembly: GCF_032444005.1. Classification (NCBI taxonomy): domain Eukaryota; kingdom Metazoa; phylum Chordata; class Amphibia; order Anura; family Dendrobatidae; genus Ranitomeya; species Ranitomeya imitator. The sequence goes on along the minus strand of NC_091285.1, from coordinate 328,787,316 downwards.
AAGCCCACCATAACATCTTTAAGGGTTTCAGAAATACCTTTTCTGAAAATAGCAGCCAGAGCCTCTTCATTCCATTTAGTGAGCACAGACCATTTTCTAAATTTCTGGCAGTATAACTCTGCCGCTTCCTGACCTTGACACAAGGCCAACAGGGTTTTTTCTGCATGATCCACAGAATTAGGTTCGTCATACAATAATCCGAGCGCTTGAAAAAATGCATCTACATTCAATAATGCCGGATCCCCTGTTGCAAGAGAAAAAGCCCAGCCTTGAGGGTCACCACGCAGCAAGGATATGATGATTTTTACTTGCTGAATGGGATCACCAGAAGAACAGGGTTTCAAAGCAAAAAACCATTTGCAGTTATTTTTAAAGTTCAAAAACTTGGATCTGTCCCCGAAAAACAAATCAGGAGTAGGAATTCTAGGCTCTAAAGCCGGAGTCTGGACAACATAGTCCTGGATACTCTGTACTCTTGCAGAAAGTTGATCCACACGAGAAAATAAACCCTGAACATCCATGCCAAAGCATATATCCTGAACCACCCAGATATCAAGAGGAAAAAAAAAGACAAACCAGAGCACAGAAAAAGAAATGGTTCAGAACTTTCTTTTCCTTCTTTTGAGATGCATTTAATTCATTTTTGGCCACTTGTACTGTTATGATACGGTGGTCTAGGAGCAACATTGAACGAGCTCTGAAGGAAGTGGTAACTGTACTGACCGCAGTCCCTAAGCTCAACACAACACTAGAAGTAGCCGTGGAATGCTCCTAACTCTCTCTAGGCATCTCGTCACAGCCTAAGAGCTAACTACCCCTAAAGAAAGAAGCAAGAAAGCTATCTTGCCTCAGAGAAAATCCCCAAAGGATAGATTAGCCCCCCACAAATAATGACTGTGAGTGGAGAGGGAAAAGACATACACAGAATGAAACCAGGATGAGCACAGGAGGTCAGTCTAGCTAAATAGATAGAACAGGATGGAATACACTGCGGTCAGTATAAAACACTACAAAAATCCACGCAGAGTTTACAAAAAATCTCCACACCTGACTAAAGGTGTGGAGGGCAAATCTGCCTCCCAGAGCTTCCAGCAAGACAGAAATAATTCACACTGATAAGCTGGACAAACATAGAAAGCACAGAATGGATAAGTCCACAATCTATGGACAGAAAAGAGCAAGCAAAAACTTAGCTTTGCTGAACTGGTCAGGATAACAGGGAACTCCAAAGAGATGTGAATCCTACCAGGAACCATTTACAAGTGGCACTGGCTGAAGAAAGAGCCAGACCTAAATAGCTGAGCAGAAGAGATGATAAGTGGAGGCAGCTGATGACAGCTAACTCCAAGGAGCAGCCATACCACTAGAAACCACAAGAGGGAGCCCAAGAGCAGAACTCACAAAAGTGCCACTTACAACCACCGGAGGGAGCCCAAGAGCGGAATTCACAACAGGAGGCGGGACAGAAGCCTCCTCTTAGAAGCACTCAACTGCCGTCAGTCATCTGTTGGGTTGATTTTCGCCGCCCCCTCAGCGCTGTTATTGTGTGAATTCCGGCGCCTGCGCTCTGCTCTTCTGCCTTGCGCAAGCGCATAGAGCATTTGCCGTGCTAGCGCTGGTGCCGGGTTCCGTTCTGCGCCTGTGCGGGCAGTGCGGCCACCCTGTTACTGAATCCCCGCCCCGCACTGTGTTATGCTTTATGCACAGTGCGGGGCTGGGATTCCTGGGCATGCGCACTGCGCTTCTCAGACGCTCCCCAGGTCCCCCGCCTTTCAGCGTTGCCGGAATATAAAGGTATCCTTGCCGGCATTTGGAACAGCCGCACAGAACAATCCTAGAAGACGGGGGACCTGTGGAGCGTCTGACAAGCGCAGTGCGCATGCCCAGGAATCCCAGCCCCGCACTGTGCATACTGCATAACACAGTGCGGGGCGGGGATTCAGTAACAGGCTGGCCGCACTGACCGCACAGGCGCAGAAAGGAACCCGGCACCAGCGCTCGGACGGATAATGCTCTATACGCCTGCGCAAGGCAGAAGAGTAGAGCGCAGGCGCCGGATTTCACACACTAATAGCGCTGAGGGGGCGGCGAAAATCAACCCAACAGATGACTGACGGCAGTTGGGCGCTTCTAAGAGGAGGCTTCTGTCCCGCCTCCATGGACAAAGATAGGTATTTCAGCGAAATTATAAATACATTTATTGTGGGAATAACAGAAACAAAAACTAAAAGAGCCACCTTGTTAGACTGCAGCATTACTGCTGCACAAGGTGGCTCTTTTAGTTTATAACGGCTGGAGGGGGGTGACAGTGGCCCTTTAATGGATTAGAGTACATTTTTTGTTGTAGTTTATGCCACCAATTTTTTTTGCTGCAGAAGTTATGATGATTTTTTCCCTCATCCTAAGCTTTGTACAATTTTCTAAAAGCTGATACTGCTTGCACAAAAATGGCAACTTTGTGAAGATTTTCTGATAATTCAACCTGTTTTATGTCAGAGTTCTGAGGCAAATTGATTGATGATTCAGCTCCTCTGTGTCCAAAAAACCTGGAGCTCAATAATAATTTCTTTACTGGACTTTAAGGATTTGACCAAATATCGTATTTTCTGTTCTTTAAATTGAAGACAAATCTTGCACTTGCTAAGATTTTTCACTTTTCCTGTTTTAAGTCACAACATCCTTGCAGAGAGAATTAAGAGGCAAACAATGACATTAGGACAACAGGCTGCCAATGAAGAGAAATGAAAGTTACATCTTAAAGTCTCTGAGCAAGAACTTTTAAATCCCCTGCCTAGATAAAATCTGCTGTCTTGAAGACCCAGCATGCCTCAGCATTAAATCCCTCCATGAGCTTTGCGGGAAAAAAAATCACTAAGCCACCATTAAGGCCTGGCATCCTAAACTCGATAATTGATTTGAATAAACAACTATTTAAAAAAAAATATATACAAAGTAACTTAGAAAATAGCACTAATTAAATAAAATAAAACATGTAAAAACACATCTCGTTATATAGGCTCCATGATCAGGGTTGTTTTAGAACAACCTCTAATTTCGATGAAACAGTTATATTTTATTCTGGTCATAAAAGTGAAAATTTGCTTTTCTTTTCTTTGAGTAAATAAATCAGGAGTCAGTCATTTCCATTTAGTCAATATACTGTAAATAGAATTAATTACCGTAAATGTGATTTTATTGTTAAAGCTGTCTGTCATCTAAGGAATAGGTGACATTATCTCATCATTCGTGGGAGTCTGACCCCTGGAACACTCATTCTAAGAAGGGGGCTCAGAAATGCCTTGCTGCAGTGGAGTGGTGTTATTATTAAAATCTATTGCAAGGTTTCATATAGGCAACAAAAAAAGAAAAATTAAAAAATAACTTGCACACCATTAGTATTAAATTAATGTACAGATGCACTAATACTTTGTGTCCAACATACAAACATATCCTTACACTCTGCGTCAGCACACTGCAATTAATGAATACATGAACCCCATTATTGTTCTACATGTTGAAAACGTAAGGTACTTAGTTGACTACTTTTGATAGTAATGAAAAAGCCATCCAATAATGTCTACATTAGTTTTAGACGGTCCCTAACCTAATTTTGGGGTGTTCCCTCCTACAAGGCTCAGCACCATGATCAATACATCTATCCCAGAAAGGTTTTCTGTAAGAGCTAATCCTGGGTTCCATATCTTTGCCAGTTCACATGTCTGGTTGCACACATTGATAAGTGAGTCAACAGAGTTAGGGACCATCCAAAATGAAGGTACAGCCTGACTTGGTTAGATGGCTTTTTCATTTCTTGATACAAAAACAGTTCATTAAGTACATTAAGTTTTTTTACGTGTTTAGCAATAGTGGAGTCCATGTATTCATGACTTGTAGTGTGAATGTATAAGTTAATACTGACAAAAGTCTACTGGACAACTCTGTCCTTACTACTGAGGTCCCCGAATGTCTGCAGACTAGGGGTCAGACTCAAAACATCATTTAGGTGATAGTGTTTGAGTGGAAGTGGATTCTCTTGATAAGTATGGCTTGTATCTTTCTTTTATAGGCACCTTTACACTCTTTAAATTGAAAATAAAATAAGAGCAAAAAGCCTCTTTAACATTTCTATCTTCCTAAAGTGTGACATCTGGCAGTTTAATTACTGTCCATCTGTAAAAGGGGTGGACTGTACTGTTCAATTCCTACCCCTCAAGACACCAATCGTGTCATGTATATACAGTGGATATGGAAAGTATTCTTACCCCTTTACATTTTTCACTCTTTGTTTCATTGCAGCCATTTGGTAAATTTAACCCCTTTACCCCCAAAGGTGGTTTGCACGTTAATGACCAGGCCAATTTTTACAATTCTGACCACTGTCCCTTTATGAGGTTATAACTCTGGAACGCTTTAATGGATCCCAGTGATTCTGACACTGTTTTCTCGGGACATACTGTACTTCATGATAGTGGTACAATTTCTTTGATATTACCTGCATTTATTTGTGAAAAAAATGGAAATTTGGCGAAAATTTTGAAAATTTCGCAATTTTCCAACTTTGAATTTTTATGCAATTAAATCACAGATATATGTCACACAAAATACTTAATAAGTAACATTTCCCACATGTCTACTTTACATTAGCACAATTTTGGAACCAAAATTTTTTTTGTTAGGGAGTTATAAGGGTTAAAAGTTGACCAGCAATTTCTCATTTTTACAACACCATTTTTTTTTTAGGGACCACATATCATTTGAAGTCATTTTGAGGGGTCTATATGATAGAAAATACCCAAATGTGACACCATTCTAAAAACTGCACCCCTCAAGGTGCTCAAAACCACATTCAAGAAGTGTATTAACCCTTCAGGTGTTTCACAGGAATTTTTGGAATGTTTAAATAAAAATTAACATTTAATTTTTTTTCACAAAAAATTTACTTCAGCTCCAATTTGTTTTATTTTACCAAGGGTAACAGGAGAAAATGGACCCGAAAGTTGTTGTACAATTTGTCCTGAGTATGCTGATACCCCATATGTGGGGGTATACCACTGTTTGGGCGCATGACAGAGATCGGAAGCAAAGGAGCGCCATTTGACTTTTCAATGCAAAATTGACTGGAATTGAAATGGGACGCCATGCTACGTTTGGAAAGCCACTGATGTGCCTAAACATTGAAACCCCCCACAAGTGACACCATTTTGGAAAGTAGACCCCCTAAGGAACTTATCTAGAGGTGTGGTGAGCACTTTGACCCACCAAGTGCTTCACAGAAGTTTATAATGCAGAACCGTAAAAATAAAAAATCATATTTTTTCACAAAAATTATCTTTTCACCCCCAATTTGTTATTTTCCCAAGGGTAAGAGAAGAAATTGGACCCCAAAAGTTGTACAATTTGTCCTGAGTACGCTGATACCCCATATGTGGGGGTAAACCACTGTTTGGGCACATGGGAGAGCTCGGAAAAGAAGGAGCGCCATTTGACTTTTCAAGGCAAAATTGACAGGAATTGAGATGGGACGCCATGTTGCGTTTGGAGAGCCACTGATGTGCCTAAACATTGAAAATCCCCACAAGCGACACCATTTTGGAAAGTAGACCCCCTAAGGAACTTATCTAGAGGTGTGGTGAGCACTTTGACCCACCAAGTGCTTCACAGAAGTTTATAATACAGAACCGTAAAAATGAAAAATCATATTTTTTCACAAAAATTATCTTTTTGCCCCCAATTTTTTATTTTCCCAAGGGTAAGAGAAGAAATTGGACCCCAAAAGTTGTTGTACAATTTGTCCTGAGTGTTTCACAGGTGTTTCACAGGAATTTTTGGAATGTTTAAATAAAAATTAACATTTAATTTTTTTTCACAAAAAATTTACTTCAGCTCCAATTTGTTTTATTTTACCAAGGGTAACAGGAGAAAATGGACCCCAAAGTTGTTGTACAATTTGTCCTGAGTACGCTGATACCCCATATGTGGGGGTAAACCACTGTTTGGGCGTATGGGAGAGCTCGAAAGGGAAGGAGCGCCGTTTGACTTTTCAAGGCAAAATTGACAGGAATTGAGATTAGACGCCATGTTGCATTTGGAGAGCCACTGATATGCCTAAACATTGAAACCCCCCACAAGTGACACCATTTTGGAAAGTAGACCCCCTAAGGAACTTATCTAGATGTGTGTTGAGCACTTTGCCTCACGATGGGCTTCACAGAAGTTTATAATGCAGAGCCGTAAAAAAATTTTCCCACAAAAATTATTTTTTAGCCCCCAGTTTTGTATTTTCCCGAGGGTAACAGGAGAAATTGGACCCCAAAAGTTGTTGTCCAATTTGTCCTGAGTACGCTGATACCCCATATGTTGGAGTAAACCCCTGTTTGGGCACACGGGAGAGCTCGGAAGGAAAGGAGCACTGTTTTACTTTTTCAACGCAGAATTTGCTGGCATTGAGATCGGACGCCATGTCGCGTTTGGTGAGCCCCTGATGTGCCTAAACAGTGGAAACCCCCCAATTATAACTGAAACCCTAATCCAAACACACCCCTAAACCTAATCCCAATGGTAACCCTAACCACACCTCTAACCCAGACACACCCCTAACCCTAATCCCAACCTTATTCCCAACCGTAAATGTAATCCAAACCCTATCTCTAACTTTAGCCCCAACCCTAACTGCAGCCTTAACCCTAGCCCCAACCCTAACCTTAGACCTAACCCTAACCCTAGCCCTAACCCTAGCCCTAACCCTAACCCTAGCCCTAACCCTAACCCTAGCCCTAACCCTAGCCCTAACCCTAACCCTAGCCCTAACCCTAGCCCTAACCCTAACCCTAGCTCTAACCCTAATGGGAAAATGGAAATAAATACAATTTTTTAATTTTTTAATTTTTCCCCAACTAAGGGGGTGATGAAGGGGGTTTGATTTATTTTTATAGCGGGTTTTTTAGCCTATTTTTATGATTGGCAGCTGTCACACACTGAAAGACGCTTTTTATTGCAAAAAAATATTTTTTGGTTTACCACATTTTGAGAACTATAATTTTTCCATATTCGAGTCCACAGAGTCATGTGAGGTCTGTTTTTTGCGGGACAAGTTGATGTTTTTATTGGTAACATTTTTGGGCACGTGACATTTTTTGATCGCTTTTTATTCCGATTTTTGTGAGGCAGAATGACCAAAAACCAGCTATTCATGAATTTCTTTTGGGGGAGGCGTTTATACCGTTCCGAGTTTGGTAAAATGGATAAAGCAGTTTTATTCTTCGGATCAGTACGATTACAGCGATACCTCATTTATATCATTTTTTAAAGTTTTGGCGCTTTTATAAGATAAAAACTATTTTATAGAAAAAAGAATTATTTTTGCATCGCTTTATTCTGAGGACTATAACTTTTTTATTTTTTTGCTGATGATACTCTATCACAGCCGTTTTTTTGCGGGACAAGATGCCGTTTTCAGCGGTACCATGGTTATTTATATCTGTCTTTTTGATCGCGTGTTATTCCACTTTATGTTCGGCGGTATGATAATAAAGCGTTGTTTTTTGCCTCTTTTTTTTTTTTTTCTTACCGTGTTTACTGAAGGGGTTAACTAGTGGGACAGTTTTATAGGTTGGGTCGTTACGGACGCAGCGATACTAAATATGTGTACTTTTATTGTTTATTTTTTTATTTAGAAAAAGAAATGTATTTATGGGAATAATATTTTTTTTCTTTATTTAGGAATTATTAGTTTTTTTGTTTTTACACATGTGGAAATTTTTTTTAAACTTTTTTACTTTGTCCCAGGGGGGCACTGATCTGACAGTTTGCACAGCATCTGACAGTTTGCACAGCATGCTCAGAGCAGGCACTTGGTAAGCCACCTCCCTCCCTGCAGGACCTGGATGCCACGGCCATTTTGGATCCGGGGCTGCTACAGGGAGGAAGGTAAGAGACCCTCGCAGCAACGCGATCACATCGCGTTGCTGCGGGGGTCTCAGGGAAGCACGCACGGAGCCCCCTCCCTGTTGTGAATTCTGCTTTTGGGCTCCCTCTGGTGGTTGTAGGTGGTAATGCAGTTGTCCCTGGGCTGCAGTCCTGGACAGGTGTATTTGCTGATTGCAATTCTGACTGGGGTATTTAGGTTTGCAGGACTCATTAATCCTTGCCAGTTGTCAATGTTTCTTGGGAAGTGTTGGACCTCTGTCTGGCTTCTCCTGGTTAACTGCCAATTCAGCAAAGATAAGTGTCTGTTTCTTTTTCTATGGCACACTAGCTGTGTGCTTGTTTTTTGATTGTATTTCTGCTCTGAGTGTAGAATTCTCTGGAGTTGCAGATATACGTTCCACGTCTTTAGTTAGATGGAGGAATTTTTTGTATAATCTGCTGTGGATATTTTTGGAAGGGTTTTAATACTGACCGCACAGTATTCTGTCCTATCCTTTCCTATTTTAGCTAGAGTGGCCTCTTGTGCTAAATCCTGTTTTCTGCCTGTGTGTGTCTTTCCCCTCCTACTCACAGCCAATATTTGTGGGGGGCTGCCTATCCTTTGGGGTTCTGCTCTGAGGCAAGGTAGAATTCCTATTCCCATATATGGGGGTATTTAGTCCTCCGGCTGTGACGAGGTGTCTAGGGTTTGTTAGGTACACCCCACGGCTACTTCTAGTTGCGGTGTTAAGATCAGGATTTGCGGTCAGTATAGTTACCACCTTCTCCAGTGAAAGTTTTCATGCTGCTCCAAGGTCACCGGATCATAAAACAAGTCATTATCCTTGAAATAAAGTTTCTTAACATTTTTTCTGGTCAAATCCACTTTAACTGCAGTTTTGTATGTTTTATTGTCAGTCCGTAAAAGTGGAGCAATACTCGGACAACATTGTTCCCAGCAGTGACCAGAGATTCAGAGATGCTTCTGGTGTCTTCGCCATACTGTTCCCATGCCATTTAGGTGCTGTGCTGTTTATCTCATTTTCAGCAATTTTTAGACCTCCTTCAGACCTCCAGGGGGTAGGGACCACCGGAAACATGCTTGAGTTTCCCACTAAAGTCCATTAAACTCGTTACTCGGGTCAAGCACTCGAGCATTACGATTTGCTATACTGGCGTAACGAGTACCAGTGCATTTTAGTGCTCGCTAATCACTACACATCGCTAGTTTTCTAAGAGAAAAAAATTGTAGTCAGCTCACCTGTCGTCCCGGTCATGTCGTCACTTGTCAGCTATTCTTAGTTAAAATGATGCTTTTGAAGTCCAATGATTGGAATAATGGGACAAAGTGAAATCAGTATGACTAAGCCATTTATAGGCAATCTTGCCTTATGCAGGCGTGTACTACGGAGGACAGAGAATGAACTTCAATCCAATATTGCGGCCAGCATGCAGCCAGCGGGTAAGGAAAGGGTGAATCAAACACCCGAAAACTCCGCCCATATGACCCAAAACCAGTCCTGCCAAATTCAGGTGACAGGTTCTCTTTAAGAGGTTTAAATACTCTAAGACGTGGAGAAGCTCAATTGATTAATCAGGAAGGCAACCTGCCAGCTTTTTTTTCAGCTGTAGGGACAGAATGACTGGTTGACATTGAAGGACACACGAATGCGGGCAAGTACAGAGATATCCAAGATGAAAACCTCTTCCAGAGTGCTCTGGACCTGAGACCTCAGACTTGGCCAAAGGTTCGCCTTCCAACAAGACAATGACCCTAAGCACACAGCTAAAATAACAAGGGAGTGGCTTCAGAACACCTCTGTGACCATTCGTGACTGGCCCAGCCAGAACCCCGACCTAAACCTAATTGAGCATCTCTGGAGAGACCTTTAAATGGCTGTCCACCAATGTGCACCATCCAGCCTGACGGAACTGGACAGGATCTGCAAGGAAGAATGGCAGAGGATCCCCAAATCCAGGTGTGAAAAACTTGTTGCATCATCCCAAGAAGACTCATGGCTGTACTAGCTCAAAAGGGTGCTTCTACTCAATACTGAGCAATGGATCTGAATACTTATGACCATGTGATATTTCAGCTTTTCTTTTTTAATAAATTTGCAAAAATTTCTACATTTCTGTCTTTTTTCTCAGTCAAGATGGCGTGCAGAGTGTACATTAATGTGAAAAAAAATGAATTTTTTTTTAATTTACCAAATGGCTGCAATGAAACAACGAGTGAAAATTTTAAAGGGGTCTGAATACTTTCCGTACCCATTGTATATATATATATATATATATATATATATATATATATATATATACATACAGTACACTTATTTTCATCAAAATAAGGACTTAAAATGCAGAATTTATTTTTCTAAAACCAAGTCTTTATATAGTCACGTTAGGAAAAAATAAAAATGTTATGGCTGATAAAGTAAAGAAGCAAAAATGAAGATAAAGAAAATGACTTATTGTTGTATTATTTTTAAATTACTATTATAAAAATTACTACTTACACCTTTATTATTGAAATGTTTTACAGTTAGAGCTGACATTCCTCTGTAAAGTTAAATAAAGACATGCTGATGATCCATGTTTTACTTGTGTCTAGTAAAATCTTTGTTTTACATTTTTGTATTTTAGAAAAAGAGAAACCTTTTTTGGGTAATCAATATAGAATTGTGTCTTGGAGCTATGAAAATTGTCAAAGGGAGTTCTGCTTAACTTCATTTCCTTAATACTGTTACTTTTATTTCGCCACAGAAGCAGTTTCTCACTGAGCCGCCATTGAGCGGTGTGTTCCCTTGGGGAGAATCATACTTTACTGTTCTCATCCTTCTGTTTGCCATTGTGAGTACAACTATATTGTATGAAATGATCTTCTCAGCTATTCTTAGCTAAAATGATGCTTTTGAAGTCCAATGATTGGAATAATGCAACAAAGTGAAATCAGTATGACTAAGCCATTTATAGGCAAGCGTTGCGGATTATTAAAATATATCTGCCATAGCAAGATTATCAAAAGCCAACCGTCCTAAAGCACACTATCAGCTAAGGGTTATTAATGCTTTTTTCAATGCTAGGCCACCATGATCTACACAGTTTCTAAAGACATTGCAGCCATTCTCAATGGAAATACTACAATAGTGATTTAACCCATTTATGCCATCCGACATACTATTCCGACCATGTGACCTGGGCCCTAATTCCCATGGACAGAATAGCACGTCACATGCGATCAGCCACACTCACGTGGGGAGCACGGCCGATAGCAGCCAGGTGTCAGCTGATTATCACAGCTGACACCCGGTACTAAATGCCAGGAGTGGTCAGGGACTGCTCCAGGCACTTTAGCCCCCACAACACTGCAATCAAACATGATCACAAAAGCGCACAGAGAGGTCAAAAAATACTATGTTGTAAAAAAGTCACAGTAAATAAGCAAGTGCTAGTCAAAAAATGAAAAAATACAGGGTATTTAGTTAATACGTTTTTTTGCAAAAAAAGTATGTTAAGCTGCTCCACCAATCGCCAAGGTATACCCATAATAGAGCAGTCCTGTCTAATGTATATAATCCCTATCTGATGTATTTTTTACAACAGAGTATTTTTTGACCTCTCTGTGCGCTTTTGTGTTTTCAAGTGCTTTGGTGGTGTGAACAGGTTCCTACAGACTTGTTCGCTATGCAGGTGGCCCATGTGTTTTTGGTTTTATAATCAAACATGATCGCAGTGTTGCGGTGGCATAGAGAAGCCCCCTCCCTGCCCGCTTAACTGAGACACCCAGAACGTGATGTGATCGCGTTGTTCCGATGGTCTCCTCCCTGCACGTCCCCAGATCCAAGATGGCCATGGGGTCCTTCTGGGTCCTGCAGGGAGGTAGCTTTGTAATGCCTACTGAGACCAGGTGCTGAGAAGCCTCCTACACTGCCTGTCAGATTGCTGATCTGACACAGTGCTGTGCAAAGTGTCAGATCAGCGATCTGACTTTATACAGTGATGTCTCATCCTGGGACAATGTAAAAAAGTAAAAAAAATATATATATTATACTGTGTAAAAATATTTTTTAAAAATTCCTGAATAAAGAAAAATAAATTAATATTGTTCCAATAAATACATTTCTTTATGTAAATAAAGAAAACAATAAAAGTACACATAATTAGTATCGCTGCGTCCGTAACGACCCGACCTATAAAACTGTCCCACAAGTTATCCCCTTCAGTGAAGAACGTAAAAAATAAATATAAAATTAGGCAAAAAACAATGCTTTATCATCATACCGCCGAACAAAAAGTGGAATAACAAGCAATCAAAAAGACGGGTATAAATAAGTGTGGTACTTCTGAAAACGTCATCTTGTTCCACCAAAAACGAGCCACCACACAGCATCATCAGTGAAAAAATTAAAAAGTTATAGCTCTCAGAATAAAGCGATGCAAAAACTATTTTTTTATTTAAAATTTTGATTATTGTATAAAAGCGCCAAAACATAAAAAAATGATATAAATGAGGTATCGTTGTAATTGCACTATCCTGAAGAATAAAACAGCCTTATCAATTTTACCATACACGGAACGGCCCCCAAAAGAAATTCATGAATTGCTGGTTTTTGCTCATTCTGTCTCCCAAGCTATGGAACCTTGGGGGCTCTTCAAATGTGCGACATGGTGTCCTCAGTCTATTCCTGCCAATTCTGCTCTTAAAATTCAATAGTACTACTTCCCTTCTGAGGCCTTCTGTGTGCCCAAACAGTAGTTTTCTTTCACATGTGGGGCAATAGTGCACTCAGAAGAAATTGCACAACAAATTTCGGTAGTTTTATTTTTAAGAGCAGCATTTTAGTGAAAAATGTTTGTAAAGCACCTGAAGGGTTATCAAACTTCCCAAATGTGGTTTTAACCCCTTTGCCACCAAGGGTGGTTTGCATGTTAATGACCAGGTTAATTTTTACAATTCTGACCACTGTGGCTTTATGAGGTTATAACTCTGGAACGCTTAAACGGATCCTGATGATTCTGACAATGTTTTCTCATGACATATTTTAGTTCGTGACAGTGGTAAAATATCTTTGATATTACCTGCGTTTATTTGTGAAAAATAAAAATAAAAATTTGGCAAAAATTTTGAAAATTTCGCAATTTTCCAACTTTGAATTTTTATGCCCTTAAATCACAGAGATATGTCACACAAAATACTTAATAAGTAACATTTCCCACATGTCTACTTTACATCAGCTCAATTTTGGAACCCACATTTTTTTTGTTAGGGATTTTTAAGGGTTAAAATTTGACCAGTAATTTCTCATTTTTACAACACCATTTTTGTTTAGGGACCACATCACAATTGAAGTCACTTTGAGGGGTCTATATGATAGAAAATACCCAAGTGTGACAACATTCTAAAAACATCGCATTTCAAGGTGCGCAAAACCACATTCAAGAAGTTTATTAACCCTTCAGGTGTTTCACAGGAATTTTTGGAATGTTTTTAAAAAAATGAACATTTAACTTTTTGTCACAAAAAATTTACTTCAGCTCCAATTTGTTTTATTTTACCAAGTGTAACAGGAGAAATTGGATCCCAAAAGTTGTTGTAAAATTTGTCCTGAGTACGCTGATACCCCATATGTGGGGGTAAACCATTGTTTGGGCGCATGGCACAGCTCGAAAGGGAAGGAGCGCCGTTTGACTTTTCAGTGCAAAATTGACTGGAATTGAGAGAGGACACCATGTCGCATTTGGAGAACCCCTGATTTGCCTAAACATTGAAACCCCCCACAAGTGACACCATTTTGGAAAGAAGACCCCCAAGAAACTTATCTAGATGTATTGTGAGAATTTTGAACCTCCAAGTGTTTCACTACAGTATATCACGCAGAGCCGTAAAAATAAAAATTCTTTTTTTTCCTCAAAAATTATTTTTTAACCCCCAGTTTTGTATTTTCCCAAGGGTAACAGGAGAAATTGGACTCCAAAAGTTGTTGTTCAATTTGTCCTGAGTTAGCTGATACCCCATATGTGGGGGGAACTACCGTTCGGGCGCATGGCAGAGCTCAGAATGGAAGGAGCACCGTTTGGAATGCAGACTTAGGTGGATTGGTCTGCACGTGTCACGTTGCATTTCCAGAGCCCCTGATGTACCTAAACAGTAGAAACCCCCCACAAGTGACCAAATATTGGAAACTAGACCCCCCAAGGAACTTATCTAGATGTGTTGTGAGAACTTTGCACTTCCAATTGTTTCACTACAGTTTATAATGCAGATCCGTGAAAATAAAAAAATCTATTTTTTTTTCACAAAAATTATTTTTTAGTCCCCGGTTTTATGTTTTCCCAAGGGTAACAGGAGAAATTGGACCCTAAAAGTTGTTGTCCAATTTGTCCTGAGTACGCTGATACCCTATATTTTGGATTAAACCCCTGTTTGGGTGCTCGGAAGGGAAGGAGCACTGTTTTACTTTTTCAACCCAGAATTGGCTGGAATTGAGATTGGACGCCATGTTGCATTTGGAGAGCCCCTGATGTGCCTAAACAGTGGAATCCCCCCAATTTTAACTGAAACCCTAACCCAAACACACCCCTAACCATTATCCCAACCATAGCCCTAATCACCCCTAACCCTAACCCCAACCCCAACTGTAGCCCTAACCCTAACATTAGCCCCAACCCTAACCCTAACTTTAACCCCTAACCCTAACCCTAATGGGAAAATGGAAATAAATACATTTTTTAAAATTTTATTTTTCCCTAGTTAAGGGGGTGATGAAGAAGGGTTTGATTTACTTTTATAGTGTTTTTTTTAGCAGATTTTTATGATGGGCAGCCATCACACACTAAAAGGCGCTTTTTATTGCAAAAAATAGTTTTTGCGTCTCCACATTTTGAGAGCTATAATTTTTCCATATTTTGGTCCACAGAGTCGTGAGGACTTGTTTTTTGCAGGATGAGTTGAAGTTTTTATTGGTACCATTTTTGGGCTCATGACATTTTTTGATCGCTTTTTATTTCTATTTTTGTGAGGTAGAATGAACAAAAACGAGCTATTCAAGAATTTCTTTTGGGGAGGCGCTTATACCGATCCACTTTTGGTAAAATTGATAAAGGCCTTTTATTCTTCAGGTCAGTACAATTACAGCGATACCTCATTTATATCATTTTTTATGTTTTGGTACTTTTATACGATAAAAACTATTTTATCTAAAAAATATTTATTTTTGGGTCGTTACAGACGCGGCGATACTACATATGTGTACTTGTTTTTTTTATTTAGATAAAGAAATGTATTTATTGGAACAATATCTTTTTGTTTCTTTATTTAGGAATTTTTTTTTTTACACATGTAAATATTATTGTTTTAACTTTTTCACATTGCCCCGGGGGGGGAGGGGGGGACATTACAGTATAGTGACAGATCGCTGATCTGACACTTTGCAATGCACTGTGTCAGATCAGCGATTTGACATGCAGTGCAGGGAGGCTTCCCAGTGCCTGCTCTGAGCAGGCGCTTGAAAGCCACCTCCCTGCAGGACCCGGAAGGCGCCCTGTGGCCATTGTGAATCCGGGCCTGCAGGGAGGTGGTAGGAGACCCTCAGAGCAACGCAATCACATCACGTTGCTCCGAGGGACTCAGGGAAGCACACAGGGAGCCCCCTCCCTGAGCGATGCTTCCCTATGCCGTCGGAATGCTGGGATCATCTTTGATCGCGGTGTTTCGGGGTTTAATGTGCCAGGAGCAGGTCTGTGACCACTCCTGGCACATAGTGCCAGATGTCAGCTGCGATAGCCATGAGCGCGGCTGATCGCCTTAGACGTACTATCCCGTCAGTTGTCATACGGGCCCATTCCACCTCGATGGGATAGTACGTCTAATGTCAGAATGGGGTTAAATACCCTGATGGGTGCTGTTTTTACCATAGGGGCTTTTATAACATAAAAGTCAAGTGGTCCCTAAAAAAACAAAATTTGGAACTTTCTAAAAAAAAAAGTTTCACAATTGATGCTGACATAAACTGGGCATGTAGTAAATGTTATTTGTTCATTATTTTTTGCGGTATGACTTTTTTTGGAAGGCATAATTCAAAGTTAAAAAATTTAGAATTTTCCACAACTTTTGTCATTTTTTTTTTACATTTTCAAAAAAAAATAAAATCATATTGACCTAAATTAGCTATTTTCATGAAGTACAATGTGTCACAAAACAAAATTCAGAATCACTCTGATATATTAAAGCATTGTTGAGTTATTACAACATAGAGTGACACTGGTCAGAATTCAAAAATTTGGCCTTGTCAGGAAGCTGAAAACAAGTGCAGTTCTATTTTAAAAAAAATGTAAATGTCGCAGTGCTTAGATCTTCATGTAAACTACTATTGTGATACATGTTTTCATTCCTTTACTGTAATAGTCAGTATAAACAAATCAACCAGATGGAAAAAATAAAGCCTTCCCAGAGAAAATGCCTTATAAAGAACCAGTTGTTGCTTTCTGTTTAGGACTGTCTTAGTTTAATTGCTTAAGTACTAAACTTAAATGAGTGAAATCACATAATAACAATTAGTTCCAAGCCGTGGAATATTTCTTATAAATGTCACATCTTAGTATATCTTATATAGGCATATAATCCAGAGTATAGACGTGCCTGTTGCTAAGAAATTCAAATGGCAGGGAAAGCACTGGACTTTCTAAAGAAAACAACAGTTGGAATGGAGTCAACCATACTTATTCGTTGGTATTCTACTGCTAAGTACGCTTAACTGTTTGTTTCTGTGCGGTCTTTCTGCCAAGTACAAATCTGTAAAAGGAGCTCTGATCCAGCTTGAAAGGTGCATTTTGTTCTTGGCTCTCTCTTTGATAGCCCTAGTCTGGACTTTTGTGCTCTTAAATAAAGCATATAAGCAGACAAAGTTACTCTTTAAATGGGATTTTAAAAGATAATAGTCGATGCAAATAATGGCATGAGAATAGCACGTCGGCGCTGCTCTTTACAGCATAAAATAATGGAATACCTTCTGATATAAATAGAAAAATATGGCACAGGTCAGAATGAAATGAATCTAGTTAAAAACAAGTAAAAGTGTTTCTATTATTCAGAAATACTTAAATTACTTTACTTCAGCTTTTCCATTATTGTGATGTGTCCCAAATCCCTAGTCATTGTTAGGGCTGTCTAGGTTTCATGCAGCAGTTAATCCTGGTATTATTCACTTCACTTCAATAGTAAGAATATTACTTACAGGGCATTTATTCGGTTGATATAAGTAAATACAATAAAAAAAAGTAGTTTACTGATTAAAAATTAATTTTAAGGGTTTTCTGTTATTTTATGAAATGTGCCTGAATTGTGAAAACAGTAAAATAACTGTAACTTGCCTTTCAAATCAACTCTGTTCCAATATCACAATTCCAGCGGTCCTCAAGTGTCCTGGAGCAATGATGTCATGTAAAGACAACCGATCTCTGATCCTAGCTGTGAAACTGGCAATTACATGAAGTAACTGCAGCAATCATGCGATTGATGAAAATGTGACCAGCTGGTTGAATGATGTGGATCATTGTAGTGGCAGCACGGAATTTAAAAGGTAAGTCATGGTTATTGTTCCGTGTCACATTACCTGCCATTTGACAAATGTCATTAAAATCTTTGTAACCCCTTTAAGAGTTTACATTCAGTTGGGAGACTGTTGCAGCTACTCTTTCTTCTGCCAGATCTGAAGTCAGACATGGAGAGGTGCTGCTCCACACTAGGCCGAACAGTTGCTGAGACAACTGTCTAATACTCAACATTATACTGTATGTAGAAACACGTCACCACTTCTGCTTTTTTCACCCATTCCTGGTTTTGACTTAAAAAATCTGATGTAGAATGCTGAACAAATACTGACCGTGTGAATATGGCCTGTTGGATTGGTGCTTTGTTTTGACAACAGTCCAGCTTGAAGAACTGTTACTCCACATCTGGTGACAAATTTTTTAATCAGGGCAGCACAACCTGTCTGCAATGGTAATGAGTAGTGATAAGCGAGTATACTCGTTGCTGGGGTTTTCCCGAGCACACTCGGGTGATCTCTGAGTATTTGTTAGTGTTTAGAGATTAGGTTTTCATCCCCGCAGCTGAATGATTTACAGCTATTAGCCAGCTTGATTACATGTGGGGATTCCTTAGCAACCAGGCAACCCCTATATGTGCTCAACCTGGCTAATAGCTGTAAATCATTTAGCTGCCGCGATGAAAACTTAATCTCCAAACACTAACAAATACTCGGAGATCACCCGAGCAACAAATATACTCGCTCATCACTAGTAATGAGTCATACATTGGGTGTGTGACTACCTTCCCTCATGTACTACCTCACAGAGATACCCATTTAGAAATTAAGATTTAGAACAAGGTTGAAAAACACTTTTTTATACCTTATGCAGATGGCCATATTATGGCTCTACTTACAGTAGCATGGAAGAGTTAGAGCATCCTTGGTCAAAATTACTGTCATTGTGAACAGTTAAGCAAGGTGAAGAAGGCTATAAGATAGCAAAGTGGTTTCAAGTTGCCCTTTCCTCAGTTTGAAATGTAATTACGAAATGACAGTTAAAAAGAACAGTGGAGGTCAAGATAAGGTCTGGAAGACCAATCAAAATTTCAGTGAGAGCTGATCGTAGGATTGCTAGAGAGGCAAATCTGAACCCCTGCTTTACTGCCAAAGATCTTCAGACAGATTTAGCAAACTTTGGAGTTGTGGTACATTTTTCTACTGTTCAGAGACACATGCACACATATGGTCTTCATGGAAGAGTCATCAGAAGAAAACCTCTCCTGCATCCCCACCATAAAATTTAGTGTCGCAAGTATTCAAAAGAACATCCAAACAAGCCTGATGCATTCTATAAACAAGTCCTGTTGACTGATGAAGTTAAAAAATAACTTTTTTGTCTCAATTATCAAAAGTATGTATAGAGAAAAAGGGCACAGAATTTCAGGAAAAAATATCTCTGTAACCATTAAGCATGTGGGTGGATCAATCATGCTTTGGAGTTATGTTGCAGCCAGTGGCACAGGGAACATTTTATGGTTAAGTGAAGATTGGATTCAATGAAATTTCAACAAATTCTTGATGCAACACATAACACCATCTATAAAAAAGCTGAAGTTGAAAAGAGGATGGCTTCTACAAATGGCTAATGATCCTAAACACATATCAAAATCCACAATAGACCTCAAAAGGTGCAAGCTGAAGGTTTTGCAATGGCCCTTGCAGTCCCCTGATCTGAACATCATTTAAAATCCATGGCTAGACCTCAAATTAGCAATGCATGGAAGACGACCAAGCAATCTCTCAGAATTAGAAGATTTTTCCTAGGAAGAGTTTATGAAAATTGCTTAAACAAAATTTGACAGACTCTTGGCTGGCTACAAAAACCATTCACAAGATTTGATACTTGCAAAAGGGGGTGCTACTAGGTACTAACAATGCAGTGTTCCCAAACATTTGCAGTAGCCCATTTTGCTTTTTGTAGTTTTTAAAATGCATAAATTGACTCATCCTGCGCCCTTATCCTGCCATGTGCTGCTCCTATCTTGTGCCCCATCCTGTCACGTGCTGCTCCCATCCTGCTCCCTTATCCTGCCATGTGCTCATCCTATCTTGTGCCCCCATCTTGTCATGTGCTGCTCCCATCCTGTCATGTGCTGCTGCCATCCTGCTCCCCCATTCTGTCATGTGCTGCTCCCATCCTGCGCCCCATTCTGTCATGTGCTGCTCCCATCCTGAGCCCCGATTCTGTCATGTGCTGCTGCCATCCTGCGCCCCCATTCTGTCACGTGCTGCTCGCATCCTACCCCCCATTCTGTCATGTGCTGCTCCCATCCTGTGCCCCCATGCTGTCATGCGCTGCTCCCATCTTGAGCCCCCATTCTGTCATGTACTGCTCCCATCCTACGCCCCAGTTCTGTCATGTGCTGCTACCATCCTGCGCCCCCATTCTGACATGTGCTGCACCCATCCTGCGCCTCCAATCTGTCATTTGCTGCACCCATCCTGCGCCCCCATTCTGTCATGTGCTGCTCCCATCCTGCGCCCCCGTTCTGTCATGTGCTGCTTCCATCCTGCACCCCCGTTCTGTCATGTGCTGCCCTATTCTGTCATGTGCTGCTCTATTCTGTCATGTGCTGCTCCCATCCTGCGCCACAGTTATGTAATGTGCTGCTCCCATCCTGCGCCACTGTTCTGTAATTTGCTGCTCCCATCCATATGCCCCATACGCTGCTCCATAAATGTTGATGGCCCCTATAAGATGCTCCATAGTATATGCCTCATATGCTGCTCCATTATGGTTGATGGCCCCCATAAGATGCTCCATAGTATATGCCTCATATGCTGCTCCATTATGGTTGATGGCCCCCATAAGATGCTCCATAGTATATGCCTCATATGCTGCTGCATTATGGTTGATGGCCACCATAAGATACTCCATAGTATATGCCTCATATGCTGCTGCATTATGGTTGATGGCCCCCATAAGATGCTCCATAGTATATGCCTCATATGCTGCTGCATTATGGTTGATGGCCCCCATAAGATGCTCCATAGTATATGCCTCATATGCTGCTCCATTATGGTTGATGACCCCCATAAGATGCTCCATAGTATATGCCTCATATGCTGCTCCATTATGGTTGATGGCCCCAATAAGATGCTCCATAGTATATGCCTCATATGCTGCTCCATTATGGTTGATGGCCCCCATAAGATGCTCCATAGTATATGCCTCATATGCTACTCCATTATGGTTGATGGCCCCCATAAGATGTTCCATAGTATATGCCCTGTATGCTGCTCCATAAAGGTTTATGGCCCCCATAAGATGCTCCATAGTATATATATACTAGCTATTGAACCCGTTCTATGCCCGGGTGGCGAGCATTTATATAGGTATATGGTCTCCATCCTGGTATGTGTTGCTTCCATCCTGCGCGCTAATCTTGTCATGTGCTGCTACCATCTTGCGCCCCCATCCTGTCATGTGCAGCCCCCCCTGTTTTGTGTGCCTCCATCTTGTGATGTGCTACTGTCTTCCTGAGCACTTATCATGTCACGTGCTCCCATCCTGTACCCCAATCCTGTCATGTGGTGGTCCCTGTTGTGAATTCCGCTCTTGGGCTCCCTCCGGTGGTTGTAAGTGGCACTTTTGTGAGTTCTGCTCTTGGGCTCCCTCTTGTGGTTTCAAGTGGTATGGCTGCTCCTTGGAGTTAGCTGTCATCAGGTGCCTCCACTTATCTTCTCTTCTGCTCGGCTATTTAGGTCTGGTTGTTCCTTCAGCTAGTGCCACTTGTAAATGGTTTCTGGTTGGATTCACATCTCTTTGGATTTCCCTGTTTTCCTGACCAGTTCAGCTAAGCTAAGTTCTTACTTGCTCTATTCTGTTCACAGATTGTGGACTTATCAGTTCAGTGCTTTCTATGTTTGTCCAGCTTATCAGTATGAATTAATTCTGTCTTGCTGGAAGCACTGGGAAGCAGATTTACCCTCCACACCTTTAGTCAGGTGTGGAGATTTTTAGTAAACTCTGCGTGCATTTTTGTAGTGTTTTATACTGACCGCACAGTATTCCATCCTGTCCTATCTATCAAGCTAGACTGGCCTCCTGTGCTCATCATGGTTTCATTCTGTGTATGTCTTTTCCCTCTCCACTCACAGTCATTATTTGTGGGGGGCTAATCTATCCTTTGGGGATTTTCTCTGAGGCAAGATAGTTTTCCTGCTTCTGTCTTTAGGGGTAGTTAGCTCTTAGGCTGTGACGAGATGCATAGGGAGAGTTAGGAGCATTCCACGGCTGCTTCTAGTGTTGTGTTGAGCTTAGGGACTGCGGTCAGTACAGTTACCACTTCCTATAGTTAATATAGAAAAATCCAATAATGTATTTAAAAAAAGTAAGGAAAGTGCAAGAGCACAGCTGCCCGTATACTAGAACGACCATATGTAAAGTATAAAGAGTATTTACCTAGTAAGAGCCAGGAGCCAGAGACCCACAACACCCGATGCGCGTTTCGCTATGAAAAATCCATCCAGCCCTATATTTATTATGTGGTGCTGGATCACCACTGCCTGCAGTTTGAACTGATGAATTGCATATAATATTTCTAATGTGTAAGTCTGCTTTGTACATTTACTATTTTTGTCCTGTCATGTATTGTATTTAAATTATGCCACTTTGAAGCCATACCTACCGGTCTTTTCCTGTACTTTATTTCCCTTTTTTCATTTTCATTTTTCTTGTTTTTTATTGGTATTGTTAATAATAAAATTTGTAGTATTTAAACCAGCTTTATGGGTTTCAGTTTTGGTGATATATATATATATATACATATATATATATATATATACTAGCTATTGAACCCGTTCTATGCCCGGGTGGCAAGCATTTATATTGGTATATGGTCTCCATCCTGGTATGTGTTGCTTCCATCCTGCACCCTAATCTTGTCATGTGCTGCTACCATCTTGCGCCCCCATCCTGTCATGTGCAGTCCCTACCCTGTTTTGTGTGCCTCCATCTTGTGATGTGCTACTGTCTTCCTGAGCACTCATCATGTCACGTGCTCCCATCCTGTACCCCAATCCTGTCATGAGGTGGTCCCATCCTGTACCCCAATCCTGTCATGTGGTGCTCCCATACTCCACCCCAATCCTGTCATGTGCTGCTACCATCATGCACCCCCATCCTGTCATGTGCTACTCTCTTCCTGAGCCCTCATTCTGTCATGTGCTCCCATCCTGCACCCCCATGCTGTCATGTGCTGCTCCCATCCTGCGCCCTCATCCTGTCATGTAGTGCTTGCATCCTGCACCCACATGCTGTCATGTGTTGCTCCCATCCTGCGCCTCACCCCATCCTTTCATGTGCTGCTCCCATCCTGTGCCTCCATTCTGTCATTTGCTTCTCCCATCCTGCGCCCCCATCCTGTCATGTGCTGCTCCCATCCTGCGGCCCCCGTTCTGTCATGTGCTGCTTCCATCCTGCACCCCCGTTCTGTCATGTGCTGCTGCCATCCTGCACCCCTGTTCTGTCATGTGCTGCCCTATTCTGTCATGTGCTGCTCTATTCTGTCATGTGCTGCTCCCATCCTGCGCCACAGTTATGTAATGTGCTGCTCCCATCCTGCGCCACTGTTCTGTAATTTGCATCCATATGCCCCATACGCTGCTCCATAAAGGTTGATGGCCCCTATAAGATGCTCCATAGTATATGCCTCATATGCTGCTCCATTATGGTTGATGGCCCCCATAAGATGCTCCATAGTATATGCCTCATATGCTGCTGCATTATGGTTGATGGCCACCATAAGATACTCCATAGTATATGCCTCATATGCTGCTGCATTATGGTTGATGGCCCCCATAAGATGCTCCATAGTATATGCCTCATATGCTGCTGCATTATGGTTGATGGCCCCCATAAGATGCTCCATAGTGTTAGGGGTCGAGTTCCCGCTTCTGCACAGGGGGAATCTCGAGCCGCCTCCGCTGCGGTCTCCCATTCTTGTCCAGCCGCAGTGGAGTCTGCTCAGCAAAGACGTCGGTCCCAGCGTCTTGCTCATCCTCACTCTGTTCTGAGAGTTACTGCTGCTTCTCCAGTCTCTGCCATTAAAGTCAATGCTGGTCAGCAGCGAGCGGACTTCCCTGGGACTAAGTCCTTGTCTGCACGTACTGAGCATGCCCAGCATAAGGTCTCCCGTTGGAGATCGAGGGTCATGTGCTCAGGCTCTGCAGCACATTCCATTGGTCCTCTTTGCAGGCCCTGGAAGGGCAAAGGTGCTGTGGCCTCTTCCTGTGCTGCTGCTATATAAACTGCGCATGACCGCACGGCCATGCGCTAGTATTATCTTACAATTGCTTATGTGTGTATGTTGTGAGTGCAAGTCGTCCTTGGAAACCCCTACCCTATTGAATGTCTGTTCGCGGAAGGTGTATGGCTGCTATCTAGCGCCCGACTTAGCCTACAGCACTAAACACACATCTCAGCGTCCTGTAGCTGTGCCTGCCAGTACGGCGCCGTGCGCCTGCCTTGCGCTTTCCATACCCGAGTCTGGGTGGTTAGTGGCGTCCGTTAGTGCGGCATCGCTCGCACTCTTGTGCACATATATTTCTTAAGGTTCTCTACACACCCAGTTGCGGTGTTACGCCAGCAAGGGTCTAATCGGGCTTCAATCCCTTCTGGGGTTAAGTCCGCTGACCACTTGCTCGCGCACTAGTGCGGTACTGCGGTCCTGTGAATTAACAGGATCGCTTTCTTCACGCTGGGTGAGGTTTAACCCACGCGTGTATACTTTAGTGTACCGCCATATTGTCTGCAAATTGCTAGCAGCAGGTTCTCACCTGCACGGTGGACCCCGGACTGCGAACGCACCTTTATCATCTGTCTTGGTGCGTTCCGCCAGTCCTAACACATAGTATATGCCTCATATGCTGCTCCATAAAGGTTGATGGCCCCCATAAGATGCTCCGTAGTATATGCCTCATATGCTGCTCCATTATGGTTCATGGCCCCCATAAGATGCTCCATAGTATATGCCTCATATGCTGCTCCATTATTGTTGATGGCCCCCATAAGATGCTCCATAGTATATGCCTCATATGCTGCTGCATTATGGTTGATGGCCACCATAAGATACTCCATAGTATATGCCTCATATGCTGCTGCATTATGGTTGTTGGCCCCCATAAGATGCTCCATAGTATATGCCTCATATGCTGCTGCATTATGGTTGATGGCCCCCATAAGATGCTCCATAGTATATGCATCATATGCTGCTCTATTATGGTTGATGGCCCCCATAAGATGCTCCATAGTATATGCCTCATATGCTGCTCCATTATGGTTGATGGCCCCCATAAGATGCTCCATAGTATATGCCTCATATGCTGCTCCATTATGGTTGATGGCCCCCATAAGATGCTCCATAGTATATGCCTCATATGCTGCTGCATTATGGTTGATGGCCACCATAAGATACTCCATAGTATATGCCTCATATGCTGCTGCATTATGGTTGATGGCCCCCATAAGATGCTCCATAGTATATGCCCCGTATACTGCTCCATAAATGTTGATGGCCCCCATAAGATGCTCCATTGTATTATATGCCCCGTATGCTGCTGCGATATATAAAAAAAAAATAACATACTCACCTATCGTCGCTGGGCGCCGAGTGCTGGGGGGGCCTGAGCAGGCGGGGACACCGGCGCGCTGTGGGGGTCAGGTGCCGGAGTCGCCGCTAGCTCAGGCCCCCGACACTTGCTATATTCACCTGTCCCGTTCCAGTGCTGCGTGACGCTCTGTCTTCCGGGTCCTCTGGCTGTGACTGATCAGTCAGAGGGCGGCGCGCATTAAGCGTGTCATTGCGTCCTCTGAACTGAACTTCACAGGCAGAGGACCCAAAAGACGGAGCGGCACGCAGCACTGGAATGGGACAGGTGAATATAGCATTCTCACCCTCCTGGCACGTCCCTGCTTCTCCATTGGAGATCGTGGTGTGCGTTCAGTGCTTACGTATACCGCGATCTCCTGGGCTGCGTCACTCTATAAAGGCTTCGGACAGAGTGATGCTACCAGCGTTATATTATAGATATACAGTATATATATATAGTTATTTATTTTCCTAAAATACAATGGAAATGTGTCATCTTTAACTTTAGCCATTTTAGAGATCATTTCATTTTCAACTTGCTTAACTGTTCACACTAACAGTAAATTCGACCAGGAATTCTCATGCCACTGTAATCTCGAAATGTACAGGTTGTCTTTTTTGCATTGTTTTATTGCATTCCGAATCCTGGAGTAAAAAACTTTGTGAATTTTGGCCTTTTCACGCCAGATCTATCAAAGTGGTTAGAGCATGGGCGAGATGGCGAATGGCAAAGCCAGCCTGACAATTTTTTCAAAAGTATTACCATTTTAGCTGTGTAAATGACCCCAAAAAGAAACAACAGTCCTTGAGTAACATTGCTGGTGAGGCACTCACCAGTGATAATTGTCAGGAGTGACAAACAGTTAATCCATAATCCGGCTGTTGAAGGTCTTTGCGATTAGCTCAAGCACCATCTTGATTTTTGTATCTTTGTTGTGTAGCGATATCCCTCTCCCTTTAGGGGGTCAGCGGTTACCTCCACCTTCTGCTGCTAATTAGACACCTGTGCTGAAGGTTTAAATACATTCAATTGCTACAGCGTGGGGCTGATGTTAGCTCTTACATCTTACTTTGTTTAGTTGACTGTGGTTTGGCAATCCAAAGAAATTGTGGAGTGGGGAAATTACTCTCATGATAACTGCGAAAACATTTCCCTTTCTGCAGTATCCACGGGGACCTTACCAGTGTTTTTGTCAGGCATTGAGGACATATTTTCTGAGAAAGGGTATCAGAATTTTCCCCCCCATCGAGCATATAACTGTCCTATTAAACTAACTCCCGGTGCTAAACTACCCCAGTAAATACTGTAAAATCTGTCCAGTCCTAAAAGACAAGCCATGAAAGATTTTATTGTTGAGAGTCTTGAGAAGGGACATATCAGACCTTCATATTCGCCCGTGTCAGCAGGGTTCTTTTTCATGAAAAAGAAAGATGGCGGTCTTCATCCTTATTTTGATTTCCGGGAATTGAATCTAATTACTATCCAAATCCTCTGATTCCTCATTTATTCAACCAGGTGGTGGGAGCTAAGGTTTTCTCCAAGTTGGATTTAAGGTGGGCCTTTAACCTGCTTAGAATCAGGGGAGGAAATGTATGGAAAAACCGCATTCAATACCCCTGAGGGACATTTCAAGAGTCTGGTTATGCCTTTTTGGTCTGTAACAGCAGTGTTCCAGAATTTCATAAATTATATTTTCCATCATTTGGTGGGCTGGTTTGTGGTGGTCTATCTGGATGATATTTTGGTTTATTCACCTGATTTGGAGACACATCGGGGGCATGTGAGACAGGTGCTTCAGATATTAAGGGATAACAAGCTTTATACTAAACTAGGGAAATATGTTTTTGCAGTCCAGGAGGTGCAGTTTTTGGGATACTTGTTGTCATTGGGTTTTCAGATGGATCCGAAAAGGGTTCGGGCTGTACTCGATTGGGACCGTCCCAAGAATCTAAAATAATTCCAGCGTTTTCTGGGTTTTACTAATTTTTACCAGGAATATATTCAAAATGATTTGGTAATTGTGAAACCCATTACTGACATGACAAGGAAGAGGTTTGATTTTTCTAAATGGTCAGAGGCTGTTCAGCGGGCTTTTTCATCCCTTAAAGCCTTGTTTTGACACTGCACCTATTCTCAGAAAACCTGATGTTTTGCAGCCTTTTATCGTAGAAATGGATGCATCAGAAGTGGGGGGATGGGGCTGTGTTGTCTCAGGGTCCGTCCCCGGGTAAATGGCATACGTGCACTTTCTTTTCCAAAAAATTAACCTTGGCAGAAAGAAATTATGAAGTGG
The DNA here is from genome assembly GCF_032444005.1 of Ranitomeya imitator. NCBI lineage: Eukaryota > Metazoa > Chordata > Amphibia > Anura > Dendrobatidae > Ranitomeya > Ranitomeya imitator. The sequence goes on along the minus strand of NC_091285.1, from coordinate 328,759,932 downwards.
GTAACAGGGAACTTTTGGCGATTAAATTGGAGATCGAGGAATGGTGACATTACACTACATTCCAAATTATTATGCAGATGACATTTTTCTTGGATTTTCCTAAATGGTCAGTGCAAATGACAGTCAGTCTAATAAAAGTCATCACCCATTAGAGTATACATCAAATTTTATTGAAGAAACCTCCCAAATGAATAAAAACTCAAAATGCACTGTTCCAAATTATTAGGCACAGTAGAATTTCTAAACATTTGATATGTTTTAAAAAACTGAAAATGCTAATTTGTGGAATTTGCAGCATTAGGAGGTCACATTCACTGAACAAAAAAGCTATTTAACTCCAAAACATCCTAACAGGCCAAGTTACATGTTAAAATAGGAACCCTTCTTTGATATCACCTTCACAATTCTTGCATTCTTGAGTTTTTGGAGAGTTTCTGCTTGTACGTCATTGCATGAAGTCAGGATAGCTTCCCAGAGCTGCTGTTATGATGGATGATACTCCAAAGGTTTTCTATAGGGTTGAGGTCAGGGGAAGATGGTGGCCACACCATGAGTTTATCTCCTTTTATGCCCATAGCAGCCAATGACTCAGAGGTATTATTTGCAGCATGAGATGAGGCATTGTCATGCATGAAGATGATTTTGCTCCTGGCATTCACATTTCTGCTTTTAGACCATGGAAGAAAGTTGTCAGTCAGAAACGCTATTTACTTTACAGAGGTCACATCTTCAGGAACCTTAAAGGGCCCCACCAGCTGTTTCCCCATGATTCTGGCCCAAAACATGATTTCTTCACCTCCTTGCTGACATCGCAGCCTTGCTGCGACATGGTGGCCATCCACCAACCCTCCACTACTCCATCCATCTGGACCATCCAGGGTTGCTCGACACTCATCAGTAAACAAGACTGTTTGAAAATTAGTCTTCATGTATGTCTGGACCCACTGCAACCGTTTCTGCTCATGAACACTGTTTAGGGGTGGCCGAATAGTAGGTTTATGCACCACAGCAAGCCTTTGAAGGATCATACACCTTGAGGTTCGAGGGACTCCAGAGGCACCAGCAGCTTCAAATAACTGTTTGCTGCATTGTAATGGTATTTTGGCAGCTGCTTTCTAAATCCAATTAATTTGTCTGGCTGAAACCTTCCTGATTATGCCTTTATCTGCATGAACTCTGTCTGTGCTCTGTTTCAGTCACAAATCTCTTCACAGTATAATGATCACAAAGTTTTTGTGAAGTATTTAATTTTTTCATACCTTGTCCAAGGCATTGCACTATTTAAAGCTTTTCAGCAGCAGAGAGATCCTTTTTATTTCTCATATTGCTTGAAACCTTTGGCTTAATAATGTGGAACTTCATTTTTAAGTAGTTTTCCTTTAATTAGAATCACCTGGAAAACTAATTATCGCATGTGTTTAAGATTGATTTCAGTTATCTATTGAGCCCTGAGACACAATACCATCCACAAGTTTATTTGAAAAACAAAACAATTAAATCTTTATGACACTTAAATCCAATTTGCATAATAATTTGGAACACAGTGTAGTTGGAGGGGGCAGAATATCCTATTACTGTTATCACAGACTACAAGAATCTGTCATATTTTCATTCGGCTAAAGGTGTCAACCCTAGAAAAGCTAGATGATCCCTGTTCTTTATTAGATTCAATTTTGTGGTCTTTCCATCCAGGAGTTAAAAACACCAATGTGGATGCTTTTTCTTCGAGTTTCCCTCGTGCTGGTGACAATGAGGACCCTGCCCAATTTTGCAGAAGAGGGTAGACGTCTCAGCCTTATACCCTGACCTGGAGGATAAGGTGTTGGAGGCATAATTCTGTACTTGCTGGTCATCCAGGTGGTATAGCAGCCGCTGACTTCCTTACTCGTCGTTTTTCGTGACTGGGGTTGCATCGGGATGTGGTTGAACAGGTGTCTGCAATGATTGTACTCATTCTAAAGTATTGCAAACCCGTCCATCTGGTCCTGTCCTTCCACTACCCATTTCTTACAGACCATGGACACACATGTCTATGGATTTTATCACTGACCTACCGGTATTGGCAGGCAAGCCTGTGGTTCTGGTGGTTGTAGATAGGTTCAGTTAAATGGTGCATTTCATCATTTTACTGGCACTTCCAAATGCCAGGACTCTTGCTCAGGTTTTTGTTAATGAGATTGTGAAGCTTCACAGGGTTCCTTCCCTCCGATCTGGTATCAGATCGGGGACCCAATTTATTTCTAAAATCTGGTAAGCGTTCTGTGCTCAACTGGGGTGCAGCTGTCCTTTTCCTCTGCCCCCAAGGTTTATTGATGAACATTAGGAGTGAACGCTATCCTGTCTTTTCTGATTCTCCAAAAAATAGTGTAGCAAAAATAGTTAAAAAGTTAACCATTGCTATCTCAAAAATGTACAAGGATACAACTGGCTTCATTTGGGGATGTGTACTAGCAGACAGATCAGAGTGCCTATGCCAGCCTCTGCCCACCACTAAGAGTGCATGCAATGGGCAAGTAAAAATCAGAAGTCAGCTTATGGAGCAATAGAAGAAGATGCCTTCGTCTGATGAATAATTGTTAGAAACATTTTACCTGCTGAAACACCGCTCTTGCAACATTTGTTGTTTATACTGTAGCACAGGGCCTTGATGGCGCTATACAAACCTTCCCAAGGGCCTCTTTACATTTTGTCTGGGCAGGTGGACCTTTTCTGTGTTACTCCTGAATGCTAAATACTGTATAATATGACTTAAATAATATATTGCTATGTGTGCTATACATACTACAGAACAGTAAGCACATGTAGAATGTGTATGGTTATGTTCCAATTGTTGTTCTAAGTATATTTTCAGTCAACAGGTGTCAGCCTTGCAGTGCAAGTTAATTTTGCAAATTTAATAACTGTACTACAATTCATTTTTCTGTCTGTCTGTGAAGATTAATAATAAAGCGGATTTAATTAAAAAGTATTCAACCTCTCATATTTCGTTTTTCGACATCTTAAACATATTTAGTAGACTGTGATGAATTAAATTATTATATTCTATAATCCCAAATGTAGTGCTAAGCAAGAAATAAAATAAGAAGGATGCCTAATAATTAATTACCTAATGAATTTTCAGTAAGATTAAAAACATTGAAAGGTCAAATTTTACATAGCCACCCTATATTACAATGTTTGAGAAAGCTCCCTTGGCACTAAGATACTTGTGTTAACCTGTCTGACATTGTAGAATAATGGTAGAGTACTACAAGATTACATATGATGTAGCCAATAAATATGATATATTATTCTTATAAAACAGATATATTAACACTCTCTGCTTATTCAACAGCTTTGTGATCTTGCTTATGAATGGTGGTTCCAGGCAGAGAAACCCCTTGTATGATGATGTTATTTCTAATAATAATAGGAGATTACTAATTAGTAGTACCCAACATGGCACTGTCATTTTGTGTGTCACCTAGATATTATGGTGGTCAATATGGATGTTTATTCTAACTTCTGTAACCCAGATTCCTGAATAAGTTCTCATTTTATTTTTATGGGCCAATGGGAAGGGGGCAATCACATGACTTACTAGTCTTATAGTATGCTAATTATGCAATCTGTCTCTTCAGGGAGGAAGAGAACTCTAGTGCCACCTATTGAAAGTAGCAATCCTACAAGTCAATGTCGACCCTTTAATGAGCCTTGTCACATGACTTAGGATAATAGCCAAACCACAATCTCAATTTGCAAACACTGTGTTTCGGGGTACTGCCCCTCTTCAGTTCAAAGTGGAGATCTGTTTTGGCTGTGTGAGAGGCGCCCGACCGATATCCAAGAAGTATAATTTCTCCTTGCAGAGATTGACATGCGAAGCATGCCGAGATGAGGAGACTTAAAACCGCAATGCTCCTCTGACAAGGTTTGTTAAAGGGTCGACATTGACTTGTCTTATTGCTACCTCCAATAGGTGGCACTAGAGTTCTAGTTCTCTTCCTCTCTGAAGAGACAATTTGCATAATTAGCATATTTCCCAGAGGAGCATTGCGTTTTTAAGTCTCCTCATCTCGGCATGCTTAGCATGTCAATCTCCGCAAGGAGAAAAGATACATCTTGGATATCGGTTGGACGCCTCTCACACAGCCAAACCAGATCTCCACTTTGCACTGACGAGGGGCAGTACCCCGAAACACAATGTCTGCAAATTGAGATTGTGGTTTGGTTATTATCCTAAGTCATGTGACAAGGCTCGTTAAAGGGTCGACATTGACTTGTAGGATTGCTACTTCCAGTAGGTGGCACTAGAGTTCTAGTTCTCTTCCTCTCTGAAAATATAATTTGCATAATTAGCATATTTCCCAGAGGAGCATTGCAGTTTTAAGTATCCTCATCTCGGCATGCTTAGCATGTCAATCTCCGCAAGGAGAAATTAAACTTCTTGGATATTAGTCTGATAGTAAGTTGTTATGGTCTGGTGATTATGGAACGACATGAGACTAGCTCTGAGCAGGTGGTATCTATACTGACCGCAGACCCTAAGCTCAACACACAACTAGAAGCAGCCGTGGATTGCTCCTAACGCTCCCTAGGCAACTCGTCACAGCCTAAGAGCTAGCTACCCCTAAAGATAGAAGCAGGAAAACTATCTTGCCTCAGAGAAAATCCCCAAAGGAAAGACAGCCCCCCACATGTAATGACTGTGAGAGGAGAAGGAAATGACATACGTAGTATGAAACAAGATTGAGCACAGGAGGCCACTTCTAGCTAAAAAGGAAAGTACAGAAAAGAGCTCTGTGCGGTCAGTAGAAAAAAACTAGAAAAAGTCCACCGCAGAGAAATGCAAAAATCTCCACACCTACTAAAGGTGTGGAGTTCAAACTCTGCTGCCCAGAGCTTCCAGTTTAGCTAAATAGATCCATACTGATAAACTGGACAAATGAGCAAAAAACAAGACAGTACAAAACAACAAGTCCACAATAAGTGAACTACAAAGGACATGGAAAGACTTAGCTTTGCAGAACTTGGTCAGAGTGTCAGGACAATCCAAAGAGCAATGACTCCAGGCAGAGACAATTGACAACTGGCATTGAATGAGGGCTAAGGCCAGATTAATATAGCCGAGCCCAAAAGACAATCAAAGGAAACAGCTGAGAAGCTAAATCCAAGAAGCAGTCATACCACTAAAGACCACAGGAGGAGCCCAAGAGCAGAACTCACAAAAATACTACTTACAACCAAGAATGGAATTCACAACAGTACCCCCCCCCCTGAGGAGGGGTCACCGAACCCTCACCAGAGCCCCCAGGCCGATCAGGACGAGCCAAATGAAAAGCACGAACCAACTCGGCGGCATGAACATCGGAGGCAACAACCCAAGAATTATCCTCCTGGCCATAACCCTTCCACTTGACAAGATACTGAAGCTTCCGCCTTGAAAAACGAGAATCCGAAATTTTCTCAACCACATATTCCAACTCCCCCCCAACCAACACCGGGGCAGGAGGATCAACAGATGGAACAACGAGCTTCACATATCTCCGCAGCAAAGATCTATGGAAAACATTGTGGATGGAAAAAGAAGCTGGAAGGGCCAAACGAAAAGACACAGGATTGATAATCTCAGAAATCTTATAAGGACCAATAAACCGAGGCTTGAACTTAGGGGAAGAAACCTTCATTCGGACATGACGAGAGGACAACCAGACCAAATCCCCCACACGAAGCCGAGGACCAACACACCAACGGCGGTTATCAAAACGCTGAGCCCTTTCCTGGGACAACATCAAATTGTCCACCACATGAGTCCAAATCCGCTGCAACCTGTCTACCACAGAATCCACACCAGGACAATCAGTAGGCTCAACCTGCCCTGAAGAGCAACGAGGATGGAAACCAGATTTGCAGAAAAACGGCGAAACCAAAGTAGCCGAGCTGGCCCGATTATTAAGGGCGAACTCAGCCAACAGCAAAAAGGACACCCAATCATCCTGATCAGCAGAAACAAAGCATCTCAGATATGTTTCCAAAGTTTGATTAGTTCGTTCGGTTTGGCCATTTGTCTGAGGATGGAAAGCCGAGAAAAAAGACAAATCAATGCCCATCCTAGCACAAAAGGATCGCCAAAACCTCGAAACAAACTGGGAACCTCTGTCAGAAACGATGTTCTCCGGGATACCATGTAAACAAACCACATGCTGGAAAAATAATGGCACCAAATCAGAGGAGGAAGGTAATTTAGACAAAGGTACCAAATGGACCATCTAAGAAAAGCGGTCCCAAACTCGGCCAACGGCAAAAAAGTCACCCAATCATCCTGATCAGCAGACACAAAGCATCTCAAATAGGTTTCCAAGGTTTGATTAGCTCGCTCAGTTTGGCCATTTGTCTGAGGATGGAACGCCGAAGAAAAAGACAAATCAATACCCATCCTAGCACAAAAGGCCCGCCAAAACCTGGAAACAAACTGGGAACCTCTATCAGACACAATATTCTCCGGAATGCCATGCAAACGAACCACATGTTGAAAAAACAATGGAACCAAATCAGAGGAGGAAGGCAATTTAGGCAAAGGTACCAAATGAACCATTTTAGAGAACCAATCACAAACCACCCAGATAACAGACATCCTCTGGGACACCGGAAGATCTGAAATAAAATCCATGGAAATATGCGTCCAAGACCTCTCCGGAATGGGCAAAGGTGAAAGCAACCCACTAGCACGGGAACAGCAAGGCTTAGCCCGGGCACAGGTCCCACAGGATTGCACAAAAGCACGCACATCCCACGACAAGGAAGGCCACCAAAAGGACCTAGCAACCAAATCTCTGGTACCAAAAATTCCAGGATGACCGGCCAACACAGAACAATTGACCTCAGAAATTACCTTACTTGTCCATCTATCAGGAACAAACAGCTTCCCCACAGGACAGCGGTCAGGCTTATCAGCCTGAAACTCCTGAAGCGCCCGCCGTAAATCAGGGGAGATGGCAGATAAAATCACCCCTTCCCTAAGAATGCCAACCGGCTCAAGGACACTAGGGGAATCAGGCAAAAAACTCATAGAGAGAGCATCCGCCTTAATATTCTTAGATCCAGGAAGATACGAGACCACAAAATCAAAACGGGAGAAAAACAGGGACCACCGAGCCTGTCTAGGGTTCAGCCGCTTGGCCGACTCAAGGTAAATCAGATTCTTATGATCGGTCAAGACCACAATGCGGTGCTTGGCTCCCTCAAGCCAATGACGCCACTCCTCAAATGCCCACTTCATAGCCAACAACTCCCGATTGCCGACATCATAATTGCGTTCCGCAGGCGAAAACTTCCGAGAAAAGAAGGCACATGGCTTCATCAAGGAACCATCAGAATTCCTCTGTGACAAAACGGCTCCTGCCCCAATCTCAGAAGCGTCAACCTCTACCTGAAAAGGAAGAGAAACATCCGGCTGACGCAAGACAGGGGCAGAAGTAAATCGGCGTTTAAGTTCCTGAAAAGCCTCAACAGCCTCAGAGGACCAGTTAGTCACATCAGCGCCTTTCTTAGTCAAATCGGTCAGGGGCTTAACCACACTAGAGAAGTTAGCAATGAAACGGCGATAAAAATTAGCAAAGCCCAAAAATTTTTGAAGACTCTTCACAGATGTGGGTTGAATCCAGTCATGAATGGCTTGGACCTTAACAGGATCCATTTCTATAGACGAAGGGGAAAAAATAAACCCCAAAAAAGAAACCTTCTGAACTCCAAATAGGCACTTAGACCCCTTCACAAATAGAGCATTATCACGAAGGATCTGGAACACCATCCTGACCTGCTTCACATGAGACTCCCAATTAGGGTTGAGCGACTTTGACCTTTTTAGAGTCGAGCCGTGTTTCGCGAAACCCAACTATCTTAGAAGTCGAGTCGAGTGGAATCGGCCGATTATCGCGAAAAGTCGGGTATCGACCGAAACACAAAACCCAATGCAAGTCAATGGGGGAGCATAGTCGGCAGTGAGTGGAGGCCAGGAAAACACCTACACTGCCAATTTTAATGGCAAAAACATCCATTCTTGTTACAGAAGCTTGTCAATCGTAATTTAGCTTATAATAATTGGAAGGCATTTGAAATTGGGGGTCATTTGGCTAAAGTTGTGGGTGGTAGGGCTGGTTCAAGTAATTAGTGGGCCCAGTAAATCTGGACCACGTCACGGCAGTGGAGCAGGGAGAGGTAAGTATTTCAACTTTGCAAGTGCTGTGATCCTGAGCAAGCAGGGGGGCCCACTCGTTGGCATTGGCACTGGCACAGGGCCCCTCAAAGTACAGCGGTGTGTTTGCACGGCGGGGGCGCCTCCCACCTGCAGCAACACATTTGCATACTATGAGAGGCCCTGTGCCAGTGACGTCGCCAACTAGTATTCCTCCCCCCACCTGATGAAGGAACCTGCACTTTCATCTGCACCTTCCTCTTTGTCCCCGTGTAAGGTGGTATGGTATGCGGGAAGAGGAACCTGACTTTCAGCAGGGTCACAGTCTTGCTGTGTAGCGTGCACGGGGAATGTTGCGTTATGGGTCAATCTACCAGCAGACTCATCTATCACTGGCTGGGCAATGGGCAGGATGAGGAGGAAACACAGATATAGGCCCAAAGAATAAAGTGGGCTAAATGCAGTTCAAAATTGGTAACACAGGACTAACCAGGGGGCATTGCAGTGGAGGACAACTGGAATGAGAGGCTGACACAGAGAGTAGGCCCAAATCAGTAAGTAGTCGAAATGCAGTTCAAAATTGGCAACAGTAGTAAACAGGCGGCACAGCTTTGTTCAGTGGAGGAGAACAGCAAGGAGTTACATAGTTACATAGTTACATAGTTATTAAGGTTGAAGGAAGACTATATGTCCATCTAGTTCAACCCATAGCCTAACCTAACATCTTGATCCAGAGGAAGGCAAAAAAAACCCATGTGCAAAGAGTAAGCTCCACATTGGGGGAAAAAATTCCTTCCCGACTCCACATACGGCAATCAGACTAGTTCCCTGGATCAACGCCCTATCAAGGAATCTAGTGTATATACCCTGTAACATTATACTTTTCCAGAAAGGTATCCAGTCCCCTCTTAAATTTAAGTAATGAATCACTCATTACAACATCATACGGCAGAGAGTTCCATAGTCTCACTGCTCTTACAGTAAAGAATCTGCGTCTGTTATTATGCTTAAACCTTTTTTCCTCCAACCGCAGAGGATGCCCCCTTGTCCCTGTTTCAGGTCTATGATTAAAAAGATCATCAGAAAGGTTTTTGTACTGTCCCCTCATATATTTATACATTAAAATAAGATCACCCCTTAGTCTTCGTTTTTCCAAACTAAATAGCCCCAAGTGTAATAACCTATCTTGGTATTGCAGACCCCCCAGTCCTCTAATAACCTTGGTCGCTCTTCTCTGCACCCGCTCCAGTTCAGCTATGTCTTTCTTAAACACCGGAGACCAGAACTGTGCACAGTATTCTAAGTGTGGTTGAATTAGTGACTTGTATAGAGGTAAAATTATGTTCTCCTCATGAGCATCTATCCCTCTTTTAATGCATCCCATTATTTTATTTGCCTTTGTAGCAGCTGCCTGACACTGGCCACTGAATTTAAGTTTGTCATCCACCCATACACCCAGGTCTTTTTCATTGACGGTTTTGCCCAGAGTTTTAGAATTAAGCACATAATTATACATCTTATTACTTCTACCCAAGTGCATGACCTTACATTTATCCCCATTAAAGCTCATTTGCCATTTATCAGCCCAAGCTTCTAGTTTACATAAATCATCCTGTAATATAAAATTGTCCTCCTCTGTATTGATTACCCTGCAGAGTTTAGTGTCATCTGCAAATATTGAAATTCTACTCTGAATGCCCCCTACAAGGTCATTAATAAATATGTTAAAAAGAAGAGGGCCCAATACTGACCCCTGTGGTACCCCACTGCTAACCGCTACCCAGTCCGAGTGTGCTCCATTAATAACCACCCTTTGTTTCCTATCCCTGAGCCAGCTCTCAACCCACTTGCACATATTTTCCCCTATCCCCATTATTCTCATTTTATGTATCAACCTTTTGTGTGGCACCGTATCAAAAGCTTTTGAAAAGTCCAGTGGCAGACTGTTGTGAATTCTGTGATCAAGCTCCCTCCTGTGGTCACGAGTGGTACTGCGGCTTCTGAGTTTCCTTCCTCAGGTGATGAGGTTAAGTCGTTAGGTGCTGCTCTATTTAACTCCACCTAGTGCTTTGATCCTGGCCTCCAGTCAATGTTCTAGAATTGGTCTTGCTTCCTCCTGGATCGTTTCTGTGGCCTGTCTGCTCAGCATAAGCTAAGTTCTGCTTTTGTCCTTTTGTTGCTATATTATCTGTCCAGCTTGCTTTTTTGGTTCTGCTTGCTTGCTGGAAGCTCTGAGACGCAGAGGGAGCACCTCCGTACCGTTAGTCGGTGCGGAGGGTCTTTTTGCCCCTCTGCGTGGTTGTTTGTAGGTTTTTGTGTTGACCGCAAAGCTATCTTTCCTATCCTCGGTCTATTCAGTAAGTCGGGCCTCACTTTGCTTAATCTATTTCATCTCTGTGTTTGTATTTTCATCTTAACTCACAGTCATTATATGTGGGGGGCTGCCTTTTCCTTTGGGGAATTTCTCTGAGGCAAGGTAGGCTTATTTTTCTATCTTCAGGACTAGCTAGTTTCTCAGGCTGTGCCGAGTTGCATAGGGAGCGTTAGGCGCAATCCACGGCTACCTCTAGTGTGGTTTGATAGGTTTAGGGATTGCGGTCAGCAGAGTTTCCACGTCTCAGAGCTCGTCCTATGTTTAGTGGTTTTTGTCAGGTCACTTGTGTGCTATGAACTTCAAGGTCCATTGTGGTTCTGAATTACCTATTCACAACAGCAGACACCGATAGTAGGCCCCAACCCAACTAGTAGGCCAAATGCAGTCTAACATCAACAACTACTTAACGAGAGCCTGAAAATGGAATTTAAGGACAGGAAACCAGGAGAACAGCAAGGAGCGGCAGACACTGTTAGTAGGCCCCAAACCAACTAGTACGCCAAATGCAGTTGTTCCATTTAACAAATATTTAACAAGAGCCTGAAGATAGAAGCTCAGGAAAGGCAACCTGGAGAACACCTTGGAGCGGAAGACACCGTCTCTACACCCCATACCCAATTTGTAGGCCTAATGCAGTGTAGTTTGCAACAACTACTAAACGAGAGTAGGAAGATCGAAGCAATGTGGAGGAAACCTGGGGAACACCTTGGAGTGTAACACACCCTCTCTCTACACCCCATACCCAATTTGTAGGCCTAATGCAGTGCAGTTTTCAACAACTACTAAACGAGAGTAGGAAGATCGAAGCAATGTGGACGAAACCTGGGGAACACCTTGGAGTGGAACACACCGTCTCTACACCCCATACCCAATTTGTAGGCCTAATGCAGTGTAGTTTGCAACAACTACTAAACGAGAGTCGGAAGACCGAAGCAATGGTGAGGAAACCTGGGGAACACCTTGGAGTGGGACACACCGTCTCTACACCCCATACCCAATTTGTAGGCCTAATGCAGTGTAGTTTCCAACAACTACTAAATGAGAGTCGGAAGACCAAAGCAATGGCGAGGAAACCTGGGGAACACCTTGGAGTGGGACACACCGTCTCTACACCCCGTACCAAATTTGTAGGCCTAATGCAGTGTAGTTTGCAACAACTACTAAACGAGAGTCGGAAGACCGAAGCAATGGCGAGGAAACCTGGGGAACACCTTGGAGTGGGACACACCGTCTCTACACCCCGTACCAAATTTGTAGGCCTAATGCAGTGTAGTTTGCAACAACTACTAAACGAGAGTCGGAAGACCGAAGCAATGGCGAGGAAACCTGGGGAACACCTTGGAGTGGGACACACCGTCTCTACACCCCATACCAAATTTGTAGGCCTAATGCAGTGTAGTTTGCAACAACTACTAAACGAGAGTTGGAAGACCGAAGCAATGGCGAGGAAACCTGGGGAACACCTTGGAGTGGAACACACCGTCTCTACACCCCATACCCAATTTGTAGGCCTAATGCAGTGTAGTTTGCAACAACTACTAAACGAGAGTAGAAAGATCGAAGCAATGTGGACGAAACCTGGGGAACACCTTGGAGTGTAACACACCGTCTCTCCACACCCCATACCCAATTTGTAGGCCTAATTCAGTGTAGTTTTCAACAACTACTAAACGAGAGTAGGAAGATCGAAGCAATGTGGACGAAACCTGGGGAACACCTTGGAGTGTAACACACCGTCTCTCTACTCCCCATACCCAATTTGTAGGCCTAATGCAGTGTAGTTTGCCACAACTACTAAACGAGAGTCGGAAAACCGAAGCAATGGCGAGGAATCCTGGGGAACACCTTGGAGTGGAACACACCGTCTCTCTACACCCCATACCCAATTTGTAGGCCTAATTCAGTGTAGTTTTCAACAACTACTAAACGAGAGTAGGAAGATCGAAGCAATGTGGACGAAACCTGGGGAACACCTTGGAGTGTAACACACCGTCTCTCTACACCCCATACCCAATTTGTAGGCCTAATGCAGTGTAGTTTGCAACAACTACTAAACGAGAGTAGGAAGATCGAAGCAATGTGGACGAAACCTGGGGAACACCTTGGAGTGTAACACACCGTCTCTCTACACCCCATACCCAATTTGTAGGCCTAATGCAGTGTAGTTTGCAACAACTACTAAACGAGAGTCGGAAGACCGAAATAATGGCGAGGAAACCTGGGGAACACCTTGGAGTGGGACACACCGTCTCTACACCCCGTACCAAATTTGTAGGCCTAATGCAGTGTAGTTTGCAACAACTACTAAACGAGAGTCGGAAGACCGAAGCAATGGCGAGGAAACCTGGGGAACACCTTGGAGTGGGACACACCGTCTCTACACCCCATACCAAATTTGTAGGCCTAATGCAGTGTAGTTTGCAACAACTACTAAACGAGAGTCGGAAGACCGAAGCAATGGCGAGGAAACCTGGGGAACACCTTGGAGTGGACCACACCGTCTCTACACCCCATACTCAATTTGTAGGCCTAATGCAGTGTAGTTTGCAACAACTACTAAACGAGAGTAGGAAGATCGAAGCAATGTGGACAAAACCTGGAGAACACCTTGGAGTGTAACACACCGTCTCTCTACACCCCATACCCAATTTGTAGGCCTAATGCAGTGTAGTTTGCAACAACTACTAAATGAGAGTCGGAAGACCGAAGCAATGGCGAGGAAACCTGGGGAACACCTTGGAGTGGGACACACCGTCTCTACACCCCGTACCAAATTTGTAGGCCTAATGCAGTGTAGTTTGCAACAACTACTAAACGAGAGTCGGAAGACCGAAGCAATGGCGAGGAAACCTGGGGAACACCTTGGAGTGGGACACACCGTCTCTACACCCCATACCAAATTTGTAGGCCTAATGCAGTGTAGTTTGCAACAACTACTAAACGAGAGTTGGAAGACCGAAGCAATGGCGAGGAAACCTGGGGAACACCTTGGAGTGGAACACACCGTCTCTACACCCCATACCCAATTTGTAGGCCTAATGCAGTGTAGTTTGCAACAACTACTAAACGAGAGTAGGAAGATCGAATCAATGTGGACTAAACCTGGAGAACACCTTGGAGTGTAACACACCGTCTCTCTACACCCCATACCCAATTTGTAGGCCTAATGCAGTGTAGTTTGCAACAACTACTAAACGAGAGTCGGAAGACCGAAGCAATGGCGAGGAAACCTGGGGAACACCTTGGAGTGGGACACACCGTCTCTACACCCCTTACCAAATTTGTAGGCCTAATGCAGTGTAGTTTTCAACAACTATTAAACGAGAGTAGGAAGATCGAAGCAATGTGGACGAAACCTGGGGAACACCTTGGAGTGTAACACACCGTCTCTCTACTCCCCATACCCAATTTGTAGGCCTAATGCAGTGTAGTTTGCCACAACTACTAAACGAGAGTCGGAAAACCGAAGCAATGGCGAGGAATCCTGGGGAACACCTTGGAGTGGAACACACCGTCTCTCTACACCCCATACCCAATTTGTAGGCCTAATGCAGTGTAGTTTTCAACAACTACTAAACGAGAGTAGGAAGATCGAAGCAATGTGGACGAAACCTGGGGAACACCTTGGAGTGTAACACACCGTCTCTCTACACCCCATACCCAATTTGTAGGCCTAATGCAGTGTAGTTTGCAACAACTACTAAACGAGAGTAGGAAGATCGAAGCAATGTGGACGAAACCTGGGGAACACCTTGGAGTGTAACACACTGTCTCTACACCCCATACCCAATTTGTAGGCCTAATGCAGTGTAGTTTGCAACAACTACTAAACGAGAGTAGGAAGATCGAAGCAATGTGGAAGAAACCTGGGGAACGCCTTGGAGTGTAACACACCGTCTCTCTACACCCCATACCCAATTTGTAGGCCTAATGCAGTGTAGTTTGCAACAACTACTAAACGAGAGTCGGAAGACTGAAGCAATGGCGAGGAAACCTGGGGAAGACTTTGGAGTGGAACACACCGTCTCTACACCCCATACCCAATTTGTAGGCCTAATGCAGTGTAGTTTTCAACAACTACTAAACGAGAGTAGGAAGATCGAAGCAATGTGGATGAAACCTGGGGAACACCTTGGAGTGTAACACACCGTCTCTCTACACCCCATACCCAATTTGTAGGCCTAATGCAGTGTAGTTTGCAACAACTACTAAACGAGAGTAGGAAGATCGAAGCAATGGAGAGGAAACCTGGGGCACACCTTGGGGCGGCAGACACCGTTAGTAGGCCCTACCAAAGTAGTAGCCCCAATGCAGTTTTAAGATTCCTAGAGGCTGAAAACAAGACTATTGACGCTCTGCTTTTTTCAAAGGAGGACAGCTGTATTGAGTGGCGCAGACAGACACAGGTAGTAGGCCTTAAACCAAAAATGTGGCTCACTGCAGTTTAAAAAAGGTTACAGGGGTACACAGGCAGCATTGCTCTGGGCAGTGGAGGACAATTTCAATAGTGGACCGCAGACAGACTTTGTACGCCTACTATTAAAAAAAGGATGCTCTATGCAATTAAAAATAGGTTCCAGGGGTCCACGGGCAGCAATGGTGTGGTCAGTGGACGAGTATTGGAAGGAGGGACCGCAGACAGGCGTAGTAGGCCTAACATAACAAAATTAGGTTGTAGGCACTTTAAAATTGGTTCCAGGGTTACATGTGCAGCAGTGGTGTGGTCAGCGGAGGACAATTTGAATTAGGGACTGCAGACAGACTTTGTAGGCTGTCCCCTGTGGACCATGCATCCAACACATTAACCCAGTGCGCCGTAATGGACACGTAACTATTTGTGGACATGCCTACTGGTCCATGTGTCTCTTGTCAGGTGCACCTTTCTACTGTTTGATTGCCTGAGTGCTATGACAATGCAGACTTTTTCATGCCGGTGGAGGGCTGGGATGGCTTTTCTCGCAAAAGAAATGTCGACTGGGTAGCTTGAACCGTGGTACAGCGTAGTTCATCTGGGCTTTCTAAATATAAAACAAAGAAAAAAAGGAGGCTCCATGCACTTTCAGCTGGGTTCCAGGGGTACACGGCCAGCATTGGTCTGGTCAGTGGAGAACTATTGGAAGGAAGGACCGCAGACAGGCTTCGAAGGCCTAACATAATAAAATATGGCTGTAGGCACTTTAGAATTGGTTCCAGGGGTGCACGGGCAGCAGTAGACAGGTCAGTGGAGGACTAGTGGAAGGAGGGACCGCAGACAGGCTTCGAAGGCCTAACATAAAAAAATTTGGCTGTAGGCACTTTAAAATAGGTTCCAGGGGTACACGGGCAGCAGTGGTCTGGTCAGTGGAGGAGGAGTAGAAAGAAGGGACCGCAGACAGGCTTTGAAGGCCTAACATAAAAAATTGGGCTGTAGGCACTTTTAAATAGGTTCCAGGGGTACACGGGCAGGAGTGGTCTGGTCAGTGGAGGAGTAGTAGAAAGAAGGGACCGCAGACAGGCTTCGAAGGCCTAACATAAAAAAATTGGGCTGTAGGCACTTTTAAATAGGTTCCAGGGGTACACGGGCAGCAGTGGTCTGGTCAGTGGAGGAGTAGTAGAAAGAACGGACCGCAGACAGGCTTCGAAGGCCTAACATAATAAAATTGGGCTGTAGGCACTTTATAATTGGTTCCAGGGGTACACGGGCAGCAGTGGTCTGGTCAGTGGAGGAGTAGTAGAAAGAACGGACCGCAGACAGGCTTCGATGGCCTAACATAATAAAATTGGGCTGTAGGCACATTATAATTGGTTCCAGGGGTACACGGGCAGCACTAGACAGGTCAGTGGAGGCCTAGTGGAAGGAGGGACCGCAGACAGGCTTCGAAGGCCTAACATAAAAAAAATTGGGCTGTAGGCACTTTAAAATAGGTTCCAGGGGTACACGGGCAGCAGTGGTCTGGTCAGTGGAGGAGTAGTAGAAAGAAGGGACCGCAGACAGGCTTCGAAGGCCTAAAATAAAAAAATTGGGCTGTAGGCACTTTTAAATAGGTTCCAGGGGTACACGGGCAGCAGTGGTCTGGTCAGTGGAGGAGTAGTAGAAAGAACGGACCGCAGACAGGCTTCGAAGGCCTAACATAAAAAAATTGGGATGTAGGCACTTTTAAATAGGTTCCAGGGGTACACGGGCAGCAGTGATCTGGTCAGTGGAGGAGTAGTAGAAAGAACAGACCGCAGACAGGCTTCGAAGGCCTAACATAATAAAATTGGGCTGTAGGCACTTTATAATTGGTTCCAGGGGTACACGGA
This sequence comes from Ranitomeya imitator, assembly GCF_032444005.1. NCBI lineage: Eukaryota > Metazoa > Chordata > Amphibia > Anura > Dendrobatidae > Ranitomeya > Ranitomeya imitator. The sequence continues at coordinate 328,743,103 of NC_091285.1, read as the reverse complement.
CAGCAGTAGACAGGTCAGTGGAGGCCTAGTGGAAGGAGGGACCGCAGACAGGCTTCGAAGGCCTAACGTAAAAAAAATTGGGCTGTAGGCACTTTAAAATAGGTTCCAGGGGTACACGGGCAGCAGTGGTCTGGTCAGTGGAGGAGTAGTAGAAAGAAGGGACCGCAGAAAGGCTTCGAAAGCCTAACATAAAAAATTGGGCTGTAGGCACTTTTAAATAGGTTCCAGGGGTACACGGGCAGCAGTGGTCTGGTCAGTGGAGGAGTAGTAGAAAGAACGGACCATAGACAGGCTTCGAAGGCCTAACATAATAAAATATGGCTGTAGGCACTTTAGAATTGGTTCCAGGGGTGCACGGGCAGCAGTAGACAGGTCAGTGGAGGCCTAGTGGAAGGAGGGACCGCAGACAGGCTTCGAAGGCCTAACATAATAAATTAGGGCTGTAGGCACTTTAACATTGGTTCCAGGGGAACACGGGCAGCAGTAGACAGGTCAGTGGAGGCCTAGCGGAAGGAGGGACCGCAGACAGGCTTCGAAGGCCTAACGTAATAAAACTGGGCTGTAGGCACTTTGAATTCTCTTGCAGGGGTACACAGGCAGTGGGCACCATTGGTGTTGTCAGCGGCGGCCGATTGTAATGAGTGTCTGCCAGTTAGTAGTCCCAAAAAATCAATACATGTTAATGTCTCGCATTACAACAAAAAGAAAAACCAAAAGGGTGCAATCATTAGGTACAGGGTTGGGCTCCTCTGCGTAGTTTCAGACCTAGTAATTTTGCACAAAGTATTTACTTGGTTAAATATAGGACACTGCCCCTGACTATGTTAAGTACCATCATACATGTCAACACAATGGTATTATCAGTGGCAGTAATTTACGGATGTCAGCGCATAGACTAAACATAGGTGTAACTGTGAGAGATAATTGTGCAAGTGGTAGAGCAATGTTTGAGCTGGGGGTGGGTGAACTCTCTTGTGGCCGACGGTACATGCCCAGGGCCCCTCATGTTACAACAGTGTGCCTGACGTTGGGTGCGCACCACCACCGCCAGAGACACTTTATTGTACTATGAGGGACCCAGTGGCAGTGCCGTAGACCAAAAGCGGGCACACCCACCTCTTCAGACAAACAGCACTCTCACGGGTGCTTGCGCCAAGTGGCGATACCACGGCCCCGTGTGGGGAGTTTGGCCATTTAGGGAGGTGTAAACATGTCGTATGCTGGACAATCAGCTGCTGCAAATTACGAGATTGGTAAAGTCATTCAGAGTAGTCCACAGGCAATACCTTTTCATAGGAAAGCTAGGTGTCGGCCGGGCAAGGTGGGGCAAAAGAATTCGAAATCCAGTTGTGGTTCATTTTAATGAAGGTTAGATCATCAACATTTTGGGTGGCCAGACGAGTCCTTTTTTCGGTTAATATTGAACCTGCAGCACTGAATACTCTTTCTGATAGGACACTAGCTGCCGGGCAAGCAAGCTCCTGCAATGCATATTCTGCCAATTCTGGCCAGGTGTCTAATTTGGATGCCCAGTAATCAAATGGGAATGACGGTTGAGGTAGAACATCTATAAGTGATGAAAAATAGTTAGTAACCATACTGGACAAATGTTGTCTCCTGTCACTTTGAATTGATGCAGCAGTACCTGTCCTGTCTGCGGTCATAGCAAAATCACTCCACAACCTGGTCAGAAAACCCCTCTGTCCAACGCCACTTCGGATTTCTGCACCTCTAACACTTCTGTTCTGCTGCCCCCTGCTGCTCGTGTGAGAACGATCATGGGCGCTGTGTGCTGGGAATGCCTGAAGCAAACGGTCAACAAGAGTTGATTGTTTGGTTGCTAATATTAGTTCCAAGTTGTCATGTGGCATAATATTTTGCAATTTGCCTTTATAGCGAGGATCAAGGAAGCAGGCCAACCAGTAATCGTCATTGTTCATCATTTTAGTAATGCGTGTGTCCCTTTTGAGGATACGTAAGGCATAATCCGCCATGTGGGCCAAACTTCCAGTTGTCAAATCAGCGGTTGTGCTTGGTTGAGGGGCAGTTTCACGCAAATCTACGTCACTTGTGTCCCTCAAAAAACCAGAACCCGGCCTTGCCACGCCACCAATTTCCAGTGGCCCCGGAAAAGCTTCCTCATTAAAAATATACTCATCCCCATCATCCTCCTCGTCCTCCTCCTCTTCGCCCGCTACCTCGTCCTGTACACTGCCCTGACCAGACAATAGCTGACTGTCATCAAGGCTTTCCTGTTCCTCTGCTGCAGATGCCTGATTTTTTATGTGCGTCAAACTTTGCATCAGCAGACGCATTAGGGGGATGCTCATGCTTATTATGGCGTTGTCTGCACTAACCAGCCGTGTGCATTCCTCAAAACACTGAAGGACTTGACACATGTCTTGTATCTTCGACCACTGCACACCTGACAACTCCATGTCTGCCATCCTACTGCCTGCCCGTGTATGCGTATCCTCCCACAAAAACATTACAGCCCGCCTCTGTTCGCACAGTCTCTGAAGCATGTGCAGTGTTGAGTTCCACCTTGTTGCAACGTCTATGATTAGGCCATGCTGAGGAAGGTTCAAAGACAGCTGATAGGTCTGCATACGGCTGGACTGTACGGGCGAATGGCGGATATGTGAGCAAAGTCCGCGCACTTTGAGGAGCAGGTCGGATAACCCCGGATAAGTTTTCAGGAAGCACTGCACCACCAGGTTTAAGGTGTGAGCCAGGCAAGGAATGTGTTTCAGTTGGGAAAGGGAGATGGCAGCCATGAAATTCCTTCCGTTATCACTCACTACCTTGCCTGCCTCAAGATCTACTGTGCCCAGCCACGACTGCGTTTCTTTCTGCAAGAACTCGGACAGAACTTCCGCGGTGTGTCTGTTGTCGGCCAAACACTTCATAGCCAATACAGCCTGCTGACGCTAGCCAGTAGCTGCCCCATAATGGGACAACTGGTGTGCAACAGTGGCAGCTGCGGATGGAGTGATTGGGCGACTGCGAACTGTGGACGAGCTCTCGCTTCTGCAGGAGGACGAGGAGGAGGGGGTGCGAACGCCTACAGCCAACTGTTTCCTAGACCGTGGGCTAGGCAGAACTGTCCCGAAATTGCTGTCCCCTGTGGACCCTGCATCCACCACATTCACCCAGTGTGCCGTGATGGACACGTAACGTCCCTGGCCATGCCTACTGGTCCATGCATCTGTTGTCAGGTGCACCTTTGTACTCACAGATTGCCTGAGTGCATGGACGATGCGCTCTTTAACATGCTGGTGGAGGGCTGGGATGGCTTTTCTCGAAAAGAAGTGTCGACTGGGTAGCTCGTAGTGTGGTACAGCGTAGTCCATCAGGGCTTTGAAAGCTTCACTTTCAACTAACCGGTAGGGCATCATCTCTAACGAGATTAGTCTAACTATGTGGGCGTTCAAACCCTGTGTACGCGGATGCGAGGATAACTACTTCCTTTTTCTAACCAGAGTCTCATGTAGGGTGAGCTGGACTGGAGAGCTGGAGATCGTGGAACTAGCGGGTGTGCCGGTGGACATGGCAGACTGAGAGACGGTTGGAGACGGTATTGTTTCCGCCTGTGCCCTAGATGCAGTGTTTCCTACTACGAAACTGGTGATTCCCTGACCCTGACTGCTTTAGCCTGGCAAAGAAACCTGCACAGATACTGCAGGTGGTGCGGAAAATGGTGGCCTTACAGTGACGGCAGGGATGTAGCATTGGTGAGAAGCTTCATTGGCCAAGGGTGCTACAACCTTAAGGGACGTTTGGTAGTTAGTCCAGGCTTGCAAATGCATGGTGGTTAAATGTCTATGCATGCAACTTGTATTCAGACTTTTCAGATTCTGACCTCTGCTTAAGCTAGTTGAACATTTTTGACAGATGACTTTGTGCGGATCAATTGGATGTTGTTTAAAAAAATGCCAGACTGCACTCTTTCGAGCCTCGGATCCCTTTTCAGGCATTGCAGACTGAGTTTTAACCGGATGGACACGCTGTCCTCCAACAGTTTTTGGCTTTGCCACGCGTTTTGTCCCATCTACGGGCCCGGCAGATGGAACCTGTTGCGATGTTGATGCCTGCTGCGGCCCCTCCTCCTCCGCTTCAGAACTACTGCCGCCTGCACCCTGTTCCCCCAATGGCTGCTAATCGGGGTCAACAACTGGGTCATCTATAACCTCCTCTTCTAGCTCGTGCGCAACTTCGTCTGTGTCACCGTGTAAGTCGGTGGTAGAGCGTTCGTGACGGGGCAACATAGTCTCATCAGGGTCTGATTCTGGATCAGTACCCTGCGAGGGCAATGTTGTGGTCTGAGTCAAAGGACCAGCATAGTAGTCTGGCTGTGGCTGTGCATCAGTGCACTCCATGTCAGATTCAACTTGTAATGGGCATGGCCTGTTAACTGCTTCACTTTCTAAGCCAGGGACGGTATATGTAAAGAGCTCCATGGAGTAACCCATTGTGTCGCCTGCTGCATCCTTCTCTGTTGTTGTTTTTGCTGAAGAGGACAAGGAAGCGACTTGTCCCTGACCGTGAACATCCACTAACGACGCGCTGCTTTTACATTTACCAGTTTCAAAAGAGGAGGCAAAAGAGCAAGAGGCTGAGTCAGCAAGGTAAGCCAAAACTTGCTCTTGCTGCTCCGGCTTTAAAAGCGGTTTTCCTACTCCCAGAAAAGGGAGCGTTCGAGGCCTTCTGTAGCCAGATGACGAACCTGGCTCCACAGCTCCAGGCTTAGGTGCAATATTTTTTTTCCCACGACCACCTGATGCTCCACTACCACTACCATCATTACCAGCTGACAATGAACGCCCACGGCCACGACCTCTTCCACCAGACTTCCTCATTGTTTTAAAAACGTAACCAAAGTAACGGTATTTGTTGCTGTCAAACAACTTACACGGTGAGCTATAACTTCAGTATGCTTTAGATATCCCTTTACAGGTGGGTGAGACCGCAAGGAAAATCAGGCACAATGTTACACACTCTGTTTTCGGTGGCACCAAATGAGAGAGATGCCACACACGCAGGACTGTCACTCAAATAGGCTTTCTATGGCCCACTATTTGAGAGAGAGAGATGGCACACCCAGGAGTCAAGACTGACACACAAGCAGAAAGGGCAATATTAATCTCCCACTGATTTTTTTTTTATTCTTTCAGGGAGAATTTAGAAACACAATAAAAAAAATAGGCTTTCTATGGCCCAGTGCCCACTATTTGAAAGAGAGAGATGGCACACCCAGGAGTCAGGAGTGGCACACAAGCAGAAAGGGCAATATTAATCTCCCACTGATTTCTTTTTGATTTTTTCAGGGAGAATTTAGAAACACAATAAAAAAAAAAATAGGCTTTCTATGGCCCACTATTTGAGAGAGAGAGATGGCACACCCAGGAGTCAAGACTGGCACACAAGCAGAAAGGGCAATATTAATCTCCCAATGATTTTTTTTTTCAGGGAGACTTTAGAAACAAAATAAAATAAAATGATTTTTTCAGGAAGAATTTAGAAACCAAATAAAATAAAATGATTTTTTCAGGGAGAATTTAGAAACCAAATAAAAAAAAATAGCCTTTCTATGGCCTAGTGCCCACTATTTGAGAGAGAGAGATGGCACACCCAGGAGTCAAGACTGGCACACAAGCAGAAAGGGCAATATTAATCTCCCACTGATTTTTTTTTTTCAGGGAGACTTTAGAAACAAAATAAAATAAAATGATTTTTTCAGGAAGAATTTAGAAACCAAATAAAATAAAATGTTTTTTTCAGGGAGAATTTAGAAACCAAATTAAAAAAAAATAGCCTTTCTATGGCCCAGTGCCCACTATTTGAGAGAGAGAGATGGCACACCCAGGAGTCAAGACTGGCACACAAGCAGAAAGGGCAATATTAATCTCCCACTGATTTTTTTTTTTATTTTTTCAGGGAGAATTTAGAAACACAATTAAAAAAAATAGGCTTTCTATGGCCCAGTGCCCACTATTTGAAAGAGAGAGATGGCACACCCAGGAGTCAGGAGTGGCACACAAGCAGAAAGGGCAATATTAATCTCCCACTGATTTCTTTTTGATTTTTTCAGGGAGAATTTAGAAACACAATAAAAAAAAAATAGGCCTTCTATGGCCCACTATTTGAGAGAGAGAGATGGCACACCCAGGAGTCAAGACTGGCACACAAGCAGAAAGGGCAATATTAATCTCCCACTGATTTTTTTTTTCAGGGAGACTTTAGAAACAAAATAAAATAAAACGATTTTTTCAGGAAGAATTTAGAAACCAAATAAAATAAAATGATTTTTTCAGGGAGAATTTAGAAACACAATAAAAAAAATACGCTTTCTATGGCCCACTATTTGAGAGAGAGAGATGGCACACCCAGGAGTCAAGACTGGCACACAAGCAGAAAGGGCAATATTAATCTCCCAGTGATTTTTTTTTTTCAGGTAGACTTTAGACACAAAATAAAATAAAATGATTTTTTCAGGAAGAATTTAGAAACCAAATAAAATAAAAAGATTTTTTCAAGGAGAATTTAGAAACCAAATAAAATAAAATGATTTTTTCAGGGAGAATTTAGAAACACAATAAAAAAAAATAGGCTTTCTATGGCCCACTATTTGAGAGAGAGAGATGGCACACCCAGGAGTCAAGACTGGCACACAAGCAGAAAGGGCAATATTAATCTCCCACTGATTTTTTTTTAAATTTTTTCAGGGAGAATTTAGAAACACAATAAAAAAATAGGCTTTCTATGGCCCAGTGCCCACTATTTAAAAGAGAGAGATGGCACACCCAGGAGTCAGGAGTGGCACACAAGCAGAAAGGGCAATATTAATTTCCCACTGATTTTTTTTTTTCAGGGAGACTTTAGAAACAAAGTAAAATAAAATGATTTTTTCAGGAAGAATTTAGAAACCAAATAAAATAAAATGATTTTTTCAGGTAGAATTTAGAAACCAAATAAAAAAAATAGCCTTTCTATGGCCCAGTGCCCACTATTTGAGAGAGAGAGATGGCACACCCAGGAGTCAAGACTGGCACACAAGCAGAAAGGGCAATATTAATCTCCCACTGATTTTTTTTTTTATTTTTTCAGGGAGAATTTAGAAACACAATAAAAAAAAATAGGCTTTCTATGGCCCAGTGCCCACTATTTGAAAGAGAGAGATGGCACACCCAGGAGTCAGGAGTGGCACACAAGCAGAAAGGGCAATATTAATCTCCCACTGATTTCTTTTTGATTTTTTCAGGGAGAATTTAGAAACGCAATAAAAAAAAATAGGCTTTCTATGGCCCACTATTTGAGAGAGAGAGATGGCACACCCAGGAGTCAAGACTGGCACACAAGCAGAAAGGGCAATATTAATCTCCCACTGATTTTTTTTTTTTTCAGGGAGACTTTAGACACAAAATAGAATAAAATGATTTTTTCAGGAAGAATTTAGAAACCAAATGTTAAGAGTCGAGTTTCCTCTGCTGCACAGGGGGAATCTCGATCCGTCTCCGCTGCGGTCTCCCATTCTCCTCCAGCCGCAGTGGAGTCTGCTCAGCAGGGACGTCTCTCCCAGTGTCTTGCTCGCTCTCACTCTGTACAGAGAGTTACTGCTGCTTCTTCAGCTCCTGCCATTAAAGTCAGTGCTGGTCAGCGGCGAGCGGACTTCCCTGGGACTAAGTCCTTGTTTGCGCACACTGAGCATGCCCAGAGCAAGATCTCCCGTTGGAGATCGAGGGTCATGTGCTCTGGATCTGCAGCGCATTCCATTGGTCCTCTTGGCAGGCCCTGGAAGGGCAAAGTTTCTGTGGCCACTTCCTGTCCTGCAATTATATAAACTGCGCATGACCGCACGGCCATGCGCTAGTGTACAATTGAATACGTGTGTTTGTTGTGAGTGCAAGTCGTTCATTAAATACCCCTACCCTATTGTATGACTGTTCGCGTATGGAGTATGGCTGCTATCTAGCGCCCGACAAATCACTCAACGTGTCACACACGTATCAGCGTCTATTGCTGTGACCGCCAGTGCGGCGCCACGCGCCAGTAGTGCGCTTCCTGACCCACGTTTGGGTGCTTAGTGGTGCCTGCCAGCACGGCACAGTTCGCACTTCGGTGCTCTAATTATAAGAATTGCCTAACACACCCAGTTGCGGTGTTGTGCCAGCAAGGGTCTAATCGGACTTCAATCCTAGTTGGGGTTAAGTTCGCTGACTGCTTGCTCGCCTTCTATGTGCGGTACCGCGATCCTGTGACGCAACAGGATCGCTTCCTTCACGTTGGGTGAAGTTTAACCCACGCGAGTATACTTATGAGTACCGCCATATAGTCCGTCATTACTCAGCAGCAGGTTCCATCTCTGCACGGTGGACCCCGGGCTACGAACGCACCGTACACTATCAGTCTTATTATTTGGTGCGTTCCGCTAGCCCTAACATTACACTAGCGCCAGGGTCTGGCTGGTGATGACGAACAAACAGCAATCCCTGCGGTATATACAGCAGCTGGAGGGTAGGTTGGCGGCTCTCGAGAGCGCAACCTCAGCTGTGGATGTTACCGCAGTTGCTGTACAGGCTGCCAGCGTGGCTGCAGCAACTTTGTCCATTGCCACCCCTGTTCCGACATTTTCTCGCCTCCCGCTGCCAGAAAAATTTTCTGGTAATAGCAAATTTTGTAGGGGATTCGTGAGTCAGTGCTCTATTCATCTCGAGCTTCTGGCTGCACGTTTCCCCACAGAGCGGGCTAAGGTGGGATTTATTGTGTTGTCGGACAGGGCGTTGGAATGGGCTACGCCGCTGTGGGAGCGTGGCGATCATGTGGTGCAGAGTGCTCCTCTGTTTTTGAGCACTTTAAAACAGGTCTTTTTAGGACCTCAAGTCACCCATGACACTGCGCTCCAACTGCTGGCATTAACTCAGGGTGAGTCCTTCCTTGGTCAGTCATTTTGCCGTCCAATTCCGCACTTTAGCATCAGAGCTGGAATGGTCGGATAAAGCTCTTATCCCCATATTTTGGAGGGGCTTGGCTGACCATATAAAGGACGCTCTGGCCACTAGGGAGATTCCTGCCACACTGGAGGAGTTAATAACAGTCTCCACTCGAATTGACCTCCGTTTTAACGAGCGGAGGTTAGAGCGAGCCCAGTGTAGACAGAGGTTTCGGCTGGCTCCTACTTTCGCCAAACCTCTGGAATCTCCGGTCCTGGTTCCTGAGTCACATGAGGCCAGGGAAGTGTCACAAGCGGGACCTAAGTCCCGGACCGCTTGTGCACTCAGGGTCTGTCATGTTTGCCAGCAGTCTGGACATTTAGCCACCAGATGCCCTCAGCGGTCGAGGAAACGTCAGCGTCTAGTGGTCGTAGGTGGAGGTACACTAGACACGGCGACGTTTGCCTCTAAATTGTCCTTTAAGGAGACAATTACTATAGGCTCATTCTCCCACTCGGTAGAGCTCTGCGTGGATTCTGGGGCGGAGGGCAATTTTATGTCTTCTGCCTTCGCCCAACGCCACGCAATACCTCTGGTTATGCTAGCTCAACCTGTAACGGTATGAGTGGTGAATGGGTCGACTCTGCCCTCACAGATAACTCACCAGACCATCCCTTTTACTCTGTCCATGTCGCCATCTCATCAGGAGATTATTTCTCTGCTCGTCATTCCAGAGGGAATTGATGAAGTCCTGTTGGGAATACCTTGGCTACGGTACCACTCTCCTCATATCGAGTGGTCCTCAGGCAGAATTCTGGGATGGGGTGAATCTTGTGGGGGTAGGTGTCAGAGGGAGTGCGTTCAGGTAGCTACAACTGAGGTACCCGCAGATCTTTCCTCTCTCCCCAAGCAGTATTGGTCGTATGCAGACGTATTCTCCAAAAAGGCGGCGGAGACGCTTCCGCCCCATCGCCCCTATGACTGTCCTATTGACCTCTTGCCTGGTGCTGAGCCTCCCCGGGGTCGAGTCTATCCACTATCTCTCCCGGAGACGGAGGCAATGTCACAGTACATCCAGGAAAATCTGGCAAGAGGGTTCATCAGGAAGTCAGTGTCACCTGCTGGGGCAGGGTTCTTCTTCGTGCAGAAGAAGAGTGGGGAATTGCGTCCATGCATAGACTACAGGGGTCTTAACGCCATCACCGTTAAGAATAAATACCCTTTGCCTTTGATATCTGAACTGTTTGATAGGCTTCGGGGAGCAAGGGTATTTACTAAATTAGATCTGCGGGGTGCTTACAACCTGATTCGCATCCATGAGGGGGACGAATGGAAGACGGCTTTTAACACCAGGGATGGGCACTATGAATATCTGGTGATGCCCTTCGGGCTCTGTAATGCCCCAGCCGTTTTCCAAGACTTTGTGAACGATATCTTCCGGGATATGCTTTCCACCTCGGTCGTAGTCTATCTGGATGATATTCTCATCTACTCTCCAGATATTGACTCCCACCGGAGAGATGTTTGTAAAGTCTTCGACCTCCTACGGGCAAACTCACTCTATGCCAAGTTGGAGAAGTGTATGTTTGAGCAGGAGTCCTTACCTTTCCTAGGCTACATCATCTCAGCCCAGGGATTGGCTATGGATCCTGCCAAACTACAGGCTGTGATGGACTGGCAGGAACCCCATTCTCTTAAAGCGGTTCAGCGCTTTATGGGGTTCATCAATTATTATCGCCAGTTCATCCCGCATTTCTCAACTTTGGTAGCTCCCTTGGTTGCCCTCACCAAGAAGGGGGCGAATCCCAAATTGTGGTCTGAGGAGGTCTCCAAGGCTTTTATCTCTATAAAGTCACACTTCGCTAGTGCTCCCATTCTTCATCACCCCGATGTCACCGAATATTTGCATATTCCAGGTGCCTTCTGGGAGAAGCGAAGTCTCCCTAAGCTAGAAGATCGTTGGGTACAGCCGGGACCAGCTGCTTCGAAAGCATCACCAAACCAGGGATTCAAGCTTCAGGAGGCTAATTTGCATATTTCAGGTGCCTTCTGGGAGAAGCGAAGTCTCCCTAAGCTAGAAGATCGTTGGGTACAGCCGGGACCAGCTGCTTCGAAAGCATCACCAAACCAGGGATTCAAGCTTCAGGAGGCTAATTTGCATATTCCAGGTGCCTTCTGGGAGAAGCGAAGTCTCCCTAAGCTAGAAGATCGTTGGGTACAGCCGGGACCAGCTGCTTCGAAAGCATCACCAAACCAGGGATTCAAGCTTCAGGAGGCTAATTTGCATATTCCAGGTGCCTTCTGGGAGAAGCGAAGTCTCCCTAAGCTAGAAGATCGTTGGGTACAGCCGGGACCAGCTGCTTCGAAAGCATCACCAAACCAGGGATTCAAGCTTCAGGAGGCTAATTTGCATATTCCAGGTGCCTTCTGGGAGAAGCGAAGTCTCCCTAAGCTAGAAGATCGTTGGGTACAGCCGGGACCAGCTGCTTCGAAAGCATCACCAAATCATTTTTGCCTATAGGACATTATTGCAAGAGAGCTTGGCTGAGTAGATTACACAAGAAGGAAAACACACAGCAAGTCAGCAGGATCTAGGAGCAACATGGCAGATGTGACAACCTACATGGTGAGCTGCAGCATGTGCTACATGTTCACAGATCGACCAGAAGAAGAATTAAATTTCACCTGTCAGAAGTGTAGACTAGTGGCTCTTTTAGAAGAAAAGGTGCGGGGTCTGGAAGAAAGAATAGCAACTTTGAAACTCATCAAAGAGAATGAAGACTTTCTAGACAGAACAGAAGCATCTCTACTGGTCACAGAAGGTGCAAAAAGTGTCAGAGAACCTCCAAAAGCAGATGAGTGGAAGCATGTGACCAAAAGAAGCAAGAAGACCATGGAGAAATCACCAACCACACAACTGAAGAACCGATATCAAATCTTTGTAGAGGATGAAGATGGCACACCTAAGAATGAAGCAATACCAGCAAGCAAAAAAGAAAAGGGCACACAGCAACAAGTGACAGCAAAAAGTACAGCCAAGAAGCAACGAAGAGTGGTGGTGGTGGGAGACTCACTACTGAGAGGCACAGAAGCAGCCATCTGCAGACCGGACATAACTGCAAGAGAAGTATGCTGCCTTCCAGGTGCGATGATCAAGGATGTGACCGATAGGATACCAAAGCTCTTCAGCTCCAAGGACGTCCACCAATTTCTTCTGATACATGTTGGCACCAATGACACGGCAAGGAAGGACCTACCGACAATCTGCAAGGACTTTGAAGAGTTGGGGAAGAAAGTAAAGGAACTGGATGCACAGGTAGTTTTTTCTTCTATCCTTCCAGTAGACGGGCATGGCACCAGGAGATGGAACAGGATCCTTGATGCAAACAACTGGCTAAGACGATGGTGCAGACAACAAGGATTTGGATTCCTGGACCACGGTGTGAATTACTGGTATGATGGACTCCTCGCCAGAGACGGACTACACCTCAACAAACCTGGGAAAAACACATTCGCCAGAAGACTCGCTACACTCATCAGGAGGGCGTTAAACTAGAAGAAGAGGGGACGGGAAGAAAAACATTAGACTCGAACAAAGACGACCCAGGAAAACATACTCAGAAGGGAGGTAAGAACATTTCTAAAACAATCCACAGTGAGGAGATTGGAACAAAACTAAATCCTCTAAACTGCATGCTCGCAAACGCCAGAAGCCTGACAAACAAGATGGAAGAACTAGAAGCAGAAATATCTACAGGTAACTTTGACATAGTGGGAATAACCGAGACATGGTTAGATGAAAGCTATGACTGGGCAGTTAACTTACAGGGTTACAGTCTGTTTAGAAAGGATCGTAAAAATCGGAGAGGAGGAGGGGTTTGTCTCTATGTAAAGTCTTGTCTAAAGTCCACTTTAAGGGAGGATATTAGCGAAGGGAATGAGGATGTCGAGTCCATATGGGTTGAAATTCATGGAGGGAAAAATGGTAACAAAATTCTCATTGGGGTCTGTTACAAACCCCCAAATATAACAGAAAGCATGGAAAGTCTACTTCTAAAGCAGATAGATGAAGCTGCAACCCATAATGAGGTCCTGGTTATGGGGGACTTTAACTACCCGGATATTAACTGGGAAACAGAAACCTGTGAAACCCATAAAGGCAACAGGTTTCTGCTAATAACCAATAAAAATTATCTTTCACAATTGGTGCAGAATCCAACCAGAGGAGCAGCACTTTTAGACCTAATACTATCTAATAGACCTGACAGAATAACAAATCTGCAGGTGGTTGGGCATTTAGGAAATAGCGACCACAATATTGTGCAGTTTCACCTGTCTTTCACTAGGGGGACTTGTCAGGGAGTCACAAAAACATTGAACTTTAGGAAGGCAAAGTTTGAACAGCTTAGAGATGCCCTTAATCTGATAGACTGGGACAATATCCTCAGAAATGAGAATACAGATAATAAATGGGAAATGTTTAAGAACATCCTAAATAGGCAGTGTAAGCGGTTTATACCTTGTGGGAATAAAAGGACTAGAAATAGGAAAAACCCAATGTGGCTAAACAAAGAAGTAAGACAGGCAATTAACAGTAAAAAGAAAGCATTTGCACTATTAAAGCAGGATGGCACCATTGAAGCTCTAAAAAACTATAGGGAGAAAAATACTTTATCTAAAAAACTAATTAAAGCTGCCAAAAAGGAAACAGAGAAGCACATTGCTAAGGAGAGTAAAACTAATCCCAAACTGTTCTTCAACTATATCAATAGTAAAAGAATAAAAACTGAAAATGTAGGCCCCTTAAAAAATAGTGAGGAAAGAATGGTTGTAGATGACGAGGAAAAAGCTAACATATTAAACACCTTCTTCTCCACGGTATTCACGGTGGAAAATGAAATGCTAGGTGAAATCCCAAGAAACAATGAAAACCCTATATTAAGGGTCACCAATCTAACCCAAGAAGAGGTGCGAAACCGGCTAAATAAGATTAAAATAGATAAATCTCCGGGTCCGGATGGCATACACCCACGAGTACTAAGAGAACTAAGTAATGTAATAGATAAACCATTATTTCTTATTTTTAGGGACTCTATAGAGACAGGGTCTGTTCCGCAGGATTGGCGCATAGCAAATGTGGTGCCAATATTCAAAAAGGGCTCTAAAAGTGAACCTGGAAATTATAGGCCAGTAAGTCTAACCTCTATTGTTGGTAAAATATTTGAAGGGTTTCTGAGGGATGTTATTCTGGATTATCTCAATGAGAATAACTGTTTAACTCCATATCAGCATGGGTTTATGAGAAATCGCTCCTGTCAAACCAATCTAATCAGTTTTTATGAAGAGGTAAGCTATAGACTGGACCACGGTGAGTCATTGGACGTGGTATATCTCGATTTTTCCAAAGCGTTTGATACCGTGCCGCACAAGAGGTTGGTACACAAAATGAGAATGCTTGGTCTGGGGGAAATTGTGTGTAAATGGGTTAGTAACTGGCTTAGTGATAGAAAGCAGAGGGTGGTTATAAATGGTATAGTCTCTAACTGGGTCGCTGTGACCAGTGGGGTACCGCAGGGGTCAGTATTGGGACCTGTTCTCTTCAACATATTCATTAATGATCTGGTAGAAGGTTTACACAGTAAAATATCGATATTTGCAGATGATACAAAACTATGTAAAGCAGTTAATACAAGAGAAGATAGTATTCTGCTACAGATGGATCTGGATAAGTTGGAAACTTGGGCTGAAAGGTGGCAGATGAGGTTTAACAATGATAAATGTAAGGTTATACACATGGGAAGAGGGAATCAATATCACCATTACACACTGAACGGGAAACCACTGGGTAAATCTGACATGGAGAAGGACTTGGGGATCCTAGTTAATGATAAACTTACCTGGAGCAGCCAGTGCCAGGCAGCAGCTGCCAAGGCAAACAGGATCATGGGGTGCATTAAAAGAGGTCTGGATACACATGATGAGAGCATTATACTGCCTCTGTACAAATCCCTAGTTAGACCGCACATGGAGTACTGTGTCCAGTTTTGGGCACCGGTGCTCAGGAAGGATATAATGGAACTAGAGAGAGTACAAAGGAGGGCAACAAAATTAATAAAGGGGATGGGAGAACTACAATACCCAGATAGATTAGCGAAATTAGGATTATTTAGTCTAGAAAAAAGACGACTGAGGGGCGATCTAATAACCATGTATAAGTATATAAGGGGACAATACAAATATCTCGCTGAGGATCTGTTTATACCAAGGAAGGTGACGGGCACAAGGGGGCATTCTTTGCGTCTGGAGGAGAGAAGGTTTTTCCACCAACATAGAAGAGGATTCTTTACTGTTAGGGCAGTGAGAATCTGGAATTGCTTGCCTGAGGAGGTGGTGATGGTGAACTCAGTCGAGGGGTTCAAGAGAGGCCTGGATGTCTTCCTGGAGCAGAACAATATTGTATCATACAATTATTAGGTTCTGTAGAAGGACGTAGATCTGGGTATTTATTATGATGGAATATAGGCTGAACTGGATGGACAAATGTCTTTTTTCGGCCTTACTAACTATGTTACTATGTTACTATGTTACTATGATAAGCCATTTATCATGGAGGTGGATGCCTCTTCTGTTGGTGCTGGAGCAGTCCTCTTCCAAAAGGATGCTCAAGGTCGGAAGCATCCTTGCTTCTTTTTCTCCAAGACCTTCGCAACAGCAGAGAGGAATTATTCCATCGGGGACAGGGAGTTGCTAGCCATGAAGTTGGCTTTCTCGGAGTGGAGACATCTCTTGAAGGGAGCACGTTTTCCCTTCCAAGTCTTCACAGATCACAAAAATTTGGTGTATCTGCAGACAGCTCAGCGGTTGAATTCTCGCCAGGCCAGATGGTCCTTGTTCTTCTCCCGGTTTCATTTCACCCTCCATTTCCTTTCTGGGGAGAAGAACATTCGGGCCGACGCTCTCTCTCGCTCCGTTGTGTCATCTGCGGAGGAGGAGCCTCGGCTTATTGTCCCCACCGAGAGTTTGAGAACCGTGGCCCCGGTTTCGCTGGAGTCTGTGCCCCCGGGCAAGACTTTTGTTCCATCTAGTTTGCGACCGGAGGTTCTCTCTTGGGCGCACTTGTCCAGGGTGGGTGGACATTTTGGTACTAAAAGGACATCAGAGTTACTGGCGAGGACATACTGGTGGCCGCATATGGCTCGTGATGTCGCGGAGTACGTTCGGGCATGTGTCTCTTGCGCCAGGAACAAGACTCCTCGGCAACGGCCAGCTGGTTTGCTTTATCCTCTGCCCGTGGCTGACAGGCCCTGGGAGATGGTCGGGATGGACTTTGTGGTTGGCTTACCCAAGTCTCGTAATTGCACCATTATCTGGGTGATCACCGATCATTTTTCCAAAATGGTGCATTTGGTGCCTCTTCCACGGCTACCATCTGCACGGGCGTTGGCTGTCTTGTTTATCAAGCATATCTTTCGCTTACACGGTATGCCAGACAAAATTGTTAGTGATCGGGGTCCCCAGTTTGCGTCTCGATTTTGGAGGGAGCTATGTCGTCTACTCAGTATTGAGTTAAATCTCTCTTCGGCATATCATCCCGAGACGAATGGGTTGGTAGAAAGGTCTAACCAGACCTTGGTCACATATCTGCGACATTTTGTTTCTGACAGACAGGATGACTGGGCATCCTTGCTACCGTGGGCAGAGTTTGCACTTAACAATGCCATAGCCGACTCCACCGGTCAGACTCCATTCCTCTTAAATTACGGCCAGCATCCGCGTGTTCCTGTGCCCATGCCTGTGTCTTCCGCTGATCCCAGGGTGGCAGACTGGGCTGTGGAGGCACGGGACATTTGGGATCGCACGCAGGATGCCATTCGGGCCTCCAAGGAGAGAATGAGGTCCTCCGCCGATGTTCATCGGCGCCCCGCTCCGACTTTTGCCCCTGGCGACTTGGTGTGGCTCTCCGCCCGTAACATCAGGCTGCGAGTTGAGTCCACTAAGTTTGCTCCTCGCTACTTGGGTCCCTTCAAGGTTCTCGAACAGGTTAATCCTGTGGTCTACCGCCTGGCTCTTCCTCCACGCTTGGGTATCACCGACACCTTTCATGTGTCCCTCTTGAAACCCGTATACATGTCCCGGTTTTCCGAGTCATCTGCCGGGACATCGGGTTCGTCTACGGACGATTACGAGGTGAACGCTATTTTGGGGTGCAAGGTGGTACGCGGGAAAAAGTTTTATTTGGTGGATTGGAAGGGTTATGGTCCAGAGGACAGGTCTTGGGAGCCTGCTGAAAACATTCGGGCCCCACAGCTCATTGCTGCCTTCGAGTGTAGCGAGGCCCAAGGAGGGGGGGCCCTAGGAGGGGGGGTAATGTTAGGAGTCGAGTTTCCTCTGCTGCACAGGGGCAATCTCGATCCGTCTCCGCTGCGGTCTCCCATTCTCCTCCAGCCGCAGTGGAGTCTGCTCAGCAGGGACGTCGCTCCCAGTGTCTTGCTCGCTCTCACTCTGTACAGAGAGTTACTGCTGCTTCTTCAGCTCCTGCCATTAAAGTCAGTGCTGGTCAGCGGCGAGCGGACTTCCCTGGGACTAAGTCCTTGTTTGCGCACACTGAGCATGCCCAGAGCAAGATCTCCCATTGGAGATCGAGGGTCATGTGCTCTGGCTCTGCAGCGCATTCCATTGGTCCTCTTGGCAGGCCCTGGAAGGGCAAAGTTTCTGTGGCCACTTCCTGTCCTGCAATTATATAAACTGCGCATGACCGCACGGCCATGCGCTAGTGTACAATTGAATACGTGTGTTTGTTGTGAGTGCAAGTCGTTCATTAAATACCCCTACCCTATTGTATGACTGTTTGCGTATGGAGTATGGCTGCTATCTAGCGCCCGACAAATCACTCAACGTGTCACACACGTATCAGCGTCTATTGCTGTGACCGCCAGTGCGGCGCCACGCGCCAGTAGTGCGCTTCCTGACCCACGTTTGGGTGCTTAGTGGTGCCTGCCAGCACGGCACAGTTCGCACTTCGGTGCTCTAATTATAAGAATTGCCTAACACACCCAGTTGCGGTGTTGTGCCAGCAAGGGTCTAATCGGACTTCAATCCTAGTTGGGGTTAAGTTCGCTGACTGCTTGCTCGCCTTCTATGTGCGGTACCGCGATCCTGTGACGCAACAGGATCGCTTCCTTCACGTTGGGTGAAGTTTAACCCACGCGAGTATACTTATGAGTACCGTCATTACTCAGCAGCAGGTTCCATCTCTGCACGGTGGACCCCGGGCTACGAACGCACCGTACACTATCAGTCTTATTATTTGGTGCGTTCCGCTAGCCCTAACACCAAATAAAATAAAATGATTTTTTTCAAGGAGAATTTAGAAACCAAATAAAATAAAATGATTTTTTCAGGGAGAATTTAGAAACCAAATAAAAAAAAAAATAGCCTTTCTATGGCCCAGTGCCCACTATTTGAGAGAGAGAGAGATGGCACACCCAGGAGTCAAGACTGGCACACAAGCAGAAAGGGCAATATTAATCTCCCACTGATTTTTTTTTTTATTTTTTCAGGGAGAATTTAGAAACACAATAAAAAAAATAGGCTTTCTATGGCCCAGTGCCCACTATTTGAAAGAGAGAGATGGCACACCCAGGAGTCAGGAGTGGCACACAAGCAGAAAGGGCAATATTAATCTCCCACTGATTTCTTTTTTATTTTTTCAGGGAGAATTTAGAAACACAATAAAAATAAAAAAAAGGCTTTCTATGGCCCACTATTTGAGAGAGAGAGATGGCACACCCAGGAGTCAGGAGTGGCACACAAGCAGAAAGGGCAATATTAATCTCCCACTGATTTCTTTTTGATTTTTTCAGGGAGAATTTAGAAACACAATAAAAAAAAAAAAATAGGCTTTCTATGGCCCAGTGCCCACTATTTGAAAGAGAGAGATGGCACACCCAGGAGTCAGGAGTGTCACACAAGCAGAAAGGGCAATATTAATCTCCCACTGATTTCTTTTTGATTTTTTCAGGGAGAATTTAGAAACACAATAAAAAAAAAATAGGCTTTCTATGGCCCAGTGCCCACTATTTGAAAGAGAGAGATGGCACACCCAGGAGTCAGGAGTGGCACACAAGCAGAAAGGGCAATATTAATCTCCCACTGATTTCTTTTTGATTTTTTCAGGGAGAATTTAGAAACACAATAAAAAAAAATAGGCTTTCTATGGCCCACTAGTTGAGAGAGAGAGATGGCACACCCAGGAGTCAGGAGTGGCACACAAGCAGAAAGGGCAATATTAATCTCCCACTGATTTTTTTTTAATTTTTTCTGGGAGTATTTAGAAACCCAATAAAAAAAAAATTAATAGGCTTTCTATGGCCCACTATTTGAGAGAGAGATGGCACACTCAGGACTGGCACAGAAGCCCAAAGGCCAATATTAATCTCCCACTGTAGTTTTTTTTATCAGTGAGAATTTATAAACCCCACAAAAAAAAACAGAAAAATGAAAAGGCTTTCTATGGCCCACTATGTGAGAGAGATGGCACACACAGGGATGGCACTCTAGCAGAAATGCCAATCTTAATCTCCCACAAAAAAAAAAAAATCAGGGACTGTCCTACAATTACTATCTCCCTGCAGTAATCTCCGCCAGGTATGGCAGGCAGCAATAAGGAGTGGACTGATGCACAAATGAAATAAAAAATGTGGACAAACAAACAAGATAGCTGTGCAGAAAGGAAGGAACAACAGGATTTGTGCTTTGAAAAAAGCAGTTGGTTTGCACAGCGGCGTACACACAGCAATGCAGCTATCAGGGAGCCTTCTAGGGCAGCCCAATGAGCTACAGCGCTGAGGAAAAAAAAATGTAGCTTCCACTGTCCCTGCAAACAAAAGGTGATGTTGGACAGTGGAAATCGCTACAGCACAAGCGGTTTGGTGGTTAATGGACCCTGCCTAACGCTATCCCTGCTTCTGACGAAGCGGCAGCAACCTCTCCCTAGGCTCAGATCAGCAGCAGTAAGATGGCGGTCGGCGGGAACGCCCCTTTATAGCCCTTGTGACGCCGCAGACAGCAAGCCAATCACTGCAATGCCCTTCTCTAAGATGGTGGGGACCAGGACCTATGTCATCACGCTGCCCACACTTTGCGTCCACCTTCATTGGCTGAGAAATGGCGCTTTTCGCGTCATTGAAACGCGACTTTGGCGCGAAAGTCACGTACCGCATGGCCGACCCCACACAAGGGTCAGATCGTGTTTCATGAAACCCGACTTTGCCAAAAGTCGGCGACTTTTAAAAATGAACGATCCGTTTCGCTCAACCCTACTCCCAATCATTAGAAAAAATCTAAATATCATCCAAATACACAATCAAGAATTTGTCAAGATAATTGCGGAAAATATCATGCATAAAGGACTGAAACACAGAAGGAGCATTAGAAAGCCCGAAAGGCATCACGAGGTATTCAAAATGGCCTTCGGGCGTATTGAATGCAGTTTTCCATTCGTCACCCTTTCTAATACGAACAAGATTATACGCCCCTCGAAGGTCAATCTTGGTAAACCAACTAGCCCCCTTAATCCTAGCAAATAAATCAGAGAGCAAAGGTAAAGGATATTGGAATTTGACCGTGATCTTATTAAGAAGGCGATAATCAATACAGGGTCTTAAGGATCCATCCTTCTTGGCAACAAAAAAGAAACCCGCTCCCAATGGTGACGAAGACGGCCGAATATGCCCCTTCTCTAAAGACTCCTTAACATAGCTCCGCATGGCGGCATGCTCTGGTACAGACAGATTGAAAAGTCGGCCCTTAGGGAATTTACAACCAGGAATCAAATCAATAGCACAATCACAGTCCCTATGTGGAGGAAGGGAACTGGACTTGGGCTCATCGAATACATCCTGGAAATCCGACAAAAATTCAGGAACATCAGAAGAGGGGGAAGAGGAAATAGACATCAGAGGAACGTCACTATGTACCCCTTGACAACCCCAACTAATCACAGACATTGATTTCCAATCCAGCACTGGATTGTGTACTTGTAACCATGGAAAACCCAGTACAACATCATCAAGTAAATTATGCAACACCAGAAAACGGCAATCTTCCTGATGTGCAGGAGTCATGCACATAGTCAGCTGAGTCCAATACTGAGGTTTATTCTTGGCCAATGGTGTAGCATCAATACCCCTCAAGGGTATGGGACTCTGCAAAGGCTGCAAAGAAAAACCACAGCGCCTAGCGAATTCTAAATCCATTAAGTTCAGAGCAGCGCCTGAATCCACAAATGCCATGACAGAAAAAGATGACAATGAGCAAATCAGGTTCACAGACAGGAGAAATTTAGGGTGCACAGAACTAATGGTAACAGATCTGGTGACCCTCTTAATACGCTTAGGGCAATCAGAAATAGCATGAGCTGAATCACCGCAGTAAAAACACAACCCATTCTGACGTCTTTATCCCTTCTGTTCCGCTCTAGTCAAAATCCTATCACATTGCATGGATTCAGGACTCTGCTCAGAGGACACTGCCATATGGTGCACCACCCTGCGTTCACGCAGGCGACGATCAATCTGAATGGCTAAAGACATAGATTCGCTCAAACCAATAGGCGTGGGAAACCCCACCATAACATCTTTAAGGGCTTCAGAAAGACCCTTCCTGAAAATGGCTGCCAGAGCGTCCTCATTCCATCCAGTGAGCACAGACCATTTTCTAAATTTCTGACAGTATAGCTCTGCTGCTTCCTGACCCTGACACAGGGCCAACAGTGTTTTCTCAGCATGCTCTACAGAGTTAGGTTCATCATACAATAATCCGAGAGATTGAAAAAATGCATCTACATTTAGCAATGCCGGATTCCCTGACTCAAGAGAGAATGCCCAGTCCTGAGGATCACCACGTAGCAGAGAAATAACAATCTTTACTTGCTGAATCGGATCACCAGAGGAACGGGGTTTCAGAGCAAAAAACAATTTGCAATTATTTTTAAAGTTCAGAAACTTAGATCTATCCCCGTAAAACAAATCCAGAGTAGGAATTCTAGGCTCTAAGGCCGGAGTCTGAACAACAAAATCTTGGATATTCTGTACTCTTGCAGCAAGCTGATCCACACGAGAAAATAACCCTTGAACATCCATGCCTGCATCCAAATCCAGAATCACCCAGAAATCAAGAGGAAAAAAAAAAAGACAAAACAAACCCAAGAAAAAAAAATGACTCAAAACTCCTTTTCTTTTCCTTCTTTTGAGAGGCATTCAGTTCAATTTTGGCCAGTTGTACTGTTATGGTCTGGTGATTATGGAGCGACATGAGACTAGCTCTGAGCAGGTGGTATCTATACTGACCGCAGACCCTAAGCTCAACACACAACTAGAAGCAGCCGTGGATTGCTCCTAACGCTCCCTAGGCAACTCGTCACAGCCTAAGAGCTAGCTACCCCTAAAGATAGAAGCAGGAAAACTATCTTGCCTCAGAGAAAATCCCCAAAGGAAAGACAGCCCCCCACATGTAATGACTGTGAGAGGAGAAGGAAATGACATACGTAGTATGAAACAAGATTGAGCACAGGAGGCCACTTCTAGCTAAAAAGGAAAGTACAGAAAAGAGCTCTGTGCGGTCAGTAGAAAAAAACTAGAAAAAGTCCACCGCAGAGAAATGCAAAAATCTCCACACCTACTAAAGGTGTGGAGGGCAAACTCTGCTGCCCAGAGCTTCCAGTTTAGCTAAATAGATCCATACTGATAAACTGGACAAATGAGCAAAAAACAAGACAGTACAAAGCAACAAGTCCACAATAAGTGAACTGCAAAGGACATGGAAAGACTTAGCTTTGCAGAACTTGGTCAGAGTCTCAGGACAATCCAAAGAGCAATGACTCCAGGCAGAGACAATTGACAACTGGCATTGAATGAGGACTAAGGCCAGACTAATATAGCCGAGCCCAAAAGACAATCAAAGGAAACAGCTGAGAAGCTAAATCCAAGAAGCAGTCATACCACTAAAGACCACAGGAGGAGCCCAAGAGCAGAACTCACAAAAATACTACTTACAACCAAGAACGGAATTCACAACAGTAAGTGTAGTCAGTTAAACACAGTGATTAAAAAGTGTGTCCAATTACTTTTTGGCATATATTGTAGTTGTTAGGGCATATTCTGTAATTTCATGTAGTCAGTAGATCACCAAAACTGTTTCACTGTTAACATCAACATTTCAGAAAGGATAGTGAATTGCAGTTGTGACATCTATAAAGGATTACTAATTAATCAGCTATCTCCAGAAGTGTTATGATTTTCTTATCAGTGGGGCTATCTTGGATCCCTAACTGATTCTGTGAGTGGGGATCTTAAAGGCATGACAACTATTGTATTCATTTCTATCATACTGACTGAGAAAGATATCAGAGATAGCTGAAAATAGGAGTGATCATACATGTGCTCTACAACTCCTTTCACACAGAGAGCTTTGTTAGTACTTTTCTCAGGATCGACGATGGTCCCCGTTGTCAAACCTTTAGATATCATACATTTCTCCCCTATTTCTTGGGAAAGCCCCATCAATGCATTGGGTACAATGTCAGTACTAGGGTTGAGCGACTTTTATTTTTTTACGGTGGAGTCGGGCTTCGCGAAACCCGACTATCTCAAAAGTCGAGTCGAGTGAAATCGGCCGATTATCGCGAAAAGTCGGGGATCGACCGAAACACGAATGCAAGTCAATGGGGGAGCATAGTTGGCAGTGAGTGGAGGCCAGGAAAACACCTACAGTGCCCATTTTAATGGCAAAAACATCCATTCTTGTTACTGAAGCTTGTCAATCTTAATTTACCTTATAATAGTAGTAAGGCATTGGAAATTGGGGGTCATTTGGCTAAAGTTGTGGGGGGTAGGGCTGATTCAAGTATTTAGTGGGCCCAGGAAATGTGGACCACGTCACGGCAGTGGAGCAGGGAGAGGTAAGTATTTAAACTTTGCAAGTGCTGTGATCCTGAGCAAGCAGGGGGGCCCACTCGTTGGCATTAGCACTGGCACAGGGCCCCTCAAAGTACGACGGTATGTTTGCACGGCGGGGGCGCCTCCCACCGGCAGCGACACTTTTGCGTACTATGAGGGGCCCTGTGCCAGTGACGTCGCCAACAAGTATTCCCCCGACACTTGATGAAGGAACCTGCACTTTCCTCTGCACCTTCCTCTTTGTCCCCGTGTAAGGTGGTATGGTATGCGGGAAGGGGAACCTGACTTTCAGCAGAGTCATATTCTGGCTGTGTAGCGTGCACGGGGAATGTAGCATTCTGGGTCAATGTACCAGCAGACTCATCTATCACTGGCTGGACAATGGGCAGGATGAGGAGGAAACACAGATATAGGCCCAAATAATAAAGTGGGCTAAATGCAGTTCAAAATTGGTAACAGGACTAACCAGGGGGCATTGCTTTGTTCAGTGGAGTACAACTGTAATGAGACACAGTGAGTAGGCCCAAATCAGTAAGTAGGCTAAATGCAGTTCCAACTTGGTAACAGAAGTAAACAGGCGGCACTGGTTTGTTCAGTGTAGGAGAACATCAATGAGCGGCAGACACCGTTAGTAGGGCCAACAAAACAAGTAGGCCAAATGCAGTGTTATATTAAAAACAATTTAACGAGAGCCTGAAGATAGAAGCTAGGGAAAGGCAACCTGGAGAACACCTTGGAGCGGAAGACACCGTTTGTAGAACCCAGACCCAACTTGTAGGCCTAATGCAGTGTGGTTTCAACAACTACTTAACGAGAGCTTCAAGACAGAAGCTAGGGAGAGGCAACCTGGAGAACACCTTGGAGCGGCAGACACCGTTTGAAGAACCCAGACCCAACTTGTAGGCCTAATGCAGTGTTGTTTCAACAACTACTTAACGAGAGCTTGAAGATAGAAGCTAGGGAGAGGCAACTTGGAGAACACCTTGGAGCGGCAGACACCGTCTCTATAACCCAGACCCAACTTGTAGGCCTAATGCAGTGTTGTTTCAACAACTACTTAACGAGAGCCTGAAAATGGAATTTCAGGACAGGAAACCAGGAGAACAGCACAGAGCGGCATACACCGTTAGTAGGCCCCAACCAAACTAGTAGCCCCACTGCAGTTGTTTGATTAAAAAACAATTTAACCAGAGCCTGAAGATTGAAGCTCAGGAAAGGCAACCAGGAGAACACCTTGGAGTGGCAGACACAGTTAGTAGGCCCCAACCAAACTAGTAGCCCCACTGCAGTTGTTCAATTAAAAAACTATTTAACAAGAGCCTGAAGATTGAAGCTCAGGAAAGGCAACCAGGAGAATACCTTGGAGCGGCAGACACCGTTAGTAGGCCCCAACCGAACTAGTAGCCCCACTGCAGTTGTTCGATTAAAAAACTATTTAACAAGAGCCTGAAGATTGAAGCTCAGGAAAGGCAATCAGGAGAACACCTTGGAGCGGCAGACACTGTTAGTAGGCCCCAACCAAACTAGTAGCCCCACTGCAGTTGTTCGATTAAAAAACTATTTAACAAGAGCCTGAAGATTGAAGCTCAGGAAAAGCAACCAGGAGAACACCTTGGAGCGGCAGACACTGTTAGTAGACCCCAACCAAACTAGTAGCCCCACTGCAGTTGTTCGATTAAAAAACTATTTAACAAGAGCCTGAAGATTGAAGCTCAGGAAAGGCAACCAGGAGAACACCTTGGAGCGGCAGACACCGTTAGTAGGCCCCAACCAAACTAGTAGCCCCACTGCAGTTGTTCGATTAAAAAACTATTTATCCAGAGCCTGAAGATTGAAGCTCAGGAAAGGCAACCAGGAGAACACCTTGGAGCGGCAGACACTGTTAGTAGGCCCCAACCAAACTAGTAGCCCCACTGCAGTTGTTCAACTAAAAAAATATTTAACAAGAGCCTGAAGATTGAAGCTCAGGAGAGGCAACCAGGAGAACACCTTGGAGCGGCAGACACTGTTAGTAGGCCCCAACCAAACTAGTAGCCCCACTGCAGTTGTTCGATTAAAAAACTATTTAACAAGAGCCTGAAGATTGAAGCTCAGGAAAGGCAATCAGGAGAACACCTTGGAGCGGAAGACACCGTTAGTAGGCCCCAACCAAACTAGTAGCCCCACTGCAGTTGTTCGATTAAAAAGCTATTTAACAAGAGCCTGAAGATTGAAGCTCAGGAAAGGCAACCAGGAGAACACCTTGGAGCGGCAGACACTGTTAGTAGGCCCCAACCAAACTAGTAGCCCCACTGCAGTTGTTCGATTAAAAAACTATTTAACAAGAGCCTGAAGATTGAAGCTCAGGAAATGCAACCAGAAGAACTGTTATGGACCTGGTGGTTAGGAGCACACGGAATGACCTGATGGTTAAACTAACTCAGGACAAGCTCTGGGAAGTGGGAGCTCTGCTGACCGCAACCCCTAATCCTATCACACACACTAGAAATAGCCGTGGAGCATACCTAACTCTGCCTAGACGCCTCTTCACAGCCTAAGAGCTAACTACCCCTAGAGAAAGGAAATAAAGCCTACCTTGCCTCAGAGAAATTCCCCAAAGGAAAAGGCAGCCCCCTACAAATATTGACTGTGAGTTAAGATGAAAGTCACAAACACAGGAATGAAACAAGTTTCAGCAAAGGGAGGCCAGACTTACTAAACAGACTGAGGATAGAAAAGGTATCTTTGCGGTCAGCACAAAAAACTACAAAAAGACCACGCAGAGTGTGCAAAAAGACCCCCGCACCGACTCACGGTGTGGAGGTGCCACTCTGCATCCCAGAGCTTCCAGCTAGCAAGGCAAAATCATGATAGCAAGCTGGACAAGAAAACAATGGACAACAAATAAACTAGCAGGGACTTAGCTTCTGCTGGAGTAGACAGGTCACCAGAAAGATCCAAGAGCGAACTGAACCAGTACTAGAACATTGACAGCTGGCATGGAGTAACGATCTGAGTGGAGTTAAATAGAGCAGCCAGCCAAAGGATAAACTAGGTCACCTGTGGAAGGCACCTCAGAACCAGCAGCTCCACTCACTTCCACCAGAGGGAGTCCATGGACAGAACTCGCCGAAGTACCATTCGTGACCACAGGAGGGAGTTCGATAACAGAATTCACAACAGAGAACACCTTGAGGCGGCAGACACCGTTAGTAGGCCCCAACCAAACTAGTAGCCCCACTGCAGTTGTTCGATTAAAAAACTATTTAACCAGAGCCTGAAGATTGAAGCTCAGGAAAGGCAACCAGGAGAACACCTTGGAGCGGCAGACACTGTTAGTAGGCCCCAACCAAACTAATAGCCCCACTGCAGTTGTTCGATTAAAAAACTATTTAACAAGAGCCTGAAGATTGAAGCTCAGGAAAGGCAACCAGGAGAACACCTTGGAGCGGCAGACACTGTTAGTAGGCCCCAACCAAACTAGTAGCCCCACTGCAGTTGTTCGATTAAAAAACTATTTAACAAGAGCCTGAAGATTGAAGCTCAGGAAAGGCAACCAGGAGAACACCTTGGAGCGGCAGACACTGTCTCTCCATCCCAGACCCAACTTGTAGGCCTAATGCAGTGTTGTTTCAACAACTACTTAACAAGAAATTCAAGATAGAAGCGAGGGAGAGGCAACAGAGAGAACACCTTGGAGCGGAAGACTCAGTTTGTAGACCACAATGAAACTTGTGGCCCCAATGCAGTTTTATAATTCTGACAAGCTGAAAATCAGCCTTTTTTTTTTTAAGAGGCGGGCAGCTGTATTAAGTGGCGCAGACAGACACTGCTAGTAGGCCTTACACCACAAAGTAGGCTCACTGCAGGTTGAAAAAAAGTTACATGGGTACACGGTTGGCATTGTTGTGCTCAGCGGAGGACAAATGGAAGGAGGGACTGCAGACAGACTTAGTAGGCCTAAAATTTAAAAAAAAAATAGGCTCAAAGCAGTTTGAATTATCTTGTAGGGGTACACAGGCAGCATTGGTGTGGTCAGTGGAGGACGATTGGAAGGAGTGTCTGTCACAGTTAGTGTTAGGAGTCGAGTTTCCTCTGCTGCACAGGGGGAATCTCGATCCGTCTCCGCTGCGGTCTCCCATTCTTCTCCAGCCGCAGTGGAGTCTGCTCAGCAGGGACGTCAATCCCAGCGTCTCGCTCAGTCTGACTCTGTGCGAAGAGTTACTGCTGCTTTTCCTGCTTCTGCCATTGAAGCCAGTGCTGGGCAGCGGCGAGTGGACGTTTCTGGATCTAAGTCCTGCTTTTCTCTGTCTGAGCATGCCCAGGGCAGGATCTCCCATTGGAGATCGAGGGTCACATGCTCAGGTACTGCAGCACATCCCATTGGTCCTTTTGGCAGGTCCTGAAAGGGCAAAACTTCTGTAGCTGTTTCCTGTGCTGCAGCTATATAAACTGCGCATGACCGCACGGCCATGCGCTAGTATTGTCTTGTAAATATGTGTGTGTGTTGTGAGTGAAAGTTGCTCTTTAAATAAGCCTCCCTATTGAATGTCTGTTTGCGGAAGGTGTATGTTTGCTATCTAGCGCCCGACTTATCCAACAGCACGAAACACACATTACAGCTACCAGTTGCTGTGTCCGTCAGTACGGCGCTGTGTGCTTGCTCTGCGCTTTCCTGACCCAAGCCTGGGTGGTTAGTGGCGTCCGTCAGTGCGGCACCGCACACACTCTTGTGCCTTAATATTATTATTTATGTTCCTCTGACACACCCAGTTGCGGTGTTGTGCCAGCAAGTGTCTAATCGGACTTCAATCCTGTGTAGGGGTTGAGTCCGCTGACTTCTTGCTCGCGCTTTATGTGCGGTACTGCGGTCCTGTGACGCAACAGGATCGCTTCCTTCACGCAGGGTGAAGTTAACCCATGTGTGTATACTTAGTACCGCCATATAGTCCGTCTTACTAGCAGCAGGGTCTTTTACCTGCACGGTGGACCTCTGACTGCGAACGCACCTAATACCATAACATCTGATTCTTGGTGCGTTCCGCCAGTCCCTAACAGAATACTAGCGCCAAGGTCTGGCTAGTAATGACGGACGATCAGCGTTCACAGCGGTACATCCAACAGCTGGAGGGTAGGTTGGAGGCTCTAGAGCGTGCAACCTCAGCTGTGGACGTTACTGCTGTCGCTGTTCAGGCTGCAAGTGCAGTTGCAGCCAGTTTGTCCGCTGCCACCCCTGCTCCGACCGTATAATGTCTCCCGCTTCCAGACAAGTTTGCTGGTGACAGTAAGCTATGTCGGGGATTCGTGAGCCAGTGCTCCATACATCTCGAGCTGCTGGCTGCACGTTTTCCTATGGAATGGGCGAGGGTGGGATTCATCTTGTCTCTTTTGTCGGGCAGGGCGTTGGAGTGGGCAACGCCGCTTTGGGAACGTGGTGATCGTGTGGTACAGAGTGCTCCTATCTTCCTGGACGCTCTGAGGCAGGTCGTTTTGGGACCCCGTGTCACCCACGATACCGCGCTCCAATTGTTGGCAATTACTCAGGCTTCGTCCATGGTCAGCCAGTTCGCCATCCTATTCCGGACTCTAGCTTCTGAGCTGGAATGGCCGGATAAAGTCCTTATTCCGGTGTTCTGGAAAGGACTGGCAGATCATGTAAAGTACGCCTTGGCCACCAGGGAGATTCCCGCCACACTGGAGGAGCTTATTACTATAGCTACCCGCATCGATCTCCGTTTTAACGAGCGGAGGTTGGAGCGGACCCAGTGTAGGCAGAGGTTTCGGCTGGCTCCCACCTTTGCCAAACCTCTAGAATCTCCTGTTATGGCGTCTGACACCCATGAGGCCATGGAGGTTTCTCGAGCGGGACCTAGGTTTCAGACCTGTACCTGTGGTGTGTAAAAATTGCCAGCAACCTGGACATTAGGCTAATAAATGTACACGGCGGTCGGGAAAACGATCGCATCTAGTGACCATTGGAGGAGGTTCACTGGACACAGCGGCATTTTCCTCCAAATTGTCCTTTAAAGGGACAATCCTGTTAGGCACATCCACTCTTACAGTAGAGCTTTGTGTGGATTCAGGAGCAGAAGGAAATTTTATGTCTTCTGCTTTTGCTCTGCGCCACGCAGTACCTCTGGTTATGCTTGCCAAACCAGTAACCGTTAGAGTGGTGAATGGGTCGACACTTCCGCTACAGATCACACATCAGACTGTCCCTTTCACGTTAGCCATGTCCCCATCCAACCAGGAGATTATTTCCCTTCTTGTCCTTCCCGAGGGAATGGATGAGATTCTGCTGGGAATACCCTGGCTCCGTTTCCACTCCCCACATATTGAGTGGACCTCTGGGAGGATATTGGGTTGGAGTGAATCCTGTAAGGGAAGATGTGTGAAAGAGTGCGTTCAGATCTCTCTACTCTCCCCAAATACTATTGGTCTTATGCAGACGTCTTCTCCAAAAAGGCCGCGGAGACCCTTCCGCCTCACCGTCCCTATGACTGTCCTATAGATCTCTTGCCTGGAGCAGAACCTCCTCGGGGACGTGTCTATCCCCTCTCTCTCCCGGAAACGGAGGCTATGTCCCAGTACATCCAGGAGAATTTGGCAAGAGGGTTTATTAGGAAGTCAGTGTCACCAGCAGGGGCAGGGTTCTTCTTCGTACAGAAGAAGAATGGAGAGTTGCGTCCTTGCATAGACTACAGGGGTCTTAACGCCATCACCGTTAAGAATAAGTACCCGCTGCCCCTGATTTCTGAGCTTTTTGATAGGCTACGGGGAGCTAAGGTATTTACCAAATTAGACCTGTGGGGAGCTTATAACCTGATTCGCATCCATGAGGGGGACGAATGGAAGACGGCGTTTAACATCAGAGATGGGCACTATGAGTATCTGGTGATGCCCTTCGGGCTCTGTAATGCCCCAGCCGTTTTCCAAGACTTTGTCAACGACATCTTCCGGGATATGCTTTCCACCTCGGTCGTAGTCTATCTGGATGATATTCTCATCTCTCCAGATATTGACTCCCACCGGAGAGATGTTGGCAGAGTCTTCGACCTCTTACGGGCAAACTCTCTTTATGCAAAGTTGGAGAAGTGTGTGTTTGAGCAGGAGTCTTTACCTTTCCTGGGCTATATCATCTCTGCCCAGGGATTGGCTATGGATCCTGCCAAACTACAGGCTGTGATGGACTGGCAAGAACCCCATTCACTTAAAGCGGTGCAGCAATTTATGGGGTTCATTAATTATTACCGCCAGTTCATTCCCCATTTCTCAACTTTGGTAGCTCCCTTGGTAGCCCTCACCAAGAAGGGAGCAAATCCCAAAGTGTGGTCTGAAGAGGTCTCCAAGGCCTTTTCTTCTACTAAGTCTCATTTTGCTAGCGCTCCCATCCTACATCGTCCCGATGTCAATAAGCCGTTTATAATGGAGGTGGATGCCTCTTCCGTTGGTGCTGGAGCAGTCCTCTTCCAAAAGGATGCTCAAGGTCGGAAGCATCCGTGCTTCTTCTTCTCCAAGACCTTCACACCAGCGGAGAGGAATTATTCCATCGGGGACAGGGAGTTGCTAGCGATGAAATTGGCTTTCTCAGAGTGGAGACATCTCTTGGAGGGGGCTCGTTTTCCCTTTCAAGTTTTTACTGACCACAAAAATTTGCTCTATTTGCAAACAGCCCAGCGGCTAAATTCTCGCCAGGCCAGATGGTCCTTATTCTTCTCCCGATTCCACTTCACCCTCCATTATCTCGCTGGGGAGAAGAATATTCGAGCTGATGCTCTTTCTCGCTCTGTTGTGTCATCTGAGGAGGAGGAAGGAGAGCCTCGGCTTATTGTTCCTTCTGAGAGCTTGAGAACCGTGGCTCCGGTGTCGCTTGAGTCTGTGCCTCCGGGCAAGACTTTTGTGCCCATAAATTTGCGACCGGAGGTTCTCTCTTGGGCTCATTCCTCCAGGGTGGGTGGACACTTTGGGACAAAAAGGACATCTGAGCTGCTGGCGAGGACGTACTGGTGGCCGCATATGCTCCGAGATGTCAGAGATTACGTTCTGGCGTGTGTCTCATGCGCCAAAAATAAGTCTCCTCGACAACGGCCGTCTGGGTTACTCTATCCCTTGCCGGTGGCAGACAGGCCCTGGGAGATGGTCGGGATGGACTTTGTAGTGGGTTTGCCCAAGTCTCGTGGCTGTACCATCATTTGGGTTATTACCGATCATTTCTCGAAAATGGTGCATTTGGTGCCGCTCCCACGGTTACCTTCTGCACGGGCCTTGGCAGCGTTGTTCATAAGACACATCTTCCGCCTACACGGCATGCCAGACAAAATTGTCAGTGACCGGGGTCCCCAGTTTGCGTCTCGGTTCTGGAGAGAGCTTTGTAGTCTTCTCAGCATTGAGTTAAATCTCTCTTCCGCATATCATCCCGAGACGAATGGGTTGGTAGAGAGGGCCAATCAGACTCTGGTTACATATCTACGACATTTTGTTTCCACCAGGCAGGATGACTGGGCATCTTTATTACCATGGGCAGAGTTCGCCCTTAATAACGCTGTAGCCGACTCCACCGGTCAGACTCCTTTCCTCCTTAATTACGGCCAGCATCCGTGGGTTCCTGTGCCTATGCCCGTGTCCTCTGCTGACTCCAGGGTGGCAGACTGGGCAGTGGAGGCACGGGACATTTGGGACCGCACTCAGGATGCCATTCGGGCCTCGAAGGAGAGAATGAGGTCCTCCGCCGATGCACATCGGTGCCCTGCCCCGACCTTTGCTCCGTAACATCAGGCTGCGAGTTGAGTCCACTAAATTTGCTCCTCACTACTTGGGCCCATTCAAGGTCCTCGAGCAGGTTAATCCTGTGGTCTATCGTTTGGCCCTTCGCCATGCCTGGGTATCACCGACACCTTTCATGTGTCCCTCTTGAAACCCGTGTATATGTCCCGGTTTTCCGAGTCATCTGCTGGGACATCGGGTTCGTCTACGGACGATTATGAGGTGAATGCTATTTTGGGGTTCAAGGTGGTACGTGGCAAAAAATTTTATTTGGTAGACTGGAAGGGTTATGGCCCCGAGGACAGGTCCTGGGAGCCTGTTGAGCACATTCGGGCCCCGCAGCTCATTGCTGCCTTCGAACGTAGCGAGGCCCAAGGAGGGGGGGGCCCTAGGAGGGGGGGTAATGTTAGGAGTCGAGTTTCCTCTGCTGCACAGGGGGAATCTCGATCCGTCTCTGCTGCAGTCTCCCATTCTTCTCCAGCCGCAGTGGAGTCTGCTCAGCAGGGACGTCGATCCCAGCGTCTCGCTCAGTCTGACTCTGTGCGAAGAGTTACTGCTGCTTTTCCTGCTTCTGCCATTGAAGCCAGTGCTGGGCAGGGGCGAGTGGACGTTTCTGGATCTAAGTCCTGCTTTTCTCTGTCTGAGCATGCCCAGGGCAAGATCTCCCATTGGAGATCGAGGGTCACATGCTCATGTACTGCAGCACATCCCATTGGTCCTTTTGGCAGGTCCTGAAAGGGCAAAACTTCTGTAGCTGTTTCCTGTGCTGCAGCTATATAAACTGCGCATGACCGCACGGCCATGCACTAGTATTGTCTTGTAAATATGTACCGCCATATAGTCCGTCTTACTAGCAGCAGGGTCTTTTACCTGCACGGTGGACCTCGGACTGCGAACGCACCTAATACCATAACATCTGATTCTTGGTGCGTTCCGCCAGTCCCTAACAGTTAGTACTCCCAAAAAATAAATAGATGTTAATGTCTCGCAAAACAACAAAACAAAAAAACAAAAAGGGTGGCATACTTAGGTACAGGGGTGGGCTCCTCTGCTGAGTTTCAGACATAGTAATTTGGCGCTAATTATTTACTGGTGTCAATATAGGACACTGACCCTAACTATTTTAACTAGCATCATACATGTCAACAAATTGGTATTGTCAGTGCCAGGCATTGAAGGATGTCAGCGCATAGACTAAACATTGGTGGAGCTGTAAGAGATAGTTTTGCAAGTGGTAGAACAGTGTTTGAGCTGGGGGGGAACTCTCTTGTGGCCGGCGGTACAGGCCCAGGGCCCCTCATGTTACAACGGTGTGTCTGATGTTGGTTGCGCGCCACCACCGCCAGAGACACTTTATTCTACTATGAGGGACCCAGTGGCAGTGCCGTCGACCAAAAGCGGGCACACCCACCTCTTCAGACAAACAGCACTCTCACGGGTGCTTGCGCCAAGTGGCGAGACCACGGCCCCGTGGGGGGAGTTAGCCCATTTAGGGAGGTGTAAACATGTCGTATGCTGGACAAACAGCTGCTGCAAATTAAGAGATTGGAACAGTCAGTAAGACCAGTCCACAAGCAAGACCTTTTTATAGGAAAGGTAGGTGTCAGCCAGGAAAGGTGGGGCAAAATAATTCGAAATCAATGAGTGGTTCAGATGGTGCAAGGTATCTAGTATCTATTTCAGACAATTTTGCACTACAAAAGTCAAATGGTACTCCTTCCCTTCCAAGCCACTTGTGTGTCAAAACAGAAGTTTTCCACCACATATGAGGTATCGCTATACTCAGAAGAAATTGCACAACAAATTGCATGGTCCATTTTTTTACCCTTGTGAAAATGAAACATTTGGGGCAAAAGCAACATGCTTGTGGGCAAAAATAAAATGTTCCTTTTTTCCTTCCACAGTGCTTTAACCCCTTTCTGCCATTAGACGTACTATTCCGTCCATGTGGGGTGGGCTTTACTTCCCAAGGACGGAATAGTACGTCATAGCCGATCGGCCACGCTCACGGGGGGAGCGCGGCCGATCGCGGCCGGGTGTCAGCTGCTTATCGCAGCTGACATCCGGCACTATGTGCCAGGAGCGGTCACGGACCGCCCCGACACATTAACCCCCGGCACACCGCGATCAAACATGATCGCGATGTGCCGGCGGTGCAGGGAAGCATCGCGCAGGGAGGGGGCTCCCTGCGGGCTTCCCTGAGACCCCCGCAGCAACGCGATGTGATCGCGTTGCTCCGGGGGTCTCCTACCTCCCTCCATGCATCAAGTCCCGGATCCAATATGGCCGCGGATCCGGGTCCTGCAGGGAGGGAGGTGGCTTACCAAGTGCCTGCTCAGAGCAGGCACTTGGTAACGCTGCAGCGCTCTGAGACAGATCGGTGATCTGTCAGAGTGCTGTGCAAACTGGCAGATCACCGATCTGTATTGTCCCCCCCTGGGACAAAGTAAAAAAGTTAAAAAAAAATTTTTTACAAGTGTGTAAAAAAAAAAAAAAAAAAATCCTAAATAATGAAAAAAAAAAAAAAATATTATTCCCATAAATACATTTCTTTATCTAAATAAAAAAAAAAACAATAAAAGTACACATATTTAGTATCGCCGCGTCCGTAACGACCCGACCTATAAAACTGGCCCACTAGTTAACCCCTTCAGTAAACACCGTAAGAAAGAAAAAAAAAAAACGAGGCAAAAAACAACGCTTTATTATCATACCGCCGAACAAAAAGTGGAATAACACGTGATCAAAAAGACAGATATAAATAACCAGGGTACCGCTGAAAGCGTCATCTTGTCCCGCAAAAAATGAGCCGCCATACAGCAACATCAGCAAAAAAATAAAAAAGTTATAGTCCTCAGAATAAAGCGATGCAAAAATAATTATTTTTTCTATAAAATAGTTTTTATCGTATAAAAGCGCCAAAACATAAAAAAATGATATAAATGAGGTGTCGCTGTAATCGTACTGACCCGAAGAATAAAACGGCTTTATCAATTTTACCAAACGCGGAACGGTATAAACGCCTCCCCCAAAAGAAATTCATGAATAGCTGGTTTTTGGTAATTCTGCCTCACAAAAATCGGAATAAAAGGCGATCAAAAATGTCACGTGCCCGAAAGTACCAATAAAAACGTCAACTCGTCCCGCAAAAAACAAGACCTCACATGACTCTGTGGACTCAAATATGGAAAAATTATAGCTCTCAAAATGTGGTAACGCAAAAAATATTTTTTGCAATAGAAAGCGTCTTTCAGTGAGTGACGGCTGCCAATCATAAAAATACGCTAAAAAATCTGCTATAAAAGTAAATCAAACCCCCCTTCATTACCCCCTTAGTTAGGGAAAAGTAAAAAAAATTTAAAAAATGTATTTATTTCCATTTTCCCATTAGGGTTAGGGCTAGGGCTAGGGTTAGGGTTAGGGCTGAGGTTAGGGCTAGGGTTAGGGTTAGGGCTAGGGTTAGGGTTAGGGCTAGGGTTAGGGTTAGGGCTAGGGTTAGGGCTAGGGTTAGGGCTAGGGTTAGGGCTAGGGTTAGGGCTAGGGTTAGGGCTAGGGTTAGGGCTAGGGTTATGGTTAGGGCTAGGGTTAAGGCTACAGTTAGGGTTAAGGCTACAGTTAGGGTTAAGGCTACAGTTAGGGCTGGGGCTAAAGTTAGGGTTAGGGTTTGGATTACATTTGCGGTTGGGAATAGGGTTGGGATTAGGGTTAGGGGTGTGTCAGGGTTAGAGGTGTGGTTAGGGTTACCGTTGGAATTAGAGATAGGGGTGTGTTTGGATTAGGGTTTCAGTTATAATTGGGGGGTTTCCACTGTTTAGACACATCAGGGGCTCTCCAAACGCAACATGGCGTCCGATCTCAATTCCAGCCAATTCTGCGTTGAAAAAGTAAAACAGTGCTCCTTCCCTTCCGAGCTCTCCCGTGTGCCCAAACAGGAGTTTACCCCAATATATGGGGTATCAGCGTACTCAGGACAAATAGGACAACAACTTTTAGGGTCCAAGTTCTCCTGTTACCCTTGGGAAAATACAAAACTGGGGGCTAAAAGATAAGTTTTGTGGGAAAAAATTTTTTTTTTAATTTTCACGGCTCTGCGTTATAAACTGTAGTGAAATACGTGTGGGCTCAAAGTTCTCACAACACATCTAGATAAGTTCATGGGGGGGTCTAGTTTCCAATATGGGGTCACTTGTTGGGGGTTTCTACTGTTAAGGTACATCAGGGGCTCTGCAAACGCAATGTGACGCCTGCAGACCATTCCATCTAAGTCTGCATTCCAAATGGCGCTCCTTCCCTTCCGAGCCCTCCCATGCGCCCAAACGGTGGTTCCCCTCCACATATGGGGCATCAGCGCACTCAGGACAAATTGGACAACAAATTTTGGGGTCCAATTTCTCCTATTACCCTCGAGAAAATACAAAACTGGGGGCTAAAAAATAATTTTGGGGGGAATTTTTCTTTTTATTTTCACGGCTCTGCGTTAGAAACTGTAGTGAAACACTTGGGGGCTCAAAGTTCTCACAACACATCTAGATAAGTTCCTTGGGGGGTCTAGTTTCCAATATGGGGTCACTTGTGGGGGGTTTCTATTGTTTAGGTACATTAGGGGCTCTGCAAACGCAATGTGACGCCTGCAGACCATTCCATCCAAGTCTGTATTTCAAATGGCGCTCCTTCCCTTCCGAGCCTTCCCATGCGCCCAAACGGTGATTCCCCCCCACATATGGGGTATCAGCGCACTCAGGACAAATTGCACAACAAATTTTGGGGTCCAATTTCTCCTGTTCCCCTCGGGAAAATACAAAACTGGGGGCTAAAAAATAATATTTGTGGGAAAAAAAATTTGTTTTATTTTTACGGCTCTGCATTATAAACTTCTGTGAAGCTCTTGGTGGGTCAAAGTGCTCACAACACATCTAGATAAGTTCCTTAGGGGGTCTACTTTCCAAAATGGTGTCACTTGTGGGGGGTTTCAATGTTTAGGCACATCAGTGGCTCTCCAAACGCAACATGGCGTCTCATCTCAATTCCTGTGAATTTTGCATTGAAAAGTCAAACGGCGCTCCTTCCCTTCCGAGCTCTCCCATGCGCCCAAACAGTGGTTTACCCCCACATATCGGGTATCAGCGTACTGAGGACAAATTGTACAACAACTTATTGGTTCCAATTTCTTCTCTTACCATTGGGAAAATAAAAAATTGGGGGCGAAAAGATAATTTTTGTGAAAAAAAATGATTTTTTATTTTTACGGTTCTGCAT
This sequence comes from Ranitomeya imitator, assembly GCF_032444005.1. NCBI lineage: Eukaryota > Metazoa > Chordata > Amphibia > Anura > Dendrobatidae > Ranitomeya > Ranitomeya imitator. The sequence continues at coordinate 328,705,218 of NC_091285.1, read as the reverse complement.
TATAAACTTCTGTGAAGCACTTGGTGGGTCAAAGTGCTCACCATACCTCTAGATAAGTTCCTTATGGGGTCTACTTTCCAAAATGGTGTCACTTGTGGGGGGTTTCAATGTTTAGGCACATCAGTGGCTCTTCAAACGCAACATGGCGTCCCATCTCAATTCCTGTCAATTTTGCATTGAAAGGTCAAACGGCACTCCTTCCCTTCCGAGGTCTCCCATGCGCCCAAACAGTGGTTTACCCCCACATATGGGGTATCAGAGTACTCAGGACAAATTGTGCAACAACATTTTGGTTCCAAATTCTTCTCTTACCATTGGAAAAATAAAAAATTGGGGGCGAAAAGATCATTTTTTTTACAAAAAATATTTTTTATTTTTACGTTTCTGCATTATAAACTTCTGTGAAGCACTTGGTGGGTCAAAGTGCTCACCACACCTCTAGATAAGTTCCTTAGGGGGTCTACTTTCCAAAATGGTGTCACTTGTGGGGGGTTTCAATGTTTAGGCACATCAGTGGCTCTCCAAACGCAACATGGCGTCCCATCTCAATTCCAGTCAATTTTGCATTAAAAAGTCAAATGGCGCTCCTTCGCTTCCAAGCTCTGTCATGCGCCCAAACAGTGGTTTACCTCCACTAATGTGGTATCAGCGTACTCAGGACAAATTGTACAACAAGGTTTGGGGTCCATTTTCTCCTGTAACTCTTGGCAAAATAAAACAAATTGGAGCTGAATTAAATTTTTTGTGACAAAAAGTAAAATGTTAATTTTTATTTAAACATTCCAAAAATTCCTGTGAAACACCTGAAGGGTTAATAAACTTCTTGAATGTGGTTTTGAGAACCTTGAGGGGTGCAGTTTTTAGAATGGTGTCACACTTGGGTATTTTCTATCATATAGACCCCTCAAAATGACTTCAAATGAGATGTGGCCCCTAAAATAAAATGGTGTTGTAAAAATGAGAAATTGCTGGTCAACTTTTAACCCTTATAACTCCCTAACAAAAAAAAATTTTGGTTCCAAAATTGTGCTGATGTAAAGTAGACATGTGGGAAATGTTACTTATTAAGTATTTTGTGTGACATATCTCTGTGATTTAATTGCATAAAAATTCAAAGTTGGAAAATTGCAAAATTTTCAAAATTTTCGCCATATTTCCGTTTTTTTCACAAATAATCGCAAGTAATATCAAAGAAATTTTACCACTATCATGAAGTACAATATGTCACGAGAAAACAATGTCAGAATCACCGGGATCCGTTGAAGCGTTCCAGAGTTATAACCTCATAAAGGGACAGTGGTCAGAATTGTAAAAATTGGCCCGGTCCATAACGTGCAAACCACCCTTGGGGGTAAAGGGGTTAATTACAGTATTGTCAATGTGGTTTTGAGCACTTTGAAAGGTGCAGGTTTTGAATTAGTGTCAGTTTGGGGTATTTGCTTTCACATAGGCCCCTCAAAGAAAGAAGCAGGGGGCGTCCGAGGGTGAGTATATTCCTATTAGGTATATACTCACCCTCGGACGCGCCCTGCTTTATTCCGGCAGCCTACCTTCCTTCGAATCAGCGCTTGCAGGACCTTGCGGTGACGTCGCGGCTTGTGATTGGTCACGCGAGCGGTCACATGGGCGGTCGCGCGACCAATCACAAGCCGCGACGTCACCGCAAGGTCCTGCAAGCGCTGATTCGAAGGAAGAAAGGCTGCCGGTTAGTACCAGGGCGCATCAGAGGGTAAGTATAGCGATATTTTTTATTTTAATTCTTTATTTTACACTTAAATATGGATTCTGATACCGATTTCCGATATTGCAAACATATCGGAACTCAGGATCGCAATTCCGATACCAGATTCAGAAGATCGCCGACTTCATGGCCGACCCCACACAGGGGTCGGGTCGGGTTTCATGAAACCCAACTTTGCCAAAAGTCGGCGACTTCTGAAAATGGCCGACCCGTTTCGCTCAACCCTAGTGGTAAATGTTTTTTATTATCTGTTTTGTGTGGCATAACTGTCTGGTGTCAGGGCATGAAAATTCAAAGTTGGAAAATTGCAAAATGGGTCACTTATTTGGCATATGTTTGATATTTTCATAAATAAACTCAAATCATATCGACCAAAATTTACCGACATGGTGACAAAGTTCCAGAGCTATCTATATACCAGATGGTGGCCTGATTCTAATGTATCGGGTACTCTAGAATATGTGTGTAGTTTATTTATGAAGATTTAAGAGTAATGCAATGAATACACAGGATTTTTCGGGTAAAATACATACATTATCATTAAATTTTATTGCTCATAGAACTTAATAAAACTGAACGAAATTATTAAACAGATCATCAAAATACATAAACCATTATATGAATATCTAACTGTATTTAAATAAATCATCGGACGAAAGAAGTACATCGACACTATATTTGTTAACAATATCAACCCAAAATATTTTTGTACACCACATGGACTAACTGAACATGTTCAGTAAATGTGACTGAACTACGTGGCACTGTGACTGACAGAACTTGTCCAGTAAATGGGACTGACCTACATCACACTGTGACTGACAGAACATGTTCAGCAAACGTGACTGAACTATGTGGTGACCAATCAGCGACGCGGGATTTCCATTACAGACAAACAGACAGAATTAGACGATTATATAGCAGATATAAAAATGAGTGTATGTATGTGTCTGTGTGTGTGCGTATGTATCGGCAACCAATCACTAAGAATGTTTGTGTATCAGCCACGCCCACTCCACATAGCGGCCAATCAATAAGCATCTTTCATTTCACCAGAGCTGTTTATAAGAAGCTGAGCTATGATTGGTTGCTATGAGCAACAGTTTTCCTTGTAGACAGTTGTGGTAACTGAGGCCTATTATTCTTATCATTTCTATGGTGTTATCATCCTTCTGTAAAGCTGGAAATAATATAATTTATTACCATGCCTACATTGAACACCATCTGACACAGGCTGCGGGGGAGCCTAGGAGGAGCGCAGTATCACACAAGATAGCATTAGATACACAGCTCAGCAGACAGTATCATACAGGATAGGATTAGATACACAGCTCAGCAGACAGTATCATACAGGATAGGATTAGATACACAGCTCAGCAGACAGTATCATACAGGATAGGATTAGATACACAGCTCAGCAGTAAGTAATACAGGATAGGATTCGATACACTGCTCAGCAGACAGTATCACACAGGATAGGATTAGATACACGGCTCAGCAGACTGTATCACACAGGATAGGATTAGATACACAGCCCAGTATCACACAGGATAGAATTAGATAAACACCTCAGCAGACAGCATTACATAGGATAGGATTACTGTAGATACACGGCTCACCAGACTGTATCACACAGGATAGTATTAGATACACAGCTCAGCAGTCAGTACACAGGATAGGATTAGATACCCAGCTCAGAAGACAGTATCACACAGGATAGTATTAGATACACAGCTCAGCAGTAAGTAACACAGGATAGGATTAGATACACTGCTCAGCAGACTGTATCACACAGGATAGGATTAGATACACAGCCCAGTATCACACAGAATAGAATTAGATAAACAGCTCAGCAGACAGTATTATATAGGATAGGATTAGATACACGGCTCAGCAAATTGTATCACACAGGATATGATTAGATACACAGCTCAGCAGTCAGTAACACAGGATAGGATTAGATACACAGCTCAGCAGTCAGTATCACACAGGATAGGATTAGATACACAGCTCAGCAGTCAGTATCACACAGGATAGGATTAAATACACGGCTCAGCAGACAGTATCACACAGGATAGGATTAGATACACAACCCAGTATCACAAAGGATATGATTAGACTAGATGGTGGCCCAATTCTAACGCATCGGGTATTATAGAATATCTATGTATGTATGTATATAGCAGCCACATAGTATATAGCAGAGGCCACATAGTATATAGCAAATACTACGTGGCCTGTGCAATATACTATGTGGCTGCTATATACATACATATTGTAGAATACCCTATGCGCTAGTACAGGCCACGCAGTATATAACAGTGGCCACGCAGTATATAACACAGCCCAAACAGTATATAACACAGCCCACATACTATATAACACAACCCATCACCGAGTTTCGGGGTAATATGCATCTGACTGATTTATTTAGCTTTATGATGTTTTATGTATCCTCTCATGCTGTCAGCAATATCTGATTATAGTGAGGACAACTCGTTAGATGACATGGAATTTACTGGTTTGATAGTGCTTATATACTGGAGCAATAGATGAATGGCACTTTGTTGTATATAGTCCAGCTCATTATGGGGTTTTAGCGCCCAAAATGGTAAAAGCATTTTGGCAATAGGGTTGCAGTTATTCTAGGATACTAAATTATTGATAGTGGTCTGTATTATTTTGGTTGAAATAAATTGCACCAATATATATATTGCCACCTCTTCTGGTCTATCTAGCAGAGTGTAATTTGCATAGAAAGAGACTATAGTTTGTTTATATTTTTTGCACAGTATAGTGCTACTAAAAAGTGGGATATTTTGTCCAAAGGTGCAAAACTATAAAAGCTAATTAAAACTCTCCTATTGAATTACTAGTGATCCGCTAAACAATATTTGTTTAAACGCTTACCTGTCAGCTATTCTTATTTATGTGGTTCAGAGGTATTGTTTTAAACGAATTTTATGTGTAATGTGTGTTTCAATAAAGCTATAACTTTTTACAAAAAAAAGCAAAAACACTTTTTGATTCAGCGTACGGTTTAATAACCGATTGTGTTGGTCAGTATGTTAATATATTTAGTAAAGTGTTGCCCGCCCCAAGTCTGAGGGTATGGGTTTGGGTAATATGTTTACATATTGCGTTTCTGTCTATAGGCAGTATACCCGGTTCCTTACGATGGATTTTTCGGCCAGAGAATCTAGCTGGCGTAAAAAAGCTTCAAGTATCTTCCATTCCAGTACCTCTCAACCAATGACGGATGTTTTAAATACAGAAAAAGAAACCATGAAACAGTATAAAAATTTTGTACACGAAAGAACCAAAGTGTGGTGGACTAAAACGACACTGGAAAATTACGGAAGTCAGAAAATAATCCCACGAGGTTTGCGGGTCCAGTTGTACCCTACATTTGATCTAGGTGAACAACATTTAATAGATCGTTGGATGGCTGCCGCTTCGGCTTGTTCCTTGGAGTTTCTCCAGATAATTATAGAAAGCAATACTATATCTATAAAGAAAATTGAGGATGAGATTAATAAATTAGAACTTTCTCTTAAAAAATATGTTAAAATGGAACAATTGGAAATTTTTTTGAAAGATATTGATTGTGATCTTGAAAAATGGGAAAAAGAAATTTGCACTATAAAAATAAAAAAATATCTGAGAGATGTGACGGATTATGAAAATAATAAAATCTATAAATGGCAAAACCCACGGTCCAATAATGAAAAACGTAAGGCTAGATCGGGATCCTTTAGCTCTGTATCCTCTATGTCTGATGCAAGTACATCTAATCAAGGCTCAGACAGTAACCCATGGCATAAACGTACCAGGCATGGTGGGAATTTTAATTCACGTGATTTTTTCAAAAAGAAGACATACCAAAGAAAAGATAAAATGAAGGTGATTAACTTATCTGAACATATATTGTCACATGAGCAGTTGTCAATCCTTGAAAAAGGCCTTACATTTTGTCCTTCCTACTCTCTAGATGCATTCACATCAGTGAAGGATTTGCACTTGTTTTCAAGAAAACTAATTTAAAAAAAACTGCATCATAAGGGACAAAGGGAAGATATATTTGACACGGATGAAGAAAGGGAGGCCTTAGCCAATCTGGAGGCCCTTGAACTTGAGAACAATCCAGTTCAGGTGAGTGGATTCCCTGAACATTTGGTAGGTAAATCCAAGAAATTTCCAACATAAAATTTATGAGGTGTTCACCAAGTTGGTGACCAAAGATATTGAGGAGCTTTCGCAAAAAGGCTTTGGGTCCTCTAACATCGGACAGTCTGAAAAGCAAGCCCTGCAGTCTCTAAAAGAATGGGATGATGTAGTCTATAAAGCAGCGGATAAAGGCGGCAATTTGGTCATCTGGCCTTGCACGCTGTATGAAAAACAAGTTTATAAACTGCTAAACGATAGAATGTGCTATAAAAAATTAAGCACTAATCCCATGAATTCTTACCAGGATGAATTAGTTGAGATCTTGGAAAGGGCCTTCTCTGAAGGCATTATTCCTAAGAGATTGCTGGAGTTTATCAGGAACATGCGCCCTAGAATGCCTACATTATACCTCATTCCGAAAATACACAAAGACCCCGTTGATCCACCTGGCAGACCAATAGTGTCAGGCAACGGTGGTCTTTGTGAGGTAGTGACGCAGGTTCTTGACCATTACCTCAAGCCTTTGGTTGGTCAATTACCATCGTTTATAAAAGATACCACGGCGGCTTTGCAGAGGCTGGACAGTCTTCAATTGGGTCCTAATAGTGTGATGGTCATGGCTGATGTAGAGTCTCTCTACACTTCAATTAGGCATTATGACGGAATTCGGGCGGTGGCATGGTATTTGGAGACAAGCATATGGATAGGAATTTGAATTTGTTGCTACTGGAATTGTTGAAGTTTGTGCTCTCACACAATATTTTCGTATTCGGGCAGGGCACGTACCTGCAGTTACAGGGTACCGCCATGGGGGCTTGCTGTGCCCCCTCCTATGCAAACCTGTTTCTGGGGACTTGGGAAAGGGAGATTTTCATGAGTAATCTCAATGCCCAGAATAATCTCATCCAAGGTTGGATGAGATATATTGATGACATTTGGTTTGTATGGGAGGGGAGCATTGGCGAACTTAATACTCTCATGGCGGCCCTTAACCATAATGATTTGAATATAAGATTGACTTACAAATACGGTAGATCTGTTGATTTTCTTGATCTGCAGATACGTGCCTTGCCTGAAGGTGATTTGGTCACTAATGTCTTCCGCAAGTCCACTGCCACAAATTCATTACTTCATGCAGAGTCTGCCCATCTACCATCCACAATTAAAGGGATACCTGTTAGGCAGTTTTTGCGTGTTCGACGCATATGCTCAAGGGATGAGGATTTCAATACTCAGGCGGAGGATCTTACAGCAAGATTTTTACAACGTGGTTACAATGAAAAAACTATATGAAGAGGTCTGGTGAGGGCAAAGAGGACCCCTAGGAATACTCTACTCTATAGCAAAGTCACTAGGATGAGTAAGGAAAAGTGTTGTGAATTCTGCTCTTGGGTTCCCTCCAGTGGTTGTAGGTGGGAATGCAGTTGTCTCTGAGTCGCAGTCCTGGCCAGGTGTATCGGATGATTACAATTCTGACTGGGATATTTAGGTGTGCAGGATCCTTTAGCCCTTGCCAGTTGTCAATGTTCCTTGTGAAGTGTTGGATCACTTTCTGGCTTCTCCTGCTTGCTGCCAAATTCAGCAAAGATAAGTGTTTGGTTTTTGTATCTGTAGCACACTGCTGTGTGATTGTTTCAGTTTTATTCCTGCTCTGATTGTAGGATTCACTGGAGTTGCAGATTTACGCTCCTACATCTTTTAGTTGGTGTTGTGAATTCTGTTGCAGAGCTCCCTCCTGTGGTCACAAGTGGTACTTCGGCTGATTCTCTCTGTGAGCTTCCGTTGGTGGAGGGAAGTGGTACTGCGGCTTCTGAGTTTCCTTCCTCAGGTGATGCGGTGAAGTCGTTAGGTGCTGCTCTATTTAACTCCACCTAGTGCCTTGATCCTGGCCTCCAGTCAATGTTCTAGTATTGGACCTGTTTCCTCCTGGATCGTTCCTGTGGCCTGCTGCTCTGCATAGCTAAGTTCCGCTTTGCTATTTTGTTTGCTGTTTTTTTCTGTCCAGCTTGTCTATTTGTTTTTTTCTGCTTGCTGGAAGCTCTGGGACGCAGAGGGTGTACCTCCGTGCCATTAGTTCGGTACGGAGGGTCTTTTTGCCCCCTTTGCGTGGTTTTTGTAGGGTTTTGTGTTGACCGCAAAGTTACCTTTCCTATCCTCGCTCTGTTCAGAAAGTCGGGCCTCACTTTGCTAAATCTATTTCATCTCTACGTTTGTCTTTTCATCTTAACTCACAGTCATTACATGTGGGGGCTGCCTTTTCCTTTGGGGTATTTCTCTGAGGCAAGGTAGGCTTATTTTCTATCTTCAGGCTAGCTAGTTTCTCAGGCTGTGCCGAGTTGCATAGGGAGCGTTAGGCGCAATCCACGGCTGCCTCTAGTGTGGTTGGAGAGGATTAGGGATTCCGGTCAGCAGAGTTCCCACGTCTCAGAGCTCGTTCTATGTTTTTGGGTTATTGTCAGGTCACTGTATGTGCTCTGACCTCTATGTCCATTGTGGTACTGAATTACCTTATCATAACAGTACTGGAGGCCAAAAGTACTAATGATTCTCAATAGAGGGAAAAAAGAAGTTCTGAGACCATTTTTTTTTCTCTGCACTGTGTTTTGCCTTTTTTTTCCCCTAGACATTTGGGTGGTTCAGGACACAGGTGTAGCGATGGACATTAAAGGTCTGTCTTCATGTGTGGATCAGCTCACGGCAAGAGTACAAAATATTCAAGACTTTGTGGTTCAGAATTCTATGTTAGAACCGAGAATTCCTATTCCTGATTTGTTTTTTGGAGATAGAACTAAATTTCTGAGTTTCAAAAATAATTGTAAACTATTTCTAGCTTTGAAACCTCGCTCCTCTGGTGACCCAGTTCAACAAGTTAGGATCATTATTTCTTTTTTACGTGGCGACCCTCAGGACTGGGCATTTTCTCTTGCGTCAGGAGATCCTGCATTAAGTAATATCGATGCGTTTTTTCTGGCTCTCGGATTGCTGTACGATGAACCTAATTCAGTGGATCAGGCAGAGAAAAATTTGCTGGCTCTGTGTCAGGGTCAGGATGAGATAGAGGTATATTGTCAGAAATTTAGAAAGTGGTCCGTACTCACTCAATGGAATGAAGGTGCGCTCGCAGCTATTTTCAGAAAGGGTCTCTCTGAAGCCCTTAAGGATGTCATGGTGGGATTTCCTATGCCTGCTGGTCTGAATGAGTCTATGTCTTTGGCCATTCAGATCGGTCGACGCTTGCGTGAGCGTAAATCTGTGCACCATTTGGCGGTATTACCTGAGCTTAAACCTGAGCCTATGCAGTGCAATAGGACTTTGACCAGAGTTGAACGGCAAGAACACAGACGTCTGAATGGGCTGTGTTTCTACTGTGGTGATTCCACTCATGCTATCTCTGATTGTCCTAAGCGCACTAAGCGGTTCGCTAGGTCTGCCACCATTGGTACGGTACAGTCAAAATTTCTTCTGTCCGTTACCTTGATCTGCTCTTTGTCATCGTATTCTGTCATGGCATTTGTGGATTCAGGCGCTGCCCTGAATTTGATGGACTTGGAGTATGCTAGGCGTTGTGGGTTTTTCTTGGAGCCCTTGCAGTGTCCTATTCCATTGAGAGGAATTGATGCTACGCCTTTGGCCAAGAATAAGCCTCAGTACTGGACCCAGCTGAACATGTGCATGGCTCCTGCACATCAGGAGGTTATTCGCTTTCTGGTGTTGCATAATCTGCATGATGTGGTCGTGTTGGGGTTGCCATGGCTACAAGTCCATAATCCAGTATTAGATTGGAAATCCATGTCTGTGTCCAGCTGGGGTTGTCAGGGGGTACATGGTGATGTCCCATTTCTGACTATTTCGTCATGCACCCCTTCTGAGGTTCCAGAGTTCTTGTCTGATTACCGGGATGTATTTGATGAGCCCAAGTCCGATACCCTACCTCCGCATAGGGATTGTGATTGTCCTATCGATTTGATTCCTGGTAGTAAATTCCCAAAAGGTCAACTGTTTAATTTGTCTGTGCCTGAGCACGCCGCTATGCGGAGTTATGTGAAGGAGTCCTTGGAGAAGGGGCATATTCGCCCGTCATCCTCGCCATTGGGAGCAGGGTTCTTTTTTGTAGCCAAGAAGGATGGTTCGCTGAGACCTTGTATAGATTACCACCTTCTAAATAAGATCACAGTTAAATTTCAGTACCCCTTGCCGTTATTATCTGATTTGTTTGCTCGGATTAAGGGGGCTAGTTGGTTCACCAAGATAGATCTTCGTGGTGCGTATAATCTTGTGCGCATTAAGCGAGGCGATGAATGGAAAACTGCATTTAATACACCCGAGGGCCATTTTGAGTATCTAGTAATGCCATTTGGACTTGCCAATGCTCCATCAGTTTTTCAGTCCTTTATGCATGACATCTTCCGAGAGTACCTGGATAAATTCCTGATTGTGTACTTGTATGACATTTTGATCTTCTCGGATGATTGGGAGTCTCATGTGAAGCAGGTCAGAACGGTGTTTCAGGTCCTGCGTGCTAATTCTTTGTTTGTGAAGGGATCAAAGTGTATCTTTGGTGTTCAGAAGGTTTCATTTTTGGGGTTCATCTTTTCCCCTTCTACTATCGAGATGGACCCTGTTAAGGTCCAAGCCATCCATGATTGGACTCAGCCGACATCTCTGAAAAGTCTGCAAAAGTTCCTGGGCTTTGCTAATTTTTATCGTCGCTTCATCTGCAATTTTTCTAGTATTGCTAAACCACTGACCGATTTGACCAAGAAGGGTGCTGATGTGGTCAATTGGTCTTCTGCTGCTGTGGAAGCTTTTCAAGAGTTGAAGCGTCGTTTTTCTTCTGCCCCTGTGTTGTGTCAACCAGATGTTTCGCTTCCATTCCAGGTCGAGGTTGATGCTTCTGAGATTGGAGCAGGGGCTGTTTTGTCGCAGAGAAGTTCTGATTGCTCGGTGATGAAACCATGCGCCTTCTTTTCCAGGAAGTTTACGCCTGCTGAGCGAAATTATGATGTGCGCAATCGAGAATTGCTGGCCATGAAGTGGGCATTCGAGGAGTGGCGTCATTGGCTTGAAGGAGCTAAGCATCGCGTGGTGGTCTTGACTGATCATAAGAACTTGACTTATCTCGAGTCTGCCAAGCGGTTAAATCCTAGACAGGCTCGTTGGTCGCTGTTTTTTGCCCATTTTGACTTTGTGATTTCGTACCTTCCGGGCTCTAAAAATGTGAAGGCGGATGCTCTGTCTAGGAGTTTTGTGCCCGACTCTCCGGGTTTATCTGAGCCGGCGGGTATCCTCAAAGAGGGAGTAATTGTGTCTGCCATCTCCCCTGATTTGCGGCGGGTGCTGCAAAAATTTCAGGCTAATAAACCTGATCGTTGCCCAGCGGATAAGCTGTTTGTCCCTGATAGGTGGACGAATAAAGTTATCTCTGAGGTTCATTGTTCGGTGTTGGCTGGTCATCCTGGAATCTTTGGTACCAGAGAGTTAGTGGCTAGATCCTTTTGGTGGCCATCTCTGTCGCGGGATGTGCGTTCTTTTGTGCAGTCCTGTGGGATTTGTGCTCGGGCTAAGCCCTGCTGTTCTCGTGCCAGTGGGTTGCTTTTGCCCTTGCCGGTCCCGAAGAGGCCTTGGACACATATCTCTATGGATTTTATTTCAGATCTTCCCGTCTCTCAAAAGATGTCAGTCATTTGGGTGGTCTGTGATCGCTTCTCTAAGATTGTCCATTTGGTACCCTTGTCTAAATTACCTTCCTCCTCTGATTTGGTGTCATTGTTCTTCCAGCATGTGGTTCGTTTACATGGCATTCCAGAGAATATCGTTTCTGACAGAGGTTCCCAGTTTGTTTCGAGGTTTTGGCGAGCCTTTTGTGGTAGGATGGGCATTGACTTGTCTTTTTCCTCGGCTTTCCATCCTCAGACTAATGGCCAGACCGAACAAACCAATCAAACCTTGGAAACATATCTGAGATGCTTTGTTTCTGCTGATCAGGATGACTGGGTATCCTTTTTGCCTTTGGCTGAGTTCGCCCTTAATAATCGGGCCAGCTCGGCTACCTTGGTTTCGCCGTTTTTCTGCAACTCTGGGCTCCATCCTCGTTTCTCTTCAGGGCAGGTTGAGTCTTCGGACTGTCCTGGTGTGGATACTGTGGTGGACAGGTTGCAGCAGATTTGGACTCATGTAGTGGACAATTTGACCTTGTCCCAGGAGAAGGCTCAATGTTTCGCTAATCGCAGACGCTGTGTGGGTCCCCGACTTCGTGTTGGGGATTTGGTTTGGTTATCTTCTCGTCATATTCCTATGAAGGTTTCCTCTCCTAAGTTTAAACCTCGTTTCATTGGTCCATATAGGATTTCTGAGGTTCTTAATCCTGAGTCTTTTCGTCTGACCCTTCCAGATTCTTTTTCCATACATAACGTATTCCATAGGTCATTATTGCGGAGATACGTGGCACCTATGGTTCCATCTGTTGATCCTCCTGCCCCAGTTTTGGTGGAGGGGGAGTTGGAGTATATTGTGGAGAAGATTTTGGATTCTCGTGTTTCAAAAAGGAAACTCCAGTATCTGGTTAAGTGGAAGGGTTATGCTCAGGAAGATAATTCCTGGGTCTTTGCCTCTGATGTCCATGCCCCTGATCTTGTTCGTGCCTTTCATGTGGCTCGTCCTGGTCGTCCTGGGGGCTCTGGTGAGGGTTCGGTGACCCCTCCTCAAGGGGGGGGTACTGTTGTGAATTCTGTGGCAGAGCTCCCTCCTGTGGTCACAAGTGGTACTGCGGCTGATTCTCTCTGTGAGCTTCCGTTGGTGGAGGGAAGTGGTGCTGCGGCTTCTCAGTTTCCTTCCTCAGGTGATGCGGTGAAGTCGTTAGGTGCTGCTCTATTTAACTCCACCTAGTGCCTTGATCCTGGCCTCCAGTCAATGTTCTAGTATTGGACCTGTTTCCTCCTGGATCGTTCCTGTGGCCTGCTGCTCTGCATAGCTAAGTTCCGCTTTGCTATTTTGTTTGCTGTTTTTTTCTGTCCAGCTTGTCTATTTGTTTTTTTCTGCTTGCTGGAAGCTCTGGGACGCAGAGGGTGTACCTCTGTGCCGTTAGTTCGGTACGGAGGGTCTTTTTGCCCCCTTTGCGTGGTTTTTGTAGGGTTTTGTGTTGACCGCAAAGTTACCTTTCCTATCCTCGCTCTGTTCAGAAAGTCGGGCCTCACTTTGCTAAATCTATTTCATCTCTACGTTTGTCTTTTCATCTTAACTCACAGTCATTACATGTGGGGGCTGCCTTTTCCTTTGGGGTATTTCTCTGAGGCAAGGTAGGCTTATTTTCTATCTTCAGGCTAGCTAGTTTCTCAGGCTGTGCCGAGTTGCATAGGGAGCGTTAGGCGCAATCCACGGCTGCCTCTAGTGTGGATGGAGAGGATCAGGGATTGCGGTCAGCAGAGTTCCCACGTCTCAGAGCTCGTTCTATGTTTTTGGGTTATTGTCAGGTCACTGTATGTGCTCTGACCTCTATGTCCATTGTGGTACTGAATTACCTTATCATAACAGTTGGATGTAGGAAGTTTTTTTGTATATTCTGCTGTGGATGTATTTGAAGGGTTTTAATACTGACCGCACAGAACTCTGTCCTATCCTGTCCTATCTAGCTAGAGTGGCCTCCTGTGCTAAATCCTGTTTTTCTGCCTGTGTATGTTTTTTCCTCTCCGACTCACCGCCAATATTTGTGGGGGGCTGTCTATCCTTTGGGGATTTTCTCTGAGGCAAGATAGTATTCCTATTTCCATCTTTAGGGGTATTTAGTCCTCCGGCTGTGACGAGGTGTCTAGGTGTGTTAGGTACACTCCACGGCTACTTCTAGATGCGGTGTTAAATTCAGGATTGCGGTCAGTATAGTGGCCATCTTCTCCAGTGAAAGTTCTCATGCAGCTCCAAGGTCACCGGATCATAACAGTACAACTGGCCAACAATGAGTTAAATGCATCTCAGAAGAAGGGAAGGAAGCTCTTGAGCCATTTATTTTCTTCAGTCTGTTTTGTGTTCTCTTCCCTCTTAATATCTGGGTGGCTGAGGTGCCTGGTGCAAGCATGAATGTTCAGGAATTAGCTTCTCGTGTAGAACAGCTTGCTGCTAGGGTGTAAGGTATTTCTGATTATATTGTTCAGACTCCTGCTTTAGAACCAAAGATTCCTACTCCTGATTTGTTTTCTGGTGACAGGTCTAAATTTTTGAGTTTTAAAAACAACTGTAAACTGTTTTTTGACCTGAGACCTCGATCCTCTGGTGATTCCATTCAGCAGGTGAAAATCGTAATCTCCCTGCTGCGTGGCGACCCGCAGGATTGGGCGTTTTCCCTGGAATCTGGGGATCTGGCTTTGATTCCTTTTTTCAGGCTTTAGGACTATTATATGATGAACCTAATTCTGTAGATCAAGCTGAGAAGACCTTGTTGGCCCTGTCTCAGGGTCAAGAGGCGGCAGAATTGTATTGTCAGAAATTTAGAAAATGGTCTGTGTTGACTAAATGGAATAATGATGCTTTGGCGGCAATTTTCAGAAGGGGGCATTCTGAATCCGTTAAAGATGTTATGGTGGAGTTTCCCACGCCTTCCGGTCTGAGTGATTCTATGTCTCTGGCCATTCAGATTGACCGACGCCTGCGGGAGCGCAGACCTGTGTGCGCTGTGGCGTTATCCTCAGAGCAAATTCCTGAGCCAATGCAGTGTGATAGGATTCTGTCTAGAACGGAACGACAAGGTTTCAGACGTCAGAATAAGTTGTGTTATTATTGTGGCGACGCTTCTCATGTCATTTCTGTCTGCCCTAAGCGGACAAAGAGGATCGCCAGTTCAATTACCATCAGTACTGTACAACCTAAATTTCTGTTATCTGTGTCCTTGATCTGCTCATTGTCATCATTTTCTGTCATGGCGTTTGTGGATTCAGGCGCCGCCTTGAATTTAATGGATTTTGAGTTTGCCAAGCGTTGTGGTTTCCCCTTGCAGCCTTTGCAGAACCCTATTCCTTTAAGGGGCATTGATGCTACACCCTTGGCTAAAAATAAACCCCAGTTTTGGACACAGGTGACCATGGCGCATGGCGCCAGCCCATCAGGAAGATTGTCGATTTCTGGTATTGCATAACTTGCATGATGTTATCGTGCTGAGTTTTCCATGGTTGCAGGTACATAATCCTGTGATGGACTGGAAGTCGATGTCTGTGACTAGTTGGGGTTGTCAGGGGGTTCATAATGATGTTCCTTAGATGTCAATCTCCTCTTCTTCACCTTCTGAAATTCCAGAGTTTTTGTCTGATTTTCAGGATGTATTCGATGAGCCCAAGTCCAGTTTCCTTCCACCGCACAGGGACTGCGATTGTGCTATTGACTTGATTCCAGGCTGTAAGTTTCCTAAGGGTCGACTTTTTAATCTATCTGTAACTGAACATACCGCCATGCGGAGCTATATTAAGGAGTCTTTGGAGAAAGGGCATATTCAGCCATCTTCTTCACCGTTGGGAGCGGGGTTCATTTTTGTTGCTAAAAAAGATGGTTCCTTGAGACCCTGTATAGATTATCGCCTCTTGAATAAAATTATGGTCAAGTTTTAATACCTTTTACCTTTGCTTTCCGATTTGTTTGCTAGGATTAAGGGAGCTAGTTGGTTTACGAAGATTGACCTTCGGGGGGCATATAATCTTGTTCGTATTAAGCAGGGTGATGAATGGAAAACTGCGTTTAACATGCCCAAAGGCCATTTTGAATACCTTGTTATGCCATTCGGACTCTCTAATGCTCCATCTGTTTTTCAGTCTTTCATGTATGATATCTTCCGGACTTATCTTGATAAATTCTTGATTGTATATTTGGACGATATTTTGATTTTTTCCGATGATTGGGAGTCTCATGTGCAAAAGGTCAGGATGGTATTTCAGATCCTTAGTGACAATGCCCTGTTTGTGAAAGGGTCTAAGTGTCTCTTTGGGGTGCAGAAAGTCTCTTTTTTGGGCTTCATTTTTTCTCCTTCGTCTATACAGATGGATCCGGTTAAGGCTCAGGCCATTCATGATTGGATTCAGCCCACATCCGTGAAGAGCCTTCAGAAATTTTTGGGTTTTGCAAATTTTTATCGCCGTTTCATTGCTAATTTTTCCAGCGTGTTTAAACCCTTGACCGATTTGACGAAGAAAGGTGCTGATGTGGCGAATTGGTCCTCTGCGGCTGTCTCTGCCTTTCAGGAGCTTAAGCGTCGATTTACTTCTGCTCCAGTGTTGCGCCAACCAGATGTTTCTCTTCCGTTTCAGGTTGAGGTTGACGCTTCTGAGATTGGGGCAGGGGCCGTTTTGTCTCAGAGGGATCCTTTTGGTTCCTTAATGAAACCGTGTGCCTTCATTTCCCGTAAGTTTTCGCCTGCTGAACGCAATTATGATGTCGGCAGTCGGGAGTTGTTGGCTATGAAGTGGGCGTTTGAGGAGTGGCGACATTGGCTTGAGGGAGCTAAGCACCGTATTTTGGTCTTGACCGATCATAAGAATTTGATTTACCTCGAGTCTGCTAAACGGCTGAATCCTAGACAGGCTCGATGGTCCTTGTTTTTTTCCCGTTTTGATTTCGTGGTCTCGTACCTTCCGGGTTCTAAGAATATTAAGGCTGATGCCCTCTCTAGGAGTTTTTTGCCTGATTCTTCTGAGGTCTTAGAGCCGGTCGGTATTCTGAAAGAGGGGGTGGTCCTTTCTGCCATTTCCCCTGATTTACGTCGGGTTCTTCAGGAATTTCAGGCTGACAAACCTGACCGCTGTCCTGTGGGGAAATTGTTTGTTCCTGACAGATGGACTAGTAGAGTGATTTCTGAGGTTCACTGTTCCGTGTTGGCCGGTCATCCTGTCATTTTTGGTACCAGAGATTTGGTTGGTAGGTCCTTTTGGTGGCCTTCATTGTCACGTGATGTGCGTTCTTTTGTGCAGTCCTGTGGGACTTGTGCGCGGGCCAAGCCTTGTTGTTCCCGTGCTAGTGGGTTGCTTTTGCCATTGCCAGTCCCTGAGAGGCCCTGGACGCATATTTCGATGGATTTTATTTCTGATCTTCCGGTCTCCCAGAAGATGTCTGTTATCTGGGTTGTTTGTGAACAGTTCTCTAAGATGGGGCCTTACCTAAATTGGGATTCATTTGGGGCCCTTACCTAAATTGCCTTCCTCTTCAGATTTGGTTCCGTTGTTCTTTCAGCATGTGGTTCGTTTGCATGGTATTCCGGAGAATATTGTGTCCGACAGAGATTCCCAGTTTGTTTCTAGGTTTTGGCGGGCCTTTTGTGCTAGGCTGGGCATTGATTTGTCTTTTTCTTCTGCATTTCATCCTCAGACAAATGGCCAGACCGAGCGAACTAATCAGACCTTGGACACTTATTTGAGATGCTTTGTGTCTGCTGATCAGGATGATTGGGTGGCCTTCTTGCCATTGGCCGAGTTTGCCCTTAATAATGGGGCTAGTTCTGCTACCTTGGTTTCGCCTTTCTTTTGTAATTTTGGTTTTCATCCTCGTTTTTCTTCTGGGCAGGTTGAGCCTTCTGACTGTCCTGGTGTGGATTCTGTGGTTGACAGGTTGCAGCAGATTTGGGCTCATGTGGTGGACAAGTTGGTGTTGTCTCAAGAGGAGGCTCAACGTTTTGCTAATCGTCGTCGGTGTGTTGGTGCCCGGCTTCGGGTTGGGGATCTGGTCTGGTTGTCTTCCCGTCATGTTCCTATGAAGGTTTCTTCGCCTAAGTTTAAGCCTCGGTTTATTAGTCCTTATAGGATTTCTGAGATTATTAATCCGGTGTCTTTTCGACTGGCGCTTCCGGCCTCTTTTGCTATCCATAATGTCTTCCATAGATCTTTGTTGCGGAAATATGTGGAGCCCGTTGTTCCCTCTGTTGATCCTCCGGCCCCTGTGTTGGTTGATGGGGAGTTGGAATATGTTGTTGAGAAGATTTTGGATTCCCGTTTTTCTAGGCGGAAGCTTCAGTACCTGGTCAAATGGAGGGGTTATGGCCAGGAGGATAATTCTTGGGTTTTTGCCTCTGATGTCCATGCTGCTGATTTGGTCCGTGCCTTTCATCTGGCTCGTCCTGATCGTCCTGGGGGCCCTGGTGAGGGTTCGGTGACCCCTCCTCAAGGGGGAGTACTGTTGTGAATTTTGCTCTTGGGTTCCCTCCAGTGGTTGTAGGTGGGAATGCAGTTGTCTCTGACTCGCAGTCCTGGCCAGGTGTATCGGATGATTACAATTCTGACTGGGATATTTAGGTGTGCAGGATCCTTTAGCCCTTGCCAGTTGTCAATGTTCCTTGTGAAGTGTTGGATCACTTTCTGGCTTCTCCTGCTTGCTGCCAAATTCAGCAAAGATAAGTGTTTGGTTTTTGTATCTGTAGCACACTGCTGTGTGATTGTTTCAGTTTTATTCCTGCTCTGATTGTAGGATTCACTGGAGTTGCAGATTTACGCTCCTACATCTTTTAGTTGGTGTTGTGAATTCTGTTGCAGAGCTCCCTCCTGTGGTCACAAGTGGTACTTCGGCTGATTCTCTCTGTGAGCTTCCGTTGGTGGAGGGAAGTGGTACTGTGGCTTCTGAGTTTCCTTCCTCAGGTGATGCGGTGAAGTCGTTAGGTGCTGCTCTATTTAACTCCACCTAGTGCCTTGATCCTGGCCTCCAGTCAATGTTCTAGTATTGGACCTGTTTCCTCCTGGATCGTAACTGTGGCCTGCTGCTCTGCATAGCTAAGTTCCGCTTTGCTATTTTGTTTGCTGTTTTTTTCTGTCCAGCTTGTCTATTTGTTTTTTTCTGCTTGCTGGAAGCTCTTGGACGCATAGGGTATACCTCCGTGCCGTTAGTTCGGTACGGAGGGTCTTTTTGGATATTTAGGTGTGCAGGATCCTTTAGCCCTTGCCAGTTGTCAATGTTCCTTGTGAAGTGTTGGATCACTTTCTGGCTTCTCCTGCTTGCTGCCAAATTCAGCAAAGATAAGTGTTTGGTTTTTGTATCTGTGGCACACTGCTGTGTGCTTGTTTCAGTTTTATTCCTGCTCTGATTGTAGGATTCACTGGAGTTGCAGATTTACGCTCCTACATCTTTTAGTTGGATGTAGGAAGTTTTTTTTGTATATTCTGCTGTGGATGCATTTACATAGTAACATAGTAACATAGTAACATAGTTAGTAAGGCCGAAAAAAGACATTTGTCCATCCAGTTCAGCCTATATTCCATCATAATAAATACCCAGATCTACGTCCTTCTACAGAACCTAATAATTGTATGATACAATATTGTTCTGCTCCAGGAAGACATCCAGGCCTCTCTTGAACCCCTCGACTGAGTTCGCCATCACCACCTCCTCAGGCAAGCAATTCCAGATTCTCACTGCCCTAACAGTAAAGAATCCTCTTCTATGTTGGTGGAAAAACCTTCTCTCCTCCAGACGCAAAGAATGCCCCCTTGTGCCCGTCACCTTCCTTGGTATAAACAGATCCTCAGCGAGATATTTGTATTGTCCCCTTATATACTTATACATGGTTATTAGATCGCCCCTCAGTCGTCTTTTTTCTAGACTAAATAATCCTAATTTCGCTAATCTATCTGGGTATTGTAGTTCTCCCATCCCCTTTATTAATTTTGTTGCCCTCCTTTGTACTCTCTCAAGTTCCATTATATCCTTCCTGAGCACCGGTGCCCAAAACTGGACACAGTACTCCATGTGCGGTCTAACTAGGGATTTGTACAGAGGCAGTATAATGCTCTCATCATGTGTATCCAGACCTCTTTTAATGCACCCCATGATCCTGTTTGCCTTGGCAGCTGCTGCCTGGCACTGGCTGCTCCAGGTAAGAGAAGGGTTTTGAAGGGTTTTAATACTGACCGCACAGAATTCTGTCCTATCCTGTCCTATCTAGCTAGAGTGGACTCCTGTGCTAAATCCTGTTTTTCTGCCTGTGTATGTTTTTTCCTCTCCGACTCACCGCCAATATTTGTGGGGGGCTGTCTATCCTTTGGGGATTTTCTCTGAGGCAAGATAGTATTCCTATTTCCATCTTTAGGGGTATTTAGTCCTCCGGCTGTGACGAGGTGTCTAGGTGTGTTAGGTACACTCCACGACTACTTCTAGTTGCGGTGTTAAGTTCAGGATTGCGGTCAGTATAGTGGCCATCTTCTCCAGTGAAAGTTCTCATGCAGCTCCAAGGTCACCGGATCATAACAGTACAACTGGCCAACAATGAGTTAAATGCATCTCAGAAGAAGGGAAGGAAGCTCTTGAGCCATTTTTTTTTCTCCAGTCTGTTTTGTTTTCTCTTCCCTCTTAATATCTGGGTGGCTGAGGAGCCTGGTGCAAGCATGAATGTTCAGGAATTAGCCTCTCGTGTAGACCAGCTTGCTGCTAGGGTGCAAGGTATTTCTGATTATATTGTTCAGACTCCTGCTTTAGAACCGAAGATTCCTACTCCTGATTTGTTTTCTGGTGACAGGTCTAAATTTTTGAGTTTTAAAAACAACTGTAAACTGTTTTTTGACCTGAGACCTCGATCCTCTGGTGATTCCATTCAGCAGGTAAAAATCGTAATCTCTGTTATGAACTGGTGGTTTAAGAGCAACATGGGATGAGCTCTGAAGGAGGTGGTACCTGTACTGACCACAGACCCTAAGCTCAACACAACACTAGAAGTAGCCGTGGGATGCTCCTGTCACTCCCTAGGCACCTCATCACAGCCTGAGAACTAACTACCCCTAAAGATAGAAACAGGAAAACTATCTTGCCTCAGAGAAAATCCCCAAAGGATAGATAGCCCCCCACAAGTAATGACTGTGAGTGGAGAGGGAAAAGACATACACAGAATGAAACCAGGATGTAGCACAGGAGGCCAGCCTAGCTAGATAGATAGGACAGGATAGAATACTGTGCGGTCAGTATTAAAAACTACAAAAATCCACACAGAGTTTACAAAAATCTCCACACCTGACTAAAGGTGTGGAGGGTAAATCTGCTTCCCAGAGCTTCCAGCTTAACTGAATATATCCATACTGACAAGCTGGACAAAACATAGAAAGCACAGAACGAATAAGTCCACAACCTGTGGACAGAATAGAGCAAGCAAGGACTTAACTTTGCTGAACTGGTCAGGATATCAGGGAAATCCAAGAGAGATGTGAATCCAACCAAGAACCATTGACAAGTGGCACTGCTGAAGGGAAGAGCCAGGCATAAATAGCCGAGCAGAAAGACAATCAGTGGAAGCAGCTGCAGACTGCTAAATCCAAGGAGCAGCCATACCACTTAAAACCACCGGAAGGAGCCCAAGAGCAGAACTCACAAAAGTGCCACTTACAACCACCGGAGGGAGCCCAAGAGCGGAATTCACAACAGTACCCCCCCTTGAGGAGGGGTCACCGAACCCTCACCAGAGCCCCCAGGCCGATCAGGACGAGCCAAGTGAAAAGCACGAACCAAATCGGCGGCATGGACATCGGAGGCAACAACCCAAGAATTATCCTCCTGGCCATAACCCTTCCACTTGACAAGATACTGAAGCCTCCGCCTCGAAAAACGAGAATCCAAAATTTTCTCAGCCTCAAATTCCAACTCTCCCTCAACCAACATCGGGGCAGGAGGATCAACCGAGGGAACAACGGACACCACATATCTCCGCAACAAAGATCTATGGAAAACATTATGAATGGCAAAAGAGGCTGGAAGAGCCAAACGAAAAGACACCGGATTGATAATTTCAGAAATCTTATAGGGACCAATAAACCGAGGCTTAAACTTAGGGGAAGAAACCTTCATAGGAACATGACGAGAAGACAACCAAACCAAATCCCCCACACGAAGCCGGGGACCAACACACCGACGGCGGTTAGCAAAACGTTGAGCCTTTTCCGTAGACAATGTCAAATTGTCCACCACATGAGTCCAAATCTGCTGCAGCCTGTCCACCACAGAATCCACACCAGGACAATCAGAAGGCTCAACCTGCCCCGAAGAAAAATGAGGATGAAAACCAAAATTACAAAAGGAAGGTGAAACCAAAGTAGCCGAACTAGCCCTATTATTAAGGGTAAACTCGGCCAACGGCAAGAAAGCCACCCAATCATCCTGATCAGCAGACACAAGGCATCTCAAATAGGTTTCCAAGGTCTGATCAGTTCGCTCAGTTTGGCCATTAGTCTGAGGATGAAATGCCGAAGAAAAAGACAAATCAATGCCCATCCTAGCACAAAAGGCCCGCCAAAACCTGGAGACAAACTGAGAACCTCTGTCAGACACAATATTCTCCGGAATGCCATGCAAACGAACCACATGCTGAAAAAACAATGGAACCACATCTGAGGAGGAAGGCAACTTAGGCAAAGGTACCAGATGGACCATTTTAGAGAACTGGTCACAAACAACCCAGATAACAGACATCTTCTGGGAAACAGGAAGATCCGAAATAAAATTCATGGAAATATGCCTCTAGGGCCTCTCAGGGACCGGCAAAGGCAAAAGCAACCCACTAGCGCGGGATCAGCAAGGCTTGGCCCGGGCGCAAGTCCCACAGGACTGCACAAAAGCACGCACATCGCGCGACAAGGAAGGCCACCAAAAGGACCTAGCAACCAAATCTCTGGTACCAAAAATCCCAGGATGACCAGCCAACACTGAACAATGAACCTCAGAAATTACCTTACTTGTCCATCTATCAGGAACAAACAGCTTCCCCACTGGACAGCGGTCAGGCTTATCAGCCTGAAATTCCCGATGCACCCGCCGCAAATCAGGGGAGATGAATGCCAACCGGCTCAAGGACTCCAGGAGAATCAGGCAAAAAACTCCTAGAGAGGGCATCAGCCTTAACATTCTTAGATCCCGGAAGATACGAGACCACAAAATCAAAACGGGAGAAAAATAGGGACCATCGAGCCTGTCTAGGATTCAGCCGCTTGGCCGACTCGAGGTAAATCAGATTCTTATGATCAGTCAAGACCACAACGCGGTGCTTAGCTCCCTCAAGCCAATGTTGCCACTCCTCAAACGCCCACTTCATAGCCAACAACTCCCGATTGCCGACATCATAATTGCGTTCCGCAGGCGAAAACTTTCTGGAAAAAAAAGCACACAGTTTCATCAAAGAACCATCAGAATCCCTCTGAGACAAAACGGCCCCTGCCCCAATCTCAGAAGCGTCAACCTCAACCTGAAAAGGAAGAGAAACATCCGGCTGACGCAACACAGGGGCAGAAGTAAATCGGCATTTAAGCTCCCGAAAGGCCTCAACAGCCGCAGAGCACCAATTCGTCACATCAGCGCCTTTCTTCGTCAAATCAGTAAGGGGCTTAACCACACTGGAAAAGTTGGCAATGAAACGGCGATAGAAATTAGCAAAGCCCAAAAATGTTTGAATGCTCTTCACAGATGTGGGTTGGATCCAGTCATGAAAAGCTTGGACCTTAACAGGATCCATTTCCATAGACGAGGGAGAAAAAATAAAACCCAAAAAAGAGACCTTCTGAACTCCGAATAGGCACTTAGACCCCTTCACAAATAAAGCATTATCACGAAGGATCTGGAATACCATCCTGACCTGCTTCACATGAGACTCCCAATCATCGGAAAAAATCAAAATATCATCCAAATATACAACCATGAATTTATCAAGATAATTGCGGAAAATATCATGCATGAAAGATTGGAACACAGATGGAGCATTAGAGAGCCCGAATGGCATCACGAGGTATTCAAAATGGCCTTTGGGCGTATTAAATGCAGTTTTCCATTCATCACCCTGTTTAATACGAACAAGATTATATGCCCCTCGGAGGTCAATCTTAGTAAACCAACTAGCCCCCTTAATCTGAGCAAACAAATCAGAAAGCAAAGGCAAGGGGTATTGGAATTTGACCGTGATCTTATTAAGAAGACGATAATCTATACAAGGTCTCAAGGAGCCATCCTTCTTAGCAACAAAAAAGAAACCCGCTTCCAATGGTGACGAAGACGGACGAATATGCCCCTTCTCCAAAGATTCCTTAACATAGCTCCGCATGGCGGCATGCTCTGGCACAGACAGATTGAAAAGTCGGCCCTTAGGGAACTTACAACCTGGAATCAAGTTAATAGCACAATCACAGTCCCTATGTGGAGGAAGGGAACTGGACTTGGGCTCATCAAATACATCCTGGAAATCCAACAAAAACTCAGGGACCTCAGAAGAGGGGAAGAGGAAATTGACATCAAAGGAACATCACTATGTACCCCTTGACAACCCCAACTAGTCACAGACATAGTTTTCCAATCCAGCACCGGATTATGTTCCTGTAACCATGGAAAACCCAGTACAACAACATCATGCAGGTTATGCAACACCAGAAAACGGCAATCTTCCTGATGTGCTGGAGCCATGTACATGGTCATCTGCGTCCAGTACTGAGCTTTATCCTTGGCCAATGGTGTAGCATCAATGCCCCTCAAAGGAATAGGGCTCTGTAAAGGCTGCAAGGAAAAACCACAGCGCCTGGCAAATTCTAAGTCCATTAAGTTCAGGGCAGCGCCTGAATCCACAAATGCCATGACAGAAAAGGACGACAATGAGAAAATCAGGGTCACAGATAAAAGAAATTTAGGCTGTACAGTACTGATGGTAACAGACCTAGCGACCCTCCTAGTACGCTTAGGGCAATCAGAAATAACATGAGCAGAATCACCACAGTCTATTCTGACGTCTGAATTCCTGCCGTTCTGTTCTAGTCAAAATCCTATCACATTGCATAGGCTCAGGAATCTGCTCAGAGGACACTGCCATATGGTGCACAGCTTTGCGCTCGCGCAGACGCCGATCAATCTGAATGGCTAGAGACATAGATTCGCTCAAACCAGTAGGTGTAGGGAAGCCCACCATAACATCTTTAAGGGCTTCAGAAAGACCTTTTCTGAAAATAGCAGCCAGAGCATCCTCATTCCATTTAGTGAGCACAGACCATTTCCTAAATTTCTGGCAGTATAATTCTGCCGCTTCCTGACCTTGACACAGGGCCAACAGGGTTTTTTCTGCATGATCCACAGAATTAGGTTCGTCATACAATAATCTGAGCACTTGAAAAAATGCGTCTACATTCAGCAATGCCGGATCCCCTGATTCAAGGGAGAATGCCCAGTCCTGAGGGTCACCACGCAGCAAGGATATGATGATTTTAACTTGCTGAATGAGATCACCAGAAGAACGGGGTTTCAAGGCAAAAAACAATTTGCAGTTATTTTTAAAGTTCAAAAACTTGGATCTGTCCCCAAAAAAACAAATCAGGAGTAGGAATTCTAGGCTCCAAAGCCGGAGTCTGGACAACATAATCTTGGATACTCTGTACTCTTGCAGCAAGTTGATCCACACGAGAAAACAAACCCTGAACATCCATGCCAGAGCATAAATCCTGAACCACCCAGAGATCAAGAGGAAAAAAAAGACAAAACAGAGCACAGAAAAAAAAATTGCTCAGAATTTTTTTTTCCTTCTTTTGAGATGCATTTAATTCATTTTTGGCCACTTGTACCATTATGAACTGGTGGTTTAGGAGCAACATGGGACGAGTTCTGAAGGAGGTGGTACCTGTACTGACCGCAGTCCCTAAGCTCAACACAACACTAGAAGTAGCCGTGGGATGCTCCTGTCACTCCCTAGGCACCTCGTCACAGCCTGAGAACTAACTACCCCTGAAGATAGAAACAGGAAAACTATCTTGCCTCAGAGAAAATCCCCAAAGGATAGATAGTCCCCCACAAGTAATGACTGTGAGTGGAGAGGGAAAAGACATACACAGAATGAAACCAGGATGTAGCACAGGAGGCCAGTCTAGCTAGATAGATAGGACAGGATAGAATACTGTGCGGTCAGTATTAAAAACTACAAAAATCCACACAGAGTTTACAAAAATCTCCACTATCTCTGACTAAAGGTGTGGAGGGTAAATCTGCTTCCCATAGCTTCCAGCTTAACTGAATATATCCATACTGACAAGCTGGACAAAATATAGAAAGCACAGAACGAATAAGTCCACAACCTGTGGACAGAAAAGAGCAAGCAAGGACTTAACTTTGCTGAACTGGTCAGGATATCAGGGAAATCCAAGAGAGATGTGAATCCAACCAAGAACCATTGACAAGTGGCACTGCTGAAGGGAAGAGCCAGGCATAAATAGCCGAGCAGAAAGACAATCAGTGGAAGCAGCTGCAGACTGCTAAATCCAAGGAGCAGCCATACCACTTAAAACCACCGGAGGGAGCCCAAGAGCAGAACTCACAAAAGTGCCACTTACAACCACCGGAGGGAGCCCAAGAGCGGAATTCACAACAAATCTCCCTGCTGCGTGGCGACCCGCAGGATTGGTCGTTTTCCCTGGAATCTGGGGATTCGGCTTTGCTTAATATTGACTCCTTTTTTCAGGCTTTAGGACTATTATATGATGAACCTAATTCTGTGGATCAAGCTGAGAAGACCTTGTTGGCCCTGTCTCATGGTCAAGAGGCGGCAGAATTGTATTCTCAGAAATTTAGAAAATGGTCTGTGTTGACTAAATGGAGTAATGATGCTTTGGCGGCAATTTTCAGAAGGGGGCTTTCTGAATCCGTTAAAGATGTTATGGTGGGGTTTGCCACGCCTTCCGGTCTGAGTGATTCTATGTCTCTGGCCATTCAGATTGACCGACGCCTGCGGGAGCGCAGAACTGTGCGCGCTGTGGCGTTATCCTCAGAGAAAATTCCTGAGCCAATGCAGTGTGATAAGATTCTGTCTAGAACGGAACGACAAGGTTTCAGACGTCAGAATAGGTTGTGTTTTTATTGTGGCGACGCTTCTCATGTCATTTCTGTCTGCCCTAAGCGGACAAAGAGGATCGCCAGTTCAATTACCATCAGTACTGTACAACCTAAATTTCTGTTATCTGTGTCCTTGATCTGCTCATTATCATCATTTTCTGTCATGGCGTTTTTGGATTCAGGCGCTGCCTTGAATTTAATGGATTTTGAGTTTGCCAAGCGTTGTGGTTTTCCCTTGCAGCCTTTGCAGAACCCTATTCCTTTAAGGGGCATTGATGCTACACCCTTGGCTAAAAATAAACCCCAGTTTTGGACACAGGTGACCATGCGCATGGCGCCAGCCCATCAGGAAGATTGTCGATTTCTGGTGTTGCATAACTTGCATGATGTTATCGTGCTGGGTTTTCCATGGTTGCAGGTACATAATCCTGTGTTGGACTGGAAGTCCATGTCTGTGACTAGTTGGGGTTGTCAGGGGGTTCATAATGATGTACCTTTGATGTCAATCTCCTCTTCTTCACCTTCTGAAATTCCAGAGTTTTTGTCTGATTTTCAGGATGTATTCGATGAGCCCAAGTCCAGTTTCCTTCCACCGCACAGGGACTGCGATTGTGCTATTGACTTGATTCCAGGCTGTAAGTTTCCTAAGGGTCGACTTTATGCCCAGCAGACAGTATCACGCAAACAGTATCACACAGGATAGGATTAGATACACGGATCAGCAATCAGTATCACACAGGAGAGGATTAGATACACGACTCAGCACACAGTATCACACAGGAGAGGATTAGATACACGACTCATCAGACAGTATCACACAGGAGAGGATTAGATACACGGCTCAACAGTCAGTATCACACAGGAGACGATTAGATACACAGTCCAGCAGCCTGAATCACACAGAATTGGATTAAATACACAGCTCAGCAAACAGTATCACACAGGATAGGATTAGATACATGGCTCTGCACACAGTATCACACAGGAGAGGATTAGATTCAGGGCTCAGGAGACAGTATCACACAGGATAGGATTAGATACACAGTTCAGCAGACAGTATCACACAGGATAGGATTAGAGACATGGCTCAGCAGAGTGTATCACACATGATAGGATTAGATACACGGCTCAGCAGACAGTATCACACATGATAGGATTAGATACATGACTCAGCAGACAGTAAGGGTATGTGCACATGTTGCGGATTTTGCTGCGGATCCGCAGCGTTTCTGCAGCTGCGGATCCGCAGCAATTTTCCATGAGTTTACAGTACAATGTAAACCTATGGGAAACCAAAAACGCTGTGTCCATGCTGCGGAAAAAAACGCACGGAAACGCAGCATTTTATTTTCCGCAGCATGTCAATTCTTTGTGCAGAATCCGCAGCGTTTTTACATCTGCTCCAATAGAAAACTGCAGATGTAAATCCGCAGCAGAATCCGCAATAGAAAACACGATATATCCGCAGGAAAAATCCGCAGTGGACTATTCTACGTGTACACATAGCCTAATGTACAGGAAAAGATTAGATACACGGCTCAACAGACAGTGTCACACAGGATAGGATTAGATACACAGCTCAGCAGTCAGTATCACACAGGATAGGATTAGATACACAGTTCAGGAGACAGTATCACACAGGATAGAATTAGGTACACAGCTCAGCAGAGAGTAACACACAGGACAGGATTAGATACACGGCTCAGCAGACAGTATCACACAGGAAAGGATTAGATACACGGCTCAGCAGACAGTGTCACACAGGATAGGATTAGATACACAGCTCAGCAGTCAGTATCACACAGGATAGGATTAGATACACAGTTCAGGAGACAGTATCACACAGGATAGAATTAGGTACACAGCTCAGCAGAGAGTAACACACAGGACAGGATTAGATACACGGCTCAGCAGACAGTATCACACAGGATAGGATTAGAAACAGCTCAGCAGACAGTAAGGCTATGTGCACACGTTCAGGTCTTTTTGCATTTTTTCGTGGTAAAAACGCTATAAAAACTCATTAAAAATGCATACATTATGCATCCTATCATTTAGAATGCATTTTGCATGTTTTGTGCACATGATGTTTTTTTCCGCCAAAAAAACGCATCGCGGTAAAAAAAAGCAGCATTTTCATTAATTTTGCGGATTTTCTGCGTTTTTCCCGCTATTCTATGCATTTGGGAAAAAAACGCACAAAAAACGCACCAAAAACGCGTCAAAAACGCGTCAAAAGCGCGAAAAAAACGCATGCGGATTTCTGCCAGAAATGTCCGGTTTTTGTCAGGAAAATTTCTGCAAGAAATCCTGACGTGTGCACATACCCTAACACACAGGATAGGATTAGCTACACAGCTCAGCAGACAGTATCACACAGGACAGAATTAGGCCGGGATCACACTGATAACAAATGTATACCATTATTCTATCTGGTCAGGAAGGTGGAAACAGGCTTGGGTATGAAGGGGTTAATTAACTGATTAACATTTGGCCATACATTAGTACAAGTGTAAAAAATAAAACAAGACTGAGAATCCTGCTTCTTGCTTCTACTTTATCAGGTCAATGGGTGATCTGTACAGTAATGCAGCATACAGATATATAGCAAAGCTATAAACAAGCTCAGGAAGCTTCCAAGACCAAGGGTGGAAAAACATCAGTATACATCAACCCCTCTTGACCTCATTATCACAGTGTTGCACTTCTCCTTTTCCA
The DNA here is from genome assembly GCF_032444005.1 of Ranitomeya imitator. Lineage (NCBI taxonomy): Eukaryota > Metazoa > Chordata > Amphibia > Anura > Dendrobatidae > Ranitomeya > Ranitomeya imitator. The sequence continues at coordinate 328,675,814 of NC_091285.1, read as the reverse complement.
GCATGTTCTTATGATCTTCAGTGAGTGACCGCTTCTTATTGACAGACAAATATTGAAAACTTGATTTCCTCTCTCTAACGACCTAAGGTCAGTGCATTGACTGCTATTTCTATGTAACACTACAGAGCAAGGCAGCAATGGTATTGTTTATAATTGGTAACCTGATAGGAAGATTTTTTTTCTACTGTAGTTGTTCACAAATTATTTTTATTTAAGACAATATTATCTGTATGCTGAGCTCCTTTTTATAAATGTATTGGATGGTATGTTGCCTTTCTGATATATGAATGCATAATCTCAGTTTGCTTGTTTGACACTTTTTTTTTACATTTTAAAGTAAGTAGAATGATCCTGTCATTCTCATGCAAGTGTTAACTTTCTGACATTAGATTATGCTTGTCTTTTCAGTTTAAAATTACTTTTTATCCTTAACCTTTCCTTTTAATGAATAAGTCCTTGGGGCCAAGCAGGGAACACGGAATGGCAGCAGAATGGCAGTAAATCATTTAGAAAAAAAAGGAAACGAAGCCAAAATATAAGGTAAAGTTTTAATATTGGAACCTTCTAAATAATGTAGACATACTTGGCTGTAATTCTTTTAGACTGACACTTACGTACTTTACTGTTACAGAAAAGCAAAAATGATTCTGCTCATTTTGTCCTTTGCTAACCTGATTAAACAACTTTAATGAAGATGAGCATGGAATCCAGTCTGCAGAAAGATTCAATTCTTTAGGACCAGTGCACCACAAATGCTTTTATATAATATACTGTACGTAGCTTAACAAACAGATCAGGTACTCATCCTCCCCGGGTCTAGTGCTGGTTCTCTACCGCTGCTTCGGTCTCAGTGTATTGGCTGCAGCGGTGATGTTACATTGACAGATAACATCATCACTGCAGCCAAAACACACAAGAGGAAAACCCTTTTAAAGGTCTTAAATAGTTCCACTATTTTTGAAAAAAAAATATCTCTAGTGACTGCCCTTATAATGCTACAAAAAAGTAACGGAACTTCATACAAATCATTAGATCATAAATGTCAAAAATATTATAATAGACAGAGACCTCATTTACAAAGAATATACAGTTAGTTACCAACTTTATTATAAATATGTAGCCAAATTTCTGCACCTACAGATCATCAACATAAATTCAATGATATATATTTGTGAGTCGTAATATAAATCAAATTTCTGCTAATTTTTCTGCAAAGTCAAAAGTTTACATACACTAAGATGACTAAGCCTTTAATCAATTCTGGACTGCCCACAAGATGATGTCATGTGTTTGATAGCTTCTGGTAGGCTTTTTGGCAACATCTGAGTTAATTACAGACACTCCGGCAGATGTGGCAATACTGAAGCAACATCTCAAGACATCAGCCAGGGAATTAAAGCTTGGGTGGAAATTGATCATCCAAATGGACAATAACCAGAAGCATACTGCCAAAATGGTAACATAGTGGCTTAAGGATAACAAAATCAATGTGTTGGAGTGGCCATCACAAAGCCCTGATCCCATTGAAAATTTATGGGCAAAGCTGAGAAGGCAGGTGCAAGCAAGGCGACCTACAAACCTGGATCAATTACACAAGTTTTGTCAGGAGGAATGGGCCCAAATTCCAACCAACATTTGTGAGAAGCTTGCAGATGGATGTGCCAAACATTTGATCCAAGTCATTCAGTTTAAAGGCAATGGTACCAAATACTAATGAAATGTATGTAAGCTGTTGACTTTGCAGTAAGCAATAAAAATGTCTTATAATAATAATAATATAATAATAATTTTTATTTATATAGCGCCAACATATTCCGCAGCGCTTTACAAATTATAGAGGGGACTTGTACAGACAATAGACATTACAGCATAACAGAAATACAGTTCAAAACAGATACCAGGAGGAGTGAGGGCCCTGCTCGCAAGCTTACAAACTATGGGGAAAAGGGGAGACACGAGAGGTGGATGGTAACAATTGCTTTAGTTATTCGGACCAGCTATAGTGTAAGGCTCAGGTGTTCATGTAAAGCTGCATGAACCAGTTACCTGCCTAAGTATGTAGCAGTACAGACACAGAGGGCTAATACTGCATAAAGTGTATGAGAACATGATGCGAGGAACCTTTTTTTTTTTTTTTATTACAAATAGGCCACACAGGGATCGTTAGGTTAATGCATTGAGGCGGTAGGCCAGTCTGAACAAATGAGTTTTTAGGGCACGCTTAAAACTGTGGGGATTGGGGATTAATCGTATTAACCTAGGTAGTGCATTCCAAAGAATCGGCGCAGCACGTGTAAAGTCTTGGAGACGGGAGTGGGAGGTTCTGATTATTGAGGATGCTAACCTGAGGTCATTAGCGGAGCGGAGGGCACGGGTAGGGTGGTAGACTGATACCAGGGAGGAGATGTAGGGTGGTGCTGAGCCATGGAGTGCTTTGTGGATGAGGGTAGTAGTTTTGTACTGGATTCTGGAGTGGATGGGTAGCCAGTGTAATGACTGGCACAGGGTAGAGGCATCGGTGTAACGGTTGGTGAGGAATATGATCCTGGCTGCAGCATTCAGGACAGATTGGAGCGGGGAGAGTTTTGCAAGAGGGAGACCGATTAGTAGAGAGTTACAATAGTCCAGACGAGAATGAATAAGTGAAACAGTAAGAGTTTTTGCAGAGTCGAAAGTAAGAAAAGGGCGAATTCTAGAAATGTTTTTGAGATGCAGGTAAGAAGAGCGAGCCAGTGATCGGATGTAGGGGGTGAATGAAAGGTCAGAATCAAGGATGACCCCAAGGCAGCGGGCATGTTGCTTTGGAGTAATGGTGGAACCGCACACGGAGATGGCAATGTCAGGCAAAGGTAGGTTAGTAGAGGGAGAGAACACGAGGAGTTCAGTTTTTGACAGGTTTAGTTTCAGATAGAGGGAGGACATGATGTTAGAGACAGCGGTAAGACAATCACTGGTGTTTTCTAAAAAGGTCGGTGTGATATCGGGAGCAGAAGTGTATAATTGGGTGTCGTCAGCATAGAGATGGTACTGGAAACCAAATCTACTGATTGTTTGTCCAATAGGGGCAGTATACAACGAGAAGAGTAGGGGGCCTAGGACTGATCCTTGAGGAACCCCAACAGTAAGGGGAAGGTGAGAGGAGGAGGAACCAGCAAAACATACAGTGAAGGATCGGTCAGAGAGATAGGAGGAGAACCAGGAGAGAACGGTGTCCTTGAGGCCGATGGAGCGGAGCATAGTGAGGAGGAGCTGATGATCCACAGTGTCGAATGCTGCAGAGAGATCCAAGAGAATTAGCATGGAGTAGTGACCATTAGATGTAGCTGTTAGTAGGTCATTAGAGACTTTAATGAGGGCAGTTTCAGTAGAGTGTAAAGAGCGGAAGCCAGATTGAAGAGGGTCGAGAAGAGAGTTATCTGAGAGATAGCGGGTAAGACGGGAGTGGACCAGGCGTTCGAGGAGTTTAGAGATAAAGGGAAGATTAGAGACAGGTCTATAATTAGCGGCACAGTTTTGGTCGAGGGATGGTTTTTTAAGTCTTAAACATTATTCTGACATTTGGCAAATATTAATAATTATGATAATCCTAATTGGCCTAAAATAGGAAAGGCTTATTCTGATTTCATGTCAGATATTGATAAAAAGGATGCATATGTGTCTTTTATATAGTGTATGTAAACTTCTGGTTTCAACTGTATAAAGACCATATGTGTCCAGCCAATCGTAATCACTAGTGATGAGGAGTATTGAGCGATACCTTCCGATATCGGGAAATATCGGATCAGATTGGATCGGACCGATACCCAAAAAATATCACCGATACCGGAAACCAATGCAAGTCAATTGGACACAAATATGAATGAAAATAAGCCCTTTCTTTCCTTTGCACATCGAGTTCCGGAGGGGAAAAGAGTGTGGGAGGTGCGTGGGCAGAGACTGCGTGTCTGTGTGTGTAGGCGGGGTCTGTACGGGACCGTGGGGGGTCTGTGCGGGCCTGCTGGGGGTCTATATGGGCTGCTGGGGGTCTATGCGGGCCTGCCGGGGTCTGTACGGGCCTCTCGGGGGTCTGTGCGGGCTGCTGGGGGTCTGTGCGGGCTGCGGGAGGTCTGTGCGGGCCTGCTGGGGGTCTGTGCGGGCTGCCGGGGGTCTCTGCGAGCTGCCAGGGGTCTGTGCGGGCTGCCGGGTGTCTGTGCGGGCCTCTCAGGGGTTGTGTGTGTGTGCAGGCATCGTCCGATGGGACTACAAGTCCTATCGGGCTGCCCGACTGGAAAAGTAGTGGCAGCTGAGAACCAGATACCTTTGGGAAAGCCAACACCATCAGTTTTTTAAAACTGTCCATCTCCACCAGCCAGAATGGCAGCATTTCAAAGGCCATGCATTTTTAAATGCTGTAATTCAGGACCAGGGCTTGTGGGTGGTTAGTAGAGTTAAGCGAATATGTTTTGAATTGGTCGCCAAATCTGAAATTGCCATATTCGGGCCATATTGGTACCCTATTTATGCCGAATTTATGTGCGCTGATCGCTTCCAAACATATACGTTCATTTCTTTTCCCATTAATGCCAACGATGTTTTCAGCGAATATTGGAAAAACAATATTCACCGTCAATCATAATTGGAATCAAATTTTTAAAAATTCCCTCATCTCTTTGCGGGGAGGCAGATGGCACTGTTGATTGAGAGCCAGAGGAAGAAGAAGCAGCTGAAACCTCAGGAGAAGAGAGAGCAGGGGGAGCCTCAGATCTTCCTTGGTTTTTCAGAACCCTGTGTTACCCCACTTGAGACATTCTTGCAACTGGATGTGCAGCCATTTAAAACCACTCTTTGGGTCCAGTCACTAAGCCAGTTATGAATCCACCTAACAGTTTCTTTGTTCATTCCATACTTAAAGAAACAGAGAGGCAAACAAGACGAAAGAGACGACCATACAGTCCATCAATGTAAAAATATGAAAAATCTTTATTTAGACAATAAATAGAACAGGTAAGAGAAAGGTGTACCACAAAATGTGCCACCACTAAGTAAAACTAGAACTGCAACAGAAGTTCACAGAACCAGGGAACCGCCTATCACAACAATCACATTAGGATAGTGGTACATTTACCCCTCCCCATAACACACACTAGTCATGGGGAGAAATCTATAAAGAGTGTGAAGATATTTGTCCATAAAAAGATACAGCTCAGTAGTAAAAGCAATGTTGTCAAATTAGCAGACCAAAAGCAATGCGATTTTAAATAGAGTACCACCCACTAAGGGACATATTGATAGCTGACGGGATAAACATTACCTTAAAGTCGGTGCAGATATGGGGGTTCCCGAGGTCCGCGCACTCACCCCGATGCACATTTCGGACACTCTCCTTCTTCAGGGGTCATGACACAGAGTGACAACAGTCGGTTAAAGTATCATTGGACACTTGAAGTAGAAGATATAACCCCAGAAGTGCGTGCTGGTAACCATGCCGACACATACATACATAATGCGCAAGAAATAAAGAAGTAAATAAGTGGTGGAATCAATCCACCCTCTACCGACACATGCACCGCTCCCCACACATGAAAAGAAATACATGGGCCCCATGCAATCTGATACCAGGCAGGCAGCGGTCAGCAGTGTCAGAAAGAGGGTGGAGTCGCCGCCGCGCATGCGCAGTAAGCCGATGATGGAACAAACTCCATTATCAATGAGGGCAAGGAAGACTGGTAACTATGACAGGCTAGAAAACCTTATGGCACCATATCCTAGCCTGAAGGAACTCACTATATATATATATATATATATATATATATATATATATATATATATATATATATATATATACAGTGGGGCAAAAAAGTATTTAGTCAGTCAGCAATAGTGCAAGTTCCACCACTTAAAAAGATGAGAGGCGTCTGTAATTTACATCATAGGTAGACCTCAACTATGGGAGACAAACTGAGAAAAAAAAATCCAGAAAATCACATTGTCTGTTTTTTTATCATTTTATTTGCATATTATGGTGGAAAATAAGTATTTGGTCAGAAACAAAATTTCATCTCAATACTTTGTAATATATCCTTTGTTGGCAATGACAGAGGTCAAACGTTTTCTGTAAGTCTTCACAAGGTTGCCACACACTGTTGTTGGTATGTTGGCCCATTCCTCCATGCAGATCTCCTCTAGAGCAGTGATGTTTTTGGCTTTTTGCTTGGCAACATGGACTTTCAACTCCCTCCAAAGGTTTTCTATAGGGTTGAGATCTGGAGACTGGCTAGGCCACTCCAGGACCTTGAAATGCTTCTTACGAAGCCACTCCTTCGTTGCCCTGGCGGTGTGCTTTGGATCATTGTCATGTTGAAAGACCCAGCCACGTTTCATCTTCAATGCCCTTGCTGATGGAAGGAGGTTTGCACTCAAAATCTCACGATACATGGCCCCATTCATTCTTTCATGTACCCGGATCAGTCGTCCTGGCCCCTTTGCAGAGAAACAGCCCCAAAGCATGATGTTTCCACCACCATGCTTTACAGTAGGTATGGTGTTTGATGGATGCAACTCAGTATTCTTTTTCCTCCAAACACGACAAGTTGTGTTTCTACCAAACAGTTCCAGTTTGGTTTCATCAGACCATAGGACATTCTCCCAAAACTCCTCTGAATCATCCAAATGCTCTCTAGCAAACTTCAGACGGGCCCGGACATGTACTGGCTTAAGCAGTGGGACACGTCTGGCACTGCAGGATCTGAGTCCATGGTGGCGTAGTGTGTTACTTATGGTAGGCCTTGTTACATTGGTCCCAGCTCTCTGCAGTTCATTCACTAGGTCCCCCCGCGTGGTTCTGGGATTTTTGCTCACCGTTCTTGTGATCATTCTGACCCCACGGGGTGGGATTTTGCGTGGAGCCCCAGATCGAGGGAGATTATCAGTGGTCTTGTATGTCTTCCATTTTCTAATTATTGCTCCCACTGTTGATTTCTTCACTCCAAGCTGGTTAGCTATTGCAGATTCAGTCTTCCCAGCCTGGTGCAGGGCTACAATTTTGTTTCTGGTGTCCTTTGACAGCTCTTTGGTCTTCACCATAGTGGAGTTTGGAGTCAGACTGTTTGAGGGTGTGCACAGGTGTCTTTTTATACTGATAACAAGTTTAAACAGGTGCCATTACTACAGGTAATGAGTGGAGGAAAGAGGAGACCCTTAAAGAAGAAGTTACAGGTCTGTGAGAGCCAGAAATCTTGGTTGTTTGTTTCTGACCAAATACTTATTTTCCACCATAATATGCAAATAAAATGTTAAAAAAACAGACAATGTGATTTTCTGGATTTTTTTTTCTCAGTTTGTCTCCCATAGTTGAGGTCTACCTATGAAGTAAATTACAGACGCCTCTCATCTTTTTAAGTGGTGGAACTTGCACTATTGCTGACTGACTAAATACTTTTTTGCCCCACTGTATATATATATATATATAGAAAAGAAGCAAAAGCAATTGCAAAATTCAATATATAGTGGCAGAAACACCGAGATATCACAGACATGACCTAAATATAACATATAAGCACAAATATATAACAGGACCAGAAGACACAATACAGATACAAATGAACATAATTCTGGATATAAATATGGACAATTCCAAAGTAGCAAGAGACAGGCATCAATAAATATTCATTGAGTCCATAGTATCTACACATAATCAACTGTCCTGTTTACTTATATCTGTAATATATAGTATATAGAAGCCCAAATGGTTTGATAGAAGAAAGGAGGGCAAGGGAAGACGTCATATCCCAAAGGTACCATCATTAATCCGCTTGATTGTAAGGATGTTGAAAAATTAGCCCTCATGTTAGGTGAGATTTTTCTGGCCAATCCACAAAAAATACAAAAATACAAAACGTATGAAGTGACAAAAATGAATCTAAAAGGTAATAAAAAGAATTAAAATCAGTTGACAGAAATACAGTGGGAAGCACAATGATGGAAAACATGCAGCAGGAGGCAATCACAGACATGGGACGAAGCTAAGATTTTTGTTGAGACCACGTGGGTGGACTGTGTCAATCGTCCAAATCCATCGTGACTCAAGTTGGGCCAATCTTTGAGATATCTTACCACCCCGGATATCAGTATTGATGGCATCAATACCTTTTACCCCATAGACCCTTACTATCACAATTGTGATAAAGCTTAAAGTGACTCAGTATCGTTTTAAGCAAGGTTATGTCATCCTGATCAATTGCTGCCTGTATGCCCAAGACGTGCTCCCTGACCCGGACTTAAAGTTGGCATGTGGTTAGTCCAACGTAGATCAGGGAGCAAGGACATACCGCAAAATAGATTACATTTTTTGCAGTACAGGTACCGTATTTTCCGGCATATAAGACAACTTTTTGACCCCTAAAAATTGTCCCAATAGTCGGGGGTCGTCTTATGGGCCTGGTATGGCGTGTTCAGGGAGCGATCCTGGATGTTGGCGTGTGGTTCCCAGGGTTTGGAGGAGAGGAGACTCTCCTTCAGGCCCTGGGATCCATATTCATGTAAAAAATAAAGAATAAAAATAAAAAACATGGATATACTCACCCTCGGACGGCCCCTGGCTCACAGCGCTGCTAGCGCCTGCCTCCGTTCCTAAGAATGGAGAGAGTGAAGGACCTTCGATGACGTCACGGTCTGGTGACCGGTCACCTGACCGCTCATGTGACCCCCATCTTATACGGCGGGCATATCCCAAATTCCATATTTTATATGGAAAAGTTGGGGGTCGTCTTATACACCAGAAAATGCCATAATTGATCTTTGTATCTTAAAGTTTTTTCGACCAGAAGAGTCACAAAAACAGTCACTACGATCAATATAAACTAAAGCTACCTCAACATGTTCGTCCCTCACCATTCATCCAGTGGTGCTCGGGACTTTTAAATTACACAGAAAGTCCTGTCGCCTGTGTGCTCCAGAGGAAGGTGTTTCATTTGGGTATGTAACAGGCACAGAACAACCACATCTTCTCCCTGCAGTAGCTAAACCACCATCACCAGCAGCAGCACCATGTTTACGTCGACTATTTGATTCACTGCTAATTTTTATAAACCTCAAAAAAGTGCACAGTTGAGAAGAGAAAGAGCTCAACCGATTATTACACGGTTACAGTTCTATGCACCTGGCAGTTATGGCACTCTACACCAGGCTATTATGGCACTGTGCACCATGCTTTTATATCACTGTGCACCAGGCTCTTAGGGAACACTGCACCAGGCTGTTATGGCACTCTACACCAGACTGTTATATCTAAGTGCATCAGGCTGTTATGGTACTCTATACCAGGCTGTTATGGCACAGTGCATCAGGCTGTGATGGGACTCTTCATCAGGCTATTATGGCATTTGTGTATAAGGCTGTTATGGCACTGTGCATCTGGCTGTTAGGTCACGCTGCACCAGGCTGTTAGAGAACTCTGCACTAGGCTGTTATGGCCTGCTGCACCAGGCTGTAATGGCACTGTGCACCAGGCTGTTATGGCACTGTGCACCAGGCTTTTAGGGCACTCTGCACCAGGCTGTTATGACACTATGCATCAGGCTGTTAGGGCAGGCTACACTAGGCTGTTATGCCACTGTGCACCAGGCTGTTAGGGCAGGCTACACCAGGCTGTTATGGCACTCAACACCAGACTTTTAGGGTAGGCTACACCAGGCTGTTATGGCACTCTACACCAAGTTCTGAGTAAAATGGTGGCGCAACTCATGAACCAGTATTTATACAGGCCGGATCACATGTTGTGCTGGTCAAATACTTGGCAAGGCTGTGATGGCTCCGGAAGTGTCCACAGCCTAAAAGCTTGTTGACTGGCCTCGCTGCAGCTTTTCAATTAACTTAATTTGGTACTAAACCGTAACAACAAAACGAACTTCAGGGAAATAGCTCATGTTTAAAGTTAGGCAACAGATAATGGGTGTCTGATATGAACTCTGAACTTTACAGTTCGGGTTTCCTTATTCCTACTCCCAAACTGAGGACAGCATGAGATAGGGATAGATACATTGAATCTAGAGGTGGGTTACTTACTGGGCTTCTTGCTGCAGTTCTGATAATATCACTGTTTTATCTACTTCAAGTTTGATTGTCCTTTCAATTATGAGTTCTATGCAAACCTGCCAACACCACTGATTGACAGCTTTGTGCCTACACTATAAGCAGAAAGATGCCAATCAGTGGTGAATAGCGATAGGCAGAGCTCAAGAATATCAGCAACAACATAGCAGGAGCACATCCTTGAGAGAACTAGCAGAGCTGCAGCAGATAAAACTGTTTTATGAAAACAAGGAGGCAAGTAAGTAACATGCTGGTGGAATCAGGGTTTCTGCCTCTTCATTATGTTGCTCTCAAAGGAGGCAGCAAAAACTGGCTGACAGATACGCAATCCAGTGTAATATTTTTGGAGTGTCATAAAAAATAAGAACATGAGGCATGCTCACCTTTTATCACAACTATGAATCCAGCATAAGTGACTCTTGTGGTCAGCGGCAGCCCCGGAAAAGACTGCATCATCCAGATGTCCCAGGACCTCTGGAGCTTGTGATTGCCTACAGTAGTCAGCTGACTGGAACAACACTCAATAGATGTTTCTCTGGTGACCTGCCGAATCACCTGAATGTTGCAGCATGACCAGAGTGATCCCCTGAATCACTCTGGTCACCTGAATGTTGCAGCCAATCACAGGGCCCAGTGGTCCTGTGACATTCGGATGATGCAGTCATCACTTCAAAAGCCAATGACCATTGGAGCAGCCTGAGCTGGTTCTAAAGGAGTGAAAGGAAATGAGTATGCCTTAGTTTTTAATTTTATGACCAAGATTTTTTTTAAGATAGGACATCACCTTGAAGACACTGATCTACAAAGCCATCCACAACCTGTCCCCTCCCTATATTTCTGAACTAATCTCCCAATATCTTCCCTCACGTAATCTTGGATCCTCCCAAGACCTCCTACTCTCCACCACACTTATTCATTCCTCACACAACCGCCTCCAAGATTTCTCCCAAATATCCCCCATCCTCTGGAACTCCACGCCTCAACACGTCCGATTATCCACCACCCTTGGATCCTGCAGACAGAACCTGAAAACCCATCTCTTCAGGAAAGCCTACAGCCTGCAATAACCATTCTGCCGCATCACCAACCGCCGGAGTTGCCACGTCACCAACCACCAGAGCTGCCGCGTCACCAACCGCCGGAGCTGCCGCGTCACCAACCGCCCGAGCTGCCACCTCACCACCGCCAGAGCTGCCGCTCCCCTGACCTTCTGTCTCCTCCCCATTATCCCATAGAACAGTGTTTCTCAACTCCAGTCCTGAAAGACCCACCAACAGGTCAAGTTTTAAGGATTTCCTTAGAACTGCAAAGGTGATAATTTCATCGCCTGCTCAAGCAATAGTTCCATCACCTGTGTAATAGTAAGGAAATCCTGAAAACCTCACATGTTGGGGGGTCTTGAGGACCGGAGTTGAGAAACACAGCCGTAGAATGTAAGTCCGCAAGGACAGGGTCCTCTCCCCTCTGCACCAGTCTGTCATTGTAAATTTGTTTACTGTAAATGTTATCTATAACCCTGTACGTAACCCCTTTTCTCATGTACAGCACCATGGAATTAATGGCGCTATATAAATAAATAATAATAAAATAATAAGACTCCATATTTACCAAACACACAGAATAATGGTTTCTTGTTTTGCCCTCCTATATGGTTTTACATAGAATAATACAGATGTCCATTCATTAACCCCTTCCCGACCTGTGACGCCACGTAGGCGTCATGAAATCGGTGCCAATTCGACCTGTGACGTCTATGTGGCGTCATGGAGGGATTGCATCCCTGCAGATCGGGTGAAAAAGTTAACTCCAATTTCACCCGATTTGCAGGGACAGGGGGAGAGGTACTTCAGCCAAGGGGAGGTGGCTTCACACCCCCGTGGCTACGATCGCTCTGATTGGCTGTTGAAAGTGAAACTGCCAATCAGCGATTTGTAATATTGCACCTATGAAAACTGGTGAAATATTACAATCCAGTCATGGCCGATGCTGCAATATCATCGGCCATGGCTGGAAACCCTGATGTGCCCCCCCCACCACCACTGATCTTCTCCCCAGTCCTCAGTCCTGTGCTCCGCTCCCCTCCGTCATCCTGTCTGCTCCCCCGTCCCCTCCTGCCCGCTCCCCTCATGCTCCGATCCCACCCCCGTGCTCCGATCCCCCCCCATGCTCCGATCTCCCCCCCTCATACTTACCGAGCCTCCCAGTGTCCGTCAGTCTTCTCCATGAGCACCGCCATCTTCCAAAATGGCGGGCGCATGCGCAGTGCGCCCGCTGAATCTGACAGCCGGCAGATTCATTCCAGGTATATTTTGATCACTGTGATAAAACCTATCACAGTGATCAAAATTAAAAAAATAGTAAATGACCCCCCCTTTATCACCCCCATAGGTAGGGACAATAATAAAATAAAGAAAATATTTATTTTTCCACTAGGGTTAGGGTTAGAACTAGGGTTAGGGTTAGGGCTAGGGTTAGGGTTAGGGCTAGGGTTAGGGTTAGGGTATGAGCACATGGTGTGGATTTCTGTGGATCCGCAATGGATTCGTAGCAGTTTTCCATCAAGTTTACAGTCCCATGTAAACCTATGGAAAACCAAATCCGCTGTGCCCATGGTGCAGAAAATACCGTGCGGAAATGCTGCATTGTATTTTCCGCAGCATGTCAATGTTGTGCGGATTCCGCAGCGCTTTACACCTGTTCATCAATAGGAATCCGCAGGTGAAATCCGCATAAAAAAACACTGGAAATCCGCTGTAAATCTGCAGGTAAAACGCAGTGCCTTTTACCTGCGGATTTTTCAAAAATCATGTGGATCTCACACGAATCCGCAACATGGGCACATAGCCTTAGGGTTAGGGTTGGAATTAGAGTTAGGGTTGGAATTAGGGCTAGGGTTGGAAATAGGGTTAAGATTAGGCTTGTGGTTAGCATTATGGATAGGGTTAGGGGTGTGTTGGGGTTAAAGTTGTGGTTAGGGTTGGGATTAGGGTTAGGGTTGGGATTAGGGTTAGGATTAGGGTTAGGGTTGGGATTGGGGTTAAGGGTGTGTTGGGGTTAGGGTTGTGGTTAGGGGTGTGTTGGGGTTAGGGTTGTGATTAGGGTTATGGCTACAGTTTGGATAAGGGTTAGGGGTGTGTTGGAGTTAGTGTTGAAGTTAGAATTGAGGGGTTTCCACTGTTTAGGCACATCAGGGGTCTCCAAACGCAACATGGCGCCACCATTGATTCCAGCCAATCTTGCATTCAAAAAGTCAAATGGTGCTCCCTCCCTTCTGAGCCCTGACGTGCGCCCGAACAGTGGTTTACCCCCACATATGGGGTACCAGCGTACTCAGAACAAACTGGGCAACAACTATTGGGGTCCAATTTCTCCTGTTACCCTTGCAAAAATAAAAAATTGCTTGCCAAATCATAATTTTTGAGGAAAGAAAAATTATTTTTTATTTTCACGGCTCTGCGTTATAAACTTCTGTGAAGCATTTGGGGGTTGAAAGTGCTCACTACACATCTAGATATGTTACTTGGGGGGTCTAGTTTCCAAAATGGGGTCACTTGTGCGGGTTTCTACTGTTTAGGCACATCAGGGGCTCTGCAAATGCAACGTGACGCCGGCAGACAATTCCATCAAAGTCTTCATTTCAAAACGTCACTACTTCCCTTCCGAGCCCCAACGTGTGTCCAATCAGTGGTTTACACCCACATTTGGGGTATCAGCATACTCAGGACAAACTGGGCAACAAATATTGGGGTCCAATTTCTCCTGTCACCCTTGTGAAAATAAAAAATTGCTTGCTAAAACATAATTTTTGAGGAAAGAAAAATTATTTTTTATTTTCACGGCTCTGCGTTGTAAACTTCTGTGAAGCACTTGGGGGTTGAAACTGCTCACCACACATCTAGATTAGTTCCATGGGAGGTCTAGTTTCCAAAATGGGGTCACATGTGGGGGAGCTCCACTGTTTAGGCACACAGGGGCTCTCCAAACGCGACATGGTGTCCGCTAACGATTGGAGCTAATTTTTCATTCAAAAAGTCAAATGTCGCTCTTTCCCTTCCGAGCCCTGCCGCGTGCCCAAACAGTGGTTTACCTCCACATGTGAGGTATCAGTGTACTCAGGGGAAATTGCTGAATAAATTTTAGGATCCATTTTTTCCTGTTGCACATGTGGAAATGAACAAATTGAGGCTAAATGAATTTTTTTGTGAAAAAAAAGTACTTTTTCATTTTTTCGGATCAATTTGTGAAGCACCTGGGGGTTCAAAGTGCTCACTATGCATCTAGATAAGTTCCCTGGGGGGTCTAGTTTCAAAAATGGGGTCACATATGGGGGAGCTCCAATGTTTAGGCACACAGGGGCTCTCCAAACGCGACATGGTGTCCGCTAACAATTGGAGCTAATTTTTAATTCAAAAGTCAAATGGCGCTCCTTCCCTTCCGAGCCTTGCCGTGTGCACAAACAGTGGTTTGTGACCACATATGAGGTATCAGTGTACTCAGGAGAAATTGCCCAACACATTTTAGGATCCATTTTATCCTGTTGCCCATGTGAAAATGAAAAAATTGAGGCTAAAATAAATTATTTGTGACAAAAGTACTTTTTCATTTTTACGGATCAATTTGTGAAGCACCTGGGGGTTCAAAGTGCTCACTATGCATCTAGATAAGCTCCTTGGGGGGGTCTAGTTTCCAAAATGGGGTCACTTGTGGGGGAGCTCCAATGTTTAGGCACACAGGGGCTCTCCAAATGCGATATGGTGTCCGCTAAAGATTGGAGCCAATTTTTCATTGAAAAAGTCAAATGGCGCTCCTTCCATTCAGAGCCCTGTTGTGCGCCCAGACAGTGGTTCCCCCCCACATATAAGGTATCGTCGTACTCAGGACAAATTGTACAATAACGTTTTGGGGTCCAGTTTCTCTTTTTATCCTTGGGAAAATAAAAAAATTGTTGCTAAAACATCATTTCTGTGACTAAAAAGTTAAATGTTCATTTTTTCCTTCCATGTTGCTTCTGCTGCTGTGAAGGACCTGAAGGGTTAATAAACTTCTTGAATGTAGTTTTGAGTACCTTGAGGGGTGCAGTTTTTTAGATTGGTGTCACTTTTAGGTATTTTCAGCCATACAGACCCCTCAAACTGGCTTCAAATGTGAGGTGGTCCCTAAAAAATGGTTTTGTAAATTTCGTTGTAAAAATCAGAAATCGCTGGTCAAATTTGAACTCTTATAACTTCCTAGCAAAAAAAAAATTTGTTTCCAAAATTGTGCTGATGTAAAGATGACATGTGGGAAATGTTATTTATTAACTATTTTATGTCACATAACTCTCTGGTTTAACAGAATAAAAATTCAAAATTTGAAAATTGCAAAATTTTCAAAATTTTAGCCAAATTTCCATTTTTTTTCACAAATAAAAGCAAAAATTATTGACCTAAATTTACCACTAACATGAAGCCCAATATGTCACGAAAAAACAGTCTCAGAATCGTTAGGATCCGTTGAAGCGTTCCCGAGTTATTACCTCATAAAGGGACACTGGTCAGAATTGCAAAAAACGGCCAGGTCATTAAGGTCAAAATAGGCTGGGTCATGAAGGGGTTAACAGAGATTTTTTATAGGATAATTTTCTAACAATTGAACACACAGTTTGCTAGTTTACTAAGCATTTGACATCCCAGCAATGAAGAGCATTGGAAAATTGAATCCCTATAGAGTTTGGGGATAAGCAGCTAAGAACAAGTTGTTGCTATGGAAACCCTGCAAGGAAAGGCTCTTGTTTGCTTGTGATGTAATCTTTTCAGCTGCTGAAGCTTCACACTACTGTGAAAATAGATAAACAAAAGTATTTGCCCCCATTATCTCTGGAAGCCTCTGTGATTAGCATATATGTTCTCAGAAAATGGGATGAAATGAAATCAATATAGTAAAAGAATCCCTCATCCATAAACCATCTCGCTGCTTACATACCTGTAGTGCCAGATCATTCTCCTTGTGATTCTGGAAGACTGGACATCTTTAGTGCTCATACATTTTAACCACATCAAGCAAAGCACTGGGCTCATCTTGTTGCCAGTGACTCCCAATTTACAAACTGAATTTCTTGGTGATAAAAATGCTATTTAGCCACATTTATATATAGTAGAATTGTTGCATTTTATAGTTGATTTAAATTGATTAACTAATCCTGACAGTGGTGAATGGCAAATTCTTAAGGTGGGCATACCATATTGCTAGGTGAAAGAAGTGCAACTGTCATGGGGTTACCGCAATAAAGACGAGCCAGAAGACCGCAGTGCCTGATTACTCCTACTCCTGCACCGAAAAGAAGCACTTCCTTTTCTTGATGCAGTTTCAGTGCAAATTATGCTTTCTAAACTCAAATGCTTTGCAATGAAAAAAAAAGTTTATAGAGTAACCCAACCCCTGCAGTTTTAAGCAGCATTGTGGTTGAGGAGGGTGCAGGTGGTGCAGGCAAGTTTAATAATGCCGCAAGTGCATGGGTTAATAATTTCAGAAGAAGAAGTTGTGGAAGGGATATGGTTAATGTTTCAAATAAAGCAGGCTGCACCTGGTCTACAAAATAGCCAGCCTCTACATTTTGTTAATAGCTCAGGTATAGCTGTTAAGAAGCCATGAATGTTGGCATTTCTCACATTGGATTCCACCTGTCACGTGAAATTTGAATATTGAATACTGAATATGCGCATATTCATCACTGTAATGAGCGGTACCATGTGACCACTCACACAGGACCTGCGCTGAGAGCATACTTCGCAGGAGCTGGGTGAGTATTTCTCGGCAAGCGGGCGGGCACACAGGGGATGGGAGGCGGGAGGGGACCCACAAACTTTATTTTTAACACAAAAAAACCTTGATTTTTCATTCCTTCTCTCCAGCAAACACTGCTGGGGAGGAGGAATGAATGCAGGCTTCAGCACCACACGCAGGGGGGACAGCGCTTACTGTAGCACTGTCTCTCCTGCGGGCAGTACGTGCACACGGAGGAGAGTGCACACTGTTCTCCGTGTGCACATGTGTGGGAGGTATTGCGGTACGTGCTGCCGGAGAAAAGCGGACATGTCTCCGTGTTTTGTACACGGACACACGGTCCGTGAAAACACGGAGACATGTGCATAGACCCATTCACTTGAATGGGTCTACGTGTGTCAGTATCTCGGGTACGTGAGAAAACTGTCAGTACATGTACCGGAGACCCTGACGTGTGAAAGAGGCCTAAGAAGGCTTTAAAAGTGGAGGGGAAAATAAGGTAAATTACAAAAGAAAAGATAATGTGGTTAAATCTCTTAACAATTGGCTGTAAACTTTCTGGATTCTATCTTCGGTTTTGGTCAAAATAAATTTTCTAGCCTTTGTCGGTATGTTGAAATTATTTTAGAAGTGTACCATATTTTGGCGTCAATAATTGGTTTTTATACAACAAAATGTTTAAGCAAAAATTTGCAGTACATGAACACATGAAGTTGAGTCAGAAAGATGTTGGTTTATGGATTAATTTGATGATCCCATATAGAATTAGTACAAGCTGTGAGTCAGGATATTCTAAAAGTTCATGTTCAGAAGCCAGTAGGGTATGTTATAAATAGAAGAAAGACAAAAGCATAGTCAGATAACTGTAACATCCCTGCCTTCATCAGTGCATGGCTTCCCATCTCCCACAATGTTGATACACCAACTTATTCACAACTCCGGGCCATGCAGTGAGTTCTGACTTCTGCCTGTTGCAAACCACGTGTCCCCTGGCTTCCTGACTGTATGTGGAGCGCCCCATCAGGGCAAGGGGGTACTCAGTACCGGGTCCTGCAATTCACAGTGGGATGTCACGGTGGCTGACTCGATCCATGGCCCTGGGACGTCCGTGCAAAAGGGAAAGATCTTTACAGGGGAAAAGAGTTTATGTTCGTGAAGCCACCTGTGGTATTCAATCAGGGTGACCGACGCTGCTTTAAGGGGTCCGCTGGGGTGATGTTATGGCAGCTAGATGGTATACCTTCCCACAGGTGAAGTATGTCCCCAGGGCTTCCCGATGTAGATGGTGGTATGGTGAGAGGCTCAGAGAAGGACGAGGACACAAGGTTGCGGTCTCTTTACCTTTACTGAAGACTTCAGCATCCACAGTCCAGGGCACCAGATCACAGGGCAGGCAGAGTCCGGCCGGTTTGGAGGCAAGTCCAGAGTTCCCTTGTCCAGGTGGAAATCAGTAGCCTTCCCGTGCGCTGCGGTGGTGTAGTCCCTTACTGCCTATGGCTTCACATAAGGGTCTCACAGATGTGGTGTTTCGCTCTCTCTGTCCCCCATATTGGATAAGACAAAACCCCTATGACTGATGACTTGAGCCTGTTTATAGGGTCTCTTAGATAACCCGACTCTGTAGGTGTCACCGTGCCTCCTGGGTGTAGGTGCAGACAGGTAACCTGCAATTAGCTGTCCTGCCGGTCTCTGAAATAAGGCGTAGAGGTCCTTACTCCCTCGGTGTTCCGGCTACCGGGATTTTGCGTCCTCAGAAGGCAGCCTGAGTGGGGCTGGTCCCCTTCTGGTATCCTCTCCTTTTCTTTGACTTCCTTCATGCTCACTGCAATACAATTCTGCTTTTCAATGTCTCTTTTCGGGAGCTGCAGCTCTGAGGGCATGCACAGCTCCGTTAACCTTCTGTCCTCCTCAGACTACTGTCTGGAACTAACAGAACTCCTGTCTGGAGCTCTGCCAGGAAATGACTAACTTTCCGTACAGACTACCAGTTATATATATATGGGGAGTGACCTAATAAATAGGAGCAGAAGCTCCCCCTGGTGGCCTGGAGTGTGAAATGCATTGTGATACCCGGATGCAGTTATCCTTTCTTGCCTCCAAATGTAGCATCACTCTCCCCGAGAGGAAAGCAATACCACTGTGACGACCAGGACCCTGGAGCGCCACATATGCTTAAGGTGGCGGCGTCTGCACTTCCTGATTCTTAAAGAGACAGTGTGCACATTCCTAATGTGTTCCCTGCCTATTGCCAAGAGGCACCTGGTATTTAAGGCATCTCCACCAATGGGAAGATGCCTGAGCAACATTCTCTCTGTCTGTGTCCAACTACTAAGTTGCCAGGTCCTGTCCTGTTTCTGCTCTTGTTTCTACCACCCTGGTGGCTGTATACCTAGGTCTGTAGCTGTCTAGTTTCCGCCACTCTGGGGCTGTATAACCAGGTCTCTACCTGCATCCTACCTGTCTTGTTTCCGCCAGCCTGGGGGCTGTATACCAAGGCCTGAATCATGTATCCTGAACTTTTTCTCATGTCTGACCTTGTCTGAACTAAGTCCTATACTGGACCCTGTTTGCATCCTAGTCCAGAGCCTTCCCTACCCTGCTGTGTCTATCCTTATTCCTACGCCTTTAACACACAGTATCTGACCAGCACCTATCTCTGTTCTGTTGTCTTTGCACAGCATTTGTGACCTTGGTGTACACTTGTTACTTCATTGTAAGTACTTGTGTGAATCTGGTCCTCTCTGCCTCTGCTCTTGTTCCACAATCTGTGGCTCTGCTCTTGTCCCGCATCTGTGGCTCTTCTCTCATTCCACATTTGCGGCTCTGCTCCCATTCCGCATCTACAGCTCTGCTCTCATTCTCCATCTGCAGCTCCTCATTTTTCCCGTCTGAACTGGGTCCTATCTGTTCCCGTATTCGTCTCGCACTTGCCTTTGTCCCAGTCCATCCTGAAACTGTTTTTAGCCTGAACTGGGTTCTACCTATCCCTATATACAAACGTACCTGCCTGTGTCCCAGTCCTTACCAAACCTGTTCCTACTTGCCCAGTCTGAACTAGGTCCTACCTGTCCCTGTATCTACTCGTACCTGCCTGTGTCCCAGTCTTTCCCAATCATGTTCTTGCTCGTCCAGTCTGAACTGGATCCTACCTGCCATGCAACCTGTGACCTCACCACTAGAGGCTCCAGTGAACACAAAGGTAGCTGCTTAATCATGCCCCTCCAGGGTGAATCTGGTTTGTGGCACAGTGGGGCCATAATCCTCTCTCTCACCATCCAGTCTGGGCGCAAACATTACAGTAAGGTCCCAAGGTCAGAATACCCCGAAAATAGCAGATCAGAGCAGAAGGGGTAAACAGACGGATGGTCAGAACAAGGTCCAAGGTCAGGCAACGAAAGATCAACATTCAGAACTTGAGACACAGAGGAAACAAACCAAACTAGCTGAATGTATGTCTGGCAGAGGTTTGGAAGAAACAGCTCCCTTAAGTAGCATGGCAATCACCTGCGATAATGAACACTTTGAGACAGCTGACACCTTCCAGTCTCATACTGGATAGTCAAGCTGTCAATCAACAGACTGACATGTCAGCACGCTCCTGTACCAGATAGGACAGCTGAGCATCCCAGACACACTGAGGGGTAGAGCCATGACAGTACCCCCTTTTCTAGGGGGCCACCAAACCCCCAGGCTTCCCAGGAAATTTAAGATGAAAGGCCCTAACTAACCGATCAGCTTTCACATCTCAAGCAGGGACCCAGGATCTCTCCTCTGGTTCATATCACATCCAGTGGATGAGGTATTGGAGGGAATTATGCACCCTACAAGAATCCACAACCCTCTGAACCTCATACTTCAGGCCACCGTCTACTGAAAGCGGGGGAGGCAGGGATGAGACAATGCAGAAGGGACAAACTCTTTTAATAGGGATTTATGGAAGACGTTAGGGATGCAAAGTGATGGAGGATTCTTTAATCTAAATGCCACATATTGACCTCAGGAACCAATAAACTTTGAGCACAATGTCGCCAATGGCACTTTAAATATAATGTTCCTAGATGACAACCAAACCTTATCCCCAATCTTAAAAACAGGATCCATCGAACATCTTCCATCGGCCTTCTGTTTTTGGTGAATCTGAGCAGTCCCAATATTCTTTTCAACCTCCCTACCGACATCCCCAAGTCTCTGTACGATGACCTCCACACCAGGGCATTCAGAACTAATCCTAGAAATTTCACCAAATGGGGATGAAAGCCATAATTACAGAATAATGTTGAGGTACTGGTAGATTGATTTACTCAACTGTTAAAAGCAAACTCAGCGAGAGGTAAAAATGAAGACCGGTCCTCCTGCTGAGCTGCCACAAAGCACCTTAAAATTTGTTCCAAAAATTGATTTGTCCTTTCAGTCTGACAATTTGTTTCAGGGTGGTAAGCAGATGAAAATGGCAAGTCAATCCTGAGTTTACAACAAAATGCTCTCTATAATTTAGAGACAAATTGTACTCCCCTATCAAACACAATGTTCAGAGAGATCCCGTGTAGCTGTACAATATGAGAAATGAACAACCTGGAGAGTTAGATAATCTTGACTTATGAACAAAATGAGATTGTTTGCTGAAACGATCAACTACCACTCAGATAGCAGTTTTCCCATTAGAGTCAAATCCTTCATTAAATCCATGGATAAATGAGTCCATGGTCTTTATGGAATTAGCAATGGAGCCAATTTCCCATCCGGCCAACTACAACTGACTTTAGTGCGCGCGCAGACTTCACAAGCAGATACAAAATCTTTAATATCGCTATGCATGGACAGCCACCAAAAAAGTCTAGCAATGGCTTTTAGTGCCCCCAGGATGACCATTTAAAACAGAATACTGAAATTCCTGCAACTCTCGCAACCTTAGGTGCACAGGCACAAATGATTTGGACCATGGAGATGTGGAATGAGGATTTTTCAAATCTCCTTTTCCAATTTCGAGGTTACTATAGACACCACAATGCCCAGAGGAACAATGGAGGATTGAGGTTCTGGAGGAGAAACTGAATCTAGACTATGAGATAATGCATCAGCTATCACATTCTTAGTCCCTGGCCTGAATGTAATTGAAAAATTAAACTGAGAGTAAGACAAGGACCATCTGGCCTGTCTAGGAGTTAAAGGTAATCTGTCACCCCAAAATTTGCCTATAAGCTAAGGCCACCGGCATCAGGGGCTTATCTACAGCATTCTGTAATGCTGTAGATTAGTCCCCAATATAACCTGAAAGAGAAGAAAAACAAGTTAGATTATACTCACCCAGGGGCGATCCTGGTGCGGTCTGATCCGATGGGAGTCACAGTGCGGGTCCAGCACCTCCCATCTTCATATGATGACGTCCTCTTATTTGCTTCTTGCCACGGCTCCTGCGCAGGCGTACTTTATCTGCCCTGTTGAGGGCAGAGCAAATTACTGCAGTGCGCAGGCATCGGGTCTCTCTGACCTTTCCCAGCTCCTGCGCTCTGCAGTACTTTGCTCAGACAAAGTGCGCCTGCGCGGGAGCTTCGGCAGGAAGAAAAGAAAAGGACGTCATCATATGAAGATGGGAGGCGCTGGACCTGGACCGCGACGCCCTTCAGACCGCACCGTGACCGCCCCTGGGTGAGTATAATCTAACTTGTTTTTCTTTTCTTTCAGGTTACAGGCTTATTTACAGCATTACAGAATGCTGTAGATAAGCCCCTGATGCCGGTGGCCTTAAGGTACCGTCACACATAACGATATCGTTAACGATAGCGTTGATTTTTGTGACGTAGCAACGATATCGTTAAGGAAATCGTTATGTGTGACAGCGACCAACGATCAGGCCCCTGCTGGGAGATCGTTGGTCGCTGAAGAAAGTCCAGAACTTTATTTCGTCGCTGGATCTCCCGTGGACATCGCTGGATCGGCGTGTGTGACACCAATCCAGCGATGTCTTCACTGGTAACCAGGGTAAACATCAGGTTACTAAGCGCAGGGCCGCGCTTAGTAACCCGATGTTTACCCTGGTTACCAGCGTAAACGTAAAAAAAACAAACAGTACATACTTACCTACCGCTGTCTGTCCCCGGCGCTGTGCTTCTCTGCACTCCTCCTGCACTGGCTGTGAGCGTCGGTCAGCCGGAAAGCAGAGCGGTGACGTCACCGCTCTGCTTTCCGGCCGCTGTGCTCAGTCAGTGCAGAGGAGTGCAGAGAAGCAGAGCGCCGGGAACAGACAGCGGTAGGTAAGTATGTAGTGTTTTTTTTTTTTTACTTTTACGCTGGTAACCAGGGTAAACATCGGGTTACTAAGCACGGCCCTGCGCTTAGTAACCCGATGTTTTCCCTGGTTACCCGGGGACCTCGGGATCGTTGGTCGCTGGAGAGCTGTCTGTGTGACAGCTCTCCAGCGACCAAACAGCGACGCTGCAGCGATCGACATCGTTGTCGGTATCGCTGCAGCGTCGCTTAGTGTGACGGTACCTTTAGCTTATAGGTGAATTTGGGGGTGACAGATTCCCTTTAACCTTTTAGCTGATTCAATGTGAGCTAAATTTTTGTGATCAGTGACCACCGGAGCTGGATGAACCGCCTCCTCCATAAAATGCCTCCAGTCCTCAAAGGCCAATTTGACAGTAAGTAACTCCCAATTCCCAACATAATTTCTCTCCATCAGCGAAAATTTTTTAGAAAAAATAAACACATATATGCAGGTTAGTCAGAGTTTTGGGTCTATATCTTTTTTTCTACGGTTACTGTGTATTATATTATCTAATTGATATTGTTTAACAAAATGAACAAAATGTAATGTTAAGAAAAATTAAAAGTATATCGGTTATGAACATATTAGGGTTATACTGTGGCACCAGCTTTGTTCTTAACACAATAAGTTATAGTGTTCTCCTGACCCCTGTTAATGTGAGATCAGTATTTTACTTATCTATTATAAACCTTAGTCTGACTTTTGTAAGTAGAAGAAATCATGCTGTGGATTTCTTTTGCTGTAATTAGATTGGCATTTTGTGAACAACTCTTTCTGGTGCATTATGAAAAGGGAGCGTTCAGAAATGGTGTGCATATGTTTCACATAATCATTCAGACTTCACTCTAGGCTACCATTATAAGTCAGCACTGAATACTTTCTTTGGCAGCCAAGAGGGATTTTTGCCCTCACATTTTTGAAGCATGGCTAATTGATAACAATGACCCAAATGTGGTGCACAGCAAAGGAACTTTATAACCAGTATTTATAAAGTGGCCAATGTCACTTCAGCTTACTTTTATACAGATTTTTGAGATTAAGAATTTTTTCCTGTTGGCCAAAGTTTGGGTCTGATTTATATGTATGCCCTCACCTATGAACAGAACGCTATTAAATAAATCATATTTTGTAATACAAATGGAAAATATATTCCAATGCTATATCCATAATGGAAAAAGTCATGTGTTTAAATCAGATTTTTCTTCATGGTGCCTCTTGAGCACAGTCACTAACTGAAGTAGCTTTGGCTGGACTTTAATGTTACACCCGGTCCCGGTCCTGTACCTTCGTGGGGTCCCCGTTGGGACTCCCACTCTGTACTGGCCCCAAGTCGTCCTGCTGCAGTCTTTGCTTCCTCTCTTCCCCCTGCTTCCTGATGCGCAGCCAGAAGGGTCTCGGGTAGAGTGTTTAGGTTGCGTGCGCTTGCGCGCGCTCCCGGTTGCTTGAAGAGAAAGCGCGCATTTTTCAAAAAGTACATCTGACCAATGGCGTTAGGGATTACTATTTCTAGCCCATCCGCCATAGTGAGGGTGCCGGAGCAACAATTATCCTCTGTTGCTAGCTTCCGGTTTCGGCTAGTGTGCTTTAACTTCTGAAGTGTTCTGCCAGTGCTTCGTTTACACAGAGGCGTAGCTAGGGTTTCAGCTTAGGGGGGGCGATAAATCTGAGTGGGCCCCTAACCAGGTAATTCTGACCACAGCTACGTGGTGCACCCTAATTGTGAGTATAGGGGAACATCAGTATATGCTGCGCTGTGACTAAAAATAAATCTACATACGAAATGAACACTGATATTACTTTATGGAGACCATATATTGGTAGGTACCAGTCCTGCAGACCATATAAGAGATCACAGCACAGTTACAGATAGTGACTTAACAGCTGATGTTCCTTGTCATGGAGTCGTTCACTTTTCCTGGTCTTTTCCATCTGGCCCAGACCAACATGATGACTTCTCCAGCCAGGATTCGGCTGCAGAGAATGCAACAAAGACACATCTGACTTCTCACATTTCCGGCATCATCCATATCTATGCCCAACCAGTGCAAACTACTCATTCATGCTGATTCCAATACTGAGCTGTTGCTGCCACATGTGTCCTACAGCACCTTCTGTGTGGTACAATAATGGCTCCTTTTATCGCCCCACATGGTAATGCTACCACTGTAGTAAAATCCCCCTAAAATATATTAATGCCCTGTGCTAGTGCCCTCCACATTTTGTTTCTAAAAAGTAATACCCCATATGCCACTTTGATGGTCACAATACTCTGAGTGCCCTATAACAATAATGCCCAAGTGCCCACTTAACATTTAATAATGTCCCCTCAGTCCCCCATGTACAGTAACAATGGCCCCAGTATCACTGATGTCAGCAGGCGATCATGTGACAACTATTTCTCTCAGTTCTCTTCTATTGAGAGAAACCAAACATTTCTAGTTGACACATGCACATAGCAAACATTGGGTCCATGTCCGCCTGATAACACCAATGATATTGGCGGCTCATGCAGCAGGTGCTCCCTGTCATGATTTGGCATCTGCAGTCACATAAAGTGACTGCAGACATTTATTCCAAGCCGTAACTAAATTTATAATAATAAATTGCTTATTATTAATGCACCACTCTAGCAGCATTTTCTTTAAATCACCGCAAGTCCCTTTCTCTGGTGATATACTCATCCTCCGGCGTATTCACCATTTTTTTGCACAGCTCCAGTCCCACAACTCAATCTTGTGAACACAGCTTCTGATTGGCCAGAAGTTGGAAGCTACGTCACAAGTGCTCAATTTAAGTCTATGAAAGACAGAAGCGAGAAATAGGCCAGAACAAGGCCTGAACGAGGCGAGAACGAGGCCAGAAAGATGCTCTCATAGACTCACATTGATTAGAGACCTCTGCGCCGCTCCATGAAACACTGGAGCAGTGGACAGGTCACAAACTGCGGAATATGGAGCCGAGCGGAGGTGAAAACAGATAAAAACGCCAGAGGGTGAGTATCATAGAGTAGGTAGAGGTCTTGATTTTAAGGCACCACTCCGGCAGTGAAATAAAAAAAAATTAATAGTCTTGTTGCTGAGGAATGTTATATTCTTTCCTTCTGCTAAAGATTTTGTTCCAGGTTCCAGGGTGTGCGATGCTGTAAGAAATCCCTGCCTCTTGTCATCATTGTAATACTACTGCAGCGCCCCAGAGTCCTGGTTCGTTGCAGTAATGTTATTCTTCCACCAGGGGGAGTGATGTTACGCCTGAAGGCACTGAAGGAGATCTTCTGTCCAGGTATCACAACCACTACACACACTTCACACTCCAGTCCACCAGGGGGAGCCATGCTTTTGTCTATTAGGGCACTCCTCACACTTGGGTAAAACTGGTGGGTTAGGGAGGAAGTGATGCAGAAAGGGACAGAAGCTGACTGGAGGGAGACGGAGATAGTCAGTGGGTCCTGACCGAGTTTGGCAGAGGCTGGCTGGGTTGGGTTCCAGCCAGCTCCAGACTGCGGCCTACGGAAGGAAGGTACACAGAGCTGCGCCTGCCCCACGTGCGGCAGCATCCTAAGAAAGGACACGAAAGGAATTGTGTTGCAGTGAGTAAGCAACGAAGTCATAGCAACAGGAGTGAAACATCAGAGGGAGACCAGCTAGAAGCAAGCTGCCTCTTTCTGAAGCGCAGGACCGGTAGCCAGAACACCGAGGGAGTAAAGAGCTCTAGGACAGTTAATTCCATGTTAGCTGCCCGACCATTTACCCAGGAGGCAGGGTGGCAACTTGTGGGGGCCGGGGCATCACTAGGGTCCCTATAAAAAGCCTCAGGCCACCCGTCATACGGGTTTGTTCTATCCGTCAGGGGGACAGAGAGAAGAGACTTAATATCTACAATAGTTGTGAGGATCTTACCGAGTTGCTCAGCAGAGAGGTACTACAATGCCCAGACACTAGAGGAAGGCTATTGAATTCCACCTGGATAAGAGGACTCTGGATTTGCCTTCAGACCAGCCGGACTCTGCCTACCCTGTGGTCTCTACTCTGGACTGTGGATGCTGAAGCCTTCAGTAAAGGTAAAGAGACTGCAATCTTGTGTCCTCATTATTACTGCGTCTTACATCATCCACCATCCACTATGCATACTCTGGGAAGCCCTGGGGACATACTTCACCTGTGGGAAGGTATACCATCTAGCTGCCATAACATCACCCCAGCGGACCCCTAAGCAGCGTCGGTCACCCTGACCGAATACCACAGGTGGCCTCACGAACATTATCCCTTTAAATACCTTTCCCCCATTTCATCAATGGACCTCCCGAGGGCCACGGACCGGGTCTGCCACCGTGACATCCCGACTGAGAACAGAAGGGCCCGGATCCGAGTAACCCCTAGCCCTTGGGGATGCCGCAACTTCTGGCATCACGAACAGGATCTACTTAAGCCTGAAAAATCGGGCCATGTGCGCCTAAGAACTGTGCCAGAATCGTGTTTGAACTGTTTCTGCTGAAAGACTGTGTATTGCTATTTGCCACCAAGATTCCCACCAAAACTACCGCCATTACCGCGCCACGAGGAGCACTGGAGAAGAAGGAGGGCGTGCCATGGGAGGAGACCGCAAAAGCGGCGCCAAAAGTGACGACTGCCCCCTCCGACTACGGCTGCAGGATGACGAGCTCAGGAATTCAGGAGCTCAAACCCCAGGAAATGGAGGAGCAGCATGTGAGAACGAACGATGGTCCCGGAGCAGAGATGGCTACCGACGGGGACCTGGGAGAGGGCGACCTGATCCATTGCGGCCTCAAGTTGTCAGAGGAGGACTACTCGGGAATGCCACCGCTAGAGGAAATCGACTTTGTGCAGCTATGGGCAGAGCAGCTGTGCGTCGACTGTCGTGGCACAGCAGCTTTACGGCACCGAGGGTGGTGAGACCTACCCTACAGCGGGAGAACACCAGGTGGAGCCGACGTCTGGGCAGTCGACGATTCCGACATCCCGGACAGAAGAGCAGATCGGCGCCGAGGGGACCATATCCAGTGCAGGTATGAAGAACGCCTGCACCCCAGAGACCAGGCTGACTCTAGCGGTCGCTCGCCATCCCGCATCTGATCTGACCCCCGCGCTTCCGGTGCGATGGGGGGTGGTGGTAGTCTCTCCTCACCAGACTGAAACGGGGTGTTTACAGGAGCTAGAGCCACCAATCGGGGCCTCCGCCACCGACGAAGAAAGACCATCTCCCGCGAGGACAGACTGTACTGTCTATGAGGCAAAAAAGGGGGACATAGTCACGTACACCCGCTATTGGAAAGATGACGGTTGTCGTGCTCAGGAAGTGAGGAAAAGAGCCCCCTTAACGGTGTCCTCCAGTGCCTGGCAGGCTGATCTGGCCACCCCCACAGCCACTCAGGACGTGGCAGCACAAGCTGGTGCGGTGACTAATCTGCGCACTCAGATCGCGATTGCAACCCCTCACCTGACTGTGTCTGAGCAACTGATCCATGGGGTCGACATAGACGAGGACATATACATGGATTGTCCAAGGCCAAAGGTTACCAGATACCGTACCGGGTCCTAAATGCGTAGTTAATGCAATAAACCTCGAAGCCCTGAAAAACTGTACATAGTTTCTAAAAACTTTTCCTTTTTGCTGCCTAAACCCGTCTAGGGTCATTTCTTAAAGGGGTCCCCTGTTTAAAGGGATCCTATGTTTCAGTTGCACCTGTTTTTGCACAAGTTTCCACTTTTATCATTGTTTTAAAAGAACTGCGGAATCATGAACTGTGCATGATCTCAAACTGTCCATTGTACATAGTTTGCACCTTCTTAAAGGTGCTCCCTACTGGTTTTACAAAAAGAAGCCTTTGCGAAGAAACTGTTCCTGAGGACTTCGTGAAAGTTTTGCTGTTTTAAAAGTTGATGACTGACTTGTTGATTGTTTGCACTACCTCGAACAAGACTTGAGTTTCTCTTAAAGGGAATGTACGTTTGTTGCACTTTGCTTAAGAGTGATAATGTTGCCTTAAGAAGTTAGATAGCGATAATGTTTACATAGCTGATAGTATGTAGCAGGTTAGATAGTGATAGAATGTTTTATAATGTTAGGAATAAAATGGTAGTGATGTACTTTAAATAAAATTGAAGTTAAGTTAAGAATGATAGGTTTTAGGAAAGAAAATGCAGTAGGCCCGTGGTGGTAGACAGATAGTCCTGCAAAAGTAGGAGAAAGATAAGGAAACTGTTGATTGGCACATTAAGGGTTAATGATAGTATACCCTTAGTGGGTACTCGCACTTAGTAGATAGAATACCTGTATGGGTAATTATGTTTCATAGATAGATAGTAATTGTTTTTCAATTTGCCTTTGAAAGTTGTACGCACAATGTAAATATGTTATTGTTTGTAACATTGAAGTGTTCTCACCTCCCATAAAGGGAAGCTTAGTATAAATTAACTTGTTTATTAGCATTTGAAAAATGTTGCATGTCTTTTGCTGATGTATTGTTGTTTTCTTTTTCCCAGTCCGGGAGTACTGGTTTTAACGGGGGAGGGGGGTGTGCAGCGCCCCAGAGTCCTGGTTCGTTGCAGTAATGTTATTCTTCCACCAGGGGGAGTGATGTTATGTCTGAAGGCAATGAAGGAGATCTTCTGTCTAGGTATCACAACCACTACACACACTTCACACTCCAGTCCACCAGGGGGAGCCATGCTTTTATCTATTCGGGCACTCCTCACACTTGGGTAAAACTGGTGGGTTGGGGAGGAAGTGAGGCAGAAAGGGACAGAAGCTGACTGGAGGGAGACGGAGATAGTCAGTGGGTCCTGACCGAGTTTGGCAGAGGCTGGCTGGGTTGGGTTCCACCCAGCTCCAGACTGCGGCCTACGGAAGGAAGGTACACGGAGCTGCGCCTGCCCCACGTGTGGCAGCATCCTAAGAAAGGACACGAAAGGAATTGTGTTGCAGTGAGTGAGCAACGAAGTCATAGCAACAGGAATGAAACATCAGAGGGAGACCAGCTAGAAGCAAGCTGCCTCTTTCTGAAGTGCAGGACAGGTAGCCAGAACACCGAGGGAGTAAAGAGCTCTATGCCATTACTTCAGAGACTGGCAGGACAGTTAATTCCACATTAGCTACCCGACCTTTTACCCAGGAGGCAGGGTGGCAACTTGTGGGGGCCGGGGCATCACTAGGGTCCCTATAAAAAGCCTCAGGCCACCCGTCATACGGGTTTGTCCTATCCGTCAGGGGGACAGAAAGAAGAGACTTAACATCTACAATAGTTGTGAGGACCTTACCGAATTGCTCAGCAGGGAGGTACTACAACGCCCAGGCGCTAGAGGAAGGCTATTGAATTCCACCTGGATAAGAGGACTCTGGATTTGCCTTCAGACCGGCCGGACTCTGCCTACCCTGTGGTCCCTACCCTGGACTGTGGATGCTGAAGCTTTCAGTAAAGGTAAAGAGACTGCAACCTTGTGTCCTCATTATTACTGCATCTTACATCATCCACCATCCACTATCCATACTCTGGGAAGCCCTGGGGACATACTTCACCTGTGGGAAGGTATACCATCTAGCTGCAATAACATCACCCCAGTGGACCCCTAAGCAGCGTCAGTCTCCCTGACCGAATACCACAGGTGTTGTCATGAACATTATCCCTTTAAATACCTTTCCCCCATTTCATCAACAGACCTCCTGAGGGCCACGGACCGGGTCAGCCACCCTGACATCCCCACTGAGAACAGAAGGGCCCGGATCTGAGTAACCCCTAGCCTTTGGGGGCGCCACACTACCTCCTCATATGTGTGTCAGTTATTGCGTTGGAATCCTGCGAGTTACCACAATCTGTACCACTTCCTACTTTCTGTGTGTGCTGCATTCAGGGATCTTC
Source organism: Ranitomeya imitator (assembly GCF_032444005.1). Lineage (NCBI taxonomy): Eukaryota > Metazoa > Chordata > Amphibia > Anura > Dendrobatidae > Ranitomeya > Ranitomeya imitator. Next base: position 328,644,843 of record NC_091285.1, on the reverse strand, counting down.
TGCGCAGGCGAGCGACTGTGACCTCCGAAGTGCGAGTCGATAAGGTGCCCTCCCCACTTCCTCCCTGCACAGTGATCACTAGGAACCATGTGTACATAGCAATGACTATGCAGGGAGGAAGTTGGGAGAGCACCTTATCAGCGCGCACACTAGAGATCACTGGAGCGGAAGTCGACGGCGCCTGTGCAGAAGATCCCTGAATGCAGTGTCCACAGAAGGGAGGATGAGGTATGTATTTCTAAGGGAGTGCAGGGCGCAGGCGCAAGATTCCGGGGCCAGAACTGAGATACATGGGGGGGGGGGGGTAGTATTGTAATGAGGGCAGGGGGCAGGGATTTCTTCCAGCACCGTACGCCCCGGAGTCTGCAATATATCATTAACATAAAGACAAAATATAACATTTCTCAGCAATTGATATGAGGCCGACAGGTCGGACAAGTGTAACATTTCTATCACCTGTATGCCCATATTACTTTGGGTCCACTGCAATTTTATTTATATTTTTTTGTATGGAATATTTTTTAATTACTGTGGTAATGTATGGGCACATCTTTGCTTTAGTCCTACCGTTTACCACTGTTGTCTAATAAAAGTATTTTATTTTAATAAAAGTCGCAATTATACTTTTTTAGACCATTAGTTTGGGTTGGTTTCTTTTTGGTTTCTCTTTAATCGTGAATTGTCTCCCATTTGTCCATTTAGTCACTATATATCATATATTATTTGGTTCTATTTTTACATAAATATTTTTTATTATTATTTACGATATATAGGTACTGCTACATTCAGTTTGCTTTACATCAGAGTAATGAGTTGAGTAGAGTGTCTCTGCTCTGGTCCTGTCACCACAGTAATGGCAACCTGTATTCTGCAGACCCTGAACAAGGATAGTGGAGCAGACAGTGAGTGCACAGAGACTCCACAGTTCGGGAACAGCTTTTGGGGCACTCCATTGTCAGATGGGGGCCCCTTGGCCTTACTGGGAGCTGTGACCACATCCCTGCTCTGCCCTATAATGGTGACCTGTATTCTGCAGTCCGTGGATACGGGTGGTAGAGCGACCTGGGAGACATGGGAGAATAGGCAGTGAGTGTGCACAGACTCCACAGTTTAGGAAGCTGTCTCAGAGCCGCTTCTGGGGCACCCCATTGTCAGATGGAAACCCTTTGGCAATACTGAGTCCCCAAAATGCTCCCTCAGGGCTGTATATCCACAAGTCGACCCTTCGGGGTCTTATGGATTCTACTTACATTCTGATATAATTACATTGGGGTGATCACTTTTCTGATATATATAATTATGTCAGGTTGTTGTTACAGATTTTTTATAATGGCGTTTCACAGGGAAGTTAGAAAATTATGTATGGCACATCAGAGTCCAGAACCTTAAGATTGACAAGGAATGTACAATGCTGAAGTCCTAGCACCAGAAACGTGCCAAATCATGAAAACATCCCCCCCCCCCCCCCAGTGCCCTGTTCCCCCTCCCTCCCTCTCAATACCCCATCCTCTAACATTCACCTCCTGTGCCCCAGTGACCATGACATGCCACTTACCAAGTTAGCAGGCAGTGAGACGGCAGGACTAGGAAGTGTGTGAGAGAAATGCACGTGGGCACTAGGACCCAGCGTCCCTGAGCCAATCCCATTGTGCATCAAGCTGCAACCCGGAAGAAGTCAGCACCATACACTGCAGAAGAAAGACTCCACTGTGCTGCCAGCTGATGCAGAGTTTCCGGCAGGCAGGGGGGCAGGCATTTCCCTGCTCTTCTCCTGTGGGGTGTTCTGCCTCATCAAAAAGTGGCAGGGGCACTCGGTGGGCCCCTTCATGTGACAGGGCCCAGGCCGATGGACCCTCTTCCCCTCCAGTAGCTAAGCTACTGCGCTTACACTGTTTGTCTCTGCAGACTATCAAACTATCACCTACCTGTTACCTGGCTATCCTGGATGACGACCCTCTGTCTACGTCAGTTCCATCACATCCTGCCATTCAGGCATCCGTACCTCTGGATAACACCAGTACCACCTGTGTCAGCTCCACAACATCTGTTAAATCTGCCTGTCCATCTTTTCCACTGGGACAGCTGCCACGTGTCCAGGTTCTAACTGGAGGTAGCACTCGTGTCCCAAAGGCATTCCATTCCGACCCTGTTTGAGGGGACTTTCCATGGGTTCCTGGGGCTCACATATTCACGCCCCCTTCAGAGCCCTCCAGACCGTGGTCCAAAGGTTCCATAAAAATATCAATAAAAAATGAATGTGAACTTCACCACCTGTGCTTCCGCTTCCATTCATTACAGATTGCTCCGGCCATGGACCCCGCTGGATACCAGGTACCTCCGGCCATGGAGCTATGTCAAGAGGTTACCCGTCTGAGGGATCAACAGGACAAGATCACGACCTATCTGCGCAACTTGTCTACCCACATGGATTCTCTGATTTCCCATCTCTGCTACTAGCATCCAGGTATCTAGTTGCACAGCAAGTAATGGTCCTCACCTGGTGGCCCCCACCCACTTCCTTGGTGACCCTGTTCAGTGTCGGGGTTCATTAACCGGGCCAAGGTGGGCTTCATGATGTCTCACCTTGCTGGAGAGGTCCTCGCCTGGCTGAATCTGCTGTGGGAGAGAGGGGATCCTCTGGTTTCTAATCTTCAGTCTTTTCTAGAATCCCACAGGACTTTTGACGAAACCAGTCGTTTCATGTCGACAGCTTCGTTTTTCTTCGGTTATGCCAGGAGGCTCTTACAGTGGCACAGTATACTGTTCGGTTCCGTACCCTTTCGTCTGAGTTATCCTGGAACAACGAGACCTTGGTGGATGCCTTCTGAGAAGGTCTTTCGGGAAGAGTAAAGGATGAGCTGGCAGGACGGGACATGCCTACAACTCAGGATGACCTAATTTCCCTGGCAGTCCAGATAGACCTACGGTTTCAGAAATGTTCCAAGGAAATCAAATGTTATAAGAGGCCCTACCATCTGCTTTCTAGATCATCAAAACCTGCAGCCTCCCTGACTTTGTCCTTCTCTCCTGAGGCTATGGAAGTGGATCAAGTAAGCTTAGCCAACCACCGCCAGGAGGCACATCGCCTGGAGGAAAGCTGTTTCTACTGTGGCAGTTCTGAGCATCTGATCTACTCCTGCCCAAAGAAGTTGGGAAACTCCAGTGCCTAGGGGCTGTAGGAGAGGCTACTCTTGGTAAGGAACATCTATCTCCATCACTGCAAATAACGGTCTCCGTGTCCTTCGGCAATTTTCAGAACTCTAGAGCCTGGCTGAATCTGCTGTGGGAGAGAGGGGATCCTCTGGTTTCAAATCTTCAGTCTTTTCTAGAAACATTCCACAGGACTTTTGATGAAACCAGCCGTTTCACGTCGACAGCTTTGGTTTTTCTTCGGTTATGCCAGGAGGCTCTTACAGTGGCACAGTATACTGTTCGGTTTCGTACCCTTTCGTCTGAGTTATCCTGGAACAACGAGACCTTGGTGGATGCCTTCTGAGAAAGTCTTTCGGGAAGAGTAAAGGATGAGCTGGCAGGACGGGACATGCCTACAACTAAGGATGACCTGATTTCCCTGGCAGTCCAGATAGACCTACGGTTTCAGAAATGTTCCAAGGAAATCAAATGTTATAAGAGGCCCTACCATCTGCTTTCTAGATCATCAAAACCTGCGGCCTCCCTGACTTTGTCCTTCTCTCCTGAGGCTATGGAAGTGGATCAAGTAAGCTTAGCCAACCACCGCCAGGAGGCACATCGCCTGGAGGAAAGCTGTTTCTACTGTGGCAGTTCTGAGCATCTGATCCACTCCTGCCCAAAGAAGTTGGGAAACTCCAGTGCCTAGGGGCTGTAGGAGAGGCTACTCTAGGTAAGGAACATCTATCTCCATCACTGCAAATAACGGTCTCCGTGTCCTTCGGCAATTTTCAGAACTCTGGAGCCTGGACTCTGGAGCCGCCAGGAATACCAGTCCAGCATCTTCCAGATCCGTTGCAGGTGACATCCGTGGATGGCAAACCCATGACTGAGCCTGTTTGGTTCCTGACTGTGCCAGTGGAACTTCAGGAAGGTCTAACGCATTCAGATAGAATCTGCTTTTATGTGTTGCCTGGCTTGTCTGACCCCTTGCTTTTAGGTTTACCCTGGCTCCAGATACATGAACCAGTCTTAAATTGGAAAATGGGAGAGGTTCTGCACTGGGGGGACTCCTGCTCAGAACGGTGCATCATTCCTGTTCAACCTTTTCCACCTCCAGTCTAGCCAACTGCCCTGCCGGGTCTATCTTTCTCTTACTGGGCCTTCGCTGATGTCTTCGGAAAAAGGAAGCAGAGAGACTACCGCCTCACAGGTCGTATGACTGTCCAATTGATCTGCTCCCCAGAACGTCTCCTTCTTATGGGCAAATCTATCCTTTTTCTCAAGCAGAGTCCCAGTCCATAATAACAGAGCAAAATCAGAGTATAGAACGTCCCAAAAATGCAGATAATTAAGATTTTTATTCCAAACATTTATATCATAAAAACAACATATATATAATACATGTAAGACAAAGCAATTTAATGAGTGACAGGTGCAAGAGCATATACTGTACATCCCAAATATTAGTGGGGGTAGGACAGATTTTAACCACTATATTCTAAAACCATATAAATGCAATCCACTTAGGGTTGCTCCCTCAGACTCAATCAGAGACTTCAATTAATCAAATTTAAGTAATAGAAAAATCACCAATATGGATAAGGTATGTACCACTTTAAGGGAGCACGAGTATATACTAAAGGTCACACACTGTCCTTACCCATATTTCTTGCCTCCTAGAGATTATATGCATATGTATTTTCTTGCCCATTAAATACTAAATCCCGTCCATCCGAGCCATGACGACGCATGCGTGACGCGTCACCAATCAGCAACCGCGTCACATCCGGCCTCAACGTGCACAGCCTGGTGGGGCAAACCCCCTTATACGTCATTAAACCAGGAAATGCCGGTACAAGAGGCCTTCGGCGATGCAGTCTGAGAGCGTGACCACCGCGAAAGCGTACTGGCATAGACGGAACCATGTCATGTCAGGGAACCTCTTCACATGGACATTTTTACTAAGGGCAGAAAGCGCCCAGCATAAATATGCCAATATCGGGTAAGTATTATGTAGATAATACTGGAACGATATAAATATAAAAAGGGGATACTGTAAACTACCACGCTAATTTACAAGTGCTCATATTAAAGTGACAGTGCAATAATGATACAACTGTCAAATAATTAATAAATGGAATACCACTGCAAGAGTGATAGCCCAACCTAAAATATCAATATTTTGGGAATAAAACCCATTATAATTACAAATATTAGAAAACAGTAACTTCAATTCATGACAGTGCATAATAATATAAAAATTAAAGTGACAGTGCTAAAATTACATAGCAATTAATATGCTCAATACAGTAAGAAAAAGTGCCTACAATATCATTGCATATATAAAAAATGTACTTTATCTGTATTTTTGGGACGTTCTATACTCTTTTTTTGCTCTGTTGCTATTGATTATGTCTTGGAGAGTGTCCTTGGCTATTTTTGCCCTCCTCACTACAACATTGAGGATCTACTGTAATTATATTAAATAAATATACTTCTGAATTGAGGATTTACTATATAATTGTATTCTGTGTTTTCACAGCTGGTACCTCTGAGCAAATGGATTATAGGGCCCATGAAACAGCGTGGCTTACCCAACTTGATAAAGTATTTAGTGATGGTACAGGTGTAATTTTAGATGACAAATCCAGAGACGTTACTGAAATATCATAAAAGTTCAAAGACCTGCTGGGCAGGCGTACAAGACTATGGTGGAATAAATCGTTCCTAGAGAGGTATATATCATGTGGTTTGATTCCCAGGGGACTCCGTATCCAAGTATTTCCTTCATTGCCCATTGAAGAGGAGACATTTAAAAACCAATGGGAGGAATTGGCATCCAAATGTTCGCATGGATTTATGGAGTTACTAGTTAAATCTAATCAGATGAAACTAGAGATGTTGGATACTGAATTAAGTGAATTACAGGGTCAATTAAATAATTCATTGACTGGTGATATGTTGAATAAATTGAATAAAGATCTGGAAAATGATCTTGAGAAATGGGAGAAAGAATTTGTCCAAATGAAAACTAAAAAATATCAACAGGATGTATATGATAGATTGAACAATCATGTCTATAAAAGGACCCGTTCAGTATCATTCTCATCAATATCATCTAATGAGGAAAGGTCTCAAAAGGGGATACCAGTCGCCCTAATTGGGATAGGAGAGAATATTTTAAAATATTGCCCGTAGAGGGGGAAGACTCGGTGGTAAACGTAAGATGACTGCATCGCCTCAGAAGGATAAAAAGTCCAAAAATTCGCTAGAGGTACCGTATATACTCGAGTATAAGCCGACCCCCCTAATTTTGCCACAAAAAACTGGGAAAACTTATTGACTCGAGTATAAGCCTAGGGTAGGAAATGCAGCAGCTACCGGTGAATTTCAAAAATAAAAATAGATGCTCCATACCGTTCATTATTGCCCCATAGATGCTCCATATAAAGCTGTGCCATATATAATGCTCTGCACCATTCATTATGGCCCCATAGATGCTCCATATAAAACTGTGCCACATATAATGCTCTGCACTGTTCATTATGGCCCCATAGATGCTCCATATAAAACTGTGCTATATAGAATGCTCTGCACCGTTCATTATCGCCCCATAGATGCTCCATATAAAACTGTGCCATATAGAATGCTCTGCACCGTTTATATGGAGCATCTATGGGGCCATAATGAAGCTGTGCCATATATAATGCTCTGCACCGTTCAGTATGGCCCCATAGATGCTCCACATAAAGCTATGCCATATGGAATGCTCTGCACCGTTCATTATGGCCCCATAGATGCTTCACATAAAGCTGTGCCCCATATATATTGCTCTGCACCGTTGATTATGGCCCCATAGATGCTCCTTATAAAGCTGTGCCATATATATTGCTCTGCACTGTTGATTATGGCCCCATAGATGCTCCACATAAAGCTATGCCATATGGAATGCTCTGCACCGTTCATTATGGCCCCATAGATGCTCCACATAAAGCTGTGCCATATATAATGCTCTGCACCGTTGATTATGGCCCCATAGATGCTCCTTATAAAGCTGTGCCATATGGAATGCTCTGCACTAGGGTTGAGCGACCTTCACTTTTATAGGATCGGGTCGGGTTTCACGAAACCCGACTTTTGGAAAAGTCGGGTCGAGTGAAATCGGCCGATCCTATAAAAAAGTCGGGGTCGGGGTCGGCCGAAACTCGAAACCCAATGCAGTGCATTGGGTTTCCATGGTTCCCAGGGTCTGAAGGAGTGGAAACTCTCCTTCAGGCCCTGGGATCCATATTTAAGTGTAAAATATAGAATTAAAATAAAAAATATTGCAATACTTACCCTCTGACGCGCCCTGGTACTAACCGGCAGCCTTCCTCCTTCGAATCCGCGCTTCTAGGACCTTGCCGTGACGTCGCGGCTTGTGATTGGCCGCGCGGCCGCCCATGTGACCGCTCGCGCGGCCAATCACAAGCCGCGACGTCACCCGCGACATCACCGAAGGTCCTGGAAGGGCTGATTCTTAGGAAGGAAGGCTGTCGGAAGGAAGCAGGGCGCTTCTGAGGGTGAGTATATTCCTATTAGGTATATACTCACCCTCGGAAGCGCCCTGCTTCCTTCCGACAGCCTTCCTTCCTAAGAATCAGCCCTTCCAGGACCTTCGGTGACGTCGCGGGTGACGTCGCGGCTTGTGATTGGCCGCGCGAGCGGTCACATGGGCGGCCGCGCGGCCAATCACAAGCCGCGACGTCACCGCGACGTCACGGCAAGGTCCTAGAAGCGCGGATTCGAAGGAGGAAGGCTGCCGGTTAGTACCAGGGCGCGTCAGAGGGTAAGTATTGCAATATTTTTTATTTTAATTCTATATTTTACACTTTAATCTGAATTCCGATACCAATTCCCGATATCTTAAACATATCGGGAATCGGGATCGGAATTCCGATTCCAGATTCAAAAGATCGCCGACTTCATGGCCGACCCCCCACTGGGGTCGGGTCGGGTTTCATGAAACCCGACCTTGCCAAAAGTCGGCGACTTTTGAACAATTTCGACCCGTTTCGCTCAACCCTACTCTGCACCATTGATTATGGCCCCATAGATGCTCCTTATAAAGCTGTGCCATATATATTGCTCTGCACCGTTGATTATGGCCCCATAGATGCTCCTTATAAAGCTGTGCCCCATATATATTGCTCTGCACCGTTGATTATGGCCCCATAGATGCTCCTTATAAAGCTGTGCCCCATATATATTGCTCTGCACCGTTGATTATGGCCCCATAGATGCTCCTTATAAAGCTGTGCCCCATATATATTGCTCTGCACCGTTGATTATGGCCCCATAGATGCTCCTTATAAAGCTGTGCCATATAGAATGCTGTTGCTCCTGCAATTAAAAAAAATCACATACTCACCTCTATGGGAGGTGGAGCCGCATATTCATGACTGTAATGAGCGGTACCATGTGACCACTCAATACAGAAAGAATCTGCAGCGCTGGAAGAAGCAGGAACTGCAAGGACCGCGCCGGGAGTAGGTAAGTATAATTACACAGCCCCCGGCCCCCCTCACCTGCCGACCCCCGAGTATGACTCGAGTATAAGCCGAGAGGGGGACTTTCAGCCCCCAAAAATGGGCTGAAAATCTCGGCTTATACTCGAGTATATACGGTAATTAATCTCTCAACCCACTGTATTTCCCAGACACAAAAAGAAGTATTAGAGTTAGTCTATCATTTTCTCGCGTTAATAACTTTGATTTTTTCACAGTTGGAAAGGACCTTCATCTTTTCTCGAGAAAATTGATCTTGAGGAAGCTCCATTCTAAGACCGATATGAGGACAGATTTGAACAGTATTGCTGAACGCGATGTGATGAAAATTTTTGAGGAGCTTGAGTCAGAGTCTGAGTTGGGCACCACAGGTATTATTTCTCTACCACCTATTTCATCTAGATCCACCACATTCCCTCCCCTTTCTTTGTGTCCACAGGTGGATATATTTACAAAACTCGTGACTAATGATTTAAAAGGTTTGAATAACTATAAAAAGAAAAATAACCTTACTAACCAACAAAGAAGGGCACTGGAAGAATTAAGGGCACTTGATGATATTGTTATCAAGCCCGCGAATAAGGGGGGAATGTGGTGATCTCGCCGGTGGAGAAGTATGAGAATGAGGCCTATAAACAGCTTCGTGATAAAGATACCTACACACTCCTGCCTTTGAAAGAGGAATTATTACGAAAAAGGTTATGCAAGGGCTTTTGGTCAAAAATCCTGTTGTGCCAACATTCTGTCTTCTCCCCAAGGTCCATAAAGATCCCATTAACCCAACTGAACGTCCGATTGTCTCTGGCATTGGAGGACTCTGCGATCCTATATGTAAATTTCTTGAATTCTATCTTAAACCGCAGGTTGAAACTCTGTCCTCTTATGTCAGAGACACTACGGACGTCCTAAAACGTCTTGACGGTATTCACTTGGAGGAGGACATGCTCCTAGTAACCGCAGTTGTGGAATCATTGTACACGAGTATTCGACATCAAGACAGGTTGAGGGCGGCACAGTTCCACTTTAAAGCTAGCAATCTTGAGGCGGACTTGAGGGGCCTGGTGTTGGAGTTGAAGCATAATTTTTTTGCATTCAGGGATCAGTTTTACAGTATTTACAGTGCAGAGGTACCGTGATGGGTGCTGCGTGTGCGCTTTCCTATGCTAATTTGCTTTTGGGTTTTTGGGAGAGGAACATCTTTCCCGAGGGCGCGCACGCCGCTTCCCAGATCCTTGGATGGTACAGATATATTGATGATATTCTGTTCATTTGGCAGGTCTTTATATCGGGTCTGAACCGCAATGACACCAACATCAGGCTCACATATGCATTTCACCGAAAGGAAATTTATTTTCTTGATATTCTAATTAAAAAACAACATGACGGATTACTTGGTACTAACGTATATAGAAAAGAGTCCTCTGTGAACGCATTATTACATGCCAAGTCCGCCCATACTAATTCTACAATCAATGTTGTCCCAACAGGTCAGTTTCTTTGGATTCTAAGGATTTGTTCTAGCGATACACTCTTTGAAAGGCAGGCAAGGGACCTTGGGGAGAGATTCATGGATAGGGGGTACAGCAGGAGATGCATTAAAAGGAGTTATGCTAGAGCGAGAGGCACTAACAGGAACAAGCTACTCCAACCCAGTAAGAGACATGATGGTGACTGCTCCATTCACTTTATATCAACTCTTAACCACCAATGGGATGCAATTCGAATGGTGTTGCAAAAACACTGTTTTAAAAACTGATCAAGTATTGTCTAAACTGATACCTGATGCACCACTTATGACAGCACGCAAGAGTAAAAACTTGAAAGACATTCTTGTTGACAGCCATTATGTAGCCAAAGCTCCCAATCCTTTTAGAGTTGTAAAACAGAGAAGTGGTTGTTATCCGTGCGAAGATTGTCTGGCGTGTAAAAATCTTACCCACACAATGTCCTTTACTTCAGCAGATGGCCAGCGGAATTATAAAATCAGGGATTTTATTTCTTGCGGAACGACACATGTGGTGTATTGTGCTAGATATACATGTGGGCTATTATATGTGGGGCTCACATCTCGTGAACTAAGAGTCGAATACGCAAGCACGTCAGGGATATCCTGGCGGCAAAAAACGTGGAAGATGTGAGCTCACTGAAAATGATCCCCAGGGATTTCAGGATACATCATAATTGCAATCCAGCAGAGTTTAAGATGTGGGGTATTGATAGAGTCCACTTAGGCACCAGAGGTGGTGATGCAAAATGGATACTGGCACAGTGGGAGTGTCGCTGGATTACGGTCTTCGGCACTATGGCACCAGTGGATCTTAATGAGCACTTGAGCTTTGTTCCATTTTTATATGATTATGTTCTCTGGATTTGCTTTTTATTTAAGTATTGTCTTGTTTTTCTTTTTCTATAGTAATTTAATTTAACGGTAATATTCTCTGAATCCCGCCCTGGAGTACTATGTTGAAATTCGTATGTGATTGGCTTATCAACTTGATGTCGGAGGACCCTATGAATTGCTTTTGGGAATATATTAAATCTCTTGGTTTTTAATGGACACATACTTTGTTAAAATTATACTTTATGTAATGTTTGATATTGGGTAGTATGCATCTGTCATTATGATGTATATATGCGTACATTGTGGTTATACACGTATGTACTAAAAATGTCTTTGGGGGAATGTCCATTTTTTATTTTTTGTTGTACATTTTTTATATATGCAATGATATTGTAGGCTTACTGTATTGAGCATATTAATTGCTCTCGTCTATGTAATTTTAGTGCTGTCACAAGAAAGAAAGCACAAGAAAATACATAGCCAGCTACAGCCCCCCGAGGAAGCCCACACGAAATGCGCATTGGGGCTGCCGCATATAATTTCTAGGAGGCAAGAAATATGGGTAAGGACAGTGTGTGACCTTTAGTATATACTCGTGCTCCCTTAAAGTGGTACATACCTTATCCATATTGGTGATTTTTCTATGACTTAAATTTGATTAATTGAAGTCTCTGATGGGAGCAACCCTAAGTGGATCGCATTTATATGGTTTTACAATATAGTGGTTAGAATCTGTCCTACCCCCACTAATATTTGGGATCTATAAGCTCTTGCACCTGTCACTCATTAAATTGCTTTGTCTGTTATTACATGTATTATATATATATATATATATATATATATATATATATACTAGATGGTGGCCTGATTCTAACGCATCGGGTATTCTAGAATATGCATGGCCATGTAGTATATTGCTCAGCCCACGTAGTATATTGCCCAGTCACATAGTATATTGGCCAGACACGTAGTATATTGCCCAGCGACGTAGTATATTGCCCAGCCACGTAGTATATTGCCCAGCCACGTAGTATATTGCCCAGCCACATAGTATATTGCCAAGCCACATAGTATATTGCCCAGCCACATAGTATATTGCCCAGCCACGTAGTATATTGCCCAGCCACGTAGTATATTGCCCAGACACGTAGTATATTGCCCAGCCACATAGTTTATTGCCCGGCCACGTAGTATATTGCCCAGCCACGTAGTATATTGCACAGCCACGTAGTATATTGCACAGCCACATAGTATATATATATAGTAACGATCTTGCTAAGAAAGGTTCCAATACTGTCTAATGGTCCCCTAAGGCTGTTAAGGCTTCTGAGCATCTCAAGGAGAGGTTTAGCTCTGCTCCTGTTTTGATCCAGACAGATGAGACTAAGCCCTTTCTATTAGAGATGGACCCCTCATCAGTAGGAGTGGGGGCTGTTCTGCCCCAGGAGGAAGAGGATAGGGTGCATCCCTGTGCTTACTTTTCTAAGAAAGTTTCAGAGGCGGAGCTCAACTACGATGTTGGGAACTGAGAATTGCTGGCTTTTAAGCTTGCGTTTGAGCATTGGCGACATTTTTGGAGGGCGCTAGACATCCTATACAAGTCTTTACTGATCATAAGAACCTGATCTATCTGGATGCTGCTAAACGTTTGAATGCCCATCAAGCTAGGTGGGCATTGCTTTTTGCCCGGTTCAATTTCTCTGTGACATGTATCCCTGGGACAAAAAATGTTAAAGCTGATGCTTTGTTTCGAAGTTTCTCCCCAGCGGTTAATACTGAAAAGGAAGAACATATTCTGCAGAGAGGGGTGGTGGTGGCAGCATTAGGTTCTGAGTTGGAAAATAGCATTCTTAAAGCCCAGGATGTGGCACCAACTAGCACTTTGTATGGGAAATTATTTGTACCTAAAGCCCCGAGAAGAGCTTTGTTTACAGAATGTCATGAGTCTTGTTTGGCGTGTCATCCAGGGATTGCCAAAACAAGAAAGTTGATCAGTCAGAGTTTCTGGTGGCCGGGGTGGCTAAGAGAAATTGTCAAGTGGGTGCATCAGTGTACCATGTGCGCTAGGTCTAAGGCTTCTCATGCTCCAGTGGCAGGGTTGCTTTGCCCATTATAGGTTCCTAGTTCTCCATGGACACATCTTGCAATGGATTTTATCACCGACCTGCCGATCTCTGAGAGTTTTTCTGTTATCTGGGTTGTTGTGGACTGGTTTAGTAAGATGTGTCATCTGGTCCCATTCAATAAATTACCCAACGCTAAGACACTTGCCAGGACATTTGTGAAAGAGATTGTCAGACTCCATGGTGTTCCCATGGACATTGTCTCTGATAGGGGACCACAGTTTGTGGCTCACTTTTGGTGTGTCTTTTGTGACAGACTTAAGGTTTGTCATTTTCGTTGGGCTATCATCCTCAGTCCAATGGACAGACCGAGAGGAAGAACCAGGACGTTGAGCAGTTTTTGAGATGTTTTGTAGCGGACAATCAGGAGATGTGGTCTGAATATCTACCATTAGCTGAGTTTTCTCTCAATAATCATACATCTTCGGCTGGATGTTCTCCTTTCTTTTGCTGTACTGGAAAGAATGCATCTTTCGGTCCTTTTTCTAGGATTGGGGCGGTGGTGACTGAGGAGGAGAGTTTTTCTGGAAATTTGGAAAGGGTTTGGACCAGTGTGCGCCATAATCTTAAACACGCTAATAGAAGGTCTAAGAAATATTTTGACAAGAGAAGAAGGGAGGCAAGGTTTGTTGTTGGGGACATGGTTTAGTTTTCCTCTAGGAATCTGCGTTTGAAGATCCCTTCTAAAAAGTTGGGGCCGAAGTTTGTAGGACTTTTCAAAGTGGTTCACATTGTGAACTCATCAGCGGTGTTATTATACATTCCTTCATCCTGGAAAATTAATTTAGTTTTTCATGTATCTTTGCTGAAGAAGGTTGACACGCCAGGTAAGGTGGCTATGCCAATTGATGAGGACTGCGAGTTTGAGATTTCATGCATTCTTTATTCCAGATGGCATAGAGGAGGGTTACAGTATCTTGTGTCCTGGAAGGGTTTCGGTCCCGAGGACAATTCCTGGGTGAAAGCTGTGGAAGTCTCAGCCTCAAGGTTAATTAAGGTTTTTCACAGGAGATTTCTAAATAAGGCCTGGCCTAGAGGATCCGGAGGATCCTCGATAAAGGGGAGGTATGTTAGAATCTGTTTAGTTTGTGACTATCCACCATTTTCTTGTGGAGTTCTGGCTGCTGGTCTTTTTCCTCTGGTGCTGGGTTTGTCTTGCGTCAGGTGTTTGTATCACTCTTTATTAAAAGTGTGAGGGTGATCTCTTAAAGTGAGATCAGTATGATTGCTTGTACCTGACCAAATATAAGCTGAGTGCTAGCTTAGAGGCCAAGAATGTATCAGATTCACAGAGACAGACTTCCTCTCTCAGCAATGGCTTACTCACAACTGCTTTATTCTGAACAAAGGAAATACTGGAAACAGGAAATGGGGGAGGTCGCACAACTTCTGAATAGTTAGAGTCACTCTGATTGGTTCATTCCAACTTCATTTCCAACTTCACTTCCATATATGGTATTCAGTCCAGCGTCTAATATTCAGTGACGTCTTCACATTCCAAAACTTCCTTCCAGTGTGCTGCTGATCAGGAAATAGACTCCATCTTGCTACACCATATCTGAACTGACTTATATAAGGTTTAATAATTGATTTCATTAGCCATTTTCTCCTTCACAACAGCACCTGCCTCCCAGTCCTTGCTGGACAACAGTGTTAATCTGCTTGAGCTCTAGCTTGGTGCTTTGCTTTGTCATCTGTGTGTGTTATTTGTGCAGTGCTGGTACCTCTGGTTCTGCTAGCCTTAGTTTCTGTTTTCTGTTGGTTTCTGCAGCCTTCTCTGTTCACATTAGTTTATTATTGATATTTTTGTGGATCCTTGGGACCACGGTCCAGGGGGCTCCAAAGGGGGCATGACTATGTGAGCACCTTCATACGGATGTACCTGGAGGAGAGCCACACTTTATCTCCTGGCCGAAAGATTGGAGCATCCAGGCGTCTTTTTTCCACATGCCTCTTCATACGTTGTGAGGCTTTCTCCAAGGCGACCTTGGTGTCGCTCCACACTTTCAAGAATTCCTCTGTAAAGATGTCAGCTACAGGAACGCCTGAAGACCCAGTGATGGGAAGAGGGATCCAAACACAATCTGAAAAGGAGATCATCCTGACATTCAACTTTGTACATCAACATTTTAAAATGCACACGATCACATACAGTCTCCTAGGTTAATAATGGTAATGTACATAAAAATAGGATGCTACATGAATGTTCTGTACGGGATCTAATTTTTTTGCACACTCATAGATTTAAATGGGCGAGTCCCATCTGCTATATGTGGAAGAGAATAGTCCATATTGCTATTTTATTTTTTTCACAAAGATACTTGGTCCATGTGAGAAAACTTCATCTGAACTGCAAAACTGAATTACTTTGGTCAATGTGCTGTCCAGTTTTTTCTTCGCACAGCACACATCCTCATAGTAATCAGGTCAGAAATTAAAATAAAAGCAATACAATTTTACCCTTAATAGGGCAAATAAAAAATATATTATGCGATCTGAAAAAATGACAGTTTCTGTTGCTTTAAAAAAATGTGATTACATTTGATTTTATTGCAGCACGCCGCTCTAGGTTTTAGCATAGAGGTTGCCTACCATTGGATAACCACTACTTAGTCAATTCAGGGTCCCAATAGAATAAAAATAATGTACAGCGGCATCTAAAATTTTGGGCACCCCTGGTTAAAATTACTGTTTTTGTGAGTAAACAGTAAAGTAAGTTGAATTTAGCCTCCCCCCAAAAAAAAAAAATAAAATAAATTTATATATATATATATATATTGTAATTTTTTTACATTTTAAATATGCCAAAATGGAAAATGGTCCGATGCAAATGTTTGAGCACCCTTGGAGATTTGTGTGTTCAGGTAACTTTGACCGAGGTTTCAGACTTTTATTAGCCTATTCGGGTTACGGCTTGCTCACGATCATCGTTAGGAAAGGCCAGGTGATGCAATTTTCCAGCTCTGGAGTTGTGGTACGTTTTTCTACTATTTAGAGGCACCTGCACAAATATGGCTTTCATAGAAGGGTCATCAGGAGAAAACTTCTCCTGTGTCCACACCAAAAATTGAGCTACAGAAGTGTGCAAAAGAACATGTAAACAAGCCTGATGTATTTTGAAAACAAGTCCTGTGGACCTATAAGGTAAAAATACAACTCTTTGGACACAATGATTAAAGGTATGTGTGGAGAAAAAGGGCACATAATTTCAAGAAAAGAACATCTCGCCAACCATTAAGCATGGTGGTGTAACAATCATGCTTTGGGGTTTTGTTGCAGCCAATGGCATAGGGAACATTTCACGGGTATAGGGAAGAATAGATTCAATGAAATTTCAACAAATTATTGATGCTAACATAACATCATCTGTAAAAAAAAAGCTGAAGGTGAATATTGGATGGCTACTACAAATGGATAATGATACTATACACATGTCAAAATCCACTACAGACTACCTCAAAAGGTGCAAGCTGAAGGTTTTACAATGGCCCTCACGGTCACCTGATCTGAGCATCATTGAAAATCTGTAACCTCAAAATAGTGCATACAAGATGACACAAACCCTGCATTTATTGCCACTTGGCTCGATTTACTGTTAGATCTATGGATTGTTATCTGGCTATTCTTACCTAGAGCACAACTTTCATATACAGCTCTGGCAAAAATTAAGAGACCACCACATCAAAACCCTGTCATGGGCAGTCCAATCTCGAGACCTGAGCCCCATTGAAAAGCTCTGGAATGTAATCAAGAGGATGATGGATAGTCACAAGCCAACAAACAAAGAAGAACTGCTTACATTTTTTTGTGCCAGAAGCAGTGTGAAAGACTGGTGGAAGGCATGCCAAGATGCATGAAAGCTGTGATTAAAAATCGTGGTTATTCCACAAAATATTGATTTCTGAACTCTTCCTGAGTTAAAACATTAGTGTTGTTGTTGCTAAATGATTATGAACTTGTTTTCTTGGCATTATTTTGATGTCTGAAAGCACTGGGTTTTTTATTTAATTTTGACCATTTCTCCTCAGAAAAAAAATACAAAATTTATTGCTTGGAAATTCAGAGACATGTTGTCAGAAGGTTATAGAATAAATGAACAATTTACATTTTACTCAAAAATATTCCTACAAAGAGAAAAATCAGACAAACTGAACATTTTGCAGTGGTCTCTTAAATTTTGCCAGAGCTGTATGTTAATAGAAGTTGTGTGCTGCAGGCTGACTATTGTCTGTTTGTCTTTGATGCACTCTTTTCACCTTTCTGAGACTTTTTATGAATACCTGTACAATAAAAATTTTCTTCTTCTAACCTGTGTACTTCGTATTCTCCTGTGTGTATAAGGTAGTAACCAAGCAAACTTTTGCATTGGCCCATTTTTCTTTCCGTGATTTTAAAATGTAAAAAATTTAATATACGGTATATATGTATTCAGCATATATATATATATACTAGCTGAAGAGCCCGGCATTGCCTGGGCATAGTAAATATCTGTGGTTAGTTATAGCACCTCACTTCTCTTATTTTCCCATCACGCCTCTCATTTTCCCAATCACATCTTTCATTTTCCCCCTCACATCTCTCATTTTCTCCCTCACACCTCTCATTTTCTCCCTCACTCCTCTCATTCCCCCCTAACACTTGTCATTTCAACCTCACATCTGTCATTTTCTGATCACTCCACTATTTTTCCTCACTCCTCTCATTTTGCACTCACACCTTTTCATTTTCACCTCACACCTCTCATTTTCACCTCATCACCTCAGTATATACATGTTTGTCATCTCCCTTATATATAGTATACATCTGTATGTCATCTCCTGTATATAGTATATACCTGTATGTCATCTCCCCTGTATATAGTATATACCTGCTGTGTGTCATCTCCCCTATATATAGTATATACCTGAATGTCATCTCCTTCTATATATAGTATATCCCTGTATGTCATCTCCTCCTGTATATAGTATATACCTGTGTGTCATCTCCCCTGTATATAGTATATATCTGAGTGTCATCTCCTCCTGCATATAGTATATACCTGCATGTCATCTTCTATGTATAGCATATACCTGTATGTCATCTCCTCCTGTATATAGTATATACCTGTGTGTCATCTCCCCTGTATATAGTATATATCTGAGTGTCATCTCCTCCTGCATATAGTATATACCTGCATGTCATCTTCTATATATAGCATGTACCTGTATGTCATCTCCTCCTGTATATAGTATATACCTGTATGTCATCTCCTCCTGTATATATATGTACCTATATGTCATCTCCTCCTCTATATAGTATATACCTGTGTGTCATCTCTCCTGTATATAGTATATATGTGTGTCATCTCCCCTGTATATAGTATATACCTGTGTGTCATCTCCTCCTGTATTAGACCTCGTTCACACGTTATTTGCTCAGTATTTTTACCTCAGTATTTGTAAGCTAAATTGGCAGCCTGATAAATCCCCAGCCAACAGGAAGCCCTCCCCCTGGCAGTATATATTAGCTCACACATACACATAATAGACTGGTCATGTGACTGACAGCTGCCGTATTTCCTATATGGTGCAATTGTTGTAGTTTGTCTGCTTATTAATCAGATTTTTACTTTTGAAGGATAATACCAGACTTTTGTGTGTTTTAGGGCGAGTTTCGTTTGTCAAGTTGTGTGTGTTGAGTTGCGTGTGGCGACATGCATGTAGCGACTTTTGTGAGATGAGTTTTGTGTAGCAACATGCGTGTAGCAACTTTTTGTGTGTCGAGTTGCATGTGACAGGTTAGTGTAGCAAGTTGTGTGCAGCAAGTTTTGCGCATGGCGAGTTTTGCGCATTGCGAGTATTATGTGTGGTGCCTTTTGAATATGTGCAAGTTTTGTGTGAGGCAACTTTTGCAAGTGTTGCAACTTTTGTGCATGTGGCAATTTTTCTGCGTGTGCAAGTTTTGCGTGTGGCGAGTTTTTCATGAGGAGAATTTTGCACTTGTGGCGAGTTTTGCAAGAGCCTAGTTTTTGCATGTGGCGAGTTCTGCGCGTGGCGAGTTTTGAGTGGCAACTTTTGTGTTTTGACTTTTATGTGGCGAGGTTGGTGTATTTGTGGTGAAATATGTGCTGAGGGTAATATGTGTTCAAGCACATGGTAGTGTGTGGCGCATTTTGTGTGTGTTCATATCCCCGTGTGTGGTGAGTATCCCATGTCGAGGCCCCACCTTAGCAACTGTACGGTATATACTCTTTGGCACCATCGCTCTCATTCTTTAAGTCCCCCTTGTTCACATCTGGCAGCTGTCAATTTGCCTCCTACACTTTTCCTTTCATTTTTTCCCATTATGTAGATAGGGGCAAAATTGTTTGGTGAATTGGAAAGCGCGGGGTTAAAATTTCACCTCACAACATAGCCTATGACGCTCTCGGGGTCCAGACGTGTGACTGTGCAAAATTTTGTTGCTGTAGCTGCGACGCTTCCAACACTTTTCCTTTCACTTTTTTCCCCATTATGTAGATAATGGGCAAAATTGTTTGGTGAATTGGAACGCGCGGGGTTAAAATTTCACCTCACAACGAAGCCTATGACGCTCTCAGGGTCCAGACGTGTGACTGTGCAAAATTTTGTTTCTGTAGCTGCGACGCCTCCAACACTTTTCCTTTCACTTTTTTCCCCATTATATAGATAGGGGCAAAATTGTTTGGTGAATTGGAACGCGCGGGGTTAAAATTTCACCTCACAATATAGCCTATGACGCTCTCGGGGTCCAGACATGTAACATAGTAACATAGTAACATAGTTAGTAAGGCCGAAAAAAGACATTTGTCCATCCAGTTCAGCCTATATTCCATCATAATAAATCCCCAGATCTACGTCCTTCTACAGAACCTAATAATTGTATGATACAATATTGTTCTGCTCCAGGAAGACATCCAGGCCTCTCTTGAACCCCTCGACTGAGTTCGCCATCACCACCTCCTCAGGCAAGCAATTCCAGATTCTCACTGCCCTAACAGTAAAGAATCCTCTTCTATGTTGGTGGAAAAACCTTCTCTCCTCCAGACGCAAAGAATGCCCCCTTGTGCCCGTCACCTTCCTTGGTATAAACAGATCCTCAGCGAGATATTTGTATTGTCCCCTTATATACTTATACATGGTTATTAGATCGCCCCTCAGTCGTCTTTTTTCTAGACTAAATAATCCTAATTTCGCTAATCTATCTGGGTATTGTAGTTCTCCCATCCCCTTTATTAATTTTGTTGCCCTCCTTTGTACTCTCTCTAGTTCCATTATATCCTTCCTGAGCACCGGTGCCCAAAACTGGACACAGTACTGCATGTGCGGTCTAACTAAGGATTTGTACAGAGGCAGTATAATGCTCTCATCATGTGAATCCAGACCTCTTTTAACGCACCCCATGATCCTGTTTGCCTTGGCAGCTGCTGCCTGGCACTGGCTGTGACTGTGACTGGATGAGACTGGGACTGTGACTGGACTGGACTGTGACTGGATGTGACTGTGCAAAATTTTGTGGCTGTAGCTGCGAAGCCTCCAACACTTTTCCTTTCACTTTTTCCCCATTATGTAGATAGGGGCAAAATTGTTTGGCGAATTGGAACGCGCGTGGTTAAAATTTCACCTCACAACGTAGCCTATGACGCTCTCAGGGTCCAGACGTGTGACTGTGCAAAATTTTGTTTCTGTAGCTGCGACGCTTCCAACACTTTTCCTTTCACTTTTTTCCCCATTATGTAGATAGGGGCAAAATTGTTTGGTGAATTGGAATGCGTGGGGTTAAAATTTCGCCACACAATATAGCCTATGACGCTCTCGGGGTCCAGACGTGTGACTGTGCAAAATTTTGTGGCTGTAGCTGCGACGGTGCAGATGCCAATCCCGGACATACACACATACACACACACAAACACACACACATTCAGCTTTATATAGTAGACTAGCTGAAGAGCCCGGCGTTGCCTGGGCATAGTAAATATCTGTGGTTAGTTATAGCACCTCACTTCTCTTATTTTCCCATCACGCCTCTCATTTTCCCAATCACATCTTTCATTTTCCCCCTCACATCTCTCATTTTCTCCCTCACACCTCTCATTTTCTCCCTCACTCCTCTCATTCCCCCCTAACACTTGTCATTTCAACCTCACATCTGTCATTTTCTGATCACTCCACTATTTTTCCTCACTCCTCTCATTTTGCACTCACACCTTTTCATTTTCACCTCACACCTCTCATTTTCACCTCATCACCTCAGTATATACATGTTTGTCATCTCCCTTATATATAGTATACATCTGTATGTCATCTCCTGTATATAGTATATACCTGTATGTCATCTCCCCTGTATATAGTATATACCTGCTGTGTGTCATCTCCCCTATATATAGTATATACCTGAATGTCATCTCCTTCTATATATAGTATATACCTGTATGTCATCTCCTCCTGTATATAGTATATACCTGTGTGTCATCTCCCCTGTACATAGTATATATCTGAGTGTCATCTCCTCCTGCATATAGTATATACCTGCATGTCATCTTCTATATATAGCATATACCTGTATGTCATCTCCTCCTGTATATAGTATATACCTGTATGTCATCTCCTCCTGTATATATATGTACCTATATGTCATCTCCTCCTCTATATAGTATATACCTGTGTGTCATCTCTCCTGTATATAGTATATATCTGTGTGTCATCTCCCCTGTATATAGTATATACCTGTGTGTCATCTCCTCCTGTATTAGACCTCGTTCACACGTTATTTGCTCAGTATTTTTACCTCAGTATTTGTAAGCTAAATTGGCAGCCTGATAAATCCCCAGCCATCAGGAAGCCCTCCCCCTGGCTGTATATATTAGCTCACACATACACATAATAGACAGGTCATGTGACTGACAGCTGCTGTATTTCCTATATGGTGCAATTGTTGTAGTTTGTCTGCTTATTAATCAGATTTTTATTTTTGAAGGATAATACCAGACTTGTGTGTGTTTTAGGGCGAGTTTCGTTTGTCAAGTTGTGTGTGTTGAGTTGCGTGTGTCGAGTTGCATGTGACAGGTTAGTGTAGCAAGTTGTGTGCAGCAAGTTTTGCGCATGGCGAGTTTTGCGCGTTGCGAGTATTATGTGTGGTGCCTTTTGAGTATGTGCAAGTTTTCTGTGAGGCAACTTTTGCATGTGTTGCAACTTTTGTGCATGTGGCAATTTTTCTGCGTGTGCAAGTTTTGCGTGTGGCGAGTTTTTCATGAGGAGAATTTTGCACTTGTGGCGAGTTTTGCAAGAGCCTAGTTTTTGCATGTGGCGAGTTCTGCGCGTGGCGAGTTTTGAGTGGCGACTTTTGTGTTTTGACTTTTATGTGGCGAGGTTGGTGTATTTGTGGTGAAATGTGTGCTGAGGGTAATATGTGTTCAAGCACGTGGTAGTTTGTGGCGCATTTTGTGTGTGTTCATATCCCCGTGTGTGGTGAGTATCCCATGTCGAGGCCCCACCTTAGCAACTGTACGGTATATACTCTTTGGCGCCATCGCTCTCATTCTTTAAGTCCCCCTTGTTCACATCTGGCAGCTGTCAATTTGCCTCCTACACTTTTCCTTTCATTTTTTCCCATTATGTAGATAGGGGCAAAATTGTTTGGTGAATTGGAAAGCGCGGGGTTAAAATTTCACCTCACAACATAGCCTATGACGCTCTCGGGGTCCAGACGTGTGACTGTGCAAAATTTTGTTGCTGTAGCTGCGACGCTTCCAACACTTTTCCTTTCACTTTTTCTCCATTATGTAGATAGGGGCAAAATTGTTTGGTGAATTGGAACGCGCGGGGTTAAAATTTAACCTCACAACGAAGCCTATGACGCTCTCAGGGTCCCGACGTGTGACTGTGCAAAATTTTGTTTCTGTAGCTGCGACGCTTCCAACACTTTTCCTTTCACTTTTTTCCCCATTATGTAGATAGGGGCAAAATTGTTTGGTGAATTGGAATGCGTGGGGTTAAAATTTCGCCACACAATATAGCCTATGACGCTCTCGGGGTCCAGACGTGTGACTGTGCAAAATTTTGTGGCTGTAGCTGCGACGGTGCAGATGCCAATCCCGGACATACACACATACACACACACAAACACACACACATTCAGCTTTATATAGTAGACTAGCTGAAGAGCCCGGCGTTGCCTGGGCATAGTAAATATCTGTGGTTAGTTATAGCACCTCACTTCTCTTATTTTCCCATCACGCCTCTCATTTTCCCAATCACATCTTTCATTTTCCCCCTCACATCTCTCATTTTCTCCCTCACACCTCTCATTTTCTCCCTCACTCCTCTCATTCCCCCCTAACACTTGTCATTTCAACCTCACATCTGTCATTTTCTGATCACTCCACTATTTTTCCTCACTCCTCTCATTTTGCACTCACACCTTTTCATTTTCACCTCACACCTCTCATTTTCACCTCATCACCTCAGTATATACGTTTGTCATCTCCCTTATATATAGTATACATCTGTATGTCATCTCCTGTATATAGTATATACCTGTATGTCATCTCCCCTGTATATAGTATATACCTGCTGTGTGTCATCTCCCCTATATATAGTATATACCTGAATGTCATCTCCTTCTATATATAGTATATACCTGTATGTCATCTCCTCCTGTATATAGTATATACCTGTGTGTCATCTCCCCTGTACATAGTATATATCTGAGTGTCATCTCCTCCTGCATATAGTATATACCTGCATGTCATCTTCTATATATAGCATATACCTGTATGTCATCTCCTCCTGTATATAGTATATACCTGTATGTCATCTCCTCCTGTATATATATGTACCTATATGTCATCTCCTCCTCTATATAGTATATACCTGTGTGTCATCTCTCCTGTATATAGTATATATCTGTGTGTCATCTCCCCTGTATATAGTATATACCTGTGTGTCATCTCCTCCTGTATTAGACCTCGTTCACACGTTATTTGCTCAGTATTTTTACCTCAGTATTTGTAAGCTAAATTGGCAGCCTGATAAATCCCCAGCCATCAGGAAGCCCTCCCCCTGGCTGTATATATTAGCTCACACATACACATAATAGACAGGTCATGTGACTGACAGCTGCTGTATTTCCTATATGGTGCAATTGTTGTAGTTTGTCTGCTTATTAATCAGATTTTTATTTTTGAAGGATAATACCAGACTTGTGTGCGTTTTAGGGCGAGTTTCGTTTGTCAAGTTGTGTGTGTTGAGTTGCGTGTGTCGAGTTGCATGTGACAGGTTAGTGTAGCAAGTTGTGTGCAGCAAGTTTTGCGCATGGCGAGTTTTGCGCGTTGCGAGTATTATGTGTGGTGCCTTTTGAGTATGTGCAAGTTTTCTGTGAGGCAACTTTTGCATGTGTTGCAACTTTTGTGCATGTGGCAATTTTTCTGCGTGTGCAAGTTTTGCGTGTGGCGAGTTTTTCATGAGGAGAATTTTGCACTTGTGGCGAGTTTTGCAAGAGCCTAGTTTTTGCATGTGGCGAGTTCTGCGCGTGGCGAGTTTTGAGTGGCGACTTTTGTGTTTTGACTTTTATGTGGCGAGGTTGGTGTATTTGTGGTGAAATGTGTGCTGAGGGTAATATGTGTTCAAGCACGTGGTAGTTTGTGGCGCATTTTGTGTGTGTTCATATCCCCATGTGTGGTGAGTATCCCATGTCGAGGCCCCACCTTAGCAACTGTACGGTATATACTCTTTGGCGCCATCGCTCTCATTCTTTAAGTCCCCCTTGTTCACATCTGGCAGCTGTCAATTTGCCTCCTACACTTTTCCTTTCATTTTTTCCCATTATGTAGATAGGGGCAAAATTGTTTGGTGAATTGGAAAGCGCGGGGTTAAAATTTCACCTCACAACATAGCCTATGACGCTCTCGGGGTCCAGACGTGTGACTGTGCAAAATTTTGTTGCTGTAGCTGCGACGCTTCCAACACTTTTCCTTTCACTTTTTCTCTATTATGTAGATAGGGGCAAAATTGTTTGGTGAATTGGAACGCGCGGGGTTAAAATTTAACCTCATAACGAAGCCTATGACGCTCTCAGGGTCCCGACGTGTGACTGTGCAAAATTTTGTTTCTGTAGCTGCGACGCCTCCAACACTTTTCCTTTCACTTTTTTCCCCATTATGTAGATAGGGGCAAAATTTTTTGGTGAATTGGAAAGCGCGGGGTTAAAATTTCATCTCACAACGTAGCCTATGATGCTCTCAGGGTCCAGACGTGTGACTGTGCAAAATTTTGTTGCTATAGCTGCGACGCTTCCAACACTTTTCCTTTCACTTTTTCCCCATTATATAGATAGGGGCAAAATTGTTTGGTGAATTGGAACGCGCGGGGTTAAAATTTCACCTCACAACGAAGCCTATGGCGCTCTCAGGGTCCCGACGTGTGACTGTGCAAAATTTTGTTTCTGTAGCTGCGACGCCTCCAACACTTTTCCTTTCACTTTTTTCCCCATTATGTAGATAGGGGCAAAATTGTTTGGTGAATTGGAAAGCGCGGGGTTAATCTTTCACCTCACAACATAGCCTATGACGCTCTCGGGGTCCAGACGTGTGACTGTGCAAAATGTTGTTGCTGTAGCTGCGACGCTTCCAACACTTTTCCTTTCACTTTTTTCCCCATTATGTAGATAATGGGCAAAATTGTTTGGTGAATTGGAACGCGCGGGGTTAAAATTTCACCTCACAATGAAGCCTATGACGCTCTCAGGGTCCAGACGTGTGACTGTGCAAAATTTTGTTTCTGTAGCTGCGACGCCTCCAACACTTTTCCTTTCACTTTTTTCCCCATTATATAGATAGGGGCAAAATTGTTTGGTGAATTGGAACGCGCGGGGTTAAAATTTCACCTCACAATATAGCCTATGACGCTCTCGGGGTCCAGACATGTAACATAGTAACATAGTAACATAGTTAGTAAGGCCGAAAAAAGACATTTGTCCATCCAGTTCAGTCTATATTCCATCATAATAAATCCCCAGATCTACGTCCTTCTACAGAACCTAATAATTGTATGATACAATATTGTTCTGCTCCAGGAAGACATCCAGGCCTCTCTTCAACCCCTCGACTGAGTTCGCCATCACCACCTCCTCAGGCAAGCAATTCCAGATTCTCACTGCCCTAACAGTAAAGAATCCTCTTCTATGTTGGTGGAAAAACCTTCTCTCCTCCAGACGCAAAGAATGCCCCCTTGTGCCCGTCACCTTCCTTGGTATAAACAGATCCTCAGCGAGATATTTGTATTGTCCCCTTATATACTTATACATGGTTATTAGATCGCCCCTCAGTCGTCTTTTTTCTAGACAAAATAATCCTAATTTCGCTAATCTATCTGGGTATTGTAGTTCTCCCATCCCCTTTATTAATTTTGTTGCCCTCCTTTGTACTCTCTCTAGTTCCATTATATCCTTCCTGAGCACCGGTGCCCAAAACTGGACACAGTACTGCATGTGCGGTCTAACTAAGGATTTGTACAGAGGCAGTATAATGCTCTCATCATGTGAATCCAGACCTCTTTTAACGCACCCCATGATCCTGTTTGCCTTGGCAGCTGCTGCCTGGCACTGGCTGTGACTGTGACTGGATGAGACTGGACTGTGACTGGACTGGACTGTGACTGGATGTGACTGTGCAAAATTTTGTGGCTGTAGCTGCGAAGCCTCCAACACTTTTCCTTTCACTTTTTCCCCATTATGTAGATAGGGGCAAAATTGTTTGGTGAATTGGAACGCGCGTGGTTAAAATTTCACCTCACAACGTAGCCTATGACGCTCTCAGGGTCCAGACGTGTGACTGTGCAAAATTTTGTTTCTGTAGCTGCGACGCTTCCAACACTTTTCCTTTCACTTTTTTCCCCATTATGTAGATAGGGGCAAAATTGTTTGGTGAATTGGAACGCGTGGGGTTAAAATTTCGCCACACAATATAGCCTATGACGCTCTCGGGGTCCAGACGTGTGACTGTGCAAAATTTTGTGGCTGTAGCTGCGACGGTGCAGATGCCAATCCCGGACATACACACATACACACACACAAACACACACACATTCAGCTTTATATAGTAGACTAGCTGAAGAGCCCGGCGTTGCCTGGGCATAGTAAATATCTGTGGTTAGTTATAGCACCTCACTTCTCTTATTTTCCCATCACGCCTCTCATTTTCCCAATCACATCTTTCATTTTCCCCCTCACATCTCTCATTTTCTCCCTCACACCTCTCATTTTCTCCCTCACTCCTCTCATTCCCCCCTAACACTTGTCATTTCAACCTCACATCTGTCATTTTCTGATCACTCCACTATTTTTCCTCACTCCTCTCATTTTGCACTCACACCTTTTCATTTTCACCTCACACCTCTCATTTTCACCTCATCACCTCAGTATATACATGTTTGTCATCTCCCTTATATATAGTATACATCTGTATGTCATCTCCTGTATATAGTATATACCTGTATGTCATCTCCCCTGTATATAGTATATACCTGCTGTGTGTCATCTCCCCTATATATAGTATATACCTGAATGTCATCTCCTTCTATATACAGTTAGGGCCAGAAATATTTGGACAGTGACACAAGTTTTGTTATTTTAGCTGTTTACAAAAACATATTCAGAAATACAATTATATATATAATATGGGCTGAAAGTGCACACTCCCAGCTGCAATATGATAGTTTCCACATCCAAATCGGAGAAAGGGTTTAGGAATCATAGCTCTGTAATGCATAGCGTCCTCTTTTTCAAGGGACCAAAAGTAATTGGACAATGGACTCTAAGGGCTGCAATTAACTCTGAAGGCGTCTCCCTCGTTAACCTGTAATCAATGAAGTAGTTAAAAGGTCAGGGGTGGATTCCAGGTGTGTGGTTTTGCATTTGGAAGCTGTTGCTGTGAGCAGACAACATGCGGTCAAAGGAACTCCCAATTGAGGTGAAGCAGAACATCCTGAGGCTGAAAAAAAAGAAAAAATCCATCAGAGAGATAGCAGACATGCTTGGAGTAGCAAAATCAACAGTTGGGTACATTCTGAGAAAAAAGGAATTGACTGGTGAGCTTGGGAACTCAAAAAGGCCTGGGCGTCCACGGATGACAACAGTGGTGGATGATCGCCGCATACTTAATTTGGTGAAGAAGAACCCGTTCACAACATCAACTGAAGCCCAGAACACTCTCAGTGAAGTAGGTGTATCTGTCTCTAAGTCAACAGTAAAGAGAAGACTGCATGACAGTAAATACAAAGGGTTCACATCTAGATGCAAACCATTCATCAATACCAAAAATAGACAGGCCAGAGTTAAATTTGCAGAAAAACACCTCAAGAAGCCAGCTCAGTTCTGGAAAAGTATTCTATGGACACATGAGACAAAGATCAACCTGTACCAGAATGATGGGAAGAAAAAAGTTTGGAGAAGAAAGGGAACGGCACATGATCCAAGGCACACCTCATCCTCTGTAAAACATGGTGGAGGCAACGTGATGGCATGGGCATGCATGGCTTTCAATGGCACTGGGTCACTTGTGTTTATTGATGACATAAGAGCAGACAAGAGTAGCCCGGATGAATTCTGAAGTGTACCGGGATATACTTTCAGCCCAGATTCAGCCAAATGCTGCAAAGTTGATTGGACGGCGCTTCATAGTACAGATGGACAATGACCCCAAGCATACAGCCAGAGCTACCCAGGAGTTCATGAGTGCCAAAAAGTGGAACATTCTGCAATGGCCAAGTCAATCTCCAGATCTAAACCCAATTGAGCATGCATTTCACTTGCTCAAATCCAGACTTAAGATGGAAAGACCCACAAACAAGCAAGACCTGAAGGCTGCGGCTGTAAAGGCCTGGCAAAGCATTAAGAAGGAGGAAACCCAGCGTTTGGTGATGTCCATGGGTTCCAGACTTAAGGCAGTGATTGCCTCCAAAGGATTTGCAACAAAATATTGAAAATAAAAATATTTTGTTTGGGTTATGTTTATTTGTCCAATTACTTTTGACCTCCTAAAATGTGGAGTGTTTGTAAAGAAATGTGTACAATTCCTACATTTTCTATCAGATATTTTTGTTCAACCCTTCAAATTAAACGTTACAATCTGCACTTGAATTCTGTTGTAGAGGTTTCATTTCAAATCCAATGTGGTGGCATGCAGAGCCCAACTCGCGAAAATTGTGTCACTGTCCAAATATTTCTGGCCCTAACTGTATAGTATATACCTGTATGTCATCTCCTCCTGTATATAGTATATACCTGTGTGTCATCTCCCCTGTATATAGTATATATCTGAGTGTCATCTCCTCCTGCATATAGTATATACCTGCATGTCATCTTCTATATATAGCATATACCTGTATGTCATCTCCTCCTGTATATAGTATATACCTGTATGTCATCTCCTCCTGTATATATATGTACCTATATGTCATCTCCTCCTCTATATAGTATATACCTGTGTGTCATCTCTCCTGTATATAGTATATATCTGTGTGTCATCTCCCCTGTATATAGTATATACCTGTGTGTCATCTCCTCCTGTATTAGACCTCGTTCACACGTTATTTGCTCAGTATTTTTACCTCAGTATTTGTAAGATAAATTGGCAGCCTGATAAATCCCCAGCCATCAGGAAGCCCTCCCCCTGGCTGTATATATTAGCTCACACATATACATAATAGACAGGTCATGTGACTGACAGCTGCCGTATTTCCTATATGGTGCAATTGTTGTAGTTTGTCTGCTTATTAATCAGATTTTTATTTTTGAAGGATAATACCAGACTTGTGTGTGTTTTAGGGCGAGTTTCGTTTGTCAAGTTGTGTGTGTTGAGTTGCGTGTGTCGAGTTGCATGTGACAGGTTAGTGTAGCAAGTTGTGTGCAGCAAGTTTTGCGCATGGCGAGTTTTGCGCGTTGCGAGTATTATGTGTGGTGCCTTTTGAGTATGTGCAAGTTTTCTGTGAGGCAACTTTTGCATGTGTTGCAACTTTTGTGCATGTGGCAATTTTTCTGCGTGTGCAAGTTTTGCGTGTGGCGAGTTTTTCATGAGGAGAATTTTGCACTTGTGGCGAGTTTTGCAAGAGCCTAGTTTTTGCATGTGGCGAGTTCTGCGCGTGGCGAGTTTTGAGTGGCGACTTTTGTGTTTTGACTTTTATGTGGCGAGGTTGGTGTATTTGTGGTGAAATGTGTGCTGAGGGTAATATGTGTTCAAGCACGTGGTAGTTTGTGGCGCATTTTGTGTGTGTTCATATCCCCGTGTGTGGTGAGTATCCCATGTCGAGGCCCCACCTTAGCAACTGTACGGTATATACTCTTTGGCGCCATCGCTCTCATTCTTTAAGTCCCCCTTGTTCACATCTGGCAGCTGTCAATTTGCCTCCTACACTTTTCCTTTCATTTTTTCCCATTATGTAGATAGGGGCAAAATTGTTTGGTGAATTGGAAAGCGCGGGGTTAAAATTTCACCTCACAACATAGCCTATGACGCTCTCGGGGTCCAGACATGTGACTGTGCCAAATTTTGTTGCTGTAGCTGCGACGCTTCCAACACTTTTCCTTTCACTTTTTCTCCATTATGTAGATAGGGGCAAAATTGTTTGGTGAATTGGAACGCGCGGGGTTAAAATTTAACCTCACAACGAAGCCTATGACGCTCTCAGGGTCCCGACGTGTGACTGTGCAAAATTTTGTTTCTGTAGCTGCGACGCCTCCAACACTTTTCCTTTCACTTTTTTCCCCATTATGTAGATAGGGGCAAAATTTTTTGGTGAATTGGAAAGCGCGGGGTTAAAATTTCATCTCACAACGTAGCCTATGATGCTCTCAGGGTCCAGACGTGTGACTGTGCAAAATTTTGTTGCTGTAGCTGCGACGCTTCCAACACTTTTCCTTTCACTTTTTTCCCCATTATGTAGATAGGGGCAAAATTGTTTGGTGAATTGGAACGCGCGGGGTTAAAATTTCGCCTCACAATATAGCCTATGACGCTCTCGGGGTCCAGACGTGTGACTGTGCAAAATTTTCTTTCTGTAGCTGCGACGCCTCCAACACTTTTCCTTTCACTTTTTTCCCCATTATGTAGATAGGGGCAAAATTGTTTGGTGAATTGGAATGCGTGGGGTTAAAATTTCACCTCACAACGAAGCCTATGACGCTCTCAGGGTCCAGACGTGTGACTGTGCAAAATTTTGTTTCTGTAGCTGCGATGCTTCCAACACTTTTCCTTTCACTTTTTTCCCCATTATGTAGACAGGGGCAAAATTGTTTGGTGAATTGGAAAGTGCAGGGTTAAAATTTCACCTCACAACATAGCCTATGACGCTCTCGGGGTCCAGACGTGTGACTGTGCAAAATTTTGTGGCTGTAGCTGCGACGGTGCAGATGCCAATCCCGGACATACACACATACACACACACACACACATTCAGCTTTATATAGTAGATATATATACTGTATATATATATATATATATATATATATATATATATATGTATATATATATATACACAGTATATATATATATATATACTGTATATTGCTTTGCTCAAAATACAACAGTCATCTTTAACTTTAGCCCTTTTTTAGGTCATTTAATTATCAGCTTGCTTAATTGTTCGCAATAACAGTAATTTTGACCCGGGGTGCCCAAACCTTTCTATGTTTACACTATGTACTAACCTCCTGCAACTGTTAGTGTACCTTGAATGAAGACTCACTGCTGTTGTGAGCAGCCTGCTTTGCTTAAATGTGTTACTATGGCCAGAAGTTACGGGACTTGTCTCTCATCAAGAACATCTGTGGCACTAGTCAGCAATTACAAAGGGAGCTGTTAGAAGCAGATCTTGATGATTTGTATGCTCAAGCGCATTCAGCGTAGTAGAACATTCCTCAAGCAACTATTGATAGCATGACAGAAAAAAAATGAAGTGGAACATAAGTTGGTATACATGCAATGTGTAGGAATATGTTCACACTGGCCATTAAACCAACCAAACCGACACCAAAAACAAAATGAACATATACCCTTTGTAAGGCAGGGAGGGGGATCATATGCGAGGGTATCCGCCAGAATGTGAATGGAGTCCTATTAGACCCGCTGGAATGCCTTGTGGTCACAACAGGATGCCTGTGTGTCACAGGGCAAAATAAAAGTAAGTGTGGACCTGGTCAAGCTATTTGACCTAAGCATTTTTCAGGAAAAGCCGGTATGGGCTTTTATTTTTGAAACGGACTGCAGGAAGTGGAGCCGGTCCATTTCCTCCAGGCCGTGTCTTAAAGGTGGCCTATGGCTACAGATTCCAGTTGAGAGAAAAACCCTGCAGGAAGGGTATGGGTGTGTCAGTGTTGGTCTTGCATGCAGGCAGAGCTGTAGGCTCTGCAGAGCTCAATGGTGTGAGGCAACACAGAGCCAAGTGGAGCCAAAAGGCCTGACACCCCCCCAGCGTACACGGCGGTGCAGTAACCCACGACAACCAGTCACAGACTGTCTTTGTTTCCCAGCTGCAATCTGGAGAATCTGATTTACTTCTTTTGTTAGTACACTGTTTTTAAAAGAGACTTTACTTTGAACTTTTCTTCGGGTACTGCCTGATCCATGCACAGTGTGGACACCACTGCTGTAAGTAATTAAAATGCAATAGTGTATATAAATAACATATGGTACTTAGTATAAACCGTTTTTGATTAAAAAAGCGTAAATGTCATCCCTCTGGTGCCAAGGTGTACCACGTTTGGATGGTCCTAACCTCTAGTATTAAAAACTTACCATGTGTCAAAAATTGCCTCAATGTGAAAGAGGACTGAGATGGACTAGGCTCCAACTATGGACACCCAGCAATTAAAATCCATATAAATGTAATGCCCAGCTAAAAGAAAGGGAGACCACACCCTTGCATGCACTGGGTGCAAGAGCCTAAAGCAAAACTGAAAGGAATAAACTGGAGTATAAGTTGGTATACTTGCAATGTGTAGGTTTGCAGACATGTTCCTACACCATCTTATATTCCTGTTCAATCAAATTTTTCGTTTGGGGGGGGGGGTTGCACTCCGTGCAAGTTTATATGGCTTCCAATGGCTGGGTGTCCATACTTGGGTTCAAATTCTGCTTGGACTCTGTTCACAATGAGTTAATCTATGACACTTAGCAAGGTTTTAATAATAGAGGTTAGGACCCTCCTGAATGAGTACACCTTGGCACTTGCACTTGTGTATACTAATTATATTGCATTTAAAAAATGGTGCATGTAACAAATCTTCTTAGCCACGTTATTTCCACAATATAACTTTTGAGGTTGTTCTAAAAAGTATATCAGTCATATACAGTGGGGCAAAAAAGTATTTAGTCAGTCAGCAATAGTGCAAGTTCCACCACTTAAAAAGATGAGAGGCGTCTGTAATTTACATCATAGGTAGACCTCAACTATGGGAGACAAACTGAGAAAAAAAAATCCAGAAAATCACATTGTCTGTTTTTTTAACATTTTATTTGCATATTATGGTGGAAAATAAGTATTTGGTCAGAAACAAACAATCAAGATTTCTGGCTCTCACAGACCTGCAACTTCTTCTTTAAGAGTCTCCTCTTTCCTCCACTCATTACCTGTAGTAATGGCACCTGTTTAAACTTGTTATCAGTATAAAAAGACACCTGTGCACACCCTCAAACAGTCTGACTCCAAACTTCACTATGGTGAAGACCAAAGAGCTGTCAAAGGACACCAGAAACAAAATTGTAGCCCTGCACCAGGCTGGGAAGACTGAATCTGCAATAGCCAACCAGCTTGGAGTGAAGAAATCAACAGTGGGAGCAATAATTAGAAAATGGAAGACATACAAGACCACTGATAATCTCCCTCGATCTGGGGCTCCACGCAAAACCCCACCCCGTGGGGTCAGAATGATCACAAGAACGGTGAGCAAAAATCCCAGAACCACGCGGGGGGACCTAGTGAATGAACTGCAGAGAGCTGGGACCAATGTAACAAGGCCTACCATAAGTAACACACTACGCCACCATGGACTCAGATCCTGCAGTGCCAGACGTGTCCCACTGCTTAAGCCAGTACATGTCCGGGCCCGTCTGAAGTTTGCTAGAGAGCATTTGGATGATCCAGAGGAGTTTTGGGAGAATGTCCTATGGTCTGATGAAACCAAACTGGAACTGTTTGGTAGAAACACAACTTGTCATGTTTGGAGGAAAAAGAATACTGAGTTGCATCCATCAAACACCATACCTACTGTAAAGCATGGTGGTGGAAACATCATGCTTTGGGGCTGTTTCTCTGCAAAGGGGCCAGGACGACTGATCCGGGTACATGAAAGAATGAATGGTGCCATGTATTGTGAGATTTTGAGTGCAAACCTCCTTCCATCAGCAAGGGCATTGAAGATGAAACGTGGCTGGGTCTTTCAACATGACAATGATCCAAAGCACACCGCCAGGGCAACGAAGGAGTGGCTTCGTAAGAAGCATTTCAAGGTCCTGGAGTGGCCTAGCCAGTCTCCAGATCTCAACCTTATAGAAAACCTTTGGAGGGAGTTGAAAGTCCGTGTTGCCAAGCGAAAAGCCAAAAACATCACTGCTCTAGAGGAGATCTGCTTGGAGGAATGGGCCAACATACCAACAACAGTGTGTGGCAACCTTGTGAAGACTTACAGAAAACGTTTGACCTTTGTCATTGCCAACAAAGGATATATTACAAAGTATTAAGATGAAATTTTGTTTCTGACCAAATACTTATTTTCCACCATAATATGCAAATAAAATGTTAAAAAAACAGACAATGTGATTTTCTGGATTTTTTTTTCTCAGTTTGTCTCCCATAGTTGAGGTCTACCTATGATGTAAATTACAGACGCCTCTCATCTTTTTAAGTGGTGGAACTTGCACTATTGCTGACTGACTAAATACTTTTTTGCCCCACTGTAAAAAATTTGGTGCTTGCCAGGAGGGTTATTCATAGAAATCATGGGCCCACCCCATAGCAGACGTTCTAATTGAGTTCGCCTCAAAGAAAGAAAAAAAACAATTGTCGGGGTCACAGAAGAGCATATCTCACAAATTCCCAGCCTTTACATAGTAATTTTCCTCCTGCTGAAGTCCTAGATTCCTCTTTCATTGCCCCCATAAAGTATGATGCCAACAAAAGTGCCCCCAAACACAGTATGATACCCCTATGATGAAGTTCTCCTCATTAGCGTCATTACACTGGGTACATAGAGGCTACTGTACTCCACCTCAACTCCAAAGCAAAGTGTGGTGACCCCAACACAGTAACATCCCCCAACTGTGACCTCCCACACAGCCCTCCATGCAGTATAATGGGTCTAAATACAGTATAATAGCCCAACACTGTATAATGGCCCTCATTAGCCCTCAAAATATTATAATGGCCCCACATAACCTGCCACATACCATAATGCGCTCCCCAAAGATCATCCATGTAGTATAATGCGCCCACCATAATCCTCCATATAGTATAATGCTCCCCCCATAATCCTCCATATAGTATAATGCGCCTCCCAAAATCCTCCATATAATATAATGCACCCCCTATGGTCCTCCATACAATATAATACACTCTCCATATTCCTCCACAAAATATAATGCACCCCCATAGCCTCCATACACTATTATGACCACCTGTCACTGATTTAAAAAAAATAAATACAATATTTTCCGCCTTTCTCCTTCAGCTCGAGCAATGATGATGGAGGAAGGAGCATAAGCAGATGCTTCCACCCCCTTCAATCTGTACTGGTGGGCGCTGACAGGTGAAAGGGGACTGCTGCGGGCGCTGACATTGGACACCCTCTGGTTCAGAGGCTCCATAGCAGTGGCGTGGCCTGCCGCCATTGGCAGTACGCCACTGCTTGTCAGGTACTAAGGTAATACCAGCACAGTTTAGTTAATACTTTCTCACTACACCCTTCGTGTAAATGAAAGGTATAAAAATAATCGAACCAAGCAAATGCTACTAATTAAAATATTTGTCTGTATGAAGAAGTTAAATATTACATACTGGATGGTGGCCAGATTCTAACGCATTGGGTATTTTAGAATATGCATGTCCACGTAGTATATTGCACAGCCCACGTAGTATATTGCCCAGCCACGTAGTATATTGGCCGGCCATGTAGTATATTGCCCAGCCACGTAGTATATTGCCCAACCACATAGTATATTGCCCAGCCACATAGTATATTGCCCAGCCACATGGTATATTGCCCAGTGACGTAGTATATTGCCAGCCACATAGTATATTGACCAGCCACATAGTATATTGCCCAGACACGTAGTATATTGCCCAGTCACATAGTATACAGCACAGAGCCACGTAGTATACAGCACAGACACGTAGTATACTACCATCACGTAGTATACTGCCCAGTCACGTAGTATATTGCCCAGCCACATAGTTTATTGCCCAGCCACGTAGTATACAGCACAGAGCCAAGTAGTATACAGCACAGACACATAGTATACTGCCCAGTCACATAGTATACTGCCCAGTATATACGTAGTATATTGGCCAGTCACGTAGCATATTGCCCAGCCACATAGTATATTGCCCAGCCCGCGTAGTATATTGCACAGCCCGCGCAGTACCACGAACACAGTGTATAACATAGGCCACGTAGTGTACAACACAGGCCACATAGTGTATAACACAGGCCATGTAGTGTATAACACAGACCACGTAGTTTATAACACAAGCCACGTAGTGTATAACACAAGCCACATAGTGTATAACTCAGGACACATAGTGTATAACACAGGCCACGTAGTGTATAACACAGGCCACGTAGTGTATAGCACAGTCCACGCAGTATATTGCACAGCCCGTGTAGTACATTGCACAGCCTGCGTAGTACATTGCACAGCCCACGTAGTACATTGCACAGCCCACGTAGTACATTGCACAGCCCACGTAGTACATTGCACAGCCCACGTACTATATTGCACAGCCCGCGCAGTACATTGCACAGCCCGCGCAGTACATTGAACAGCCCGCGCAGTACATTGCACAGCCCGCGCAGTATATTGCCCAGTCACGTAGTATATTGCCCAGTCACGTAGTTTATTGCCAAGTCACATAGTATATTGCCAAGTCACATAGTATATTGCCCATCCACATAGTATATTGCCCAGCCACGTAGTAGTGTATAATACAGCCCACATAATATATTGCACAGCCCATGCAGTATATAGCAATGTGGGCACCATATCCCTGTTAAAAAAAATAATTAAAATAAAAAATTGTTATCTAGTCACCCTCCCTTGGCCCCCAGATCAAAGAGGTTACCGATGCTCCTCGCACGCTCCGGTCTGAAGAGTGCATTGTGGTCTCACGAGATGATAACGTAGCAGTCTTGCGAGACCGCACGTCATCATCTTGCGAGACCGCAATGCATGGAGCGGTCACCGGGGCATCGCGAGGAGCAGGAAAGGCCAGTTCCTGATCCGACAGACGGTGAGTATATAACTATTTTTTATTTTTTTATTATTTTTAACATTAGATGTTTTTACTATTGATGCTGCATAGGCAGCATGAATAGTAAAAAGTTGGTCACACAGGGTTAATAGCAGGATTAACCGAGTGCACTACACCGCGGTCAACGCTGCCATTAACCCTGTGTGAGTGCTGACTGGAGGGGAGTACGGAGCGGGCAGTGAAGGTGCGTCCATTTTTCCACCGGACTGTGCCCGTCGCTGATTAGTCGTGGCTGTTTTGCCACAACCAATCAGCGACTTGGATTTCCATGACAGACAGAGGCCGCGACCAATGAATATCTGTGACGGAAGTGACCCTTAGACAATTTTATAGTAGATGTATTTAAAATTCATTTTTAACCATGGGTTTGGCTATGCTCTATAAACAAAAGTTAACAAAAACATGATTCACGTTACAGTGATTACTAGAGTTGAGTGACCTTGACCTTTTTAGAGTCGAGCCGGGTTTCGCGAAACCCGACTATCTCAAAAGTCGGGTCGAGTGAAATCGGCCGATTATGACGTAAAGTCGGGATCGACCGAAACACGAAACCCAATGCAAGTCAATGGGGCAGCATAGTCGGCAGTGAGTGGGGGCCAGGAAAACACCTAGAGTGCCCACTTTAATGTCAAAACCATCCATTCTTCTTAATGAAGCTTGTCAAGCGTAATTTACCTTATAATAATTGTAAGGCATTTGAAATTGGGGGTCATTTGGCTAAAGTTGTGGTGGGTAGGGCTGGTTCAAGTAATTAGTGGGCCCAGGAAATCTGGACCACGTCACGGCAGTGGAGCAGGGAGAGGTAAGTATTTCAACTTTGCAAGTGCTGTGAACCTGAGCAAGCAGGGGGGGCCCACTCGTTGGCATTGGCACTGGCACAGGGCCCCTCAAAGTACAGCGGTGTGTTTGCACGGCGGGGGCGCCTCCCACCGGCAGCAACACTTTTGCGTACTATGAGAGGCCCTGTGCCAGTGACGTCGCCAACTAGTATTCCTCCCCCCACCTGATGAAGGAACCTGCACTTTCATCTGCACCTTCCTCTTTGTCCCCGTGTAAGGTGGTATGGTATGCGGGAAGAGCAACCTGACTTTCAGCAGGGTCACAATGTTGTTGTGTAGCGTGCACGGGGAATGTTGCGTCAATGTACCAGCAGACTCATCTATCACTGGCTGGGCAATGGGCAGGATGAGGAGGAAACACAGATATAGGCCCAAAGAATAAAGTTGGCTAAATTCAGTTCAAAATTGGTAACACAGGAATAAACAGGGGGCATTGCAGTGGAGGACAACTGGAATGAGAGGCTGACACAGAGAGTAGGCCCAAATCAGTAAGTAGTCGAAATGCAGTTCAAAATTGGCAACCGTAGTAAACAGGCGGCACAGCTTTGTTCAGTGGAGGAGAACAGCAAGGAGTGGCAGACACCGATAGTAGGCCCCAACCCAACTAGTAGGCCAAATGCAGTCTAACATTAACAACTACTTAACGAGCGCCTGAAAACGGAATTTCAGGACAGGAAACCAGGAGAACAGCAAGGAGTGGCAGACACCGATAGTAGGCCCCAAACCAACTAGTACGCCAAATGCAGTTGTTCCGTTTAACCACAATTTAATGAGAGCCTGAAGATAGAAGTTCAGGAAAGGCAACCTGGAGAACACCTTGGAGTGGAACACACCATCTCTCTACACCCCATACCCAATTTGTAGGCCTAATGCAGTGTAGTTTCCAAGAACTACTAAACGAGAGCCGGAAGATCGAAGCTCAGGAAAGGCAACCTGGAGAACACCTTGGAGTGGAACACACCATCTCTCTACACCCCATACCCAATTTGTAGGCCTAATGCAGCGTAGTTTCCAACAACTACTAAACGAGAGCCGGAAGATCGAAGCTCAGGAAAGGCAACCTGGAGAACACCTTGGAGTGGAACACACCATCTCTCTACACCCCATACCCAATTTGTAGGCCTAATGCAGTGTAGTTTCCAAGAACTACTAAACGAGAGCCGGAAGATCGAAGCTCAGGAAAGGCAACCTGGAGAACACCTTGGAGTGGAACACACCATCTCTCTACACCCCATACCCAATTTGTAGGCCTAATGCAGCGTAGTTTCCAACAACTACTAAACGAGAGCCGGAAGATCGAAGCTCAGGAAAGGCAACCTGGAGAACACCTTGGAGTGGAACACACCATCTCTCTACACCCCATACCCAATTTGTAGGCCTAATGCAGCGTAGTTTCCAACAACTACTAAACGAGAGCATGAAGATCGAAGCATTGGCGAGGAAACCTGGGGAACACCTTGGAGTGGAACACACCATCTCTCTACACCCCATACCCAATTTGTAGGCCTAATGCAGCGTAGTTTCCAACAACTACTAAACGAGAGCATGAAGATCGAAGCATTGGCGAGGAAACCTGGGGAACACCTTGGAGTGGAACACACCATCTCTCTACACCCCATACCCAATTTGTAGGCCTAATGCAGCGTAGTTTCCAACAACTACTAAATGAGAGCCGGAAGATCGAAGCTCAGGAAAGGCAACCTGGAGAACACCTTGGAGTGGAACACACCATCTTTCTACACCCCATACCCAATTTGTAGGCCTAATGCAGCGTAGTTTCCAACAACTACTAAACGAGAGCATGAAGATCGAAGCATTGGCGAGGAAACCTGGGGAACACCTTGGAGTGGAACACACCATCTCTCTACACCCCATACCCAATTTGTAGGCCTAATGCAGCGTAGTTTCCAACAACTACTAAACGAGAGCCGGAAGATCGAAGCTCAGGAAAGGCAACCTGGAGAACACCTTGGAGTGGAACACACCATCTCTCTACACCCCATACCCAATTTGTAGGCCTAATGCAGCGTAGTTTCCAAGAACTACTAAACGAGAGCCGGAAGATCGAAGCTCAGGAAAGGCAACTGTTGTGAATTCTGTGGCTGAGTTCACTTCTGTGGTCACAAGTGGTATTGCAGTCTCTGGGCTTCCTCCCTCAGGTGTTTTGGTGAGCTCGTTGGCTGCCTTGCTATTTAGCTCCACCTGAGTCTGTCTTCCTTGCTCCTTGTCAATGTTCCAGTGTTGGATCTGAGCTACTGCATCTTTCCTTGGGCCTGCTGCTCTGCTAGATAAGTGCTTCTAGTTTGTTTTCTGTTTTTTCTGTCCAGCTTGCTATTAACTTTTGCTGGAAGCTCTGAGAAGCAAAGGGGTGCACCGCCGTGCTGTTAGTTCGGCACGGTGGGTCTTTTTGCCCCTTTGCGTGGTTTTCGTTTTAGGGTTTTTTGTAGACTGCATAGTTCTCTTTGCTATCCTCGCTCTGTCTAGAATATCGGGCCTCACTTTGCTGAATCTATTTCATTCCTACGTTTGTCTTTTCATCTTGCTAACAGTCATTATATGTGGGGGGCTGCCTATTCCTTTGGGGTATTTCTCTGAGGTAAGTCAGGCTTGTATTTCTATCTT
The DNA here is from genome assembly GCF_032444005.1 of Ranitomeya imitator. Classification (NCBI taxonomy): domain Eukaryota; kingdom Metazoa; phylum Chordata; class Amphibia; order Anura; family Dendrobatidae; genus Ranitomeya; species Ranitomeya imitator. The sequence continues at coordinate 328,603,728 of NC_091285.1, read as the reverse complement.
CAGGCTAGTCAGCTCCTCAGGCAGTGCCGAGTTGCATAGGTAGTGATAGGCGCAATCCACTGCTGCTTATAGTTGTGTGAGGATAGATCAGGTACTGCAGTCTACAGAGATTCCACGTCTCAGAGCTCGTCCTATTGTTTTTGGTTATTGCCAGATCTCTGTATGTGCGCTGATTACTGCACGCTGTGTTGCCTGATTGCCAGCCATAACAGGCAACCTGGAGAACACCTTGGAGTGGAACACACCATCTCTCTACACCCCATACCCAATTTGTAGGCCTAATGCAGCGTAGTTTCCAACAACTACTAAACGAGAGCCGGAAGATCGAAGCTCAGGAAAGGCAACCTGGAGAACACCTTGGAGTGGAACACACCATCTCTCTACACCCCATACCCAATTTGTAGGCCTAATGCAGCGTAGTTTCCAACAACTACTAAACGAGAGCCGGAAGATCGAAGCTCAGGAAAGGCAACCTGGAGAACACCTTGGAGTGGAACACACCATCTCTCTACACCCCATACCCAATTTGTAGGCCTAATGCAGCGTAGTTTCCAACAACTACTAAACGAGAGCATGAAGATCGAAGCATTGGCGAGGAAACCTGGGGAACACCTTGGAGTGGAACACACCATCTCTCTACACCCCATACCCAATTTGTAGGCCTAATGCAGCGTAGTTTCCAACAACTACTAAACGAGAGCCGGAAGATCGAAGCTCAGGAAAGGCAACCTGGAGAACACCTTGGAGTGGAACACACCATCTCTCTACACACCATACCCAATTTGTAGGCCTAATGCAGTGTAGTTTCCAACAACTACTAAACGAGAGCCGGAAGATAGAAGCTCAGGAAAGGCAACCTGGGGAACACCTTGGAGTGTAACACACCATCTCTCTCCACCCGATACCCATTTTGTAGGCCTAATGCAGTGTAGTTTTCTACAACTACTAAACGAGAGTCGGAAGACCGAAGCAATGGCAAGGAAACCTGGGGAACACCTTGGAGTGTAACACACCATCTCTCTCCACCCCATACCCAATTTGTAGGCCTAATGCAGCCTACTTTCCGACAACTACTAAACGAGAGCATGAAGATCGAAGCTCAGGAAAGGCAACCTGGGGAACACCTTGGAGTGTAACAACCCCTCTCTCTACACCACGGAAGGGCTGATTCTTAGGAAGGAAGGCTGTCGGAAAGAAGCAGGGCGCGTCCGAGGGTGATTATATTCTTATTAGGTATATACTCACCCTCGGACGCGTCCTGCTTCTTTATTTGTAATGAATGTTTATTTGCAATGTGGTTTTGACTTACTCTATTTTTTTGGTAAATAATGATTTTATTATTTTCATTGTTTTGCATCTTCTTGGCAATAATATAAAGAAGACGCGACAGGACAACACTCGGTGGATGCCATATCTGTGTTTTAAATTGAAAAAAACTTTCAGTTAACTACTTGCAGGAGAAAGTTATTGTAGCTGGTGGCCATTTTTAGTACTGTACCAGATTTTTGTTGTATGTGTTTGTTTTTAATGTTAAAATGTCTGCATTTGATATCTCTCCAGTATTTTCTTTTTTATAAGCAAAATACTTATTTTTATATTTTCTGATGTTGGTTCAAGGGGTACACGGGCAGCAGTAGACAGGTCAGTGGAGGCCTAGTGGAAGGAGGGACCGCAGACAGGCTTCGAAGCCCTAACATAATAAATTGGGCTGGCTGTAGGCAATTTAAAATTGGTTCCAGGGGAACACGGGCAGCAGTAGACAGGTCAGTGGAGGCCTAGTGGAAGGAGGGACCGCAGACAGGCTTCGAAGCCCTAACATAATAAATTGGGCTGGCTGTAGGCAATTTAAAATTGGTTCCAGGGGAACACGGGCAGCAGTAGACAGGTCAGTGGAGGCCTAGTGGAAGGAGGGACCGCAGACAGGCTTCGAAGCCCTAACATAATAAATTGGGCTGGCTGTAGGCAATTTAAAATTGGTTCCAGGGGAACACGGGCAGCAGTAGACAGGTCAGTGGAGGCCTAGTGGAAGGAGGGACCGCAGACAGGCTTCGAAGCCCTAACATAATAAATTGGGCTGGCTGTAGGCAATTTAAAATTGGTTCCAGGGGAACACGGGCAGCAGTAGACAGGTCAGTGGAGGCCTAGTGGAAGGAGGGACCGCAGACAGGCTTCGAAGCCCTAACATAATAAATTGGGCTGGCTGTAGGCAATTTAAAATTGGTTCCAGGGGAACACGGGCAGCAGTAGACAGGTCAGTGGAGGCCTAGTGGAAGGAGGGACCGCAGACAGGCTTCGAAGCCCTAACATAATAAATTGGGCTGGCTGTAGGCAATTTAAAATTGGTTACAGGGGAACACGGGCGGCAGTAGACAGGTCAGTGGAGGCCTAGTGGAAGGAGGGACGGCAGACAGGCTTCGAAGCCCTAACATAATAAATTGGGCTGGCTGTAGGCAATTTAAAATTGGTTCCAGGGGAACACGGGCGGCAGTAGACAGGTCAGTGGAGGCCTAGTGGAAGGAGGGACCGCAGACAGGCTTCGAAGCCCTAACATAATCAATTGGGCTGGCTGTAGGCAATTTAAAATTGGTTCCAGGGGAACACGGGCAGCAGTAGACAGGTCAGTGGAGGCCTAGTGGAAGGAGGGACCGCAGACAGGCTTCGAAGCCCTAACATAATAAATTGGGCTGGCTGTAGGCAATTTAAAATTGGTTCCAGGGGAACATGGGCGGCAGTAGACAGGTCAGTGGAGGCCTAGTGGAAGGAGGGACCGCAGACAGGCTTCGAAGCCCTAACATAATAAATTGGGCTGGCTGTAGGCAATTTAAAATTGGTTCCAGGGGAACACGGGCGGCAGTAGACAGGTCAGTGGAGGCCTAGTGGAAGGAGGGACCGCAGACAGGCTTCGAAGCCCTAACATAATCAATTGGGCTGGCTGTAGGCAATTTAAAATTGGTTCCAGGGGAACACGGGCAGCAGTAGACAGGTCAGTGGAGGCCTAGTGGAAGGAGGGACCGCAGACAGGCTTCGAAGGCCTAACATAAGAAAAATGTCAATACAATGGTATTGACAGTGCCAGGCATTGAAGGATGTCAGCGCATAGACTAAACATTGGTGGAGCTGTGAGAGAAAATTTTGCAAGTCGTAGAGCACTGTTTGACTTGGGGGGGGGACTGTCTTGTGGCCGGCGGTACAGGCCCAGGGCCCCTCATATTACAACGGTGTGTCTGACGTTGGGTGCGCACCACCACCGCCAGACACTTTATTGTACTATGAGGGACCTAGTGGCAGTGCCGTCGACCAAAAGCGGGCACACCCACCTCTTCAGACAAACAGTACTCTCACGGGTGCTGGCGCCAAGTGGCGATACCACGGCCCCGTGTGGGGACTTTGGCCATTTAGGGAGGTGTTAACATGTCGGATGCTGGACAATCAGGTGCTGCAAATTACGAGATTGGAAAAGTCGTTCAGAATAGTCCACAGGCAAGACCTTTACATAGGAAAGCTAGGTGTCAGCCGGGCAAGGTGGGGCAAAAGATTTCGAAATCCAGTTGTGGTTCATTTTAATGAAGGTTAGATCATCTACATTTTGGGTAGCCAGACGAGTCCTTTTTTCTGTTAGTATTGAACCTGCAGCACTGAATACTCTTTCTGATAGGACACTAGCTGCCGGGCAAGCAAGCTCCTGCAATGCATATTCTGCCAATTCTGGCCAGGTGTCTAATTTTGATGCCCAGTAATCAAATGGGAATGACGGTTGAGGGAGAACATCGATAAGGGATGAAAAATAGTTTGTAACCATACTGGACAAATGTTGTCTCCTGTCACTTTGATTTGATGCTGCAGTACCTGTCCTGTCTGCGGTCATAGCAAAATCACTCCACAACCTGGTCAGAAAACCCCTCTGGCCAACGCCACTTCTGATTTCTGCCCCTCTAACTTCTCTGGTCTGCTGGCCCCTGCAGCTCGTGTGAGAACGATCACGGGCGCTGTATGCAGGGAATGCCAGAAGCAAACGGTCAACAAGAGTTGATTGTTTGGTTGCTAATATTAGTTCCAAGTTCTCATGTGGCATTATATTTTGCAATTTGCCTTTATAGCGAGGATCAAGGAGGCAGGCCAACCAGTAATCGTCATCGTTCATCATTTTAGTTATGCGTGTGTCCCTTTTGAGGATACGTAAGGCATAATCCGCCATGTGGGCCAAAGTTCCAGTTCTCAAATCTCCGGTTGTGCTTGGTTGAGGGGCAGTTTCAGGCAAATCCACGTCACTTGTGTCCCTCCAAAAACCAGAACCCGGCCTTGCCGGGCCACCAATTTCCAGTGGCCCCGGAAAAGCTTCCTCATTACAAATATAATCATCCCCATCATCCTCCTCGTCCTCCTCCTCCTCTTCGCCCGCTAACTCGTCCTGTACACTGCCCTGGCCAGACAATGGCTGACTGTCATCAAGGCTTTCCTCTTCCTCAGCTGCAGACGCCTGATCCTTTATGTGCGTCAAACTTTGCATCAGCAGACGCATTAGGGGGATGCTCATGCTTATTATGGCGTTGTCTGCACTAACCAGCCGTGTGCATTCCTCAAAACACTGAAGGACTTGACACATGTCTTGAATCTTCGACCACTGCACACCTGACAACTCCATGTCTGCCATCCTACTGCCTGCCCGTGTATGTGTATCCTCCCACAAAAACATAACAGCCCGCCTCTGTTCGCACAGTCTCTGAAGCATGTGCAGTGTTGAGTTCCACCTTGTTGCAACGTCTATGATTAGGCGATGCTGGGGAAGGTTCAAAGAACGCTGATAGGTCTGCATACGGCTGGAGTGTACGGGCGAACGGCGGATATGTGAGCAAAGTCCACGCACTTTGAGGAGCAGGTCGGATAACCCCGGATAACTTTTCAGGAAGCACTGCACCACCAGGTTTAAGGTGTGAGCCAGGCAAGGAATGTGTTTCAGTTGGGAAAGGGAGATGGCAGCCATGAAATTCCTTCCGTTATCACTCACTACCTTGCCTGCCTCAAGATCTACAGTGCCCAGCCACGACTGCGTTTCTTTCTGCAAGAACTCGGACAGAACTTTCGCGGTGTGTCTGTTGTCGCCCAAACACTTCATAGCCAATACAGCCTGCTGACGTTTGCCAGTAGCTGCCCCATAATGGGAGACCTGGTGTGCAACAGTGGCAGCTGCGGATGGAGTGGTTGTGCGACTGCGGTCTGTGGACGAGCTCTCGCTTCTGCAGGAGGACGAAGAGGAGGAGGAGGGGGTGCGAACGGCTACAGCCAACTGTTTCCTAGACCGTGGGCTAGGCAGAACTGTCCCAAACTTGCTGTCCCCTGTGGACCCTGCATCCACCACATTTACTCAGTGTGCCGTGATGGACACGTAACGTCCCTGGCCATGCCTACTGGTCCATGCATCTGTTGTCAGGTGCACCTTTGTGCTCACAGATTGCCTGAGTGCATGGACGATGCGCTCTTTAACATGCTGGTGGAGGGCTGGGATGGCTTTTCTGGAAAAAAAGTGTCGACTGGGTAGCTCGTAGCGTGGTACAGCGTAGTCCATCAGGGCTTTGAAAGCTTCGCTTTCAACTAACCGGTAGGGCATCATCTCTAATGAGATTAGTCTAGCTATGTGGGCGTTCAAACCCTGTGTACGCGGATGCGAGGCTAAGTACTTCCTTTTTCTAACCATAGTCTCATGTAGGGTGAGCTGGACTGGAGAGCTGGAGATCGTGGAACTAGCGGGGGTGCCGGTGGACATGGCAGACTGAGAGACGGTGGGAGATGGTATTGTTGCCGCCGGTGTCCTAGATGCAGTGTTTCCTACTACGAAACTGGTGATTCCCTGACCCTGACTGCTTTGGCCTGGCAAAGAAACCTGCACAGATACTGCAGGTGGTGCGGAAAATGGTGGCCCTACACTGCCGGAAGGGATGTTGCGTTGCTGACTAGCTTCATTGGCCGAGGGTGCTACAAACTTAAGGGACGTTTGGTAGTTAGTCCAGGCTTGCAAATGCATGGTGGTTAAATGTCTATGCATGCAACTTGTATTGAGACTTTTCAGATTCTGTCCTCTGCTTAAGGTAGTTGAACATTTTTGACAGATGACTTTGCGCTGACCAATTGGATGTTGTTTAAAAAAATGCCAGACTGCACTCTTTCTAGCATCGGATACCTTTTCAGGCATTGCAGACTGAGCTTTAACCGGATGGCCACGCTGTCCTCCAACAGGTTTTGGCTTTGCCACGCGTTTTGGGCAAGATACGGGCCCGGCAGATGGAACCTGTTGCGATGTTGATGCCTGCTGTGGCCCCTCCTCCTCCGCTTCAGAACTGCTGCCGCCTGCACCCTGTTCCCCCAATGGCTGCCAATCGGGGTCAAGAACTGGGTCATCTATTACCTCTTCTTGTAGCTCGTGTGCAACTTCGTCTGTGTCACCGTGTCGGTCGGTGGTATAGCGTTCGTGATGGGGCAACATAGTCTCATCAGGGTCTGATTCTTGATCATTACCCTGCGAGGGCAATGTTGTGGTCTGAGTCAAAGGACCAGCATAGTAGTCTGGCTGTGGCTGTGCATCAGTGCACTCCATGTCAGATGCAACTTGTAATGGGCATGAACTGTTAACTGCTTCACTTTCTAAGCCAGGGACGGTATGTGTAAAGAGCTCCATGGAGTAACCCGTTGTGTCGCCTGCTGCATTCTTCTCTGTTGTTGTTTTTGCTGAAGAGGACAAGGAAGCGACTTGTCCCTGACCGTGAACATCCACTAACGACGCGCTGCTTTGACATTTACCAGTTTCACGAGAGGAGGCAAAAGAGCTAGAGGCTGAGTCAGCAAGATAAGCCAAAACTTGCTCTTGCTGCTCCGGCTTTAAAAGCAGTTTTCTTACTCCCAGAAAAGGGAGCGTTCGAGGCCTTGTGTAGCCAGACGACGAACCTGGCTCCACAGCTCCAGACTTAGGTGCAATATTTTTTTTCCCACGACCAGCTGATGCTCCACCACTACCACTACCCTCATTACCAGCTGACAATGAACGCCCCCGGCCACGACCTCTTCCACCATACTTCCTCATTGTTTTAAAAACGTAAACAAACTAACGGTATTTGTTGCTGTCACACAAATTACACGGTGAGCTATAACTTCAGTATGATTTAGCTACCCCTTTACAGGTGAGTGAGACCACAACGAAAATCAGGCACAATGTTACACACTCTGTTGTTGGTGGCAACAAATGAGAGAGATGCCACACACGCAGGACTGTCACTGAAGCACAAATGTAAATATTAATCTCCCACTGATTTGATTTTTTTTTTTTTTTTCAAGGAGACTTTAGGAAAAAAAAATAATAGAATAAAATGATTTTTTTCAGGAAGAATTTAGAAACCAAATAAAATAAAATGATTTTTTCAGGGAGAATTTAGAAAACAAATAAAACAAAAAAAGGCTTTCTATGGCCCACTGAGTGAGAGATGACGCACACAGGAGTCAGGAGTGGCACACAAGCCCAGAGGCCAATATTTATCTCCCACTGATTGATGTAGTGATTTTTTCAGGTAGATTTTGGAACCCAAATCAAGCAAAAAAAATATTAGGCTTTCTATGGCCCACAATTGGAGAGAGAGAGAGAGATGGCACACCCAGGAGTCAAGTCTGGCACACAAGCAGAAAGGGCAATATTAATCTCCCACTGATTTGATTTTTTTTTTTTTTCAGGGAGACTTTAGGAAAAAAACTAATAGAATAAAATGATTTTTTCAGGAAGAATTTAGAAACCAAATAAAATAAAATGATTTTTTCAGGGAGAATTTAGAAAACAAATAAAACAAAAAAAGGCTTTCTATGGCCCACTGAGTGAGAGATGACGCACACAGGAGTCAGGAGTGGCACACAAGCCCAGAGGCCAATATTTATCTCCCACTGATTGATGTAGTGATTTTTTCAGGTAGATTTTGGAACCCAAATCAAGCTAAAAAAATAATAGGCTTTCTATGGCCCACAATTGGAGAGAGAGAGAGAGATGGCACACCCAGGATTCAAGACTGGCACACAAGCAGAAAGGGCAATATTAATCTCCCACTGATTTGTTTTTTTTTGTTTTTCAGGGAGACTTTAGGAAAAAAAAATAATAGAATAAAATGATTTTTTCAGGAAGAATTTAGAAACCAAATAAAATAAAATGATTTTTTCAGGGAGAATTTAGAAAACAAATAAAACAAAAAAAGGCTTTCTATGGCCCACTGAGTGAGAGATGACGCACACAGGAGTCAGGAGTGGCACACAAGCCCAGAGGCCAATATTTATCTCCCACTGATTGATGTAGTGATTTTTTCAGGTAGATTTTGGAACCCAAATCAAGCAAAAAAAATAATAGGCTTTCTATGGCCCACAATTGGAGAGAGAGAGAGAGATGGCACACCCAGGAGTCAAGACTGGCACACAAGCAGAAAGGGCAATATTAATCTCCCACTGATTTGATTTTTTTTTTTTCAGGGAGACTTTAGGAAAAAAACTAATAGAATAAAATGATTTTTTCAGGAAGAATTTAGAAACCAAATAAAATAAAATGATTTTTTCAGGGAGAATTTAGAAAACAAATAAAACAAAAAAAGGCTTTCTATGGCCCACTGAGTGAGAGATGACGCACACAGGAGTCAGGAGTGGCACACAAGCCCAGAGGCCAATATTTATCTCCCACTGATTGATGTAGTGATTTTTTCAGGTAGATTTTGGAACCCAAATCAAGCTAAAAAAATAATAGGCTTTCTATGGCCCACAATTGGAGAGAGAGAGAGAGATGGCACACCCAGGAGTCTGTACTGGCACACAAGCAGAAAGGGCAATATTAATCTCCCACTGATTTGTTTTTTTTTTTTTTTCAGGGAGACTTTAGGAAAAAAAAATAATAGAATAAAATGATTTTTTTCAGGAAGAATTTAGAAACCAAATAAAATAAAATGATTTTTTCAGGGAGAATTTAGAAAACAAATAAAACAAAAAAAGGCTTTCTATGGCCCACTGAGTGAGAGATGATGCACACAGGAGTCAGGATTGGCACACAAGCCCAGAGGCCAATATTTATCTCCCACTGATTGATGTATTGATTTTTTCAGGTAGATTTTGGAACCCAAATCAAGCTAAAAAAATAATAGGCTTTCTATGGCCCACAATTGGAGAGAGAGAGAGAGATGGCACACCCAGGAGTCAAGACTGGCACACAAGCAGAAAGGGCAATATTAATCTCCCACTGATTTGTTTTTTTTGTTTTTTCAGGGAGACTTTAGAAAAAAAAACTAATAGAATAAAATGATTTTTTCAGGAAGAATTTAGAAACCAAATAAAATAAAATGATTTTTTCAGGGAGAATTTAGAAAACAAATAAAACAAAAAAAGGCTTTCTATGGCCCACTGAGTGAGAGATGACGCACACAGGAGTCAGGAGTGGCACACAAGCCCAGAGGCCAATATTTATCTCCCACTGATTGATGTAGTGATTTTTTCAGGTAGATTTTGGAACCCAAATCAAGCTAAAAAAATAATAGGCTTTCTATGGCCCACAATTGGAGAGAGAGAGAGAGATGGCACACCCAGGAGTCAAGACTGGCACACAAGCAGAAAGGGCAATATTAATCTCCCACTGATTTGTTTTTTTTTTTTTTTTCAGGGAGACTTTAGGAAAAAAAAATAATAGAATAAAATGATTTTTTCAGGAAGAATTTAGAAACCAAATAAAATAAAATGATTTTTTCAGGGAGAATTTAGAAAACACATAAAACAAAAAAAGGCTTTCTATGGCCCACTGAGTGAGAGATGACGCACACAGGAGTCAGGAGTGGCACACAAGCCCAGAGGCCAATATTTATCTCCCACTGATTGATGTAGTGATTTTTTCAGGTAGATTTTGGAACCCAAATCAAGCTAAAAAAATAATAGGCTTTCTATGGCCCACAATTGGAGAGAGAGAGAGATGGCACACCCAGGAGTCTGTACTGGCACACAAGCAGAAAGGGCAATATTAATCTCCCACTGATTTGTTTTTTTTTTTTTTTCAGGGAGACTTTAGGAAAAAAAAATAATAGAATAAAATGATTTTTTTCAGGAAGAATTTAGAAACCAAATAAAATAAAATGATTTTTTCAGGGAGAATTTAGAAAACAAATAAAACAAAAAAAGGCTTTCTATGGCCCACTGAGTGAGAGATGATGCACACAGGAGTCAGGATTGGCACACAAGCCCAGAGGCCAATATTTATCTCCCACTGATTGATGTAGTGATTTTTTCAGGTAGATTTTGGAACCCAAATCAAGCTAAAAAAATAATAGGCTTTCTATGGCCCACAATTGGAGAGAGAGAGAGAGATGGCACACCCAGGAGTCAAGACTGGCACACAAGCAGAAAGGGCAATATTAATCTCCCACTGATTTGTTTTTTTTGTTTTTTCAGGGAGACTTTAGAAAAAAAAACTAATAGAATAAAATGATTTTTTCAGGAAGAATTTAGAAACCAAATAAAATAAAATGATTTTTTCAGGGAGAATTTAGAAAACAAATAAAACAAAAAAAGGCTTTCTATGGCCCACTGAGTGAGAGATGACGCACACAGGAGTCAGGAGTGGCACACAAGCCCAGAGGCCAATATTTATCTCCCACTGATTGATGTAGTGATTTTTTCAGGTAGATTTTGGAACCCAAATCAAGCTAAAAAAATAATAGGCTTTCTATGGCCCACAATTGGAGAGAGAGAGAGAGATGGCACACCCAGGAGTCAAGACTGGCACACAAGCAGAAAGGGCAATATTAATCTCCCACTGATTTGTTTTTGTTTGTTTTTTCAGGGAGACTTTAGGAAAAAAAAATAATAGAATAAAATGATTTTTTCAGGAAGAATTTAGAAACCAAATAAAATAAAATGATTTTTTCAGGGAGAATTTAGAAAACACATAAAACAAAAAAAGGCTTTCTATGGCCCACTGAGTGAGAGATGACGCACACAGGAGTCAGGAGTGGCACACAAGCCCAGGGGCCAATATTTATCTCCCACTTTTTTTTTTTGTTCCAGGGAAAATTTATAAACCCAATAAAAAAAATAATAAATAGGCTTTCTATGGCCCACTATCTGAGAGAGAGAGAGAGATGGCACGCTTAGGACTGGCACACAAGCCCAAAGGCCAATATTAATCTCCCACTGATTGATTTATTGATTTTTTCAGGTTGAATTTAGAACCCAAATAAAGCAAAAAAAAAAAATGGGCTTTCTATGGCCCACTGAGTGAGTGATGATGCACACAGGAGTCAGGAGTGGCACACAAGCCCTGAGGCCAATATTTTTCTCCCACTGATTGATGTAGTGATTTTTTCAGGTAGATTTTAGAACCAAAATCAAGCAAAAAAATAAATAGGCTTTCTATGGCCCACTGACTGAGAGATGGCACACACAGGAGTCAAGAGTGGCACACAAGCCCTGAGGCCAATATTTTTCTCCCACTGATTGATGTAGTGATTTTTTCAGGTAGATTTTATAACCCAAATCAAGCAAAAAAATAAATAGGCTTTCTATGGCCCACTGAGTGAGAGATGGCACACACAGGGATGGCACTCTAGCAGAAATGTCAATCTTAATCTCCCACAAAAAAAAAACAAAAAAAACAAAACAGGGAGTGTCCTTCAATTACTATCTCCCTGCAGTAATCTCAGCCAGGTATGGCAGGCAGCAATAAGGAGTGGACTGATGCACAAATTAAATAAAAATTGTGTACAAACAAAAAAGATACAGTGGGGCAAAAAAGTATTTAGTCAGTCAGCAATAGTGCAAGTTCCACCACTTAAAAAGATGAGAGGCGTCTGTAATTTACATCATAGGTAGACCTCAACTATGGGAGACAAACTGAGAAAAAAAAATCCAGAAAATCGCATTGTCTGTTTTTTTTAACAATTTATTTGCATATTATGGTGGAAAATAAGTATTTGGTCAGAAACAAACAATCAAGATTTCTGGCTCTCACAGACCTGTAACTTCTTCTTTAAGAGTCTCCTCTTTCCTCCACTCATTACCTGTAGTAATGGCACCTGTTTAAACTTGTTATCAGTATAAAAAGACACCTGTGCACACCCTCAAACAGTCTGACTCCAAACTCCACTATGGTGAAGACCAAAGAGCTGTCAAAGGACACCAGAAACAAAATTGTAGCCCTGCACCAGGCTGGGAAGGCTGAATCTGCAATAGCCAACCAGCTTGGAGTGAAGAAATCAACAGTGGGAGCAATAATTAGAAAATGGAAGACATACAAGACCACTGATAATCTCCCTCGATCTGGGGCTCCACGCAAAATCCCACCCCGTGGGGTCAGAATGATCACAAGAACGGTGAGCAAAAATCCCAGAACCACGCGGGGGGACCTAGTGAATGAACTGCAGAGAGCTGGGACCAATGTAACAAGGCCTACCATAAGTAACACACTACGCCACCATGGACTCAGATCCTGCAGTGCCAGACGTGTCCCACTGCTTAAGCCAGTACATGTCCGGACCCGTCTGAAGTTTGCTAGAGAGCATTTGGATGATCCAGAGGAGTTTTGGGAGAATGTCCTATGGTCTGATGAAACCAAACTGGAACTGTTTGGTAGAAACACAACTTGTCGTGTTTGGAGGAAAAAGAATACTGAGTTGCATCCATCAAACACCATACCTACTGTAAAGCATGGTGGTGGAAACATCATGCTTTGGGGCTGTTTCTCTGCAAAGGGGCCAGGACGACTGATCCGGGTACATGAAAGAATGAATGGGGCCATGTATCGTGAGATTTTGAGCGCAAACCTCCTTCCATCAGCAAGGGCATTGAAGATGAAACGTGGCTGGGTCTTTCAACATGACAATGATCCAAAGCACACCGCCAGGGCAACGAAGGAGTGGCTTCGTAAGAAGCATTTCAAGGTCCTGGAGTGGCCTAGCCAGTCTCCAGATCTCAACCCTATAGAAAACCTTTGGAGGGAGTTGAAAGTCCGTGTTGCCAAGCGAAAAGCCAAAAACATCACTGCTCTAGAGGAGATCTGCATGGAGGAATGGGCCAACATACCAACAACACTGTGTGGCAACCTTGTGAAGACTTACAGAAAACGTTTGACCTCTGTCATTGCCAACAAAGGATATATTACAAAGTATTGAGATGAAATTTTGTTTCTGACCAAATACTTATTTTCCACCATAATATGCAAATAAAATGTTAAAAAAACAGACAATGTGATTTTCTGGATTTTTTTTTCTCAGTTTGTCTCCCATAGTTGAGGTCTACCTATGATGTAAATTACAGACGCCTCTCATCTTTTTAAGTGGTGGAACTTGCACTATTGCTGACTGACTAAATACTTTTTTGCCCCACTGTAGCTGTGCAGAAAGGAAGGAACAACAGGATTTGTGCTTTGAAAAAAGCAGTTGGTTTGCACAGCGGCGTACACACAGCAATGCAGCTATCAGGGAGCCTTCTAGGGCAGCCCAATGAGCTACAGCGCTGAGGGGAAAAAAAAAAAAAAAATGTAGCTTCCACTGTCCCTGCACACCGAAGGTGGTGTTGGGCAGTGGAAATCGCTACAGCACAAGCGGTTTGGTGGTTAATGGACCCTGCCTAACGTTATCCCTGCTTCTGACGAAGCGGCAGCAACCTCTCCCTAAGCTCAGATCAGCAGCAGTAACATGGCGGTCGGCGGGAACGCCCCTTTATAGCCCCTGTGACGCCGCAGACAGCAAGCCAATCACTGCAATGCCCTTCTCTAAGATGGTGGGGACCAGGACCTATGTCATCACGCTGCCCACACGCTGCGTTTACCTTCATTGGCTGAGAAATGGCGCTTTTCGCGTCATTGAAACGCGACTTTGGCGCGAAAGTCGCGTACCGCATGGCCGACCCCGCATAGGGGTCGGATCGGGTTTCATGAAACCCGACTTTGCCAAAAGTCGGCGACTTTTGAAAATGAACGACCCGTTTCCCTCAACCCTAGTGATTACTATAGTATGTTGCCGCTTGGTTCCATTATTTATATATTCTCGGTTCATTTTCAAAGGATTTGCAGAATGAAATCCTGCATTACTCAGGTGTTAAAAAGGTAACAGCATATTTAGACATTATTGTGCCAAAGCAGGCTTATAAGTAGTCTATCCATGACAAGCAAATCTAATTATACTTGTAAAACCAGTTTGTTCTTCCGCTTCTTGAATAATAATATAGTGCAAGAAGTAAACAATTTAACTAGATCCTATATATGTCCTAGTCATATGTATTCATAAAGCATCATTTTTTACTGATACTTTACATGCAATTATTACATGGGAATCATATTAAGTAGCCTGTTATTTTCCAGCACCATGGACAGATTTAAAATATGAATTAATTGGCATCTGCATTATACTGGGTATTAGCTAGAATTCTGATGCTAATATGTAGGAATTATGTATTGTAGACCTAGAACTGTTCTAATGAGTCAGACATGAGCAAATCAATTTTATGCAAATTGACTTTGACTCAAATTTCATGAAATTAGCAGGGATGAACAATTTTAGATTTGACTTATGGTAATCGCCCAAAAAATTGTGGAATGTGAAAAAGGAAAACACTGGCACTCACCATCCCTTAGAATCTTCCTTTATTCTAAAAACATGGCAGCAGGTTGAGGATGCATCACAGTAAGGACGACAGACATTTTGCGCTCCTCTGAGCTTCAACAGGTCCTGAATCCGACTGTGAAGATAGAAAATGGAATTGATAGAAAGTCTGTGAAGAATACATACATTCAATTGATAGGGGTAGAGAGCAATAGGAAAGTTGTCCGCAGCCGCATACTTTGTGTAAATTGAGACAGTAATATACCGTATTCAAGAAGGATAGTGACACCTTTTCCAGTTGTCAATAAATTAAATTATATTATTTTTATTCATTCTTGAAGTATTATAATCCAGGAAGGAAGTTTCATACCCCTCAGTCCTATTTATTCTATTGAAGACAAAAACTGAAATGACAAAGTGTGCATGGTTGATACACTGACAAGCGATACACAACAACATTTTGCATTTCTTGTGCATCCAACACAAATGAAAACTCCCAATGTTGCAGACATTTAAATGCAGCTATCTACCTCACAAAGTGCGAGTTACAGAAAATATTTTATAGGTGACCTGGTGCACTAGTGAGAGATGAGCAGACCTGACGAGATTGAAATTTGCCAAATTGTGCAGATTTTATCTGGAAATTAAATTCAAAGCAAATTTATAATCTGTCTATTGAATGCCCTTTTTTAAGGTTTGGGATCATAGGAAAGCCCATGCATAATAAATATAAGATGTAGGAACCCCTCCAAAAAGACTATTATTGCTTGCCCCCAAGGAACTTATCTAGGTGTGTTGTGAGAACTTTGAACCTCCAAGTGTTTCACTAAAGTTTATTAGAATGCAAAGCCGTGAAAATAAAAGATCATTGTTTCCCACAAAAATGATTTTTTAGCCCCCAAAATTTAATTTTCCCAAGGGTAATAGGAGAAATTGGACCTCAAAAGTTGTTGTTCAATTTGTCCTGAGAACGCTGATTATCCATATGTGGGGGTAAACCACTGTTTGGACACAAGTCAGGGCTCGGAAGGGAAGAAGTGGCATTTTGTAATGCAGACTTTGATGGAATGGTCTGCAGGCATCACGTTACGTTTGCAGAGCCCTTGATGAGTCTTAACAGTGGAAAACCCCCAATTCTAACTCCAACTCTAACCCCAACACACCCCTAACCCTAATCCCATCCCTAACCACACCCCTAACCCCAACACACCCCTATCCCTAATCCCAACCATAACCATAACCCTAACTACACCCCTAGCCCAAACACACCCCTAACCCTAATCCCAAACCCAGCACACCCCTAACCCCAACACACCCCTAACCCTAATCACAACCCTAACCATAACCACATCCTTAACCCAGACACACCCCTAACCCAACCGTAAACGTAATCAAAACCCTAATCCCAACTCTAGCCTCAACCCTAACTCTAACATTAGCTTCAAACCTAACCGTAACTTTAGCCCCAACCCTAACCCTAACATTAGCCCCAACCCTAACCCTAACTCTAATGGGAAAATGGAAATAAAGACATTTTTATTTTATTAGTTTTCCCAAACTAAGGCGATGATAAAAGGGGGTTTGATGTACTATTTATAGTGGGTTTTTACAGCGGGTTTTTATGTTTGGCTGCTGTCACACACTAAAAGACACTTTTTATTGCAAAAAATATATTTTGCGTTACCACTAGTGTTGAGCATTCCGATACCGCAAGTATCGGGTATCGGCCGACATTTGCGGTATCGGAATTCCGATACCGAGTTCCGATATTTTTGTGATATTGGGAATCGGTATCGGGATTTAGATTAATGTGTAAAATAAAGAATAAAAATAAAAAATATTGATATACTTACCCTCGGACGGGCCCTGGTTGTCACCGCTGCAATCGCCATGTTTTCCTTCCTATGAATGAGCTTGTTAAGTACCTTCGATGACGTCGCGGCTTGTGATTGGTCGCGTGAGCGGTCACATGACCTCTCAGCGACCAATCACAAGCCGCGATGTCATCGAAGGTCATTAAAGCGCTCATTCTTAGGAAGAAAAGCATGGCGATTGCAGCGGTTACAACCAGGGCCCGTCCGAGGGTAAGTATATCAATATTTTTTATTTTTATTCTTTATTTTACACATTAATATGGATCCCAGGGCCTGAAGGAGAGTTTCCTCTCCTTCAGACCCTGGGAACCATTACGGACACCTTCTGATATTTGTGTCCCATTGACTTGTATTGGTATCGGATATCGGTATTGGCGATATCCGATATTTTTCGGATATCGGCCGATACCATCCGATACCGATACTTTCAAATATCGGACGGTATCACTCAACACTAGTTACCACATTCTGAGAGCTATAATTTTTCCCTATTTTAGTCCACAGAGTCATATGAGGTCTTGTTTTTTGTGGGACGAGTTGACGTTTTTAATGGTTCCTTTTTTGGGCACATGACATTTTTTGATCGCTTTTTATTCCGATTTTTGTTAGGCAGAATGAACAAAAACTAGCAATTCATGAATTTCTTTTGGGGGGGCATTTATAACTTTCCGCGTTTGGTAAAATTGATAAAGCAGTTTTATTCTTCGGGTTAGTACGATTACAGCGATACCGCATTTATATCTTTTTTATGTTTTGGCGCTTTTATACAATAAAAACAATTCTATATAAAAAATAATTATTTTGCATCGCTTTATTCTGAGGGCTATAACATTTTTTTGCTGATGACGCTGAATAGCGGCTCGTTTTTTCCAGGACAATATGACGCTTTCAGTGGTACCATGTTTATTTATATCCGTCTTTTTGATCGCGTGTTATTCCACTTTTTGTTCAGCGGTATGATGATAAAGCATTGTTTTTTGCCTCGCTTTTTTTTTTTTAAGTGTTCACTGAAGGGGTTAACTAGTGGGACAGTGTTATAGGTCTGGTCGTTATGGACGCGGCAATACTAAATATGTGTACTTTTATTGTTTTTTTATTTACATAAATGTATTTATTGGAGCAATATTTTTTTTCTTTATTTAGGAATTTTTTGAAAATATTTTTACACACTGTAATTTTTTTTTAACTTTTTTACTTTGTGGGACATCACTGTATAGTGTCAGATCGCTGATCTGACACTTTGCAGTGCACTGTGTTAGATCAGCGATCTGACAGGCAGTGCTGGAGGCTTGCCGGTGCCTGCTCTCAGCAGGCCCTCGCAAGCCACCTCCCTGCAGGACCTGGAAGGCTCCCTACGGCCATCTTGGATCCGGAGCCTGCAGGGAGAAGAACAGAGGAAACCCTTAGAACAATGCAATCCGAGGGTCTCAGAGAAGCACAGGATCAGGGATGCTTCCCTATGCCACTGGAACATAGCGATCATGTTTGATAGCAGTGTTCCGGGGATTAATGTGCCGGAACGTACCTGGCACATAGTCTTGGATGTCAGCTGTGATATGACGTACTATCCCATCCATGGGAATTAAGTCCCAGGTCACATGGATGGGATAGAACGTCCGACGGCTGAAAGGGGTTAAAAGGATCCTGTGTCAAATAGACCTTCCAGCATATAAATCTGGAGTGTTATTTCTGTGGTTCCGCTACCAGTGCACTTTTCAGCATATAAATTCTTTGTGCTAATTGTGTGGTCCAGCCACCAGTCCACATTTCAGTATTTAAATCTTTTGTGCTAATTCTGTGGTCCAGCCACACTATCTCAGCAAATAAATACTGATTGATAATTTACAAAAAAAGAAGAAAAAGTTCCACATGGCAGTATGAATAAAATTGTGTAGCTTTATTTCACATGGTTAAAAAAGAGGTGTCCAGACAATTAAAAACCCGTGCCGATTCTGACGTGAGTTTCTTGATGAAGCCCTTAGTCACAGAATGCTAATTTAGTGACAGGTGACTAACAGGTATGGGCCAAAGGTTGTGAAACAGCTGCTTAAAATAGGGGAAGGAAAGGTACATCCTACATGAGTGGGAAAAAGTAAGATAGTTATGAAAGAAGGAACAGAAGTGATGTTCAAGGTTTATGTGGGATAGGTAGTAATGTTACTGAAAGCTCTACTGAACAAGCACCGTCTCTTCCTATCCAAACACAATAGATAATTTCTGTTACTGTACGGGCTACATGACTCCCTTTCTTTGGCAGCCAAACAGCAGAACGCCTTGTAGATGAGGGCCAGAAAGACCATGTGCTCCAGTGGATGGCAAGCGCCATTTGGGGTTCCACCTCTGAGGACTGTACTGTGTGTGATATTAAGGAGGAAGAAGAGGAGGAGAGGCCACTTGCGGTGACATCACTGAAGCTGTTCTCCCTCACAGGCTGAACAGCAATGAACTCTGGATCATGGGAAAATGACAGTGGATTTTCCCACGCTCCAGAGTTCACCTCAATTCAGGCTGTGAGGGAGCACAGCTTCAATGACGTCACCGCTAGTCACTGAAGCTCCACTCTCAGCAGCTCATTCACCAGTGGTTTTCAGCTGGGATGGTCACATCTTGGCACCGTCCTGATAAAAAACTGTATATCCCTAGATATGGATTACTGTGTGGGACACAACGACGGACAGGTATGGGTATATTATATATACAAACAACCAAGGGTGCTGCACACAATCTAGGATCTTTGCAGCAAATGATAATACCACCCTTTTTGTCCAGTTAAAGACAATATATGAAAAAAGATTCATATTTGCGTTAAGAAACCAGAGAGTACAAACACGAAGAATATCACAGCCAGGTGTAGGAATAAATATATAAAATCTTGAAAAAAGAAACAATAATAATTGTGCAAAGCTAACTGGAAAATAGAAGAATGAGTATTAGATTACCTCTGCCTGAAAAGATAACAATGTAGGGATGATGGTCCCAAATAAAGAAGGTCCTTGTGGTGTGCAGGTACTGTTGCTTGTGTACAATTTTCATTGTAATTTTTATTTAGTTCATTGATAAAATCCAACAATAAAATAGGACCACCCGACCAAATGAAAACAATGTCATCGATGAAACGCTGCCATAGGACCAACTTTAGGGGTTTCCCATCCGCAACAGCTTCCCTCTGGTTTCTTCCCATGTAAGAAGTGTTTACCGTGCAAAAAAATTAGGCACTAAAAACAATTTACTATTGCCAATCACTCGACAGAAGTCAGTAGTTAGGACTTTATCACTTGTCCACCCAGAGGGTAATTTATGGTATAACATACCCCTGTAGGAAACTATACATAGGGCAAACCATAAGCCCAATGAGTATAAGGATTGGGGAACATTTGCGCAATATTAGTAAAAAATTTACGGGCCATCCTCTATCCCAACATTTTTTAAGGTACCAAGGGGGCTCACTTAAGGACATCAAAGTCACTAAAATTAAAATCGTCAAAAAAAAGGGTAATTTTATCCACCAAATGTCTCGTGAAGAAAGTAGGTGGATCTTTGAAATGAACACTTTAATACCCAATGGTCTAAACAGTGAAATAGAACTGTTCACCTTTAATACATAATGCAGGATCATTTTTTGCATGATATATAAGCACCCACAATGTCTATTGGACCATCCCTGATGAAGGAATCAGTGTATTCCGAAACGCGTTGGACTGTGGTCCTCCATGCGCTCCATAGCCAGTCACGTGAGTTATCACATGACCGTGATGTCAACCAAGGTCTTGCAGCCACTCTGCGCCTTGTTGGCTTCATCCCAGATCTTGTGCCGATACTGCCTGCACGCGGCAGCTTGGCACATTCCAAGAGGGGCGTCTGTTACCGGCCGGGACGGCGCCCCAGCAATTTAGGAATTTTTATTTTTATTTTGGACCATCATCCCTAGGTTGTTATTTTTTCATGCAGAGGTAATCTAATACTTATTCTTCTATTTTCCACTTAGCTTTGCACAATTATTATTGTTTCTTTTTTCAAGATTTCATCTATTTATTCCTACACATGGCTGTGATATTCTTCATGTTTGTACTCTCCGGTTTCTTAGCGCAAATATAAATCATATATATAAATATATATATATATATATATATATATATGTGTGTGTGTGTGTGATACTGACATATATATATATATATATCTATCTATCTATCTAGTCTATCTATCTGTCAAATATACTGTATATATATCTACTATATAATTGTCTAAGGGTCACTTCCGTCTTTCTCTCTGTCCTTCTTTCTGTCGCGGATATTCATTGGTCGCGGCCTCTGTCTGTCAGGGAAATCCAAGTCGCTGATTGGTTGCGGCTAGTGTTGAGCATTCCGATACCGCAAGTATCGGGTATCGGCCGATACTTGCGGTATCGGAATTCCGATACCGAGATCCGATACTTTTGTGGTATCGGGTATCGGTATCGGATCCATAGTGAGGTGTAAAATAAAGAATTAAAATAAAAAATATTGATATATTCACCTCTCCAGCGGCCCCTGGACATCACCGCGGGTAACCGGCAGGCTTCTTTGTTTAAAATGAGCGCGTTTAGGACCTGAGGAATGACGTCCGGCTTCTGATTGGTCGTGTGCCGCCCATGTGACCGCGACGCGACCAATCCGAAGCCGCGACGTCATTCCTCAGGCCCTAAATTCCTAGAATGAGCGCGTTTAGGACCTGACGAATGACGTCGCGGCTTCTGATTGGTCGCGTGCCGCCCATGTGACCGCGACGCGACCAATCAGAAGCCGCGACGTCATTCTCAGGCACTAAACTCCTCATTCTAGGAATTTAGGACCTGAGGAATGACGTCGCGGCTTCTGATTGGTCGCGTGGCGGTCACATGGGCGGCACGCGACCAATCAGAAGCCGCAACGTCATTCCGCAGGTCCTAAACGCGCTCATTTTAAACAAAGAAGCCTGCCGGTTACCCACGTGATGTCCAGGGGCCGCCGGAGAGGTGAATATATCAATATTTTTTATTTTAATTCTTTATTTTACACATTAATATGGATCCCAGGGCCTGAAGGAGAGTTTCCTCTCCTTCAGACCCTGGGAACCATCAGAATACCTTCCGATACTTGGTGTCCCATTGACTTGTATTGGTATCGGATATCGGTATCGGCGATATCCGATACTTTTCGGGTATCGGCCGATACTATCCGATACCGATACTTTCAAGTATCGGACGGTATCGCTCAACACTAGTTGCGGCAAAACAGCCACGACCAATCTGCGACGGGCACAGTCTGGAAGAAAATGGCCGCTCCTTACTCCCCGCAGTCAGTGCCCGGCGCCCGCATACTCCCCTCCAGTCACCACTCACACAGGGTTAATGCCGGCGGTAACGGACCGCGTTATGCCGCAGGTAACGCACTCCGTAACCGCTGCTATTAACCCTGTGTGTCCCCAACTTTTTATTATTGATGCTGCCTATGCATCATCAATAGTAAAAAAATGTAATGTCAAAAACAATAAAAAAACCAAAAAAACTGCTATTCTCACCCTCCGTAGTCTGTCGAGCCACTCGTGCCGGCCGCCATCTTCCGTTCCCAGCGATGCATTGTGAAATTACCCAGGAGACTTAGCGGTCTCGCGAGACCACTAAGTAATCTGAGTAATTTCGCAATGCATCCTGGGAACGGAAGATGGCGGCAGCCGCGCGCGTATCGCTGGAGCTTCGGTGGATCCTAGGGGGTAAGTATATAACTATTTTTTATTTTATTTATTTTTTTAACAGGGATATGGTTTTCCACACTGCTGTATACTACGTGGGTTGTGTTAGATACCACATGGCTGCTATATACTACATTGCAGTGTTATATACTGCGTGGGCTGTGTTATATACTCAGTGGGCTGTGCTATATATTACGTGGCCACTGTTATATACTGCATGGACAGGGTTATATACTACGTGGCTGCTATATACTGCGTGGGCTGTGCTATATATTAAGTGGCCAGTGTTATATACTGCGTGGCCTGTGTTATATACTACGTCGCCTGTGTTATATACTGCGTGGCTGCTATATACTGCGTGGGCTGTGTTATATAGTACGTGGCTGTGTTATATACTGTGTGGCCACTGTTATATATTGCGTGGCCTGTATTAATGCATCAGGTATTCTACAATATGTATGTATATAGCAGCCACATAGTATATAGCACAGGCCACGTAGTATTTGTCTGCTATATACATGGCTCCTATATACTACGTGGCCTGTGCTATATACTATGTGGCTGCTATATATATATATACATAAAAACATATTCTAGAATACCTGATGCGTTAGAATCGGGCCACCATCTAGTATATATATATACTGCTAAAAAAATAAAGGGAACACTCAAGTAACACATCCTAGATCTGAATGAATGAAATATTCTCATGGAATACTTTGTTCTGTACAACGTTGAATGTGCTGACAACAAAATCACACAAAAATCATCAATGGAAATCAAATTTATTAACCACTGGAGGCCTGGATTTGGAGTCACGCACAAAATTAAAGTGGAATGTAATGTCCTTAAAACAATTCAAAATGATACTCAGTATTGTGTGTGGCCTCCACGTGCATGTATGACCTCCCTACTATGCCTGAGCATGCTCCTGATGAGGCGGCGGATGGTCTCCTGAGGCATCTTCTCCCAGACCTAGACTAAAGCATCTACCAACTCCTGGACAGTCTGTGGTGCGGGCAAGTCCATAGCTTCAATGCCTTCATCTT
Source organism: Ranitomeya imitator (assembly GCF_032444005.1). Taxonomy (NCBI): domain Eukaryota; kingdom Metazoa; phylum Chordata; class Amphibia; order Anura; family Dendrobatidae; genus Ranitomeya; species Ranitomeya imitator. The sequence goes on along the minus strand of NC_091285.1, from coordinate 328,580,511 downwards.
GCAGTTACTGCTGACACCCTCCAGCCACATGAGGTCTGGCATTGTCCTGCATTAGGAGGAACCCAGGGCCAACTGCACCAGCATATGGTCTCACAAGGGGTCTGAGGATCTCATCTCAGTACCTAATGGCAGTAAGGCTACCTCTGGTGACCACATGGAGGGCTGTAAGGCCCTCCAAAGAAATGCCACCAAACACCATTACTGACCCACTGCCAAACTGGTCATGGTGAAAGATGTTGCAGGCAGCAGATCACTCCCCATGGCATCTCCAGACACTGTCATGTCTGTCACATGTGCTCAGTGTGAACCTGCTTTCATCTGTGAATAGCACGGGGTGCCAATCCTGGTGTTCTGTGGCAAATGCAAATCGTCCTGCACGGTGTTTGGCTGTGAGCACAACCCCCCACATGTGGACGTTGGGCACTCAGACTATCATCATGGAGTTGGTTTCTAACCTGTTTGTGCAGACACATGCACACTTGTGGCCTGCTGATGGTCATTTTGCAGGGCTCTGGCAGTGCTCCTCCTGTTCCTCCTTGCACAAAGACTGAGATAGCGTTCCTGCTGCTGGGTTTTTGCCCTCCTATGGCCCCCTCCACAACTTCTTGTGTACTGGCCTGTCTCCTGGTAGCGCCTCCAGCCTTTGGACACTATGCTGACAGACACAGCAAACCTTGCCACAGCTCACATTGATATGCCATCCTGGATGAGCTGCACTACCTGAGCCACTTATGTGGGTTCTAGAGTCCGTCTCATGCTACCACGAGTGTGAAAGCACAACCAACATTCAAAAGTGACCAAAACATCAGCCAGAAAGCATTGGTACTGAGATGTGATCTGTTGTCCCCACCTGCAGAACCACTCCTTTATTGAGTGTGTCTTGCCAATATTTTCCATCTGTTGTCTATTCCATTTGCACAACAACATGTGAAATTGATTGTCAAACAGTGTTGCTTCCTAAGTGGACAGTTTGATTTCACAGAAGTTTGTTTTACTTGGAGCTATATTCTGTTGTTTAAGTGTTCCCTTTATTTTTTGAGCGGTGTATATACTGTATATGTGTGTGTGAGTTTTGAAAAATATTTTGTTTTAAAACGATGTGTAAATGACGATGTATGTAACAGCTCATGTTAAAATTGCATTGCATATGGATTGCATATGGATGTCATACGGATACATAGATGCAAGGAAATTGCATCATCGCATTGCAAACGGAGAACACTTGTGCGACTCTCGGCCGAGAGAATCGGAACGATTTTTAATACGTTAAGTGTGATGCCAGCCTTAAGAAGAGGAAAGCATCTGCACCAATGACCAAAATTTTTTTCAGTTGGGGCCGGACAAAGAAGGGTCCGAGCAGAATCCAGACCCTCATCACCAGACAATAACCTGATGAGCCTGATGAGACTCAGACACTGTACTGTGCTATCAAGGCAGTAAAAGGAGGAGAGTGACTCTCAGGGCAAGGAGCAAAGAAACAGAGAGGATAATGATGAGGTTGTAGACCGTACTTGGGCTAACCCAGAGACATGCAGCTGAGTAGCTAAGCAGAGGAGGTGGAGGAGGAGGAAGACAAGGTTGCTACATTGCAGCTTCCTGCACAGACAAGGAGTGATACCACCACGACAAGCACTGCATCCTCAGCCACAACTCTTACTGTGGCCAGCACCATTTGCTGGTCTGCAGTTCACAGAGGTGACAATTGTCACCTAGTCTGAGCCTTTTTTGAGACCGCAAAGGAGGACCCAACTCATGTTATCTGCCAACTTTGTTTAACCCCTTAATGACCGCCAATACGTCTTTTAACTGACCTGAGATATAAGAGAATAGCCTCCCCATACAGATGACAATCCAGCATCTGTCGGTTGTACACTATAGCTGACAACTTGCTGTACCAGCCACGATCAGTATTTGCACCATCTAAATCTGTTTAACCCCTTAGATGCTGCTGTTAATAGTGACTACATCATTATAAATGGTTAACAGAGTGTGGGGGCTTCTTCTTTGTCACAATTGGTGTCCTCAGATCATGATTTTGTGGTCCTGATGTTTGCCATGGCAATTCATGACCAAATAGCGGCCTTAGAGTCTGCCGGCTATAGTAATCTGTTTAGAAGTTAGCAACACTTAGGTGGTAAAAATACACATTTTCATTTCTGTCATACCACTTTGCATTAATTCCTGTAAAGCACCTGAAGGGTTAATAAACTACCTGACAGCAGTTTTCAATATGTTTAGGGGTGCTGTTTTTAAAATGGTATCACGTTTGTGGGTTTCCCAATATATGGGACCCCTAAAGTCACTTCAAACATGGATAAGTCCCTAAAAAAATAAATTTTGTAAATTTCTTTGAAAAAATGAAAAATTGCTGCTACATTTTTAAACCTCCTAAAATGCTAACAAAATAAAATAACATTTTACAAATGGTGCTGATGTAAAGCAGACATGTGGGAAATGTTATTTATTAATGGTTTGCTGTTGTATGACTATCTGGATTAAAGGGATAATCATTCAAATTTAGAAAATTGCTAATTTTTTAACATTTTTCTCAAATTTTTGATATTTTTTATAAATAAACAAAAAATGTTGAACAAAATTTACCATTTTCATAAAGTATAATGTGTCACGAAAAAACAATCTCAAAATCACTGGGATTTGTTGAAGCGTTGCAGAGTTATTACCACATAAAGTGACACTGGTCAGATTTCAAAAATTTGGCTCGGTCACAAAGGGGTTAAAAAGACTCAGCAGAGATAAACATTCCAATAATTTGACTACTACATGCATCAACCGGCACATGCGTAATCAACATGCATTAGTGTATGAATCTCACTGCGCTAAAATGTGGACTAGTGGGCCTTGCCAACCACGGGCCACCCCATGAACTGCTTCTTTTGCTTCTTCCTCCTCTCTAACCATGGCAAGTGTTCTCACAGAGGTCCCAAGCTGCAGAACCTCCACTTATTTACCCGCTACAGTCAGGGTGAGTGAGAGCCCATCATCTGTTACAAAAGTGGACATGCCTGCTGTTTCTGACCCATCTCCAACATCTCCACCTGTACCTCACTCACAGTACAACAGTTTATCGTGTACACCCAACGCCACCTTTTCTCAGCACAGCAGCCAGCCCTCGGTCACACAGTTGTAGTCCTATAAAAGTTTTTTACTCTTACACAAGCCAAAGCTAAGAGCTTGAACTTCACCATCTCTCGTCTGTTGGTCACGGAAATGCTGCCATTCCGCCTAGTGGATTCAGACGGTTTCCAAAAGCTGATGGCAGTCTCAGTCCCCCAGTACCAGTTGTCCAGTCGCCATAACTTCTTAGGAAATGTGTGCCTGTGCTACACCAGCATGTCCAGACAGCATCATCCATTCCTTGAAAAAATCTGTGTCTGACAGGGTGTATTTCACAACTGACACTTGGATGAGTAAGCATGGCCAGGGATGTAACATCTCACTGACTGGACACTGAGTGACTCTGGTGGCTGCGAAGGCAGGAGGAGAAGAGGCTTCTCCATAAGTCTTGAAATCCCTGGGACAACCTCAGTATCTAACACTTCCTCCACTGCTTCTGCCTCCTCCACCTCTTCTAGGGCCTTCACCTGAACCCTCAACCTTTCCCTTAATGAGACATGCGTTCCAACAGTGCAGAGACAATCCCCCCACCTCCGTACTGCACAGCCAGGGCTCACCGCAATCAAGCAGTGTTTAAATTAATATGCCTTGGAGATTGCAGTCACACAGCTCAAGAGTTGTGGATAGCATTCCAGGCTAAGTATGGGTAATGGCTGTCTCCTCTGAAAATGGAGCCAGCAAATGTCACGTGCGATAACAGTGAGAACAAAGTGGCAGCCCTAAGCCAGGGCAATCTCACATACATGCCTTGCATGGCTCACATCCTCAATTTTCTCTGCCACTATCTCGGCCTAGATGTGCTGCTGCAGAAAGCATGGTCGCTGTGTGCTTGCTTCCACAGTTCACACCCCGCGGGTCATTGACTTGCTTCATTACAGAGGTCTACCGATTAATCAGTTGATATGTGATGTGCTGACAAGGTGGCATACCACCCTGCATGTTGCAGCGACTGTAGTAGCAGCAAAGAGCCATGGTGCAGTATGTAATTTTGCATAGCCTGGGCCAATGTAGTACGAACGTGGTACAAATCACGCTTGCAGAGTGGGCACAGATGAAAAACCCCTGCACCCTTCTCCTCAGTTTCGAAATGGCTACTAATATGGTTAGCGCTGACAATGCCATCATCAGCATCACTATTCCGGCCTTCTACAAGCTGGAGCACACTTTGAATAGTCTGTAGGAGGCGGTGGTGGTTCAGGAGGAAGAGGAGGAAGCAGGTGTGGAAGGGACAACAGTACTGTCATTTAACAGGCTGGTGCCATGGGATGGTGGATTGCAACAGGGGCTCATGATACCAGACAAACTGTTAGTGAAGATGCAGGCGCTGAGGAACAAATGGAGGTGGACGAGGAGGAAGAGGTGATGGTTAGAGATGGGCAAACCAGAACAGTAAAGATTGGCATCTGTACCGAACACCTACTGCGTTATTGCAGTCTGTGACACCTTTGTTGTGGCTTCTGTGCCTGCTGTTGCTACTGCAAACTATCTTTTGAAATGTGAAGACTCCAACTTGGGTCTCCATCTTGTGGGTTGCCTTTAGAGTAAGCACATTCAGAGCACATTCAGCAGCCGTCTAATCCTACTTAGGTGTAAGAAGGAGAAATTCAGGAAATCGTTTGTACCTACTGCTATGGGGATGTATAATAATTTCCTAAGGGTGGTAGACAACAATGACTGATTGCAGGTGTACTAATGTCAATTAACCCTGCTGTTCTGTTGGTCAAAAATGACCGACTTTGAACTTCAATATTCTTTAAAATATTCAAGATGCGGCTCTGAAACCCGTGGCCGACCGACCCATCCTCATTTAAGTCAATCAACCACAAGTTTCAGAACCGCATCTTGAACACCCCCAAAAATACCAAAGTTCAAAATAGGTCTCCCCAGACCGAACAGAACAGCAGGGTTAACAGTGACTTATATAAGTGAACTATCCACATTTATTTGTTATGTAATGTTGGTATACCTGTGCAAGATTTGTGTCCTAATATTTTACGTACTGCTGTTTGTATTGCTGCTGTAATACCATAATTTCACCCCGGGATCAATAAAGTGTATCGTATTCTATCGTGTGTTAGAAGCCTATTATACGGTTTCTACTCTGTGAAAATTGATGCCACTTTAGTGGTGTGAGACAGTAATTTTTTAAAAGTAAAGACTCTAAGTTGGGTCTCCATCTGGTGGATTGCCTGTAGTGGAAGGTGTGTTAGAGGCTTATTATACTGTTTCTACTCTGTGAAAATCGATGCCACTTTAGTGGTGTGTGATAATAATTTGTGAAGTTTGGAGAATTCAAGTTTTGTCTCCTTCATGTATGTTTTGCCTGTATCAGTAGGGCTGCCAGAAATGCAGGCCTACACTTACTTTCACTCAAGTACCTGTGTTACTATCCTTATACTTTTCTGCGAATAGTACTCTATGAAACTGATGTTTGTGCCATCTGAGTGTGGCTGCGAAAAAGAAAAAAAAGCTGTTGCATGAGGTATCACGGCTCCCAGCAAAGAAGACTTACATTGCTCCCTTAACCACCAGGTCATAATTTGAACTTACCCCTTCAAGTCGCGGCCCTTTTTCATTTTTGCGTTTTCGTTTTTCGCTCCCCTCCTTCCCTGAGCCATAACTTTTTTATTTTTCCGTCAATATGGTCATGTGAGGGCTTATTTTTTGCGGGACAAGTTGTACTTTTGAAAGACACCATTGGTTTTACCATGTCTTTTACTAGAAAACGGGAAAAAAATTCCAAGTGCGGTGAAATTGCAAAAAAAGTGCAATCCCACACTTGTTTTTTGTTTGGCTTTTTTGCTAGGTTCACTAAATGCTAAAACTAACCTGCCATTATGATTATCTAGGTCATTATGAGTTCATAGACACCTAACATGACTAGGTTATTTTTTATCTAAGTGGTGAAAAAAAATTCCAAACTTTGCTAAAAAAAAAGAAAAAAAAAAAGTGCCATTTTCCGATACCCGTAGCGTCTCCATTTTTTGTGATCTGGGGTCGGGTGAGGGCTTATTTTTTGCGTGCTGAGCTGATGTTTTTTATGATACCATTTTTGCGCAGATACGTTCTTTTGCTCGCCCGTTATTGCATTTTAATGCAATGTCGCGGCGACCAAAAAACGTAATTCTGGCGTTTCGGATTTTTTTCTCCCTACGCCGTTTAGCGATCAGGTTAATGCTTTTTTTTAATTGATAGATCGGGCGATTCTGAACACGGCGATACCAAATACGTGTAGGTTTGGTTTTTTTTTAATTGTTTTATTTAGGATGGGGCGAAAGGGGGGTGATTTAAACTTTTATATTTTTTATATTTTTTTCATATTTTTAAAAACATTTTTTTTTTACTTGTGCCATGCTTCAATAGCCTCCATGGGAGGCTAGAAGCTGGCATAGCCTGATCGGCTCTGCTACATAGCAGCGATCATCAGATCGCTGCTATGTAGCAGAAATGCAGGTGTGCTGTGAGCGCCGACCACAGGGGGGCGCTCACAGCAGACCTGCATCAGTAACCATAGAGGTCTCAAGGACCTCTATGGTCACCTTCCTGATGCATCGCCGACCCCCGATCATGTGACGGGGGTCGGCGATGACGTCATATCCGGCCGCCCGGCCGGATGCGGTAGTTAAATGCCGCTGTCTGTGTTTGACAGCGGCATTTAACAGGTTAATAGCGGCGGGTGAATAGCGATTTCACCCGCCGCTATTGCGCGCACATGTCAGCTGTACAAAACAGCTGACATGTCGCAACTTTGATGTGGGCTCACCGCCGGAGCCCACATCAAAGGGGGAGACACGATATGAGCAGTACATGTGCTGCTCATGTCATGAAGGGGTTCAAAGCTCTAAATACTGGCCCAGACCCTAATACCTCATGTATAGCCCATGGCTGACTGCTTCTGGGTCATTATAAAATGTTCTACTGTGGGTCAATTGATGCCACTTTTCCTGGTGTCCGCCCCTAATTGTATCTGTTTCGGGAAGCCTCCCATTGAATTTAATGGGGTTCGGGTATAATTGTCAAACTGTTCGGTGAACATCTGAGTAGGGTTGAGCGACTTTTACTTTTTTAGAGTCGAGTCGGGTTTTGCGAAACCCGACTATCTCAAAAGTCGAGTCAAGTGAAATCGGCCGATTATCGCGTAAAGTCGGGGTCGGGATCGACCGAAACACGAAACCCAATGCAAGTCAATGGGGGAGCATAGTCGGCAGTGAGTGGAGGCCAGGAAAACACCTACAGTGCCCATTTTCATGGCAAAAACATTAATTCTTGGTACTGAAGCTTGTCAATCGTAATTTACCTTATAATAATTGGAAGGCATTGGAAATTGGGGGTCATTTGGCTAAAGTTGTGGGGAGTATGGTGGTTCAAGTATTTAGTGGGCCCAGGAAACGTGGACCACGTCACGGCAGTGGAGCAGGGAGAGGTAAGTATTTCAACTTTGCAAGTGCTGTGATCCTGAGCAAGCAGGGGGGGCCCACTCGTTTGCATTGGCACTGGCACAGGGCCCCTCAAAGTACAGCGGTGTGTTTGCACGGCGGGGGCACCTCCCACCGGCAGCGACACTTTTGCGTACTATGAGGAGCCCTGTGCCAGTGACGTCGCCAATGGGTATTCCCCCCACACCTGATGAAGGAACCTGCACTTTCATCTGCACCTTCCTCTTTGTCCCCGTGTGAGGTGGTATAGTATGCGGGAAGGGGAACCTCACTTTCAGCAGGGTCAGAATCTGGCTGTGTAGCGTGCAAGGGGAATATAGCGGACTGGGTCAATGTACCAGCAGAGTCATCTAGCACTGGCTGGGCAATGGGCAGGATGAGGAGGAAACACAGATATAGGCCCAAATAATAAAGTGGGCTAAATGCATTTCAAAATTGGTAACAGGACTAACCAGGCGGCATTGCTTTGTTCAGTGGAGGATAACTGTAATGAGAGACTGACACAGTGAGTAGGCCAAAATCAGTAAGTACTGAATACAGATACCACTGATGCATATTCATGCAAACCATATACAGGGAAATACCCTATCATGGACATCTAAAGGTACAGGGTAAACTCCACTACTAGATTAATCCTACAAGCAAACCACGGAGTATAGAAACACCCATAAGTAAAAAATTGTAACAACTTTATTCAATCTCATAATTACACAAAATACATAAAATAACAGACTCGACATACAGCGTACACATATAGTCCATGTACGGCGGACAGGGACCGCTGCATATAACACCTTAGGTACAGACAATGCATAAACCGAAAGCTACCAGGAATATGTCAGTCTTAAAACTTACTCTCCTATCTCTCATTAAAGTGCATAGTGCAGACTGCACATGCCCGGTTAGGCTAGGTAAAGCTATATCAGTAGTATCCAATCAAATTCAAATAAATAAACGGTACTATGCTTGTCTTACCCACACTACTAGGTGCCAGCGTCCGTCCGGCGGCCCCGACGCGCGTTTCGCGTTGGCTTCCTCGGGGGGTCGTGCTTGTGTGTATACTAGGGGTGGTATTTAAGGGGAAGATAACAGCTGAGACAGCAATAACGCGCTGTAATTGGCGCATGCGCACCGCCGAGCGTGAAGTCGCCGCATACATCACCCCCGGCATTTCCGGCGCCAGAAGCAGGAAGGGGGAAATCACCCAAGACGTCATATCCTGCTTCGGCACTTCAGGATGGCGGGGAGGATGATCGGCAGACCCCACTGTGGCGCGCATGTGCGCGTACACTCGCGGCCATCTATACTAATGGAAGATTCGTGGGCAGCAGGTATACATAAGTGTCACGCACGCGCCCAGACTGAATGGCGCGGGCATACGGGGATGGTTTGTGGCCCCACTGTGCCACAAACCAGACTACCCTGGAAGGGGCGTGACTATGACAGCTGCCTGGGTTTTCACTGGAGCCTCTGATGGTGAGGTCAGGCTTGTGCAGCAGGCAGCTGCCAGGTGCTACTCCAGTGTGGTGTCTGGCTGTGGCTGCTGATCCCACTAAAGAACGGAGCGGGCACGGCTGGCACTCTGGCTGACAGGCGGGCACGGCTGGGACACAGGCAGGTAGACGGGTACAACAGAGACACTGGCGAGCAGGCGGACACGGCTGGCTCTCTGGTAGGCAGGCGGGTACGGCTGGAACATAGGAAGAACCGGTAGGGAACGGTCTGCAGGCAGGTATGAGAAACAGGTAGGAGCCTGTACAGACAGGAGGACTAAGTAACAAGTAGAAGGTGGAACTAAGAGAAGAGAAGAAGGCAGAGCCAAGGGCGGAGCCGCAAGAGGCGGAGCCATGGGTGGAGACGCTGGAGGCGGAGCCAAGGGCGGAGACGCTGGAGGCAGAGCCAAGAGCGTAGACGCTGGAGGCGGAGCCAAGAGCGGAGACGCTGGAGGCGGAGCCAAGAGCGGAGACGCTGGAGGCGGGGCCAAGAGCGGAGACGCTGGAGGCGGGGCCAAGAGCGGAGATGCTGAAGGCGGAGCCAAGAGTGTAGACGCTGGAGGCGGAGCCAAGAGCGGAGACGCTGGAGGCGGAGCCAAGAGCGGAGATGCTGGAGGCGGAGACAAGAGCGGAGACGCTGGAGGCGGAGCCAAGAGCAGAGACGGAGCCAAGTGCAGAAACACAGGAGGGGGAGGCAGATAGAACCGCAAAGAGCGGAGCCACAGAGCAAAGCCAGAGAGTACAAAGCAAGGACTGAGTGCAGAGCCGCAAGAGTGCGGAGTGTAAGCAGACTGAGAACACAAGGAAAGACAAAGCAGGGAAGGAAGCCACAGACAAGGAGACCGAAAAAAGACAAAGTACAGACAAGGCAAAGGAACAAGACACAGGGACAAAGACACAGGGACCAGGATATTCTGCCTCCTGGAGGGCGGACTACAAGAACAAGGCAAAAGCACAGAGGAAAGCTCAGAGGGAGAAAATCAGAGCAAGGCCAGGCAAACTCAGCAGCTAAACACTAACTGAGCTAACACATTGCACAGGCCCAGACCACAGGGTGGAGCTGCACTATATACAGGAGGCCTCTTGATAATTGGTCAGGAACTGATTAGACAGATGCACCTGATTCCTATAAGAACCAGAGAGTTCAGGCGCCGGCCCCCTATACACATAGCCATGAGGCATGCACCGAGCAGAGACACAGAACATGGAGCTGGCAAGAAACAGAAACCACATCATGGCCTGGAGCAGTGGGTAAGATTGTGTGAGAGATGTGAGGCCATGCTGTGATGCCAGCACAGTTGTTACAGTACCCCCCCCCCCCTTTACGGCCCCTCTTCTTCAAGCCCGCCAGAATAACTTGTAGAAGAAGGATAGGAGCACACATAGTCCAGGCCAACATGACATCTTCAGGGTAGAATAAGGCAGGCGGGTCACCAGGAATCTCAGAAGACAAAGTCTCTTTGTGCCCAACAGGGTTAGCCTCCTCAATGGTCTGGACCATTTCCTCTGGGTAGACAAGAAGCAGGGACTTGGATGCTACTGGTTTGATATCTTCACCAGCCGGCCACTTAGAAGCCGAAGGAACACTCACAGAATACATCTTCTGCCCGATATCCAGAGACAAATTTTCAGATAGCAGAGATGTCTTGAAATCTTCACCAGCCGGCCACATGGAAGCCGAAGGAACACTCACAGGATACACCTTCTGCCCGATATCCAGAGACGAACTTTCAGGTAGCTGAAAAGTTCCAGAGTACTGAACACAGGAAAAATCACTGGAGCAGAGGGTGGAGAATAATAACTCCACCGGATCAGGAAAAAACTGAGAGGAGAAAACTTCTGTTTTGGAATCTGCACCAACCGGCCATATGGACGATGAAGGCACCCACATAGGAACCATTTTCTGCTGATTATCCAGAAAAAAACGTCCATGAGGCGGAGGTATTTCCACGAACAGGTTACAGGTATAGTCATTAGAGTAGTGAGGAGAGATTGTCACCGCTTTCCCATCTTTGGTAACATCAGCACTCCTTGACTCGATGACTAACGGGTTCCTGGTATAGTCACTGGAGACGTGTGGAGAGATAATCACCGCTTCCCCATCTTGGGTGACATCAACACACCTTGACTCGACGACTAACAGGTTACTGGTATAGTCACAAGAGACGTGTGGAGAGATAATCACTGCTTCCTCATCTTGGGTGACATAAATACACCTTGACTCGACGACTAGCAGGTTACTGGTATAGTCACAAGAGACGTGTGGAGAGATAATCACCGCTTCCTCATCTTGGGTGACATCAACACACCTTGACTCGACGACTAGCAGACCAGCTGAAGGAGAAGACAACACAGTTGACTGTCCTTGATGCATGGGAACCAGACACCTCTCATGACTGGGTAAATTCAAATGAAGTATTTTGCAGGAACTCTTGACCAGAGCGGGTGGTATAGTTCCAGGCTCAGAATGACCCATGGGCATAACAGACAGCATACGGTAGATAAACTTCTTCTTGTATAAGGCTCCAACTTGGAGCTGTAGTTGTCCTTGCAGGACTAGACTGCTCTTGAGTAGGGCTTGACCAACTTCAGACAACGCCCTTACCGGGTTCTGGAGCTGAATGACAGAGACCACACACCGACTCCGAATGGTTGGCGACTTTACCATACCAAAGTTCCCGGAAAACAGAGACACAGTATTAGATTTTAATGGAGAGGAAGAACTCTCACCTAGGGCAGCCTCTCCTGCTGGCCCAGGGTTTTGGAGTTTTAGATCTACAGGGCAGAGACCTTCAGGATGTTCCTTGCAACCGCAGCGATACCGCGTTCCCTTCTTGTGGCTGGATTTGGGCTGCTGCTTTGCCAGCCCACTTTTATCAGCCTTCTGGGGTTTTGCTTGGGTAGCTGCTGGGACAGGTAGAGGAACAGGTGGGTCTTGGACGGACTTGGTCAGACGTGACGATTTCTTCACAGGTTTTGCCCGTCTGGACCGCCTCTCAGATCTAGATGGGGAAGACTTCACAGGAGCAGCAGGACGAGGCTTGTCAAAGACTTTACGGAAGGCCACCAGGAAGGCCCCAAGACTCATGACGATAGGATCCCCTGCTTCCCAGAGGGGACAAATCCATAATAAAGCATCTCCTGCTAGGTAGGACATGATATAGCCCACCTTAATCTGGTCAGAGGCAAAACAAGCTGCATTCTGCAGGATGTAGCGCAAGCACTGTTCCAGGAAGCTTTGGCATTCCTCTGGATTCCCATAGAACCTAGGTGGGTCTGCTGGGTTGTGCTCTTCCTCATAGGCTAGAAGTTGATTGTAGAGGGCGTTAGAAATTATGATTGGGCCCGAGGTCTCCTCAATTGGAACGACACAGGGCGGAACAAATTCTTCAGCTTGCTCATACGGGTAGAGAGAATGTTCATCATGCTCTGCAAGCGGTAGGACATGGGATACAGCGGAGGCCATGGCCTGTGCAAACTGTCAGACTGAATGGCGCGGGCATACGGGGATGGTTTGTGGCCCCACTGTGCCACAAACCAGACTACCCTGGAAGGGGCGTGACTATGACAGCTGCCTGGGTTTTCACTGGAGCCTCTGATGGTGAGGTCAGGCTTGTGCAGCAGGCAGCTGCCAGGTGCTACTCCAGGGTGGTGTCTGGCTGTGGCTGCTGATCCCACTAAAGAACGGAGCGGGCACGGCTGGCACTCTGGCTGACAGGCGGGCACGGCTGGGACACAGGCAGGCAGACGGGTACAACAGAGACACTGGCGAGCAGGCGGACACGGCTGGCTCTCTGGTAGGCAGGCGGGTACGGCTGGAACATAGGAAGAACCGGTAGGGACCGGTCTGCAGGCAGGTATGAGAAACAGGTAGGAGCCTGTACAGACAGGAGGACTAAGTAACAAGTAGAAGGTGGAACTAAGAGAAGAGAAGAAGGCAGAGCCAAGGGCGGAGCCGCAAGAGGCGGAGCCAAGGGTGGAGACGCTGGAGGCGGAGCCAAGGGCAGAGACGCTGGAGGCGGAGCCAAGAGCGGAGACGCTGGAGGCGGAGCCAAGAGCGGAGATGCTGGAGGCGGAGCCAAGAGCGGAGACGCTGGAGGGGGAGCCAAGAGCGGAGATGCTGGAGGCGGAGCCAAGAGCAGAGACGCTGGAGGCGGAGCCAAGAGCGGAGACGCTGGAGGCGGAGCCAAGAGCGGAGACACTGGAGGTAACGCCAAGAGCGGAGATGCTGGAGGCGGAGCCAAGAGCAGAGACGGAGCCAAGTGCAGAAACACAGGAGGGGAGCCAGATAGAACCGCAAAGAGCGGAGCCACAGAGCAAAGCCAGAGAGTACAAAGCAAGGACTGAGTGCAGAGCCGCAAGAGTGCGGAGTGTAAGCAGACTGAGAACACAAGGAAAGACAAAGCAGGGAAGGAAGCCACAGACAAGGAGACCGAGAAAAGACAAAGTACAGACAAGGCAAAGGAACAAGACACAGGGACAAAGACACAGGGACCAGGATATTCTGCCTCCTGGAGGGCGGACTACAAGAACAAGGCAAAAGCACAGAGAAAAGCTCAGAGGGAGAAACTCAGAGCAAGGCCAGGCAAACTCAGCAGCTAAACACTAACTGAGCTAACACATTGCACAGGCCCAGACCACAGGGTGGAGCTGCACTATATACAGGAGGCCTCTTGATAATTGGTCAGGAACTGATTAGACAGATGCACCTGATTCCTATAAGAACCAGAGAGTTCAGGCGCCGGCCCCCTATACACATAGCCATGAGGCATGCACCGAGCAGAGACACAGAACATGGAGTGTTATGTTTGCTAATGACAGGTGTTATGAAGGCAATCCAGAAACACAGTGTGCTTAGCGATCAGAGCGCACACAGTGATCTGACAAATACCCAAAAATACAAGAACGAGCTCTGAGACGTGGAAACTCTGTAGACTGCACACCTGATCCTATCCTAAACACAACTAAAAGCGGCTGTGGATTGCGCCTAACAACTACCTAGGCAACTCGGCACAGCCTAAGAAACTAGCTAGCCTGAAGATAGAAAAATAGGCCTGACTTGCCCCAGAGAAATTCCCCAAAGGAAAAGGCAGCCCCCCACATATAATGACTGTGAGTAAGATGAAAAGACAAAACGTAGGGATGAAATAGATTCAGCAAAGTGGGGCCCGATATTCTAGGACAGAGCGAGGACAGTAAAGCGAACTTTGCAGTCTACAAAAAACCCTAAAGCAAAACCACGCAAAGGGGGCAAAAAAAACCCACCGTGCCGAACTAACGGCACGGCGGTACACCCTTTGCGTCTCAGAGCTTCCAGCAAAACAAAAGACAAGCTGGACAGAAAAAAAGCAACAAAAAAAACAAAAAGCACTTAGCTATACAGAGCAGCAGGTCACAGGAACAATCAGGAGAAGCTCAGATCCAACACTGAAACATTGACAAGGAGCAAGGATAGCAGCATCAGGCGGAGTTAAGTAATGAAGCAGTTAACGAGCTCACCAGAACACCTGAGGGAGGAAGCTCAGAAGCTGCAGTACCACTTGTGACCACAGGAGTGAATTCAGCCACAGAATTCACAACAGTACCCCCCCCCTTGAGGAGGGGTCACCGAACCCTCACCAGAGCCCCCAGGCCGACCAGGATGAGCCGCATGAAAGGCACGAACAAGATCGGAAGCATGAACATCAGAGGCAAAAACCCAGGAATTATCTTCCTGAGCATAACCCTTCCATTTAACCAGATACTGGAGTTTCCGTCTAGAAACACGAGAATCCAAAATCTTCTCCACAATATACTCCAATTCCCCCTCCACCAAAACCGGGGCAGGAGGCTCAACAGATGGAACCATAGGTGCCACGTATCTCCGCAACAACGACCTATGGAATACATTATGTATGGAAAAGGAGTCTGGGAGGGTCAAACGAAAAGACACAGGATTGAGAACCTCAGAAATCCTATACGGACCAATAAAACGAGGTTTAAATTTAGGAGAGGAAACCTTCATAGGAATATGACGAGAAGATAACCAAACCAGATCCCCAACACGAAGTCGGGGACCCACACGGCGTCTGCGATTAGCGAAAAGTTGAGCTTTCTCCTGGGACAAGATCAAATTGTCCACTACCTGAGTCCAGATCTGCTGCAACCTATCCACCACAGAATCCACACCAGGACAGTCCGAAGACTCAACCTGTCCTGAAGAGAAACGAGGATGGAACCCAGAATTGCAAAAAAATGGAGAAACCAAGGTAGCCGAGCTGGCCCGATTATTAAGGGCGAACTCAGCCAACGGCAAAAAGGACACCCAATCATCCTGGTCTGCAGAAACAAAACATCTCAGATATGTTTCCAAGGTCTGATTGGTTCGTTCGGTCTGGCCATTAGTCTGAGGATGGAAAGCCGAGGAAAAGGATAGGTCAATGCCCATCCTACCACAAAAGGCTCGCCAAAACCTTGAAACAAACTGGGAACCTCTGTCAGAAACAATATTCTCAGGAATGCCATGCAACCGAACCACATGCTGAAAGAACAAAGGTACCAAATCAGAGGAGGAAGGCAATTTAGCCAAGGGCACCAGATGGACCATTTTAGAAAAGCGATCACAGACCACCCAAATGACTGACATCTTTTGAGAAACGGGAAGGTCAGAAATGAAATCCATCGAAATATGTGTCCAAGGCCTCTTTGGGACCGGCAAGGGCAAAAGCAACCCAATGGCACGAGAACAGCAGGGCTTAGCCCTAGCACAAATCCCACAG
The DNA here is from genome assembly GCF_032444005.1 of Ranitomeya imitator. Taxonomy (NCBI): domain Eukaryota; kingdom Metazoa; phylum Chordata; class Amphibia; order Anura; family Dendrobatidae; genus Ranitomeya; species Ranitomeya imitator. Next base: position 328,564,689 of record NC_091285.1, on the reverse strand, counting down.
GACTGCACAAAAGTACGTACATCCCGTGACAGAGATGGCCACCAGAAGGATCTAGCCACTAACTCTCTGGTACCAAAGATTCCAGGATGACCAGCCAACACCGAACAATGAAGTTCAGAGATAAGTTTATTAGTCCACCTATCAGGGACGAACAGTTTCTCTGCTGGACAACGATCAGGTTTATTCGCCTGAAATTTTTGCAGCACCCGCCGCAAATCAGGGGAGATGAAGACACAAAAGAGAATAGTAAAACCAAAAACACTCAGTTTGAAAAAATGTTGCAGTAATCCGCAAGTGCTAGTAAAAGATGTAAAAAACAGGGTATTTGGTTGATACGTTTTTTGCAAAAAATGTATACTAAGCTGCTCTACCAATCTTCACGGTATACCCTTATCAGAGCAGTCCTAACTAATGTATGCAATCCCTATCTGATGTATTTAAAAACCTGATCATCTGTATATAACCTGTATGAACAGGGTTCAGAGAGGAAAAATCCATGTGTGCATACAGGGTAGAACAGCTTTTTAAATACATCAGATAGGGATTGCATACATTAGTTAGGACTGCTCTGATAAGGGTATACCGTGAAGATTGGTAGAGCAGCTTAGTATACATTTTTTGCAAAAAACATATCAACCAAATACCCTGTTTTTTACATCTTTTACTAGCACTTGCGGATTACTGCAACATTTTTTCAAACTGAGTGTTTTTGGTTTTACTATTCTCTTTTGTGTCTTCAGGTTTCTTGGTGGTGTGTGAACATAATCATACAGACTTGTTCACTGTGCAAGTAGCCCATGTGTTCCTGTTTCCATAATTGTTCTCTTGTGTCTACAAGACTGGGGAGTTCCACCACTCCTCTTGGGCTATCTGCACAAAAGCTGTTCTACCCTGTATGCACACATGGATTTTTCCTCTCTGAACCCTATTCACACAGGTTATATACAGATGATCAGGTTTTTAAATACATCAGATAGGGATTGCATACATTAGTTAGGACTGCTCTGATAAGGGTATACCGTGAAGATTGGTAGAGCAGCTTAGTATACATTTTTTGCAAAAAACGTATCAACCAAATACCCCGTTTTTTACATCTTTTACTAGCACTTGCGGATTACTGCAACATTTTTTCAAACTGAGTGTTTTTGGTTTTACTATTCTCTTTTGTGTCTTCATCTCCCCTGATTTGCGGCGGGTGCTGCAAAAATTTCAGGCGAATAAACCTGATCGTTGTCCAGCAGAGAAACTGTTCGTCCCTGATAGGTGGACTAATAAATGGTTTGGCAATGCTAGAAAAATTACAGATGAAGCGACGATAAAAATTAGCAAAGCCCAGGAACTTTTGCAGACTTTTCAGAGATGTCGGCTGAATCCAATCCTGGATGGCTTGGACCTTAACTGGATCCATCTCGATAATAGAAGGGGTAAAGATGAACCCCAAAAATGAAACTTTCTGCACACCGAAGAGACACTTTGATCCCTTCACAAACAAAGAGTTAGCACGCAGGACCTGAAAAACCATTCTGACCTGCTTCACATGAGACTCCCAATCATCTGAGAAGATCAAAATGTCATCCAAGTAAACAATCAGGAATTTATCCAGATACTCACGGAAGATGTCATGCATTAAAGACTGAAACACAGATGGAGCATTGGCAAGTCCGAACGGCATCACTAGATACTCAAAATGACCCTCGGGCGTATTGAATGCAGTTTTCCATTCATCTCCTTGCCTGATTCTCACCAGATTATACGCACCACGAAGATCTATCTTAGTGAACCAACTAGCCCCCTTAATCCGAGCAAACAAGTCAGATAACAATGGCAAGGGATACTGAAATTTAACAGTGATCTTATTAAGAAGGCGGTAATCAATACACGGTCTCAGCGAACCATCCTTCTTGGCTACAAAGAAGAACCCTGCTCCCAGTGGTGATGACGATGGGCGAATATGTCCCTTCTCCAGGGATTCCTTCACATAACTGCGCATAGCGGCGTGTTCGGGCACGGATAAATTAAATAATCGACCTTTAGGAAATTTACTACCAGGAATCAAATTGATAGCACAATCACAATCCCTATGCGGAGGTAGAGCATCGGACTTGGGCTCTTCAAATACATCCTGATAATCAGACAAGAACTCTGGGACCTCAGAAGGGGTGGATGACGAAATCGACAAAAATGGAACATCACCATGTACCCCCTGACAACCCCAGCTGGATACCGACATGGAATTCCAATCCAATACTGGATTATGGGTTTGTAGCCATGGCAACCCCAACACGACCACATCATGCAGATTATGCAACACCAGAAAGCGAATAACTTCCTGATGTGCAGGAGCCATGCACATGGTCAGCTGGGCCCAGTATTGAGGTTTATTCTTGGCCAAAGGTGTAGCATCAATTCCTCTCAATGGAATAGGACACAGCAAAGGCTCCAAGAAAAACCCACAACGTTTAGCATAATCCAAATCCATCAGATTCAGGGCAGCGCCCGAATCCACAAATGCCATGACAGAAAACGACGACAAAGAGCATATCAAGGTAATGGACAGAAGGAATTTGGACTGTACAGTACCAATGACGGCAGACCTAGCGGACCGCTTAGTGCGCTTAGGACAATCAGAAATAGCATGAGTGGAATCACCACAGTAGAAACACAGACCATTCAGACGTCTGTATTCCTGCCGTTCAACTCTAGTCATAGTCCTATCGCACTGCATAGGCTCAGGTTTAACCTCAGGCAGTACCGCCAAATGGTGCACAGATTTACGCTCGCGCAAGCGTCGACCGATCTGAATGGCCAAAGACAAAGACTCATTCAAACCAGCAGGCATAGGAAATCCCACCATGACATCCTTAAGAGCCTCAGAGAGACCCTTTCTGAACAAAGCTGCCAGCGCAGATTCATTCCACTGAGTGAGTACTGACCATTTCCTAAATTTCTGACAATATACTTCTATATCATCCTGACCCTGGCACAAAGCCAGCAAATTTTTCTCAGCCTGATCCACTGAATTAGGCTCATCGTACAGCAATCCGAGCGCCAGGAAAAACGCATCGACACTACTCAATGCAGGGTCTCCTGGCGCAAGAGAAAATGCCCAGTCTTGAGGGTCGCCGCACAAAAAAGAAATAATAATCAAAACCTGTTGAATAGGATTACCAGAAGAATGAGGTTTCAAGGCCAGAAATAGCTTACAATTATTTTTGAAACTTAGAAACTTAGTTCTATCTCCAAAAAACAAATCAGGAATAGGAATTCTTGGTTCTAACATAGATTTCTGATCAATAGTATCTTGAATTTTTTGTACATTTATAACGAGATTATCCATTGAAGAGCACAGACCCTGAATATCCATGTCCACACCTGTGTCCAGAATCACCCAAATGTCTAGGGGAAAAAAAAAAAGTGAACACAGAGCAGAAAAAAAAAAAAAAAATGATGTCAGAACTTTTTCTTTCCCTCTATTGAGAATCATTAGTTAGGCTCCTTGTACTGTTATGTTTGCTAATGACAGGTGTTATGAAGGCAATCCAGAAACACAGTGTGCTTAGCGATCAGAGCGCACACAGTGATCTGACAAATACCCAAAAATACAAGAACGAGCTCTGAGACGTGGAAACTCTGTAGACTGCACACCTGATCCTATCCTAAACACAACTAAAAGCGGCTGTGGATTGCGCCTAACAACTACCTAGGCAACTCGGCACAGCCTAAGAAACTAGCTAGCCTGAAGATAGAAAAATAAGCCTGACTTGCCCCAGAGAAATTCCCGAAAGGAAAAGGCAGCCCCCCACATATAATGACTGTGAGTAAGATGAAAAGACAAAACGTAGGGATGAAATAGATTCAGCAAAGTGGGGCCCGATATTCTAGGACAGAGCGAGGACAGTAAAGCGAACTTTGCAGTCTACAAAAAACCCTAAAGCAAAACCACGCAAAGGGGGCAAAAAAAACCCACCGTGCCGAACTAATGGCACGGCGGTACACCCTTTGCATCTCAGAGCTTCCAGCAAAACAAAAGACAAGCTGCACAGAAAAAAAGCAACAAAAAAAAACAAAAAGCACTTAGCTATACAGAGCAGCAGGTCACAGGAACAATCAGGAGAAGCTCAGATCCAACACTGAAACATTGACAAGGAGCAAGGATAGCAGCATCAGGCGGAGTTAAGTAATGAAGCAGTTAACGAGCTCACCAGAACACCTGAGGGAGGAAGCTCAGAAGCTGCAGTACCACTTGTGACCACAGGAGTGAATTCAGCCACAGAATTCACAACAATGGAGCTGGCAAGAAACAGAAACCACATCATGGCCTGGAGCAGTGGGTAAGATTGTGTGAGAGATGTGAGGCTATGCTGTGATGCCAGCAGAGTTGTTACAATAAGTAATGCTCCGATATCGAAACATGACACAGACCAACAATAAACAACTAAAACGTGGACACCCAGTATATGTGGACGTGAATAATAAGATTGTAATAATAGAGTGATCCATATTCCTAAGAAAAGGCATCTCCACATATTCTTTCTATACCAATGTAGAAGATGCCTGCCTCTCGTCCCTCTAACCTAGTCTATGTGATTATACAAATAGATAGAATATGCCTAAAGTGTGTGTGCACAAATACAGATTATTGTACAAAAGACAGCAAAACTTGAATACACACCAAGTGCGTCTGCCATTCGATTATAAGTACCAATATTCAAATATAAACACGCAAAAGTAAATATATACAATATACATATGAAGAATATAAATACATATAAAGACAAAAACCTAAACCCTAACAACATATAACTGCTGCCACATATAGAGAAATACATTCTAATATGTACCACATATATTTAATAGCATAGAACACCGCCGGACAAGTTCTTCTCCGATCTTTTTCTTTTGTCATACGACGCTGCTATCCGGATGTCCAGTTGTCTTCATACAACCCCAGGATAACAAACAATGATGGAATGACTATGTGCAGTACAGGTACTATAAATAAACATAAAACACACAAAATTAAAATCCAGACAGGGGATATCCTAGCGAACCCGACATATTTCAATCTATAAAAATGGAGCAAAACTAAGTTGTTCATTCAGGCCGTGTGGGGCCAAAGTGCCCAGCACCGTAATCCAACGACACTCTAATTGTGCAAGTTTTTTCTTAGAGTCACCGCCTCTTATTCCACTCCTGACATGATCTATTCCGAAGACACTCAGATCTTTAGGATTACATCTATGGTGCTGTCTAAAATGTCTAGGAATCGTCTTGAGAGACACAATATCCGTTGCTTCTTTTGCTGCCATGATGTCTCTACAGGAGATGTAGTCCGTAATTTTAAATTCTTTTTTGCCATCGGCAGAAGCAAAGGATAGTGTCCTCACATGGTTCCGACACGCCAGGCAATCACCACATGGGAAGAAACCCCACTTTTTCCTCCCACCTCCAAATATCGATGGATTTTTAGTAATGTAATGGCTCTTGACCAACATATCCCTCAGATTTTTAGATCTTCTTGCTGTCATCAGGGGTTCATCCGAGAGATATTTCGGCCAAGGTGGGTTCGGTCTTCAGAATAGGCCAATGTCTCCTCAGAATACTTCTCATTGTTCCCCATTGATGATTGAATGTAGAGATATATCTGATTTTCTCATCCTCTTTTTTCTTCATTTTGAGTGGCTGTCACATCTTTTCTGATTTTTGGCCCGGGCGTACCCACGCTTAATACTTCTATTGCTATATCCGCGTGATCGGAATCTCTCCCCAAGGTCCACAGATTGCCTTGTGAATGCCTTCTCCAAAGAACATATCCTCCTCATCCTTAAGAATTGTCCTATGGGAATCGCCCCTATAGTGGAGCTATTGTGGGACGAGGAGGCATGGAGGAGTGCATTAGCCGAGGTTTCCTTCCTGAACACATCCGTGTATATGGAGCCATCCATCTGGGCCTGCAGCAAGATATCGAGAAAGGAGATACTCTCCCTACTAAAATTATAGGTAAGCCTGATGTTGAGGCCGTTACAGTTCAATTCTTTCATAAATAAATGAAGTTGTTCTACCGGCCCTTGCCAAATAAACAAAATATCATCAATGTACCGATACCACCCCAGTACTTGGGGGGCGGAGTGTGCACCCCCGAATATTGTTCTCTCCCAATATCCCAAAAATAAATTTGCATACGAAGGCGCACACGCCGCCCCCATCGCGGTCCCGCGACTCTGGATAGGGTATTTCCCTGTATATGGTTTGCATGAATATGCATCAGTGGTATCTGTATTCAGTATTTCTCTGTGTGTTCACAGTTGTTTGCACTGGTGTAATGGACTTTAAAGCACGTGAGAAAACGTGGCTTGTACAGCTCGACAAGGTGTTCAACGATATTACATGTACGGTTTTAGACTCCAGATCAAGGGATGTGACGGACCTGACGATTAAATTTAAGGAGCTGTTACAGAAAAAAACCCGCCTGTGGTGGAATAAATCATTTTTGGAACGATACATTTCTTGTGGACTGATCCCAAGAGGGTTACGGATTCAAGTATTCCCTTCCTTTAGTATAGATAACGAAACATTTAAAAATGACTGGGAGGAAGTTGCAGCAACATGCTCCAAAGGATTTATGACCCTTCTAATAAAAAATAATGAATTAACTATTAATGAACTCGATAAAGAACTGGAAGGGATTCAGGAAGAACTTATTAAGATCCTTACCCCCGAGGCTAATGTCATTTTTAAAAATGAGCTGGATCTAGATCTCCAGAAATGGGAAAAAGAGATTGTAGCTCTAAAAACTAAAAAATATCAACGAGATGTTTCTGATGCCAAAAACAACAGGGTATACAGGTGGAGGAATATCCAGCCCAATAGGAGATCAGTCTCAAGAACGAGATCTGTATCTTTCTCGTCAATATCATCTACTGACGAGAAAAGGGAAGAAAAGGGAACGTCAGGATCAGAGAGGAATGATGTATACAAAGATCGGTGGCAGAAAGTGACCAGATATGGTAACAAAAGAAAGATTCCTGCATCCCCTCAGAAAGACAAGAGACCCAAGAACACCACACTCGAGGTAATAAATTTATCACAACACACTCTTACAGAGACTCAATGTGAGGTTCTGGGTCTCGGCCTTTCATTTTCCCCATGCAATAATTATGATTATTTCACAGCATTAAAGGATTTGAATTTATTTTCGCGAAAACTTGTGTTGAAAAAACTACACTCCCGACATTCTGTTGCGGGGAATTCGACATCCGACCAAGAGGTTGTCGCCATGTTGGAAGAACTGGAGAGAGAATCCGCTAATCCTCCTACAGGTATACCTCCTGTTAAGGACTGGCGGAACGCACCATGTATAGATGGTAAGAAACTAGGTGCGTTCGCAGTCCGAGGTCCACCGTGCAGGTAAAAGACCCTGCAGCTAGCAAGACGGACAATATGGCGGTACACTAAAGGATACACGCGTGGGTTAAACCTCACCCAGCGTGAAGAAAGCGATCCTGTTAATCCACAGGACCGCAGTACCGCACTAGTGCGCGAGCAAGTGGTCAGCGGACTTAACCCCAGAAGGGATTGGAGCCCGATTAGACCCTTGCTGGCGTAACACCGCAACTGGGTGTGTAGAGAACCTTAAGGAATATAAGTGCACAAGAGTGCGAGCGATGCCGCACTAACGGACGCCACTAACCACCCAGACTCGGGTATGGAAAGCGCAAGACAGGCGCACGGCGCCGTACTGGCAGGCACAGCTACAGGACGCTGAGATGTGTTTTTAGTGCTGTAGGCTAAGTCGGGCGCTAGGTAGCAGCCATACACCTTCCGCGAACAGACATTCAATAGGGAAGGGGTTTCCAAGGACGACTTGCACTCACAACATACACACATCAACAATTGTTTGACAATACTAGCGCATGGCCGTGCGGTCATGCGCAGTTTATATAACAGCAGCACAGGAAGTGGCCACAGCACTTTTGCCCTTCTAGGACCTGCCAAGAGGACCAATGGAATGTGCTGCAGAGCCTGAGCACATGACCCTCGATCTCCAACGGGAGACCTTACGCTGGGCATGCTCAGTACATGCAGACAAGGACTTAGTCCCAGAGAAGTCCGCTCGCTGCTGACCAGCACTGACTTTAATGGCAGAGACTGGAGAAGCAGCACTAACTCTCAGAACAGAGTGAGAATGAGCAAGACGCTGGGACCGACGTCCTTGCTGAGCAGGCTCCACTGCGGCTGGACAAGAATGGGAGACCGCAGCGGAAGTGGCTCGAGATTCCCCCTGTGCAGAAGCGGGAACTCGACCCCTAACATTACCCCCCCTCCTAGGTTCCCCCCCTCCTTGGGCCTCGCTACGTTCGAAGACAGCAATGAGCTGCGGAGCCCGAATGTGCTCCACAGGCTCCCAGGTTCTATCCTCTGGACCATGACCCTTCCAATCCACCAAATAAAATTTTTTGCCACGTACCACCTTGCTTCCCACAATAGCATTCACCTCAAACTCATCCGTGGATGAACCCGATGTCCCAGCAGATAACTCAGAAAACCGAGACAAACGAACGGGTTTTAAGAGGGAAACGTGAAAGGTATCGGTGATACCAAGGCGTGGAGGAATGGCCAAACGGTAAACCACAGGGTTGACCTGTTCCAGAACTTTAAACGGGCCAATGTAGCGAGGAGCAAACTTAGTGGACTCAACTCGCAGCCTGATGTTACGGGCGGAGAGCCACACTAAGTCGCCGGGAGCAAAGACCGGAGCGGGACGCCGGTGTGTATCAGCCGAAACCCTCATTCTCTCCTTGGAGGCCCGAATGGCATCCTGTGTGCGGTCCCAGATGTCCCGTGCCTCCACCGCCCAGTCTGCCACCCTAGAATCGGTGGATGACACGGGCATGGGCACAGGAACACGCGGATGCTGGCCGTAATTAAGGAGAAAAGGAGTTTGGCCAGTGGAATCGGCTACGGCGTTGTTCAAGGCAAATTCCGCCCAAGGTAGCAAAGATGCCCAGTCATCCTGCCTAGCGGAGACGAAATGTCGCAAATACGTCACCAGAGTCTGGTTGGTTCTCTCCACCAACCCATTCGTCTCGGGATGATATGCAGAGGAGAGGTTTAACTCTATGCTGAGCAAACGGCAGAGCTCTCTCCAAAACCGAGACGCGAACTGGGGACCCCGATCGCTGACAATCTTATCAGGCATACCATGCAATCGAAAAACATGCTTCATGAACAACACCGCCAAGGCCCGTGCTGAGGGTAACCGAGGAAGTGGTACCAAATGTACCATCTTAGAGAAATGGTCGGTGACTACCCAAATAATGGAGCAGCCACGCGACTTGGGTAAGCCCACCACAAAGTCCATTCCGACCATCTCCCAGGGCCTGTCTGCCACCGGTAGAGGGTAAAGCAACCCAGCAGGCCGTTGCCGAGGAGACCGATTCTGGGCGCAAGAAACGCACGCCTGAATATAGTCCTTGACATCTCGGACCATATGCGGCCACCAATATGTTCTCGCCAAAAGCTCAGACGTCCTCTTGGTCCCAAAATGCCCACCCACTCTGGAGGAGTGAGCCCAAGAGAGAACCTCCGGTCGCAAGTTAGCTGGCACGAAAGTCTTGCCCGGGGGCACAGACTCCAGCGAAACCGGAGCTACAGTTCTCAAGCTCTCAGGCGGGACAATAAGCCGAGGCTCCTCCTCCTCCTCCTCAGATGACACTACGGAGCGGGAGAGAGCGTCGGCACGAACGTTCTTCTCCCCGGAGAGAAAATGGAGGGTAAAATGGAACCGGGAGAAAAACAGGGACCATCTAGCCTGGCGAGAATTTAGCCGCTGGGCCGTCTGTATATACACCAAGTTCTTGTGATCAGTGAAGACTTGGAAGGGAAAGCGAGCTCCCTCCAAGAGGTGTCTCCACTCTGAAAAAGCCAACTTCATGGCTAGCAACTCCCTGTCCCCGATGGAATAATTCCTCTCCGCTGGTGTGAAAGTTTTGGAGAAGAAGAAGCAAGGATGCTTCCGACCTTGAGCATCCTTTTGGAAAAGGACTGCTCCAGCACCAACGGATGAGGCATCCACCTCCAAGATGAATGGTTTATCTACATCGGGGCGATGTAAGATGGGAGCGCTAGCGAAGTGTGACTTAATCGAGAGAAAAGCCTTGGAGACCTCCTCTGACCACAACTTGGGATTTGCTCCCTTCTTGGTGAGGGCGACCAAGGGAGCTACCAAAGTTGAGAAGTGTGGAATGAACTGGCGATAGTAATTAATGAACCCCATAAAGCGCTGCACCGCTTTAAGAGAATGGGGTTCCTGCCAGTCCATTACTGCCTGTAGCTTGGCAGGATCCATAGCCAAACCCTGGGCAGAAATGATATACCCAAGGAAAGGCAAGGACTCCTGCTCAAACACACACTTCTCCAACTTAGCGTAGAGGGAGTTTGCCCGTAAGAGGTCGAAGACTTTGCGAACATCTCTCCGATGGGAGTCTATATCTGGAGAGTAGATGAGAATGTCATCCAGATAGACTACGACCGAGGTGGTGAGCATATCCCGAAAGATGTCATTCACAAAGTCTTGGAAAACGGCTGGGGCATTACAGAGCCCAAAGGGCATCACTAGATATTCATAGTGCCCATCCCTGGTGTTAAAAGCCGTCTTCCATTCATCCCCCTCACGGATGCGAATCAGGTTGTAAGCACCCCGCAGATCTAACTTTGTAAATACCTTTGCTCCCCGTAGCCTATCAAAGAGCTCAGATATCAGGGGTAATGGGTACTTGTTCTTAACGGTAATGGCGTTAAGACCCCTGTAGTCTATGCATGGACGTAAGTCTCCAGTCTTCTTCTGTACGAAGAAGAACCCAGCCCCTGTCGGTGACACTGACTTCCTAATGAATCCTCTTGCCAGATTCTCCTGAATATACTGGGACATTGCCTCCGTCTCCGGGAGAGATAACGGGTAGACTCGACCCCGGGGAGGCTCAGCACCAGGCAAGAGGTCAATAGGACAGTCATAGGGACGGTGAGGCGGAAGAGTCTCCGCAGCTCTTTTGGAGAACACGTCTGCATGGGACCAATAGTGCTTGGGGAGAGAGGAAAGATCTGCGGGTACCTGTGTAGTAGCAACCTGAACGCACTCCCTCTGACATCTACCCTCACAGGATTTACTCCATCCCAAAATTCTCCCAGAGGACCACTCAATATGAGGAGAATGGTAGCGAAGCCATGGCATCCCCAACAGGACCTCATCAATTCCCTCAGGAATGACTAATAGGGAGATTATCTCCTGATGTGATGGAGACACAGACAGCGTGAAAGGAATGGTTTGGTGGGTAATCTGTGAAGGTAGTGTTGACCCATTTACCACTCGAACGGTCACTGGCTGGGCGAGCATCACCAAGGGTATTGCGTGACGCTGGGCAAAGGCGGAGGACATAAAGTTACCCTCTGCCCCAGAATCCAAGCAAAGCTCGACCGTAAGAGTGGATGGGCCTATGGTAATTGTCCCCTTGAAGGACAACTTTGAGGCAAACGTCGCCGTGTCTAGTGTACCTCCTCCAACTGCCACTAGACGCTGACGTTTCCCCGACCGCTGAGGACTCTTGGAGACAAGACGTCCTGACTGCTGGCAAACATGACGGACCTTATGTGCACGAGCGGACTGAGACTTAGATCCCGCTCGTGTCACCTCCAAGGTCTCATGTGACTCAGATGCCTGGACTGGGGATTCCAAAGGTGTGGCGAAGGTAGGAGCCAGCCGAAACCTCTGCCTACACTGGGCTCGTTCCAACCTCCGCTCGTTAAAACGGAGGTCTATACGAGTAGAAATAGATATTAACTCCTCCAGTGTGGCAGGAATCTCCCTAGTGGCCAGAGCGTCCTTAACATGGTCAGCCAGGCCCCTCCAGAATATGGGGATAAGGGCTTTGTCCGACCACTCCAGCTCGGAAGCTAAAGTACGGAATCGGACAGAAAAATGGCTGACCAAGGACTCACCCTGAGTTAATGCCAGTAGTTGGAGCGCTGTATCATGGGTGAGTTGAGGTCCTAGAAAGACCTTTTTCAGCGTGCCCAGAAACAACGGAGCACTCTGCACCACATGATCATCACGCTCCCACAGCGGCGTAGCCCACTCCAACGCCCTGTCCGACAACAGCGAGACAATAAATCCCACCTTAGCCCGCTCTGTAGGAAAACGTGCAGCCAGGAGCTCGAGGTGGATAGAGCACTGACTCACGAATCCCCTACAAGTTTTGCAATCTCCAGAAAATTTTTCTGGCAACGGGAGGCGGGATAATGTCGGAACAGGGGTGGCAGTGGACAAGGTTGCTGCCGCCACGCCAGCAGCCTTTACAGCAACTGCGGTAACATCCACAGCTGAGGTTGAGTTCTCGAGAACCTTCAACCTACCCTCCAACTGCTGGATATACCGCAAAGATTGCTGAATGTCCGCCATACTAGCCAGACCTTGGCGCTAGTATTCTGTTAAGGCCTGGCGGAACGCACCATGTATAGATGGTAAGAAACTAGGTGCGTTCGCAGTCCGAGGTCCACCGTGCAGGTAAAAGACCCTGCAGCTAGCAAGACGGACAATATGGCGGTACACTAAAGGATACACGCGTGGGTTAAACCTCACCCAGCGTGAAGAAAGCGATCCTGTTAATCCACAGGACCGCAGTACCGCACTAGTGCGCGAGCAAGTGGTCAGCGGACTTAACCCCAGAAGGGATTGGAGCCCGATTAGACCCTTGCTGGCGTAACACCGCAACTGGGTGTGTAGAGAACCTTAAGGAATATAAGTGCACAAGAGTGCGAGCGATGCCGCACTAACGGACGCCACTAACCACCCAGACTCGGGTATGGAAAGCGCAAGACAGGCGCACGGCGCCGTACTGGCAGGCACAGCTACAGGACGCTGAGATGTGTTTTTAGTGCTGTAGGCTAAGTCGGGCGCTAGGTAGCAGCCATACACCTTCCGCGAACAGACATTCAATAGGGAAGGGGTTTCCAAGGACGACTTGCACTCACAACATACACACATCAACAATTGTTTGACAATACTAGCGCATGGCCGTGCGGTCATGCGCAGTTTATATAACAGCAGCACAGGAAGTGGCCACAGCACTTTTGCCCTTCTAGGACCTGCCAAGAGGACCAATGGAATGTGCTGCAGAGCCTGAGCACATGACCCTCGATCTCCAACGGGAGACCTTACGCTGGGCATGCTCAGTACATGCAGACAAGGACTTAGTCCCAGAGAAGTCCGCTCGCTGCTGACCAGCACTGACTTTAATGGCAGAGACTGGAGAAGCAGCACTAACTCTCAGAACAGAGTGAGAATGAGCAAGACGCTGGGACCGACGTCCTTGCTGAGCAGGCTCCACTGCGGCTGGACAAGAATGGGAGACCGCAGCGGAAGTGGCTCGAGATTCCCCCTGTGCAGAAGCGGGAACTCGACCCCTAACACCTCCTCCTTTGATTCGTGCTAAGTCGACCACGTTCCCTCTTTTATCATTGTGCCCTCAAGTAGAAATTTTTACCAACTTAGTGGCTGCTGATTTAAAAACTATCAGTAATAAAAAAAAGAGGGATAATCTGACACGTTGTCAGAGGTTGGCCTTGCAGGAAATCCGTGATTTAAAGGATGTTGTTATAAAACCATCTGATAAAGGGGGGAACGTGGTGATTTGGCCTACGGATAAATACGAAAAAGAGGCATTCAAACAACTACGTAACAAAGAAACTTATACCTTGTTACCCCAGAACCCACTACCAAAATTTATGAGGGAACTTGGAGATATTTTGGAGGAGGCTCTATACCAGGGTATCATCAGTAAAAAAAACTTTTGATGGCCTGATAGTGGAGTACCCTGTTATGCCCACGTTTTATCTTCTCCCCAAGGTCCATAAAGATTCAGTGAATCCCCCAGGGCGTCCGATTGTCTCTGGCATAGGAGGGTTATGCGATCCAGTATGTAAATACATTGATTATTACCTGAGGTCGCAAGTAGAGACCTTACCCTCATATGTCAGAGACACTACGGACGTCCTGAGGAGACTTGATGGCCTTTCCTTGGAGCCAGACATGCTGTTGGTCACGGCAGATATCGAGACACTTTACACCTCCATCCATCATGATGATGGGATGGAGGCTGCTACTTTTTTTCTGGAATCCAGTAACATAGATCCAGATATAGTGGGCCTGGTGTTGAGGCTTCTGCAGTTCATTCTAACACATAATTGTTTTACTTAGGACCGATACTACCTCCAGAGTCGCGGGACCGCGATGGGGGCGGCGTGTGCGCCTTCGTATGCAAATTTATTTTTGGGATATTGGGAGAGAACAATATTCGGGGGCGCACACTCCGCCCCCCAAGTACTGGGGTGGTATCGGTACATTGATGATATTTTGTTTATTTGGCAAGGGCCGGTAGAACAACTTCATTTATTTATGAAAGAATTGAACTGTAACGGCCTCAACATCAGGCTTACCTATAATTTTAGTAGGGAGAGTATCTCCTTTCTCGATATCTTGCTGCAGGCCCAGATGGATGGCTCCATATACACGGATGTGTTCAGGAAGGAAACCTCGGCTAATGCACTCCTCCATGCCTCCTCGTCCCACAATAGCTCCACTATAGGGGCGATTCCCATAGGACAATTCTTAAGGATGAGGAGGATATGTTCTTTGGAGGAAGCATTCACGAGGCAATCTGTGGACCTTGGGGAGAGATTCCGATCACGCGGATATAGCAATAGAAGTATAAAGCGTGGGTACGCCCGGGCCAAAAATCAGAAAAGATGTGACCTATTGTCACAGCCACTCAAAATGAAGAAAAAAGAGGATGAGAAAATCAGATATATCTCTACATTCAATCATCAATGGGGAACAATGAGAAGTATTCTGAGGAGACATTGGCCTATTCTGAAGACCGAACCCACCTTGGCCGAAATATCTCTCGGATGAACCCCTGATGACAGCAAGAAGATCTAAAAATCTGAGGGATATGTTGGTCAAGAGCCATTACATTACTAAAAATCCATCGATATTTGGAGGTGGGAGGAAAAAGTGGGGTTTCTTCCCATGTGGTGATTGCCTGGCGTGTCGGAACCATGTGAGGACACTATCCTTTGCTTCTGCCGATGGCAAAAAAGAATTTAAAATTACGGACTACATCTCCTGTAGTACCACTTATGTGGTTTACATGGCAAGATGTACATGTGGCCTATTATATGTGGGACTGACCTCACGTGAGTTGAGGGTCAGAACCTGGGAGCATATTAGAGACATCATGGCAGCAAAAGAAGCAACGGATATTGTGTCTCTCAAGACGATTCCTAGACATTTTAGACAGCACCATAGATGTAATCCTAAAGATCTGAGTGTCTTCGGAATAGATCATGTCAGGAGTGGAATAAGAGGCGGTGACTCTAAGAAAAAACTTGCACAATTAGAGTGCCGTTGGATTACGGTGCTGGGCACTTTGGCCCCACACGGCCTGAATGAACAACTTAGTTTTGCTCCATTTTTATAGATTGAAATATGTCGGGTTCGCTAGGATATCCTCTGTCTGGATTTTAATTTTGTGTGTTTTATGTTTATTTATAGTACCTGTACTGCACGTAGTCATTCCATCATTGTTTGTTATCCTGGGGTTGTATGAAGACAACTGGACATCCGGATAGCAGCGTCGTATGACAAAAGAAAAAGATCGGAGAAGAACTTGTCCGGCGGTGTTCTATGCTATTAAATATATGTGGTACATATTAGAATGTATTTCTCTATATGTGGCAGCAGTTATATGTTGTTAGGGTTTAGGTTTTTGTCTTTATATGTATTTATATTCTTCATATGTATATTGTATATATTTACTTTTGCATGTTTATATTTGAATATTGGTACTTATAATCGAATGGCAGACGCACTTGGTGTGTATTCAAGTTTTGCTGTCTTTTGTACAATAATCTGTATTTGTGCACACACACTTTAGGCATATTGTATCTATTTGTATAATCACATAGACTAGGTTAGAGGGACGAGAGGCAGGCATCTTCTACATTGGTATAGAAAGAATATGTGGAGATGCCTTTTCTTAGGAATATGGATCACTCTATTATTACAATCTTATTATTCACGTCCACATATACTGGGTGTCCACGTTTTAGTTGTTTATTGTTGGTCTGTGTCATGTTTCGATATCGGAGCATTACTTATGTATACCTGCTTCCCACGAATCTTCCATTAGTATAGATGGCCGCGAGTGTACGCGCGCATGCGCGCCACATTGGGGTCTGCCGATCATCCTACCCGCCGTCCTGAAGCGCCGAAGCAGGATATGACGTCTTGGGGGATTTCCCCCTTCCTGCTTCTGGTGCCGGAAATGCCGGGGGTGATGTATGCGGCGACTTCACGCTCGGCGGTGCGCATGCGCCAATTACGGCGCGTTATTGCTCTCTCAGCTGTTATCTTCCCCTTAAATACCACCCCTAGTATACACACAAGCACGACCCCCCGAGGAAGCCAACGCGAAACGCGCGTCGGGGCCGCCGGACGGACGCTGGCACCTAGTAGTGTGGGTAAGACAAGCATACTACCATTTATTTATTTGCCTAACCGGGCATGTGCAGTCTGCACTATGCACTTTAATGAGAGATAGGAGAGTAAGTTTTAAGACTGACATATTCCTGGTAGCTTTCGGTTTATGCATTGTCTGTACCTAAGGTGTTATATGCAGCGGTCCCTGTCCGTCGTACATGGACTATATGTGTACGCTGTATGTCGAGTCTGTTATTTTATGTATTTTGTGTAATTATGAGATTGAATAAAGTTGTTACAATTTTTTACTTATGGGTGTTTCTATACTCCGTGGTTTGCTTGTAGGACAAAATCAGTAAGTAGTCTAAATGCAGTTCAAAATTGGTAACAGTAGTAAACAGGAGGCACTGCTTTGTACAGTGGAGGAGAACAGCAAGGAGCGGCAGACACCATTAGTAGGCCCCAACCAAACTAGTAGCCCCACTGCAGTTGTTCCATTTAACAACTATTTAACAAGAGCCTGAAGATAGAAGCTCAGGAAAGGCAACCAGGAGAACACCTTGGAGCGGCAGACACTGTTAGTAGGCCCCAACCAAGCTAGTAGCCCCACTGCAGTTTTAAAATTCCGATAGGCTGAAAACCTGATAATTGCAGGTCCTTTTTTTTAAGTGGACAGCTGTATTGAGTGGCGCAGCCAGAAACTGCTAGTAAGCCTTACACCACAAAGTTGGCTCGGTGCAGGTTTAAAAAAGGTTACATGGGTACATGGTCAGCATTGGTGTGGTCAGTGGAGGACAATTGGAAGGAGGGACCGCAGACAGAATAAGTAGGCCTAAAATAACAAAAGGAGGCTCAATGCAGTTTCAATTATCTTGCAGGGGTACACAGGCAGCATTGGTGTGGTCAGTGGAGGACTATTGGAAGGAGGGACCGCAGACAGACTTATTTGGCCTAAAATAAAAAAAGGTGGCTCTATGCACTTTTAAATAGCATCCAGGGGTACACAGGCAGCATTAGTGTGGTCAGTGGAGGACTATTGGAAGGAGGGACCGCAGACAGACCTAGTAGGCCTAAAATAAAAAAGAGGCTTTATGCACTTTTAAATAGCATCCAGGGGTACACAGGCAGCATTGGTGTGGTCAGTGGAGGACTATTGGAAGGAGGGACCGCAGACAGACTTAGTAGGCGTAAAATAAAAAAAGGTGGCTCTATGCACTTTTAAATAGCATCCAGGGGTACACAGGCAGCATTGGTGTGGTCAGTGGAGGACTATTGGAAGGAGGGACTGCAGACAGACTTAGTAGGCCTAAAATAAAAAAGGTGGCTCTATGCACTTTTAAAGAGCATCCAGGGGTACACAGGCAGCATTGGAGGACTATTGGAAGGAGGGGCCACAGACTGACTTATTTGGCCTAAAATAAAAATGGTGGTTCTATGCACTTTTAAATAGCATCCAGGGGTACACAGACAGCATTGGTGTAGTCAGTGGAGGACTATTGGAAGGAGGGACTGCAGACAGACTTAGTAGGCCTAAAATAAAAAAAGGTGGCTCTATGCACTTTTAAATAGCATCCAGGGGTACACAGGCAGCATTGGTGTGGTCAGTGCAGGACTATTGGAAGGAGGGACCGCAGACAGACTTAGTAGGCCTAAAATAAAAAAGGTGGCTCAATGCAGTTTCAATTATCTTGCAGGGGTACACAGGCAGCATTGGTGTGGTCAGCGGAGGACTATTGGAAGGAGTATCTGACACAGTTAGCACTCCAACAGGATACATAGATGTTAATGTCTCGCAAAAAAACCAAACCCCCTCAAAAAAGGGTGGCATACTTAGGTACAGGGGTGGGCTCCTCTGCTGACTTTCAGACATTGTTGTTTGGCGCAAAGTATTTACTGGTGTAAATGTAGGACAGGGCCACTGAATATTTTAAGTAGCATCATACATGTCAACAAATTGGTATTGTCAGTGCCAGGCATTGAAGGATTTCACCGCATAGACTAAACAGCGGTGGAGCAGTGACAGATAATTTTGCAAGTGGTAGAGCACAGTTTGAGCTTGGGGCTTGTGGGGCACTCTCTCGTGCCCGGCGGTACTGGCCAAAGGCCCCTCATGTTACAACAGTGTGTCTGACGTTGGGTGCGCGCCACCACCGCCAGAGGCACTTCATTGTACTATGAGGGACCCGGTGGCAGAGCCGTCGACCAAAAGTGGGCACATCCACCTCTTCAGAAAAAAAGACACTCTCACGGGTACTTTCGCCAAGTGGCAAGACCATGGCCCCGTGGGGGGAGTCAGCCCATTTAGGGAGGTGTAAACGTGTCATATGCTGGAGATACAGCAGCTGCAAATGGCGAAATTGGAACACTCAGTAAGACCAGTCCAAAAGCAAGAGCTTTTTAAAGGAAAGCTAGGTGTAAGATGGGAAAGGTGGGGCAAAATAATTAGAAATCCATGAGTGGTTCATTTTAATGAAGGTTAGATCATCAACATTTTGGGTAGCCAGATGAGTCCTTTTTTCGGTCAGTATTGAACCAGCAGCACTGAATACTCTTTCTGATAGCACACTAGCAGCTGGGCAAGCGAGCTCCTGCAATGCATATTCGGACAATTCAGGCCAGGTGTCTATTTTGGATGCCCAGTAATCAAATGGGAATGACGGGTGAGGGAGAACATCGATAGGGGAGGAAAAATAGTTAGTAACCATACTGGACAAATGTTGGCTCCTGTCACATTGAATTGATGCTGCAGTACCTGTTCTGTCTGCGGTCATTGCGAAATCACTCCACAACCTGGTCAGAAAACCCCTCTGTCCAATGCCACTTCTGATTTGTGCACCTCTAACACCTCTGCCCTGTTGCCCCCTGCAGCTCGTGTGAAAACCATCACCAGTGCTGTGTGCTGGGAATGCCTGAAGCAAACGGTCAACAAGAGTTGCTTGTTTGGTTGCCAATATTTGTTCAAGGTTCTCATGTGGCATGATGTTTTGCAGTTTCCCCTTATAGCGTGGATCTAGGAGACAGGCCAACCAGTAATCGTTATCGGTCATCATTTTTATAATGCGGGTGTCCCTTTTTAGGATACGCAAGGCGTAATCCGCCATGTGGGCCAATGTTCCAGTTGTCAATTCACTGCTTGTGCTGGGTTGAGGAGCACTTTCGGGCAAATCAACGTCACTTGCCTCCCTCAAAAACCCTGAACCTGGCCTTGCAATGCCACCAGTTTCTAGTGCCCCCTGAGAAGCTTCCTCATCCAAAAAATACTCATCCCCATCATCCTCCTCGTCCTCCTCCTCTTCGCCCGCTACCTCGTCCTGTAGATTGCCCTGACCAGACAATGGCTGACTGTCATCAAGGCTATCCTCTTCCTCGGCTGCAGACACCTGCTCCTTTATGTGCGTCAAACTTTGCATCAGCAGATGCATTAGGGGGATGCTCATGCTTATTATGGCGTTGTCTGCACTAACCAGCCATGTGCATTCCTCAAAACACTGAAGGACTTGACAGAGGTCTTGTACCTTCGACCACTGCACACCTGACAACTCCATGTCTGCCATCTAACTGCCTGCCCGTGAATGTGTATCCTCCCACAAATACATAACAGCACGCCTCTGATCGCACAGTCTCTGGCGGATGTGCTAGCAAAGTCTGCGCATCTTCAGGAGCAGGTCGGGTAACCAGGGATAACTTTTCAGGAAGCACTGCACCACCAGGTTTAAGGTGTGAGCCAGGCAAGGAATGTGTTTCAGTTGTAAAAGGGCTATGGCAGCCATAAAATTCCTTCCGTTATCACTCACAACCTTGCCCTCCTCAAGATGTACACTGCCCAGCCATGACTGAGTTTCTTGCTGCAAGATCTCGGACAGAACTTCCGCGGTGTGTCTGTTGTCGCCCAATCACTTCATTGCCAATACAGCCTGCTGACGCTTGCCACTAGCTGTTCCATAATGGGACACCTCATGTGCAACAGTGGCAGCTGCAGATGGAGTGGTCGTGCGACTGCGGTCTGTGGACGAGCTGTCGCTTCTGCTGGAGGACGAGGAGGAGGAGGGGCCAACGCCTACAGCCAACTGTTTCCTAGACCGTGGGCTAGGCAGAACTGTCCCAATATTGCTGTCCCCTGTGGACCCGGCATCCACCACATTAACCCAGTGTGCAGTGATGGACATGTAACGTCCCTGGCCATGCCTACTGGTCCATGCATCTGTTGTCAGGTGCACCTTTCTACTCACAGATTGCCTGAGTGCATGGACAATGCGGTCTTTTACGTGCTGGTGGAGGGCTGGGATGGCTTTTCTCGAAAAGAAGTGTCGACTGGGTAGCTCGTAGCATGGTACAGCATAGTCCATCAGGGCTTTGAAAGCTTCACTTTCAACTTCCTGGTAGGGCATCATCTCTAATGAGATTAGTCTAGCAATGTGGGCGTTCAAACCCTGTGTACGCGGATGAGAGGATGAGTACTTCCTTTTCCTAACGAGAGTCTCTTGTAGGGTGAGCTGGACTGGGGAGCTGCATATGGTGGTACTAGCGGGGGTGCCGGTGGACATGCCAGACTGAGAGAGGGTTGGTGATGGTATTCTTGCTGTTAGCCTACATACAGTGTTTCCTACCAAGAACCTGGTGATTCCCTGACTGCTTTGGCCTTGCGACAAAACCTCCACATTTGCTGCAGGTGGTGTGGTAAACGTTGGGCTTACAGTGAGGGAAGGGATGTAGCGTTGCTGACTAGCTTCATTGTGAGAGGGTGCAACAACGTTAAGGGACGTTTGGTAGTTAGTCCAGGCTTGCAAGTGCATGGTGTTTAAATGTCTACGCATGCAACTTGTATTTAGACTTTTAACATTCTGACCTCTGCTGAAGGTCCTTGAGCATTTCTTTCAGATGACTTTGCACTGATCATTTGGATGTTGGTTAAAAAAATTCCAGACTGCACTCTTCCTACTATTGGATACCTTTTCAGGCATTGCACACTGAGCTACTTTAACCGGATGGCCACGCTGTCCTACAACTGGTTTTGATTTAGCCACACGTTTTTGGCCAGATATGGCCCTGCCAGATGGAACCTGTTGCGATGTTGATGCCTGCTGCGGCTCCTCCTCCTCCGCTTCAGAGCTACTGCCAGCTGCACCCTGTTCCCCCAATGGCTGCCAATCAGGGTCAAGAACTGGGTCATCTATGACCTCCTCTTCTATGTCCTGTGCACCTTCCCCTGTGTCACCGTCTAAGCCGGTGCTATAGCGTTCATGACGGGGCTCCATAGTCTCATCTGGGTCAGATTCTGGATCAGTACACTGCGAGGGCAATGTTGTGATCTGAGTCAAAGAAGCAGCATAAGAATCTGGCTGTGGCTGTGCATCTGTGCACTCCATGTCCGATTCATCTTGTAATGGGCATGACCTGTTAACAATTTCCCTTTTTAACCCAGGAACGGTATGTATAAAGAGCTCCATGGAGTAACCCGTTATGTCGCCTGATGCATCCTTCTCTGTTGTTCTGGGTGAAGAACGCAAGGAAGCGACTTGGGCCTGACCGGGAACATCCACTGACGACACGCTGCTTTTACATTTTGCAGTTTCCGAAGAGGAGGCAAAAGAGCTAGAGGCAGAGTCAGCAAGGAAAGCCAAAACTTGTTCCTGCTGCTCCGGCTTTAAAAGCAGTTTTCCTACTTCCAGAAAAGGGAGCTGTTGTGAATTCTGTGGTCAAGCTCCCTCCTGTGGTCATGAGTGGTACTTCGGCTGGTTCTGTCTATGAGCTTCCTCTGGTGGATGTGAGTGGGGCTGCGGCTTCTGAGTTTCCTTCCTCAGGTGACGAGGTTAAGTCGTTAGGTGCTGCTCTATTTAACTCCACCTAGTTCTTTGTTCCTGGCCTCCAGTCAATGTTCCAGTATTGGTCTTGCTCTCTCCTGGATCATTCTAGTGGCCTGTCTGCCCTGCATAAGCTAAGTTTTGCTTGTGTTACTTTTGTTTGCTATATTTTCTGTCCAGCTTGCTATATTGGTTTTTCTTGCTTGCTGGAAGCTCTGAGACGCAGAGGGAGCACCTCCGTACCGTTAGTCGGTGCGGAGGGTCTTTTTGCGCCCTCTGCGTGGTTGTTTGTAGGTTTTTGTGCTGACCGCAAAGCTATCTTTCCTATCCTCAGTCTATTCAGTAAGTCGGGCCTCACTTTGCTAAAATCTATTTCATCTCTGTGTTTGTATTTTCATCTTTACTCACAGTCATTATATGTGGGGGGCTGCCTTTTCCTTTGGGGAATTTCTCTGAGGCAAGGTAGGCTTATTTTTCTATCTTCAGGGCTAGCTAGTTTCTCAGGCTGTGCCCGAGGCGCCTAGGTCTGGTCAGGAGCGCTCCACGGCTACCTCTAGGTCTGGTCTCAGAGCTCGTCCTATGTTATTAGTTACTATCAGGTCACATTGTGTGCTCTTAACCACTAGGTCCATTGTGGTTCTGAATCACCAGTTCATAACAGTACTGGAGGCCCAAAGTACTAATGCTTCTCAATAGAGGGAAAAGAGAAGTTCTGAGACCATTTTTTTTTCTCTGCACTGTGTTTTGTCTTTCTTTTCCCCTAGACATTTGGGTGGTTCAGGACACAGGTGTAGTGATGGACATTAAAGTTCTGTCTTCTTGTGTGGATCATCTCACTGCAAGAGTACA
This sequence comes from Ranitomeya imitator, assembly GCF_032444005.1. NCBI lineage: Eukaryota > Metazoa > Chordata > Amphibia > Anura > Dendrobatidae > Ranitomeya > Ranitomeya imitator. Next base: position 328,541,505 of record NC_091285.1, on the reverse strand, counting down.
AAATATTCAAGACTTTGAGTTTTGTTAGAACCAAGAATTCCTATTCCTGATTTGTTTTCTGGAGATAGAGCTAAGTTTCTGAGTTTTAAAAATAATTGTAAATTGTTTCTGGCTTTGAAATCCCGCTCCTCTGGTGACCCAGTTCAACAAGTTACGATCATTATTTCTTTATTACGTGGCAACCCTCAAGACTGGGCATTTTCCCTTGCGCCAGGAGATCCTGCATTATGTAATATTGATGCGTTTTTTCTGGCGCTCGGATTGCTTTATGATGAACCTAATTCAGTGGATCAGGCAGAGAAAAATTTGCTGGCTCTGTGTCAGGGTCAGGATGAGGTAGAGATATATTGTCAGAAGTTTAGGAAGTGGTCTTTGCTCACTCAATGGAATGAATGTGCGCTGGCAGCAATTTTCAGAAAGGGTCTCTCTGAAGCCCTTAAGGATGTCATGGTGGGATTTCCTATGCCTGCTGGTCTGAATGAGTCTATGTCTTTGGCCATTCAGATCGGTCGACGCTTGCGTGAGCGTAAAACTGTGCACCATTTGGTGGTATTATCTGAGCATGAACATGAGCCTATGCAGTGCGATAGGACTTTGACCAGAGCTGAACGGCAAGAACACAGACGTCAGAATGGGCTGTGTTTTTACTGTGGTGATTCCACTCATGCTATCTCCGATTGTCCTAAGCGCACTAAGCGGTTCGCTAGGTCTGCCATCATTGGTACGGTACAGTCGAAATTTCTTTTGTCCGTTACTTTGATCTGCTCTTTGTCATCCTATTCTGTCATGGCATTTGTGGATTCAGGCGCTGCCCTGAATTTGATGGACTTGGAGTTTGCTAGGCACTGTGGGTTTTTCTTGGAGCCCTTGCAGTATCCTATTCCATTGAGAGGAATTGATGCTACTCCTTTGGCCAAGAATAAGCCTCAGTACTGGACCCAGCTGACCATGTGCATGGCTCCTGCGCATCAGGAGGATATTCGCTTTTTGGTGTTGCATAATCTGCATGATGTGGTCGTGTTGGGGTTGCCATGGCTACAAGTCCATAAGCCAGTATTGGATTGGAAATCAATGTCTGTGTCCAGCTGGGGTTGTCAGGGGGTACATGGTGATGTTCCATTTCTGTCTATTTCATCATCCACCCCTTCTGAGGTCCCAGAGTTCTTGTCGGATTACCGGGATGTATTTGATGAGCCCAAGTCAAGTGCCCTACCTCCGCATAGGGACTGCGATTGTGCTATCGATTTGATTCCTGGTAGCAAGTTTCCTAAAGGTCGACTGTTTAATTTGTCTGTGCCTGAGCACGCCGCTATGCGGAGTTACGTAAAGGAATCCTTGGAGAAGGGTCATATTCGCCTGTCGTCGTCACCATTGGGAGCAGGGTTCTTTTTTGTGGCCAAGAAGGATGGTTCGCTGAGACCTTGTATTGATTACCGCCTTCTAAATAAAATCACAGTCAAATTTCAGTACCCCTTGCCGCTGCTGTCTGATTTGTTTGCTCGGATTAAGGGGGCTAGTTGGTTCACCAAGATAGATCTTCGTGGTGCGTATAATCTTGTGCGTATTAAACAGGGCGATGAATGGAAAACAGCATTTAATACGCCCGAGGGCCATTTTGAGTACCTGGTTATGCCATTCGGGCTTTCTAATGCTCCATCAGTGTTTCAGTCCTTTATGCATGACATCTTCCGAGAGTACCTGGATAAATTCCTGATTGTATACTTGGATGATATTTTGGTCTTCTCGGATGATTGGGAGTCTCACGTGAAGCAGGTCAGAATGGTGTTCCAGATCTTGCGTGCGAATACTTTGTTTGTGAAGGGGTCAAAGTGTCTCTTTGGTGTTCAGAAGGTTTCATTTTTGGGTTTCATTTTTTCCCCTTCTACTATCGAGATGGACCCTGTTAAAGTTCAGGCCATTTATGATTGGACTCAGCCGACATCTCTGAAGAGTCTGCAAAAGTTCCTGGGCTTTGCTAATTTTTATCGTCGCTTCATCAATAATTTTTCTAGTATTGCTAAACCGTTGACTGATTTAACCAAGAAGGGTGCTGATGTGGTCAATTGGTCTTCTGCTGCTGTGGAAGCTTTTCAAGAGTTGAAGCGTTGTTTTTCTTCTGCCCCTGTGTTGTGCCAACCAGATGTTTCGCTCCCGTTCCAGGTCGAGGTTGATGCTTCTGAGATTGGAGCAGGGGCTGTTTTGTCGCAAAGAAGTTCTGATGGCTCGGTGATGAAACCATGCGCCTTCTTTTCCAGGAAGTTTTTGCCTGCTGAGCGTAATTATGAGGTTGGCAATCGAGAGTTGCTGGCCATGAAGTGGGCATTCGAGGAGTGGCGTCATTGGCTTGAAGGAGCTAAGCATCGCGTGGTGGTCTTGACTGATCACAAGAACTTGACTTATCTCGAGTCTGCCAAACGGTTGAATCCTAGACAGGCTCGTTGGTCGCTGTTTTTCTCCCATTTTGACTTTGTGGTTTCGTACCTTCCGGGCTCTAAAAATGTGAAGGCGGATGCCCTGTCTAGGAGTTTTGTGCCCGACTCTCCGGGTTTGCCTGAGCCGGCGGGTATTCTCAAAGAGGGGGTAATTTTGTCTGCCATCTCCCCTGATTTGCGGCGGGTGCTGCAAAAATTTCAGGCTAATAGACCTGACCGTTGCCCAGCGGAGAAACTGTTTGTCCCTGATAAATGGACGAGTAGAGTTATCTCTGAGGTTCATTGTTCGGTGTTGGCTGGTCATCCTGGTATCTTTGGTACCAGAGATTTGGTGGCTAGATCCTTTTGGTGGCCGTCTCTGTCGCGGGATGTGCGTTCGTTTGTGCAGTCCTGTGGGATTTGTGCTCGGGCTAAGCCCTGCTGTTCTCGTGCCAGTGGGTTGCTTTTGCCCTTGCCAGTCCCGAAGAGGCCCTGGACACATATCTCTATGGATTTTATTTCGGATCTCCCCGTCTCTCAAAAAATGTCAGTCATTTGGGTGGTTTGTGATCGCTTCTCTAAGATGGTCCATTTGGTACCCTTGTCTAAATTGCCTTCCTCCTCTGATTTGGTGCCATTGTTCTTCCAGCATGTGGTTCGTTTACATGGCATTCCGGAGAACATCGTTTCTGACAGAGGTTCCCAGTTTGTTTCGAGGTTTTGGCGAGCCTTTTGTGCTATGATGGGCATTGATTTGTCTTTTTCCTCGGCTTTCCATCCTCAGACAAATGGCCAGACTGAACGAACCAATCAGACCTTGGAAACATATCTGAGATGTTTTGTTTCTGCTGATCAGGATGACTGGGTGTCCTTAATAATCGGGCCAGCTCGGCTACTTTGGTTTCGCCGTTTTTCTGCAATTCTGGTTTCCATCCTCGTTTCTCTTCAGGGCAGGTTGAGTCTTCTGACTGTCCTGGTGTGGATACTGTGGTGGATAGGTTGCAGCAGATTTGGACTCACGTGGTGGACAATTTGACATTGTCTCAGGAGAAGGCTCAAAGTTTCGCTAACCGCAGGCGCTGTGTGGGTCCCCGACTTCGTGTTGGAGATTTGGTTTGGTTGTCATCTCGTTATATTCCTATGAAAGTTTCCTCTCCTAAGTTTAAGCCTTGTTTCATTGGTCCGTATAGGATTTCTGAGGTTCTTAATCCTGTGTCTTTTCGTTTGACCCTTCCAGCTTCTTTTTCCATCCATAACGTATTCCATAGGTCATTGTTGCGGAGATACGTGGCACCTGTGGTTCCATCCGTTGATCCTCCTGCCCCGGTTTTGGTTGAGGGGGAGTTGGAGTATATTGTGGAGAAGATTTTGGATTCTCGTATTTCGAGACGGAAACTCCAGTACCTGGTTAAGTGGAAGGGTTATGGTCAGGAAGATAATTCCTGGGTCTTTGCCTCTGATGTTCATGCTGCCGATCTGGTTCGTGCCTTTCATTTGGCTCATCCTGGTCGGCCTGGGGGCTCTGGTGAGGGTTCGGTGACCCCTGCTCAAGGGGGGGGGTACTGTTGTGAATTCTGTGGTCAAGCTCCCTCCTGTGGTCATGAGTGGTACTTCGGCTGGTTCTGTCTATGAGCTTCCTCTGGTGGATGTGAGTCGGGCTGCGGCTTCTGAGTTTCCTTCCTCAGGTGACGAGGTTAAGTCGTTAGGTGCTGCTCTATTTAACTCCACCTAGTTCTTTGTTCCTGGCCTCCAGTCAATGTTCCAGTATTGGTCTTGCTCTCTCCTGGATCGTTCTTGTGGCCTGTCTGCCCTGCATAAGCTAAGTTTTGCTTGTGTTACTTTTGTTTGCTATATTTTCTGTCCAGCTTGCTATATTGGTTTTTCTTGCTTGCTGGAAGCTCTGAGACGCAGAGGGAGCACCTCCGTACCGTTAGTCGGTGCGGAGGGTCTTTTTGCGCCCTCTGCGTGGTTGTTTGTAGGTTTTTGTGCTGACCGCAAAGCTATCTTTCCTATCCTCGGTCTATTCAGTAAGTCGGGCCTCACTTTGCTAAAATCTATTTCATCTCTGTGTTTGTATTTTCATCTTTACTCACAGTCATTATATGTGGGGGGCTGCCTTTTCCTTTGGGGAATTTCTCTGAGGCAAGGTAGGCTTATTTTTCTATCTTCAGGGCTAGCTAGTTTCTCAGGCTGTGCCCGAGGCGCCTAGGTCTGGTCAGGAGCGCTCCACGGCTACCTCTAGTGTGGTATGATAGGATTAGGGATTGCGGTCAGCAGAGTTCCCACGTCTCAGAGCTCGTCCTATGTTATTAGTAACTATCAGGTCACTTTGTGTGCTCTTAACCACTAGGTCCATTGTGGTTCTGAATCACCAGGTCATAACAGGGAGCATTCGAGGCCTTGTGTTGCCAGACGATGACGGTGGCTGGACAACTCGAGACTTAGGTGCTATATTGCTTTTCCCACGACCACCTGATGCTCCACCACCACTACCATCATTACCAGCTGGCAATGACCGCCCACGGCCACAACCTCTTCCACCAGACTTCCTCATTCTTGGAAATATGTAACCAAACTTACAAACGTTATTTGGTATTGTAAAACCTGTTCCAAGGTGGACGCAAAATTGTTGTGAATTTAAATCTCCCTTTATAGGTGTGTGAGAGTGCAGGGAAAATCAGGCCCACTGTATTACAGTACACAGTTTCAGTGACAGACAGTGGCTGACAGATATGCCACTAACAGGACTGATGCAGATGCACAGATTTGCAAATATTAATCTCCCCTTCTTTTTGGGGGGGATGGGAGACTAGTGAATCAATCTGGCCCACAGTTTTACAGTAGTGTTTCAGTGGCAGACAGTGGCTGACAGATATGCCACTAACAGGACTGATGCAGATGCACAGATTTGCCAATATTAATCTCCCCTTCTTTTTTTGGGGGGATGGGAGACTAGTGAATCAATCTGGCCCACAGTTTTACAGTAGTGTTTCAGTGGCAGACAGTGGCTGACAGATATGCCACTAACAGGACTGACAGAGATGCACAGATTTGCCTATATTAATCTCCCCTTCTTTTTTGGGGGGATGGGAGACTAGTGAATCAATCTGGCCTGCAGCTTTACAGTAGTGTTTCAGTGGCAGACAGTGGCTGACAGATATGCCACTAACAGAACTGACGCAGATGCACAGATTTGCCAATATTAATCTCCCTTTCTTTTTTGGGGGGGATGGGAGACTAGTGAATCAATCTGGCCCACAGTTTTACAGTAGTGTTTCAGTGGCAGACAGTGGCTGACAGATATGCCACACACCGTTTGTTGTAATATTTTATTGTACGCTCAATCCACTCGCTGAAGACCCTCGCTCTGTAACAAATAAAAAATAATAAACCAACAATATACATACCTTCCGTAGATCTGTAACGTCCCACGTTGTAAATCCATCTGAAGGGGTTAAAATATTTTACAGCCAGGAGCTCTGCTAATTCAGCGCTGCTCGTGGCTGTAAACCCCAGCGAATGAAGGTAATGTAGGTCAATGACCTGTAGTTACCTTCATTCGCGGTGATGCGCCCCCTGCTGGATGTCCCTGGAGCGTGGGAAAAATTCCAAGGCTCGAGGTCATATGAGGACTGAGTGGAGTGGATTGAGCGTACAATAAAACATTACAACAAACGGTGTGTTTATTTAATTAAAATACTTTTTAATATTGTGTGTGTGTTTTTTTTAACTCTTTCATACAATTGGATTAATAATAGATAGGTGTCATAATTGACGCCTCTCCATTATTAATCTGGCTTAATGTCACCTTACAATAGCAAGGTGGCATTAACCCTTCATTACCCCATATCCCACCGCTACACGGGAATGGGAAGAGAGTGACCAAGTGCCAGAATAGGTGCATCTTACAGATGTGCCTTTTCTGGGGTGGCTGGGGGCAGGTGTTTTTAGCCAGGGGGCGGCCAATAACCGTGGACCCTCTCCAGGCTATTAATATCTGCCCTCAGTCACTGGCTTTACTACTCTGGTGGAGAAAATTACGCGGGAGCCCACACCAATTTTTTCCGCGATTTAACCCTTAAATTTAAGTGCTAGAGCGCTGAAATTTTGCACATACACACTACTAACATTAGTAGTGTGGAATATGCAAAAAAAAAGGATATGAGATGGTTTACTGTATGTAAACCATGTCTCATATCATGTCGGGTTTTGGCAGGAGAAATGAAAAGCCGGTAATTGAATTACCGGCTTTTCTGCTATATCGCCCTGAAGGAAATGTAATAGAAAAAAAAACCCCATAGACTTACATTGGGTTTCGAGTTTCAGTCGATCCCCGACCCCGACTTTTCAATAGGATCGGCTGATTTCACTCGACCCGACTTTTGAGAAAGTCGGGTTTCGTGAAACCCGACTCGACCCTGAAAAACTAAAAGTCGCTCAACCCTAGCCATCACAAAGCCCTGATCTTGATTCTATTGAAAATTTCTGGGCAAAGCTGAAAAGGCAGATGCAAGCAAGGCGACCTACAAACCTGGATCAGTTACACCAGATTTATCTGTAGGAATGGGCCCAAATTCTGACCAACTATTGTGAGAACCTTGTGGAAGGATATCCCAATCGTTTAACCCAAGTCATTCAGTTTAAGGGCAATGGTACCAAATATTAATTAAATGTATGTAAACTTTTGGCTTTGCAATAAGTAATAAAAATGCTTAAAACATTCTCTCTCTCATTATCCTGGCATTTGGCAAATATTAATAATTATGGTAATCCTAATTGACCTAAAACGGGAAATGTTTATTCTGATGTCATATATTGAGAAAAACATGCATATGTGTCTTTTTATATAGTGTACGTAAACTTCTGGTTTCAACTGTGTGACCAAATGTTTTATATTCTGGATGTACTTCAGCAAACACAGAGGCACCACCTGAGCAGCAAGGATAAGTCATACCTGGATTGTATAATTTCTCTGGCCCCATGGTCTTCTGCATTAGCATATTGGACCAGCGCCAAGAACTGTCAGAGTTTATCAAGTACCAGTACTGTCATGTTATGGATCCAATGTGCTATCAGAGAAGGTATATTGCAGCATGTGGCGCTTTCATGGCCAAGCAGACCAAGTTGTCCTCCTCTTACATTTGTCAAAATTAATCAGGCTTGGATTAGTGCTGACTTTCGCCTTTGGCTAATGCCAATAATTAGATCAACCTTAAAAGGGTGGAGCGAAAAAAAAAAGCATATTTTAATACACAGATTTTGGAACAAAAAATAAACTCCACTATTGGATGTGTTTTAAATAAACGTTCCTGCGCTGAGATAATCTTATAAATGTGTCCCTGTTTAATGGCTGTCTTCGACCATGCAGGAACAAGTCAGATATACCACAGCTTCTGGCCAGGGGAGGAAGCAAAAGATGATACAGACATTATGGTATGGGATCACAGCTGATTCTTTCTTTGAGATAAAAAGTTGTTTAAAAACAGGCACTGAAATGTTTTACCCCACAAAAAGAATCAGCTGTGATCCCGAGATGTAATGTCAGTAAACTCTTTTGCTTCCCCCCTACCCAGGAGATGTGGTATGATCAGACCATGTTCCTGTAAGGTCAGACACAGCCTTTATACAGTACACAGCAGGGGCACATTAATAAGATTATCTTAGCACAGGAACATTAGCACAGGAGTTTATTTTTATTTCAAGATCTGATTAAAATATACTTTTGTTTGTGGTGGAGCGCTCCCATGGGGCCGTGGGGTACTCGGTAACGTGTCTTTTGTTTTATGGGGGATGTCACGGTGGCTGACCAGGTCCGTGGCCCTGGGACGTTCGTGTAAAAGGGAAAGGTCTTTAAAGGGGAAATGTTCATGACGCCACCTGTGGTATTCGGTCAAGGTGACCGACACTGCTTTAAGGGGTCCGCTGGGGTGATGTTATGGCAGCTAGATGGTATACCTTCCCACAGGTGAAGTATGTCCCCAGGGCTTCCCAGTGTGTAGATGGTGGATGGCGAGAGGCGCAGTGAAGAATGAGGACACAAGGTTGCAGTCTCTTTCCCTTTACTGAAGACTTCAGCATCCACAGTCCAGAGCATCGGATCACAGGGCAGACAGAGTTCGGCTGGTTTGGATGCAAGTCCAGAGTCCCCTTGTCCAGGTGGAAATAAGTAGCCTTCCTCTAGTGCTACAGTGTTGTAGTCCCTTACTGCTAAGGTCCTCACAGATATTGTAGATGTTATGTCTCTCTCTGTCCCCCAGATGGATAGGACAAACCCGTATGACCGGTGGCTTGAGGCATTTTACAGGGACTCTATCATGCCCCAGCCTCTAAAGCGGTGCCACCTTGCCTCCTGGGTGTAGGGCGGACAGATAACCTGAAATTAGCTGTCCTGCTGGTCTCTGGAGCAAGGCATAAAAGGATTGTTGCTCCCTCGGTGTTCCGTCTTCCAGGATCCTGCGCCTCAGAAGGAAGCAGCCTGTGTAGGGCTGGGCTCTTTCTGGTATCCACTCCTTTGCTATGACTTCTTTCACCCTCTCTGCAATACAGTTCTCCTTCAGTGTCTCTTTCTAGAAGCTGCACCTCTCAGGGCATGCACAGCTCCGTGTCCTTCTTCCTCGATCTCTGACAGGATCCCACCCCTGCCAGGGACCAACTACCTGAGCGAAGCTCAGCCAGCAACTAACTAACTTTTCCTACAGGCAACCAGTTTTACCAATGTGACGAGTGACCTAATAAATAGGAGCAGAGCTCCCCCTAGTGGCCTGGAGTGTGAAATGTGTTGCATGTTTGTGATACCTTGATGCAGTTGTCCTTTGCCTCCAAATGTAATACCACTCTCCCCTAGAAGAAAATGACATTACTGCAATGACCAGGACCCTGGGGTGCTGCAGTGGCGCAACCCCTTCAACCCCTCTCTGTGATCTGACGTACTATCCCGTCCATGTGACTTGGGCCTTACTTCCCATGGAAGGGATAATACGTCATCGTGATCGCCCGTGCACATGGGTGGTGTGCGGCCGATCGCAGCCAGGCGTCAGCTTATTCTCACAGCTGACACCCGGCACTAAGTGCCAGGAGCAGTCACAGACCACTCTCGGCACTTTAACCCTCGAATTCCAGAGCCGACACAGGAGCTGACAGCCCCTCTTCCTTTGGATCGGAGACCCCACAGCGTGACGCAGGGTCCCGATCACTGCCATGTAGACCTGATGTCATCATGATGACATCGGGGTCTCCAGAGATGAGAGACTTCCTGTCATACACAGTGATGATCAGGAAGATTCTCAGGTCAGTGTAAAATATATGCAGCGCTGACAGCTTCTATAACATGCAGATCTGCATGCTATAGAAGCGATCAACCTGTACAAAATGATTGTCCCACAGTGGGACAAAGTATAAAACATAGAATGAAATAAAAAAACATTATAATTGTAAAAATATTTAACAAATAATAAAAAATAAAAAAATCATTATTTATTCTATCAATAAATAAATATTTTAATGAAAAAAAATCTAAACAATAACAGTACACATATTTGGTATCCCCTCATCCGTAATGACAGGCCCTATAAAACTGTTCCACTAATTAACCCCTTTAGTGAACACCATAAAAAAACAAAGCAAAAAAAAAATGCTTTATCATCATACCGCCGAACAAAAAGTAGAATAACATGCAATCAAAAAGACTGATATAAATAAACATAGTACTGCTGAAAACATCATCTTGTCCCGCAAAAAAGAAGCCACCATAAAGCTCCATCACCGGAAAAATAAAAAAGTTATAGCTCTCAGAATAAAGCGATGCAAAAATAATTATTTTTTATATAAAATAGTTTTTATTGTATAAAAGCGCCAAAACATAAAAAAATTATATAAATGAGCTATTCCTGTAATCGTACTAACTCGAAGAATAAAACCGCTTTATAAATTTTACCACATGCGGAATGGTATAAATGCCTTCCCTCCCAAAGAAATCAATGAATTGCTGGTTTTTGTTCATTCCGCCTCCCAAAAATCAGAATAAAAAGCGATTAAAAAAATCATGTGTCCGAAAATGGCACCAATAAAATGTCAACTCGCCCCTCAAAAAAAAAGGCCTCACATGACTCTGTGGGCCAAAATATGGAAAAATTATAGCTCTCAAAATGTGGAGACGCAAAAACTATCTTTTGCCATAAAAAGTGTCTTTAGTGTGTGACAGCTGCCAATCATAAAAATCCGTTAAAAAGTCTCCATCACACGTCCTGATATTTCCGATTTCTGGTACCGGAGATTTCAGTGTCCGTGTGTATTAAACTTGGGAACACGTGTGGTATCAAACTGTGCAGCATCAGTACCACAAGGACGGGTGCCAGGGAAGAAGCATTACAGTAAGCGCTGTTCCCTGGCGCGGGGTGCTGAACACAGCTCTCATCATTCTCCCCTGTTTGTGCCGAATCCCGTCAGAGCAGGGGAAAATGATGAGAGCCATGTTCACCCGGCGCTGGGGAACAGCGCTTACTATAGCGTTTCTTCCCCGGAGACGATTTATGTCACATAGATGACATACATATGTGTTATGCCTATGCATGTGTGCTGGATGTTTTGTGGCCCATGCTGACATTAAAAAACGGACATTTCAGCGTGTTTTGACCACGGACACATGGTCTGTGGAAACACACTGACATGTGCACAGACACATTCACTTGAATAGGCAAATAGCACCCCTTTCCTCTCTCCGCATGGCTATCCAATGGTATAAAATTCTGTGAAACACCCATGCAATATGATCACTGCACTCCTAGATTAATTCATTGAGAGGTGTAGTTAATAAAACGGGGTCACTTATGGGGTGTTCTACTGTTTTGGCACCTCATGGGCTCTCCCAGTGGGTCATGGCACCTGCAAACCAAACCAGTAAAATCTGACGCTCCTTCCCTTCTGAGCTCTGCCATATGCCCAAACAATGGTTTACCCCCACATTTGGGGTATCAACGTACTCAGGAAAAATAGCACAATAACTCTTGGGGTCCAATTTCTTCTGTTACCCTTGCAAAAATAAAAAAATGGGGGTGAAAAGATCATTTATGTGGAGAAATTATTACTTATTTTTACAGCTCTACATTAAAAACTTCTGTGAAGCACTTGGATGTTCAAAGTGCTCAGCACACATCTAGATAAGTTCCTTAGGGGGTCTAGTTTCTAAAATGGTGTCACTTGTGGGGGTGTTCCATTGTTTAGGCACATCAGGGGCTGTCTGAATGCGACATGGCGTCTGATCTTAATTCCAGCCAATTTTGAGTTGAAAAAGTCAAACGGCACTCCAACCCTTCAAGCTCTGCTGTGTGCCCAATCAGTGGTTTTCCCCCACATATGGGGTATCAGCGTACTCAGGACAAATTGCACAACAACTTTTGGTGTCCAATTTCTCCTGTTACCCTTGGGAAAATAAAAAAAATTGGATCTGAATTATGCTATGTGCACACGTTGCGGATTTTGCTGCAGATTCGCAGCAGTTTTCCATGCGCTGTACAGTACCATGTAAACTATGGAAAATGAAATCTGCAGTGCACATGCTGCGGAAAATACCGCACAGAAACACTGCGTTATATTTTCCGCAGCATGTCAATTCTTTGTGAAGATTTCGCAGTGGTTTACACCTGCTCCTTAATAGGAATCCGCAGGTGTAAAACCGCAGGTGGAATCCGCACAAAAACCGCAGGAAATCCGCGGTAAATCCACAGGTAATCCACAGTGCGTTTTACCTGTGGATTTTACAAAAACAGTGCGGACAAATCCGCACAAGAATCCACAAGGTGTGCACATAGGCTTAAATTTTTTTGTGAAAAAAAGTTAAATGTTCATTTTTTTTTTAAACATTCCAAAAATTAATTTGAAACACCTGAAGGGTTAATAAACTTCTTGAATGTGGTTTTGAGCACCTTGAGGGGTTCAGATGGTGAATGGTGTCACACTTGGGTATTTTCTATCATATAGACTCCTCAAAATGACTTCAAATGTGATGTGGTCCCTAAAAAAAAAATGGTGTTGTAAAAATGAGAAATCGCTGGACAACAAAAAAAAAACTAATTTTGGTTCCAAAATTGTGCTGATATAAAGTAAACGTGGGGTTACTTTTTATGTATTTTCTGTGACATATCTGTAATTTAAGGGCATGAAAATTCAAAGTTGGAAAATTGCTAAATTTTCAACATTTTTGCCAAATTTCAGTTTTTTTCAAAAATAAACACAAGTTATATCGAATAAAATTTTACCACTGTCATGAAGTACAATATGTCACAAGAAAACATCGTCAGAATCACTGGGCTCCATGGAAGCGTTTCAGAGTTATTGCGTTCCAGAGTTATTACCTCATAAAGGGACAGTGGTCAGAATTGTAAAAATTGGCCAGGTCATTAACATGCAAATCACCCTTGGGGTAAAGGGGTTAATATCTGCATGCCTATCAATTGTGTTCTACACTGTTCTGCTGCCACCAGTGTTGATGTCCCATGCTCACCAAACATCTATTTACCCTTTCCATTAAGTCATCATCATCATTAATACTGTGCTGATGCCGAGTTTGTCGGTGCTGACCATACACTGTCATTGGCACTGGACAGACACATACCTTCTGCCCGTACATTGTATTTTATAGTGAAAAACTTTACTCTTGCTTCCTGGGCTGACACTGCCAGATATATTTTTGTCTGTCCTGTCATATTTTATAGTAAGAGGGTTGCCGCCACTGCCACTTGTGGTGATACAGCCGATTGATGCCCATGCAAATCTCCTGCTTGTCGTGTGTGTATAGCTGTACTGTACTGCTGTAGGGACGTTTACCCTGTTCAAGTATGCAAACATATCTCTACTCCCATAAAAAAAATATTTCTTGCATTGCTTCTTGAGAACACATTTCTTTGACACTTTTAAAACAGAAAACCTGGTGCTGCTTCCCAAAAATATAATAATTATTTTTTAGATTGCTTGGTAGGACACTATTTCTGCTCCCTAAATTAGGGTATAACAATTGTATGTCATCATCACACAAAGGCACTGACACTGTTTTCTCATGACATATTGTACTTCATGATAGTGGTAAAATTTATTTGATAGTACCTGCGTTTATTTGTAAAAAAAAAATGGAAATTTGGAGAAAATTTTGAAAATTTCGCAATTTTCCAAATTTGAATTTTTATGCCCTTAAATCACAAAGATATGTCACAGAAAATACTTAATAAGTAACATTTCCCACATGTTTACTTTACATCAGCACAATTTTGGAACCAGCATTTCTTTTTTTGTTAGGGAGTTAAAAGGGTTACAACACCATTTTTCTTCAGGGACCACATCACATTTGAAGTCACTTTGAGGGGTCTATATGATAGAAAATATCCAAGTGTGACACCATTCTAAAAACTGCTCCCCTCAAGGTGCTCAAAACCACATTCAAGAAGTTTATTAACCCTTCAGGTGTTTCACAGAAATTTTTGGAATGTTTAAAAAAAATGAACATTTAACTTTTTTTTTCGCAAAACAGGAGAAATTGGACCCCAAAAGTTGTTGTACAATTTGTCCTGAGTACGCTGATACCCCATATGTGGGGGTAAACCACTGTTTGGGCGCATGGCAGAGATCAGAGGGAAAAGAGCGCCGTTTGACATTTCAATGCAAAATTTACTGGAATTGAGATAGGATACCATGTCGCGTTTGGAGAGCCCCTGATGTGCGTAAACATTGAAACTGCCCACAAGTGACACCATTTTGAAAAGTAGACCCCCTAAGTAACTTATCTAGATGTGTGGTGAGCACTTTGACCCACCAAGTGCTTCATAGAAGTTTACAATGTAGAGCTGTAAAAATAAAAAATCATTTTTTCACAAAAATGATATTTTCGCCCCAATTTTTTATTTTCCCAAGGGTAGCAGAAGAATTTGGACCCCAAAAGTTCTTGTGCAATTTGTCCTGAGTACACTGATACCCCATATCTAAGGGTAAGCCACTGTTTGGGAACATGGGAGAGCTTGGAAGGGAAAGAGCGCTGTTTGACTTTTCAGTGCAAAATTGACTGGAATTGAGATAAGACGCCATGTCGCGTTTGGTTTGCAGGCATCACATTGCCTTTGCAGAGACCCTGATGTACCTAAACAGTAGACACTCCCCTCAGTGACCCAATATTGGAAACTAGACCTCCCATGGAACTTATCTAGATGTGTCGTGAGAAGTTTGAGCCCCCAAGTATTTCACTACAGTTTATAACGCAGAGTTGTGAAAATAAAAAATCTTTTTTTTCCCACAAAAATGATTTTTTAGCGCCCACATTTTTATTTTCCCAAAGGTAACAAGAAAAATTGGACCCCAAAAGTTGTTGCCCAATTTTTCCTGAGTACGCTGATACCCTATATTTTGGATTAAACCCCTGTTTGGGCGCACGGGAGAGCTCGATAGGGAAGGAGTACTGTTTTACTTTTTCAACGCAGAATTGGCTGGAATTGAGATCAGACACCATGTAGCTTTTGGAGAGCCCCTGATGTGCCTAAACAGTAGAACCCCCCCAATTCTAACTGAAATCCTAACCCAAACACACCACTAACCCTAATCCCAACCCTAACCATAACCCTAACCACACCCCTAACCCGAACACGCCCCTAACCCTAATCCCAACACACCCCTAACCCTAATCCAAACCCTAACCACATACCTACCTCCAACACACCCCTAACTCTAATCTCAACCAATACCCTAACCACACCCCTAACCCTGACACACCCCTAACCCTAATCCCAACCCTAATCCCAACCGTAAATGTAATCCAAACCCTAACTTTAGCCCCAATTCTAACCCTAACTATAGCCCTAACCCTAAATTTAGCCCCAACCCTAACCCTAACCCTAATGGGAAAATGGAAATAAATACTTTTGTATTTTATTATTTTTCCGTAACTAAGGGGGTGATGAAGGGGGTGAGTATGTAATATAACCTCTTTTTCTCATCTTTCAGGATACATCGGAGGCTTATCTACAGCATTCCAGAATGATGTAGATAAGCCCCTGATGCTGGTGGGCTTAGTTCATCATCGATTTTGGGGGTGACAGGTTTCCTTTAATATTGATGCTTATTATAAGCTAGTCTTGTAGGAGTTAATGCAGAAAAAAATCTGCATGATTCACTTAAAGTATATTTAATATTAAATGCCTTACCTTGTTATTTAATAAATGCTTTAATATACATATGCCTCAAAGTAACATTTTTATTAGTACATTGTGCTGTGTATAAACGGTACCAAAAACATTATGTCCCAAGCTAGCATCCTAATAAGTGTGCTGCCTACAAAAGTAGTATAAAGGCAAATAAAGACATGCTCTTTTGTACTATGTCAGATACTGAGAAATTACCTTATTATGTTCCTTAGACACCATTAGACTCTGCTTGTCACTGGACTTTCATCTTAACTATAAGATTTGCTGAAAGGTTTGCCAATTCAACAGAGCAGAACGGTATTTATAAATGCTGAGGTTGCATCTATTGAACCTTTCTGGTTTATGGAAGACCTTTTTTTATATTTTATGCCACTGTTTTGTCCTTTTCTTTTGCTCTATGTGTCGTTTGTAATATGGGAACTCTTAAGAACTCTTTGTGTGTTTCTAGAAGGCTGAATTTGAATGATGGCAAATAGAATTCCTTGTGAAAGAGTTGAAGAGTGGAGAAGGAGAGTTCTGCCACTTGTTCTTGAAAGTGTGAAAAAGACTTGAAAGAACAGCTGCTGGAAAGTACATTGAACTCTGGATAACATGCTTGGATAAACATTGCCACACAGTAACCACATTAATTGTAACCATTTTTAAAATACTGGGGAATTGGAGGAATATTTCCCTTTATAGAGACATTGCAAATGTAAATCAAAGAATTCATGTTTTAATGTATAGCCGTATTTCTGTGTGATTAATGTACTTGTAGAGTACTTTTTATTAACACACATATTTTTATACCCAAATTTAATATAACTGGATGGAAAGAATTCAATAAGTTGTTTCATGTTGCAGCAATTTTTGCTATATTTGCCCCACATTTGGATAGAAACGAGCATCAATGTTCTTTAAAGCACTCCCATCAAAATGTGTATTCTTTAAGTATATTGCAGTCATCATATAATATAGCATTATCTACTTACAATTGCTCATTTTGCCTTTCTAGAAAGCTAATTCTCCTCTTTTCTATTAGGTCAATGACATCACATGATTAAAAAAATGACTAACTGTATGTAGAAACAGGATTCAATTTTCACTGGATGAGTCATAATCACTGCAAAAGTTATTGCCAGGAGGAAGGAGGGAGCAGATGGGTCAAGAGTTGAAGAGAGGAATGATAAATGCAGGAACAAGAGACTTCCTGTTTCCACTTGGAGCAGAGAAAAGATAAGAATTAGCTGGGTAGAAAGGCAGAATGAGCAATTGTAAGTACACAGTGCTTTATAATATGATGATTACAATATATAAAGAGGATAAAAACTTTGATGGGAGAAGTTCTTCTTTAATTTGGTCACACAACTATCCAAAATTCACCATTTTAGCAACACACAACCTTTGCCTTAAAGCTTGGGATAGAAGTGGTTAGTAAGTGGAGCTTCTTCCAATGCCCTGGAAGAAGATAGTAATGGCAAAATTCAAATTGGACAGGTAGATAAAAGACTGGGAAAAACCTTCTATGGACATTTGTTGGGCCTTTTTATAGGCTGTTTTTAAACTTGCACTTTGAGGATAACATTGGAGGGAGTTGTTCTTCTAGTCTTTCATGTTCTTAATCCAGGAATCCGTGAAGGAGAGGAGTAGTCTTTAATCTGTTAGTGTTTTTGCGGGAATCCTTTTGTCTGATGCTCCGTATGACTGAAAGAACTATTGAACACTAAAAGAATGTTAAGTCTAGAGATAAGTGGTTCTTTCTGTATAATGTGCTTTACAATATACATTGGAGAGTGGTGCTCAAGGTGCATAAACATATGGACAGCATTGAAATAACTTCATAAAACTTGTGTCAGAAAGCTTGAGAATTGGTACCACATTTTATGCATGAGAATACAGAGGTATTGCTCATCAATAAAGTAATCTTTTTATGCTTAAGGCTATGCACACTGTAAGACTCATGCTGGTGTGGTAGATGGAGGCAGGTATATCTCGCCCAGGTGTTTGTCCTATGTGAATTAGGCCACTCAGTATCTTCAGGGTGCTAATGGGTTAATGATTGCAGGAATAAAAGATGACCAGCTGGGTGTTTCCAGTCTCTGCCTGGGGCACACAGATTGCCTGCCTGTGTGAGACAAACGTGAGTGAAGAGCTCTGCTCAAGATCTGTATGATGTTAGCTGGGTGGGAGAAGCCCCCCCAGTTGTTGAGATAGCAACGTATTTGTTTAGTTAGTGCTGGACAGGCTAGGATTTATTTTTATGTTTTGTTTTTTGTGTTGCTTTCACGTTAATAAATCTGACCTGAGGTCAGCCTGCTCAGAAACCTGCTGTACGCCTCAGATTCAATGCACAAACCACGTGTCCTTTGACCCCAGCAAAGGCGATCCCAGAGTGTTTTGTCACATTGTGGTGGAGAACGCGGGCATACCGTGGCACAGGCGACAGCATGGAAGACGTGGTGAAAGCCTTAGTAAAGTCCACTGCCGTACAGCAGCAGGCCACTGCCGCACAGCACGAAGCTAATCGCTTGATGGCCGCACAGCTGAAGGAGTTACTGGACATGACGGTTGCAGACCGCCAACTTCTCCAACAGGTGGCGCAGCGCCTGGTGAGCATGCCTGACGCTGACCCGGAAGCAGAGTCCAGAAGGATCCATGTGAGTCGATACTGGCAAAAGCTGACTGCAGAAGATGACGTCGAGGCATATCTGTCAACGTTTGAGCGGACGGCATTGAGAGAGAAGTGGCCGAAGGCACGATGGGCCGATTTGATTGCCCCGTTTCTCTCCGGCGAGGTCCAAAAAGCTTACCATGATTTGGACCCGGAGGTCGCTCAGGACTTTGAGAAGCTGAAAGCAGAGATCCTGGCCCGGCTGGGTGTGACGACGGCTGTCCGTGCACAGAGGGTACATCAGTGGACATACCAGCAGGATAAACCAGCGCGGTCTCAGATGTTCGACCTGATCTACTTGACAAAGAAATGGCTGCAACCTGAGGTACTGACAATACCCGAAATAATCCAGCGGGTTGTCCTGGACAAGTACCTGAGAGTACTAACCCCAGCGCTGAAAAGGTGGGTAAGCCAAGGAAATCCCACGACAGCGGATCAACTTGTGGAGTTGGTCGAGCGTTATTCCGTGGCAGAAGGACTTCCCGACGACACCGCCAACCCCCGGTCTGTGCCTCCTCCTCGTGGAACCGGTAAGACTGTTCCAGGGACCACGGGTGAAGGAAAATCGCTTAAAACTGTGGGGGAGGAGTCCGGGACTGCTCGCACTCCGAGACCAAGAGTATTGGACGGTGGTCTCAGTAGGGGACCTGTTAGGTGTTTCTGCTGCCATGAGAAGGGTCATGTTTCTGCGAACTGTCCTGTTACCGCTGAACCCATGCAGTGCGACGTTATAGACTCTAGAAAACGCATGTCTTTGGTTACACAGCTAGTGAGTGTGAATGCGGGTCAAAATGATACAGTGAAACACCTGTGTGAATTATCTGTTGATGGGAAAAATGTTGTGGCATTACTAGACTCTGGAAGTGTGGTGACTCTGGTGAAAGCTAGTCTAGTGGCACTTCCGTCTGGTCCGTCTGACAAGTTTTCTGTGACGTGTGTGCATGGTGACACCCGCTCGTACTTAACAGCGGTCATATGGATTTCTACTCCCTGTGGGTCAGTGCAGCACAAAGTGGGACTCGTTCCCGCATTGTTACATGATGTAATCCTGGGCAGGGATTTTCCCTATTTCTGGCAGTTCTGGGAGAATCAGTTGCTCCTTCACGGTAGCTGTACCCGTGAATCTTCTCCCATGCCATCTGGAGGTCCCGAGTCCCTAGAGGAGACCCCACAGGAAGATGTTGCTGGGGAGGTTAGTGAATCTAACCTTCAGTACCCCTTCTCCGTCATGGCGGGGGAAACAGAGGAAACTGAGGAACCTCAGCGAGAGGCGGAGGCAGACAGCCATCCGGCACCCTGCCTGCCAGATTTGGGAGTCCAGGTGGATGACTTCCACAGCGAGCAAATGAAAGATCCTACCTTGACTCCGGCTAGGAAAAATGTAAAAATGATAGATGGGGTACCCGTAGAACCTGACACTAGGCTAGCGTACCCGTATATGGTTCTTGAAAATGATTTGCTCTACCAGGTAGAAAAAAAAGGGGAAGACACAGTGCAACGGTTAGTGGTACCCAAACCTTATCAGCGGAAGGTACTGGATTTGGCCCACGGTCATATAATGGGGGGACATCTGGGGGTACAGAAAACCACAGAAAGGATATTGCATTGTTTTGTGTGGCCTGGAATACATTGTGATGTGCGTAACTATTGTGAGTCCTGTCCAGAGTGCCAAATCGCGGCCCCTAAATCTCAGTTCCGTAGCCCTTTGGTACCCCTTCCTATCATCGGGGTCCCTTTTGAGAGAATTGGGATGGATTTGGTTGGGCCCCTTCCCCGATCCGCACGTGGGCACCAACATATCCTCGTCATCGTGGACTATGCCACTCGTTACCCGGAAGCCGTCCCTTTGCGTAACACAGCTACCAAGACGATCGCCAAGGAATTGGTACAAGTGTTTAGTCGGGTGGGAATTCCAAAACAGATACTCACCGACCAGGGGACTCCCTTTATGTCGAGGGTAATGAAGGAGCTCTGCAGGCTCTTACAAATAGACCCGTTGCGTACGTCTGTCTATCACCCTCAAACAGATGGCCTGGTTGAGCGCTTCAACAAAACCTTAAAACAGATGCTCCGCAAGGCGATAGACAAAGATGGGAAGAACTGGGATTACTTGTTACCCTATTTGCTGTTTGCCATTAGGGAAGTTCCCCAGTCTTCCACAGGATTTTCGCCTTTCGAACTGTTGTACGCCCGTCGTCCCCGGGGACTGCTGGACGTCGCAAAAGAAACCTGGGAAGGTCAAGTCACTCCCTTTAAAACGGTGATCGACCATGTAACACAAATGCAGGATCGTATTGCCGCTGTCATGTCCATTGTTAGGGACCATATGTTACAGGCCCAGGGAGCCCAGAGGCAAAGTTATGATAGAGGCGCTAAGGTCCGTACATTTGCACCCGGCGATAGGGTGTTGGTCCTAATCCCTACGGTGGATAGTAAATTCCTGGCGAAATGGCAGGGCCCGTTTGAGGTCCGAGAAAGAGTTGGTGAAGTGAACTATAAAGTGTACCAGCCGGGTAAGAGAAAACCGGAACAGATTTATCATGTGAATCTGATAAAATCCTGGAAAGACCGCTCTGCCCTAACGGCGGATCTGCCCCGTCCGGTTTGTTCACCTACTGTACCAGAGGTGCAGGTTGCTGAGACTCTCTCAGAACGACAAAAATCTGAGGTTAAGCAATTTTTGTTACAGAACCGACAGTTCTTCTCCGAAAAACCTGGCCGGACGAAGTTGGTGAAACATGAGATTGTCACAGGGCCTGGCGTCACTGTTCATGTGAAGCCCTACCGGATTCCGGAAGCCCGCCGTGAAGCCGTCTCCCGGGAAGTGATGGCAATGTTGGACTTAGGAGTCATTGAGGAGTCACACAGCGCCTGGTCCAGTCCAATTGTGTTGATACCTAAACCGGATGTAATGACTTTAGGAAACTGAATGCAGTTTCTAAATTTGATGCGTACCCTATGCCCCGGGTCGATGAGTTGATCGACCGGCTTGGTAAAGCCCGATACATTACGACCCTGGATTTAACAAAGGGGTACTGGCAGATTCCTCTGGCCGAGGCGGCCAGAGAGAAGACGGCATTTGCTACACCGGAAGGTCTGTTCCAGTATGTCTATATGCCGTTTGGACTTCACGGAGCTCCCGCAACGTTCCAGAGATTGATGGATCGAGTCTTGAGGCCTCACAGACAGTACGCTTCTGCCTACCTGGATGACATCGTAATTTACAGCATGGACTGGGAAACTCATCTACAGAAGGTACAAGCCGTGATTGATGACCTGCGAGATGCAGGTTTAACGGCAAACCCCAAGAAATGCCACATCGGGCTTGAAGAAGCCCGATACTTGGGCTACGTGATTGGCCGAGGAGTGGTTAAACCCCAGATCGACAAAATACAGGCAATTCAGGGCTGGCCACAACCAGTGAACAAGAAACAAGTGCAGGCTTTCCTGGGGATTGCCGGCTATTATCGCCGGTTCATACCCAATTTTGCAGCCATGGCTACTCCCTTGACGGATCTTACCAAGGGGAAGGGTTCCGTCATGGTAAAATGGACCTCAGCTGCTGAAGAGGCCTTCCACAGCCTGAAACGGGCTTTGTGCTCTCAGCCCGTACTAGTGACTCCTGATTTCAGCAGCGAGTTTGTGGTACAAACTGATGCCTCTGATACTGGTGTCGGAGCTGTACTTTCCCAGGTGAGGGACGGAGTCGAACACCCGGTCCTCTATCTCAGTCGGAAACTGAATGTACATGAGCAGAGGTATGCGGTGGTTGAAAAAGAGTGCCTAGCCATTAAATGGGCTCTCAACTCCCTCAAGTATTACTTGGCTGGTAGGAAGTTTAGGCTGGTCACAGACCATGCCCCTCTCAAGTGGATGCACCTCCACAAGGACCGTAATAGTCGGGTAACCCGGTGGTTCCTTGCCCTGCAGGCTTACTCTTTTACGGTGGAGCACCGACCTGGGGTGCAGATGGGGAACGCCGATGCCCTATCCCGAGTGCACTGTTTCAAAAGTGTTCTTGCTCGACCGGAGTGGTCTGAGCAAGGGGGGGGGATATGTAAGACTCATGCTGGTGTGGTAGATGGAGGCAGGTATATCTCGCCCAGGTGTTTGTCCTATGTGAATTAGGCCACTCAGTATCTTCAGGGTGCTAATGGGTTAATGATTGCAGGAATAAAAGATGACCAGCTGGGTGTTTCCAGTCTCTGCCTGGGGCACACAGATTGCCTGCCTGTGTGAGACAAACGTGAGTGAAGAGCTCTGCTCAAGATCTGTATGATGTTAGCTGGGTGGGAGAAGGCCCCCAGTTGTTGAGATAGCAACGTATTTGTTTAGTTAGTGCCGGACAGGCTAGGATTTATTTTTATGTTTTGTTTTTTGTGTTGCTTTCACGTTAATAAATCTGACCTGAGGTCAGCCTGCTCAGAAACCTGCTGTACGCCTCAGATTCAATGCACAAACCACGTGTCCTTTGACCCCAGCAAAGGCGATCCCAGAGTGTTTTGTCACAACACACATTCAGGATTTCTTGCAGACATTTCCTGAGCAAAACCGGATATTTTCTGCAAGAAATCTGCATGCATTTTTGACGTGTTTTTTGCGCGTTTTTGACGGATTTTTTTTCAGAGCTTCCCAATGCATTAGATAGCAGGAAAAACGCAAAAAATCCGCAAAATTAATGACCATGCTGCGTTTTTTTCCGCAAAAAAAAACGCATCATGTGCACAAAAATTGCGAAATGCATTCTAAATGATGGGATGCATAATGTATGCGTTTTTTATGCGTTTTTATAGTGTTTTTATAGCAAAAAATCCGCAACGTGTGCACACGGCCTAAAGGGGTTTTCCAGTTTAGCAAAACTACTATCTTCAGGCTGGGGGTTCAATAAAACAAACTGAGCTTCACTTAGCCTTTCCGGGTCCAACACTGAGTATTTGATGCCGTTCCCTATGTTTGTTATTGTCTGCAGCACTGAGGTCACAAGTTGATGGAATGAGCTGCTCAGAGCCACTGAGCCCAGTTATTACCCTGAATACACTAATACCCTATATATGTGGTTGGGCACTACTGGTTGGCCACACAGCATGGCTCCTAAGGAAAGGAGTGCTTTTTGACTTTTAGAGCACAATTTTGACTAAAATAGATTGTGTATTCCATGTTGCATTTGCAGTGCCTCTAAGGTGCCAAAGCAGCAAAATTAAAAAAAAAAAACAATAGTGACTTCAATTTGGAAATTACACAGCCAATTCATATAAGAGTGTGGTGACCTTTTGAACCCATAGTTGCTTCACAAACATTCATAACATTGGAAAGCAAGAATGAAAAATTACCTTTTTTTCCCACTTTGAACACACAGGTCAGAATGGATGGACCCATGGATGTTCAGGTTCGGACAATTTATATTAAAAAGTTTGCTTTGGGTACCTGAACTTGATCTCTAACATGGACCGCATTCAACAAAATGGAGGACTGGAACATCTGGCAGTTCCAACGCTGTCATCTGTGTGACAGCATGGGAAACAACAGCTCTGACCGACAGTAACTTTACTGAAGTCACCCCTGGTCACAGCCGTCACGCAGAGGACAGCATGTGAGCCAGCAGCTGTGACTGGCGGTACAAAAGTTACCACTGGTCAGGCATTGGCTGATGACAACATCATCGTATGCCTGGTCTTGTTGATAGCAGTGAGAGCAGGCAACGCCGATGAGAGTATTCACCAGCTGGCACCTGTACATAGTAAGAAAGATGTCAAAGAGATATGTAATTACTGCAGTGAGTGTGTAGGTTACTGTATATGTTTTTGATAAATAAATAAATAAAAAATTGGCATTGGGTCAGCCTTATTTTTATTAACCAGTTAAGGGAAAGCAGACACCTGAGAGCCTGTCTTAATAGTCTGGAGCTTCTCAAGAGACTAATATCACCTCAAAGCTGTCTGTATAGTCTTTAGTGATTATTAAAAGGGGGGCGCAAAAAATTGTGTGGTCCCCTTATTTTTGATAACCAGCAAATGCTACACAGACAGCTGTGGGAAGATTTTAATAGGCTGGGAAGGGGCCATGGATATTGGCTTCCTCCCAGACTAATAACACCAGCCTTCAGCATCCCGAGAAATGGCATATCCATTCGATGCAACAATTGTGTCTCTTAGCCTCAGCTCTTCCCACTTGCCCTGATGCACTGGAAAGCAGAGTAATTGTTTTGAAGTTGATATCAGTTGCGCAACGTCTGCTGATATCAAACCAAGGGGTTAGTAATAGAGAGACATCTATCAGACACCCCCATTACTAACCTCATAGTGAAAAGTAATAAACACAAACACACAGAAAAGTCCTTTAATTGTACAAAACACTCCCAGGCCCTCTTTTACCCATTTATTACCTTTAAATAATCAAATAATCCAAAGGTTCCGGTGGTAAATTCATCCCATGTCAATCCCCATCTGTGCTACGGATGGAGTGTTGAGCAATGACATGAGTAATGCCACCGCTCAGCACACTAAGAGAAGTAGAGTGTGAATCTGGCTGCTGCAAAGAGCACTGACATTAGTAAGATTATCGCAGTCCATAGCTGATGAACTGCGGTAGCCTTATTGTTGTCACAGCTCGCAGTGTGAGAGATTTCTCATGCTGCGATGCAGTGACGTCAATAAAGTTACCGCAGTTCATCGGCTATGATCTGTGGCACCATAATTGATGTCAGCACTTACAGCATGAAAAATTTCTCATGCAAGTAGTGGTGACATCAGTAAAGTTAACACTCATCGCAGCATCTGGATTCACATGCTATTGTCAGTGTGTTGCGGCTGTCGTGCTGAGCAGTCACATTACTGATGTCACCACTTAGTGCTGCATCTGGATGTAGCAGAGTTGGAGATCATCGTGGGACGTGGGATGGATTTAGATTATTTGATTTTTTTTTAAAGGTAATTAATTGGTAAACAAGGGTCAAAGGACTTTTCACTGTGTCTGCTTTTTGCGTGAAACTGGGGGTTTCTAATAGAAGTCTCTCCACTACTAACCTTTGGGCTCACCACTCCCCCTTTGATAAGGCGAGCATGCGAAACGCACATCAGGGGTCGCGGGAAGGCTGTCTAAGCAGACATTTCACTTTAGCACTTTACAGCTGGGCGGAATATAGGTATACCATACATACTTCTACAGTATCTACCTGTCAGTGCCATTTCTGTGCATCTTTGAGCACGTTATTGTGATTATTTCTTTTCCCTGCTTGCCCACGTCCCTTGTTTACCTACATGTCTCCTACTTCCCCTTTATTTGTTCTTGTATTATGTCTAGTCCGATTGTGCCTGATTACGCAATAAAAGTTATTTATTCATTTTATTATTCAGTGGTCTTTTTACTTCTCATTTTTTTCTGTTTTAAAGGAATTATTTGAAGTATGCCACCGTAGTATTTATATGATTATTATATACTGAGAGAGGTTGACTCTAACATGCACTCAGCCTCTATATACAAACGGTGATTATTGATTACTGTTTTTGCTTAATATTACCCTGCTTGACAAAATACCAGGGCAAATGGGAAGAGCCAGGCAAAGTGCCAGAATTGGCGCATCTAATGAATGCGCCTTTTCTGGGGCGGCTGTTGGCTGCTATTTTTAGGCTGGGGAGGGCCAATTATCCATGGGTTTTTCCAGCCTGAGAATACCAGCCCCCAGCTGTCTGCTTTAGCTTGGCTGGTTATCAAAAATGAGGAGAAACACTACGCCATTTTTTAAAGGTATTTAAATTTATTTTTGATAGTCAGCAAAGATAAATGAGACCGCTGAGGGCTGCAGCCTACAGCTGTCTGTTTTACCTGCACTTCTTAACAAAAATAGAGGTGGCTAAACATAATCTGCGGCATCAGACTGTTGCATATAAGTAGTCACCCTTATATGAACAACTTGCACACCCTTTTTTGAACAACTTGCAGTATCAAAAATTGGAATAAGGTGGTTCAAAGCTAAAACAAATAGCAGTCCATTCATACCATAGAAAACGAAAAAGCAACATTCACCATGTACAAAAGTGAAAGTCCTTTATTGTGGTTACCGAGACATACTGGCGATGTGCAGGAAGTGAAAAGAAATCAATTCAATTAATGGACATGATGAGTGCTGCTTTTCATTTTTCTATGGTTTGGATTATCAAAAATAGAGGAGCCCCACAAAGTCTTGTTTTATCATTTTTAAATGGTTTGCTGTCCAACCACAGCCATGCCAATACTTGATATGGCTGTGATGGGGCTGGACATGCCCACACAGGAAAAGCTTATTGATTGGCTGCAATGAAGCCTTTCAACAAGCTTTGCACAGGCTCGAACTCTAACAGTAAGGTCCCTTCACACATCCTGGTGAGATCCGGGGTTCGTGTTCGTATGCCATCCATATTTACATATGTGACACCAGTGTATCTTTTTGCTGTTCGTGTGTCCATGTGTCACATCCGTGTGGCATCCATGTGCCCATCTGACATGTATTAATGCCTGGGAAAAGCAGTACAGTTAGTTGTTCCCAGGCGCCGGGTGCTGAAGACAGCACTCATCATTGTTGCGCGGTTTCCCTGAGATTAGAGTGATCGAGTGACAATGATTGGAGTTGAATTCAGTAGAAATGAGAGAACCTTTCTAGGATCGGTTCGGTTCAGATTGTTGAACATCACGAAGTTCGCAGAACAGTTCACCAAACAGTTCACCAATCACATTCAAACCCCATTGAATTCCATGTGTGGAAAAACCAAATGCATAGACAACAACTTTCAAATTCAGGCAACCTACATGAAGGAGACCTAACTTAGAGCCCAAACATTTGCAAAAATTAGGGCCAGACATCAGGAAAAGTGGCATCAATTGACCCACAGTAGAAATTTCTAGACTACTATTGGTAGAAATATTTAGAGCTTTAAATATAAGTTTAAATTAAGACAAGGTGCATGAGGGACTGGTGTAAGCCTACTGTCACACTCAGGTGCCACAAACATCACGTTAGTAGACTTTAACCCCTTCATGATCTTGGGATTTTCCATTTTTCCATGTTCGTTTTTCACTCCCCTCCTTCTCAGAGCCATAGCTTTGTTATTTTTCCGTCAATATGGCCATGTGAGGGCTTATGCAGCGCCCCAGAGTCCTGGTCGTTGCAGTGATGTCGTTCTTCCACCAGGGGGAGCGATGTTACGTCTGATGGCACCAAAGGAGTTCACCCTGCCAGGTATCACAGCCACACACACACTTCACACGCCGGGGCCACCAGGGGGAGCTAAGGGTTCTATCTATTAGGCCACTCCTCACACTTGGGTAAAACTGGTGGTTTGGTTAGGAAGTGAGGTCAGTTGGAGTTGGAGGAGAGAGGAGAAGCTGACTGGAGGGAGAAGGAGATAGTCAGCAGGAGAGGAGAGGAGCAGACTGGGCTCGGCCCAGGAAGGAAAGAAGGACACGGAGCTGCACCTACACCTGATTGCGGCAGCCTCCAAAGAAAGGACAAGAAAGGAAGTGTGCCATAGTGAGTGAGCACAGAAGTCATAGCAACAGGAGTATAACACCAGTGGGAGACCAGCTAGAAGCAGGCTGCCTCCCACGGAGCGCAGATCCAGTAGCCGGAACACCGAGGGAGTAATAGACTCTATGCTTTACTTCAGAGACCGGCAGGACAGTCATCTTCAAGTTGGCTGCCCGACCTAAGAACCTAAGCAGACAAGGTGGCAACGTGGAGGAGGGGCGACGCTAAGGTCCCTATAAAATAGCCTCAGGCCACCACCGTCATACGGGTTGGTCCTATCCATCTGGGGGACCGAGAGAAGAGAAACAAGAGTGAGGACCCTATGAGGGCTAATGCACGTAGGGACCTACTACGTTACTGTGCGCAAGGGGTAGGCTACTGATTTCCACCTGGATAAGGGAACTCTGGAATTGCCATCAGACCGGCCGGACTCTGCCTACCCTGTGATCCGGCACCCTGGACTGTGGATGCTGAAGCTTTCAGTAAAGGTAAAGAGACTGCACCCATTGTGTCCTCGTTATTCATCGCGCCTTGCACCATCCACCATCACCATCTACAGTTCTGGGAAGCCCTGGGGATACACTTTACCTGTGGGAAGGTATACCATCTAGCTGCCATTCCATCACCCCAGCGGACCCCTAAGCAGCATCGGTCACCCTGACCGAATACCACAGGTGGCGTCACGAACACTACCAAAATCTATAAAGTTATTCCACCTTTTTAATTGGGCACCATTCATAGGGCCATGGTCCGGGTCGGGCCACCGTGACATCCCAGCCGAGGGAACTGAAGGACCCAGTACCAAGTACCCCATTGCCCTTACGTGGGGGCGATCCAACTTTGGCATCACGAACAGGATCTACTTAAGCCTGAGAATTCGGGTCATGTGTGCCATAGAACTGTGTCAGAATTGCGCTTGAACTGTGATCTGCTTAAGAACTGTGTATTGCTATTTACCGCAAAGATTCCCGCCAAAACCACCGCCATTACCGCGCCACGAGGAGCGCAGGAGAAGAAGGAGGGTGTGTCATGGGAGGAGACCACGAAAGTGGCGCCAAAAGTAGCGACCGCCCTCTCCGACTACGGCTGCAGGATGACGAGCTCAGGAATGCAGGAGCTCAAACCCCAGGAAATGGAGGAGCAGCGTGTGTGTGCCGCTGCAGATCTAGAAGCGGGTGCCTGAACGACGACGAAGTGACCCAGGGCCACCTCAGCCCACTGGAGCCGAACCAGAGCTTGCTGCTATTGGAGGCGTCGGACCTCCAGCCTCCGGACATGGAGCCGGCAATGGTGAAGAAATGGAAGTCGGAGCTGTGCAAGAAGATCGCACAGGGAGAACCGTGGTCCGAGCCGCAGCAGACTCCAGTGTCCTCGTCAGCGGAGCCGATCGACATCGGTGGAACCACATAAGACGCAGGTACCAAAAACGGCCCTGCCCCAC